>NC_137544.1:22300175-23682837 GCF_963082525.1 Nesoenas mayeri | reverse complement strand
GTTCTGCTGACAGAATTGTTGTACTTCTGGTGGTCTACAAATATAAGCCAGGCAAAATTCGTGGACAGAAATGACATTTTCTGTTTAAACTAAGTCAGAATTGAGAAGATGCATAATTTTTGGATATGAAGCCCTTTTGCAGGTCAGGTTCTCGCTGAGCAAGCCTTATGCTTTCTATTTATATCAGCTAATCAAATGAAAGATGCTACTTGTTTCTGTATGTCTTGCCTCCTTAATTCTAAAATGGAGCTTTTCTTAGTTTGACATGTGGAAAAATACTGAATATTATCTTTTATGATCTAACAGATGACATGAGAAATTTTGGAAGCTACAAATAATGACTAGAAGTGTGGATTGTTTTAACTTTGGTGGGGTTTTCTGGTTTTGTTATCTTTTTTTTTTTTTTTTTCCTTCCTCAAAAGCATACCCATAGTCTAGGTGTATATGAGCTGCATACAGCAATTATTTAAGCTCTGTAAACTAAAGCTTTTATTTGGATTTGTATCACATAACTTGTAACTTCAGAGTTTTTCAAGTGTGAAAGTTACAGATTGAATTGCTGACATTATCCTGTTGTTACATGTAAACCACCACTCTGGCTGTAGGAAGTGATGTACGTTATCTTGAAATAGAATGAGTGTTCTCAACTTCTAGAAACTAAATCAAGGAGTTTTTATGTATTCCTGAGACTTTGACTGTGGACAGGAACAGTAGCTGGACCCCCAGGAAAGGGTGTGTTCTTGGGGCCCCTAAACTGAAACATGAAACATTTAACTTGTTGCGCTGCTTGTTGATAGGAAAGATTGCACTTTGTGCCCATAACTGAATTTAACTGCTGTGAAGGGATTTTGAGTAAAAATATTCATTATAAATGCCAAAAATCCTGTACAACAGAAACTTTAAATTTCAGTAGTGTTAATCACCTCTATTTGGGGATGTGTAAGCATCAGTTGCAACAAAATACTTTGCACAACTCTACCCTGAAGTACATTGATTCCTGTGCAACTTTTATGACTCACTTCTCTGCTCAGTTGTATTTTATTTGCACCTGAGTACACCAGAAATACTTTTCCAAAGAAGGGTCTGTGTCTTTCATAAGCAAACCTTTGGTGTACAGTATTATTAAAGACCATAAGAGAGGAGAGTTTTGATAAATCAAAATACTAGAAGAAAAAAATCCCTCTTGATTTCTAACAATTTGTTCCTAATGATTTTATTGCCTTACAATTTTTATTTGCTGGATTTAGACATCTAGTTTGTATATAATTTGAATTTCTGTCAATGAATTCTTTGACTAAACACTTATGATTAAAGATGTGCATGAGTAGAAGTATGACACTGGATTTTTACTTACTTCAAATAAAAGGCGAACAAAAGCATGAGAATTCTAAATCTCATCCTATTACATGTAGAGGCTACATCTTAGAGTTTTGAGAAAAAGTTTTGCAATTGGGAGATGCAAAGACTCAAAATGCTTCTTTTCTAATAAGCTATTCCATGCTTTTTAATTTCATTCAATAAGATCATTGCACAGCTGAGATTGAAATTCTGGAGTTTTCCTTTGGATTTTGGTGTGTCACATAAAACCAAGAATAATATCTATTTGTGTCAGATAAAATTTTTTGAACTGTCTACGACAGTCCTTATGTTTTATAGGAATAGCTTTTGCAAAATCCATTTAATAAACTATTTTTTTTTAGCTCTTAGTGAAAATATTGTCAGGAGAGATTCAATATGTAGTAATTCTTACAATGTTATTAGTATACCTTTATTGCTTCAGCATTCAGCATCTAAAATAAGTTGCAGTAAACTCTCAACTTTTCCAGCTATCAGAAAACATGAAGATCTTTAATATCTATAAATGCAACCTATTGCAGGTGTTGAAGTGGTACTTAATAATTTGAACTATTCTGTTGGTTTCATAAAGATTTCTTATGTTGTTGGGAGATATTTCATAGCCAGCCTTGGAACCACATTAAAAATGTGGGTGAATGATGATGGCAGAATGTATTTGTCTCTTGAGATGTTACCCCTCACCTTGACAAGCTCTTTATAAGTGGAAAACTAGTTTAGGGAAAAACAGCTGCTTTTATTACTGAATGAGCATAAAGTTTTCATTTATCTGCCATTTAACAGCTGGCAGGTTACAGAATTGCCTTTCGGTGAGAAAATTTAATAGGTTAGTATTAACAGACAGATACATAAAATCAGTTTTCTCTTGTAGGGTTAACATGAAGCAAATTGATGTGCAGGCTGCACTGCACCTTAGAGGGTCAGCGCAGTGAGAACTGTCACCTTTAAAACTTCTGAAGCCCATACAAGGCCATAGGTAGCTCTTCAACAGGGTAAAATTGTTGTAAAATGTTGTCTAAAATGTTACATGAAAGTCTTTGGAAAAAAAGCCTATTTGATCTATTTGAATATTGTGAATTTGTGTAGATATCATACTTGCTATGTGTATAGTGCAGATTTTGTCCTTGCTTCATTCTTTCATATCCTGTGAGGTTCTACTTTTAACTGATTTTTAATAATATATTGTTTGCATATCCAAGCTGATGGGAATGGCTATTTCTCAAAAACAAACACAAAAATCTCCTTGGTTGTAATGAGGAGGTTGTCCCATTCCATCGGAGGTAGCAGCAGAGATAACTTTATGATTTCTCCCCTGGAATAATCATTGTAAAGGGAAAGCTGATCGTCTTAATGCTTCTTTTTGTATACTGTGGGATATATCACAGAATTATTTCAAAGCAAAACAGGCTTGAAGTGCTCTCTGAGGGACAGCAAAAAGATAGGACAGTGATCACATAGCCATCCAAAAGTTTAGTGTCCACCTACCACATTATCTCTTGATGCTCTTTCTCTTCCTTGCCTGGTATGAGTGAGCAATCAACATGGTCCCCGTGTCTTAGTCTGCACCAGGATATTAACCCCTGTCAGAACAGGGGCAGGGACACTGACAACCATTTATACTATTGTTGGATGGATTGCAGCACAAGTTTTTTTGGGGCCAAGTAACACTTTCCTGAATGAGTCCTGGGAATGACTCAGAAGTTGATACAGCCTGGTGACTGTTCTGAACAGGCAATCTGGATGCAGCCATTCTGCTTTGCAGGCTCAGAAAGTGTAATAATAGTGTGCCAGCTGGCCTCAGTTCCGGCTCATTTTAGCGTATAGTATAGTCAGCATGTCTCCTTATCCTAATCTAGTGACTCACATGTGTGTGAAGTATCCTGAAAGTGCAGCATGGTGCCCAGTGAAATAAGTCTGCTGGGGTTTTGAGTAGAAGAGACTTGGGTTTTTTTCTTTTTTCTTTTTTCTTTTTTCTTTTTTTTTTTTTTTTTTTTTTTCCAGATTTGGAGATTGCCCTTACCCCTTTGCACTCTTGTAGTACAGAAACAAATGTGGAGTTAATGAAATCTGGGGGAATTTCAGTATTAAACTCTCTTCCATTGCCTCAAGTAAATAATCTTTTAGACAAATAATTACAGACAATCTCCTTTAGCTGCACATTGAACAAGTATTGTAGTAAACTTTTCCTTCGATATGACATCAGCCTCACAGATGGCTTCATTGTTCAAATAGCCACAATACTAATTTGGCTGTCAAGATTGTGATAAAACTGAGGAGGATGAAAATACCTTCTGGTGTTCCATATGTTGTTTTGAGTTTAGGGTTAAAATAGACAACCACAACCAAAGTGGTCAGAATGTCATATTACATAAAAATATTACAAAGAACTAGTGTGTTTCTTCTTTGTTTTCTTTTACCACATTGGTGATGTTTGACTCCCAAAATAATTATCGAGATGTAGAACACATGGAAATTGTTTAATCATGTCTCTCTGCGAGCGTCAGTTATAGCCATGATCTCATAAGAGGTAGATGAGAATGTAGTGTCATCTCCAGATACAAACAGCCCTGAGAGTTAGTCCTCTACAGAATAAGTTTTGATTAGACCATTACTGAACATATGAATTACAAATGAAGCTACTACAGAACTCAGTGAGGTAGGAGATATTGTTTGGGTGGACTCCGAAATGCCAGTTATGCAAAATGAGTTTGAGGGTAAGTTTTAAGGGAAAAGAAGAACACGTGTTTGTAACTACAGGTTAGGAAATCTTCACTCATTAAGAATCCCTGAAATCTAAAACAAATAAAATTCAAGCCTGAGGAATATATCAAGGGAATAGTATGCCACATTTTTCAGAAGTCTTGAGAAATCTGTTCACTCTCACTTCTTGCTACTCTTCAGTTATTTACAAGTTTATTACTTAACAAATAATGTCCATGGGTTTCACTCTGTCCAGTCAGAATGTTCACCTGGGAACAACCACAGGTCTTTGTCAGGAGATTGAACTGGAATACCTCGAGTTGTTATTTTTTACTTACTCTTTCAGGTTTTTTGTAACAGTGCAAAATTGAACACTACTACTCCCTACAATTAGCTCTACAGCTACATTTGAAACAGAGAGATTTGTGCAAGCAGTTAACTTTCTTGGAAACTGTTGTTCAGAGCCAGGTTTACACTGCTGCATGCAGCTGGATGCTGTCAGCCACAGTACAGCACTGGGAGCAGGTGTTTAGTTATGGAAAAGACTAAACTGGCTTATTTTCTAGGATGAAGTGCTGTAGTTATTTGGCCATGATGCTTTCAGGACTTTAAATGTTCTCTCCATACTTCACTGTGTTTTGTGAAAATACAAGTATGTTGGAAACTCTTCACATTCTGCTCCTTTGAATGATGATTATGAAAGTCAGGTTTGAAAGTACTTATCTGTGTTTGGATCATTTCTGTGCTGTCTCAAAGTTGTAATAAAAGGCTCTCACCTGTATTTTCAAGTGAATGTTTGCTCTCACAGATGCACGCACACATTTACTTGGTTTCTATGTTGTCTGCATGTAAATAATCATCTTTGTCCCTCAGAGTGATCCCAGGAATTTTTATTTTCGAAAGCTCTAAGATTTGGGGTTTGAACTTTTTGTTTCCCTTTTCTGAAATGTTTATTTGTTTAAATGGATAACATGCTACTTTGTCACTCTTTTAATAAATGGAAACAAAATGCAGCATTTCTAACAAGCACAGCACTGTTTTAATTAGGTGTGCAGTGGATCTGTGACTTTTTTTCTCTAGACCCCTGCTTCTTTATCCCATCAGTGCAGCAGGATTTTTAGCAGAGTGCTCACATATAATGAGCGTACAGGGACATCAGCTTGGCATGATACAAACTTAAGGGCTTTTGAAGGAGCTTTTAAGTTTTTTTTTTTTTTATGTCAAAACTGACTAATTAAAAAAAAAAATCACATTTTGTCAATTAAAAACTATTTACTAAAATATGTACTTACATGACAGAAGTTCTGAAGGTATCACTGCATTTTGCTGAGAGATAATTTTATGAAACAAGCAAACAAACAAATCAAAAAACAATTTAAGCTTTTATTTTTAATTTAACCCTTAAAATTCTCCTTTTCTGATTAATGAGGATGCCACAAATAGTATTATATCAAATTGCAGATGTAGGGCTTTTCTTGTCTTTACTTACATGTTTCTCCTCTTGCTGTCATTTGTGCAAGAGTCCTTTTACCAGATATTTGTTCTAACTGTCATGTAAAGAATTTAACCCTATTGAAAGGAGGTATCATTAAGGAACTTTAGATTGTGGTTTCATAATATGGTTCATTCTGGTATCTGAACTTATTTTATTCTTGCCACTGTTCATTCTTACTCCTGTTCTAAAGCTGATCGGCATCTCAGCCACACAATCATCTACATATTTTTTCCCCAAGCTGCGATGTTAACCATACCAGCTTAAACATTTTGCCAAATATGCATTTACACGTGTGTTTGAGGGATTTTTTTTCCTTTCAAAGCCAGATCAGTTCTCTGCACTTATTCATAGACTGGTCATGTAAACCACTGTAAGAAACAAGAGAGTAGTACAAGGCAGCATTGAAAAAAAGCAATTGAAAATAAGCAACAGAAATTCATATTGTTGTGTTGTAAATGAAGGTTTGGTGGCAGAATTTATTGTTTTAAAAAGCACTCTGTCTGCCTCACCTTGTCTGGTTAAATAGAAAATGTCACATGTTGTGAGACTGAGATCCGAAAATAATTAGTTTGGGAATCCTTTCTCCTCTGTGAATTCATCTGAGTCTTGAAAGCTTACAAATTCTCACTTCACTAAACTCACATTAAAATCGGTATTTACATCAAAGCTATGTTAACTTTCATAGGCTATAGCTGTGGAGTGCAAAACACTTTTCTATTTCATTTAGTTCCATGAAATGCTGTACGTAGAAATGTATGTTACCTGAGGACTTCACAGATAGCAAGCTATTAATACATGTAATTCTCCTGTAACTAAAGCTTTTGAGATGGTAGATTCTTCTGCCCTTAGAGTGCTGTTTTTCCATATTGCTGAAGCAGAGAGTAAGTTATTTAACACATATGTTGAAGTATGAGCCTGCAAATGCTAACTAGACAAAAGCCTTCATAACTCAAGTAACTTTCTGATGCCATTTTTAAGAACAAATGGGAACAATGTTGAAAAAGACATTGTTGCATTTCTGTTATCACAAAGATTTCTAGAAACAGCAGCAAAATTAAATATTGAATAAGGGGAAGGAAAAAAACCTTCACCATTCCTACAGGAAATTGGAAGGATGGAGACTGTAGGGGCTTGAGAACCGTGATGTTCTCATCCATGACTTTTAACCATACATGTTCCTGGCATGATTTTAACCTGCGTCCAACACAATTCTTAGCATCGATTAGGGAACAGGACAGGACAGAAGCTTTTCTAGACTCTACATCTGTATGGGGTGAGAAGAAAAAGTTAGTTACACCACTATGACTTTTGCAGTGCGGCTTGTATTCAGGACCTAAGTACAAGCCCTAATTACTTTTATTTTCAGTTATAGACACAGACAATGGGCTTGTATGTCATACTGAATTCCTGTTAAAAATGTGTTTCGTGTGTGTCTGTGAACAAGATAAAGTTTGAAGTCTCTGGTGGCAATGGAGTACTGCTTAACAAAGTGTTAAGCGCGAGAGAAGAGTTATGGAAACCTTGCAAGACCCCACAGTCCAGCTTTGTTAAAAGCCACTGTAGCAGTGGAAGTGGGGGAGTACATGAAACAGAGCAGAAAGCGCTCCTGCTGCTGGGATAATGTGCTATCAGGGATCTCAGGGATCTTCTGTAACCTCAGTGGACAGTAATTTGGGGTGTAAGAAAGAAAGAAAGAAAGAAAGAAAGAAAGAAAGAAAGAAGGAAGGAAGGAAGGAAAGAAAGAAGGAAAAATAAACTTTTTTTTTTTAAGGAATATTGCCTTATTTAGTAATAAGGAACTGCAGATATGATGGTAAGCTGGTGATATCTGAAGACAGGCCTCTATTAAATCAACAGTAGTGTATCTGTTACCAAAGCTCATTTTTTACAAATTTAATCTGTCATTACTTCCTTTCTTGTCCTTGTTTTAGTCTCATAAGGTTTTTCCTGACCTATTAGTACTTAGCCTTGAGAATAAAAAAGTAGTACACACAAGGTGTTCCACAGTTTTTATTTATTGAATAATACATGACATTGGGTACTTCGCATTAAGCTTTATCTGTTCAGAGTTAAAGATTAATTCTTCTTCAATGTATTTTACTGAAAGATAAAGCATTTTGATTACATTTAATAAACATGATTTCAAGTGTCTCTAGGGTATATGTATATAACATGATTACAACTTTTTAACTTATAGAAGAGTAAGCTCTTGCCTTATTCTATTAAAATTACTGTCTTTACCTAGTATGACAGGTCTTAATAGTTCAAAATCCAATTTGATTTAGTAACAACAATAAATACAGAGAATGTTGGGAGGAACAGAGAGAATATCTGTGAAAACTTTCTCCAACAGTTTTTATTCACAATTCATCTGTACAGTTGTGATATGTATTCTGTTGTCTTGCCCTCATTACGTATAAGCTTGTTATGTCATCTTAGTAACATAATTCTCAATATCGGTCAGGTAGTCTCCTGTTTCAAGAAGTTTCCAGGAAAAAAACAAGTATTAGGAAAAAATAGGCTTCAGATTGCTGGATGTATAAAATTATGTATACTTGGGTAAGATGTAAGTTAATCTTCCAGTGTTCCACTGTTTTTAAAATAATAATAACATAAATAAATAAAAATAACATAAATAATAACATAATAACATAAATAATAATAACATAAAAACATAAATAATAATAACATAAAAATAATAACATAAAAATCTTGATTGTGCAATATATTTCCCTTAATCATTTAAGGGAAATAAATAATAATAACATAACATAAATAATAATAACATAATAACATAAATAATAATAACATAAAAACATAATAACATAAAAATCTTGATTGTGCAATATATTTCCCTTAATCATTTAAGTATATCAATATAATAATATCTTGGTGCATTTCTGTGTACCACCTTGAACTAAGTTTACTTTTCCATGTAAAATCTCTCTCTATGGTAAAATCAATTTTAAGTGTCTCAATGAAAATAAATGTCAGACACAAATGTCTGTGTGATGTCAGGCTGACAGAATAGGAGGTGCATAAGTTGGTCTCTTAGACCTCTCATCTCCACTTGTTTTGGCCAGATAAGGAAGCTTCTGTGTTCCTTGATTAGACTCCTGAATACAGTGGGAGTTATTTTTTTGTATAAAATTGTTGTATAAATTAAGGTCAGCTTCAGTCATACTCCCTCAGTTTCCTCTCTCCATATGACTGTATGGGAACTGCCCCATAGTTTCAAGTTTTGCTTAGAATACTTCTCATTTTTGACCTGCTTATAATTGTGATATGCTCATGCACTTTCATTCTTGTCCCAACCTTGCCTTCAACTAGCATAATATTTCTTATGACCTGGTGTTTGCCTTACAATGTCTTCACAGTGACTGCACTTTAATCTTAATTTCTCAGATTAAAGCTGTAAAAATCTTCCAATATCCTCTTAAAAGCTCTCCAATTCCTTGATCACTTTGGTAGTTCTGCTCTGCATTTGCTTCTGATTGAATTACTCTTATTTGAACATGAGTAATCAGATTTGTATGGATGCCTCCAGGTAAGGTCTGATCAGTTTCTTGTATTATACTTATCTTTCTGTTTGATAAGTACCTTGCTAAACACACAGAGAGATTGTCATTTTTAGCTTCACACACTCTGGGATTTGATTTTTATGGGTTGAGTGTAGGTGTTTTGACTAATCGGATCATCAAAAGTGGTCTGGTTAAAAAAGGTATTTGCTTGGTATTATTTGTTATCATGCATGAGGTGGTGAGCTAGAGGCAATATTCTGATTACATTTTTTATGTTGCCAGTTTGGAAGTAAATATGAAATGATAGTTGAGAAGACAGGAGTTCCTTCATTGCCAATAGGTCGTCATGATCTTTCCCACAATGGGAACGGCAAATATTGCACAAACTTGTGATGGTCATAGCGACAAACGGGCAGACAGACCATAGAACACACTGAACATTTTAGAGGTGTTGGAAAAGCATGATTTTGGTATTTTTAAATATACAACTAATGACTTCTGATCTCTGGTAGCTGGCAAAGTTTCCCTTCATAAATTTTACACGGCCTCAAATGTTTCTTTAGCTTTGGCCTGGACTGTCATGCTCTGCTCATTCTTCTTCTGTTTCAAGAAGAGAAAACTAAAATCTTGAAATATTGCTCACTCAGGTTATATAGGAAAATGTGTAGTATATCTGAGAAAAAATTAGTATGAAGAACTAGAAAGTTTTATCTTTAATTTCAGATGGCCTTTGCACTTGAGAGTTTTCTGGCATTGTTTGTACAATATTGACTTTTATGGTCTTATAACAAACGGCAAGACATTTGTTGCATACTTTATAATAAAAGTAAACACACTAAAAATAAAATCCATCAATCTTTCATTATTACCTGCACAAGAAAATTAAAATATCAATCTCAATGTGGAAGATGTATTAGAGTTTTAAAGTTGCTGCATACTCCCAAAGGATTTTCATAGCTTTGCAATCCAATACAATTTTGCACATCCTTAGAGATGGACAAACACCATTGGATAAATACTTGTGGAACAAGAGAGCTGTAACTTTGAGAAGTTATGTGATCCAAGTATTTTACCTGGAAAATATCGTAATGATTTATGAATGTACAGATACAGAAACAAACACATAACAGGGAAGAGATTTCCTCTTATCCTTGGATTCTATGAAAATATAAGTCTCTACATTCTCAGCTAACGATAATAAACATAACAGCTTTCTTTCTGTAAGCTAGTAAGGCTGTAGGGGTTTTTTTGTTTGTTTTTAAAGAAAAAAAATCTCAAGTAGGCCCAACAAAGACAGACTAAACAAAAAAGTTTCCAGCAGATAAATACTGGGCCACATTTGATGCTACAGTATGTATGTTTCTGTACTGTGTAGATTCTTGAAGGCTGCGTTTGGCACCTCGAAGTCTAAACATGCCTTGATTGTCAGGTATTCCACAAACTTCTACTTTGTACGTTTTGGTTGCTGGTAGTGAACTCTTCCTTCCCCTACATAAACCAAATGAAATACATTATTTTTTTTATAAAATAATTTTTCAAAAGGATATAAATAACCATTGTTAAGTAACTTGCAGACTAAAGCTTTCAGGGTTAGTTGTGTGTCTGTGTGGATGCATGTATGTGCATACTTGTTGATGACAAAAATTTTCATGTTACCCTTCTAGTAGTAGATTCTGATAATAATTTTTTGGAACTCTGGGATAGGGAAAAATGTTCTCATTTCATTTTGGGGATAATAAAGGTGAAAATTCTCTGCATTTTTTTTTTTTTTTTTTTTCATTGCCACCTCCCCCACCAAATAGATTAATAGTAAGCTTAGATTGTTGTATTGGATGAGATTTTTTCTCTGACACACCAGCTACTGGAAGAGGTTTTGGAAAAAACCCAAGATCATTTATTAAGAAACAAATTAAAATTGGAGGCATTCAAACTAAATATTTCCTGGTTTGATCTAATGTGTATATGTATCTATAATATATACATACACTAGATAAATAAAGTAGGCTAAAAATTGAGTGTTCGTAGAAGTCTTTATTAAATACAATAAAAAACTATTGTATAGAGTAAAAATTAATTTAGCAATAGTGCCAATAGAGAGTAGTTGTTAAATTATATTTCCTGTGGGAGGCATTCCTTTTACATATTATTTTTCTTATTAAGTGCTTTCACCTTATCTGTATAATACCAAGGACTTCTTAAGTATCAGAACTTCAATACAGAATTATTTTTTATTATTTCTATAGAAACCAGGGCCCTAGGTGTGGACCAATACTCTGTATTACATTAGATACTACCATTTTGTCTGTGAGTGCATGATCTGTGTTCCACAACCATATAACCAAAGTCACAAGTACATTTGAAGCTCAGGATCATAACAATTAGGAAAAAAGTTATGATCAGATTAGCTAGCACTAGCTACCATTGGTTTTAAAGGGGGCTGTTTGCCAGCAAACTTCTTGAACATGGAAACATAGACTGATTTAAATTGGAAAGGGTCTCTGGTGTTTGTTTGATTAGCACTCACTCATCCCTACAAAAGAAGGGCCAAATTATATAAGACTGCATAGGGCCTTGTCCTGTCATGGTTTGAATACTTCCAAAGACAGATTTCGGAGTCTTTCTGGGCAACTTATTTCAATCCATGGCTGCCTTCAAGCTGGAGAAAAAATGAACAAACATTCTAAATTCTACATGCAATTTCCTTTGTTGCAACCTACATCCATTGCCTCCCATTGTGTCACCATGCACCTTGGAGAAGTCTTCTCTGTGCTCTCACATTTGGATTAAGGTCCCCTCTTTCCAAACCAGTCATCTGATATACCAGATGGTTTGTCTGCCATTCAAAGGGGTCTTGACAGGATGAAGAAGTAGGCAAACAGAAATCTCATAGTGCTCAACAGAGAGAAATCCCAAGTCTTACACCTGGGAGAAAATAACCCCAGACACAAGTAATGAATGGGGGCTGACCATCTGGAAAGCAGCTCTGCAGAGAAGAACCCAGGATCCTAGAGGACAACTTTTTGATCACAGGTCAGCAATATGCCCTTATGGCAAAGAAGACCATGGGTTGCTTTAGACAGAGTGCTGCCAGCAGGTTGAGGGAGATGAATGTTCACTTCTGCTCAGCACTAGTGAGACCACACCTGGAGTGGTATGTCCAGTTCTGAGCTCCCCAGTACAAGAGAGAGGCAAGCACATACTGAAGTGAGTCCAGAAAAAGGCCGCAAAGGTGGTTAAGATTTTAGAACATTTGACCTGAAAAGAAACAGAGATCTGGGACTGTTTGGCCTGGAGAAGAGACTGCTCAGGGGAATCATACTGAAGTGTGTAAATACCCTTGTGAGAAGGGGTAAAGATCTTGCAGCTGGACTTTTCCCAGTGGTGGCCACTGGCAGGCCAAGAGGCTATGGAGATGAAGAGAAATGTAGAAAATTCCATTTAAACATAAGAAAAAGGGGTTTTTATGTCTATCTATATATATACACATATATTTTTTCGTTTCTTCTGTGAGGTTCATTAAACACTGCAGAAGGTTTCCCAGAAAGCCTATGGAGTTTCCAATTTGGAGATGCTCAAAACTGAAACGGACATAGTCTGGGCAACCTGCTGTAGCTTCTTCATCTCTTTCACTTTCCAAAAAGTATCCTATTCATGAAAGCAAATTTGTCAGCCATGTTGGTCCTAAGAATAAAGAAAAATTTTTCAAAGGGTAGGACTGTGCAATTTCTATCCTGTAACAAATGACCTATATGCATCTACAGTGTTCCATAATAATATGGAAAGCAGCATTAGTAGATCAATTAACTACTCATTCTATATAGCTCCTGGAAATAGAAAGGACAAAGTTGTTTAATAAGTTGACAGTGAAATATTACATGCTTTTAAATTTATTCACCATTTGGAATTATTTAAAAAAAGGAAGGTTGAAATGTTCTGTAATGGAACTTAATGTAAGACATTAGAAACTTAAATAAAAGATATTGATTTTATAGTCTTTTTTCTAGGTAGAAATGGCAAGTACAGTTATACAGAATTCTTTAGAACTGGTTTTTCAAAGCAAATTTCATTACTTATACCTTAGAAAAAAAATATATATTATTTCCAAAAGAGATTTATTGAAGAAAATACTTATACATGTATATACATATATATATCTTACTAAGTCCGTCTTTTGTTCAGTAAAACACTTTTATCTTGGTAGATTGAAAGGCTATTAATTTTCTTTTTCCCCTGAGTTCCTTTTCAAATGAAGCTGCTTTTCTGAGTTGGAGCAGAGACTTCCATTTCAGTGTCATTCTCGCAATAAATTCCAATGTTTTTTCCTCTCCTATTTGTAAGCATATTTTGTTCTGTTTTCCTAACAAGTACAGTTATTATCTTCCTCAAATTTTTTTTTCTTCTTCTCTGACTCCAGAAATACAGTTGTATGTATGTCATCTATTTGTGCATGAAACCGCAAAGTACACTATTTACTGTAGCCATGTGGACAGGGTATCATGGGCCGTGCATCACACCTATTAAACATCTTTACATCTACCCTGAAATTTTTTGTAACCCAAATTTTCTCCACAGAGCTGCTGAAATTCCTACCAGTGTTGTAATTCCAAATCTATCAACCATATCAAGGGACTCTGACTTCTTGCTAACTTACACTCTTTCATTTTTGTGTGGTTTTGCCTGTGGCCACCAGTATAAGAAGGTAATGTTAGGAAACACTAGGGGGACTGTAATAGAAGGCCCATAGAACAGCAAACAAGTAGGCAAGTGTACAATTATTGACACATTTGGCTGAATTTAGGTACAACCCAGAAAACTTCTCCAATCATTTCAGAAAGAACAGGAAAAAGAACAAATAACATGTATCCTTTTAAAGTCCTGTAAAGCTGTAGAATAAGTGAAGGGAAAACATGTACCTTTCTCCTTCCTTTCCTCCTTCCCCTTCCTGCCTTTTTTTAATTTGAATTAAGCTGTTTTTTGAATTGTTACTCTCTAGTTCCAACTACCATGTGTGTCACTGACCAACTGATTCACACAAGGGTGAAATTGTTATCTTTAATTGACATAAGCAGTGTGAGCTTTTTGCTATTAAGGCCTCCAGGCAATCTTTGCAATCTAGTCGATGATCCTGACATCTGAAGGAAAAAATATCCAGTATGTTCTCCTGAAATCATTGTCAGATTAAAACTGAATAGCACTCTCAACAAAGTTTGGGAAGGTAATTTTCATAGTTTTATAATTAATTTCAAATCTAGAAGCCTTATTCTTGCAAAAAAAATAATAGGAGTTGGGCTGAAAGAGATCTCAAAACCTTCCAAGTTTATTAGAAAGTATCTTTTTTAACTTGACCTTTCAAACTAAAGTACAAAAAATGCCATACTGAAACAGGACAATGCATTTCCAGGAGCTGTCATTATGTGTTTGAAGTAAACATGGGAAAAACATATAGGCACTTCTTGTTGCATATTTAAAGACTCCTGCATTCTAGTGTGATGACTGCAGTAAGAAAACTTAGGTGGAATAAAATAGTAATTCAAAAGTTTATTCAGTTCAATGACATTTATATTTTGTTGTTTGGTTTGTTTTTTTCTTTTCATTACCACCCACTGCTGTCTAATTTTACATGATTTCTCTGTTACAATATATCAGAAAGGGGTAGGTGATGAAATCTAATATACACAACAAAACGGAGGAAACTGTTCATAAGTGAAAGGAAAGGATGACTACATTCAAGGTGCTATGAATATGCTTTCAAGTAGCCTGTGTTGCAAATAAATATGGAGTTTAGAGTTTAGATCCAGAAAGAATATTGAAAAGGCTGTGCAAATAAATAGTCTGCTACAGGCCATCTGAGAATGAGTAATTTGTTAAATGTGAGTTTATTTAATAACCTTTAGTTGATTTTTCATATATCGTCAAAAAATTGTGCCATTTCTCTATTATGTTCCACAGTACTGCTGTGGTTTAGCCTTTTGTCACTGTCTGATAATGAACATTAGTGTTATCTTTTAGCATATAGGTTATAAACTTTTGAGTGTTTTTCTAAAAAAAAAACCAACAAACAAACAAGAAACTGCATAACATTTACATAGTTTAGGTAGTGAGTTAAAACCTTTGGCATGTTTTCATTAGGGATTTTCAACATGTGCATGCATCAAATAGTGCAACTGTTTAAGAGGATGCAGGCAATATATGAAGAAGACCCATCTTTTAGCTTTAATTTAATGAAGAAATCTTACTGTAGAGTGCTCCAGATTGGTCTGTACGAGGAAGTGAAGTCCACACAGGTTCTTATTTCTGTTGTAATGGTAAAGATAGACTTTTGAGGAGGAAATCTTAGGAGATGGATCTGCTTGTCTATACCATTGTAAATATTTTTGCTCTCAAAACACTAACAAGATTCCTTTCCAAACACTGTAGTATTCTATATTTTTTTTTGAAACGTGAGAAGGATTTGAGTGAAGAAACATGAGATAAAGCATGCTGTGAACACCCTAATAGGTTAGGTCAGTATAAATCATTATGTTCAGTGCTTCTGTGTAGTATAGTCTGTATTTGTTCTCAATGCACAGTGAACATCAAATTATTTCTTAAATCAAGCATCTTGATAATAAAAGACGCTGTGACACTAGTGATTCTACTACCTTCCTTCAGAAAGAGACTGCACATTCCCAATCTTATTAACAGGACACCTCAGTAACACTACAGAAAAATATGAATCTTTTACTGAAAAATTGGCAAAAAATTTAAAGCTCGATGGACATATATATCTTTTGCATATGATGGCTTTAGTCAGCTATAACTCTCATAACCCAAAGATTAAACTATTTTGGTTACTGTTATGAAACTTCAATGGATAATTCATTTTAGATCCAGACTAGAATCAGTAAAGTCTGCGCAGAATAAATTTTGGAGCTACCTTAATATACTTCAATCAAAGTTCTAGAAAAGCACATAAATAATGAACTTCAATGCTTGATCTTGACAAGTGGTGAAATCCTGTGAACTATTACATGTATTATTGAACATGACTGTCATTCTCTGTCATTCTTTTACTGTTTTTTAGGAGGTTGTGGTAAAATGTGTGCCAGTTTTAGGATGCCAAGACCCAATTTTTCTGGAGTTCTTAACAGATGTAGTGGTAAGAAGAGGCAGAAAACCATCATATTGTTGGAGACCTTTTTACATAGAAGACTGATTCATTGCAGTATAATTTCAGCAGTTATCCAATGCTAGTTGTCATGTGTAGGGCAGATAGAGACTTACTTTGATGTGTTTTCCTTGGGAAGGCAGTTTATGAGAAATCATAGCATCTTTGAACAGTGTTTGGTTTTGCTGGTTGGTTGGTTGTTTTTTTTTTTGTTTGTTTGTTTGTTGGTTTTGTTGTTGATTTTGTTTGTTTTTTGTTGTTGTCTTTATTTGTTTGGTTTTTTTGTTTGGTTTGGTGTTTGTTTGGGGTTTTTTTGATAGAACATCCAATCCTAAAAAACAAATGCCAATTTTTGCATTGCATAGTTGTTGCACCAGAGCATATGATGAAACTACTTCATATTACAGTGTTTTGTAAAAATGCTTTGGTTGGAAAATAACAGAAAATAAAGATTCTTGTTTCAAATGCAGGTATTCTCCTGTGTCAAAGCATGTAACAAATTTTTTTTTTTGTTTGGCTTTTCTTGCAAAATTACTTGTATTAGCCTATCATTACTAAAGCAGCAAAAAGGAGAAAATTTGCTAAAAGAGATGTAGCATTTTTGATAGTTCTATAAACCATATAACAATGTACGCCTTAGCATATAATAGACCACTGTTTACAATTTCTTCAAATGTAAATTAGTATCTTAATTGTATTCCAGTTATTCCAAGGATATAAAATCACTTTCTTATTTTATTTTGTATATTGTCATTCTCCTACATGTGGATCAAACACTGACTTTCTCGCCAATGTGATTGAACCCACTCATAAAGATGTGCTATTCTATTAAGTCTGCTGAAACAACACAAGATAATTCAGTTATCATATTGTTTGTTTCTAGTTTTGGTAGCTACTTGCTCAACAACCTTAAGTAGTTCCTGTAATGCACAGCAGCTCTCTGATCTGCAAGATCAGAAAATTCATCTAACTTTATCATTCATTAGAGTACGATGTGGATTTTTTTACCTTGTTAGTATTTATAGTAGATTTTAGGATTTTTCTTATAAAAGGATGTTGTAAGTGAAAGTGTTCTCTCTTTTAATTTTTTTTAGCTTTATGTTTTTAGGGCCATTTTGAAGTTTTCCTGTATAATTTGCATTGTAACTTAAGTGCAATCATAAACATTTAAATGCCGGTATGACTAACTGTTTGAGTAATGAATTAAGAGTGTGCATTCAATAATTTGACTTACATGGTATAATGGGGCCTAATTAGCTTAGATATATTGATATAATGCTCTACAACGCTCTGAGGATGTGCATGTATTGAGTGATTAATCCTGTCAACATGCGGATTGGTGAGGTTAGTATGGTTATGTTGATTGTGCAGATGGGTAGATTGAGGAAAGAGAGAAGTGTGGCACAAAAGAACTTGTCCATGAAACATGGGGTTTCTGAAACAATACCTGAATTACATGTGAGCTTTTCAGACCACCATTTCTCTGATGAACACATTTATCTTTTGTGCTCTATTCATGACATATTTCAGCTTCCTGCATTTATTTGTTCTGCTTTAAACAAAATTAAACAATTTTAATTTGTACTATTTCATTGAAAGTAATGTCTTGCCATTAGTAATTTTCAAATGAGATTAAGAACACAAAGAGTTGCATTTTTGTCCTCACCAACACATGCTTTTGCTTCTCCTAGATGGAGGACTATCATCTTGAAACTGATGACTAGTTAAGACAATCTCTTCCAAATAAATAGTGCTTACAAATTGTAGTAACTTTCTGCAATAGAAAATAAGTATGTCCATTCATAACAGCCCAATGTCACTGCTTAGTCTTTGTTTCTGTCATATTTTATGTTTCTATTCATGAAGATTGACTTAATTTATTTTCTAGAAACTAAGGTAATTTGAAAATAAGCAGAAATCAAACTTTTAAAATGTAATTTGGACTAATTTATTGTCAGAGACCAGTTAATTATTGTTTTCTTTTAAATTGCTATTCTGCCAACGAAAATGAAAACTGTACATAAAGTGGCTTGTACTGCCTGAATCCATAATTATGTTGTGTGTTTTTGCAATAGTTACAAAGAAAAACAAAACAAAACAAAACAAAAAACAAAACAAAACAAAACAAAACCTTCTTTTACTTCATTCAGAGTTTTGGGAGAAACAGCAAAATATATAGGATATTTTGCTTGAAAATAGATCTGTAAAGAATTCTGAAGGACTGTTAAGTGAAAAACTGAAATTGACTTTGAAAGTGATGATGCATGTTATAAACTGAAATATTTTGTGAAAGTACATTCCATAGCCTAATTTTGCCTTAAATCAATTATTTAGTTACAGTTGTTTGACAAGCATTTATTACTTTGTTGGGCATATTTTAACTGTAACACTTTTCCTTCTTTCTTTTGACAGTTTTACCTAGTCATACTTGTGGCAACCCAGGAGAAATACCTAAAGGAGTACTTCATGGAACAAGATTCAACATTGGAGATAAAATCCGATATAGCTGTATCTCTGGTTACATCCTGGAAGGTCATGCCATGTTGACATGTATTGTGAGTCCTGGAAATGGTGCATCATGGGATTTTCCAGTTCCTTTTTGCAGAGGTAAAAATGAAGACATTAAATTTCTTTAAATTATTAAGACAACAATAAAATAGCAGATTAAATAATTTTATATTTAATTTTATTTAATTTTATTCTACTCTATTTTAACTTTATTTGTGTAAATGTACTAACATGCTGCCTAAAAATATACACCATTTAAAACAGTAATCACAATTCAGAAGCAATGGCTGTCCAGAGTTTACATTCAGAGGCAGGTATAATTTACTGATCTTTTTCCCTTTTCATTTATATGGGGGATAGCTATAGCAATTTGACAGCAGGACCTGGCAAATGCTTTTGCAGGTTTCTGCTTTTGGAAAATTTCTGCCAGGAAGGAGAAGCTTGAAATCCTCAACCATATGATCTTTGAAAAGGACGTCTGGTGTTCTAATCCCTCTGAGTCTAATTCCTACTCAAAGCACGGATAATTTTGAAGTCAGGTCAGGTCGCTCAGGGCTTTGCCTAGTAGAAATTTTAATATCTCCATGGATGGAGATTCTAAAGCCTCTCTGGAAACATTTTCTAATGCTTAGCTTTCCTTATTTTCATGTCCAATTGGAATTACATTTTTACAAATTGTATACATTTCCTCTTCTCATCTTGTGGACCTAGGAAAAGATTCTGGCTCCATCTTTCCTAAACTAAAGAGCACAGTTAGATTTTCTTATAGCTTCTTCTTGTCGGGGCTGAAAAATCCATTTTCTTCATTCTCTAGTCTTATATATCCTGTTCTTCAGCATCTTAACCATTTTAGAGGTCCTTCTCTGGACTTGTTCTAGTCTGTCAATATCAGTATCTCGTTTGTACTGGAGGACCCTACGGTGAACACAGCATTTCAGATGGGGCCTCCTGAGTCTCAAGTAGATGAACTAAATCTCTTTAACTCTTTACCTGCTGGCTATGTTCTTGCTCATGCACCACAATATGAGGTAAGCCTTCGATGCTGTGAAAGTTCACCACTGACTCAGTTTGTGTTTCACCAGGACCTTAGGTCAGAGCTGTCACCTAGTAAATATGTTTTGCATGTGATGATTCTCTTCAGGGTATAACACTTTTCATTTCTGTTTTGGAACTTCATGAGATTCCTGTCATGTCATCTTTCCAGCTTATCAAAGCCTGTCATCGAAGCCTATGTGAATGGCAGCCACGTCACCCAAAACATTTGCCTTATTTATCTTGGTGTTGAAATATTGTGCACTACAAGTCTAAAACATTTTGAAAGTTAATTTCATTCTCTGGAGTAACTCCACTAACAGCTGATTTATGACATGTGACTACTTCTAAATGAACTTTGTATAATTAGGTTCTCAATTCTCAGTAATTTTGAGAATCCCTAGTTGATTATAGTTACATGAACCTAGATTTTTATGAAGATAACATTAGGAATACTAATTGGATTAGTGATATTACAATGGTAAGCTTTTTCTTACAATGAAAATATCTGTGATGAAAAGAGCATGTAAATATTATGAAAAAGACACCCAGTTATTGGAGGGAAAATAAAGAATAAATAAAGACGACAAACCAGTAAAAAAGATCATATGTCAGAAAGGTCACATTCCAGATTTAAGAAATATTATTAGAGAAATACTTTGGTGAAGAATGTATAAACAAGAAGGTATTCTTAGAACACATAAATGGAGAAAGAAAGAAGAGTTCATGATTCACTATAGAGTAAGATAAGCTAAATACAGAGATTCGGAGCTGATATTTTAAAACATCTAGCAAAGATAAATTGATGGTTTTTGTGTTATCCATACTTTCTGAGGTAGCAAGAAATTCTCTCATGTAATTTTTTTTCAACATCTGAGGTCAGACAAATGTGATTTTATAAGTTTAAGGAGGAGAAAAAGATGTTCTGATCTCAGCATTTATCCTTTTATTAAAACAAATAAACAAACAAACAAAAACCTAAAAAATATGAAGTTAAAGAAAAATAATTTACCAACAATTCTGCTTATTGATGTTTCATTATATGATAAACTGATAATATTTTCCCAAATCTAATTTTTACAGTGACATGGCAGATTCCTGCCTGAACAATTTTGTTCATTTTCAGAAAAATCTGAAAGGGTGATGCAATGTTTACATTGAGATGAAATTTCAATGAAACTTATTATCACTGGTCAAATAAGAAGTCAAAGACATGTGTCAGGAAAAGCAGGCAGGATATACTTTACAAGTTCTTACACAGTAGTGTAGGACTGACTAGACCACAGCCCATGGAGATACAGACACAGCTACAAGTATTCTTTTTTTTTATATATATGTGTGTCTAAGTACATATATATTTACACACACATATATATTTATTGTTTTAATGTGTATCAGTAGGAATGGAGGGACCTGATAAAAGAAATTAAAAGATGCCAGGTCAAAGCTGGATCTGTGCAATAAAATGACTGGAAGACAGGAACAAGAAGTGAAAAATGAGATGAAAGTACAATGAAAGTACGGTGAACATACCCAGAATGATATAGTAAATTCAAATAATTCAAAAGAGGACTTCAGTCTGAACTTATGAACATGAGCAAAGTTAACATCAGAGGAAGATACAATGACTTACTAAAATTGAAAAACAAACGTAAGGGACTGTCATAAAAAAATGAAGCATTTTGTAACTGCACACAAACTTCTTGAAATAACTGGAGCAACTTTCTAATTATTTATATATATATACACATATATATATATATATATACACACATATATATATATATATTTATATGAAATCTGCAACAGTCATTAAATTGCCCTTAAAGATTTCAACCTTTTATCTTTTTTTAGGTCTTTACTATTAATTTGTCGTAGGCTGTTATTTTAAGGGATCATTATCAGCATTAAAATAAAAATATATTCTGAAGTGCTGTGTTATCGTATCACTGGAAAACAGCTTAGGATACTTAACTGAAAAAGAAGACACTCTTTATAAGATATCCAGAAGACTGATTATTTTTTCTGTGGGAGAGTATGAGATTACAGACTATTCATTAATCTTGAATTTCTTAATCTAGCTATCCACTCTTAAGATCATGTTTTTGCATAAAAAAGTGGCAGAGTTGGAGTTTTGATTTTAAGTTTGCTCAAGCATATACTATCAGTTATTATAATAACTGAACTTTTCTGCCAGGTAAACTAGTTTGTCCATCACTATTTCTGTCTTATTTGAAATTTATACCTATGTTAACTAATAGATCAAATTTACTCTCCAGAGTGGATGGAGGGGGAATAGGTCTTTGATAAGATAGAATAAATAATAATTGTAAAAGGCTACTAAATCAAGCACAATGTTTACAAAGAAAAAATGGACCAATCTCAAGCCCCAGAAATTACAAGACCACCCCGTTGAGTCCAGTATTTTCAGAGCAAATAACTTTGCACAACCTCACTAGACACTGGGGTCTGCTTAGATCAAGCTCACTAAAACATCAAAGCTAAAATGTTCAAAGTAGTCCTACAGCTGCAATTGATGCCTACAGGTGCCTAAACAAATGACAACAATTTCTGTATTTCTGTTTTGCACATACTATTGACTTGAAGTGAGAAATCTGACTTTTTAATATACATAAGATAGACAACATTTTCCTAAACCACAGTAATTTCTGAAATTTTAACAAAATAAATCCCTTTCTACTTAGAGAGCAATCCAAATTATTTTGAAGTGTCCTTTGAAAACCCTTGAAAGAAAAAGATTCATCTTAGATGCATGGTCTAATGAGTATTTAATTTATGTGAAGTTGATCAACAGCAAGAGAATCAATTGAGAAAGGGAGGCAAACTGATTACAGAACCTGTCTGGGATGCAGTACATCTGGGTTAAAGTGACGATAGACAAAAAAACCCCAACCTTCTGACAACTTTCTAATTTTTGAAACACAGAACAGAAGAACATGTGTTGGCTTTTACCTATTCAAAATAAAGTCTATAAAAACCTAAAATATTAAAAAAAATATATATTAGCAAGTAGAATTGAATATTTTGATGGTTAAAGAGCTGGCTGCCAGTTGGAATTAGGTTAGATCAGGGAGTTTTCTAAGGATTGTGTAATACTAGACCATTGTAACACATAGCAGGGGTTTTGATCTTCATGAATCTTGCAGTTCATCTTCTTGGCATTTAGCATTGACACACTAAAACTCAGCATTGATATACCATGATTTGGTTTCAGGTTTTTATCAGTAGCTATTTTAAAATGGTAATTTTGAAGTCTTATTTTAAAAAGTCGTGTAACTCCTCATATTAACTATTTCCAAAATATCCAAAACATATATCTGGGAAAACATCCATGATTATTTCATAGTTGTATTTTCTGTACTAGAAGAATTTTATTAAATGAGGTACAATTATCTACTTTTTCACAAATGAACTACAGAAAAATGCCATTAAATAATGAATGTAATAAATCATAGAATCATGGAATCAAATGAATCTCATGGAATCTCATTCCAACATGGAATCTCATGTTGGAAGGGACCCATACAAATCATCAAGTCCAACTCCCTGCTCCTCTCAGGACTACCTGAAAATAAACTGTATAACTAAGAGCATCATCCAGATACTCTTTGAACTCTGATAGACTTAGTGCTGTGACCACTTCCTTGGGAAAACTGTTCCAGTGACTGACCACCCTCTCAGTGAAGAACCTTTTCCTAATGTCCAGTCTGAACTTCCCCTGACACAGCTTCATCCCATTTCCTCATGTCTTGTCCCTGGTCACCAGAGAGAGGAGATCAGCAACTCTCCCTCTGCTGCCCGCCTTGAGGAAGTTGTACAGTGCAATGAGGTCACCTCTCAACCTTCTCTTCCCCAAGATGAACAAGCCAAGTGAACTCCACCACTCCTCATAAGTCTTGCCCTTGAGGCCTTTCACCATCTTGGTCACCCTTCTCTGGACACAGTCTGATAGTTTGATGTCCTTCTCATATTGAGACACCCAAAACTGCACACAGTGCATGAGGTGAGGCTGCACCAGTACAGTGTAGAATGGGACAAGCACCTCCCTCGACCAGGTGGAAATGCTCTACATGATGCACCCCAGGACACAGTTGGTCCTTTTGTCTACTAGGGCACACTGTTGGCTCATGTTCAACTTACCATTCTCCTAAACCCAAACCCTCAGATCTCTCTCTGCAGGGCTGTGCTCCAACCTCAATAAATAAAAAACTTTTTCAGTGGTATTTTTAATAAGGGATGCTAAATAATGAATGCCTATGGTTTATTTAGAACCTCTAAAGCTGCAATTTTCTTTAGTTGATATAACTTAGAAAATAAGACTCTAGATGGTGATATGCCTTTTGATGATGATTCACAAAATTTCATTAAAGATTTTAATTGTATCTATTCTGTTGCTAGTGATAAAGAGGTAAGAAAATTAGTACAAATGACATAACAATAATAACATTTTATTTATTACTATGAATTCTTCTCTGCAAGTTAGAGATTTTTTTTAATAGTTATGTTATAATAGTAATGTGGTAAAAGAATCTTTCAGATGAGGACCTTTCAGTATAAACTAAATAGTCAATTATGATTATTTAAATTCAGATTCTAAATTAATTCCAAAAGGTTAGATGAGTTTTATATGTTTGGGTTTTTTTGGTTTTGTTATTATGGAATAATATTATGGAATAAACATTTTTCACTTGCTTAAATGTTTTATTAGTTTTTGTATAAAAAAAAAGGAACACAGAACATTGCACACTGGAAGGCATTTGTGTGGCAAGGAGAGAAAAGTCCAGTAAAAATGACTGAATGTTCAAAAGATATCTAAACCAATTTAAATAAAGAATTTTTCTAAGTTACTGTTTCTGTTCTTACTGCATCCTTGAATATCTGCTTCACAGAGTGTGCACCTTACTTACAGCAAGATCTCATTTATGCAAAACACAGTTTACCAAAAGTTTCAGATTGTTATTTTTGGTGAAATGACTCTTTCTAGTTTGAAGAAAAATGTAAGATTTTTCCTTGACTGCCATGGTTCCTCAGTGATTCTTTTGATTTTTACATACATTAACTTGATGGATATGTTTATCTCTATTATCTGAGCTACGTATCTATACAATGTATATATTTTTTTTATCAAGTGTTGCCAGCCGTATGTGTTTTCATGCATGCTATATATAAAATGCATATTCTCTAAATTCAGAGCACTTAATTTCAGATTACTGAGAGACCCAAATGTTTGTAGCTTTATACTTCAAGTAGTCATTTCTGCTGATACAAACAGCACTTTGTGCAGTTGCTCACAACTTGAAAATAACCATAAGTGCTTGGAATTAATTACTTGCACATTATAAAATGCTATTTGTTAATCACTTAGAGTATGAATTCATGAACACTGAGGCACTATCTGCTATCAAATTACTCCAAACACAGTGACACATTTAGGTTGTCAAGCACTGTTCTAGCTCTCTCAAAAGCATAACATAGAGGAGGCCATGACCAAGAAGGATGATCAATCCAAGGTGGCCAAATAGCTCTGAGGCTAGCTAGTGAAACACAGCATATGTCTGAATGATTTATGTCTCCTACCCTCTGAGCAGTGTGTCTCCTACCCTCCTGCCTTCCTGTGCTCATTCTTAGGCAATTCATTACATTTTAGCATTCAACAATCTGTTTGCCTTAGCCTGGGTGCCACCTATGATGAAAGAAGTCCTCAAAACACAGGCTTCTGGAACATGGGAAATATGTCAGAGGAAAGATAATTCTGTGCAGCTGCTGTTTTCTGCAGTTTTTCCCTAACACATCCACATCTGTCAGACAGAAAATATCAGCTTTCTGGTCTGAGTTAGTTTCTGTGGTCTTACCTGGCTAATGTTCCCTTTCCATTTCTGAGCTAACTTGATTTCTTGCAAACCTCTTAGAAATTCTCCTATGAATAGATTACAAACCTATGCATCCCTGTAGGCAGATATTTGTAGTAGCCTAAATTCCTTTGGCTTTCATTGATAATGCACAGCTTATAAATTTAGATTTTTGCATGTTGTTCCCAGAAATAATCAACTATACAAGCCTTCCTTATTAGCTATAAAAGTCAGTGCTTTTTAGAGCTCAAAGCTTATTCAAGGGCTCTGCGGCAGAAACACTGAGTAGCATTGTAATTACCACTAGCATGTTACATAGCATCAGTATAAACATAGTGGGAGATGGTGTAATTGAGAATGTTGTCATAACAAAATTTATCAGCAAGCAGCTAGTACCAAAAACTTATGGCTGATTTAGGATTTTGCACATCTTACTGGTTACCCTGGATAGAAAAAAACTGCTTGTTGGCTTTCAAGGATGCAGGTAGAAGCTGTATTCATTGTTAACTGGAACTCATACTCTTACATTTTGATTATAAAAAAAAAAATAAAATGAAATCCCACACTGTTATGACAAAATATGAACAAGCAGGAAAAAAGAGAGGATGGAAATCATCAGAAATCATCAGGTTTTGGGTTTTGATGGTTCAATAAAACTTTGATACTGATTGTGACCAAAGCAGAAATCAATAAGTCAATGTTAGTTTCTGTGATGAATTATTGGCACAGGATGTATCAAGTTAATTTGTTTTTCTTTTCTGGATTAGATGATGTTTTGAAGTGCTTGAAAGAGATACAGTTAAAAAAAAAAAAAAAAAAAAAAGAAAAAAGTGTCATTGTAGATATTGTTGGATAAAAAGCCTTGATTTCCCTTTCTGATTTATTAGAGTTTTACAAAAATTTCTAATTATTGTAATCTTTGCATATATCATGCACCAGGAATTTGAATTCTGATTCTCAGCTTTGTCCATGAGTTCTTTAAATTTTGCTTCCTTTCCCCTTTTACCCCTCAGAGGCACAATGGACCTTTCAATATGCACTGTGCAAAAAGCTAAGAATTGATGGAGGAATCAGAAAAATGGCCTGATTTCACCAGTAAAATGAAATCTTTTAGGAGTGTAGATCTATTGCACCCCTAAATCTTCTTCATTTAAAAAAAAAAAAACAAAAACAAAAACATAAATTTCAGGGTCTGCAAGTAAGATATGAAATTTGTCAAAAAAACCCCTGCCTTCCTCTATGAAATTTGTGTGCCAAGAAATCATAAAACTCAAACAGGATGAAGTAGCCAAGGTCATGTTACATTTCTTTATGTCAAAATTTATTTCTCATATAGAAAAGTAAAGATAACTACTTGTTCAAATCTCCTTAGCAGCTTTCTCTCCTTATTTTAGTAAATTAGTGGCCTGTATATTACTTAAAGAAATTATTCTGTGTCTGCATTTCTCTCAGTTCTTCCTTTTACCAGTCTCCTTTTTTTCTTTTTTCTTTTTTTTTTTGATGTCCAGCCACAGTATCCCTTTTTCTTTGAATCAAGTGAATCCTTTTTCCTTCAAATCTTCCCTTAAAACTCACTTTCACTGACAGACTTTCAACTGTGATTGGGAAGAGCAACTCTACTCCTACCCATCTCTGTTGTCTTAATTAGCTATTCAGTTATTATCCTAATTAGACTGTAAGTTCCTTCTGTCATACACCTTGTCAAGCTATTTGTTTTTAAATCTCCACATGCACTTATAGTATGCAAGTAATTTCTAATGATAATAGCAGTAAGTAAAGATGATAAAATGGGGAAAAATTAAATGCTCCTCCTGATCATTCACCTATGCAGAAATATTTTTAATTACTACTGTTGTAGCTTTCATAGCTGTATCACAGCGCATCAAAAGCCACTTTGTGTGTTTTTAATTTCTTATTCCAATGGATTGCATGGATGACTTTCTTTAGGAAAAAAAAATAGATATTTTAATATCCAATGCTAATACAATCAGTGTATCTTTAAAGCTTCAGTGAAATGTTATCAGTCAAAGAATAGTACAAAAAGTCTGCTAAACACTTTGGTAACCTATTTAACAACATTCCAGTCTTCTGGTAGTTTGTATTTTTTGAAATTGAGTTCATAGCCACTAAAAAAAAAATGTTAACAACTGATGATATGTGGACCTTGGAGGGTCCATTTGGCAACAAAACTTTCTGAATTTATTTGCCATCTGTAAACATCTTGTTTCATAACAAATAACTTGAGAATAGTAAGTATAATTTTATTAAAGCTTCCTAGTTCAGGACAGTATTTAAATCTATGATTTTTTTTCTACTTTTTTTTTATAGTTATAACAAATTAGAGAGAACTTCAGAAAATAAATGTTAATGATTTTTTAAATCTGTATCACAGAGAGACTAACTATATTTCTGTGATTCTCTGCCCAGTTTTTGGGCTTTTTCTGTCAACACTTTCGCAGAGCCATAGTACAGATTCTGCAAAACAGCTGATACAAGGTCTCTCTACTGATCTTGTCCTTGCTTATCCTGGCAATAAAGTGTCACCAACAAGGAAAGAACAAACAAACAAAACCCCCAAACACAACAAACCACACCCAAACAAAGAAATAAACAAATCTCTGCAGTTTTAAGGCCAGAAAAATGTTCTATTCAGTTCACCTGGATGGAATTTTATTTCTGTATATATTTATGGATACTATATGCACAGAAGAGAAGAGCTGGGTTTGCTGTGCAGAAACAAAGATGATGCTTGACCTATTTAAAGTGCAGCTCCACTAGTAATTGATATTCTGTTCATCAGCTGAAGGAGCTTGTGGAGGGACACTACGTGGGACAAGCGGAACTATTGCAAGTCCTCACTTCCCTTCTGAGTATGAAAATAATGCTGATTGCACCTGGACCATATTGGCTGAACCAGGAGATACCATTGCTTTGGTCTTTACTGACTTCCAGTTAGAGGAAGGATATGACTTCTTAGAGATCAGTGGAACAGAAGCACCATCAATATGGTAAGTCAGAGATCTTGCAAAGATCTTCATTTTTATTTTTCTTTTTTTTGGTATTTTGAAAAATGTTAAAGGATATTTAAGATATTTTCTACCTGTTAATAGTTAGTAGTTGTGTTATGTATTTTCCTTTAGTTCCTTCCACGCTACAGAATTGAAAAAAAAAGACAGTAATTTGCTTCTGCTCCTTTCCAAGTCTTGATCCTTCTTCTTATTGTCCTCTGTCTTCAAGAGGTATATCTGTAAAGTGCCTTAGCAGTGAGCATTTGTTGATGTTACATATTCAAACTTCGTATTGGAACATTTTCTGATGAGTCTTGCATGGCTTATCATGATATTGTATGCCAAAAATGAAAGTAGTGAGCAAAATTCAGATTCACAGTAAAACAGAAATATATAGAGAGCAAATAGATGCTGTCTTATCCTAAACAGGTTATAATTCAGTCTTACTACATATACTCAGGTATGCATGTATTATTATCTTGTCTGATGTTAAAACCGTTTGCTTTGCAATATTAGGGCTTAGTAATTACAATACTAAATCTACATTCTCCGTCCTAAGTAAAAGATGCTAATTCTGTCTATTGGAATGGATTAAATTAGAGAACAGTTTGTATTAGGATTTCTCTGTGTGCTGCATATATAGATTTTAATTTTTTTAATCTCTGAGAACATCTTGTGCTTGACATTGCTCTAAAATGTAGCCTAGAAAAAAAATACAGATCTGCTGCTTACAGATGACTGATGGTTATTATCATCAGAATGCGTTATTGAAGATCTGAAACAACCTCACTATTATTTTAACGTCATGATAGGCTAGACAGGACAATATATTAATAACTGCAAAATTCTAGGTAGCATCTGATTTGTTGAAAAATTCTATTAAATAAAAATGTGTGGCAAGCATGCTTGGCAAATATGCAAAACCTTCTGGATCTATATAAAAAGATTATTCCTTCACATTTCCACATGACCAAAAATTGTGTAACAGAAGTCAGTGAAAGAGCTTTGTATCAAATTAAGTGCTGTGTCTGACTGTATGAACTACAATATGTGAGTGCCCCTTTTGCCTGTCATGCACAGACATGCATGACAGTTATCACGGCCAATGTTTTCTTATTAAGGGTTCTAAGGGCTAGAAGCTGAAATCTTGAAGGAGAAGAACTAAAGGAACATAAAAATCTATCAATTTAATTTTGTGTATGAGGCTCTAGTAGACACCAACAACATATTTGCAACTTTGTTGCAAGAAATCAACCTGTCACTGAAATGAACATGCAAATATAGGAAAAAAAAATTCATTTACAGTCATATGTACATATACATTCCCCAGAAGATTTCTGATAGTAGATGATGTAGAAGAATATGAGCAGAAAGCAATGGAAACATATTCTGTATTGATCTCGTATGGTATTGATCAACGTTACATTGGAAATCAAAGATATATAAGAAACCTATTTCTTCTAAAATTCAATAGAAATCTTTTTATCATTTTCCCTGATACTTGTTTTTCTGTTGGAGATTTTTTTTTAAATAGTGTTAAACTCTGATCATTAAAAGCTAAGGATTTATATGTTCCTAGGATCACTGACAGAAGTGTGAAGAAGCTAGGGGAAGTTTTATAAGAAATGTTTAAAGGATTATTGGATAATTTGGAATGAAGCTACACATTCATCTATATTTAAGCCAGAACAGTTGCCACAGCAACTTTAGAGCCATGCTAAATGTAGCGCATGTTGTAATCTGCTAAAATCAATCGTGTTTTTAAATGTGAAGTTGCTTTGTGCTTAGAACTAGTGGTCTAGAGGTGCATTGTTTTAAAATGTGACTGGTTTTTAAAATTGCTCCCTTTTATTATATCTGGCATTGTGTCAACAGCTTTATACAGTAATTCTGTGTTAGAAGATATATTCCACTAGCACAATCTGGTAATTATGATCATTTTTTCATATAAAGGAATATTTGGTGTAAAGTAAGCCAAATTTTTTTCCTAGTGAATGAATAGAAAGACATAGAAAGACAGAATAGGAGCACTGCAAAAGCTAAAAAAAGACTGAGAATAAAGAAAATAATTTCAGACTGATAATTCTTTAGTGGTTTTACTGTATGGTGCAATAGGTCTGGATTACCCTCTCCAGACATATCAACAAGGTTAGAAGTAGTTCCATCATGATTATAGTAAAAACTGGATGGACCTTTTTTAAGTAAAGCAGTGGAATTCAAGTTTGTGGGGGTTTGTTTGTCTTTGGTTTTTTGCTTATTTGTTTTTTTCTAAAGAGCAGTTATATAGCTCTGGATCTTGAATAGACGTTCACATATGGATGACCACATTTTTAATCCTGCTTTGAATCAATATAAGTGTCAACAGGCTTAGAAAGATGAACATTAGTGTTTGAAAATGAATGCAAACAAGGTAGAATAAGCTTTTTAATCTGTGAAGGATTTAAAAGTATTATTAGTTAGACTGTAAATGAAAGAAATCTTTTGGAATTTGAATAACTTGCTTAACTTGCACATTATGATATTACGTAAAGGAGTTTTAGATGTAAAACATGTTTATCTTGAGTTGGTAAGGTCTTGTTTGCAATGCTGAATACAGTACTTCTGGGAATGTAACGGAAAGAGCCTCTTTGCACTGTCTGGTGTCCATCTCCATGTCTGCCAAAGGGCTGGATTTTTTGAATCTGAAGGGCTACTCTATTGTTAACTATGAGAAATAAGAAAAGAAAGAAAAAAAAAAAAAAGAGTTGCTTGCCTAATTTTTGAACATTAAATATAAGTTTTTACATACTTCCAAACATGAGCCTTTAGACCTCACCTTAAATTAGATGGTACTTAAATGAAGCTTGAATCTAGAGATAGTGTCAAGAAGTATTTGAAAAGCCCAGGCTGAATGAACATGGTATTGTATTAAAATCAGGAATATATCACTTGAGGAAAGCATCCTTTTGAAAATCTTTTAATGAGCCTTTCCAAAGACTCCCTAAGACTGAGGTGGGTTGTTTTCTGTTTGTTTGTTTGTTTATTTTTTAAATTTGGTCTGAGTATTTTATTATTTCCATGTTAAGTAAAGCTGGGCAACTCACATGAGCATAGATAGGCCTGACTCAGGCTTTTTCATGTAAATATGCCTTTGCCATAATTTTTGCAAGACTGAAAACTAATTTGACAAAAAAAAAAGTCTTAGACTATTGCAGTATGCATGAAACATGATTATGATGCTAAGAATTATTCTAAAATTATTATATTTTAACTTAGAATCTTAATATTGACATATTTAGTTCTACAATATATTTTTTTTCCTTTTTTACTTTACAATACTGATGTTATATTACTGTACTTCCACTTAAACCTAAAATTATTAGCCTTCAAATTTCTGTCAGTATTTGCCAATACAAGAGAATGACCTACACATTATATTTTTTAGTCCAAATTAATTTCCTAATACTATTTAAAAATACTTTTAAGATTATTCTGACCTCTGTATAAATCATCTAAATGTCCTAGTGCAAAGCCATAGAAATGCATGGGGATGTGAGTGATCTGGAAGCAGCAATAATGAATTATTATAAGCTTGGCATACAATTTGATGTAAGTACCTGGAGTCATCTGAAACTCACTTCTTATTTCTGTGTTAATGAATAACTCTTATAACAGCTGCATCATAATACTAATTTGTGTTTCTTAGATAAATACACCAGTCTAAGCATTTAGATATAATTCAAAACAATAGTATTTCACTCCGCGTGTTTCCTGTCCTGTTTATGAAGATCTATCTTAATCTTACCACCCTCATTGTAAGAGATCTCTAACAAAGTAATGCATGAGGTTATGAAGTGGTCTAAATCACCTTTTTGATAGACACCTATGGCAGGAGGTCCATACATAGTGAGCTGAATTTTTAGCTCAGAATTACATAATTATACAGCTAAAGAGCACCATCTATTGGCTCACTGTGAAAAGATGGATTGCTTGTGGATGCAGCTTCAATAAAGTTGTTGTTATACACCACAAGAAAGGGTTTGTGATGTGCTCTTGGCAATTTAAAGTTCTATTTTCTTTTCCTTCTCCAACAGAAGAGAAAGGATGTGCCATGGCCATGCAATGAGATGAACAGCTTTATCATTTGGGAAGACTATTACAAATTTTAATAATGCATTTATAATTAGTCACTAATTTTAGCCTCTTTAGAGACCTGCTGACAGTCATTCTTTTTTGTCACCTGTGAAACTCTACAAAGCCATATATTTGTATTGTAGATGCTGGTAAAAAAAGGGTTCTCTAGTTTTTAACTAGATTTCCCCTTTTACCTCTTTTGGTTAGGAAACTGGATTCAATAAGTGTACAATAAGTGTAAGCTTCTGTACTTAGTAACTTGTCTGTCTGACCTGCAGTGAACCACGTGGGTTTTTTTTTTGGTGGTTTTTGTTTTTTTGGTGTTGTGGTTGTTTTTTTGGTTTTTTGTTGTTGTTGTTGTTGTTGTTGGTTTTTTTTTTTGTTTATTGTTGTTTGTTTGTTTTTTTTTTTTCCAGGAAAAGAAGTTGCATAGTTATCCTCAAATTCTTTCTCTTAACTTCCACGTTGCAAAGTTTCCAGTTACTGTGTAAAAATCCCATACTCTATAACATTTGAAAATCAGCATTAATGTTGTTTAGCACTTGAATACTATCAATCAGACATATGTAGCATACCCCATTTGTTCAGACTCCTACTACAATACGCACCATCATTAGGCATTTGCATACTGCAAACTGAATAACTGATAGAAGAATCCCTAAAATAAGAAATATGGCAAATCCTGTGTCTCTGTTAAAGACTCAGTGGAATACACATGTTCTCCAGCTTCTGCGTCCTGCCAGTTGCTGCCTTTGCTGCTGATGCTTGTTTCTCTTGGTTTCTCCTAGCCATTTTCTTATGGCAACACCAGTGCTCCCACTGCTCCCTTCCTCTCCCACCAACATTTCCAGCTTCTACATCCTTCCTCAGTATTTGCTGTCATCTTTGATCATTTCTGTTTAAAATGCAAACAACGTGCTGAACTTGAGTGCCTGTGGAGTTCTGTAATCTTGGAATGAATGTCTCACTGGTGTCAGAGTTGTTAGGCATAATCTCAGGATCATCCCACTCACAGATAAGGAATTTGGAAAGAAAATAGACACAGTGTTTTGCATAGGATGCCAGCTGTTTATATGAAACATTTCATATAAGCATCTGATATACCCTAGTTCTTTAAGTATTGCTTTCCAGAGACTCTTAAAATTCCGTAAGTGGGAAATAGCATGTTTTAATTCAGTAGCTATATCCAGTTCTTTGGCATAGTAGTTTCTATACCCAAACAAATGCAGATAAACAGTTTCTTCACTCCTACAGTTTTTCAATAATAAAGATTAATAAGTTGATCTCATCAGTGACGTATCTTGTAATCTGCTATATTTATCAAAATCATCACGTTCCAAAATGGATTTGCTGCAGACATTCAAACGCCTGCTTGAAAAAATGAATTATCCACAGTTCTAAGTAAATTCCGAGCAGACTTGGGAAAATATAATGAACACTGCTAAGTACCTTTGGAGTCCATAGAAAGAAAAAACAACATTGATGGGAGAGGTAGTGAACAGTTTCTCCCCCTAACATTTCTTTACAAGGAATGAAGAATCCAGACTACTGCTTGTATGAAAACAAAACTACAAAGAAATTGTCATTTTAAAACAGGGTTACATTCTTTTCCACATCCTAGACATTGTCTTCCTTTTCAGCATTCTAAAGGCAATTTTTCGTCTGTTTGTTTGTTTGTTGTTTGTTTGTTTGTTCTATACAGCCAAACATATGTGATTTTGTTTGTTTTATTATTTAAGTGTATATTAGATAATATAGTATATATTACATGAGGAGATGTGCTGTGCTGGGTGCAGTGAGGAACCCTCAAATTCTAATTGTTAAAATGACTATAATGAAGAAGTGAATAAAGAGTGCAAGTAGTGGTTTCAAAAATAAGTTGAAGTGTAACCTCTGAATTTTTATGTGATCTCTGAGTTGCTGGCATTGAACTGGAATAAAGGGAATGATTGAGGGAACACATGACTGGAGCTGGGGAATTGGAAGACAAGAATTAATCTAACATTAGAAGAATTTTGTTTGTGTAGGTTGAGGGATAGTGTGGCAGATTTTAGAGAGTTGGTAAGGTTTTGGAAACAGCTTCAGGATGTGTTGGAGGGGCTGGGAAATGTGAACTTCAGAGCAGCAATGTGTGAATTTGGTGTTCTATGTCAGAAGAGTCTTTGAAGAGTGATGTCTCAAATGAGCCGGGGAAGTGTACTTGAGTCAGCCTTTCCACTTGCAGAGTGAACAAAAACATCCTAAATCCACAGGAAATACCATTGTCACTAATGTTGTCACTTTCATCCAGCAGAAATATCCTCTCTCCTTTCCTCTTCCCCCAAAACAGGATTGTTTTGGCACATATACTTGTGCTATGCAGGACAGCAGTGAAAGCTATCCTGCCCTCCTCTTTCATGGTAGATACGTGGTAGCTATATCAGTGTCCTGTGGACTTTTCCCCAGATACAAGACCATATAATGGTGGCAAGTGCTGAAATATGTATGTAATTCTCTGAGAACTTCGAGTAGAAATGTAACAAAACAGTTTCCTATTCTCTCTTTTGGACCACAGCTTTCATTTGGATTATATATTAATCTTGTGTTCAGAGATGGATGTGATGGAAATAATCCAACTGGAAAACAACAACAACAACAATAACAACAACCAAACAAAAATAAACAAATAAACCAACCAAACAAAAACTTGGTAGAGTCCTGATGCAAATGCAAATCTATTTAAAGCTTAGTTAATAATTATGTTTAGCTTATGGTAATATCTCACATAGAAATCTTGCAAAACTTGTATTTAAAAAAACAGTATCTGAAATGCATTGTTTATCTTTTGTAGTATGTTTATGCTAAATAATATATATTTTAACTATGTGCATAAAAGTATGTGGAAGGTTTTGCAAAGTTTTTAACCCTAAAATAGATAAAATGGTAAATGTGCTTCATGGTAGTAGTAGTGACTAAAATAATATAATCTCTTGCTTGTGCTAGCTGTAATGATATAGAGACCACTTAGCTGTTAACATCTGCATGTGAATGGTGTATGAGGTGAGAAGTACAAAGCAGTAAATTGATGCTTTGCACCTATTAATTTACAGCCTACTGTGCTGAAGATGTGTAAAGGCTTCATTCATACCACATCACAAACTGACAGGAACATAAGAGTGAGAGAACTAACTTAAGGAAGCACTGAGACCTACAGTATAATTTTTCCCCACATTTAAAATAAGATGAAACGTGCTAGATTTTTAAAATTAACTATGTGAACAAGGTTTAAATACATTAACAAAGAGCTTGGATTGCTTAAAATACCACTAGCATTACTATCTTTCTAAAGATACTGTCTAACGTTGGGAATTCAGTATACTACTAAAACTTCCTTCTGCTACATTTGTTGCATTTTTCCAGAATATCTATACAGGTAGCCTAGTCTTCTCACAAAATCCTTGAAAATATATTTAGGAAAATATATTTTAATGATTATACCAGCTCATACCAGTGTAATCAACTACTGTTAGAAGCTTTTTTTAGAGATATTTATGAATCACTGCATTTCTGTACCTATCCATTGCAGTCAGCCTCAAGTGTATCTTCCTAGTAAGACAAAATCTACAGATATTTTGACTTCTGGAATTGTATGATACAACCTTTTTTCCTGCTTTTGCCATGTAGCTCTACCAGTGATTCTAGATTTGCTTACAATAATTACGGTAGTTCTAAAAAACCACACCTACTCCCTTGTTTAAAAACAAAACCAAAGCAAGCTCAAGTCAAAACAAACAAATAACAACAACAACAACAAAACAACAAAACCACAAAAGCAAACAAAAAATCCCACAAACAAAGTAAAACTGGAGTTGACTAATATTTGTATCTGTGGAGGTCTTTGTTAGCATGTGAGAAGGAAAGAGATTAATGATAAAATCTTGCTGAGAACATGTGTATGTATGTGTTGAAGGTTAAGATTGCAGGGTGACAATAAAACCCTGACAGATGTATTGTTAGCCTCCTCTCCCCCCCACTTCCTCTTTTTGCCCCTCCCTCTCCCCCTTCCCACTCAGGACAGGCCATCGGGAGAGAAAGAAGGACAGAGAGAAGAGAGTTGGAAAAATTAACAGTGTTTTACTAATGCTACTAATAAGAATAGAGAAAATAATACAAAATATACAAAACCAATCTTGAAAGTCTCAGCAACTGCAGAGCCGGCACCCAAAGTCCTGGACTGGACTGTGCAGCCAGCCGGAGCTGGATTCAGTCTCTCACTAGGCCTCAGTTCGCAGGGACGACTAGCAAGGTCCTCTCCTAATGTCGGCCATAAGCAGAAGGGAAAAAGCAAAGGCAAAAGGCAAAAAGGGAAAAAAGGGACGAGATCCTCATGATCTCCCACTTTTATATGAAGTATTCACGTGAATGGAATGTTATACACAGTTGGTCAGTTTCTTGGTCACTTGTTTCTCGTTGCTCCTCTCACGAGATGTCCATCCATGCTTATCAATAAGATTGCATTCCATTGCTAGGTTTACCAAAACATGTGTCTGGTTCTCCAGGAAAATGCAGTTAATATGAAGGCTTTAGCTGACAGGCAAATTCACTAAAAGAGAAACTTGTTTTTAACAAAACCAGGACAGTATGTAAATATGACAAGTTACAAAACTGATGTAGTAATATGCTTCACTTCATCTGGGTAAATCAAAATTTACAGATATCAGTACTGGGAATATTAGATCAGTCTGTAAAAAGAAATTATTCCCTGGAGCTTAAGCCAAGTTCTAGTTTTGTTGCTGGTACTCACTTTAGGAATAAAATAATAAAGAAAAACAGTCATGGTGTATCAAAGCTACACTGACAAGGGTAGTGCCCTCTTATCCTATTAGGATCAGTGAGGATGAAGGATGAATGGCACCTTGCCAAAATTATCTTTTCTGACATGCTGTGGTTTTCTATGTTTAATTTAAAATATATTAGAATTATAATACTAGCTATTGCCATTTTCTTAAATATATACTAGGGGCTTTTAAATACGTATTGATTTTTTTAAAATATTTTTTCAAATATCTGAGCATATGAAAATCTGATTGGTAGGAGCTGGCATAGTTGAGTGCATTGTTACTTTCCAGCAAGCTAAAAGGCAAATAAAACAATCTTTACCATTATTTTATATATATTTTTTTTTTTTTTTTTTAATAAGGATAGACTTCTAGGATATAAGAATGAAATGTGAATATGTCTTTTTTATTTTTGTCCTGAATGTAATTTAAACTCCTAAAACATGGCACAGAACAACTAAAACATTTGTTAGTAGGGTGTTTTGTTTTGTTTTGTGTGTTTCTTTCCAACAAGATATACAGAAGTGGACACACTCCCTCAGGAAACTTTTCCTGAATCTCCACCGCAAGCTTCTTTTTCTAACTACTTATCAGGGTTTTTTTCATGGTTCTTCTGGTATGATCAGTGCTATAATCTACAGCAGCTCAGAGTAAACCTGTCAATGAACTGTTCTTACAGTTAATAAATAACTTGGCCCCTGGTATCTCTGTTTAGTTAGCACACAGAATGCATTGATTACTTCTTTGACTCTAAAAGAATGTTAAATTGAATTTAAATAACATGTTCATTGATGGTTACTCTTTTTTAAATATCTGCACAGTAGGCTAGCAATTGGACTTAATGGGTTTTCTGCAGAGGTCTGCACTTAGAAAGCACTGTGCTGTTTTGTATCTCTGATGTTTTAAAGCAATAGTTGCAGCACAGAAAGTTAAGATCTAATGTGTAGCAGTGACTGAACATCGTTTCTGTTTTTCTCATTTCCTAAGTAGGCAAGGGAGGGGATAACTACCTGGGAAGAGAATTTCCTGTGGAAAAAAGGAAAAACAAGGATTTTCCTGGTTAGACAGTTTAGCCACATTTGCAGCAGTACCACAGTAAAGAACATGAACTTCAAATATAAACAATCTAAAATAGAATTAAAAATACAAGTGCTAAGAATTATTTCTATACACTGAATGCTTTGTAGCTGATAAGTATCTTAACTGAAAAACTATTCAGTATGCTAATAAGACTGGAAAATAAATGCATCCCAGTTTTAGTAAAGCAGATACGATAGGAGAGGTAGAAAGGAGATGCAAGTGTTTCAGGTCAAAAAGTGAGAACTTATATTAGGACAATTGTTATTGTATTTTTATCTAGGTATTAAAATCTAATGGTTAGAAATAATACAGTAAAATATTATGTGAAGATCTGACTAACAGAATGGAATTGTGTAATTCTAAATTTGGGCAAAACGCTATGTAGAGATATGTGATTGTCTGCATTAGGAAGAGATTATTGATGTGGTTTTATTTTGTATTCAGATCTTTTTGGAAATTATACATAAGATATTGAAAGAAAAGCTTGATTCCAGATACTATTCTGTACCAGAACAAAACTCATACTTTTATTAGAATGTATTCATTTTGCTCACCTGTTTTGAAATTAGAACAGCAGGACAAAACTACTAAACAAACATACAGGAAGTAACGTGTAAATTAATTTCAGTAACTTCAAATGAGGTTTATAAATGTTGTAGTTAGTTGTGTTGCCACAATAATCTACAGTTGTCATTTTTAGCTGACTGAAGTAAGGTCAGTTTAATTTACAATATGCACTGAAAGAGAAGGATAAATTCTAACAGAGCATATATGCAGATTTACTGGAGTGTCATTTGTCATCTGTGTACATAAAAATATCATTAATATTACAAGGTTGAGCACTCAAGAAGAAAGGATGCCAGCTTTAGTTTGACCCACTTGTACATAAAAGTTGACTTAGCTTTTTAGTTATGCCATCAAATGCTCTTATTTCTCACTGTGCTCTGAGACTGAATTACTGTTGTGCATTTAAAGAGATGTTACTCAGTAGGATGGCTGCTACATATGTTGAAATGAGTCGTTGTGCGCATTATCCAGGATATTAATAGCAAAGAAATGAATGATTAAAACAAACTGAGCACTACTTTAAAAGCTGTGTCTTATACATGTTTTTTCACAGGGTTACTGTGTCATGTTAATACCTCCAGACAAGATTTCTGCAGGTTCTTGCTAATATTGTGAGTTTCATTTCTCGTATAGTTGGGTTCAGCTCCTTTAGCTCTTCTTTTAGCTGCAACTAGAGCACATGAGAGCTTGAACAGAATAAATAGAATACCAGGTACTCAAGACTGACTTGTGTTTTGTTCTGTTCTGTTTTGGTTTTTCCTCTTTTATCAAATTTGTTTGTTGCTGTTTCTAATATTCTGACTTTAGACTTTATTGAATTAAAAGAATCTTTTAAATATGAATGCCAAAGAGTATGTCCCATGTTTTTAAAGTTTTTAATCATCCCTTTTGTTCCGTAAGAAAATATTGTGCAATTATAAACAAATAAAAGATGCTTTAAGGTTCAGCAGTATTGTAAGTGAGCACACTTAAAGATAGTGAAAATCTTTTTCTTCCCTCATTATTCATGTATACTTTTAAATTGTTTTCAGTTATGTTTAACCGCATGAATGAATCTAATTTTTTTTAAGATATTAATAAATTTGAAATATTTTCGTTTAAAAAACATGCCACTTTGAAACTTGAATTTCCTTCTAGTAGTTATATCATAGGAATTACTCAAGACTCTTCTGTAAGTCATGTAATGTTAGAAATTTCCACAGGAGACTGTAGACTCGCAGTTTCATAGACTGAGAGTGTTGCTTGGATTTACTATAAACGTCCCAATTTACTTATCTTCGCTCTCTGGGGGGAAAAAAAAAATAAAATATGTTTTATCTACTTTGAAAGAAATGGCAATTTTTGATAGAGCAAAGTATAGCATTCCACTTTGTTAAGTAATAAACATATTTTTAAAAATAGCAGTTTTCCTCTGGAAGCTTCTAAAAATTTAAATATATTTTTAGAAAAAATGTGAAAGCATTAAAAATCACCATTAGTATTTTCTGTTTCTGAGGTCCAAACTGTAGTTTGCTAAAATGTTCTTTAGATATTGTCTCCTCAAAGATGTTAGGACAAGTGCTGCCTACTACCTTGATGTTGTTCCCAATTGTTGTTCTCTATTTATTGCTCTTTCATTCAGCCATGATGGATCCTTAAAGAATATCTTCTATACTGGAAAGAAAAAGGTAGAAAGAGTAAAGAATTTCTTCTGTATGTCATGTGCACGCCATGTTTGATGTGGATAGAAGAGATTGACTTCCAAATAAGGGTATAATGGATTATAACATTCACATGCAGTTAATTTTATTTGAATCTAACTATGTGTTTATATAACAGATTAGCTTAATGATAGACTGGCAAATTTAAAATTGAAGCCAAGAATTCAAATGCCAGGAAAAAAGCTTGTCCTCGTAACCTTGGAAGTGAAGCAGAGGAGGAGGATACATGAGCTGCTCACCTGAATCTCTGTGACATGATTCTTGGTGCAGTATTGCAATGAACAAAGCTTTATTAAGCATATTAGAAAGGTGTATGTAAAACAGCATTAGACCAAAACTAGAACACTGAAGCCAGACTGTTCACAAGTTTAAAAGGATGTTTGAAAACTAGATAGGTAATTTTAAAAGAATGCAGAGATGATTGAAGAACCATACTCATGTCATCAGAAAGCAGTTTCAGAGGTAAAGTTTTAGAGCATATAAATACATCCACTCAGAGAAAATATTAGGTCATACCGAGCTAAAATAACAAAGGTATGATTAAGAGTAAGAACCAGAATCTGTTACCATATTGAAAGAGAAAATGGCTTTATTATATGTTTTAGCATATTTCAAAGTTGACGTTGAATTCTTCATCTCCTCATTTTTTCAATGTGACATTGAATTTCTGTCATTGATTTGTGTTGTAATCAGGTGTAAAATATTATGTACAGCTCAGGGGTAACAACAGGATTTCTAGTTTTAGTATACGGAACTGTCACGGAGGCACCCCGTAGGTTAATTTAAGGGACAACAGGGTCCAAAACAACTTTTATTAAACCGATGAGAAACAGGGTTTTAGCACTCCAAAGTGACTTAAATAAAGGTTCGGTTATCAGTTGAGGAAAATTATTAATGGGCAGCAACTAATACAACAGGCGGTGCACAGCGTGCATGCACGCGGCTTCACTCAAAACAATGCTGGAGCCGTCCCTGAGTCCCGGAGAAGTACACACTTGCCTAAACATGGTGTGGGATTATTTTTAAAGAGATACACGTACTCGTAGTGAATACGGGAAGTATACACTCGTGTTTCCGCAAGGGTAAATTTATAATACACTCGCAATCCTGCGAGGGTTAATTTACTTACACATGCAAATGTGCACAGAATACTACACGTGCTTACGTGGAAGTACAGGAGGAAAATACACTCGCAATTGTGCGAGGAAATAATTTATACACATGCTCGTATTGAGCACAGAAAGTTACGCGTGCAAATGTGCACGGAAAGTACGTGTGCAAATGTGCACGGAAAGTTACACGTGCAAATGTGCACGGAAGGAAAATACACCTGCGATTCTGCAAAGATTAATTTTACACGTGCTCATATGGAGCACGGAAAGTTATACATGCATATGTGCACGGAAAGTATAAATATACTTGCAATTCTGCGAGAAGTTTTACTCACACCCGTGGCAGCAAGGCAAGCGGAGTCTCCATCCCGGGGAGGGGGGCTCTCGGCGGCAGCATCTTGCTCGTGCTCCGAGAGACCCACGACAATGGACCGAGTCTCGACGAGAGTCCCGTTTTTATGTTGTCTGATCAGATCTGACTGTAGGCATTCTAGAAGCTTCTCTGCACCCCCACACTGGCTGTGGGTGCCCCTGAAGCCTCCAAACATCCCCCATACTGGTCGCAGGCGCCCAGCAGCTCACTGGTGCCTCAGCACTCCCTTCTCCTAATGGCCCTGGCCAGGGTGCTCTGGGGCCAAACAAAAGAAGCTGTTAGCCTCAAGTAGCAGAGGGAGAGGGAGATGTGCCTACTCCTTCCATACTGAAGGAGGAGTGGGGAGAGAGGGGGGTTGCATTCTGCCACAGGAACCTATATCTAAAGACCAACTATATGAGAAGTCTTCATTCTGCCAATTGTTTTTTCTGTCTTCATTGTGGAAAGAAACTTCAAAGTAGCAAATCTTTTATTTAGCACTGAAGGTGTAGGATTCCAGAATTTGGCATTATTTGCTAGGAGGGTTTCTAAAGCAGAAGGTTTCAACCCTTCTGCAGAGGATGGCTATCAAGAGAAATCTTAGTTTCTTCAAAGCTGGTGTACAGATTTTCATAATAAATATTTAGAATTAGCACACTGTCCCCCTGGGTAGCAATACGCTAATAGAAAACATGAATAGTGTGTTTGCTTCAGCTGCTGAGTTTGAAAGCAATCCGCTGCAATCCCATTGGGCTAGATGAAGCTCTTAAAATGTTAATTTTCTGTGTACAGTAAGTAACAGTAAAGCCCTGCAAATCTACGTAGACTTGAGAACTGAATTAATATGTTTTATTTATATTTGGGATTTATCCACATTTTAAATGGTTCTTTACTGGGAGAATCTCAAGTCATTGTCAAATTTTAGACAATAATCACTGATTTCACAACAAAAGAAAATCTAACCTTTCAAAAAAAGTAAGGATTTTAATACATTTCTGAGAAAATAAAAACTGAAAATAAAGATTGCTTGTTTAATATGAAGATGTTTTAAAGAGTTTGCAGCTCCTGTTTGTTTATTTTTTTTTCTGTTATTTCAGAAACATTTTACTTTTCAGGAATTATAATAACAGCTCCCATTTCCTCAAAGTAAATAAAGTATAGCATTTTCCCATTGTTTAGAAGTTTTTATACAACTGATTTGCACTTTCTGTCTTAGGCTTTACTTAGTAAGAACCTAGTATATAAAGCATTGATATATTGATATATCATGTTTATATCAATGGATATCCTCAGCCGAGGGAGCCAACATCAAGACCTACCTGTGGGCCAGGTGCCACGAAATGAAAAAGCTGGTCTATGATCTCCTTCCACCAGGAGTTTGCAATCTCCTCAACCCGGCCGCTATCTATGCTAACAATGAGATCAGCCTGGGCAATATTGAGATCTATGGCTTTGACTACAATTACACATTAGCACAGTATCCTAATTTACTGTGCTCTATGATTTTCAACACTGCCAGAGACATCCTCATAGAAAAATTTAAGTATCCAGAAGGGCTTGGGAAGTATGACTACATTCCATATGTATTCCAACATATTCCAGAAGTATGACTCCACTATGATGTGCAAAAGAGCCTTCTGATGAAGATCGATGCTTTCCATTATGTCCTGCTGGGGACTGCATATAGAGGGCTCAAACCAGTGCCTGATGAAGAGGTAATTGAACTCTACGGTGGTATGCAGCACATTCTCCTGTACCAGATGAGTGACTTGTATGGCAAGGATCCTTCACTTAAGCAGTTTATGGACATTTTTTCTCTTCCTGAAATGACTCTGCTCTCTTCAGTCATTGATTACTTCATAACTTATGGCATTGAGTTTGGCCAGGTGCATCTTTACAAGGATATATCTGATGCAATTAGAGATGTATATGTGAAAGGAGTGATGTACAAATGGATTGAAAAAGATCTGGAACAGTATATTCTGCATGGGGATGAAATCTACACTGTGCTAAACTGCCTGGAGAACCACAAGAAGAAACTCTTCCTCATATTGATATCCATTGATATAAACATGGACAAGTTTTCTCCTCTCATTATTCTAGCATTATGACTGATTTCATTAACAAACCAAGCTACCTATATTTTTATGTATTTCTGATGCAGAACTGATATACACTTTTGTTAAGATAACATGATCTGATAAATTCAGGCAACAGATATGGAAATCATCATTAGGAACAAGACATTTCCGTTCTAATTATCAACTGTAAACTGGGTAAAATAAACCATAAAAATTCTCCATGTGAAGAAGAGCATATTTTTCAGAAAAAAAAAAAAAAAAAGTTAGATCTCTCCATGACTTAGCATTCTCCAGTCCTTTAGAATCTTTTGTTATATGTTCCAAGAGTCAATTAGCCTTTTTGTTAAAATCAAGCATCTTATTTCCAAGTTTGCATATAAGTGGTTTCATGTACCATCCACAACATGCTGTTCTGTCTTTCTCTACAAGACTGAAGAGTTTTTATCAGGCTACAGTTCCTAGTAAGTGCCTACAACCCACTTACAGAATCACAGAACAGTTGGGCTTGGAAGTAACCTCCAGAGACCATCTAGTCCAACCCATCCACTAAATCAGGTTCACCTAGAGCAGGTTGCACAGGACTAAGTAATTCTACAATTTCCTCTTTGGTAATGTAAAGTGATGAAAATTTTGGAGTTTTTCACAACATATCTGATTTTTTTTTTTTTTTCAAATCCTCTGCAAATTGCATTATCTTCTTGGTTACAAACTGAAACTGTGAAATAAAAAGAGCAAAACATTTGCTTGAGATTTACTTACCACTGTAACACAAGCTCATGTTAAGTAAGTTACACATTGGTCTCCATGTCACTTGGTGCAGTGTCTGGCTTTGTTTACTTTGTAGTCTAGACATGTCCTGGGAGATAGCTCAAAATTTTGTTTAGATGGAAACCGATTTATGTAAAGTAGAGAAGAAGCATAGATATTATATGTGTTTGTACTCTCTGTGAGTTCATCAAGTTACAACTGGCTAATCTTCCCTCCTGACAACCCAGAGCACTGAGTGCTATAACATCTCTCATGATCAGACTTTGTCAAAAATTCTAACAAAAACAGTAAAGGAGTTGAGCCCAATGACTTGTATAAAAACTTGTCCCCTTTGAGACAGATAGCAGAAGCTTCCAGTCAGTTGAAGCAAAGGAACTCTCTACTTTGGGATACACTTTTGTAGACCACCCTTTTGGAAGAGTACCTTTATAAGAATAAAGAGCAAATACCTCTTTTTCCCTCTTTGGGATGGATTTTTACTCTTTTGTTCAGGGAATATTATTCTCCAATCCTTAACATTTACCTCATAAACCAAGTCCAACTGTTCTTCAGGTCATTAAAGGGCTTGGGAGGACTCAGAAATAAGGGTAAATAGATCAAGAGCAGAGCCTTGCAGTATCCATACAGAAAATACAAGAACCTTTTCCAGAACACGAGTTTGTAGCAAATCAAGGGGTAGGAAAGTACACTGTGACATGGAGTTTGCTGACCTCAGTGTTAAACAAAGGCAGTCTGTCCTCAATGAGTTTTCTCTGAGACACTAGAGATCTACCAGAAGTTTGTCTAATTTTGTGGCTGAGAGGCTATCAAAAGGCAGTTTGGGGGAATGGAGCTGAAGAAGAGCACCTGACCATTCATGGCATGTTGACTAAAAATTGTTATACTGAGTAGCTTGGATATATTTATGTATTTATATATTCGTTCTATATATGTATATATGCACACATATGTGTACACACAAACACATATATATACAGATGGGTGGATAGTGATTACTGTACTATGACATAGACTCACAGCCCCTACACTCACACCAGCTGAGACATGATCCCTCTGATGGACCTGGGGGATCAGGACCACCGCATCAGCCGGTTGGCATGTCAAGTCTGCTGGTGGATTGCCTTCTCTGTGCTCCACCTTGTGCTCAGTTTTCTCCACCTTGTATTTAATGTCTGTGTATATCCCCCCTGAGAGTCTTTTGTTTCAATATTTCATACCTTTCTATTACACTTAAAGTGGCTGGCATAAGCTGCCAATGGCCTCAGCCTCAGACCAAACTCTAACCAGCCAAAACTGACTGACCTCTACGTGTGGCTTGAACAGAGACAGCAACATTAATTTCCATCAGCACTTGATGAGTCCGAAGGAACATGTTTTCCTTTGAAGCACTTAGTTGTGGAAGTGCAGCAATATCACAGTAATTCCTTGTCTGTAACAAGTGGTCGATGTCCTTGTGCATAGCAGGAGGTTGTTTCTTCACTAGGGTAAGTTGCTGCACAGAGGTAGTCATATTCAAAGCATTTAGGTCTCATGCTGACATCCAGATGTGTACAGATAGGTGTTGTCACGAGGGGCATGCATTTTTACACTGAACATACTGAAAAAATGTGTTTGTGTTCATATATAACTTAGTTTAAGAATTCTTAATCTGACAAAAGCAGTAATATAAAATATACAGTGCTGTGTCCTCTGCATAAAATGGATTTTATTACCTGCAGCTGGGAAATTATTTTGAATTTTTCAATGGATTCTTTCAGTGCCTAACCTTTTGAAAGTTGGGTTCTTTTGTATTTAATAGATATGATAAACACAGATTTATCTAGCTTACATTGTAAATAAGAAAAAACATTGAAAATATAGTGTGACTATTATTTTTTTTCATTTTTTTTGAATGAAGTAGCAATCTCTCTGTTTTCATTTTGTAAAAAAAAAATTCAAATCAAAAACAACAACAAAACCCAAACAAAACAAAATAAAACAAAGAAAAAACCCCACAACACAAAACAAAAAAAAAAAACCCCAACCAAACAAACAACCAAACAACCACAACCAATCTGAAGTAGCTTCCTATACTGAATGAAGCCAATAACTTTACCATTTGGAGGGCTATGCTTCAGTGACATGTGTAGGAGGTACTAAGCCAGATATACTTGACAAGCTGTACAAGATCCAAAAACTTCAGCAGGTGTAGAGAAAGTAAATTTTGAAAAATAAGGTATAAAAAATTATGAACAAATAATCTTTTTTTTTTCTCAGCGTGTTACTAGAAATAGAGTACATCTGTCCCACCAAGCAGCTGCATCATCTTGAAGCTCTTGCAAGTGCTTGTGGAAATGAGAATGTAATTCACAAGTAGAACAGTAAAAAAAGAGGTAGAGAGTCATAAATATAGTCTGTAAGTAAAATACATGAAAATAAAAGAATGTGAGAGCTTTTTATTCCATTACTTAAAAAAAGAGAAACTGAAAATGTGAACTTTTTTTTTTCTTTTAATTCCATGTCTTAATTTTAATGTATTACTTTGATAAAAGATCAATACAGAAAAAAATATATTGTTTTCAGACCCAACACAGAAATGCTAGTATCTCGTCTTAGAGGTATTTCCAGTAAAATTAGAGAGAGATTACATATTTATTTGCTCAATGGAGCTGCAGATAATTCTTGGTAAATCAAATGTACCATCTGTATTTATTTATTTATTTTTAATATTCCTAATTATTTTCTTAATTATCTAGCCAGACTGAACAGAATTACTGCCATGAAGGTACCATGCTGAAAAACATCCCATTTCAACTTTAATTCAGAACTAAATGTTCTCATTCACTGATACAAACTGGTATTTATTTTCTTGAAAGTATTCCCTTAGCAGTACTCTTTCAAATTACTTTTTTCATATAACAGAGATCCCCATTCAGTTTCTAATCACTTTATCTAATAATTAGCTTTAGCTGCAGTACAATAAAATAGTGCTTGCTGTGCTTATTTCATTTTAACTGCTGATGACTTTATTTACAAAGAATACTTTGAAGATCTTACCAAATTGCTTGTTCTTTTCTTTTGTTACATTTAATTAGGATATGCTTCTGCATTAACATGCTTTTTATCAGCTAAAACATGGAACTTCACTAGTTTTCTATTCATTACATGGAACACAGAATTATATAAAACTTTGATCTATCATTTATAACACTTCAGTTGCAGACACGTTTCATTTCAATGCTCATTTTTGTATAGTTGATACCTTATTTACTTTATACCTTGAAATAAATAAAAAATGAGCCCTGTTTGCTGACTAATAAGCTTCTACCATGAGTCAAAGGACTTTAAAATGAAAGCATTTTGAAGAATTCAGTTCCTGTTAATCACAAAGAGATTAACATTCTCTTACTGTCAGTATGTTTTCAAGTTTTGCAGGTCTGTATATTGTAAAGGAAAGATACCCAACACATATAATCAAATCTTGGTTTTCCACTGTGTAACATCTTTATATGTTGTAGTTTGAACTATGATAACAACGTCTCAGTGCTGACCGCCTGTTCCCACCTCTCTGCTTTTTTGTTTGTTTTTCTTTTTTTTATTTGAAGTAGGAAGGTCTACAGTATTTCGCTATGTATGCTTTTTCAGGTTTCTAGTGGTAGTCTGACAACAGTATCTCACTGACTGTGATCACGGAGCTCAGATTTAAATCTTAAAAAAGTCTGAATTTTTCTAGTTTGTCTTGGTTTGTTGTTTTGTTGTGGGTTGTTTTTTTTTGTTGTTTTTTTGGTTTTTTTTAATAATGCAGAACAAATGTGAATGTAGATAATGAGTTTTCACTACTATCATTGCTAATTACAAATTTTATTCTGCCGCAACTCTGAATCAGTCTTTCTAACCCAGGCTTAAGCTAGCTAAAGATGAAGTCAGTGGCAATAGTTAGCAGTTAATGTTCATGAGGTGAAGCTCTTACTGCAAATAGCAGTCTGTTTGCTTTTTACTGTATAATTATGGAGAAAATGTAACCCTATGTCTTCATTTCATATCCATATAATAAAATATTAAATTATTTTTTTAAATTGCAAAATTTTGCACTGATTCATAGAGAAAAATGTAGAGAGGGCAGATAGAGATGCTTGTGCAAGTTTCCCCCTATTGCCATTAAGCAGATGTCAAATACATAGTGAGTATTAATAAACCTTGTATGTCGCTAAGTTTCTTGAATTACCACCAGTTTTTAAAGTTAATAATTTGACTTTTCAGGAAAGCAATGGTATTATACATTTACCACATTTTAATCCTCCTTAGTACTTTCATTAGGAAAAAAAATATGTAATGACAATTAAAACCACTATGTTTAGTAACATTAAAATGAAGCAAAGTACAAAATCTCTAATTTTGAAATACAAGTTATATTAAAATTAATAAAAGAGATTAAGACTTCTTAAAGACATTTTAAGTCACTTGTATATTGCTCTGTTTGAATTCTTGTAATGCAACCAACTTGATTTTGAGTCTCTTCTGGGCTTTAAAGCAAACACTACTATAAGGAATCTGCACATCGTTTCTTATATATTAAATATTAGAAAAAGGAAAAACAATATAGCCCAGTAATACATTTTCTTCTAAATGATACGCTTTATTTGGTTATACAGAGAGTGTTCAGCAGAACACATCTTTCTGTTTTAGAAAATGTCCAAAAATGTCAGAGATGAACAGTAAAGATGTTTGAAACTGAAGTTGACCAAGTTCCTCATTGTTCACAGTTTACACCTTCCTCAGTTAAATCTAATTAGTTGTCATGCTGCTGCTGGAATAGCTTGTATAGAACTACTGGCATATTAAATCCATAAATACTTTCAATTCATCCAATTTTGTTTATATTTATGGGTACTTTAGTTTTCAAACTGTATAATGACTTGATTCAGTGGTTTTACCAAACCATATTTTCTTTCCACTAGCTTTCAAACTGCTGCTTGTGTTGAAGAGTGATCTGTCAACAGACTGAGTAGCTAAAGGAATTGAAAATGCATGTGCTGTGTTCTGAAATGCTGGTTTATTTTCAAACTTAATTACTGACAGATTTTTACTGAACTGCTGGGAAAAAAACAAACCCACAACTGATCTAAAATACAGATTTAATTCCTTTTGAACAGTGATAAATATTGGTAATTGGAGAATAATCTGGCCAACCTGAGGCTTTACAGTGTCATAAAAACAGAGAGCCATATTTCACCTTCTTCTTTTCAGCGATAACAGATTAATGATTTCTGAGCTGTATTGACAGTCAGTTGCACACATCTGATTTTATGACTGCATATAAGCAGTTTAGTGTATCTAAGGCTGGAAATGACTGGGAGCCAGAGCACTCTATAGCATCTTAGATTTCTGCAACACCCGCAGTTAGATTCTACCACATGAAGTGTGATTTCTGTGACACTTTTCCCCCTTTTATCCTCCCACGATTATTGTATTCTCAAATGAAAAAAGGGCTGAACCCATGTATACACTATAGATAGAGATAGACAAAAATAAATATTTTTTAAAAATACAATGGAGTAAATGTATCTGCATAGTTGAAAGACCTATGCCTATTAAACTTAGAATAAAAAAATGTTCATTGGAATAAACAAAGAACACAAGAATTAAAAAAATAAAAAAGTGTATGGGAGGGAATGCAGCATATGAATTTGGAGATGTGCATAGGAATAGATTGTGATGTTTGTCCAGAGTTCTATATTAGCGACAGTTTATTCAACCAAGCTGAGAATTTCCTTAGCACTTTGCATGGGGCTGCAACCAAATGGTTTCCTTGAATTTTAGAAGCCATGTTTTTTTTTTTTTCTCTTCACATTATTAAAATTTTTCATATATGTAATATACCCTTTCTTGAGCACACTTATACAGACGTTTGCTAGATTTTCAAAGGCACGTTCAATGAAAAAGAGCAAGATCATAACACAAGTTCTTTTGAACATGTAAGTCTTAATGCATGCCTGTATTTCATACCGCTGAACTACATATGAGTAAATCTATTCCAGTTCTTATAGACTACTATACTCTCAAGGTTACTGAAAGAACAGAAGATAGGAAGTCTGGGAAGTAAGATCTAAATGAAAAACTTTAGCATCCATTATCTATATGATTACTATGAAAATGGCTATAACTGCACATAACATGAGGCCAGCAAACACTATTTTGTAACTGACATGAAGAAAATAAATGCCACTATCAAGCTATACCACTGAAGATACAACTTCTTATAAGAAGAATCTGGTCCTGTTCTCATAGATAATCTTTTAACATCAGATTTGGTTTTAAATATTACCTGAGTTTTGTGTGAAAACCTTATTTTATTAATAATCAGTTAAAAACAAAGGAAAACTGAAGAAAAACCAACAGCTGCCAGTGCAAAATGATATCTGGTATCTTGGAGATATTGCCAAGAGAGAATTCTTGCATACTTCTAGTCAGGGAATGAAATACAAAAACTTGTGCATATAAACCAAGAGGGATTGAAGAGTGTGCTTTTTGCCTGGAAGTTTCATGGCATCTGCCATAGGACCAGGACATTCCATTAATAATGGGCATAGGGTCAAGCCGCTTTGGGACTCATCCATGGGACAATAAAAGCCACAGTCAAAATTACATCAGTCTGCTCCACTGACTTCCCCTTGGCTGTATACAGACTGGTAAAAGAAGTGATGTCCAAAATGGAAACTGAATATATGTTCAAAACTCCTGTATATTATTGTTGCATAATACTTAAAAAAATCAAAACTAGAATTCTGTAAGTTGATAAAGAAGTTTTTCTTGATGACATTTCTGGTACTTCATTTCACTAACGTGTATCTTGATTAGAGTGCATAATTTACAATAGTTATAGCGAGGATTTATGAGGAAGATAACCACAATAAGCAACTCCTCCAAGTTAATAACATGTTAGGATGCAGTTGTTATTAACAATGTATAGAACGTTTTCTTACGAATCTTCTTACTAAAATGATCAAAGAAGCAAATTCTCTTAGGCTCTTCTTGTACTTTCATATACAATTTACTTGGTAAGATTTTTTTTTCTCTGTGGTATTGGTAAAAATTATTCAGCCAAGTACCTCATGCTGTGCTATTGATTAAAATAATTTATTTGAATCATGAATTCTTTTGTGTGATTTGTCAGCACTTCAAGTCCTTCTGTGTGAATGATTGTTTGTTAAACCCCATTGCTTTCTTTTCCAAAAAAGGGAAAACCCAATTTAAAATCAAACAAAAATTCAGGTATAAAATAAAAAAGACAAAGTTGCTCCTCAGTGTAAAATATCTACTTTTATTCTGAGATGAAACAAAACATAGGTTTTTGCATTTTTTTGTTTTATGAAATAATGATATTAAATGAAGGATTATTGGTATAATTGTCTTTTAATTAACAATAGCTGTAAATGCAGACACTACATTATTTGTCTTTGAAGCTTCACTATTAAAAACACAAACTTCTAGTACTTCTGTACCTATGCACCCACCTGACTGTCTCTCTGTATTGTTTTAAAGTTTATTATTCATGAAAAAAATGCTAAATCACTTACCTCCATCTGTGCAGATGAATTTTACCACCATATTATTCCGTAACTGTCACCTCTGTAAGGTAATATGCATAGTGTAGAAGATAATCCAGGGAAATTTGACATCACTTTCTAGATCTCACTAAGTTAGTAAGAGAATGTTTTAAACAAGTACTCAATAATGTTGAATTGGTTATCTGTCTGGGAAGGTAGTTGAAGACCATTTTACAGAATGAGGCGTCACTAAATGCACTTTCACTGTTATTTGTCTTCAATTACAGAAAGGGAATGCAAGTCAATGACTTTTATTTCCTCCTAAATGAGAAATTTTGCATCCACCTGCATCTTCCAGTGCTATTTACTGAATTCTTCCATGGGCTAGGAGAGTTTTGGACATATTCTTTATATTTCAGTTAAAAGATATCCTAAATTAATTCTTTGAACCTAATTGTTACAAACAGGTACATTTCTGTCTTTATATGCAATTGTGAAGTTTGAAAACATAAGAAAATGCAGCTACCATGCCTCAAAACTTTCTCATTTTCTTTCAGAGAAGTTAAAAGCTTATTTGCACAATTCTCTCTATTAGTGCAAGTGCACTGTGAATGGAAATACAAATGGTATGTATTTATAGACACCTAAATAAGTCTGTGTGTCATCCGATATGATTTACATAGAATTTTTTATTACTTGGGCATTTACATAAATGTTATATAGAGTGAACACTACTGTGCAGTAAAAATATATAGTACACATAGTAACTGATTATGTTTTTCCTGTCCCTGAGGAACTAAACTAGAAGCTTTTGCTGTTCAGAGGAGATATCCTTTACCAGCTTGAGAAGTTACCACGGCATGTATTTACTTAGCGTATGGTGGGTTTTTTTGAGTAAGCTTGTTTTCTGCAGTGTTTTTATTAGTGTAATTTATATTTATGATATTCTAAATCCATGTTAACACCCATACTAAAATCATACTTTTTTTGTCTATAACTGTAAGTTTGTGTGTGTGTGCGTGCTTCAAATTCCTGCAAAAATGAGAACTTTATAATGTGCCATGGCACTGTGAAGGAAATTCAGAAATAAGGACAATTTTACACAAAATCAGAAGAGAAGAAGAGGCAAATTTGAGTCATATTGGTTTCACTAACAGAATGAACTCCTATATGTTCTCCTCTTTTCTCTCTACTCCTATATCACTAGAACTCTTTTTATCTTTTCTCTGCATTCGGGGAAGCAGTCACAGGTTATGAATGAGATTTTCTTCATTGATGGCTTCTTGTAGGCTTTGGATCAACTGTCAGTACATCTGTTTTGGTACATACATGGTAGACAAATTGATTTTAACCACTCTTTTTGACCTTCCTGCGTTCAAAGCGACAATAAAGCCCTAGGAAAAAAAAATATTATTGGTATTTTTGTATCTTTGTGATAACCGAGCAAGGACTTTAGGAGTGCCACATCAGGCAAAGGTGTTCACCTTTGATCAGTTCTTCTCATGGTCAAAATTTTCCCTGATGTTTCCCCAGGCTGTCTTGTGAGCTCCTCTAATGGAGCCCACTAAGTTTATTAGAGATCTGGAGCACAAGATATATGAGATGGTGAGAGAATTGGGTTTACTCAACCTGGAAGGGAAAGTTTGAGCAGCTGGGAAACTTATTGCTGTTTTCAAGCCAATGTGAAGGTAGTAGATGGAAGCAAAACACACCCAGACTCTTTGTGGAGGTGCATAGTGATAAGAGAAGATAGGACATTCCAACTAGATATAAGGAAAAAAGAAAGTATCACGGGCACAGTTTGCCCAGAAGGGCTTAGGAATCTCCATCCTTGAATGTATTCAAAACTTCACTAAACAAGGCTGTCACGGAGGCCCCCTGAGGTTAGTTTAAGGGACAACAGGGTCCAAAACAACTTTTATTAAACCAGTGAGAAACAGGGTTTTAGCAGACCAAAAGTGACTTAAATACAGGTTCAGATATCAGTTGAGGAAAATTATTAAGCGGCAGCAACTAATACAACAGGCGATCCACAGAGTGCATGCACATGGCTTCACCCAAAACAATGCTGGAGCCGTCCCTGAGTCCCGGAGAAGTACACACTTGCCTAAACACAGTGTGGGATTATTTTTAAAGATATACACATACTCATAGTGAGTATGGAAAGTGTACATCCGCGATTGTGCGAGGGTAAGTTTATAATACACTCGCAATCCTGCGAGGGTTAATTTAATTACACGTGCAAATGTGCACGGAATATTACACATGCTTATGTGGAAGCATGGGAGGAAAATACACTCACGATTCTGCAAGGATTAATTTATACATGTGCTCGTATTGAGCACGGAAAGTTACGCGTGCAAATGTGCACGGAAAGTACACGTGCTTGTATTAAGCACGGAAAATACGCGTGCAAATGTGCACAGAAAGTTACACGTGCAAATGTGCATGGAAGGAAAATACACCCGCGATTATGCGAGGATTAATTTCACACGTGCTCATATTGAGCACGGAAAGTTACAGGTGCAAATGTGCACGGAAAGTATAAATATACTCGCAATCCTGCGAGGAGAGGTTCTACTCACACACGTGACGGCAAGGCAAGCGGAATCTCCATCCCGGGGAGGGGGCTCTCGGCGGCAGCATCTTGCTCATGCTCCGAGAGACCCACAAATGGGCCAAGTCTCGACGAGAATCCCGTTTTTATACTGGCTGATCAGATCTGACTGTAGGCATTCTAGAAGCTTCTCTGCACCCCCCCACTGGCTGTGGGTGCCCCTGAAGCCTCCAAACATCTCCCACACTGGCTGCAGGTGCCCAGCAGCTCACTGGTGCCTCAGCACTCCCTTCTCCTAATGGCCCTGGCCAGGGTGCTCTGGGGCCAAACAAAAGAAGCTGTTAGCCTCAGGTAGCAGAGGGAGAGGGAGATGTGCCTACTCCTTCCATAATGAAGGAGGGAGGGGGAGAGAGGGGGATTTGCATTCTGCCACAAAGGCCCATAACATCGCCAGACAAGTGGATCTACTTTGACTTGGGGGTTGGACTAAATGGTTTCCATATTTCCCTTCCAATATAATTTGACCTATATTTCTAAATTTACTTCAAATCGAATTTATAAATAGCATTTTCATTTTGGCTTGATTAATTTTGATTCCATAGTCTTTTTAACTGGAAATGCCATCAGTGTTTGTATTTTCCAACTTAGTTCTTTTACCAAGAGCCCACTATCATTCCATGAGCTTCTATGAAGTTCAGAAAGTCTATGCCTTTCCTATTCCTTCACTTGCTATTACTGCTAAGATAAACAGTGAGCAGCAGTGCTTCTTACAGATACAGTTGAATGAAGCCCTATTTAAAACTGATAAAGTGCCAGAGAAATCTCACAGGCTTTATGTTGAGAAAGAGAAAACTGGAGAGTATATGTATATGTGAAATGTAGCACAACTGAACCTGTTTCATTTTAAAATTGTTTGTATTTTATTCCATCATTACATGACTACAATTGAAAAGCCAACTGTGTCTTCTGTCTTATCATCCATATTTCTGTGAGCCTTTATAACAAGGTTTTAAAAACATGAACATTCAATCAATATATCTCTTAAAATGAATAGAATGCAACAAGCTAAGCATTTTTTTAAACACAGTGAAGTCTTAGTGCTATAGACAATAATCAGTAATTTTTTTGTGATTATAATTTACAGATGTGTCTGAATATAAATGTAAATACTATAAATTAATCCTTTTCATATTTCTGGTAGTTTGTGATTTTTTTTTTTATTTTTTTTTCTGCCACCTCATTTACAGACATCAGCTACATGACTGACAGTGTTAATTGTGGTGGAAAGATCCAAGATTTTCTCTGGAGCTTTGAAGTCAATGTTTATAGCTGTTACACAACACTTGAAATTTGTGAGGCTAATGTGATTTTATGTCTTTGCAAGTGGTGGAGGAGCACTGTGTTACAGTACTACAGCCTGGGGATCATTCTGATATGTTTGAAACCACTGCTTTCCAAAACACTGGCAATTACAGTGCAGTCAATTCATCTTAATGAATATCTAAGTCAGAACCTCGAATGGAAGTGTGTCTTTGGATTATAGATGTCAAAAAATTATGGTTTAGTTTTATTAGAACATTCAGAAATAGAATTTTGTGCAACTGCATGTGTTTCCAGACACAAGTTTAATATAATGTTTATTATAAATATAATGTTTTTTCTTTCCTCTTCTGTGATATTTCCCCATGCCATGTTCTGGCACTTTTCTGTTTGGATTTATTTACACTACTTGTTTCTCTAAACTCAAACTAACTGAAGGAAAAATTTAACGTGTTCATCAGAGTAGGCTGTTTCATTAAATGCCTCTCTATCATTAGAAAGTATTTGTATTGCTTTTACTTGACTCCTACACATGGTAGATTGAAAACAATGGGTTAAGTCCATGCTTACAGCCTTTACTAGCCTAGTTTGTTGCCACGTTGGGCTGACAAAATGCAAGGCCACTAGTCTGCAAGACTTGCAATGAATGGCAATTATTATGTATTTTATCAAGTTTTTATGCATCCTAACCTTAACTGCATTTAGTGGCTTGCAGCTTTTGGGATTCTTTGGCCTCAAGCTTTGTTTAAACATATGCACATTTTTGTTTTGTTTTGGTTTGTTTTTTTTCTATTAACTGTAAATAACTTCAGTTTTACATTAAATGCAACAATTAAAACAAAAGAAAATATATAACAAAATATATCCCATGGAACTTTTTATGTACTTCTAGTATTACAAAAGATTGTCTAGGTCATTGAGCTTAGTTTCTTTAGTCTCAATTGACCATCATTAATTCAAAAGAATGAAGACAATATATTCTGAGCACTAGCACAACTTATGCTGTCTAACAACTACTAAAACCTTGAGATTCTAAGACTTAAATAGAACGTCTTACAGGAGAACAGCAGGAAAGACTAAGCAAGTTGTTAAGAGTTCCTGCAGAGCTTTATAGTCTCCATGGAAGCACATCCTGCTATGGATTTGAACAAATCCTAAACTGTTGTCCTTACTCATTCAACCAGAATGAAGACTTACTGCCTGGCTTCCAACATGAATTAATTCTGAGTGATAACTAGCTGATGAAGAAATCTTAATTTCCTTTAAGGACATTCAGTCCCTCTGAGTATTTCTGTAGTTGTGGCTGAACTGATGTGTTTCAGAAGGGGATCAATAAATATTTCTTGGAGGACAATAGAAGTAGGAAGAAAAAAACTTTCTCAGCATTTTCAAATTGCTTGTAGAAGCTCTGAAACACAGAACTAATATGATACAATATAATGCAAAAAAACCCCACCCCAAACTGGCCTTGCTAGATTACTTCAACCCCACTTGAAGTTACAACAGCCCAGAAATTGAAGGAATAATATCAAATGCATATTTTTAATTTCAAGTAATTTTCTGAAATCTTTGTATTCAATGGTTTTGCTTGAGTGTTCTATAGTTTTTTCTTTGATTTAAGACAAAGATGTTCTCAATATGTTTCATGACTACATGTATGTAAGGTATGTGTAATAGTGCAGAAAACATCCCAAACCCTACATTGTAGTGTTTATATGTGCAGCACCTGCAGTATATTATTTTTGTCTCCATCACAGGTCTTCTTTGTCTATTTCTTGCTCTTTGTTTCTGTAGTTGTCATCTACACTGTTTGGGTACCTGATAACCAACTAAACATTACTGCATGCATCTTCACAGAACTATAGTAAATCAGAAAAATATAACCAACCCTATTTTATATGGAAAAATTGAAATGCTGAAGATCACACTGAAGCGAGTGACAAAACCAGAGCAAAGAGGCATTCTGATATGTCCTTAAAGTCTGCCTATAATGTAATTAATAACAGAAGCAATGTTACAAACTTCAGGTCCCATGATCTCTCCCTCTGCCTTGTATGCCAGCCTATGTGGCCAGTATCCCATGTGGAAAAATACAGATATCTTGGGGGTGAGTATAAATACATAGGGGTTGCCACAGGAATCGACTGACTGTGGCTTATGAGCCTCCCTCAGATTATTTTTAATGTTAGACAAGTAGAAAGGTATAAAACTAATTAATTTTTCTACAACACAAATGTTTTTAAAAAAGCTTCTGCATTTTAGAGACATAAATAGGGTGAAAAAGAAAAAATTGTTCATAGAGGCTTCACTCTACATTCAAAATTGTTTCTTTTTCACTAAGTTAGTAAATATTCAGGAATTTACACAGTTTTTATGCTAGGATTTGTTTCTAGGGCATTCTGTTTAGTATTAGGACCTTGATTTGGAGACAAGGCTTTCTTTGTGCACACATTTCATCCTTGGGTGTTCCATTCAGATTTAAGTTTCAATTCAGAAACTCACTGTTTGTTATCAATATTGAACACTGCCTCCAAAAAAATAATGGCTATCACAACCTTTCTTTAGAAATCCTAATATTCTTGTGACAGGCATAAAGAGCATTTTCTTTTGGCTGTCTGGTACAAAATTCTAGGATAAATAACATGGTTTTAATTTAACTGAAATATTTTTCTGTTGAAAATGAAATACCCTGCAGTATTGTATGGCAGATCTGAAACCTTAGTAAATAAACTCCTTAAAAACTTAAAATTTTATTTGAAATCAATATGCACTGATAGCTGTAGATAAACTTGATAAGAGCTATAAATATATGAGGTATAATGGTTTATTAGTAACTCTTAATAGAAACTAGGAAGGAGGATAAGCAATTTTGGAGTGAGTAGATTGAACATTCTTTAAGCCTTTTTTTTAAGAGAATCAGGAGCACTGAATCCAAACCTATATATACCTATCTTTGACTTGAAATTTAAGACAAAAAGAGATGCTTATATTTCACTACAACAGTTTGCACTAATGAACAAATTTTTTAACTTTTGATACAGTCATGAAATGTAGCAAAACCACCTATATTTTGTGTTCAGTCATGTTTTATATTGCAGGGCACACCAAGCATGTTTGAGAATCTTTGAAATGGTCTATTGTATCCCTTTTCCAATTTGGGAGATCTTTAAGTGGCATGACTTATTTCAGTACTTATTTATTTATTTATTTTTAATTTAAACGTTTTATATTTCCTATAGCTGTGCAGAGAGGTTTTACAGTGCAAAATACTCTTCAGATTGAAGTCTGACATGGTGTTCCATTTCACTGAAGCACATCTCCTCACAGTGCAGGCTTCTGCTGTCTGCTGGTCTTTAGAAATTGCAGTCTGAAACAGCATTTGAAGAGTTAAAGCGCTTCACAAGTCAAGGAAAATTTTGTCTGATGTTCATGGCTTCTTCTTAATGGACCAGCTTTTCTGCTGATTTTATCCATTATCTCGTCCATCTATTACTCTTTATTGTCAGTCTATGCAGGCATCAAAACACTCTGCTTAGGACAGCTACTGTTTCCTTCCCTTTTTTTATAAACATATTTGAAAATTTCAAGGTTACTTATCTACACTGTGAAGGGAGCATTTGGACTGTGAGGAAATGAGAAGGAGCAGCAACCACCTACTCTTCTCTGTGGCAGCTATTGCTCTCAAAGTGACCTACCAGCCTGATTCCATAAGCATTAGATACAGTCTATTAACTATAACTAAACAGTATATTTATTTTCTGATCTTTTCTGCCTCCTTACTTACTTTATACTTCTTTATATTGTGGCATGGGAACTGATTGGTGCTAGATTATAAACTTTTACTCAATACTTATTTTACTTATAAATATTCCTTAATTATTTTACTCAATCTAAAAATTTGATCTGCTGGCTGACAGAAATAATGTTGGTTAAATCACATTGTCTAATACAGTGTCTGTAATTACAATCTAATTTTTTTCCTCTACCTAGGACTACTTTAATCCTTTCAGAATTTGTTTATGGAACTTTGTTGGAAAATTAAAAAAAAGTTCTAGAGTAAATAGAATAGCTGGAGATCTACCATGTAAATTAGGAAGGAGAATTTAGCATTTTAATTATCTCAGATTTAGAAAGTTGAATTAAAAGTAGAAGACTTCAGACAGTTTTGTTTGTTGTTTTTAATAGCATTTAGAAAAATTCGTAAAGAATTACCATCCACATTATAATATTTATTAAATGGAGCAATTAATTTAAATTCTCATTAGGTTTTGGGAACTCTGCGTACTTATGATTTATAAAAATTCTCACTCTAATCTGTTTTATCTTTGAGCACAATTAATTTTCTTAAGTAAGTATTTAGCTTTGGCTCATAGTATTTAAAAAGAAATATTGGCTTTTCATTCAATATTTCAGTTTGATATTGAGCAACATACCAACAGATTTTTCAATAAATATATTTATCTAAAACCCTATGAATCCTATATATATATGAATATATTCTGAACAAACTATTTCTAGCTTACCTGAAACTTGAAGTATTTTTATTGATTTTAATATTATCCGGAAGTTAGCCAACAGAGTTCTCTTTGGGTTTTTGTTCGTGATTTTTTTTTTGTTTGTGTTTTTTTGTTTGTTTGTTTTGTTGATTGATTTTGTTTTTGTTTTTGTTTTTTTGGGGGGAGGGGTGTTTGCTTTTTTTCTTACATCAGAGTGTAATCATATCATCAACATTCATATAGAACATTATGGTGTATTGGGACTTTCCAACATCTGTTGGACATTAATGACTTAGTTTAAATTGTTTCTGTTTGTCCTTAACACTGCCTATGAATCTGTTGGATGCAAAAGTGGTTCATTGTGTAAGATAGCTTGGAAAACTAAACACCATTTAAAAAAAAAAAAAAAAAAGGTAAAGAAAAAAATACCTAAATTAAGACATTTCCACTGATAATTATTTCTCAAAACAGAATTTTAGAATTTTTAATAAAATAATTGTCATAAAATGTTTAAAACATCAAACTATCTTCAGAGAAATAAAATTGGAATAAAATCTCTTGGTGAACTATTTATTATGATGGGAGAAAATAACTCAGAAGAATGGAGGCAACCTTTGTGAATTTGTCTTATTTTGAAATAAATAGATCACTAACGTAATTCTTGTCAAATAGACAGCTTCCCGATAGTTCATTTTAAGAAAACTTTTGTGTGGATTCCTGCTAAATCCAATTACCTGTTCAGAATTATTTTATTTTCTTTCATTTTCCCTCCCAAAGGACACAAAGTAATTTATGCATTTCTTGTGCTAGGACAGAAGGACACTATACGCAACTAGAGGATGACATACATTGTTCATTTGTAGTTTTATTGCTGTTTGGTTTTAGTTTTATTTTTGTCTCTGTTGCAGGTAATTTGGTGTTTATTTTTCTGTATTACTAAGATGCATGTTCATCAAAATTCGTATTATTTTCCTTGTCTTTTTTCATTATTATGCTGACTTTTCACTGAATCCAGTATTTTTCCATTTACTAAGACATAAAAAATACTTTCATTAAAAGAAAATGAGGTGGGTGTATGGGGAACACCAATTTGGCAGCACTTGACAGTAAGTAGCAGTGATTCAACTACAGTAGTTACCCGTGAATTGATGTGTAATTTTCTAATAAAGACAAACGAAGACATCATGATGATAAATTTTTTATCCTTTAATTAAAAATACCAGCAGTACTGTTCTAATGAATGCAAAAGTGTTGCTGTTAATTTTTCATTTGTCAGTCTGTCCATATATTTTTAATTATATTAGTAGAACGATAAAATGCAGAAGTCCAAAGATTTTTTTAAACATATTCAACTTTGTTTTTTAAGGCCCATTATCTGAAAAAATGTTAATATATATAAGCAATATTACTGCCAGTAAGTCTGGAGTAAAACTTTTTTTTTTCTCCAGTAGGACTGGAGAATGCAAAACTAAGGTAATTAGAAATTGTCTGTGAGCCAGATATCACACATTGACACAGACTGAACTTTAAATACACGTGTAGGCAGTGAAGTCAGAGCTAAAACTAAGTGTTGGAGGATAATTGCTGGTGTAGAAAACGTTGGGAGATTAAACAGGAAGAAAAACACAAGCAGCACCTGTATGTTTAACTGATTATTAATTTCATAGGGGTCACAATATTTACTTTTCCCTATGTTTAAAACTTTGGTGCAGAGTCTATTAGAACATACCACCTGTATACAAGTTATTAGAGTATAAGTTGTTATGGCAGGAGCAAATTTTTGAATGACTAAAAAAGTTAAGTTTTATGTTTTAACTTAGATCTTTGTAGATTTAAGGACTTGTTTCTTCTTTTGGAAGTTATGTGAAAACAAACAGTAAAATGTCTTCATATTAACTTCAGGTGGATCACTACCTCAATTATTTTCATCCATAGGTTTCAATTCATTGAATTAATTAAAGAATAACTGGAAATCTTCAGTCTTACATTTCATTTCTTAATTTCATCAGTCTGGTATTTTGTTACTTAGTGGTTTTTCTGGAGAGAACTGTGAAAAATGTATGTACACATGCTTCAGAAATATACAAAAATTTATCTCCCTTTTTTTGTTCCATTAACCACATAGTATTTTTAATTATATTAGAATTGTAGAGGCAGTAACCTGGCCATGGAAACAAACCCTTCATGGATAACATATGTTAAAACTTCATGCTTATTCACCAAAATAACACAATCATGTATTTTCAAAAAGAATTTTCAGGATGCAGTGAATCATTTTGTGCATCAGCTTCTAGCATGAGGCTTCTATCCATTTATCAAATACTCTGTAAATCCTGTCTTGCATCAGAACTAATTGCCTTGTTTTAGATTTGGTTGGGATGAGAATTATTTTCATTGCACTGTATAATTAAAACCTGTGAATATATGGCATCTTACTTGGAGTCACTGTGTTTGCAAAGCTAGAATGCCTAAAAATTGAGTATGCTTGAAAGTAACCTAGATAGTGTTCAATTAACATGACTGGTGCAACATATAAGATTACAATTACTGTATTTTCACTTTTATACCTCTCCTGTGGCCCTCATCCATTAGCCTTTCTATTTTCCAGGCAACCCTTGTTCTTTCTGTCCCACTTTGTCCTTTCCCAGTCTCTTGCTTTTCAAGAGTATTCATATTCTTATGACACCTTCTTACCTCATTTTGATATTACAGTTTAACATTATCTCAGTGTTAATGGTGATGATGGACAAATGATAGAAATTATATACTGTAATTAATACTGTATTCTACTAGTCATATTTTGTTAATGTTTTGCTAGACTGTTGATTTCAAAAGCAAATCCTGGAATACATGGATCAAGCAGAATCCCTTCTGATCTTTAGCTAATCTTTCTTATTGAGGCTGTTCTGGAGAGCTGCAGATGCTAAAGGTCTATCAGTGAATAACTTCTAACACACTGTTTTCTCAAGAGAGATCCAAGCTTCTAGCTTCCTTAACACGTATGGCACTACTCATCACCTCATAAGATGCCCTCATGAGATGGTCCTCAACATGTATGGCACTACTGAACACACACAAGAAAATCTTGTCTTGTACCTGTGAAAATTGATGTTATGGAAAATAACTGGGGTTTTTTTGTAGAACTTGTGGCGGATTTTTGTCTGTTTTTGTTTTGTTTTGTTTTGTTTTGCTTTCTTTGTTGTTGTTTTTGTTTTTTCTATTTGTTTGTTTGTTGGGGTTTTTTTTTGGTTGTTGTTTTTTTTTTTTTAAGTAACCATAAGTTCCATACTGAACACAATAATTCACAGTTTCCTCTGCAAATTTTGTATCTATTTATGACTTAAGTAATTGGCACACTACACTTTGACATAAGCGCTGCCTGCTTGGTTAGTTCTGTTGTATTTTTCAGGAGTTAGGATATGGATGAAGTTTGAGTAAAACTTTCAAAATTAGGTGAAACTAAGTAAATGAATGTTTTTAAAAGAAAATAGATATTCAGCCTGTTAGCTGATATGAATATTAAATGTCATACTTTTTAAGACACAGAATGGTGTTGATTTTTTTTTATGTTCTTCAAGGAAAAACTGAATTTAAAAATATACTTTAAAACTAGCGTACAGATTTGCACAGGAGTAGTAGAATAATACAATAGCATCAAAATATATATTGTTTTCCATTTATTGCATCTTTTTTATTTTGAGAACATACAATAAAAGTCAGAGTAAAACTAGCTACATATTGTAACTTTATTGCTCAGACTATGGGTTGCTTACCTAATTTACAAAATGTCAGCCTACGTTTTCAGTGAAAGTTGATACTGTATCTAAACTCAAACTAGACAGACTAATAATGAAGCTGCAAGGAGCAGAACTGTAACTATGTGAACAGGTTGATTTAATAAGGTTAACATCTGTCACTTTCAGCAAGTTTAGCAATAACACCCTACAGATCAAGATCCTGTTGCCAGGCTCAAGATTAGTTGCTAGTGAGAAATACCAACAGGAAATGTCAATGTCTTTGGCATCTGTTTCAAGTAAAAAAAAAGTTCTCAAATGGTGTTATTTGTCTTTACTGGTGACATAATGGATATTACAGGAAGGAGTAATATTTCTAAGGTTCTTCACTGATGCCATTAGCTGGAGAAATTCCAACATCAGAAGTTCAGGCCAAGCTAGCTTTAGCAGAGGCTGTGAAATACCAGACTGGTATTATTTCCTTAAGGGTAGCCATGAAAAATATATATATTTTAGAAACAAGTATTTTGATTTTCCTTTCCTGTTTTTTTTTTTTTTCTACGTATTTTCATATTTTGTTTTGTAAAAAAACAGGAGTAATGATGATCCTCTGCTGCCTTGATCACTCTTGTCTTTACTTCATTTCTCGCGTGAAATAATAAAGGTAGAAGACTGGGTGGGAGTCATATAAAATATGATCTATTATTAGCATTTCATCTGCACTTCACTGTCTATTTTTTATATTCTTTTAGTCAGATCATGGTATTGCTTTCCTTTATGTCTTCACTAGCAAAATCCAAGTGACTGTAACTTGCAGATGACAGTTTCTGTATAAAAGGTATAGAAAAGCATCTTCAGACACTGTTTTTATTTTAATACTACTCATAATTCAGTGAAAAAGCAAAAAGATATTGCATTTCCTACAGCCTAACTACAGGAATCCTCTAACAATTACATCATTCACTCTATTAAAATTCTGGTGATTTAATGTAGATTTCAACCTATATACGTTATGCAGTTTACTTCTTATGCTGATCAACCATGGATGGTGTGGCTCAGTTTATTCACCACCTTTTTGAAGGATAGTTTTCCCCATTTTTACCAAATCTGTTCTTGAGATTGTGGAAAGCGAAATCTCCACATTGAGGCTTAGCTCTAATTATTTCAATGTCTTATCTCTCCTTTTTTGGCCATCTTTTTTAGGTCTACTTGTTTATATTTTCAGTGATATATGAGCAGGAGTTGGCAGGGCTGACAGGAGAACAACATGATATCCTAATGAGAGGCTCTTTCTTATTGCTAAACAATATGATACGAACTTCACTTGCTAAATATAATCTATGGAAGTAATTAGGGACAGATTAATGGATGAGGCAGTTCAATAGTTTGCATCCTCCAAGGCATTCTTGTAACCCACATATATTCTTCATAAATCCTGTAAGTGTGCTGACTAACATCTTATACCTTCACACCTGGCATTGGTGTGAAGGATAGCACAGAGCAAAAAAGGAAAAGACAATCACACACAGAGGAATATTCAGCACAAAGTTATGCACTTACAGAGCAGGTTTTTTTCCCAAATGAATCACTTCAGTATTTATTTTTATGGATACATTTTAATATAAGAGAAGATTCCTACCTTCTGAAGACTTAAATAGGCCAACTCTGGAAAACTTCTTCCCCACTCTTGCAAGCTCACTGGCGTATGAAACTAACAAAAAGAAACCTCTTTCCTCCACAAAAAGCTTTTTTAAAATTTTGGTCTATAAGGTAGTTATTTCAGGAGTAGTTCAGAGACTGTACAAACAAATTCTTTTGAGTTTAAAAAAAAAAATAAAAATCTCTGATTTTAAGAGTAAATCTCCTATGCACAAAACCAAATTGTATCTCATGCCACAGAAATTTTATGTAAATATCCTGTGCAATTCTTAGGACATATAATTGGTATTAAAATGGGAATAAATATTATCTATCAGACTCACAGCTCTAAACCATGTTTGCCTCATGGTATTATTAAAATTACATTACAACTTTATTTTAGTGAAATGGATCTATGATTCTATTATTCTATTATTTTATGTCTTTAGAGTCTTCTAGTAGGTTTTTTGTATAGCTCATGGATACTGCGTAAATTATGTTTGTGCTTTAAAATCAATTTTTCATTTATTCTATGTTCTATCCAACATATGCATGCATCATGTTAAGTGTACTTTCTTTAGTAGGACTTAGGTTTTAAGTTTCTTATTATAGGACTATTATTTTAAAAAATGTGTATTGAAATTGTATCCTGACTGATTGGATGCTCTTTTTTTTTTTTCCTCCATAATATGTAGAATATTGTTATTTTTTCTTTTCAAAGGCCTTTTATAGAGGTATAACATGATTCATATGATATACACAAAGTAGATTGTTTGCCTGCAGTTTTTACATAATTTTCTGTATCTCACAGGAGAGCATGGATATATGAATCAGTCTAAAACTATACAGCTCTGTTCAAAGTTTTATGGAGTATGGAGTAGCAATGGGATTAATATTAATTTTCAAATTGAGATATTTCTGAATTGGTTCATATTTGTCATATTATTTTTTACAAATTTTCCCCCTCCTGTTTGCTCAGTAATGAGTAAAAAAAAAAACCAAAATCAATCCTTGTTTTCAAATACTAAAAAAAAAAAAAAAAAAAAAAAAATTCTTAAAGAAGGCAACATCTTGGAAGAATAAATGCTGTATTTTCAAACCAAAACCACTGTCTACCCTTTGTGCTCAGGTTTTATCTGCTGAAACTTCAGTGCCTTAATGTTTTGGAGATCATCTCATAACAACTTGAACGTAAAACCATATGAAATTTTATTTCCCAGAGGTGCTATGAAAATCAAACTCTAATTAACCTGTAACATTTTAAAGTTAAGTATTACTATTAATTTAATAATATACTGCAGTATTGTTGCTTATTTGTACTTTTGCTAGTTAAAATTGAAATAGGAATTTAATACTAAATTGCTATTGAACTATGCTACAAGAAATTATCAGTTATATGTTTTTGGTTTTTTTTCTGTTTTGTTTTCTTTTGTTTTTTAAGCTTTTCATTTGTGGCCTTTATAATGCATTGCAAGAATTCATTGTCCAACAAATTATTTCAGCAGGTGAAGAGAGACTAGGACTGCTGCTATAGCTTTAGTTGCTGCAATGATTAAAGTATAAATGACCAGAATTTAGACTTATTTGGTGCCTTAGACTACTATTATTTGTGTACAGTATAGCCTTCCATTAAATACTAAGAAGCTTCCGTGCTTGCTAGAAAGTCCTTAACCCTCAAATTGCTACCTATATAACACCTGCTTTTTGCAACTGACAGAATACTTACCTAGGTGAACTGCTCATCTTATAGCTGATACTGAAGTAATGGAACAGCTCAGGCATAACCATTTTACGTGGTTGTGCCAACATTTATGGAACATAGTCAAACAAATAACATTTAAAATTAAGTGATGATATTTAATTAAAATAAATGCAAACTGAAGACTTTACAAGTTTCCAGATTTCAGAATGGAGGTTAAATGAACTTACATAGTGCTTTATCAATACTTTTGATATCACTGCTCACACAAAGTACTGCTTTCAAAGGATATTTCATTATAGTTAAACTGGTGGCTTAATTAAGTGATTAAACATCCTGAAAACTAATCCATGTCCAAATAACTGAACCTGAATTAGAACAAAGGTAGATTATAATAGATAAATAACAGGGGGGGCTAATAAAGAGGTGAAAGATGATTTAAAATAAATGAATAAAACTCCAGTGGGTCATAAAGAAATAAATCATTGGGATTAACTGTGGAAATTAGCTTGAACAAATAGAGCATGCCTCAGTGGAAAAATACATCAAAAAGCCACAGTAGAGCATATATAAAATGAATTGAATAGTATATAATTTGGGGTTAGAATATGCCAATAGGAAAAAAATGTATTCCATGAGTGAAGCAATCAACCTTTCACATTGACTGACAGAAGCTGACCATGTAAATTGCCTTCTAAGTAAGAAGAGAGATTGTGGTATTTTCCAGATACTTAAATGAAGAATGCACGTTATACTGCTTTTTCTTAATAGCTTACAATGATTTTATTTTTTGCTGATAATGGTGGCCATTAAAAATTTAAACTGCATGGGTGTTTTGTATATTAAATGAAATACAGGGAAAGCTAGGATAGTGACAATGATACTAGAATAAGTTAAACACACTTATTTGAATTCTGATATTCCTGCTCATCTTCTGGTTTTCAGGAGAAGGTAGAAACATCTACTTCTCTGCTTCTTACTGCTTCCCTATATGGCTTAGGTCAACAGAATGCAGGAATAAATACATAAATGATTAGAAAAACCCAAAGACCTTAAAGCAGCCTGTTGGTCACAGCTGAGGATGTCCTCACCAAACAGGCACATTCAATCAGTGTTGAGCTGCCAATGTAAGATTAGACACTTCAGTTCTTCAATTTATGGGATACACTAGAATACGAAAAGATAGAAGATGATGAGGCATAGCTAAGGATATGATGTGGATAGAGATCAGTATTAACAGCTCTTGGGAATTCATTTTACACCAGGGTTTGTTGACATCCTTAGGGCTGTTGTAAAATCCAAGGGGTATATAAAGTGAGTTTGATGTTTTGGTTTCAAGCTCTAGAAAGGTGGATGGCAGAGTGAATTCATCTACCCTATGAAGCTTTTTAGTATTGACACACATTGGATCTAGCTATAATATCTAGATTTTTAGGAAAAAAAAAAAAATGTATTTGAGACCATATTGAGTAAATGGGTAATTTTTGCACACTTTTCCTATGGAACTGATTTTCTTAAATTTTGATAGATTGTGGATGCACATTAACATACTCATTTTATTATCTTATGTTACAAATCACTACATTTTTGTAAGTGTATTAGTGTTCTGTGTCTGTAAAAAGACTGACATTGATATCCGTGAGGAATGTTGTCATGTATAGATAGATTCTGTACTATGTGAGTCTGTGACATAAAGCTTAATGTTCTTCAGGTTTTATGTATTGCTTAGCAAAGATGGCCAATGGAAAAGAAAAATGAGTACATAGTGCATAAACAGAATCATCACCTTTAATACATTTTTTACCTAAAATCAAATAAATAATATTATTGCACTTGGCCTTGTAACTTCAGGATGAAATGTTTTACCCTCCTTTGTCATTCAGATGACAAAAAAGGGCAAATAACTGCTAAACTTAAATGTTTCAGTTCATTGGAAATAAGGATTTTTTTTTTTTTTTTTTTTTTTCCCTTAGAGCTGTGTGTACTCATAAGCTCCTGAGCAATCATAATCTTAATACAGGGTGCTTTTAAAAAAATGGACCCAATTTCTAAGTGGTATATAAGGTGTCTCAAAAAGACGGACACAATTCAAAATCACTATATCTCTGCAACCATGATCTGCCCATGAATAAAACTCTTACCACTTGAAAGGGTAGGGCATGGAGTTTCAAATTATTACTGCTAGATTCCTCACCCAGTACACAAACAGCCCTTAGCCCCAGTCATTAACAAGATGACAACACCACAACTGCTTTGAAATTGGGTCCGTCTTTTTGAAACACTCTGAATAATTCAATTTTTTTTAAAAAATCTACAGCTCACACTCACTGTAAACATTAGCTTACAGTTACATCATTTATAATATACTTTTTATTGTCTACTGCTATTTTTTGTTGGCATCTGTCCTAGGGAATGGCAACTTTGCAGTAAAAAAAAAGTGATTTAAATTATTCTTTGTTTGAATAGTTGAAATACTTCTTTGTTATACATCTTTCTACAGGCAAGAGTTTCTCTTTACATCGGTGGAAATTTTCAGGATTTTATATAGATTTTTCTTATTATATATTCAACATAACAGTTCTTTGAGTACATTACAGACTTACTTGATCAGAAACAGCCACAAATATGTGCAAAATACTCATACAACATGGTTTCATCCTGCCCTGAGAAACTGAGAGCTCTTGTGGAAATTAATGAGACTTCTCTATAGACACAGATCCAAATGTTGAGTGTTTGTGTATGAGTTTTGGCATGCAAGTTCAGAAATTTTGACTTTGAATCTTATATACATGATTTAGGAATACATACTGATTTTCAGGGTAGTCTGTAGTGAGTGTGATACAGCAATATGAAGTTAAAACCTGTCTTAGTTTTTTTCATCTATTGTCTTCCTCTTTTATTTTACGATATAACTGTATACTCAAGATATCTTGTGTCACTGAAATAGCTGATAAGTTTGGAACAAATTTAAAATAATAAATGTTGTAGAAGAATATATGAATTATACAAGAAAAGCAAATGACAAAGCATGAAAACTGACCTTAAACATGTTAAGCAGATGGTTTTGAACTTATTTACTGATTTGAGTAAAATATAGACCATTAGAAGTAAATATTCTGTGAGCCTTGCCATCCTCATTAAAACTAATAGAAGCTGGGTAGTTACTACTATATTTGTCTACATTTATCCCTGATAGAGCTTCACTGAAATCACTATAGCTTATTCTGGGGAAAAAACAAAAAAACCAAAAAACCAAAAAAACCCACCACCCTATCTGCCTACACATCTGCCTTTGTGTTTGGGTTTAGTTTTATTTTCAACTTGAATGATCATGCAACTAAAAACAGATAAACCAGGAAGATTTCTGATAGATTTTTACATGATAACAATTTATATGCATGCCTACAGGAAATATTAACTAACACCCAACATTGTTATTGAAAATTAGTATTTTTTTTTCCTAGGGCCATTCTTCTTTATTAAAAAGAAAACACCCAACCTTTCAGAAACTACAGTTACTAGTAAAATTCTTAAAACAAATTAGCTTAGATTGTTTGCCCTTATCTGTCTGATAATCTACATTATTTTCTATATATTTAATACACCTGGAACCACTCCTCCAGTGGCATGCTCCAGCAAAAGCTACATGTGTGAAGACATTTAGAGTAAATTAAATTTTTAAGATATCCTTTCATATCTATACTTAGCTAACTGCATTCATAATAGTGTGCTCTGGGAGTAAATAGTGTACTAACACAACATTACCTGATTTCTTTTTATATTCCTAATGGTTTAGGGGAAAAAAATGCCCATGCATGTAATAAAACTGAAACAGAGGATCTGACAAATAGCTTAATTAGCAATATTGAGCTGTTTTGCTACTAACCGTAATATCAGTATATTAAAATAATTTGTCTTTCTCCATATTAAAAACAGAACACTAGTATATTTGGAATAATTCCTACAAAACTTAGTTGCAGACTACCAAAATAATACCAAAAAACAAAAAAACCACACTATGTTTGGCTGACTTTAGTCAGTTGCCATAAGCCACACCTTGTTCAAGTGTTACTACTATTTTGTTATTTTTGTCATGGACACATTTTTGTGACCATTTATAAAATTCCTGACAGAGTAAAACCAGAATCATAATAATTGAAGAAATTCTCTGACTTATAGAGAGTAAGAAGATATTTCAAGGATTTGAGAAATTAATATCTTAAAGAAATAAAATATAAAAGCTTGGCAGAAAACCAAGTCTTATATAATGGTGCCAAAATTTACAGATACAACTACAGATATAAATCTAAGGACAAATTAGTATGGAGAAGAAGAGTATTTAAAACGTCAGGAACTAGGGATAATGATGAACAAATATCTAGCTACGTGGATTTTACATATCCAGACACATATTTGTTCAACATTCAGGAAGCATTCTGCTTAGCAGTACTAGGAGAGTGAATAATGAGGCAGTTCAGAACATCTTTACTTTTTCCTTCATATATGCCATTCTTTTTTCAACATCCGCATTTGGGAAACAGTAGAAAAAAATGGACTAATACGACTTTCATATATTTAATGAGAGCAAACATAAATCAGAATACATACATTGCACGTACAGTTAGTGTTAACATTGTACATTATAATCAAAATACATCTTCCCTGAAATCTGCATGAAGATGTGGATTTGTATTTATGTAATCTATCTTTTTTTTAACAGAGTCATAACTTGCTAATCAACTCTGCTATTTCTTTACCATATGATGCAGGTCATTTGGTGTTTTGGTATCTGTGCAAATCTTTCCTGTTTGTCCTGTGCTATGTTTCTTTGTGTTGAGGTTTTGATTGTGGTGTGACAATAAAACCGTATTGTTAACACCCTCTCCCCACTGCTTCCCACTTCAGCCCCTCCCTCTCCCCGCTTCCCACTAAGGGCAGCTGATCGGGAGGGAAAGGACAGAGAGAAGAGAGTTGGAAAAATTAAAAATGTTTTACTAATGCTACTGATAAGAATAGAGAAAACAATACAAAATATACAAAACCAATCTTGAAAGTCCCAGCAACTGCAGGGCTGGCACCCAGAGTCCTGGACTGGACTCTGCAGCCAACTGGAGCTGGATTCAGTCTGTCACTAGGCCTCAGTTCGCAGGGACGACTAGCAAAGTCCTCTCCTAATGTCGGCCATAACCAAAAGGAGTGAGATCCTCATGATCTCCCACTTTTATATGAAGTATTCATGTGAATGGGATGTTTCCACTTAAATTTGAGAAAAAACTTCTTCTCAGTGAGGGTGACAGATCATTGGAAGAGGCTGCCCAGTGAGGCTGTGGAGTCTCCTTCTCTGGAGACATTCAAAACCCACCTGGACATGTTCCTGTGTGACCTTACCTAGGCATTTCTGCTCCAGCAGGGGATTGGACTAGATGATCTTTTGAGGTCCCTTCCAATTCCAAACATACTGTGATACTGTGATACTCCATTGGTCAGTTTCTTGGTCACCTGTTTCTCGTTGCCCCTCTCGTGAGATGTGCATTCATCCTTATCATAACTTCGCATTCCATTGCTATGTTTACCAAAGCATGTATCTGGTTTTCCAGGAAAATGCAGCTAATATGAAAGCTTTAGCTGACAGGCAAATTCACTAAAAGAGAAACCTATTTTTAACAAAACCAGGACACTTTAGTGTTGTGTATTTTGGGAAATATCTTGTCTTCCAATATCTAACAGTCATTTGCTTTTATTTCTTTTGTATTTTAATAATTGAGACTCAGGATTGTATACTTTTCACTATGTCTGTGATTTTGTCTTTTGATTTGTGGTGAGGAAATGTTTGTGGATTTGATGAAGATAAAGATTTGGTGATATGCATGGGTTACTTTCAGGAATACAATGCACTTAAACCTCTAAAAGAGACCTGTGATGTCTGTAAGTTTTCTGGCGTGGTAACATTGCATGGTTCCCTTCCTTTTTACCCTCTTTCGTGGTATTCTTTCCATCGCTGCTGATCAGAGTACTTGTATGGGTATGTGACCAAATGTATGACTGACCTCAAACAGAGTATAATGTATATATGCAATACATAAGAGAGAAATGCTCATCTAAAGGATCAATTGTCTCATATTTCCCTGTGCATTTTGCTGCTTTCTTTGCTGGAATCTTCATGATACAAGATTCCAATGTAACTTTGTCTTTTTATTCACAATAACATACCAGTTTTGCTACCGTTGTGCTATGCAATAAATGTGTGGAAAACACTGTTTAATGGAAAGATATCATGTTGGCTTATATCTGTGATTTTTGGCTTGTTTATATATCAATATTAGCTTAAAATCAGTTAAATATTTTTGTATGTGTTTTGTTTTCAGTCAATCAAGACTGTTGTACAGAACACGAGAAATAACTCCCAATAACGACATAACAAAACAGAACTGAAATGTATCATTGAAATTAAACATTTTCTTATCATGCAGCTTGAGGACTTTACTGAGTAATACCAAGAGTCGACAGATTTCACAGGCTGTGAGACAGAAGGATGAAGGAAAACAGACACGAAAAGGCTTGCACTACTTTAGGAAGAGGCATGATGAAAAGTATCTGTAGAATTTAGATGAGAGTGATAGAAAAAAGATCTGCATGGAATGAATTTAGTGTAAACTGTGACAAGTCATTATTTTTAGATGTAACTGAATATCAAATGTCAAAGAAAACTGGACCTATTTGCATGAGGCATTTAGTATTTGAGAACTGCAGCCTGAATCTTGTCTGTAAGTGGTTACATTAGATAATTCAAACTTGGGAAAAATGGTTTTGTGGGAAGTTAAAAAAGAAATATGTAGGTGTTTAGTAGGACCTGAAAGATTCAGACATATAATTAGAGCTGTTTTTTACTTTTGGTGGTGATATGGGAAATATTTTAAAATGGAGTTTTACTCTTGCTCCTGATGGCATCACTATGGAACTGAAACAAGATAGATGCAATATTTCCTCATTCCATACAACTAAGCAGCCTGTCTCAGAAACTGGGTCTCTCAGAACCATGATAAAATTAATACAGTGTATTTCCACACAGCCATAATGCTGATATGAGGATGACTGATTTCCTTTCCTTGATGAGGCTGCACAGATGAATATACATAGAGATTGAAGATATGGGTGTTCCAGAGAGGTTGAAAACCTTCATGGTTTGCCTCAGGGTGATTCTGTGGTTGTAGCCACATGTTTATGTTTACATAAATGATAACAATCTTAATGTTGTTCTAGAACAACCATGTAGTTTGATTAGTGATGGAAAAAATAATGTGTGTGCAACAGAGAGCATAAGGTTTTTGAGAGGGACCTTTCTGTACCATAATGACTATGACATGTCATAGTGAGGTGACAGAGGTCACCTGTTGGACTGGTTTCTGATATGAAACCTGACTTGGGTCCTTCATTTATTTCAGACCTGTCGACCTGTCTATATTTTTATGTAGTAAGTAGATTTACCTCTGACAATTTTCAGCATTTATTAAAGATAATTTTTTTTAAGTGCTTCAGTTCCCTTCAGCCTCTGATCAGAAACTGGTGTGCAAGTGGGCCAGAACATGTTTTGTAAGCCTGTCAGCATATTCTGTGTTCCTACAAATTTTAAAGTCTTACCTTTTCCTTTAGTTGTCATATTTAATGCCAAAGGCTGTATTTGTTTACTTTTACTTTTTATATATATATATATATATTTTTTTTTTTTTCTCCTCCTTGAATATAAAAAAATATTTGTTAGATAAGGATGTACTTTGCATCTGGTTAGGAACAGCTCCAGCCAGGTGCCAGTATAAGTTGGGCAACAACCTGCTAGAGAGCAGTGTAGGGACCTGGGGATCATGGCACATGATGACCATGAGCCAGAACTGTGCCCTTGTGACCAAGAAGGCCAATGGCATCCTGGGGTGTATTAGAAGGGGGGGGTTAGTAGGCTGAGAGAGGTTCTCCTTCCCCTCTACTCTGCCCTGTTGAGACCACACCTGGCATATTGTGTCCAGTTCTGAGTCCCACAGTTCAAGAAGGACAGGGAACCACTGGAGAGAAGATGCTGAAGGGAGTGGAGCATCTCCCTTATGAGGAAAAGCTGAGGGAGCTGGGTCTCTTTAGCTTGGAGGAGACTGAGAGGTGATCTTATTAATATTTATAAATATATAAAGGGTGAGTGTCATGAAGATGGAGCCAGGCTCTTCTCAGTGACAACCAACAGTAGGACAAGGGGTAATGGGTTCACACTGGAACACAAGAGGTTCCACTTAAATTTGAGAAGAAACTTCTTCTCAGTGAGGGTGCCAGAGCACTGGAACAAGGTGCCCAGGGGGGGTTGTGGAGTCTCCTTCTCTGGAGACGTTCAAAACCCGCCTGGACACGTTCCTGTGTAACCTCATCTGGGTGTTCCTGCTGTGGCAGGGGGATTGGACTAGATGATCCTTTGAGCTCCCTTCCAATCCCTAACATTCTGTGATTCTGTGATTATTTGTGTCCATCTGCTCATATAAAACTGCCTGATATACAGCCATTCTTACTGTCTTTTCTGTACTTTTAGATTCCTGATCTCATAAAGAATGGATTAAGTTTACACCATATTCAGTGTTTAAGTATAAAATGAGAGTCAAAATTCTCCAATATCCAGCCATTTTATCTTCCTTCACATATGTTGCTAACTCATCAAACATGTTTTGAAAATAGATTTTGCGCATGATTGTGCACCAGAACTATTATATTACCAAAAAGCTATTTAGTGTAACAAAGGGATTTTCTAGCTGGAGTATGGATTGTAAAATAAGGGACTGATATTTTTCTATTTTTGCACATTTAAACCTGAAATATATCCAGAATCCAAATTGTTAGTGATAAAGACTTTAGAACTTATGTCTGTTTAAAATGCTTTACATATCAGTTTATATAATTGCAAATCTTAGACAAATTTAATTTTCACTGTCAAAAATATGGATCGTATATATACATTTCTCTTTAGATAATAATGTAATTATTATGCTTTTCATATCATCAGGCAAAGCTGGCAGGGAGTAGTAACAGAAAAGTTATGATGTCTATGTTTAAGTTTTGAAAATGTGTACCCTTGTTTGTGAGAGTTATGTGCACACACTGACAGACAGATTGCATCCTTATTTCCCATTAATTCACATTAATTCCAACTCTCACTGAGTTGGAGGAAGTACAAATCCCTCAAGCACTTTATCTCCCAGGAGGTGTACTGATTCCTGCAGCTGGTCAGCTCTAGTAGTCTGGAGAGGCAGAAGGTAGGCTGACTCTCCAAGGATGTCATTCTGTCTCTCAAAGAATTTGTAAGTGTACTCACAATGCAGGAAAAAAATGCATTACAGAGAAGTTGGATTCAGTTATCACAAAATTCCTGTGCAGCCTTGGGCAACTCATTCAGTCTCTGTCTTCTTCAAGACATGATCTGTAATATATGGAGTGTCTGATCTTTCCTTACATATTTCTGATTACCTGAATCTTTTTATATACTTGTTATATTTGAGTCTGCTCTATATTGTGGTGATTTTTTCCTTTAGAAAGGTAGATAGGTAGGTAGGTAACCCTCCTAAAAGTAACCTTTAAAATAATACTTCATGATCCTTCACTGACAAGGTATTGATTGCAGCCAGAGTACTGAATCTCTGATCCTTACTGACTTTTAACACATTCTGATCTACCTCTGTGTGTCAGAGTTGATTTCATGAAGGTCAAAGAGAGTTCAATATTACAGGGAAAATGACAGCTGGGAGGGAACACAACCAGGCAGATGACCTGAACTAATTAAAGAGATATTCCGTACCATATAATGTCATTCTCAGCAATAAATTGAAGTGGAGTGGGGTTTAGGGCCGTTAGCCATCTTTTGCTCAGGGACTGGCTGGTCATTTGTCTGCCTGTGGGAGGTGGTGAATGATTGACTTTGCATCACTTGTTTTATTATCTTCCTCTCTTCTTCCACTGTTCCTTTACTTATCAAACAAGGTTTATCTTGATCTCTAAGTTTTATTGCTTTTACTCTTCTTTTCCTCTTCTCCCATCCCAGTGTGGTTGGGGAAAGTGAGCAAGCAGCTATGTCAAACTTAGCTGCCTGCTGGGGGTCAACCCACTGCAATGGGAAATCCAGATTATGTTTCTTCATCTTCTTAAGGATGTTAAAACTTAAACGTCGTACTCCCAGGAACTTGATTTTATGACCTCTCTGTGGCCACTCAAAGCGGAGACACATTCTGCTCCTGCTGAAGCTTCACCACTGCACAGTGATTCAATTTCAGCAGACAATAAATGGTGCAAGAAAGAAGGAGGCACAACCTTAGTTTATATTTTATAGTATTCACGTGAGAACTTGGAAACTGAGGTTTCCAACCCTGCTCATAGGACTGATTAATTATATTTTAAACCTTCAGTGGATGAATAAAATAATCCTTGAGATAGGAACTAGAACTTAAACCTGGGTAGCCTGATGATTAGATTACATATCTGTGTTCTTCCCAGCACACCCTTAAGGCCTTTACATATCCTTAGCTCACTGTCCATTAGAGACTGCAGTGTATTTATTGCAGCTGCTCCTGTATACTGCAATATTTTGCTAAATGTAGCTTGGACCAACATGCAATTACTAGAAATTATATGTGGCAGCATCCCAACCCCTCGTGTGGCATGTTCTTAGAATAACTATTAAAACAGACCTGTCAAGGCATTTAGGAAGAAGAATACTTAACTTCTGTTTCCTAATTAGATTTAGATTTTCAGTTCAAGCCAGTCCTGTGCCTAACTAGAATCTAAACTCTAAGTATACAAACAGTGTGTATATGTTGGCATACATGTATACAAGTCAGTGGAGTATAGCACAATGGTGAGAGCAGTATTCTACAGAACAAGAATGGTTTAGGTTATTCATTAGCAAGATGATGCCAACAAAACTATTGAGCTGATATGCATTAGAAAAGGGAAAAAAAACCCCAAATGAACAAACAATCATTTGCTTATAAAAGACTGTAACTTTCTCCTGTGTGTTGTTTTTTGTGCTTAGCCTGAGTTGCCATAGGTCCACCTCTGTGACTTTGGGAATAGCTGGGGAAATCAACATTTAGGGTGACCACACAACACAAAATATTTTGTTTCAGCATGCTGTAGTGATGGGCCTTGCCCCAGCATAACCAATTGCTGTGCTTCATGCAAACATAAAACAAAATTCAGGAAAAGGTTGCTGAGATATATAAAGTTCTGGGGAAAAACTACCTACGTAATCGCCAAGGTAAAACCCACTTTTTCTTCACCAGAAAAGTGATTCCAGTGGTAGCTTCTATAATTCCTGTGAAATAGTCATTTTGCCCTACACCTTGCATTGCTACAAGAAAGTATCAAATGATTGTGGGATTTCCATGAATTTATGTGTCAATCCTTAGAGTCTGTTGTATACTGAGGTCCTTAGACTGCAAGAGAACATAGCTGTAGTTAGTGGAGAGAACACTTAAAATTAATCAGGACTTGAGCTTTGCTTCACATAGCTATTCTTTAAAATTATTAAAAGCAAAGGTTCTGAAAAGTCTGCTTTATAAATACTTATTATGCAAGAATATAACATATAGAAATTATATTACTTGAGTGGTTGGTTCTCCTAGAAGTCCTCATACAATTCCACACATCTAGAAGCTTTTCATGTTTAATACCAAACTTTTCTAAAAACATAAATCCAATAAGTCTTTTTATTACAGTTCATGTGATCATGTAAAGTGAAGATTGTGCCCCAGCCTTCCCTGGGGTCTTTGTTGCTCACCAGGGCCTTGTTTTTGTTGTGATGTGGTCTTAATCATGTAACCCAGAAGATAAGAACAGAGGAAGCTTTAGAAAAGTTAAATATGATGACGATTGTCCAGCTGAAAACTATTCAAACAAGAGTACTAAGCCACAGATGCCTTTAATCAAGGTAGTTCCAGGTCTGAAAGTGTTTTGTTGATTGACTTACCTAATAGGTAGCATGTCTTTTTCTTTTTTTTTTTTTTTTTTTTTTAAATGAGCCTTAGCATATCGCCTTACGTACCATCTCTAGGCACATTGCAACACTTTGAAAAACAAATTCATCTTTGAAATCTCATGTGCTGGCAAGTGATTAAAAACAACCTCGAGTTCCTGCTTAAGTACTCGGTATTGTTGTCTGAACTTTGGGATGGTATATTTGATGCAGAAAAAACTCCTCTCTATTCTTACTGTTAGTCAACAAAGTCATCTATACAGTTGGAAACATCAGACTAAGATCAATACACTTCTTTTCTCTCAGTTACCTTCTTTTGTTAGCAATAGCACTGAACACTTATTTCAGGACAGAAATAAATATTTATTTTCTTGTAAATAGTGTAAATCTGTAAACAAATCAATGTGGGAATGCAGGAAATAATATAACTAAGCTTATTATAATTATTGCTTGTCCTTGGAATATGTAAAAAATTCTTCCCCATTGCCTCTTAAAAATGTTATTTCTTGGTAGGATTTTTCATAACTTTAAAATATATAGGTTATTTTGTATTAGGAAACATTACTTATTTTTAAATACTAATTATGTCCATGTGTATGGTTTCCCTTTTAAATCCTGCATCTTAAATATAAAGAGAAGAAAACAAAAGCAATAAAAGTTCATATGTGGGTTTCCAAAAAAAAAATATGTACAATGTTTGCGTAATGTAATGCTGGTTTTGAAAATAGATATTCTCGAGTTGTAAATGCATATACACACTTTATTGTCCCAGAAACTAGAAGCATTGTAGAGCTGCACTGCCAGGTTTCTGAATTTAGTTGTGAAATGCAACTGTAGGTAGAAGTTTTCTAAATTTGTCACACTAAGCTGGTGCTGGTTTTCTTTTGCATTGTTATAAATTCCCTAAAAGGACAAATAAAATGAACTTAAGATTAGGAATTTTGTAGACCCATGTGGATGGTAGCTTTGTCCTAGAAAACAGTAATCATGGCATTTTTTGTGTAAATTTGTGTGACATTTTACAGGGCCAGAATCATGGCCTACTTGTGTTATTATCTCTTTGCACTCCTGAGGCAGACTGATGTGTTTGATGGCTAAAGCAGATAGTTAGCTTCTCTTCGCTATGAGAAGCCTGAGGAAGGAATTTATATGACGATTTTTTTAATACATAATTTTCATTCATTTCCAGATGAAGCATTTTAATTCAATGATACCTGAGATATTCTTAGGGAAAAAAAAAAAAAAAAAAAAGTTTTTTTATAGGATTGTGAGAGAAGACAGGATATAAACGAATTGAGAAGAATAAACGGGCATACTGAATTTTTTGTGAAACTGATTCACTTGAGGTATTTTTGTGAGAATGAAAATTAGGGTGTGATTCATCTGATCAAACATAGATGGATGAAGTGTAGTAAATGTCTACATCTGAGGTAATCACTTTGGATTTCCTTTATAGTAATAAAGAAAGTCATACAATTTGGCATAATTGAATTAAGCTCATCTTCTCTTGACTATTGCAGTAACGAAAAAGTGGAAACATTTGCTATGTACATTCCTTAAAGGTAGTCATACTAAGACAAATGACATTTCCCTATTAAATTCATTCAGTTTGTATGCATTGTGTAGAATAAAAAAAAAGACCACACCACAGAGGTAGTCAGTGGTCTGCATCCAGATGTTATAGACTATCCTTATCCCCTGTTACAATTTAATAATTAATTGCTTAAACAGTTGGAAGAATACTGTGAGTATACAGTTGGAAGAATACTGAGCACTTGCATAGCAGAAACTATTTCCTAAATTAATTTTATCTAAATGAGGGCATAACTTTTAGTGAAAAAAATCCAGTATTGATTCCACATGTGGAGTGCTGCAATGAATGGATGGAGGCTCATTAAGAAGGAAAGGCCAAGAATGTGAGGAGGGAGAGCTCCCCTTAATATGAGAAAGCAGCTTGGGATGGATGATGTGCCACATGAGAGTCTGTGGCTCAGGATAGTGGGTAACTAGTATAGACAACACTGTGTGTGTGTCTGCTACAGATTCCCTCATCAGGCAGATGTAGGTGATTTCTTCACATGACTTGAAAAAACTGTGTGTTTGCAGGCTTTGATCATCATGGGTGACTTTAATGATCCTGGTATTTGCTGGAAGAGCAAGGAAGGCAACAATAACAGAGATCAAGCAGTCCAGGTTTCTGCAGTGCAGTGATGACAACTTCTTAATAGAAACACATGAGAGGATGATGAAGAGAGATGCTCTGTTAAACCTCATGCTTTTTAAAGAGGTGGTTGCAGCTGTGGAAGTCAGGCACTGTCTCAACTGCAGCAACCATGAGACAGTGGAGTTCAGAATGGTGAGAGGAGAGAACAGCGCAAAAAGCAGCATCCCAAACCTGAACTTAGGAAAGTCAGACTTCGGCTATCTCTACTTGGGCAAATACCATAGAATGTGGTCCTGGAGAGAATGAGGCGTCAGGGAGGCAGGTTGATTTTCAAGGAGCATATTCTCCAGGCTTGAGAATGGTCTACCCTGATAAGCAGGAAACCAAGCAGAGGTGGCAGGAGGCCTGCATGGACAAACAAGGAGCTTCTGACACAACAGAAAACAAAAGAATACTAGAGATGGAAACACGTTCAGGTGACCCAGGAGGACTGTAAAGATGCTATCTGAGCATGCAGGGGTGGGCTTAGAAAAGCCAAAGCCCACCTGGAATTGAGTCTGGAGAGGGATAATAAAGGCAACAAGAAATGCTTCTACAAATACAACAGAAAGTAAACTAGGCAAAAATGTGGGCCTGCTGCCACATGTGGCACAGAATGTGGTGACAGAGAACATGGAAAGGACTGAAGTACCAAATTCCTTCCTCAATGAGCTAGATAGATTTGATGGGAAGCAATCTCATTTCAATTCTTTAACATTATTTTTGTGTTTGTTTTTTTTTTTTTAGAAAATTTCTTTCGCTTCTCTCTTATATTTCTGTGAAATCTTAAATACAGTGCAGTAAGGAAATAGTCTAATAGAGCTAACATTATGCTTGGTTGTGCCAGACTGGGTCAATGAAATCTGTTGTTCTTGTTGCAGGTGTTTTTGTTTAGGATCCCTACAGAGAAAGCAAGTGTAAACAGCTTTGCCTGTGGTTTCCTTCTGATTTATCTAGAAGTCTGTGCAATTTGTTAATCACAGAATATTATTTAATCAGCAGGGCAAATACTATGTGGGTGTTACACTTTCCTTGAACTGCACGTGATTAATATGGGAAAAACAAAGCAAAACAACATTGGGATTGCAGAACGGTTCATTGCTGGTTGGTGAACAGATGTGTCTTTTTCAAAGAACTAGAAAGACTGATCTAATTCAGTTATGTGAAAAAGTTTAACCTGTCGTTAATACATAATATTACCTTTATGAAAATATTTTTCATTATCACTCTGCTAATGAATTTTGTCTCTTCTTTATTTTCCATATTCCTTGATGAAACCAGTGAGCTGGTAGCAAATATGTGCATAAGTATTCATTGCTCATTCTTATTGCCTCCTGTATTTCTTTTTCATCTTCTGGGACAAAGGAATTTATTTTTTTTTCTTTCAAATTCTAGCATGGCAAGTATGCATTTAATCTTAGTGTGCTAACATTTGGGAAAAATTAAAAAAAAAAAACACACACACACACACACACAAAGAAACTCACAGACAAAATACACACACAAATACACACACATACAAACCCCCAACAACAAGAACAACAACAAACCAACCAGCCAACAAAACAAAAAAGACATCACCCCCAAAAAACAAACAAACAAACAAAAGCCCCAACCAAAAAAACCCAACCAAAACCCCCCACATACTGGGGGAAGACTGTTTTTTTTTTTTCTGGTTGAAACAAATTGACTGATTAAGGGCTTATCCAGCATATTAAACAGAATAGCTTTTGTTGCTGAAACCATAGCATCAGCTCAGCACATTTTGTTTTATTTTTCTTTTGGGGCGATATAATAATTTTTTTTAGACTAGTTTTTAAATTGGAAAGAAATGGACAAACTTTCTGGGCCATCATTTTTACTGGATGTGATATCCAGTGCCTGGCTAAACTTCTACTCTTTTCTAATTATAGAATTCAATTACTCTGACCCGTGAAGTTTCTGAATCTAAACTATGGGTTTGAAATTGCATGGAGCAGATATTCACTTGAGAAGTCTGGTTGTTCCTGGAAAGAATAAAAAGACAGACATTCTTCTAATAGTGTGGAATTGCTATTTGGAGACCTTGAGGAAATGGAGAAACACAGAAAATCAAAGTGAGAAACATAATTGATTAAGAAGGTAAAATGTAATGTAAAACTGCTTTAGCTAAGGGTTATTCCACAATAACTTAGAAAAAATGTTTTCTATCATGCTCTGAGAGTAGAAACATATCTGATTCTCATGGCAGTGACTTATTTTACAGTAATAAAAAAAATACCTGATATAGGGAAAAAAAAAAATAGTGTTAGCTAATCAGTATATGTCTAGGAATAATGAACTACTTGTTAATGTGGATTATATTTCCGTTATACAAATCTTTCCTCTGACTATCATTTTCGATTCTCAAACTATAGTCCTACAACAAATACAGTCACTTCATTTTCTTGAACTATGGTTAAATAAAAATAAATCCTTAGGGAGAAAAGTCTTCTTAATGTGTAGTGATGCAAAATATGAAAGGAATTGTTGTTGGGATAACTTCAGTTTAAGAGGGGTGATGGACAAATTAGGCAAGACACCAAAGTTGTCTGTATTGTGAAAATTTTAAAGAGGTTTTCCTTCCTGGCACGTGCAAGTAGTGCACTTTTCAGAATATAAATCATGGCTTAGTCTCTCTCTTATTTTAATAACATTAATTCAATAATTGTTTCCACTTTAAAGATAGTGATATTGAGCTAATAAACTTTCCATTGAAGTTCTTTAAAAAATATCAGTGCCTTGTGGAAGAGGGGTCTTTGGAGTTTCCTTTGTCCTTTACTGGTGTGCAGCAGTCTGAATCAGCCCTTTGCCAGCTGGTGTTAAGCCACGGGCATGCTGAAAATGATTGCATGCCAACATAGATGTGCATGAGATATACAGTCAGGACCCTTGTGGACCTCAGCATTATAGCCTTAAAAATGTAGACTTAGATAATAAAGTTAATATTAAAGGTTATTAATTTACAAAGCCTAACATGTTGTTTAAAATATATATCAAGCATCTTAACTGTATTTTATGAATAGAATGTAAAAATATAACAAATAATACAATTTATAAGAAAAAAGAATAACACTATTCAGATTGCAAAGGAAATATCTTATAAATTTGAGATTACAGACTTGTAGACTAATGGTTGGTGCTTGATGCATTGATGAATTTCTCATTAAGGCTTTGCAGAAGAACAAAAATTGCAGTTTAGATAAAATTGAACAAATTAGTTTTATAATTAGTTAGATAAAGGTATTTTCAGTGAAGAGTTTCTATGAACTGACTGTAGAGGTTTTCTTGCTGAACAGGTTTTCACCGTGAACATCAGGAGGTCTTGAATTCTGCAGTCTAGCTATGGCCAAGTAATTTATAGTATTCTGTGATCAGGTGCTGTCCTCATAACTACTCCATTGGCAGCTTCAGGCATTTAGCTTTTCATTTAACAATATAAATGTTACTTGGAGTGCCAATAAATACCAGCAAATCCCTGAAAAGGTCAAATAGGTTCTATAACTCAAATACTTGCCTAATGCTAATGACTTCCCAAGGTTTTGTGTGAAAACTTTAAAATAAACAGCCTTACATCAGTCTTCTGCAACTTGTTTTTTAATATGAGACTCTCTCATATATATGTATATATGTATGTGTGTATTTACTTTATAGATGTTACAATTTTTATTGCACAGGTTCATTTTGTTTGCTTTTTTTAAAAAAAAAAAAAAAAAAGACATTAAAAGGTGAGAAGATAGAACGAAAAGGGTAAAGGGCTAAGATAGCAAACTAGAAGCTAAATGTCCCTTGCCCAGGCACCTCCTTTTGCACTGCCATGGAAATTACTTCTGAACACAGAGAGATTCATCCTCTCCTCCTGGCTTCATATTAATCCTCCTCAGTTTTTATTGGTGTGTGCTCCATACTGGAGTTGGAAATAGCATTTTAAACTTCAACTTCAAATCCTCATCTTGCCTGTGTCTGAATTGTCTATGTTTCATTTGTTTATTCATTACGTCAGAAGAGAATAATTGGACATCCAGACATATTAAATGATAGTTAAATTATATAAATACATATTATATATATATATATATATATATATGCATTATAAATATAAAATATATCATGAGTCCTGAAGCTGACAACCACATTGGTTATAAAGAAAAAAGTATAATAATGTAAAGGCAATAGGTAGCAAGACAGTGTAAAACCTGCAGAGCTGTAATCTTCCTGGCTTTTCTTGCCCATCCCAACTGCACTTCTAAAATAATATATGGACATAGAGTTTAGTTAATTTATAGTTACATTGGGAATTAATTGAAATTAGACACTAAAACAACATCTTTAACACATTTCAAAAATTAACCAGTCATTTCAATTTATATTTTTAAGATATCTCTTTTAAAGTATTTATAACTAAATCAGCTCTTCATTTGGTAGCTCTTATTTAATTTAATCAATGATTACATGGTTAGTAAGTATGCATCAATTCAGAAAAATAAAAAGCTAATCAAAAGGATATTTGTTTCCAGATTTTGTCATTATGAATTTTATATCAGTGACTTAGCAGACCAGAAAAGAAAGATGAAGTACCTGCAAGCTTTCCCTTAATGTATCAGTACAGCTTCATCTACCCTGGGGAGAGTAAAATCACTCAAACCTTGAGCTGATTCATTCACCATATATTTTCAGCAAGAAATAGCAATTATATGTTACCTTTCAGGTTCCACAAGTCAGACATTTCAGATGTATAAGCTACAAGAACAGAAGAAATATTTGCTTAAACAGATTTAAATCTGGTATGATTTTGTTCTGTCCCAAGTGTCTATGTAATGTCTCCCAGGATTTTTATAAATTACTTGAAAAGTGAATACTGGTCCCTGCATTAGGTGATCTGAAGCCCTGTCTTCCTGCCTCTATTGAGCTAAAATTGTAGGTATTAAATGCAAATTGTTGGTGGTTTTTTTTCAGTTATCATTTCTTAACTCTTGCATATGGCTTTGGAATTTTTTCTTGTTGCTTAATTTTTATTTAAATTAACATTTCTGAGGGTTTTTTTGTTGTTGTTGTTGTTAGTTTTGTTGTTGTTTTTTAATTGGAGCTAAATATAATGCTAGTTTTGAGAACTGCTTTCCAGACTCTCTCTTTCATGAGGTTACTGCTTACTTTTTGCCTCGTCTTTTATACGACACATACTAATATTGGTCTAAACTTTTGTGTATTTTTCCCCCAGTATACCTTTATGCCTTATCTAAAACCACTTCTAACACTTGCAGAGATTTAAATCAGGGTGCTCCAGTCTTTACAGATAGAGAAGGTGAATCTGCACCTAGACGCATGCTTCCACCACAGAGGTCAGTTGGGTCATGAAGTCCTACATTTGTATCTTCTTTCCTTTTCTTTCACCTTTTCAGTAGTTATGACTGAAGTGTGCCCTCTTGTACTGGTCACAGACAGACCAGAGATGAATTGTGGCTGAGGATTTGTATCATAACTAGAGTTTGTTGGGCAAAGTACTTTTGATAAACTTGTTCAAAATTTGACAAATTTTATCCTGGAAGTGACATAGTAATAACATTTTTCTTCAAAACTGAGTTTCTTTAAAAAAAATCTGCAATAATACTATTAATATATATTTTATGACATTAGTTTGTGTTACTACTACTGACTTAGCATGATACCACAATATTACTTGCAGAATGAAATTATTATTTTGCTTGTTTTAGAAACAGCATATTTTTAATAATAGTTGAAAAACGGTTGTACTGTTCTAATGACACACATTACTTGAAAAATAAAAAAAAAAAAAGCTCCAGTCATTATTATTTCTAATATTTCAGGTGTCAAAACGTGTAGCTATAGGCTTCTACTAATATCACAAAACAGTGTGAAACATAAAAATAATAAGACTCATAAAATGTGGAATGAGTGTCCAAAATTCTTGTGGTCTGGGGATCAGAAATCAACCTTATGAAACACAAGTGATCAATAATTCATTTTGTGAGAAAGAAATGTAAAGAACAATAGTTTTCTTTCTGGATTTGGAATAATAAATTCTGATTTCCCAGCTATTTTACCATAATACACTTCAATTCTGTGGAAAGAGAACACTTTTCTTCTCTTCAGAAACTTTAAAGTTCCTTTTCCATTACATCAGTTTCAATAATAGGGTATTTGTAGATCAAGCCAAGGCTGTATGTTTCCTAAAATTTACTTGGAGAAAATGCATTCACTAAAAAGTCCATGTTTTGATTTTTTTATATGTCATCCAACAGTGTCTTTTTATTGAACTGAATTTATTCAAATATAGTTCAGAAACCCCAATTAGTAATTTTTATCTATCTAAATCAGAAAAAAAAATCAATTAATGACTTAAAATTAAGTAGCAATCCTTTTAGATATTTAAGAGTCATCTCAGAGAATGATTCAGACAGGAAGAAATTTCAGAAGGTCTCCAGTTCAAACTCCTGTTCCAAGCAGGATTAAGTATGGGGTTCTACACAGTTTCTGAGGGTCCAGTTGCATCTTTAAAGTCCCCCAGCACAAGACCACAAAATCTCTCTGGTCAACCAGTTTTAATAAAGCCTGTTGCTTTATTTTGCTTTTATTTAGTGAAAAGATATTTTATTTGAAATACTACCCATAACAATGTAAAAAAATATATTTCAGAAAAGTGTCTACTTATAGCATAGTAGCATATCTGCATAGGTATGTGAATTTTTAGGGAATTAACTGGAATGAGATTTTCCTGTGTCCTAGAGGCCCTTTTGATGCACTAATAAAAGACTTTTTTTTTCCTTTTGTTCTTTTTCAACCAGAAGCTAAACCATTCATCTCACAAATTCTATGACTCAACTCATTCTTTAAAACATTTTTCTCTTTATATTGACTTAGACCAGAACTTTAACTGACTGCCAAAATGAGATCAGCCTCTTATTTCTGCCTTATCGTTATTCAACCCAGTGAATTCCAGTCTCATTATAAGAAAAAAAGTACTGAAAGAGTCAAGATGCTTTAAAGGAGGTAGACTTTTGACTGAAAATAAAGAAACTGTTATAAAATTACCCAAATCTGTAAAACTATTGACAAAATTATAGTAAAGGTTTTATTGTCTATTAATATATTTTAAGTATAATAATTTTGGAAAATTGTTTTATTGCCTATATTTAAAACAAAATTAAATCACAACATAAGAAATGATGCTTCTTTTCTAAAGAAAAATATATTTAGTTTAAAACCAAATCCAAAATTGTTACATTTCTTTATCTAACTAACAAAAAATAAAAGATTGTGTCTTTATCTATTAAGACATTACATTAAAGTTGGATGCAAAACAATGAATGTGTCATTTTAGTAATTTGTTTTAAAAACAGGTTAGTGTTCAAAATATTAAATAACTTTCAAGAACAGTACCATATTTTAAAAATGTAAAAAGATTACTTTTGACAACTTTTTGAATCTTTTAATTTGGTTGTTGCAGAATGCTTCAGGAGGAGAGTGTGTTTTTATAATGTGATCTTAGAATTAGAAGTTGTGTACTGAGCAGAGATCTGCACAGTTTTTTTGGATGGTATCCTAGCTGAAACCAGTAGCTATGATAGGTGTCACATTTCTTTCAGGCCTGGAGAAGACAGAGAGTGTTATGAGAGAAGGCCTTACATACTTTATTGTCTTAGGAACTTGCGGAAAAGTTACTTGAAAGTATATTATCTTCCAAAGTCTACATGTGCAGTGCTGAGATTTTAAACTGGCAATAAATTCTATAGAAGTGTTCTGTACATAAGAAATAGGAATTCTAGAAAAAATATGCAGTGATTTTTTTTTCCTCCTAATGTGTCAGATGACTGTCGTGATCATTCACTGAGAAAATTAGAAGGGTCAAAACCCAACTCGAATGTGGTCTGGCTACCACCATAAAAGACAATAAATGATGTTTCTATAGATATGTTAGCAAAAAAAGGGGGGCTAAGGAAGATCTCCGTCTTTATTGGATGCAGAGAGAATCATAGTGGCAAAGTATGGGGAAAAGGATGAGGAACTTAATGCCTTCTTTGCCTCAGTCTTTAATAGTAAGACCAGTTGTTCTCCAGGTACCCAGCTCCCTGAGCTGGAAGACAGGATCAGGGTGCAGAATGAAGTCCCCATAATCCAAGGGGAAACAATTAACAACCTTCTACACCACTTAGACAGACACAAGTCTATGGGGGCCAGATGGGATCCACCCAAAGTGCCATGACACAGCACATAACCAGGTGATCAGACCCATTCAGCATGGGATTATGAAAGGCAGGTCTTGCTTAACTAACCTGATGCTCTTCTATGACACAGTAACCTGCTTAGTGGACTATGGAAAGGCTGTAGACATTCTCTACCGAGACTTTTGTAAAGCCTTTGACACCATTTCCCACAGCATTCTCCTGGAGAAACTGGCAGCTCGTGGCTTGGATGGGTGTACTCTTTACTAGGTGAAACCCTGGCTGGATGGCCGGGCCCAAAGAGTTGTGGTGAATGAAGTCAAATCCAGTTGGTGGCCAGTCATGAGTGGTGTTCCCCAGAGCTCAGTACTGGGGCAAATTCTGTTTCATATCTTTATCAATGATCTGGATGAACGGATTGAATGCACCCTTGGTAAGTTTGCAGGTGATATGAAGTTGGATGGGAGTGTTGATCTGCTGGAGGGCAGGAAGGCTCTATGGAGGGTTCTGGGCAGGCTGGATTGATGGGCTGAGGCCAGCTGTATGAGGTTCAACAAGGCCAAGTGCCAGGTCACAACAACCTCATGCAATGCTACAGGCTTGGGGAAGAGTGGCTATAAAGCTGCCTGGCAGAAAAGGACCTGGGGGTGTCAGTCAATAGTCAGCTGAATATGAGCCAGCAGTGTGCCTAGTTGGCCAAAAAGGCCAACAGCATCCTGGCTTGTGTCAGAAAAAGTGAGGCCAACAGCACTAGGGCAGTGATCATGACCCTGTACTCAGCACTGGTGAGGCCGCACCTCAGACATTGTGTTGAGTTCTTGGCCCTTCACTACAAGAAAGACATTGAGGTGCTGGAACGAGTTCAGAGAAGGGCAATGAAGTTGATGGAGGGTCTGGAGCACAAGTCTTATGAGAAGCAGCTGAGGGAACTGGAGCTGTTTAGCCTAGAGAAAAGGAGACTGAGAGGAGACTTTATCGCTGTCTACAACTACTTGGAGGGAGGTTGTAGCATGGAGGATGTTGGTCTCTTCTCCCAAGTAGCAAGTGATAGGACAAGAGGAAATGGCTTCAAGCTGTGCCAGAGGTGTTTTAGATGGGATATGAGGACAAAATTCTTCACAGAAAGGATTTTGAGTCATTGGAACAGGCTGCCCAGGTAACTGGTGGAGTCACCATCCCTGGAGTTTTTAGGGACATGGTTTAGTACTAGAGCTAGGTTAGGTTATAGTTGGACTCAATGATCCTGAGGGTCTCTTCCTACTGAAATGATTCTATGATTCTATAAAATATGTGAATAGCTATAATATGGCAGAATATTTTAAATTAGATAAAAGTCAAAATACTTCTGCAGTTTCAAGACACAGAGAATGTGACAGGACTCCATGTATGCAATGTTTACAGAATATTGTCTAGCTATTACAGCAGGGACTGTTGGTTTTTGTTTTTTTTTTTTTCTCCACAGAAAATGTACTTCAAGTAACAAAACTTTGGATTAATTTAGAAGCCAAAGACATAGTTTCAATCCATCACTGTGGGACATGCTTTCATCAGAGAGAGATTAAATCAAATTTTGCCAACCTGCAAGGCACAAATAAAAGAGCACTTGTTAAAAAGTAGATCTCTGCTTATAGAGAAAGATCAGATCTTGTTAGTTAGCTTAGAGTCTGAAATTTAAGCCTCGCAGCAAAGTTGAAACCTGTTTAAGAACATTTCCACTAAAGAGTTTTCATTGCTGTAAGTAGATTTCTTTTAAAATGAAACTATTCTTCAGGCATGGTTGTAAGAAACTCCATGAAAGCAGCCACAGTAGAAATTTAAATCAGTGATTCTTATTAAATGAGGATGCTATTTCTCTTGGTCCTGATGTTTTTCCCATGCTATTTCAAATCACTTAAGGCAGCTATATTACAATTCAAAGTAAATTAATTAAATTCCTATTCTTTATTTGCATCCACTCATTTCCCAAAAGATTAAGTTATGGAAGAAAAACTCTTTTTTGCAGAAGAGCTAAAAGTGAAATAATAAGGGAAAAGCCATGTCAATAAGAATTTGTTTGGGTGAGTGAAAACATTAATTAATGAAAAATCTGTGTGATCAAGTACAAAGTTTTTACACTACTTAGCTGTAAGGAGCATGTTCCTAACAAAACATAAGCAAATTCTAAAATAATAAGAAATAGGAACAATAATTTTCTGAGCTGAATAAATTGCTGATGTTTCTGTACTGAAAAGTCTTGTATCGACAACTTGAACCACTGAGAGAGATTTCAACAGGAATAGAGTAGAATATTTCACAGAATCACTGAATCATCAAATCATTTTGGAAGACTACATGCCTGTCTTGGAGAACCCAGAGCACTGTAAACGAATTACACAGGTATTTTCAGTAGCTGAATCCTGCACTTAATAGCTGAAAAGGTCTGTAGGCATCGATGAGTGAGATTATTGAGTGTAATCGAAGTAAAGACCAAGCATGCAAGACAATACCTACCTGAGGTATTTTATGCTCAGAGCAAGTTTCATATGGATGATGATGATCACCATGGTGATAGTCAATGGAAAAGCTAAATCACTGAAAAATGTGCTGATAACTGTCTAGAATGCATGCTATACTTTGGTTCTCACATGGTTAAGAAAGGAAGTCAAGGTAGTAAAGGTTATTTCTTGTTATTTATTTCCAGAAGTCCTAGAAGGCTACTAGAATGATCAAGTATTAGAGTTTACCAGAGGATGCTGAAAATGTAACCATAAATTATGTCTCTTCAAATATATCAGAGGCAAATACACCAAAGAGAGAAATAATCTATGTAACCAAAGTACTGCAGCCTAAGAGAAACTGTTCATAAGCATATTATAATCAAGTTTTGACTGGAAATTAGTGGAGGTTCTGGAGTCACCACATAAAGCAAGTACTAGAACATTAAGATAATAAGAGAAAAAAAAAAATGGTGCAGGTTGATTAACTTAAGAAAAGCTGAATACAGTTTCAGGGACATGACTGGGCATAATAACTTCTCAACTATATTCTGCATTTGTCTGAGACAGTCTAACAACCACTATGAGATGGACAACAGTTTTTTCCCTTGATAGAATAATTTTGTGACTGAAATTTGTATTGATTCTCCTTAAAATTGCAGCATATATACCATTGTGTTCAGTATTTACCATCATGAAATTATTTTGACATTTTCGTGATGCTTTTGGTGTACCAAGCAGATGGATTACTAAAATAAAATGGTAAAATAACCAACTAACCTATATTTATAAATTTATCATTCCCAATGATAAAGTAACATAAAACTGTAAACAAGAATAACAATTCAAATTTTAACCAAGTAATTTCACAGATCAGTATGCACTGGGGTAAGTCTTTTCTTACAGTCCATATGGACAAGTAATTTTTTTTTTTATTCTTGCCCCCTAGATTTCCTCAGGTCAATTATATAGGTGTTAAGTATTTTAATTTCAATTACAAATTTCAATTGTACATCACTTACACAAATTTACACTGTATGTGTTTAATCTTTAAAGGTATATTTTTAGTCAGCATGTAAATACAAATTTTACTTTCTTGTATTTGGCTTAACAACTGTATAAGGAGTATTAAGTTGAGCCAGTGCATAAAAACTTCAGAGTAAGCCAAAGCATTCACATAACTAATAATTATATTTTGTATACATTTCCAATGGGATCTTATAACTCAGGGTTTAGCAGCTAGCATTTATCTGTCCTTATGTCCTGCAGAAGTTACAGGTCAACCACCTCATTCCTTTTTAGCTTCCTCTTCTGTTTCATACCTATCGGCCACACTTTTCTTTCAAATTGTTGAACCAATTGACATAACAGTTAAACTCAGGACAGCTGGTTTTAATTTCTGTGTATTATAAAATTCATAGCTTTTGAACTAAAAAAAAGAAGTCTGCTTCTTCCAACTGTAAATACCCTATGTCATTAGAGACAGTATCTTTATGTACATACTTTATCTTATTTATAACATCAGAATATCACAGTCATGCTAATATTACTGTTGTGTTTGATGACAAATTATTCTGAGCTTCTGGACCAAACCCACTGAAATCTCCTTCCCCATCACAGCTTCCTCATATGGTCAGGAGCTTCAGTGATTAATCTACTTCTCCATAGAGAAAAAACACTTCTTACACTGAAAACAGAAAATTTAGTCTTCTAATTTCTCATTATACACACAGAATGGATTGTTTCTCAATTCCTACATACTCATCTATCTAACCAACTTTACATACAAGAAAAAATAAAGACTGATTTTCTTCTGTGACATCAATATAATTTTTCAAGAAAGTATAAGGAGAGATGGAAACTAATATATAAACAATATAATGTATTTTCATTCCAGGGAGTCAGAAATGACTAAAATGTTATAATAGTTAAACAAATGGGTTGGTTGCCATTGCTTGCTGTAGTATTAAATGCACATGCTATGTGCTGTAAAAATATGTCCTGCAGCACTACATGCACATTGTATACATATGTATACATGCATGAAAAAAATCTGTTAAAATTTGAGAATTACTTATTAGTCTTCATGAACAGAGCTTGCCCATTAGTCCTTTGTGCATTAGATATAAAACAAAGCTAAATGTGGGGTTTTTGTAGCATCTTTTTCGTATGATATTGAAAAGGTGGCAGTACAAGCTTTCTTAAATTGAAATAGAAACACCTGTAAACTTTAATCTGAAATAGAAGAGTCTCAAAAGGATCTACCTTTCAATAATTTCTTTTACTATATTTTTATCCATATACATAACTATTAGCTTGTCAGTTGTCCATGATTGTGGACTCTTGAAAGACGAGCTAACAGAAAATACTGATCAGATTTTAGCCCTCCTACCAAATTAACCAGAAAAATTATGTAGAAACAAAAATGAAAATGCTCTAGTAAAATTATTTATAGTACAATGTAATTCTGTTACATGATTTTGTCCTTTTAACATTAAAACATTCTGACATTTCCTAATTAATGTTATTACATATGCTAATTCTTGGTAAGAGGGTTCTAAAGAGCACAGCTGAGAACATTCTTTCTTGTTTGCATTATTGCTCTCCGCAGCTGTATACCTTATTTTTTCAACACAAAACAGTAAATACCAGTTAAAGCAGATAAACATTCAGTAGTGCCATTTCCAATCAGTAGATGATTGAAATTGCCATACACAAAAATACATTTGTTTTGTTAAGAAGTTTGAATTGGTGTATCTTTATCACATTCATAACTTCAAATGCATGTGCTCTATATAACAAGAATCTGACAATCTGTTTACTTTTCCTTTTGTTTTTCCATGTGGTGTCATCAAGATGAAACTTGAAATGGCATACAGTGTAACAAAGCATCACTGTGATTAATTTAATATTAGATAAAATTATGTATCCTGCAATTTTATTCTACTGGTTTCTGTTAAACCACGTATTGGACATAAATCAGTGTAAAGTATGAAACAGAGATGTCATGTGCTGTGTGAAATACGAAATAGAGATGCCACGTGCTGTGCACAGTTAAATGAAAGATTTCAGAGTTTACCACCTTTTCCCAGAAAAGCTGCAATGTGGTGTGCAGAAACAATGTTGCTTGTGCTAGGAAAGAGCCTTTAACAGGATTCCTGGTTACTCTTTAATAAGCACCATTAACCAGGAAACCCCTATACTAACTCACCACTCCTGGGGCCCAGTTTTTGTTTGTGTGGCATGGATATGTTTATAGGGGAGCTCTGCAGAAATGTTTCCTGCCTGCTGGAAGGGGTCTGGCTGCCCGTGATCATGGACACAGATGCAGAGTAGCCTGCTGGAGGTGGCTGGAGGAGCTGCCCCAGTGATGCAGAGGGGGATGTGTCATCCTCTGCTTTCCCTGCTCCCCTCTTCTCCATCACCAAGTCACAGCCTCCCCGTCCCCATTACTGCCAATTAACGTTATTTTGGAGGATTCCTAGTTTAAAATATATATAAAAGAAAATTGCAGTTGTAATTATGCGGGTTACTTGGCAGTCCAAAAAAAAAAAAAAATCTTGCCCCAGAAGTTGTCAGAAATATCTCAAGCCTTATCACCACTTTGAAGACAAATGGATAAATACACAGTATCCTGGGCACTAACTTACACATTTCTGAATATTTTAGGTTCTATCTCTGATTTCCTTTCGTTCATAAAGATGAAATTAACTTCCAGATACAATAAAATATCATTTTTCTAGCTTAGATAGAATTTTTTTTTCCTCTGTTAGGGTCTTTGTTGCATTGCCGTAATATTCCATATGATATGCCTTTGGCTAGCTCTAGGAAGTGTCACAGCTTCACTTTCCATTAGGTGCATGATATCATGCTACAATAGCAGGTTGTGACTAAAATAACTTTGTATTCTTTTGTCAGGGAACATGTGAGCAAATTGGTATATTGATGTCTGAGAGTAATGAAATGCTAGCACTTTAGACATCCATATAATCTATGTATCTGTTATATGCAATCTGTGTAAGTCCTTCCTCAGAACAGCTAAAAACAATACTGAATTAATGTATATTTTATGGGAAAACACTGTGCACAGTTTGTCACTCCTCCTGATGTTGCATGTGCTCTAACACAAGCAGCCTCAGTGTCCAAACCTGAAAGATGATGAGCACTTTCTATTCCAACTCAAGTCTTTCTGCTGCAAAAAAATGGTGTCTTTCAACTATTTACACACTCTGGTGTAAGTTCCTTACAAGCCTTACACAGTATGTCTATGTGGCTGTGCTCACAAATGGAAATGCACTTGCAAAGTGCCCCTCACTGTGAGATACCACTCCTGGCCTTGTCTTCACTTGGCTTCTCCCTGGTACCCAGCCCCGTGGGTGCAGCATGTCCCAGGTGAACCCTGCAGGTGACTTGGTGATTCCATTGCCTACAGTCATCTTCAGCGTGACCACGAATGTGATATCTGAAGTATTTAAAAAGTTTGTCAGATTCATATATGACGAACACATAACATGGCCGACTTACTTCAGGACTGTTAGATTTGTTAGATTTTAAAAGATGTGGGGTGTAAATTGTGGCAGGTGATTTTGTGTCTCTTTTTCATATTTAAAAATTTTGTGTATCATAAGATCTGCCTAATAACAGTTTTATAGAAATATTTTAATTAGAAATCATAGAATCATTATAGTTATAACCTGTTACATTTCAATGTGATCTGCTTTCATCAGTAGTTACTATTTTCTTTGGTATTTGTAGCCTTCATAACATACTGTTCAACCGTAAGAAGATTTTTATGTCAGTTTAAATTTTATGTATCCAGTTTGATACTTTCCTAATGTTTCAAAACCTTTCCTACTCTGGTTGTTCATGGACCTGGATTTTGAATAATATTCATTATGAAAGCAATATTTTTACACATTGTGTGAATTGACCAGGAACCCCTTGATTTAAATATATATATTAATTAATTGTAAATATTCACTGAGTAGCATATAAAAAGTTTTCAGCTAATGAGTGGATGGTGGGAGGCTCACTTGAGCTTTGTGTCATGTGACTGCTCTTTGAAAGCAGATACTCTGCCACTGCATCCTCCTTCCCCATTGTCAAACACCCGAGCAGGATAGATTGGTAAATGACTAGTATTTATTGGTGTAAACTCAGAGATGAAGAAGCAAAAATACAGTTAAGTAAATTAGGAATGGGAGAAAAAGTAGTCCAGAGACTGTGGGAGCAGTTAAGACAGAGGAGGGAAGGGACAGGGCAGGAGGCAAATAAAGAGCAGAATTAGAACCAAAGAATCAGGGATAACACAAGGAAAAATAAGGATTTCTGACCAAGACACCAGAAAGTTGGCTTATTTCCCATTGATGGATTCTGCCTTGACTCAGATAACAGAACTTCAGTCTTTTTATGATTTCTGCCTCGTATTTATGAGTTACTTTCCTAATCCATGTGGCTTGCTTAGGAGTCAATGAATAAAAAGTCACTGATCTTGTAGTAATAGAGGCCAGACTACAAAAGTGGATAAGTGTTATAACTACAAGGGTATTAACATCTAAAAGCTATAGAATAGATGTGAGGGAATGACTGAAATAAAAAGTTAGGTGAATGTTTTTATTAGTATATTATTATATATGTGGATACCCAAGTGCCTGTGTAGGTTAGGGGAAGTACATATCCAGAATGAATACCTGGACTTCCATCATTTACATGCATCACTTCACCCTGTAAATGGTAAGGTGTGACTTAAAGCCATTTTGACTTGAGTTGTGGCTTCACCTAAGAAAGGCAGAAGAGAATCAATTAAATTAATTTTTTTTATACTAAAGGAAGTAATTGAGATATGTGTTGTACCAAGCTATAGAATATTTTTTATTAGCATGATTAGCTCATTTCAAATAAATATATAAATAAAATATAAAATGGTGTAGTATTTGAAAAAGTTTTCTCTGATTCCATATTTAGGAAAAGTGAACCTGCTTTAGCAGGTGGGTTTGACTAGATGATCTCTAGAGGTCCCTTCCAACCCTAACTTCTCTGTGATTCTGTGAAAAGTAAAGATCAAATGTTTGTCAGCACAAGTGAGAGATATTGTCCAGCTTCATGTGGTTGTCTCTCCCAGTGCAGAGGTAGCTGGTCAGTCAGCAGTCTGGGCTGCCCTACCGGGCATTACGCTGCATCTACTACAGGTGGTCAGTGAAGGCTACGTGGAGCCAGCACCCAGAGAAACCTTGACAGGGTTGAACTGCTGTTCACAATGGGTGTCATGTGCTAGCTTGGGTCTATTTCTGGGGTTTTAATTTTGTTCTCAAAGTCTGTTATTGAATGAAGTCTTTCTTATCTCAGTGATGATTGTCCTCATGCTTCCTCAGGTCAGCTACTTTCTGCAGTAATATTTTTAGCTCATAATTCTGTTTTTATTTATTTCAGGAAAGAGTAGGACATCTCATAGAACTGGAGTTAACAGCTTCAAGTAAAGATCTTTACAGACAAGGTCATACAATGTGAACAACTGAGTATAGTGGTGACAAATGTATCAATCCTGCCAAGCTCAGAACTATTCACTAACTCTTGTAATTATTTATAACCCATTATCAACAACACTGGACAGGCATTCAGCAAAAGAGCTTAGGTAATATTCAGTGTTACAAATGTCTCTATTTAAGCATTCAGCTTCTCAAGTGAGATTCATAAGGCTGACTCCGCATACTTAGAATAGACTGGTAGGAAATTTTGACTTCAGCCTGAATTTCATACTGGTGCTTTACTTCATATGTCAAAGTCAGTGAACAGGAAAGTCAAGGAACAGGAAAAGCTGAAGCCTAAACTTGTGGCTTCTACATTATTCAGTTACTTTTTATGCCTCTAGCTAGTCACCTCTGGGAAGCTGAAATGCATAGCCAAAAACATTTATTATATTTCATGGGTTCAGTACGATCTGAGAAGGTTGATAAAAGCAGTCTCTGTGCTGGATATCACTTTCTTGAATTTGAGACAGGCTGAACTTTGAAACAGGTGTCTAAACAGTCAGCAAGCTGGAAATAATAGAGTATGACCAGTACTGTAACTTGAACTGAAATTTTTGTCTCAAACCATCAACACAGAGAATATCTAAGTTTAAAGGTTCTTGAACCATGCTCCTGAATTTAAACATCTAAAACTCCATGCAGATGTGACTTTCAGCAGCTAAGTGGTTCACTGAATTCTTGACTTTGATATCTCTTAATGCAAAATGCTATGTAAGATCTTGGGATATAATGCCATCTACTGGCATTTTATTTGCTATTTATCCATGTTGCTTAGGCCTATGGAAGACCCCTTAGCTTCTACGGCAGGCCCTCAGGGTTACCTCAAACAACTGAAAATGACACTAAGAGGTTAACAGGTTTATTTACTGACACATAGCAGCAAGTAGGCTGCTGCTCCAGAAGGTCACAGGGCTCCCATGGTTTCTGTGTCAGCTCTGCAAAACCCATGTGGATATTTTGGACAGCCTAGAATACCTAAAATATCCCCACATGCTTAAAGCCATATAGAAAACTGTAATTAGCCCAATATCTTCTCTAAGGGGCTATTAAGTACCTCTTCATAGACAACCTTCATGCAGAAAAAAAATTTAGTTTCTTAAAACTCAAAGTAAGCAAAGGGTAGTGGATTCTCCTAAAAGATATGTGGGGACACCAGGGTAATACCTCCGCTCTGTCTCCTTTCACACAGAGGAAGCCAAGTTAACTGATTTTGACAGACATCTAACTTTAAGGTGCTTATGATCAGTGAAAAGTGAAGTATCCTGTAGTTCAAATATTTCTAGCATACTGAAATGTTACAGGTAGATAGAGAAAAAAAAAATGAATGGGATCATTACTATTAAAGTGCTCAATTATGCAGAACAATTTAATGACAATTTACTAATACCCACTTTGACTTCAGTATTATTATATGTATTTTTCTATTACCTTTTATTGTTTTTTAAATATTGGTTTTATAGAGAAGTTTTAGGTATTGGAGAAACTGCACTTGAGAAGGACGTGTTGAGAAAGCTCCAAGTACAGAGCAAGTAGGCTGTCTGTAGCAGATAATGGATATTTCTTAATATGTATAAATATATAGAGTAAATGATCTTTGGCCTATCTGTTAGGAACAAAATTACTTTAAAATATCTCTCTAAGACTGGAAGAATTAATTGCAATTTTAAAGATCTAAAAGAGAATAATTACAAGTAGATTAAGGCTAGCTCTAGAATTTAAAATAGGATCTTTTTTGGGTTTACATTATAAAGTTCAACACATTCAACATATCTAAGTGATATCTGATTTTTCTTCAGCTTTGGATATTGTTGAGGTTATAGAAAAAAAAACACTTTGGTTAGGACAGTCCATTAGCACACTCATTAGATTGGTCAGATCCAGATTGCAATATTTGGCATTTGTTTATGTGGTAAATCCCAAATTTGCAAAAATAATTACAGGTTAGAAACTGTTCTTAAAATTGATGTAGGTTGTCAAAATACTTAATAAATGTAGTTAACTGTATTTCCATTTTTGTTTGTTTGTTTTAATGTATTATTCTTTATTTTAAAGAAATTTTAAAGAACCTACTGCACTTATACTGGGCTTTCCAATGGTGTCTGTTCACTAACCTGGACAAAAGACTTATCCTCTGTCTGTTTCTTCCATTCATACCACTAATCTCATTGACTAAATAGGATTTTCAATAAAGCATCTGACAAGAATAATTTGTAGAGATGCTAGTTTTACCTACTCAGTATGCCAGCTTCATACTGTTACTTGTCTCAAACCTAAAATTTATCACAGGATCACATAATGTTAGAGATTGGAAGGAACCTCAAAAGATCATCTAGTCCAATCCCCCTGCTGGAGCAGGAACACCTAGATGAGGTTACACTGGAATGTGTCCAGGCGGGTTTTGAACGTCTCCAGAGAAGGAGACTCCACAACCTCCCTGGGCAGCCTATTCCAGTGTTCTGTTACTCTCATTGAGAAGACGTTTCTTCTCAAATTTAAGTGGAACCTCTTGTGTTCCAGTTTGAACCCATTACCCCTTGTCCTACCATTGGTTGTCACCGAGAAGAGCCTGGCTCCATCCTCGTGACACTCAACCTTTATATATTTGTAAACATTAATAAGGTCACCTCTCAGTCTCCTCTTCTCCAAGCTAAAGAGACCCAGCTCCCTCAGTCTTTCCTCATAAGGGAGAAGCTCCACTCCCTTAATCATCTTCGTGGCTCTAAGCTGGACTCTCTCCAGCATTTCCCTATTCTTCTTGAACTAAGGGGCCCAGAACTGGACACAATATGCCAGGTGTGGTCTCACCAGGACAGAGTAGAGGGGAAGGAGAACTTCTCTCGATCTACTAACCACCCCCTTTCTAATACACCCCAGGATGCCATTGGCCTTCCTGGCCACAAGGGCCCAGTGCTGGCTCATGGTCATCCTGCTGTCCCCAGGACCCCCAGGTCCCTTTCCCCTATGCTGCTCTTTAATAGTTCATTCCCCAATTTATAATGGAAGCTGGGGTTGCTTCTGCCCAGATGCAATATTCTACACTTTCTCATGTTATATTTCATTAAATTTTTCCGCGCTCAACTCTTCAGCCTTTTCAGGTCTCTCTGGATGGCAGCACAGCCTTCTGGTGTGACAGCTACTCCTCCCAGCTTGGTGTCATCAGCAAACTTGCTGATAGTACACTCTATTCCCTCATCCAAGCCATTGGTGAATATATTGAATAATACCGTCCCCAGTACTGACCCTTGAGGAACTTCAGTAGAAACAGGACTCCGACTGGATTCTGCCCCATTGACCATGATGCTCTGGCTTATTTCCTTCAGCCAGTTCACAGTCCACCTCACTACCTGATCATCCAGACCACACTCCCTCAGTTTAGCTATAAGGATGCTGTGGGAGACTGTGGCAAATGCTTTACTGAAGTCAAGGTAGACCACATCCACTGCTCTGCCATCATCCATCCACTTCATTATGTCCTCATAAAAGGCACAACTTCCCCTTGGTGAAGTCATGCTGACTGCTCCTAATGACCCTCTTATCCTTGATATACCTTGAGATGGCACCAAGAATAAGTTGTTCCGTCACTTTACCAGGGATGGAGATGAGGCTGACCTGTCTGTAGTTACCTGGGTTCTCCTTCTTGCCCTCTTTGAAGACTGGAGTGACCTATGATTTCGTCCAGTCCTCAGGCTCCTCTCCTGTTTCCCAAGACTTGACAAAGATGATGGAGAGTGGTCCAGTAATGACCTCAGCCAGCTCCCCCAGCACCCACGGGTGTGTTGTGTTCCAATCTACTCAAGGTTTTCAGAATTGCTTATGTATTTCGTTCAATGACTGTATCCTACAAAACATGTAAACAGGCTGTGGAGCAGGAACTCAAAACCAAATCCTGTTTTTTGAATCCCATACTAGGTGGTAGTCTTGTTTTATGTCTGCTTTTAACCAAATAAATTTTAATTTATCTGTACAAGTTCATAAAAATTCAGCAGGAAAGGTTGAAAGTGTACTTACATCCAAACAGTTAAAATATTCTGGAGGAGATTGCACATGTAGGTTTACCTCAGGCACAAAAGAGAATTTATTCAGACTTGCTACATCACAGTGTTGTTGCATAAAAGCAACCATGTCTTTCTCTTTACATGATGTGAAAGCAAGCTGTGGCTCTAACTTTAGTACCTGCACAGATAAAACCTAAATTATAGAACAACTGGCTTTTCATCCTGAATGATCTGAATGCCAAATTGTTAATTGGTTTTCAACACTGAGGGCACATGCAGCAGCAGAATCTCAGGTGAACAGTAAAATTAATTAATAAATTGAAGAAAGAGAATTAAACTCATTTTAGCACTTGCATGGTCACCCTTAGTTTACACAGATTTTAGTATTAGAGTTTGGGTACTGCATATTTAAATTCCACAGAAGTCACACTTTGAGTAATATATTCCTTTTTCTTGTTTTTTTAATCAGGCTTCAAATGTATGTAGCTGTCCTACTAATGCAATATTTCAGAGAGGAAAGTTCACCTAGGGCTTTCTAAATCTTCCATGAGTATCATTACTCCTTAACCATCCTTCCTTAGTCATGATTGTGCAATTTTGCTTGAAGTTTTATATATCAGGGTAATCATTTATTTGAACTGATGTTTTCAGTCTGGCACATTCTTTTCTGTCTTTCTTCTTGGGAAAATGTTTGAAAGATATCCAATAGAATCCTTAATTTATATAGTCTCTTCATTATCTGTTCAGTTTTAAAAGCTTAGTTCAGTGTTAGAAGCAAGTATAAAATAAAGTTACCCATTCTTCATTAGTATGAAACTGGTAGGATTAAGTAGATATGCAATCTCTTTATATACATCTAACTAGTTATTACTTTTACATGTCTGCATCAATATAAAAATGCAGGTCAGTGTGGCTGTTTTGCTCCTTTTTTTTTAGAATTCACTCATGTTCTGTGGTATTTTCTTTCCCAAATAAAAATATATTTCCTCCCTAAAAAAATAATAAAAAAGCTCCGCAACCACAATGTAATATGTAGAATTCTTCTCCACAAGAGCAAGAGAAAATGTAAGTCACCCCTCCATTGACTCCAAAGAATACTGAAAACCAGATGAATGTATTTTTGTTCATGTAATGTATTTTTATGGTTTTTTATTCATGTAATTTGATGATCAAAGGATCTGAATGTTTTCGTAAGTGTTGTGGTTCAACCCTAGTCAGCAACTAAGCATCACACAGCTATTCACTCACTCCCTGACAGTGGGATGGTGGAGAAAATCAGAAGAGTGAAAGTGAGAAAACTCATGGGTTGAGATAAAGGTAGTTTAATAGGTAAAGCAAAAGCTGCGCACCCAATCAAAGTGAAGAAAAGGGATTAATTGACTGCTTCCCAATGACGGGCATGTGTTCAGCCACCTCCAGGATAGCAGGGCAACATCAGACGTAACAGTTACTTGGGAAAACAAAACACTGTAACTCCAAATGTCAGCCTCCTTCCTCTTCTTCCACTAGCTTTATATGCTGAACATAATGTCACATGATGTTGAATATCCCAGTTGAGGTCAGCTGTCTTGGCTGCATCCCAGCTTCTTGTGCTCTCTCAGCCTACTCGCTGGTGAAGTGGTATGAGAAGCAGAAAAGACCTTAACTCTGTGTTACTGCTCAACAGTAAATAAAACATGCCTGTGTTATCAACACTGCTTCCAGCACAAATCCAAAACAGAGCCCCATACTAGTTAGTATGAAGAAAATTATCCCAGCCAAGACTGGCACAAGAATGACTAAGTTTTGAAGGAGAAACTCTTTAGTCTAGAAATTAGATGCCAGAGAATGGACATAATGGAAGTCTATAAAGCCATGAACTGACAGAAGGATGGGATGGAGGTAGGGGGGGACAGGAGAAGTGATAAAGAATCTAAGTGAATCATTAAAAGGAGTTATGTTAAAACAAACAATCAAACAAACAAATAAGCAAACCAACCAACCAACCAACCTACGATTTGTGTTATCAAGGCATAAACTATACTGGTGCTGAATTACCAGGCTATTATTTTCTTTTTTCTCCTAAAACAGAATGGATAGCTCCTAAGCTATAAGTGTTAATATGCAGTTTTTTTTTTTTTTTCCTTTTCAAACGAAGTCTGATAGCACTGTGTCACTGTGTCAGAACCATAAATGATTGGTTTGCATCTCAAATAATCCCTAGGATCTGAGAAGCTTATCTCTAGGTCTAGTAGTTTTACCAACAAAGAATTCGAATGAGTTACATGGGAGAGGAGATTGAAAGGTTTCTTTCCACATACTTTCACAAATCTTCTCTTTGGATTTTGCTGCAGAAGGATATGCCTGGGCATCAGTTGACTTTGTGTCAGGTCATATATTACATATCTGTACACCTTCATGATTTCATAAATTCATAAATATTTTGTCAAAACAGGCACAGGTGCACGATACAAAAGAACATATATATGGCCACTCTCTTGAAATACTGGCCATAATGCTCTTATTATAGCTAGCCTCTTTTTCCTGACAACATGGAGAGAGCAGTACCACCTGTCCTTATGAATTTGATCATGGTTATTAGTTTTCTGGTTGATGTTTAAAAAAATAACATAATGGTAGAAGAAATACTGATGCAGAGCTTAGGGGAAATAGTGTCCAGCTGACACGAAGATAGATTATATAACACCAGGACTGTGAGAAATTCATAAAGATAACTTGGAGTGACAATGTATATGTTTGCAACAGAGAGTTATCCTTCAGGCTATTCCAAATAAGCCAATGGATAGCCTACAAAATAAACTACCATAGAGATGGAAATCCAATAGAGTTGACCAAACCCATAGAATAATAACAGCATCTAACAGTGCGTCCTTCGCCTGCTTTTTCCATGGTAACTAAATAGCTGAATATGGAATAGAAATTATTGTGAGACTGTTAGGGTTTTTGTTGGTGGTGGTAGTTTTGTAGTTGTCTGTTTGTTGTTTGTTTGTTTGTTTTTAATTGCATTTTAGTTTAAGCCATGATGTTCTTTCTTTTTCCATTTCCAGAGAAGTGATTGGGTCCTAGTTATTCTTGGAATATAACTCCAAAATACAGGGTCCTAAAACATTGCAACTTTAATTCTTTCTATAAGCTTATATCTGTAACTACAGTACTGTCTTAAAAGAAATTATCTCAAAAACTTTTACAAACACAAATGTATTACTATTTCAGCATTGGTATAAATTGGAGCATGCCTCAGACAAGGAAGGATTTTTGTTATTACGTATCTGTTTGGTGATTTTTGTTAGCACTGCTTAGATTCTAGAAGTTATATTCACTGAAAAATTTTACTCACACTGTTACTTTCTCCTGTGGATAATCATGTAACAATCTTCATGAGGTGAACAAGAGTATTGATGAAAGTGAGCAGAATTTTATCCATAAACAGTAAACATACTCTGAGTTAATTGCAGTTTTTCATAATTCAGAGAAATACTAATAATTAGGATCTAAGTTTAGGTAACTAAGTTAAGTGCTTAAATTTAGGGGTTAATTTTTGTTATGCTTCCTGTATAGTCAATGCAGGGAGATTCCCAGTTTCTGAGTTACCATCTAGAGGAGACTTGTTAAGTTAGGTGTTAAAAACAAGTACAAAGAATATCTCTTTTATTTTAAAAATAATACAGAAACATTCAATTGTAATATTTTATATAATTATCTAAATCAGTTTTGTGTACAAAATAGGAGTGAAATTACGATGTCAGCTTCTGAAATCAAAATAGTTATGAAAAAATAAACCCATAGTTTTTGAACTTAAACCACTTTCATCAACAGGAATAAAAACAACTTATGCATTATACTGATTTGATTTATTTCCTTTCTACTTTCCCTTTTTACTCACTTTTGGTTCAGTCATGAGTACTCCTTATTTCCCAGTGTTCATCAATAAACATATTGAGTTGAGTATGATAATCTTACTTTGAATGACTATGGGAACTCTTAAACATATCAGTCATTAATCACTTTGATTTTACATAGAACACTAGAGATATGGATATTAGAGTAGATCATAAATACAGTTAAAAGAAGCCTGAAGTGAAAATATTTCAAAATTATATAGTGATATTTTTAGGTACTACAATAATTAAGAACAAAGGGAGATAATTAATTAAATTTTAAACTTTGATTCAATTATATTTATCCAGGGTATACATTTTGGAAAACAGTAATTTAACGAGATAATGAAAATTCCACCTGTCATGAGCAACAAGTTAAATATTTAAACATAAAATAGCCTTTTTTATTTTTTTTCTTACAGTTGCCTGATTAGATTGAATTTATCAAGGACTGATATCAGAAACATCAAAAACAAGTATCAGAAATAAAAATATGCCTCAAATTTCTGAAAATAAAGTGGCAAGTATTGTTACTTCCATTTTTAAAAGTATTATTTCTCAGAGAGAAAAGATGAATCCTGTTTCCTTTGCATTACAGATGAGCATTCACCATAGCAACCTCAAAATGTGGTCTAAGAACCATTTGAAAACATCTCAAGCATTAATTTCCCTATTCTATATTTTTTAATTAGAGTGTATTTGACTTCTGTTTAAACAAATAAAAATGGACTTTACTTATGTAATAATATGATTAAGATGACAGTAGACAACAGGCTTGTGGAAAAACAGGGGATTGAAATAGGGCCTGATATTTACTGAGAGTGATATCAAAATAAAGGCGAAGTGCATTTACTTTTAATGTCTTATGAGTTTCAGGAAGAGAAGGGATGTTGACAGCAGACTATACGTATGACAGTTTATTAGTGAGCTCTTAACCTATGTCAGCTTCTTCAGATTATTTGCTGCTGATGGACTGTAGTTAAGAAGAATTTGTCCCAGCCATGTGTCCAGGAAGAATACGGGGGGAAAAAGTTCTCTAAAGTAAAAACTAAACAAAACCCAAACCAGTGCAAAGCAGTCATTATACAAATATAAAGTATAACAAATTTTTTTTTAATTTCTCCAAATCATGACTTCAGTGACTAGTTCTGGCTCAGTCTACCTGTTTGATCATGTTGCATCCCCAGGTTAGAATATTCACTTTCAGATGATGAAACTGAATTAACACTAGAGGAGTTTCCTGTGATGCTTTTTATCTTCCAGTGACTTCACAAGCCATAAAGCACAACAAGCACATCTGCACAAATTGTGTCACAGAGCAGTTAGGCTCAAAGTGGTCTCTAGGATCTAAGGGAGAAGCAGAAACTAGGGAATGTACAAGTTAGGGGCTGAAGATAAAAAGCAGGGAACAGGGAAAAGATGAATATTAGAAAATCTGCATATTCATGCAATGAAATACTATCAGGACCAGTCGAAGTACCAGAGATGAAGCAACAGCACCAAGAGACTCAGGAGCAGTGTAATGTGTAGATATTTGTCAGCTAATTCCAAGCTTTTATATGATCAGGAGTTCTTCCTGTAGGCTACTAATAATCTCCAGCAGTTGGGCAAACTGAACATTTGATGATGATTTGTCAGCTGATGACCCTTTGTGCACCATTATTCTCAATGAATATGGTTGCAGACGCATTTATGGGTAAACTGTTGAACTAACTGCACATGAACCAATTCAGACAGCATCCTGAGATAGTAGGTTATCTTCACGGTCATAATTTACCTGGGCTGTGCGATCTATAGGAAGAGCTTATGTATCAGCTCTTTGTAGATGTCCTTGACATTCCATGGTGTCTCAAATGGTAATACATGCCTATATTTAATCAGCTGAATCCCACCTGAGGTGTTTACTTCAAACTGAACTGAATCTCTTTCTAGGCTGGTTTGACTAAATCATCATTTATTAAAAAGGAAGTTTAGAAGCTGGCTTACCTAAATTAAGTCACAGAAATTCAGGTTTCTTAATCTGAATTTAAAATCCATCCTTAGTGTTCTTATGTGGTATGTGAGGTAAATTTTATCAGTGATTCAGGTAGCTATGTTCTTTTTTCTTGACTAGAAACAAGCAAAACTGCTTTTTCATTGTAGAGAGAACTGTGAGGAAAGGATATATCCTCTGCATATGTGAATTTATTAGGAAAAGGTTCTTTTACCCAGAGGGTGGTGGAGCACTGGAACAGGCTCCCTAGGGAGGCAGTCATGGCTTCAAGCCTGCCAGTGTTCAAGAAGGGACTAGACAATGCTCTCAGACACATGGTGTGAATGGTAGGGTTGTCATAGGCATGGACAGGAGTTGGACTTGATGATCCTTGTGGGTCCCTTCCAAGTCAGGGTGTTCTATGATTCTATTATAAATAACATAATGAAGAGATGTTAACCAAATAGAAGGTCCATCATCTCCAACAAAAAGTTATAATTCAGTTGAAGGTACTGAACACTGTCAGTCTGGCTTGCTTTCATTTGGATTCATTTGGTGTACTGATGTGAGTAATTTTTTTTTTTTTTTTTTTTGGTGGTAGCAATCATCCAGTAATTTTGTGCCACTGATCACTATTAAAGTCAGAACTGTTGCAGCTTTTTAGGGCTTATATTTACTTCTGAGGTTCAGGCGGTGAATCCCTTTGTATTTCTGTTTTGTATTAATTGTTACAGAGGAGCTTGAATGTGTCATAGAGTTCTGTGCAAGGTAAGCCATTCTATTCCAGGTGAAAAGCTTACAGTTGCAAAGCAGTCTATGTTTGAGGTCAGGCTGAGATTTAAAATAGGCCAAATACAGAACTTTATTTGAATAATCAGAATTGTTCAGAAAACTGTACTTGCAGTAGTTGTCAGTTCTCAGAATCTAATGTTTTGTTAATACTCTAGTCTGTTTTATATTGCTTTTTAAATAACAGACAGATTAGTCTGTATTATTTTTCTAGGTTTTTGTCAAAATCAAAGTGATTGCTGCATTCAAAATACACTATTCAGTAAACTATTAAAGATTCACAGCAAAGAGCTAGGTTACTGTTTAAAGGTTGTATTACCATTGCTGTACACACACTTCGGGAAACTAAAAGTGACATGTTCAAATATTTTGAGAATTTAAAAACAAGGTGAGAAAGCCAAAGGAAAGAGACTCAAAACAGTTGAAATAAACTATTTTTGAATGTAATGAAGACACTAAGTTTCATTTTTGCTGTCTAAAACACTGTACTCACTAAAGTTTTCTACTTTGAGAGTTATAATAATATTTCCACTTGATTTATGTAAAGATCTTTTGAGCTTTCACTTTTCTGTATCAGAGAACATAAATGATATTTATAACTTTTGAAAATGATTTGTGAAATTTGTCACAGTTTTCAGTTCTCTTGCCAATTTGATCAAGCTATTTATCAAATATTCTGAAGAGTTCATACGTGAAATTAATACATTTTGATACTTCAATGTTTACTTGTACAATATAACAAATAATAATAATTATGTTTGCTGATTATGAAGGAATGAATAGACTGTGTTGGAAAAAATCCTGCCAGGAGGTCAAGGGAGGTGATCCTTCACCTCTGCCCAGCAATGGTGGGTCCACACTGGAAGCACTGTGTCCAGTTCTGGCTCCTCACTTCAAGGGAGACATGAACATATTGGAGAGAGTCCAATGAAGGAACACAAAGATATATAAGGGACTGGAGCATCTCTCCTACTAAGAAAGGCTGAGAGAGCTGTGTATAGATTTACACATGTAATTCTAATATCTTTTGATTGCTATAAACTCATATGTACATGCACACACCCCAACAAACACACTTTGTTGATCCAGATTTATGAACATGTAGTATATCAAAATAGTGAAAATAGACTTTATTATAGCCTGGGACTAAGCAGGCACAAAAGGAGAAAATTTCTGCCATCCCACTTTGGGATAATTAACAGTAGCCTTCCTTTACTGTCAATGGAGAATCCTCCTGAGAACAGAAATATTAGATCCTCAAATAGCCTTCTGAATGACTACAGATAGATCTCTTTAGATATGGAACCAGAGAAGAACTTATCTGAGTTAGATATTTCAATTAGGTATCTGCCTTTAGGTTGAATAAAAGACTTGCTTTCGTATTTTTAAAAAATTTTGTTCCCAAACACTGGCATTATAAAAAGTGACAATGTGACTAGTTTCTTTTAATAGTGTTGTTTTGTTTTGTTTTGTTTTTTGCAAGCAGGCATGATATATATTATTTAGTGAGTAGATGGAAGTAATGATAAGTAGATGGAAAAGTAGATGCAACTGGAAATAATTTTGAATGCAACATTTGTAACTAAAATTCTGCATATGCAAGAATGATAAAAAAGTTATATACCCAAGTAAAACACACTGACTTCTTTCAAATAACTGACATGTAAAGTTATACAATAGATTATTTTCTGAATAATACATTTAGACCATTTAATTTATTTTTCATAAAAGGAAAAAAAAATATTTGGTATCCAATGATATCAGCATTGTTAGAGCATAATCTCACAGAATCACAGAATGGTTAGAGTTGAAGGGACCTCTGGAGATCACAGTCCAACACGCCTGCTGAAGCAGGTTCATCTGGAGTAGATTGCACAGGAATGTGCCCAGACAGGTCTTGAATATCTCCAGAGAAGGAAAATCCACAAACTCTCTGGGCAGCCGGTTCCAGTGTTCTGGCATCCTCAAAGTAGAGAAGTTTTTCTTCATATTCAGATGGAACCTCCTATACTTCAGTCCGTGCCTGTTGCCCCTCATCCTGTTGTTGGGCACCACTGAAAAGAGTCTGGTCCCATCCTCTTGACATTCAAGCTTGAGATATTTATGAACATTGATGTGATCCCCTCTCACCCTTCTCTAGCCTGAACAGACCTATCTCTCTCAGTCTTTCCTCAGAAGAAAGGTGCTCTGGGCTCCTAATAATCTTTGTAGCCATGTGCTGGACTCCCTCCAGTAATTCCTTGTTCTTCTTAAACTGGGGAGCCCAGAACTGGACACAGTACTCCAGATGTGGCCTCAACAGGGCAGAGTGGAGGGAGAGGAGAACCTCCCCTGCTGGCCACACTCTTTTTAACACACCCCAGGATACCATTGGCCTTCTTGGTCACAAGGGCACATTGCTGGCTCATGGTTAACCTGTAGCTGACCAGAACTCCCAAGCCCTTCTCTGCAGTGCTGCTTTCCAGCAGGTCTGCCCCTAACCTGTACTGGTGCCTGGGGTTGTTCCTCCCCAGCTGCAGGACCCTACCTTTGCCCTTGTCAAACTTCATTAGGTTCGTCTCTGCCCAGTCCTTCAGCCTGTCCAGATCTCACTGAATGGCAGCACAGCCTTCTGGTGTGTCAGCCCTTCCTCCCAGTTTGGTATCATCAGCAAGTTTGGTGATGGTGCACTCAGTCTTCATCCAGGTCACTGATGAGCAGGTTGAACGGGACTGAACCTAACACTGACCCCTGGAGAACCCCACTAAGTACAGGCTTCCAACCAGACTCTGCACCATTGATCACAATTCTCTGAGCTCTGCCGTCTAGCCCATTCATGATCCATGACACCGTGCATTCATGCAGCCCATGTTTCCTGAGCTTTCTTAGGAGGAGGTTGTGAGAGATGGTGTCAAAAGCCTTGGTGAAGTCAAGGTAGACAACATCCACTGCTCTTCCCTCATCTACCCAGCCAGTCATACCATCATATTTCCCTTTGGCGAACCCACGCTGACTACTGCTGATGACCTTCTTTTCCCCCACATGCTTGGAGATGATGAACCAGAATGTGCTGTTCCGTCACCTTTTCCAGGGATGGAGGTGAGCCTGACTGGTCTGTATTTTCCTGGGTTGTGCTTCTTGCCCTCTTTGAAAACTGGAGTGACATTGGCTTTCCTCCAGTCCTCAGGCAGCAGTCCTCTTCTCCAAGACTTTTTGAGGATGATGGAGAGTGGCTTGGCAATAACATCTGCACACTCTCTCAGCACTCATGGGTGCATCCCATTGGGGGCAATGGATTTGTGGATGTGCAGTTTGTGTCTCTAATCTGTTCTTCCTCAGCCGAGGGAAAGTCTTCCTTTTGCCAGTAAAATCAGTGTACAGTTAAATTGTGAAATGAATGATAGTTAGATGTCCCTGTCTATTGCCATACGGATCCATTAGCAGGCATGTTCAGTGAAATTAAAATGGCAGGTTTTTCCCATTTACTATAATTAAATCTATACAAGGAGCATCAAAAAGTATCAGGGTTGTTATGTAATGTTAAAAACCATAATGAATAAAAATAATAGCACATGCTCTGAACAATGAAATTAAAAACTTGGAAATTTGTTGTAAAGAGTTCTGGCAACTTTGTGTTTGATTTCATTGAGCCTACAAAGGAATTGTATTCTTGCAATAATCTACAAACCATAGATATTAGATATAATTACTTGTACCAACTTTAAGATCTTCTGAGCGTATATTACTCACAAAAAGTTTTATTTAGCCCTATATTTATGCTATTTTTACATCATTTTGACATTTATGATAAGTGGAAAGAGAAAACTAAATATTTTCATAGTATTAACCTTGACAAATATCACAAAGAAAACCCTCAATAAATTGTTTTCACAAGCCTTTCAAAGAGGTGTTTTATTTGTGAAGGTTTTGCTAGAAAGATTAGTTCCATATGAATAGTTCATTTCATTGATGTAATTTCAGTTTTATCTTGTACTTTGATCTAGCAGAAAGCTTTCAAAAAGATGACAGTACCTTAGAGAAATCTAGTGTTCCGGAGATATTACAAGTCAAGATAATTTCTTAAAAGAAATAAGTGAGCCTGTGTGCTAGTAAAATAATAGTTTAACAGGTTGGATTTGAGTTTTCAAGCCAATTATTTTATGTGTACTAAACAAATGTTTATTAAACTAAATTGATTAATAATCCAGAACTTTCTAAACTATTAAAAAGATCCAGGTTCCAGTATAGGTTGGGAAATTACATATTAGAGAGCAGTGTAGGGGAAAGGGACCTGGGGGTCCTGGTGGACAACAGGATGACCATGAGCCAACACTGTGCCCTTGTGGCCAGGAAGGCCAATGGCATCCTGGGGTGTATTAGAAAGGGGGTGGTTAGTAGATCAAGAGAGGTCCTCCTTCCCCTCTACTCTGCCCTGGTGAGACCCCATCTGGAATATTGTGTCCAGTTCTGGGCTCCTCAGTTCAAGAAGGACAGGGAACTGCTGGAGAGGGTCCAGCGCAGGGCAACAAAGATGATTAAGGGAGTGGAGCACCTCCCTTATGAAGAAAGGCTGAGGGAGCTGGGTCTCTTTAGTTTGGAGAAGAGGAGACTAAGGGGGGACCTTATTAATGTTTATAAATATATAAAGGGTGAGTGCCACGAGGATGGAGCCAGGCTCTTCTCGGTGGCAAACAATGATAGGACATGTTATCTGTCATGTCCTGGGAAAACAAAAACAAAAACAACAACAACAACAACAAAAAAAAAAAAGAAAAAAGAAAAAAAATTCGTTTAAAAGGCAGGAAAATATAGAACTGGTATTTTTCAGTGAAATTGGCTAAGTTTGAAATCTTTCATTGTTCAGACAAATTTCCCATGGATTTCAGAGATTAGTTCTGAATAATTAGTTCAATTGAACATTCAAACTAACTTATAAAGAAGCAATAAATAATTAAAGCTTGAAATAAATAGTTAACTGTTACAGTCTAACTGATTTTCCAGTTGTTTATTACATATAGCCATGTAGGAAACCTTTGAGAGATGTGTTTACTGCTATAATTTATTGATCACATAAAAAATCCCTACTTATTGTTATTGCTATTGTTATTGTTAATAGTAATACTAATATTAATATTGTCATTATTAATTATAACAAAAAGCTTTTGCCTTAAGGGAGTAGTCACTTAGAATTCAGTATTACAACTCTCAGTTTACGTGGTCAAACTTAGTTTTAGCTTCTGAATAGTCAAATTGAAGCTATATTTAAATATTTTGTGTCCGGCTCATCTTTTTACATCACTTGCTCTCAGACAATTTGTACAAAAAGATACTTGTTTTGCTTCATTTCTTTTTTCATTCTAGATACCTTCACCTCCCTATATTTTGGGAAAACAATTTATTATTGCCCTTTTGAGGATCTGTCTGCTGAATATATTAAAAGCTCTTAGTATTCATGGGATCTTGTTGTACTTGTTTGCTAAAATGTAATTAAGGAGAGAAATCTGCAGGTTTGATATAATTCATTTTCATTTAAATCAACAACTCTGTCAGAGTAAATTAGGCATCCCATCCTAAACTCCAGATATTCAAATTGGAACACTTACGCTGTTGGTGAATGAGACATTTCTGTCAGGATTGTAGTATGTATAGAGCTCTAACTGATCCAGCTTCACATTAATGCATGAAAGAATCCTTTGTCACTCTTCTATTCACAAGTCACAGAAAGAAATATGGCAACATCCTCATTTATCCCTTTTGCATGCATCTGGAAACAAAAAAGAAAGATAAACAATCGTGACCTTTTTTGACAGAACAAAATTTAAATAAAACCAGCATGATATCAAGGTTATATCAGAATTTAATATTGTCTTCCCTTGATGTATTTGCAGAATAAATATTAGAAATGAGAGTTCTTAAGATAAATGGAAATGCAAAAGATCAATTTTTTCTTAACAAAAGGAGATTAAATACTGCATAACTGAATCCATCACATGGCCCATTCAGTCCAATATCCTATTTTCCAGGGAGCCAGGAGGCCTGCGTGGTTGAATAGGGATCTGTTCGATATGCTCAAGCAGAAGAGGAGAGTTTACAGGTCATGGAAGCAGGGGCTGGCCACTTGGGAAGAATATATAGGGGATGTACGAAGGCAGCTAGGATAGCCAAGGCCTCCTTAGAATTACAGCTGGCGAGAGGGGTCAAGGACAGCAAAAAGAACTTTTTCAAATACATAGCAGATAAAACTAATACCAGTGGCAATGTAGGCCCACTGATGAATGGGGTGGATGCCCTGGTGGCAGAAGATACAGAGAAGGCAGAATTACTGAATGCCTTCTTCGTCTCTGTCTACTCTGCCGGAGGCTGTCCTGGGGAGCCCTGTACCCCTGAGACCCCGGATGAAGCCAGGTCAATGGAGGAGTTTGCTTTAGTCGATGAGGACTGGGTTAGGGAGCAATTAAATAGTCTGGACATCCATAAATCCATGGGTCCAGATGGGATGCATCCGCGGGTGCTGAGGGAGCTGGCTGAAGTCATTGCTGGACCGCTCTCCATCATCTTTGCCAAGTCTTGGGAAACGGGAGAGGTTTGGAGGATTGGAGGAAAGCAAATGTCACCCCAGTCTTCAAAAAGGGCAAGAAGGAGGACCCGGGTAATTATAGACCCGTCAGCCTCACCTCTGTCCCTGGGAAAGTAATGGAACAGCTTATCCTTGGTGCCATCTCAAGGCATATCCAGGATGAGAGGGTTATTAGGGGCAGTCAGCATGGCTTTACCAAGGGTAAGTCATGCTTGACCAACCTCATAGCCTTTTATGAGAATGTAACAAGGTGGATGGATGAGGCAGAGCGCTGGATGTGGTCTACCTTGACTTCAGTAAAGCCTTTGACACAGTCTCCCACAGCATCCTCAGAGCTAAGTTGAGGAGGTGTGGTCTAGACAATAGAGTAGTGAGGTGGGTTGCAAACTGGCTTAAGGAGAGAAGCCAGAGAGTGGTAGTCAATAGTGCAGAGTCTAGTTGGAGGCTAGTATCTAGTGGAGTGCCTCAGGGGTCAGTACTGGGGCCAATATTATTCAATATATTCATTAACGATTTGGACGAGGGAATAGAATGTACTATCAGCAAGTTTGCTGATGACACTAAGCTGGGAGGAGTGGCTGACACGCCAGGAGGCTGTGCTGCCATCCAGCGGGACCTGGACAAGCTGGAGAGTTGGGCGGGGAATAACCTAATGAAATTTAACAAGGGAAAGTGTAGAGTCCTGCATCTGGGCAGGAACAACTCCAGGTTCCAGTATTGGTTGGGAAATTACATATTAGAGAGCAGTGTAGGGGAAAGAGACCTGGGGGTCCTGGTGGACAACAGGATGACCATGAGCCAACACTGTGCCCTTGTGGCCAGGAAGGCCAATGGCATCCTGGGGTGTATTAGAAAGGGGGTGGTTAGTAGATCGAGAGAGGTCCTCCTTCCCCTCTACTCTGCCCTGGTGAGACCCCATCTGGAATATTGTGTCCAGTTCTGGGCCCCTCAGTTCAAGAAGGACAGGGAACTGCTGGAGAGAGTCCAGTGTAGGGCAACGAAGATGATTAACAGAGTGGAGCACCTCCCTTATGAAGAAAGGCTGAGGGAATTGGGTCTCTTTAGTTTGGAGAAGAGGAGACTGAGGGGTGACCTTATTAATGTTTATAAATATATAAAGGGTGAGTGCCATGAGGATGGAGCCAAGCTCTTCTCGGTGGCAAACAATGATAGGACAAGGGGTAATGGGATCAAGCTGGAACACAAGAGGTTCCACTTAAATTTGAGAAGAAACTTCTTCTCAGTGAGGGTGACAGAGCACTGGAACAGGCTGCCCAGGGGGGTTATGGAGTCTCCTTCTCTGGAGACATTCAAGACCCACCTGGACATGTTCCTGTGCGACCTCACTTAGGCGTTCCTGCTCCAGCAGGGGGATTGGACTAGATGATCTTTTGAGATCCCTTCCAATCCCAAACATACTGTGATACTGTGATACTCTGATATTATGCAAGACTGTTCTAGGAAAAGCCCCAGAACCCCAAGTAACATGAGTATGAGATTACACACAACATACCAATTTACAGTTAATAACACCAAGAACAACACTGACAATCTCTGCAAAAGCTCTAATTTGCTATAAATAAATGTTCTGAGCAAACACCAAATAAGCCTGATCCCATTATGCATGTGAAGTGCGAAAGACCATGAGAGGCATCCCATCTGTTTGCAATCATGAGCTCTGTGTGCTCTCTTGAAAGATTCATAGTTGCTTTTTTTTCCCAGTTTTCCTACTTGGGAATCTGACTATCCAATTCTTCATGCTCCATCTAAACAAAGGAACAGTGGTAGTTTGTATGTACTGATATGAAAATTACACTATCTGTAGTAAATTATATTAAAAAAAAAATATAGTCAAAGCAATTCAAACCCTGCTGTACCCTTATCACATCACATGACATCACATTAAACTTAGTATTAATCCTACACTTTTTAGAAGTGTGATATAGGGGCTTCTGTTGTGGATCTGTTTTTTAACTTGGCTTGATACCATGAGTATAAAGAAAAAGTATCTGTGAACAGTGTGCTCATATGCATAACAAAACAAAAACGAACAAACAAAAAAAAAAGTCAGTAAATATTAAGATATTAAGCAGAACTTCTAATAAGATTCCACTATACTTTTTTTTTTTTAAATCTAGTCTAAATGTAGTCTTGCAAATTAGTATTTCTGGAATTTGGCTATACAATGACACACACTAAGTTTCAGTTATCTAATCTATGGAGAAAAAACAGTTGTGTGCCAAATAGTTTTAACAGTGAGAAAAAAAAAACCAAAACATTGAATTTCAGTGCTTGGTTTATGTAGATGAATTAATTGAAAATAGTGCACAAGGCCTTCAAGAATGTGAATTCAAAAGAACACAAATGTTATGTCCTGTCTTTCATAGCTTATTTGGGGATCTGACTCTACTTATTGCAAAATTTAGTATCTAAGCCATCTGTCTTTTGTCTAAAGTGCTAAATATTTATAGAAAATAATTAGGTTTTAAGATAAAATAAAAAAGCAGTGATTTAAAATTACTGAAGTATTTGGATTCAATTTCACAATTTTCATTGCATTCATCTCTAATTCAGGAAGGGTTCCCAGACCACAAACTCTTTAAAACCATGGATATCAAAGTGAAGCCCATGCTGGTGTGTTCTTTGGATGATGATGTTACTTAATGCATTGTCATAATTTTGTTAAGTCTGTGGTTAAGTTAAAATAAGGCAATGTTGAGTTAAAATAAGTGACGTCTACATTGTATTATAGAAAAAAAAATAAAAAAATCTAAGCAAATGGTTGATAAAATAGCCATTACAGAATCTCAAGACTTTCATGTTTAAAAAAATAAGTCCATGTTTGTTTGCATAACTTTTCTTCTTTTCTTTTTTCTTTCTTCTTTTTTTCTCTTTCCCACTCTTGAATCCTCTTGAATGTTTTTTCCTTACTTAGATAATAATAACAATATGCATTTAACCATATTCTTGGCATTGTGTAATTTTTAACATTTTATCTGTTTAATATCAAGAGACATCCAAGGTCTAAGAGTTATAGGTTCACATACTACTGGAGCTCAAAGAACATGGCAGTTCTTGGTTGGTGGGTTGTAAATTGGAATTGTAAGACTGGAAATTACTTTTAGAGTTAAATTTGTTGAATTTCTTGCTATTATACTAGTTTTTTATCAAGTAAATTAAAGTCAAATTCCTTTGTGTTCAACTAAAATATTTCTAAATCTATTTTCCTCTTACTCCTTCAAATGAAGGGTTTAGATGCTTTCAGAGGTCTAATACACATATCCTGAAGTGGCTTCCAGCCTGACATTTTAATCTTTCACTTAGTATTCCTGTCTGTATATCTAGATATCAAATGAGTAATCTATGTCCAATGGTTTTGTTATACATGCCCCTACAAGGGAGCTTTTGCAACTTTTTTTTTTTTTTTCCACATACTTCTTCCTCCTCAGTGCACATGATCTTTCTCTTTTCTTTCCTTCGGTCCTTCTCCTGAACATTCCCTAACAAATCTGACACAAACCTGACACATGGCCACAATCCTTTAAAAAAAAAATCCCAGAATGATCTTTCTCCTGCATCTCATAACAAGTCTTCTACTCTCATAGGAAAATAAGCCCCAATGGTTTTCATGGCCTTATAGGAAGGGAGAATTTCTTTTCCAGGTGACTTTGCAAGCCCTATGTCAGCAGGTTTCACACCAAGGCCAACAGTTGAAACACTCTCCTTGATGGACTTAAGGGCAACTCTTTTGGTAGGGTGGGCTTGCACTGGCTTACTCAGGCTTCTTAGAGCCTTTATTAATTACCAAGTCAAAGCTTTTTGAACATCTATAAGAAGTACATAAATAAATTATTTAAATGTGAAAAGGCAGAACTTTGATCAAAATCTTAAAGGTTTTTCTAAAATTATCTAGAAAATACCTTATTCTATTCAGTAGAATCACCTTATCTTCCCAATGCATGTATCATTGTTTTAGGTTTATTTAACCCTATGCCTTACATTGGAAGATATGGAAATTATTGCTATAGATAATAAAGATATACGCAGAATTTCACATTAAGTTATTTGCATAACATTAACATGATACAGAAAGATAAACATATAAAGGGAAGGTATACTCTTTGAAACTTATGCTGCCTTTCAGTGTTGCTTCTACCTGGAATTACAGAGAAAAGTTTAGGCCAGTAATAGTACTTTTGAGAGATCACAGAAGACACATAGTGGTACTTGAAACCTGGAAAAGGGCAATTTCCTTTTAAAAAAAGTAAAAAAAAAGAGAAGATACTATGATGGTGGGCCTTGAAGGCAATGGAGAAGCAGGAGATATATCATGTTTTAATTAAGGTTTTTGAAACAGTTTCACATGACATTTTAAAATAGTATGTTTTTATAACTAATAGAATTATTATTGAGCATTATTTTTCCACCTATTGACAGTGAAGTAAGTCCGATACCATTCAATATGTGTGTTGTTGTCTTCCATGTTGAAATAGTGTACAAATTTATGAAATATATGCATGATACTGAGTTGCAATAAACAGAATGGGAGAAAAATGGATTTATAGCATTTTTACAGTAGGCATATAGACATGGTGACATATCCATACAGACAGAACTCAAAAACTTTATCGTTTGTAAAAAGATAAAAATGCTATATTATGACTTATAAACAGGAATATTGGCTGTAAAATATATCCACTGAACAAACTAGTGGTGAAGGCAACACCTGCTCATTTGCATTACTCATTTTAAGGCATCCATGAGGACAAAGCAAAGAGTATGACAAGATTTGTGAAAAGTATGACTTAAAATTAAAGGAAAGGCTAAATGAGTTCTGATCCATTTCATTCAAAAGGCTCCTGAAAACAATGAGTTTCTATTTATCATATTTTTTTAATTTATCTTGTCCAGTATGGGTTGATAAATACATAATAGACTTAAATGTAAAGGAAATTAAGGTTAAACATTAGATAAACTTGCTAATAGTACTCATGGTGAAGCAAACAGACACATTTCTGTAAGCAGATGTAAAGTCTCTGTCATTGTCTGTAAAATCAGACTCGAAAGTACCAGAAATATAGCACAAATAATATTCTTGTCATGGAGTAAGGAGATGGAATAGATGACTTGTTAAGGTCAGTGCTCTGTGATTTTCAGGACTGGAATTTAATCAAGAAGAAAACAATTGGAAGAAGACAGTGGTATATCATAATTACTTCTTTTATAACCAATATTGGTTGTAGTGTGATAATGTTTGCTACAGAATGATGGATTGATAGAGAAATTTAGGAAGAGCTCTCCGAAGGTCACTTTGTCCAACCTTCTGCTCAGAGCAGGGCTGACTCTGAAGCTACATCAGGTTCCTCAATCCTTTTTGTTGATTTTTAATATCTCAGGGGGTGAAAATTCAATAGTGACTAGTTTCAGTGTTTGACACCCTTGTTGTTATATTTTTCTTCATAGCTGGAATTTACATTGTGGTACATGCAGTCTCTTCAGTGCACATCTGTAACTATCTGACTCTTTCTTGTCTATAACCACCATGAGGAATCAGAAAATAGCAATTAGGTTTTCCCCATCATTGAAATCATGCTTCACTTCTATATAAAGTCATGAATATCTCAAGTGAGTGCTAATGATTATCCACTACATTTTAATTTAATTTAAATATAAAATTACAAATTATCCCAGGTGCTTATTGACCAAGTTCATCTAATTCTGAAAGTAATGTATCTTAGTACACTTAAAACTGTGTTCTGAATCTTAACTGTTTAAGGCTGGTGAGAATTTCTGAGAGATCCAAAGGGAATAAGTTGACTTACAGGCAGGTAATTTTGTTGAATACTTAAAAAAACTATGAAAAACAAACAAACTAACTAACTAACTAACTAGCTAGCTAACTAACTACAGTCATTTATTACATATATTCTTCCCATCTTCTGCCACTGAGATTACAAAACATTGAAGTTGCTCAAGATATGTGAACCCTATGTCTGATATTTTAACACTGAACAGTTGCCAGCTATGCTGTGTAGGGCAACCCTCACTTGAGGTCTACCATCAAAATTTCTTGGATAAATAAGTTATTTTATAAATGCAGTTATAATAACAAGATTACTTTGCTGCTTTTTCTTAACTTGCCCAAAGAACCGATGTCAGGCGTCCTCCCTCTCCTCTGTGGTACTTTTACTTTTTCCCCCTAAATTCTCCGTAGAACGTTTTTTCTGTTTTGTTGGTCTGTCCATTTGTTTTTTTTCTTTCTCTTTTTATTATATGTAGTTCTTTCAGCATAGTTCTGTTTTCATTATCAAAACTTTGGACCTCCACTAGCTGTGGTTATATTACTTGTGTCACTTGTTTGAAAGAGATATTTTTGAAGTCATACAAATGGTCTCAAAAAAATATATCCTGAAAGCCAGTATTGTGTCAGCTATGGATGTGAATAATTTTCTGTAGGCTGTGTTGAAGACATGTTGGGAAAGACTCATTAGTTGTTGAAGCATTTGCAAGAATTAGAATGATTGTTTATAACTGCAAAAGCTGTTCCTGTTCAAGAGTAAAATTGATGTAATTGTCAAAAGCACTTGAACATTTTTCTGTGTTCTTGATGTAGTAAATAACAGATCCTATTAAACAGCTCTGAGTGAAGCAAACACTAGAAAGTATGAAGTGAGATATGTCCTGCACAGGGATGCACTGGAGTATGGTGACCACTCTTTATTTCCTAATCCTTACCATTCCGTACAGTGAGTAATGAGGAAAAATTTTAACTATTATTTCAGGCCAGGAGTAAGACCTTCCAGCACCTTTAAAGAAAAATATTCCTGTTCATAAAATGTCTATAAGAAGTCCTCTACTGCTCCACTTTTCTGAGGTCCTCCTATTCTGAAACAAAAATAAATAACCTCTTCAGTTCCATCTGCTCTGGAAACCTGTTGAAATTTGCGAGTTCATTCAGGTCCTTGTGCTAATTGTCAGTGCCTGTGTACAGTATCATTATTTAATAAAACCAACAGTTCTTCTAGGTCTTTAAAAGATTGATGACCATGCTACAAGAATGTCTTTCAATCGAACATGCAGGACAAGCCTTTAGAAGATCTGGGGAAGAGAGAACATGGCATAAGACAGCATATTATATCATGATAGAATGTGATCATTAGTGAGGTAGCAATGAAGATGAACAGTTCTCAGACTTACGCAATATATTTTACTTCCACTTCTGAAAACACTTTACAAAACAAGTAAATATTCCTGTTCCAGAGATGGAAACAAAGGCTTTCCTGTGTTAGTAGTCAGGATTACTATGCCATGAAGAGATATAATTTGAAAGTAACGTGGAATATTGCTTACAAATCCAGGTTTTCTTTGTTTCCGTCTCAATGTCCAGCACTGAACCAGATACTATGTAGGTGGGTTTTTTCCTATTACCTTTTTGCTTTCTAGAAAAAGTAGTAGGAGATGCCCCAGTAGTTAATGATATATTCTCACATCTCATGTAAAGGTGTAAACAGAATGCAGAGAAGAAACATATTGATGGTTGTCATAATAAATCCTATATATAAATTTCATCCTTTTGCTGCTCAGTATTTGTTCCATTTGAGTATAACTGTATTTGTTGTATTTAAACATTTTCAAAACAGCCTTCAGTGGTGAAATGTTAAGTTTTGCTCATAGATATTCTCTGGAAGGGCCTTTCAACTATAGTAGTTTATAGAAGTATGTATATCAAGGTAGAGAACATAATCTAGATCATTAGTAGAACACAATCCCACCCCCACAACCCTGGAAAGACAGCTATGACAGATATTTTCTGAATAATATAAAATATTAAACAACAAAAACAACAACAACAACAACAACAACAACAACAACAACAACAACAAAAAGAACCCTAACAACAACAACAAAAAAAAACACACAAAAAAACCCAAACCAAACCAAAACAAAAAAAACAACAAAACCAAAACTAAACACCTGGTCTAGACATCAGTCAATTGTTTTTATTTAGATGCATAGTTTTGCAGATTTGTCTGCTTTTAGCAGACAATCACCCCTGTAGCTCCTGGGGCAAAGATGCTGGAAGTTGCCTAATAAGGTTCAGGCTATTTTTTTTTTTATTATCATCCTGCTATGTGTCCACCTATGTAAATATACCAGCTTTCCCTATTTCTAGCAATTTTGGAGCTACAGAAATGTGGTTTAAATATGCAGTATTTGTCAATTGACTATGAGAGTGGGATGTACAGTATGCTAGTATTTGTATCTCATATGTAATAAGTGGATTATAGTTTTGAGCAAAAAGAGATACCCTACTGAGATCAAATACCAGAGAATATCAATGAGATTCCATGTTTAATTTTGGTATACTGAAGAGCAGGCTTACCAAGCAAGCGTAACAGAGAAATAAATGAAATTTTTAGTGAGTAAATTATTTCCTTTTCTTCTCATCTATTTGTTTATGATCATGTTTTAATTTAATCAGAATGAAGTAGAATTTGCTTGAATTTTTGTGCAATATGCTGCACTTCAAAGGCTAAAATGTATCCCCCGAGACTGTTCCCACTAACTAGCTGCCACAGATCACAGGAAAATACTTTTGTCTGATGTCATCTGACTTCTGCATAGGAATCTTTGTGTTCAAAGAAAGAATAAAGAAATCTTTGAATCGAGAGTCAAAATGAAGAACAAATGACTCAATAGGTCTGTAATTTAGATACCATGATCTGCAGAAAGTGGAAATTATCTTTATATTTCTACAGTTGTAACCTCAGTTCTCCCTAAGGTATTTTACTTCAAAGAGTTGTTTGTGTTTCACAAAGACTTCCTGATTTATTGCTTCATACAGTATAATACGTGATTAAAAATGTAGGACACTTTATATCAGATCAGTCTCCAAAGACTATAGTTCAACTCTGAATATTTTTGTATGTGTCTTGCAAACACAAAAGTGAAGGCAATTTAATGCAAAATTAGGCTGCTCTTTAGAATATGTCTGTTGTTAATAGCTTCATAAATCTTTTTGTCCAACTGCAGAGTCAAAAGAGAGGTTTTGATACTTTCAGCAGGTTTTCATTTTACTTCCAAGCCTTCCCCTCCCCAAAAATTTTCATTGAACACAGTAATAAAAAGTACCCGCACAGGAATTCTGTTAATAAAATATCTAAAAAGGATTCTTTTTCCATTAATAGATACTGCCTTATTTGGCACTCTCATTACCACAGGTCACCTGCAGAAGATACTTCTATCAGGCTCTCTGTGGGTCCCGTACTCCTTTATTATAGTATTTGATGGCATCTAAGTAGCTGATAGAGAGACTTCAGAACTTTGAGGTTATTAAAATTCACAAGTAGTATTGAGTTCTGAATAAAATATTGATTTTTTTTTTCTTTATAATTTGCTGAATAATACAAGCCCCACACCAGGAAATGAATGGTAACATTTCGGAGATATTTTCAAAAATAATTTCTTCAACACTATGTAGCATACATATACACAAGTATGCATTCAAATTGTGTTATAGTGTTACAGATAGAGTCATAAATCTGCTTCTTTAAAAGAAGTGGTTAATTTCATGGGACAGGATCCTTTCTGTATTGTCTCCCAAAGTCATAACTCTACAGAATGTGTGTGTATCATTCTTACTCTATTTATTTGGCAAAATAATGGGGGCTTTTAATCTTTTTAGTATTTAGACATGATGTTAGTGGAGTTGAAGTTAGAGTCTTATTGTCCATTTAATTTTGTAAAGAAAGGTGATGCAATACTCATATCACATTATGTATTGGTCATGGTTAATCCTAGTTAAGTAAATAGTTATATTTTGCTTCACTAAGAGAGCTTATGTTTGATCATCACTCTTAGGGACAATATACGAGTAAAACTTTGACACAAAGCTAGAACTACAAGTCATTCTAAACTGAATCTTAGCCATCTCAGTTCAGCTTACTAGTAAAATAAGATTCAGCAACATCTTTCAGCTTACTAACAGTTGTCTAATCTTTCTTAACAGTTTTATAACTGTTAATTTTGGCATATTTATTCTGCTTACAAAATCTGCTTCCTTATTTACATATGTCACGGTAATAAAGCTAGTAACTGCTGTTCTCAGAAAATAAAGTTTACCAAAAGTAAACAAACACCTTCCTGTCATCTACTCCTTTATCATGATCATTGAGCTTTCAAATATCTCTTACAATAGCTTTTATTTTACTTTACATGCCTTCTTGGTGTTTGTATGGTACAGAGACCACCAGCCAAGAATGCTGTATGATAAAATACTGATAGAATTTAAATAATTCAAGTAAATACAAATAAATTATAAGTACTTCCTTTATGATTATTTATTCAATAGGTTAAAATGTATTTATAATGAAGCATATTCAAAAAGCAAAATATCAGATAAGAAAGGTACTTGTTTTTTTTCATATAGCATGAGACAGATTTTAACTATGAAACCTCCCAAGTAGTTACATCTTTGGTAAAACTTCATGACCCTCAGAAAAACACTCAAGAAATGTCATTACTTCAGATAGATCACAGAAAAATGGCAGTTAGCTGGGCTTTATTCTTGTGCCTCACAAAAATTCAGGGTTCTTCACCTTAACCTTAATTAAAGAAATGTGGTATCAATATGTAATCAGAAACATTCATTATTTCAAGGTGGTATCAGAACTCATTAGCAGTCTCTGGTCACATTGTGATTGCTGGATCAAAACCACAATTTCACCACAACAAATTCTTCACAATCTTTTTTTCAAACTGTTTGATAATATACTTATGGAATAAACATCTGCATTCATTACATGCATATAAGAGTATAGTAGAACAAATAACCCACACTTGGTCTTGGTTTTAAGTGCATATTTTCCATTAATGGTATTCATATGTGTTCTATATATAAACCTTTATACATGTAACCATAGTCTAAAATAAATTAAAAAATTGTTTTATTTGGCACAGTTGAAACAACTTGATAAGCAATCCAAGAGTTAAATCTGTATTTCCACCTGAGAAATTGCACTGCCTCTTTCCTTTATAATGATAGATTCCTGAATTTATCAAAAAGGACAAAAGACATTATCATGGGTACAACAGAACTGGCATGTCATTAAACTGCTCCTCGTCAGCTAATTTGGGAACTGATTGAATAAATGCTGAAAAAATCTTTTCCACCTCAAAGGAAGGAAAGTTAGTTCTATAGCTAACTTGATGGACTCATGACTAATTGGAATAGGCAATAATGATCAGGTGTGCCATCTTATAGAGCCTACTGAGATAATAAGCAGCTTTTATGCTATCATTATCAAGCCATGCCAGTCTCCCACTCTGCAGTACTTTCTCATCTGTATTAGTATGTGGATGTGTTGGCTGGTAAGTGCCTATCTAGATGCTTGTAGGTTTTTTGTGTTTACTCCCTTACATGAATATTTCCACAGAATGGTACTAATTTTTTTTGAGATATTTCAGGTTTTCTTTCTTTTAGGGATTTTATTTCTTCATGTATTCAATGTTACTGTAGATGCACCCTTGTAGATTGATTTTACATGTTGAGAACTGTCATCAAAGTCACAAAGTCAATAGGAGTTCAGAGTGCTTAATGACTATAAACCAGGGAGATAAAAAGGCCTTTTTTTTTTTTTTTTTTTTTCTAAATCTGAGGATAAAAATACTGTTCTTTATTTTGAAAAAGAGGGGTAGGAAACACACCATCAAATACTTCCCTAAAATTTATGTAAAAAAAAAAAAAATTCTAGAGGAAATCTATTAGAGTTTTCTATCTGAAAATAAACCAATTATTTCTGAGATCTAATTTTTCTTTTTTTACTCAGGAAGAATAACAAATCATGTACAATTTTTATTCATTTCTTAAGGCCCATGTGATTAAAAAGCTCGTTCTTTTCATACTTCCAAACAATAATCTTCCAAAGGAAGGTTTTTTTAACAGTTTGATGACCCAAATTAATATGCAAAAAGCATGATGTTTTCTACTTACAAGGAAGCAGTTTTATTTAGAGTGGACTCCAACCACACAGTGAAAGCAACTGTTGTAGAGCATATTTCAAACAATATGTCTTTCAGCATATCTATGGTAAGTATTCATTTAAAGTAGTAATAATTTTCTGAAACTATGATCGAATTTCAGATTTATCACTAAAATCAATTTGCTTATCAGGTCTTTTGAGGCATGACATAAAGAATGCTGAGATAGAGTTATAGGACATTTCCAATGATAACAGAGTCCTAGTGTCCATGCTTTTAAGACTGTTCCTGCACTTGAACAACTGCTTTGTGTAAAAAATGTATTTAAAATAATATAGTAAAGAGGGGAACTTAATCTTCCATTACAAGCAATAGACATTTTCTGTCTTTTTTTTTTTTTTTTTCTTTTTCCTTACGTATTGGTGGAGCTGCTTAAGACAACTGTTTACTGAAGTGGGACACAGAAGGTTGCAGATGGTCCTTCCTGTGTTACAAGTGCCTAAAGCATAGCGATTAAGACACTGAACTAGTGGACTACATGAACACATTGAGGTTTATGCACCCTAGGTTAATATAGAAAGGAATTGTCTCCTTTTTTAAGAACAGTGTTTTGTTTTTCTGCTGTTGTTTGTTTTTGGTTTTTTTACTTTTTCTTTTTTTTTTTTTTTTTTTTTTTTTTTTTTTTTTGGGGGGGAAGGTGGGTGAGGTGGAAAGAATGGGGAAGCCCAAACTTTTAAAATATGTTATATAGCTTTTCAAAAGATCCAGTAGATAAAGCTTCCTCAAAAGCTTCCTCAAGTTTTTATGAAAGAGAACCATGTTTCTGGACCCAGAAATCTGTGGGACTTTTAAGTCAGATACTGGTGGAATTGGGTGTTGCATACTGGTACTTTCAGAACAGGGTATTTGGGATCACATCTCAACCAGATGACAAACTTTACACATGTGCCCAGTTTGATGTTCCCAGGACCTTTCATGTATTGCGCATTTCAGGCTCAGCTGTGGTTTATGACAGGTGTTCTTCCTTCTGGGAGACACACTTTTTTCCCTCTGGGATTGTCTTCCACTGGAAAGTGGTCTCTGTTTTTAGCTTTGACTAGAAGAGAATACATTTTGGAGCAAGAATCATGACCATTCAAAAAGCCACAGGTCTTCATATAAGAATATCCGTTATTATTTCTAAAACCACTTCCTGTACAGCTGCATTTGATTTTGGCAATGGTAGAACAGTCAATGTGATGATATTGGAAGTGAGACTTTAGATGAGAAAAGGGAATTAAATTGTCTTCCCTTTGATTTTGAACTTTCTGTCCTGCTAAATGCGAATTTCTGATATAGAAATAATTGCAGTTGGAGCTGAAAAAAGTTCTGTTACATGTTGTCCCTCCCACTTCTGCCCCTAATATTCTGAGACAGTATTTGAAATGAAGGATTATTTATTGATAGAAACACCAATCAGTATGTTGTCATTCCACTGATACTGGTATGGGTTTGCGTTTTTGTTTGTTTGCTTGTTTTTAATAAAATAGCTAAGCCCAGAAAGAAAAGCAATATAGTGCAGTGTGGAAGAATGGAACTGCTGAATAAGTGAAGAAGAAATCTCATGCTTTACCCCCAAAACTTCATTAAAGAAGCTTTGAAAAGAATTTCATTTTCTGTGAGAAGAAAGTTAAGGACCCCATCTGGTCCTTCTTTCTACTAAAGAAATTAAGACCAGGTGAGAAATACATGTATTATTATTACTTTTCATTAAAAACACAAATAAATAACAAATGTTTAAATTCTCAGTTTAAATGAGTTTGGAGTGAGGTGTTTAAATAAAGTCATACAGTGACAGACTGCTGATCATTATGTTACTTCAGGCTACAATAACTATATTAATCAAATTATTTTCTCTTGAGGCCAACTATAACTTCTGCAGAAAAGGCAATTTAAGAATATAGTTTTGAGTTTTGATGATTAGAGAACATTTTCAAATCACAAGGGAATAGGATTGCATATCTTATTTGAAAACTTGTGAGAACTGCCTGATCAGTAAGATTTAATATATCTTATTTTTTCTTTCTGATGACTTGAAATATCGGGAATTGCTTCTAGTTCTGTTAGATGACAAAAAAATGCAATTTGGGAAAGAAAAGTACCAGTCATAATATCTGAGTGGGAGTATGTCCATTTTTACATTAAAAAGTGATGGATTTTTGTAGGGGTTGTCACAGAAGTCTCTCAATTTCTTTCCGTAACTTTTTTTTTAATAAAGGAATTGTAATCAGTTCCACTTTATTAAAATTGAAAGTTTAGGTTTAATTACTTTGACATATTAAAAAGTGAAATAAATGAGTAGCTATGTATAACTATACATATTCTCTCTGAGTAAATGGATCTATAAATATATTTAAGCACCTTCTAATTATTTAAAAATAGAAATGACTAATCTTCTGTTGCTTCCTAGAGTATGAGGGTAATGCTTCAGTAGTCTACAGGTTAGCTGCACAAGTTCCTTATAGCTGAATTTGGCAAGAGATTGAAGCATTTGCACTCAAATGCCTGTATGTTAATGTCTACACATGGAATGTGTGTAAGCTCTCATTAGGTCAATACAATGCCAGCCAATACACTAAATTGAGCCTAGAAATTCATGTAGCTGATCAGTCAGCCAGTAGCAATCCAATTGACTTGCTTAAGCATATTGTGGGGTATCTGAGGATGGAATTGTCAGATATGTCAAAATATCTGTTGAAAGTCACTCCCCTTTGGAGCAAGAGGTGAACTAGCTGGGTGAAGCAGGTACGCTGCCTGCATATAAGTATAATTTAGATGCCTTGGTCTCCTCCTGGTCTTCAGCACAGTGTTGGCGCTGAATTCAGTAGTTCAGTTGCTTAAATATAAGTGTCCAGAGTCATATCAGGTGTCCTAGGGTATATGAACAACTCCAACACATGCTTGGCAGACTTGACTCATGAAACCTTGTTGTGGGGCAGTAATTTAGGGGTTCTGCTTGCTGCAGAACAATGTTTAGATTTCTTAAACCAAAGCGCAACTTAAAAGAGTTCAGTGGCAGGTTCACTTGATTATTTACTGCAGGGGGGAAATACACCAAGCCAAATGCTGCTTACCTTCTCTCCAGATGCCTGTACCTGTTCACAAAGCAAAACTTCCAGGCTTCTGAAACCCTGATAACCGTTCGTTCCAGGGGCTGTGTCTTGGAGCTCCAGAGACAAACTCTCAGGAGAGGCCGTATCTGTCGTGGTGCAAACTGTCAGGGTTCCTCTTTCCCTGATAATCATTTGCTCTGGAGTCTGTATTTTAAAACTCCAGCAGCAAACTTTCAGGTGAGGCCTTATCACCGTGTGCAGAGCAGACTTTCAGGAGACAAGATTCTCAGAAAATAAAAAATTTAATGGAGTAGAATAGCAGAAGGGCTGGCTCAAGCTGGGTACCTGTGGAGAGGTCTGCCCAAGCATAGAAAACTACAAACTTTTATATCTTCACAGACCATTCATACCAAGATTCAGTCCAATGGCAAAATTTCACCACCAGGTCCTTTGCTCCCCATTGGACCCTTTTTCTCTGACTCCACGTGGGCCTTTGCTTTGTTCAGTTGTAGACATTATTTTTAGTCCATATCCTTGAATGTGCCATTTTGTCTGGATAAGTCCTTTCTTCTCAGTGGAGTGCAAAAGAGATCCCACTTTGCAGATATCTGTAATGTCTCTGTGTTAGCCTTGGATCGTTATTTTACCAATCAGTTCCATTTTTTCCAGCAAAACGCAAGCTAGACTTTATCTTGCAGGCATTTAGTGTAGTCTGCAGTTGCTTTTGGTAAATACAAGCAGGACCTTACAGCTTAAAATTTTAGTAAATCTAGTCTACCAAGTAATATGAATCAGAGAGTACAGTACACTAAAAATCATACAACCTTATATCTCTAAATAATCCATTACATTTGGTGTACATCTACTTAAGCTAAATGATCAACATTGAACTTGATTCATCCACTGACCTGTGAGTATTAAAACCATTGCCATACAGCTCATTTATTTAGCAGGGAGAGCAAAAAAATGGGCTCATCCAGGCTGTTGTGTTTATAGAAAGAAGTGGTTGATTTGTAGGAGTTGCATACAGTAGGAAAAGTCTGCACAAGACTCCCTGTACCAACAAGCCACTGGGGTCCAATGTGCCATTCTGCTTCCCTGTGGGTCTCCTGGAAGGAGTTCTTGGCCTGGCTACAGCTCAGGCCTTTACATCCTCTGGAGCCTGGGCCAAATTGCCGCTGGTTTGGCTGGGGGGGTGCGTCGAGTGCATTTGCCGCAAACCTACAGAAAATATTTTACCTTCTTCAATGAGAGATATACTTTTTTAAGTAGTCTAAATGTCACTATATTCCTGTGTTTAAATAAATCAAGAACCGAGTTCTTGGGCTTCAATTTAGGTACCTACTTATAGGCATTAAGTGGCATTTGACATTGGCAAAAGCCTGTGTGAGGCTGCCAGAGATCACAGACCACCTGGGGCCTTCTGGATCAGCAGCTATGGATGGCCAACTGAATCATAACTTACATGCCCCTAAGAGCTCCAAAATTACATGTCTGTGTGTGGTTCCTTGGTTTGCTCAAGGACTAGGAATGACCAAGACTACTCACAAAATAGGTAATAATGAAGCTACTTTCCTTTGCTAATTTCTCATGAGTACATTTGGAGAAGGAAAAAGCCACTAAAGCATAATTTTTATTTAGAGTAATAGAACACAGGCTGTTGTAACACCAAGGAAAGAGTCTTTTCACTGCAGGAGATTTTGCTGTTGCAATCTCTAGACATTCTCTGTTACTTTGTGGTGCAGAAGTAATCTGGATACCTGGGGCAATCTTGGTTACTTCAACTTTTTTATTATTATTTGTGCCAAAAAAAGGAGCTATTCCCCAGAATGTTTTGTGTGTGGGTGACATGGTATAGTTCCAGAGTTAGGTTTTTAATAAAAAGTAATGGTAAAGGAAGTATATGTTAGGCTATATTTCATATGAAATGCAATATTCCTAGAAGTAAAATGTAAAGGTTCATTTGACTATTGAAGGAAGGTGAATAAGCTAAAGTAAAACATTTCAGAAAATATTTTCATAAGCTATTTTTTAATTTGTAAAGACAATACTGCTTGTACCAGTTGAACTAGCAAAAAAAGCATTCATCAGTTTCAAAATTAGGTGAGTGAGTATTCTTTGATTCACTAAGAATTTTTCCTGAACATTTCTGTCATGTTTGTGCTCAGTTTCTTTAAGTATTTCACTGCTGTGAAATAACAAACCTAGGGAAATCTGAGACTGACAAGATGTTACTAGCTCTCTTTTCAGTTTCCCCTGCTGGATTTAAATAACACTGTGCAATCAAAATCAAAGGAGGTTCCTTGATAAATGTGGAACATCTTATGCAATCGGTCTTAATGGTTGATATCTCAGTGGCTGCCAAAGTGTCTGGATAATTGATTCTATTTTTACATATAAATAATGGGTGTTTTTCTGCTTGAATCAATAAGATTCTGTCACTTTACAAAGTTCAACAAATAGATACAACAATGCATCTCATGATAAAATCAGTATTTTTGGTTACATCTTTCACCCACTATCTGTCTTGAGTGACTGGAATCTGTAGAAACAATGCTAAGTATGAATTAGTCCTAATTACTAATCCATGAATAAAAATAGTTAATTTTTAAGATATAGTGTCATTAATATGTGATTTCAAACCCAATTTATTACAATAACTTCGGGGGTAGAAGTTAACTACCACTGAGATTTTAAGCTGGACAGTAGAAGCAATTTCAGAGAAAACAGAAATATTAATTTCAGTTAATAAATTGCAGATTTTCAGACTTCTATCTATTTTATAATTTATCATCTTCTTCTAGTAAACAGTAGAAAAGCTACGCTAAGAATTTTAATGGCTGTATGTTATCAGACATGAGTTTCATCTGTAAGCACTCTTTTGTCGGTCCTTGCACTTAGCTATGTGCAAATACTTTGTATATTCTGTGAGTATTCTAGTTTTCTTTGGGGCATTCCCCTGCGTGATGACATGTAGGACATGGTTATCCATATTTCTGAGTTCTTGAGGAGCTGTATAACATGCTAACTTCCTGAAGAGGTGTATCTTTAGTACAGCTCTTGGTGTGTCACCTCAGATATCTGCTTATCAGAGGACTACAGTTTTTCAGACATAGCTTTCCCGCTGGGTGATTTAAGCAGATCACAAATCCTTGGATTTATCACTATCCTGTAGGAAACACACTTGTATTTTTATTTTTATTTTTTTTTTCCCCCCACTTCTCTGTGTTTGTGAGTACAAAATACAGTTAAAAAACTCAAAAGCAGATATCCATCTAGGTAGATAGTTCCAGCTGGTAGAATTGTGGTAGAAGATAGGAAGGGATCAGTGCTGAGGCTATTTTTATTTTGCCTCACCGTCATTATCTTGGCTACAACTGAATACTCATGCACATCTGTGGTGGGTTGAACTTGGCTGACTGCCAGTCCCTCACCCAGCTGGTCTCTCACTTCTGGCTCTTTACAGGATAAGGGTACAAAATAAGATTAAAAAAACTTGTGGGTCAAGATAAAGACAGGGGTTACTGTTACCAATTACTGTTACAGTCAAAAGAGACTGAACTTGGAAAATTAATTTAATTTATTGCCAGTTAAAAATAGGGTAAGATGGTGAAAAACAAAGACAAATCTTCTTCCCTGGCTCAACTTTGCTCCTTCCTTTCAACTCCTCTACTCTGCTCCCACCAATCCTGTGTGGTGCACAGAGATGGGGAATGAATGTTGTGGTCAGTCCATAACAGCTGCTCTCTGCTGGTCCTTCCTTCCTATGTCTGCTCCAGTGTGGGTCCTTCCGTGAGCTGCAGTCCTTCAGGATAAACTGGCTCCTGCAGGGGGAATCCCTGCCCTGGCAGTTGTAGCACTGCCTCCTCCCTCTCCTTCTTCTCTCACTTTAGTTCTCTATCATGCTTCTTTACTCAGCTTCTCACACTCTGCCAGGTTTTGCTCTTTCTTATGTTACCACAGAGGCACCACAAACTTGGCTCAGGAGCTGCCCTGTGGTGTGTGGGTTGGAGCTGCTGGAACTGACTGTGTCTAGCACAGGGTAGGCCCAGCCTCTTCTCACAAACTCACCCCCTGCAGCCCCCACTGCCAGTGCCTGGACACCTGCACCCAGTACAACACAGAACCCCAGAATCCCAGAATAGTTGGGGTTGTAAGTGACCTCTGGAGAATATCTAGTCCAAACCCTCTGCTAAAGCAAGTTCACTTAGAGCACATTGCACAAGAATATGTACAGGCAGGTTTTGAATGTGTCTAGAGAAGGAGACTCCACAACCTCTCTGGGCAGCCTGTTCCAGTGCTCTGGCACCCTCAAAATAAAGAAGTTTTTCCTCATATTCAGGTGGAACTTCCTATGCTTCAGTCTGTGCGCATTACCCCTCATCCTATCATTGTGCACCACTGAAAAGAATCTGGTCCCATCCTCTTGACATTCGCTCTCGAGATATTTATAAACATTGGTGATGTTGCCTCTCAGCCTTCTCTTCTTGAGGCTGAACAGACCCAGCTCTCTTAACTTTTCCCCTTAAGATGCTCCAGTCCCGTCATCATCTTTGTAGCCCTCGGCTGGACATGGTACTCCGGTAGTTCCTTATCTTGCCTGAACTGGGGAGCCCAGAAGTGGACTCAGTACTCCAGATGCAGCCTCACCAGGGCAGAGTAGAAGGGGAGGAGCACCTCCCTCCACCTGCTGACCACACTTCCTAATGCAGCCCAGGATACTGTTGGCCTTCTTGGCCACAAGGGCACATTGCTGGCTTATGGTTAACTTGTTGTTCACGAGGACTTCCAGGTCTTTATCCGCAAAGCTGCTTTCCAGCAGGTCGACCCCCAACCTGTACTGGTGCCTGGGGCTTTTTCTCCCTAAGGTGCATCTCTTAAAAAAACTAGTTTGAGTAAAAAACTGTTAGACATGCACTGGAATTGTGTAATTTAATTTGCCACATAGAACAGCTCTTTACACAGAAGTGTTCTCACATGTGAAAGAATAAGAAAAAAAAAAAACCAAACATTTGTCAGATGCTAAAGGTACAGAGCTTTTTAACATTTTTTTTCAGCTGAAACATTTGCTAATATTAATGAAATATTATTATTTGATGAAGTAAAGTTTTTCTTGCAGCCAGGCAGCTAATTATTTCCAGAGGACTTTATGTCACATTTTGTCTTCCATCTGTTTCTCGCCTTAGGTGGATGCTAGTTGTCAGAACACTTGTTAGATTTAAACAAACAATAGAGACTCCTTTAAAAATTAGCATTTTGTACCAATGGGATCAGTCTGCATTTTCTGTGGACTGGCTGGACTATGGGACCTTGAAAACAATTTTTCCTTGAGATCAATTTTTAATAAAGAAGGAAAAAACAGAAAATAGTCATGTCTAAAAGTCAAGAATATGTTCACAGAAACAATTTGTAACTATATATAGAAAGGTTAAAAGGTAAATAATATAAGGATTTCATTATGCATTCACATGCATGAGTTTAAACCAATTGTGCCTTCTAGAGGAAAGAAACAGTACTGGTGTTATATCCCTTTAGAATAGAACTGAATGGTAGTGTGGCTAAAGCAGAGACACCTTGTTCAGACATTAGTTAGTCTTTAAATAAATGAGTTAATTCTATCAGGAATTGGAGGGAAAAAGAAATCTCTGAATTGTGCTCTGTATTGATGAGTTGAAGTGTTTGAACCACTGTTTCTATTATTTATTCCTAATCCTTTCTCCTACGTTTCTCCTGATGCCTCAGAAGAGGAAATTGTGCAAGGTTGGGGGACCCCAAAGAGCCATTCCCTACTGAAGCTGAACAGAAACTCCTAGCTGTTTGAAATGTATGAGGGGACAATGGTTATTCTGTAACTTCAGGGCCCTTCAGCGAGAAAGGAAGGAGTTAGATAGCCTTTCCTTAGAGTTTACAGAATGTCCTGTATTTTTTTTTTTTCTGTTTTTCATGTTTTGCTGAGGAAGTTTGGGGTAAAAAACTCTGGCTACTAAGGGTATCTCTGTGCCTGGGAAACCCGAACATATGGCTTGTAGACAGTTGTGGCTTTGTTATTGTAATTCTCATTATTGTCCCCACCTCTTCCCCATTTGCAGGACACGGAAGATATCAATTTATGTGTTCTACAGGGCAAATGGAAAACTGCTGCTATGGTCAAGCATAGTAGATTTATGATTTAGGAAAACCTATGTTTTAATCCCAGTTCCTGATATTTTGCAGTCTTGAATTTCTTTAATGATGTCAGTACATGTTTATACAACTCAAAATACAGTTGCAGTACTTCTCACTAAATAGTCCTATTGGATATGTTGCTGTTTCTTCACATTTGGAAATGAGCTTATAAAAATGTATTTATGCCTGTGACTACAATGTCCCTATCAAACAGGAGCCTTTTGAAAAATATCTTCTGTCTTTTGATGCCTGCTCAGCACACTGAAGTTGCAATCTAGAATTCGTCTTGGTTCACTTCATCAGAAGCATAATCACCAGTTAAAAAAAAGCCCTCAGTACAAATTCTGCAGTCAGTTTGCCAGTAGGTTGCTATAGATCACCTCTTTTTCACCCAGCAAACTTAATTTAACAAACTGTCTACTGCTTCTATACAGGAAGTATACTTCACATTATACTCTTTCCAGGAAGGATTGTCTTTTCTGAGATGAAAGGTTACTGCAGATGGGAACCATAAGAGCCACATGCTGAGTTAGGAGCCACTGAGAACTAGTTAAGTGGGAAACACTGGGGGAGAGGAAGCCTTTAAAATAGCCTCAGCCTGTGAGTCTGCTGCTCTACTCAACACAGTCAGAAGGGACTCCCTATTTCCCATTACAAACTGAAGCCATGTTCTGAGTGCCTCGGCCCTTTCTGTCCTTTCCATGTTCGATCATTATCACCTCAGTTTGGCTACTCTTCCAGGATGTAGATGACTTAATTTCGTTTCTTTACCAGAGTGAAATGAGACTAATGGTCCCCTTCTTTCCACAATGTGAATCAGCCCATAGATTGTAGGGTTTGAGCTCTTCTGGTAGATTGCAGATGGCTCAGTGGCAGGTTCAGTACTTAATGATGAAAACATTCACTTCAGTAAGGAAGAGACTGGAAGGCTTCTACCTAGAAAATATATTAATTACACTCCTATATAAATTACACTCCTATATAAAGTAAATTCTACCATTTTCAAAATACATTTTATGAACATATTTGCTATAAAAAATATAAAAACATGTATCTGGAATATACTAAAAAAAATTAAAAATCTTAACACTGTCACATGGTTACATGAATTCACAACCCATCTTCAGAAAGCTTATTCTTTTTAAGTGATTGAATAATCTTTCTTACTTTTTTTTTTTTTTTTTGTGAAGAAACAAGCCCTGTCTATTACTCTGAGGACTCTTACAATTTTGACATGTCCATTCATTATAGACAGTTTCTCATTTAAAACAACACACTTGTGTAGAATTTTCATTTTGCTCATATATCTGATATCTCCAGGTTAACACGCCATCATTTTCTTTTAATGTCTCTATTTGCTTTACTGAAGTGCTTCTGTGTTGAATCAACAGTTCTGCTTCCTTTTCTAATTAATTAAACAACATGAGAAAGCCATATCCAGGTATAAAGTGACTATTGCTATTACTAATTACTATTATAAATTTAGAGCTCATGAAGCCCTAGTTCTCAGAAACTATCAATTTAAAGCTTAGCAGTGGTTCTCTTTTTTTTATTTTTATTTTTTTATTTCAATTCTAAAGATCAGTTGACTAACATCTATCTGCTTCTGTTTGACTTCTTCCAAAACTAGTAAGAGCATCATACAAATCTCTGTTTCCTTATCTTCATTTGCTCTTTTTAATTGAATGACATTTTGTTTCCTTTCTTTGAATAATATTTGTCAAAGGTTAACACAGTTCATTAAATTCTGGGGGAAGTGATAAATATTTGACTAAATCTTACATTTTTAACATTTGAATCATTATTACAAAAACAGATGTAACAGTAGTTAGTAGTGAGAGTTATCTTGTAGTATCTTATGTATGTGGATGTCAACTGGCCTGTATTCAAATCAGTGAAACAAGAGTAACATTTTGCTTGGTTTAGTTGTTTATTACACATTAGAAAAATCTAAGAGCAGTGCTAAATCATTGACAGGTCACAAAAGTGAGTGGATTCTCTGACATTCCAAATCTGAATTGCAACATTGAGAGTGTGTGTGTTTTCCTCCATTTTTATGCTTGATAGTGTGTATTTGTTTCCAATGAGACAGTCTTGCTGTAAAGGGAGTTATTCCTAGTTCTCCAGGGTTAGATGTTTAATACAAAGTAATAGTAAGGGAAATATATTTGCAATTATAGTAAAATGCATTATTTGTAGTATAATTTCCAGGAGAAACATAGCATACCTAATGCTATGTTTTTAATACAAATAGAAAAAATAAATTCTAGGCATAACTTCTATTACCATAATGATTTAGCCAGTTTGTTAACACATTGTAATTTCAGGTTCCATAAATACAATGTTGTGCATTAAATTTTACTCCTGTATATGCAGAATAATTTTTATTATAACTTGATAAAATACATCACAAATCTAACATCAGTGTATTGCTTTCTATGCAGGGCCTGCATAGATTTTCATTGTACTTAACCAGTCATTTGGATAAATTGTTTTGAATGTGGCACTAAATTATTTGGATTTTTTTTTACATATTATATGTATTAACTATGAATGTCTGCCTTTCAAATAATTACTTTTTCACTTTTCCATTGTTTCCTCACTTTTTAAATTGAGACTGATAATAAATAAACAGTAAATTGCATGTACAGCTCTACTCATTCTTTTCCAATTCTGGATTTTTAATACAGAAATAAAACAAGTTCTGAATATTAGATAGCTACAATGTTTCCTCTTATTCAATTTGGGAACCTGAATATTGCATCAAGATTACAAACAAGATAAGGGTATACAATTAAAATTATTAACACAAGTTTGTTATCTCTGGAAATGTAAAAAAACCCCCAAACCAAACAAGGTTTAATTCTTAGTGTATCATAATTTAGCACCTCTGAAATGACATTATAGACACGAAGCTAATATGAAATAATGTAATATTAGATATTACATCTCAGCATTTTAAAAAAAGAAAGGAATATGTAAGACAAGTGAGATTTCTGATGGAGCCTCGATTTTCATTCTAGCAAGTGATCATAGTTAACATCCTAAATCAGATTTACCATGAAGACTAAGATCGACATATGTAAATAATTTTCAACTAAATTTGAATCGAACAAACCACAACCAAGATTGGCTTTCATAGTTATGAAGGTATGGAAGCTTTCTGAATCTGTTTACATGAGAAATTCCAGAGTGTTGTCTCCCATGGAATGTGTGCTAATTATTCAGGGACACCTCTGCAGAAAGAGACTTTTATATAAACTTGAACATTGTATTTAAAATGTCTATTTAAGAAAATAAACGAAAAAAATAATTCTGTTTCAAAATAGAGTGTTTTAAAAGTTCATTCAGTGTTTTTCAGTTGTGATAGCCAGTCATGCTTTCAAATAATTTCAAGAGCAGAGGAAGGTAGTTGATCCTGGAAACAGCATAATGTCATTCTTATGATGATCTGTATTTGCTTGAATCATCAGATTCATATTACCAAAGATTTTACTTTACAATAAACATATCAAAATAGGAAACCCAAGAGAAATTGTTCTATTTAGTTTATCCTAAGAAGCTATGAGAATATTCAAAATATTTTTTTTTTCAAGATAGTATTATTTAAACAAGATGTGGAAATTTGGAAAATATTACATTACATTATTATCTGTAGAAGTTATTTAGTGGAACTCTTAGGTATGCTGCTAAGAAGTGTGAATTTTGTTTCCTGGCTTATGCTTATCACAGGCAAACTGTGTTAACTTTCACTACTGTTTATTAGGTTTGTACAACTAAGTTGAAAATTTCACGTGGAAAAAATGAAATTACTGTGGAACAACATCCCATCAGATTATTTAGGGTTTAGACCTTTTGTTAAAAAATCAAATCATATAAGTAAATACTAAAATGAAAACCGTAAACAGTCATGCACATCTTTTAAATCTAATAGGGTCACAGATACAACTACAGCGCAGGAGTAGACTGCTTATAGGTAGAGAGGAAATAGCATCAAGTCAGCCTAGAAGAACTGTCATACTTTTTTTCATCAACCTTCACCTTGACCCATGTACACAAAGGAGTAATTACTCAATCTCCAAAGCTATTGGAGGAAATGCAAAAAGCAAATAATAGTAATCATTATTAATAATAAAATGTATTTATTTTGCGTGGTTTATTTATGTTACACACAATATCTCAACTCTTTTACTGAAAATAATAATAAAAAGTCTGAGGTAGCAATTGATTTTGTGATGCCATATATTGAATAAATAATTAGTGAGCTCTTTTGAAAGTAACCATAAACATTTTGAAAAAAATCTCAGTCCTCTTTTTTTCAGGTGTAGGAACTCATATTCCAGTGTTCCAGATGATTTGTAATGGGAGCAATTTTATAATCTTCACTATGTTTTTAGGAGTTACTAGAGGCTATTGCACAGTCTGCAAATATCCAATTCAACCTCAATTTATTGCGGAAATTGTTCTGTGCCAAAACACAAAGACCAATTGATTGAACTACTTTATTTTAGATTGATCTATCCATAAGGACATCACAAAAAAGAATTAAATCTGTCTTATGTGAAAAACACCATGCACTTACATCACAGTTCTGCATTCTTCCTCTTGTCATCTGAAATGGTTGGTTGGTAATGGGTAAGGTGCTTTATCATTATACTTAGCACCTGGGAAATGGTCCAGTGTAAATTGAATCTCAGTGAATTATTAAAGACATTTTAGGATTTGTGAACTTGATAATGGTATTTTGTGAGTGTTCATCACCACTGCAATTTAATATTACTACAGAAATTAACAGACTAGTAGCTTGGTAACAGCTCTGGGACATAATTTACAATCATGAAAGATAACAAATCCACACTTTATTGGTGTGTCAGCAGTGTTTTGTAAAATGTACTTAAAGAAGCCAATTAAACTTCATAAGGCCTCTTCTAGCATTGTAATCTTTCACAAGCTTTAATCTAATGAACCACTGAAATTATATTCTACTGTGGAATAAAGTCTGAACTGCTTGATCTTACTTAAAACTAAAATATAGTTGTTTCCAGGAAGGAATATCTATAATAATCTGACTCTAGTGATAAAATTGAGTTTTAGCATTACTTGTGAGTTTTAGCATTGCAGTGATTTAGACAAAGTGGTAACTTGCATTGTGTTTAATTGATGTATAGTCAATTTATTCAGAAAAAGAGCTGGTCAGACTGAAAAAAAAAAAAAATCAGGCAGCTGTGTAATAGCAGGGAAGTAAATGTTCAGTGGTATGGGAGACAACAGTTCTTGTAGCAAGACAGCGCATGGATACTTCAGTGCGAGGTAACGTGAGTTTAGGTGGACAGGTACGGTATTGTGTAATTCTACCTTTGTTGAAATTAAGATACTAGCATCACCTTAAGCAGGAATTTGAAACTTTACTGTGAAGAAAATATAATACAAAAATGGAATATCAAGTACTTCAGCAGTACTTCAGCACTTCATTTTGGTGCTCTGAAAATTTAACAAAGGGAAAGAATAAATCCTTCTTCCTTTAGATGCCACTTAGGACCCACTGAACATTTGTTGAATCCCCACCATCCACCCAGAACAAGCACAAATGATGTTTGACAAGGTGTTTCCTTTCAGTTGGCTGCTCGTTCTTCTTGCAATGTGGTGATATGTATAGTGAAGATATGATTTGGGGTCACCCTTAACTAATTCTCTAGGTATTTCCACCTTCTTTTCTAAAAAAATCTTCAGAGATTAGGAGCTGTAGATTTCTCTGAATAAATAGATCCATTTGTAAATGTATTCCTTTCAACCCGGTGTTTTCATGAATCTTCTACTGTCAACCTGTCCTTTCATTAGTTTCCATCTTACCCCTACATGTTAAGTCTATAATTATTATAGTTAAAGCCATAGTTTGTTTTTTAAATTGTATGTTGTTTAGGCAGTTAAATGCAGCAGCTGATGTCTTGTGTATTTGTGGTAGTTCCCTTTGTCTTGCTTACTGTCAAGATATACAAAGCTGTTTCTCCTTGCATTATTTTGCCTACTGAGAATTTCTCAAGGTCTTATTAGAATTGTGAGGATTATTTTTTTTTTTAATCAACTGTTTATTTTTTCAAGCTGGGAAGTCTTCTGATTTATTGTTATTATTTCATGTTAGAAGAGCTGGTGTTATATCTAGCTATCTAAAGGAATACCTATGGTACAGAAAAGGCAAAAAGAACTAAGGAAACGTATCCATGTTTGACAGTGATGTTGAATGATTGAAAACTAGCTACTTTTATTTTGGCATGCTAGGTGTCAGTGATTTTTTTTATTTTTTTTTTTCTTGTAATCTCATAATATTTTGAAATATACTGGACTGACTCCCAATAAAATCTAACAAATTCTTTCATGAATATCTATGGTGAATGGCTGTTGTAATTCAGATTTCCTTCAAGATAACTATTCTTATAGTGAAAATCTTTTCAGCAAGTAATCTTCAGAGTCATAACACTGAGCTCTGCCATTCAACCTCTTCTCAATCCAGTTCACTGTCCACTCATCAAATCTGTGCTTCTTGACCTTACCTATGAGGATGTTGTGGTAGACAGTGTGAAAAGCCTTGCTGAAATCAAGGTAGACAATATCCGCTGCGCTCCTTATGTTGATGGTATTGCATAAGGTCTCCCCAAATATGAAATAAGTATAACATATAAATCATTCCTAATGCACCAGTCACTAGTTTTTGCTAGTTTTTTAGTGTTCTGAAGGCCTTTTGTGTTTATGTACTTGTTAAAATTATAATCCGTAAGTAGAAAATAGCTGTGGTTTTGAATATGTTTTTACCACAGACCTCCAGTAGTTAGGCCCTGTAGTTTACAGCTATGGTTTTAGAACTGATCTTTAATTTCATCATAATCATTGTCTATTGGTATGTATCTCTGTAATTATGGTTCACAGGTGTTAAAGTCTATCTTAAAGGAACTGGCACATGATGGAAAATATTATTTTTGTTTCAGAAGTCATAATAAATGCTGCCATCTCTGAGTGGTAACTGTTTTATGTTCCTGAGTATTTTCTGTACATTTTGTTTTGAGTTGCTTTTTTGTCAGTTCCTCTCTATCAATGGTCATATACTCAGAGGTTTTTGAGTTTTTATCTGTTGTGTCTTTTCATCACTTGTGTAGCTTTTGTCATTGAATCTGCTACTGTAAGCTTCTAAAAACATAGTTTTGTGGTTCTTTTTCAGATCTGTTCTCTATCCTCCCATCTATTCTTCCCATTTAAATTTAAATCTCCCCTTGACATGGCTCACAAGGTCAATCAGAAACCCTAGGTATGGCCCTAGACACATCAAGATCTTCATGCAAATCAGAAAGAATTGCAAGAACTGCATGAGATTTTTTTCTCTTTTCCCTTACCACATTTTCTTAATGTTTTCAGAGACCTCAGTCTGTTTGTGGGGTTTTTTTGGTTGGGTTCTTCTTAATTGCTTATTAACCTTAATTACTTCCTAGCCATCTTAAACATGTTGGAACTCTCTTTTATTTACAAATACTTCTCAACTATTGCTTCCTGTAATAGATATCATATAGCATATGCTACAAAATATACCACGTGCAATTTTATAATAATTTCTGCCATGGTAGCAATGCCATCTGTACTCCACTGAAGACAGAAATCAGAAAGTTGTTATTTGTGGTGAATTTTTTTGATGGAGGGGGCAGGTATCACTTGGCTCGGGTTGAACCACAGCTTAATGTATCACATGGCAGTGGTATGTGTCAAAACTACCTTCAGCCTTTAAAGAAGTAAATATTACATTTTGTCTTTGAAAGCACTTAGAAGTTGTTCTTTCTACTCTCCATGCTGTTAGGTGCTTGAGTTTTTCACTAGTGAAGGAAAGATTTCCCAGGGAAGGAATAAATGAAAAGTAAATCAGAAAAGTTCATGATAGTATTATACTCAATATGTAAAGTAATTACTTTAATAAGCTAATTAACTTTAATGGACTGTCTCACTATTCCCTTGTCTCCTTTACTGACCTGCCTATTGAAGCTTTCTGTAAACTTAGTGCTCTATTTGTATAGCTGCAAATAATTTGAGACTGCTATTGTTGGTTAATCCATAATCTGAACCTGGTTTAATTGCTAGGATTTATGATGAAATGTTCAGGATGGCAGGCAGAAGAGAAGGATACATTATTAATAGATTTTTTTTTTTTTTTTTTTTTCCTCCTGTGAAGAAGTAAGGAAATATGTGAAACTACACAGATGAAAATTAGGTGTTTGGTGGAGAAGAGAAAGGACAGTAAGGGGCAACTGAATATCTGGATTAAAATTTCAGAAGTGATAAGGGAAATGGTGACAGCAACATGTGGAATAATGTACTTTTGCACACTGCTGGGGCATTTAAAACAGTTTGTAGATGCTACTTATTCAAAATGTATTGACTTTTCATAGGAGTTAGGACTCCTTGGAAAAACCTATCATTTTTATGTGACATGGTAGCAATGCTTTTACAAAGTAAGCTTCGTACTGGAAATGAAACAATAATACACAAACTTAAAATTCTTGAGAATTAAGTGGATGCAGCCTGATTCAGAGTGAAGAATAACACTACACAAAATATCTTTTGTATTTTGATTCTGCAAAAAATATAGCTGAAATAATTTATCTTGAGTCAAAAAGTAACAGTCATATCTGCCTGCAACAAAGAAAAATCTCTTGCATATGTTGTGCTAGACACCATATATATATTATGAAATCTGTTCTTAATAATATATGTCTGACTCTTCTACAATATAAATATAATTTTTAGAATTCTGTATTTTCTCTTATAATTAGTCGGGTTTACTTGTTACATTAGGAAGGTAAGTTGGCTGAGTGTAATATGTCCCGTGAAGGCAATGAACCTCATAAAGCAGTATGGGGAGCTTCAAAATACATGAAAAATTTGTGGAACAGTAAATTACTCATCATGTCAGCAATTAAAAGTAGCAGGCTTGCTATCCAGCTAAGCTATTCAGTGTGCTAGCTTAAAGGTTTTGCCTCTTAGCCACAGTAAAATACATATATCACAATATTAATTGTTGCTAATACTTTCTTGCCAGAAGACATCAGGCTGTTAGAAAGAGATAAGCAAACTTTGCTACTTTCATGGGGAACCCTAAAATATCCACTAAAAGAGCTTTGGAGTAGGCTTGATTCAGGCAATATTGCTTATCAAACTACATGCTCACTTAGCACAGAACAAGACTGGTTGACTAAATGGACAGGAATACATTCAGATAAATAAAAATTAAAAAAAATAAAATAAATATAAAAAAATATTTACTATTGAAAAAGAACACAGAAGCAACAACTCTTAAGTACAAAACAATATGGTCAAGGTAAGGAAAACATGTTAAAAATGTAGATAAGTCAATTTCCTTGGCAAGATATACTAAGGATGTAAACATTTGCCTTAGCTCTATATCAAGATAGATATCAGAATTGGCAGGAAAAGCTTTAAGCTTAAAGGTTAATCCAAATATCAACAGAACCCAGGGAGGGGAATTTTACCACTTGAGCATATCAACGAAACACGTACCATTACTGCAGTGAGTAAATACAGTGTTATTTGTCTAACTCAGTGCCTAACATCTTTGGGAAATAAAAGTGACAGAGCTGCAGAAAGCTTCCAGCCCAAGGGAAGACCTACATTTTTTAAATACTAAGGACACAGTTTGGACATGTGTTTAGGGTTCTAAGTACATGGTGGGTTGGTTTGCTTATTTGTTTGTTATTAACGTTACTACATGAAGATACTAATAAGAGGGTTTGCTTATTTTAATATTATCATTGCTCAAGCTAATGTTTCATCCAAGCAGTATATTTGCTGATTGCACTCAAATTTTCAAATTCCATTACCTAAATTCTGAAACTATATCCACATGAAGATACAAAATGATATGACTTTCAACAATGCTAAGAGTCAGCATCTCAGCAACCACATCATATTGCAGTGAACAGGTAGAATATTGAAACATAATACACATATACAAAAAAAATATATTTTCATTGTTCTCAGACAGAAACATGTTACAGTCCTTTTTAAAAAATTGAAGAAACTTCTAATGCTGGATAAAGCTAATGTTGCAAGCCCACTGTATGTAGGCTTCCTATAGACTTCATTGGAAATTCAGTGCAGATGAAGGAATTTCAGAACTGAATCTTAATTTGTTACTAATCAGTCCATAAAAACGCATCTGAAGTTGCCTAGTCTTTTCAGTCAGATAAAGATTTGGCTTTTACGGTTGGATAAAGACTGGGCTTTTTCTTGACATTCTGATATTAAAATAGAAATGCACCTGGAAACATACTAATATTTGCAGTAACTCTATCAAGAAGGGCTCGATTGAGATATTATTTCTTGTTTTAATGAAGTCTCTATTTTTCCTTAAAATACTTATAATGTTCTAATACTAATGTAGTATATCATGGTCCAAAAGTACGTTAACTCCCTCCTAGTGGAAACATTATATATGTGAGTCATTTTTGATCCAAAATACTTTCTTACTGATTGTATTTCTTCCATAGGAAGAAAGAGAAATAAATAATCATTCACACAGCAAATTTTAAAAAGAGAAGAGTTAAAAGATAAATGACATGATTACAAGATAACATGAATGATAATAGATGGAAATTAGACTTGGTTTCCAAGTATAGTGGCTAGGGGTGTGAGGGGGGGTGTCTGTGTTTTTGTTTTGTTTTCTTTTCTTTTTGAATGAACTGAAAATGAAGATTTGAATTTGGATTGATTTAAATCTCAGCTGATAGGAAGTGAAAGAGAATATTGTGCGATGAACTCAAAGTTACTTGCTGGCTGGAGTCTCATAAACATGTTGGGTTAGAGCACAGTTTTAACTAGCTTGTTTCTCATAATGGCCTACTAGTAGATGTTTGTGACATGGGTATAAACAATAGAAAATACAGGGTCAAGTTTTTTCCTGCCTTTACCCTCACAATTTTAACAGTCATCATTCCTGAACTGAATGGTTCATCCAGATATCACAGTTAAAACATACCAATGGACTGTCCTTCACTACTTTATAAATATTTATGGTTTTTAGCTTCCATCACATTTTTTAGCAGCGAGCTCCATGTGTACTACATGAAGAAGCTTTCAGAGATAATATACGTAATTATAAAGAACAGATAAATTAGAATAAGAAGCAGTTTGACTGTGGCAATATGAGTGTTCTTTGTACTCATCACGTTAGCTCATTCTCATTGAAACTTACTTCCACAAGAATAAAGACAAAATAAAAATTGTCAAAATTTTGGAATTATTTTAATTAAAAAAAAAAGATACATGTTATGTAATGTTACAGTATGGTGTATACTGTGTTTTACATGTCTTTGAAAGCTGGGGAACTGAATATTGATTTCACTTGAGATTTATCTTTTTTTTTTTGTTTAAGTAATGCAGAACCATCGATCAGTTCTGAATCAGTTGGTAGTCAGTTACAGTACATTTTTTTTTTCCCAGTGTTTTTGTCTAAGTCCTCCTCAGATCATGAGAGGTCTTCTGGATAGTCCTGACAGCAACTTGATGTGAAAGGCGGCTTGTCCTCAAGGCACTGCTAAATCTATGACAGGTGGTAATATGGTTATATATGATAATATTGGATATTATGAACTGACTCCTTTTAATGATGTGATGATATTTTGGTAAAAAATTGGATTAATACCATGGGATATGTATATGAACCTAGATTCAGAGTAAGACACTACTGACTGGGAAGAGTGAACCCCATTGTTTATGATGTGGGCTGCTGAATGCAAGTAGGAGGGGTACAGGAATATACATATATGCAGAAACACAGAGATACAGAAATCATATGCAGAGTATACAAATAGTCCCCATACTCAGTAAGTCTTGACAGCATGGAAGAGTATATAACAGTAATTAAAAAAAAAAAAAAAAAAAAAAAAAAGGATAATGTAATGTAAAAAGATTGTTTCAAGCATTGTTGAGTGATGTGATGACTCAGATTAATGCTGTTCTGGGCTGTAGACTGACTCTATTGAGCATGGTTCTTGTTCACAGCTGTTGGTCAGGCTCTTTGCAAGTTGATTGGTAACTCATGGGATTGTGTTACTCCCAGAGAGGAGGAATAAAGTCATTTTTTAAATATAATGCATCTATTTCTCATTTAGAAAAGTGGATGTGCATATGCGTATCTGTAGCACAAACCTGACAGCCCTGATTCAGGCTAGAGGTGTAAGAGGATCACTGAGCACAGCTGGGGTTTTATGGCTTTATGATTTCTATGAGCACTAGGCAAATTGCTGCTTTGTTTTAAATGGGAAAGGATTTCTTCCTGTGCTGTCAAAATCAGTCAAGATGGCAGAATTGTATAAATACTTACATGTATGTATCCACAGTCTTCCCCAAAATAGGTAAGGACTAGGTTATTCTAGACTGCCGTTCTTATGATGTAGTAGATGATAGGTGTCTAGTATCAGTACATGTTTTATAGGTCTTTTTAAATAATGAACTCTTCTCATAATCTGCCATAAAGATATTTAATGGTTAGACCTATCACTTCTTGTTTGTAAGCTTTAGGAAAAATTAGATTTATTTAGAGGAAAGTGAAAGTGCATGATGTGTAAGCAAAACATAATACTTCACTGACAGCCAAAAACATGCTAGATGTATTACATTAGAGTATTATAAAATATCACTGTGTACAGTTTGTTTTTTTTTTTTATTATATACATAGAGACTGAATAATATTTTCATTAAATTTTCTTATCCTGGCAATTTTACCCTCTATATTGATTAGAGGATTATTGTGGTTTTTTAATTGAATCTTAGTAAATTCCCTAAATGTAAGACAGATGTTTTAAAAAGATATATGGTTTCTGAGGTACTGTGTCACAGAGGCACCCCAAAAGTCAATTTAGGCAATTGACAAGTTCCAAACCAGACTTCATTCTAGCCAGAAAAGCAAATAAACGGACTAGAAACAAAGTTAATACCACTTATTTATCACCCTGACAACAATAAAACACAGATTCATATATCAGTTGAGGAGATTATTTGGGTATGACCACACAGGAATAATGAAGATCCACAGCATGCACACATTCACTCACAAGAAACAAAACTAAAGGCCTCTTTCACTCAAGGGTACCCAGAAGAAATAATCACTTCCTGCGTTAGGCAAGGGCTCTCAGAACCTAGTTACCTTTTCCCGGTACCTCCTTTATTGAGGACCCTGTCAATTGTCTGAGGGTCCCACCCCTCCTGTCCCCACAGAGGGATGGCGATGAAGTCACCCTGTCCTCAGGTGAAGGAGGACATGACTGTCAGCACCATCCCAGGTATATACATGGGGACAGGCACAGTGGGGTACAAAATATCCTAAAGAGTCATCAACTGCCCTATTGAAGGCTCCATATCTCATCAGGGGATGTGCATCTGCCACACACTGTTATGAAACAGAAATACAGTCTCATAAAGTTTTTAAGAGGAAATGTACCTTGTTTTTCAGATAATAAGTTAAACTGTATAGAGTCGTATCCTTGGAAAACCTGAAATGCTGTCTTTTAGCACTTTCTGCTCCTTCAGTCTGCATCTGGGAATCAATGAATTGGATTCTTTCACCAGATACTATTTAACTCTGTTGTGAGATAACAGGATTTCATTGATTTATGGTCTGAGAGATCCATAGCAGAATATCATAAAAGATGACAGAGAAGATGACAGAGAAACAATCATGAGATTTTTCTTTTTTTTTTTGTTATCCACCATGTCAGATAGATTGATCCTAAACTCATTTCCGACAGTCACTGCAGAAAGGCACAATCTAGAAAACTCTTAAAAATATTCTTACATTTATCCTTTAGTTACTGTTGCTAAATGTCCCACATATGGACTGAACTTTTAAAGGCAAAAAAAGTGCATTTTTTTCTTAGCGAGAAGAAGCAATGTGACTTTTGCAAATGACAACATAAGTAAAAAGAAAATAAATTATGAAGTATTATTCCCAATGACTTTTTGTATATTTTTTCCCCTTGATTTCTGTTTTCCATTAGTTATTTTATAACAAAGCCAAATGGGACACCTAAAATCTTTCATTCAAGAAAAAGGAACAACTCAGCCAATATAAAATACATAATGGACAACAGTTACTAAAGTAATGAAATTAAATTAGTTGCATTGAATGGAAAAAAACCAAAACAAAACACAACTTTTTTTCAATTCATTGTATTTGTATATATATTTTAGCTTATTTTGAAAATATTACAGTAGTAACTATGAATGAAAAGACATTATAGAGTATAAGAGAATCTACTTTTTCAGCACAGCATAGTGGGTACCTGATGTACTTAAAAATTCCCATCCTATCTGCAATAGATATTATTTTTATAAAATTTAAATGAGTTTTCCACAATAGTTATGTCTGAAAATACAAAGTATCTCTGCCTGGTTGTATTTTCCTTAACAATTGTGACTAAAAATAAACAGTTCTGGGAGATTAGTGTGTACGTTAAAAGTGACAATTGCACTGGCAAATAATTAATATACCATAATAAATTTGATGCCTACTGAACATTGATTTATACATCTGCTTTTTGGAATATATCTTGTTAGGTTTTAATCTGGTACTAAGAACTCATAATAACTGAAAGTTAAAGAAAAAAAATGACAACATCTATTTAGATGAACAATTTCTAAATTTGACTGAAGAAATTAAAATTTCTCCTATATGGTACACTAGAGAATTTCTTAAAAGATGAATATGAACACAGTAAAAAGTTTACAGTATTCAAAATGTTAGCAAAAATGCCCATCTAGCTAATGGCAATAAAAACATTGTAGCTGCAATGCTCTTAAACAGAATACTATGCATGTTGTAAGATCTATATTTTACCATTGCAGCTATTAATAATTACACTCAACTAGGGAAGAATTTTTAAGCAGAATTTTAACTCTGAAGTGATCAATTACTATATATTCATAGCAACAAAAAAGCCCAAAATTTAGTTTTATATTTGTTCAATTGTGAGCTTGTTTTAAATTTTCATTTCCCTTCAGGACAGCTGCCATATTAATTTTAGGGCCCTACACTTATCTTCCCTGGCTCTGGAGAGAACTTCTTGCAAAGCTCTGGAGGAGTGGCTTGCAGTACCCGGGGCCTGGTTGCATATCAGTGCACTGAACAGTAAAATCTACTACATTTATACAGTCCTAAAATGTATTTATAAACTGTACATATATATATATATGTATATATATATATCTGTATAAATGTATTTGTACAGTCCTAAAATTATATTTGGCCCTTTGAAGGCAACCATGAAGCTGATGTGACCTCTGGTAAAAACGAGTTTGACACCCCTCCTCTAACTGATTGCTGTGTCCCAAAACTTAATGTTCCACTTTTGCTGGACAATGAAAGCTGTATATCGTAAAAAAACCTAGATGTTTGAGGAATTATTTTTCTTTTATTCATCAACTTGAGAGCAGTAATAATCTTCCAGAAGAAGAATATTCTATCCACAGACAACATGGGAAACTTAATCTATGTCTTGGGAAGATAAAATTTGAATCATTTTTGGAAAAATATGTCAAATTTCTGCTTAAATTTCCATTTTAAGCTATCTGACTGTGGTCTTGTCACTTAAAACTTCATCTGTTTAGTGGAAAAAATGTCTTAACTTGAAATAATTTTGTATTAAGTTATAATAATTTCATTTTAAATAGATCAATAATCAGCATATTTCATTTTAACAGTTAATAAGTGCCATGAGAAGGGAATGAATAACATTTTACCAGACATTGAAAGTGTCCTTAATAACTTTATTAAATTTTCAAAATTCATTATAACAGGCAAAATAGTTTTCTTATTTTTTCTCTTTATAATCATTCTCAATTTAATTCATTAAATATATAACTAAAATGTTTACCGGACAGTGTTTGTTTATAATACAATGAATTTAGTAATGATCTTAATGAATGTAATAACTTTACAGTGGCTCCGTCTAACATGATTATGGAACATAGTCTTTTATTTACTGTTTGGTTATTTCATTTTGAAGAGGAACTTCCACAGTGTGCTCTCATCTGTTCATGTTTAAAGCTTTTACTCTTGATATGTAGGAAAACTGAGCAAATAAAAATGTTGAATTCTTATACTACTTGATTAAATAACGTCCATTCAACCACATATAGATGTTTGGCTGAATACAAAATAGAGAAAATAGCTAAGTTAAATGAGTTAACAAAAATCCTCCAAAACCTTAAGTTTTCATATATTTTAATTCTTTCATGCATTTTCAATTTCACAAAAGTGAAATATTAACAGTTTCCTATGATAAATATATAATATACTTAGAATATATAGATTATCTTTTAATTAATGTCAAAACAATATCAAGAAACCTATAACGGAAACAAGTTTTGACTTATTTATTCAGACAAAACCTTTAACAACTTTCTTAGCAAATTCACAATCAAAACCAAAATTTTTCTTCCTTTCTAGATATATTATGATATATCAAATATTATGATGCTTCTACATCTGACATACTATACATAAGGCAAACATTATTTCTTCTAGATTATATGCAAACAGAGTGCCTTATTACTTGTGTAAAAGATAAGTTAGTGTCTGTGTGACAAAATTATTGAATAAGAACCAAAATTAAAATATCACTTAAAGCAGTAAAAAAATGAGAAAGGTTATTTACTCCTGACAACAGCCAATAGTAAGAGAACCTCCTCTGATATCTCGGATCCTGCTACAGCCAGGATGACTTCAGATCTAGAAGGAGAGCAGCTGAGATGGTTTAGTTATGTTATTTCCTCTGAGGAGCAGTATTTATAAGCAGAGGTGTAATATGATACTAATATACCTATGAAGCTCTCAAAACATGGCCCTTTAGTTCTTTACGATGCTGTAACAGGCAGCATGCACAGGAATTCCCTGGAAGTCTACCTTGTCCCATAGAGCACAGTCAATATCTAGTACACAGAAATGAGAGATTTGAAGTTAATCATGCAATCTTCATCTTGAGCCGTCAGGTGAATGCATTGTTATACAATGTTATTTGAAAAATGATTATTTTTTTTAATTATTGTTATTTTATTGTTTTTATTTCTTTGGATTTTGTTGTTGTTGTTTGGGTTTTTTGTTTTTGTTTGTTTTGTTTTGCTACTTTTTCTTAGTTTGTTTATGTTTTTTCAGTTTGGTTTGGTTTGGATTTTTTGTCCCCCACCTTCACACCCTCCCCTTTAACAGGTCATTGAGTGATTGATACTCAGGGGATGAACAGCAATTTTATGTTTCCTTTAATTCCTGTCCAGTGCACAGCCTCAAGTACTGTTTAGCACAGAGCATTGAAACCTGTCTAAGTGACAACCAATTTTAATGCCCTGATGTTAGAAGCTAGTGGCCTGGCTGACATCAGTAGTGCAGATGAAAACTCAACAATTCTGCAAATCAGGCCAAGTATTTCCAGAAAATGCCGAATAGAATAGAATAGAATAGAATAGAATAGAATAGAATAGAATAGAATAATTTTGGTTGGAAGGGGCTTATAATGATCATCTAGTCCAACTTCCTGACGACTTCAGGGTTGACAAATCTTGCAGGATGTTGTCAAGGGCGTTGTCCAGATGCCTTTGAAACACTGACGGCCTTGGGGCATCAACCACCCGTTTAGGAAGCCTATTCCAGTGATATAACACCCTCTTGGTAAAGAAATGCTTCCTAATGTCCAGTCAAACCTCCCCTGATGCAGCTTTGAACCATTCCCATGTGTCCTGTCACTGGATACCAGGGAGAAGAGATCAGCACCTCCCTCTACACTTCCTCTCCTCGAGGAGCTGTAGGGAGCAATGGTGTCACCCCTCAGCCTCCTTTTCTCCAAACTAGACAAACTTGGAGTCCTTAGAGTCCTTAGCTGCTCCTCATAGGACATTTCTTCCAGCCCTTTCACCATTTTTGTTGCCCTCCTCTGGACATACTCCAGGACTTTCACATCCTTCTTAAGTTGTGGGGCCCAGAACTGCACACAGTGCTCAAGGTGAGGCTGCACCAATGCTGCATGCAGCAGGATAATAATATCTTTTGACCTGCTGGTTATATGACATTATATATACTTGTAGTATGTTTGTGCATATGAAAAATTTCGTTAATATAGTTTAGATTAGATATCACTTCTATCCAAGTCAGACTATGACATGCTAGGCCTTAAAAACAGCTCTATAAAAGCATTGCACTTTTCAGAGCAGAGGCAGAACTCAAACAAAACTGAATAATTCAATTCCTTTTATATTAGTCCCAAAAAATAAATGTCTTCAGCTATAAAAAGAAGTGGGAAAGATCTTCAATATTCTTTTTAGACAGCATTGGAGAAATCCTCAATAAAAATCAAAGCATGAAAGCTTCTAGAAAGAACTTTGTTATTAAGAAATATCGTTCTTTACCTCATCTGAATCATTTTTATCTAATATTAAAGGAGTTCCAAGTCTTCATCTGATTTGAGTTAGTACCTAATCTGAGCTAAAATTTCTCAATTTCTATTCATATGTAACGGGACTAGATACTGTATGTACCCACTTCAGATTGAGACAACTCTGCTTTAATTTCATGTTTGCTTTCGTAACAACCTAGCAGCATGATTAAATCCTGTCTGTTAGTGTTTCCTAAACACCTTAGAAGAGGTGGTCACATTCACAGTGCTCATTTGGACCCTGTAGTTTAGACTAATTCTTACACTGTGCTCAGAAAGATTGAGACAACACTAGTCATAGGCAGCAGTTTCATGATGAGAGTGTTGAGACACTGGAACAGGTTGCCTGAAGAAGCTGTGGATGCCCCCTCCGTAGAAGTGTTGAAGGTCAGGTAGGATGGGGCTTTCAGCAATCCAATCTAGTGAGAGACGTCCCATGGGAAGGTGGTTTGGACTAGATATCTTTAAGGTCCCTTCTAACCCAAACCATTCTGTGATTCTACAGTTTTGTGATTTGTTGCTGTTGTTGTAACCTGTAATAGTGTAGACTCTCAAGCAGGCATTGACATGAAGTGCCACTGTTCAATTTACTAGTATGGACATAACCAAACTGTTTGTTTTCCGTGAATACTCAATTAATATAAAAAGTTAGCCCATGACAGGAGAGACTGCACTGACTCAGAGCAAGCACACTGCACCAATGATAGCATAAAGAGGGCATATGGACACTTAGTCAAAAACTGTGGTACGTGATGCACATTTCAGTTGGTAATTTTCAAACGAAGTATTCCTACTTTTTATGCAGCTGCAGAAGAAATACTGTGCTGTTCTTCATGGGAATGGGACGGATCATTCTGTCATTCATTAGTTGAGCAGTGATGTCTAGCCTCTCTATTGGTGAACTCAGATGACTTAAAAGCCCTTCTCCCAGTCATGGAGATGCATTTTATATACCAGAAAAATGAATGATCATGTGCTTTAGGGACCCCCTCCCCCAGATTTTGTATATTTTGCATCATATATCATATTCAGCTTTGCGGGACTGGAAACCACCTTTCTTTGACAGCACTACTTTTTACTTTTCTCCAAGGAGCATACTTGTAATGTCATTAAAACTTTTGTTACATTTTGGTATTTGCTGTGTGATGGAGATATTAAAATGAAGCTCTATGTTGTCCATCTGGACATGATGAATGTCGCAGAGTGAAGTACTTCTTTTAGGGGCACCACTGTTGATGTACACGTGTGGTTCACAGGGCTGCAGTCTAACTCCCCATTTAGAATTTGTTGTGAATTTGTGTACTACATTGAAGAGGCTTTGAAGACCTTACAGAAAAAAAATGTGTCTCGTGCTTCCCAAACCAGCGTTTCAAGTCATAGTTCACTTTCTCATTTTCTTCAGTTATAAAAGAAATGGCATTGCTGATAAAGAACATATTCCTCTCTAGTATGCAACGGCATAGCAATCATACAGCTAAATTAAAACTCTGATAAAATAGGAATCTTAAAATACTCTGTCATCTTCATGTTAACATTATCTTTCTTAGGATAATGGGAAGATTTGAGACTCTAGCTATACTTGTAGAGTTCACATAAATCTGAAAATAAATGTGTGTATCATGTCTGAGAAATAGCTGTTTATTAGACATGTAGTTAATAAAAGGTCTGCTTTGAATGTGCTTTTATAATGATATTCTTTCACTTTTTTATTTTTGTACAATTTAATTCTTATAACAATTTAATATTTCAGCCAGGAGTTTTGCGGACTTTGAAATCCAGATCTCTGGATATGCCAGATAGAATGTTACTACATGTATATTTCATCTAAAAAAGAAAACCAGATCCCAAAGCACAATTTTAGGAGATAAATTTGTGTATTTGGACAAATGAGTTATCAGTTTGGTGATATGAACTGCAGCCTATACACAGTAAAAACTTTCAGATTTAGTGTCTATTGTGTCAAAGCTAAGAGGTACAAGAAAATTAAATATTTATGGTATTCCACATTTTTTTTCTTTTCCTTTTGATTTTATCATAGTAGTTTCTGTAGGTGCATCCAAATTCTAAGCAGCTTTGAAACAGCAAATATGTGTTCATAGAAATATTTAGAGTGCCTGATCTAAGGAGTTTTTTAAATACAGTATGCTCTAAAATGCTGTAAAGACTGTATGGAAGAGTATGTGAAATACAGAAGTCCATTTGAGTGAGATGTATAAACATGTACAGGGTTGAGTGTTTTGACCAAGATCTATAAGAAATATTAAATGCAAGTTTGAAATGCATAATTCATTATTTAAACAATTTATCATGTTTTTCAATCAAAGCTGTTAAAATAAAGTAGAGTTTTGTTCTTACTTATTTTCTTGGAAGCCAGTTGAATAAAATCAAATTATTAATGAGAACATGAATTTCTCTGATGCAGTTTGTACATCATAACAAAGAAAAAAAAATACTATTAAGAATTTCTATATTTCATTGTCTTGGACTTACTCTATTATAGAAAGAAAAGAGGTTCAGCCATGGCTCTAAATAGACTACTCCAGCATCAATATTTCTTAACATGATGGGTTTCCTAGTAATCTGGGATGTTTAATGAAACTCTGTATATTGCAATGAAAAAGACACATGTATCACTACGTTGTTTGATTTCAGAGAGACAAAATCTTATTTCAGTTTTGGAGGAGTTTTTAGCTCTATACGTCTATATCTTTAGATATACGTTATATCTATTCTAAAAATGGCAAACATAACCTCTTTGCTGACAGTTTCTGACACTGAACAGTTTAGGTTTTGTTTCAAATAATCAACATTTTTGAAAGGGAGAAACTATGTCTTTTAGTTCTCCAGAGTTTTTCAGAAAAAAAAAAAAAAAAAAAAAAAGTCAAAATTAGAAACTTGGAGTTTGTTTGTACAAAAAAAAAAAAAAGACATCTGGCAGACTAAGGCATGGATTTACAGCATATCAGGCAGTCTTTGTTAACTACACTCTGTTCATATTAACAAATGATGTGCAGTGATAGACTATGGTACTATGGTATGACTCAATGTGGTCCAAAGACCTGTTGCCTATATTGGACAGATTCTTTGTGTGCACTCTTTCTTCATAATATCCATAGTTTTTCAAACTAGTTATCCTCCATCTTTTTTATTAAAAAATGTACAGGAGTTAATATACACAAAAGCAGTTCTAGCTGGATAGTTGTGTACTAATGATTTATCACATTAACTAGTGCCCATAGCTCTTATTTATCCTTTCTTAACATCTGAGATTTAGTTTCCTGTGATGTAACTGATATAGCAGGGAGTCAGATGGTTCAGTTTTGTCATAATTGATTTTTTTTTTTTTTCAGAATGCTTTGACAAACACATATATAAACATGCACGTGGGCACACAGGCACACAAGATTGCTTTTCTTCTTTAATTCACAAAAGAGTAGTTCATAGATATAAGTTCTGATCATAAAATGGCTAGCTGTAATGCGAAAGAAAACGGTTTTCTCAGGATAAAAGTTACTAACCTAGTAATGAATTGAGATGAGGTGGCAGTGAATCATTGTTGTCAAATACATTGTAAATAGTACAGTAATATATTTTGACTATTTATTGGGCATTTTGTTTGTTTGTTTTTCTTTTTCTAAGTATTGTACACATGATTTTTTTAAACCGTTTACATTAGATTATTTTTTCTTTTCCCAGGCTGACTGGTATGAATCTACCTTCTCCTGTTATCAGCAGTAAGAACTGGTTACGACTCCATTTTACATCTGACAGCAACCACCGACGGAAGGGATTCAACGCTCAGTTCCAAGGTAGGGAACACATAAAAGTGCAGCAAAAAAGTCCTTTACCTTTAAGCATTGCTCAAGTGGTGGTGTTAGAGATTTGTGTTTTGATATCAGAGACACAATAAAGAGCTGAGTCATATTACTATTGCTTTTACACTGAGTAGCAGTTACCCTTGTGTGATCAAGCATGTCTAGGGACTTTCTTCTGGAAAGAGTACCTGTGCTTCACATGGCAGTTTGCTTTAAGTATGTATTTGCTTGTTCACTTTTTCTGTAATAAATTGCTTTAAAAACGTACCTGGAATGCAACCTGCAGAAAGTGAATTCCACACAAAGGCATGTCCCTATCTAAACATTGTCTTCCTTCATTACTCAAAGTCTAACTCTTACCCAGAAGCTACATTCATCATTTGGGAATTTAACTCATCCCATAGCACAAAATGTATTTCAGGCTTCTGCATAGATTTGCATATACAACTTTAATAGAAGACAAGAGGATGTCAGTGTTGCTGTCAATTGCTGCTTATGTTCACCAAGATACTCATTAAAATGCAATTTTTTACAATGCAATCTTTATTGATTTTTGTACTTCGTAAATCACTACTCAACGTCAAAGACTTTGTAGTTATATTGAATATAGAAGGGCTCCTTAATTTGTCTGTGCTTTTAAATTCTGTGCTTACATAAGCTTTTTCAACCATTTTACCCCACCCACCATCAAATAATTTATGCGTTTATACCTTCTTCTGTTGTTGGTTGGTGCATTGGTTGTTTTGTTTGTTTGTTTTTCCTGAAACTATAGGGCCTGTATCACTTTAGAAATTACAAATACACCCCAACAACTATATATTTCTTGTGGCTATGACATACATGTGTAATGCACACAAAAACATTTAACATACATAGTTCTTTTCTCTTTAAAAAGATATTGACAATTTTACTAAAAAATAAATCTGTGAAATTCCATTTTATTTTGTCAACTCAAGTACGTATTCTGTGATCCTTTGCACTTATAACTTATCTTTACAAAGTTTGCTGAGGATGCATATTTAATACCACTGTTGGTGACTATGAATTTAGATGCACTGCTTATGTTAGCGCTGTGTCTTAAACCTATTAAACAGAGATCACAAAAACAATGAGGCTCAACTTGCTGATGCACTGGAAAACTAAGAATCAACAGAATAACAAAGGAAAGTTTGGAATAGAATAATCAGAATAATCAGCACTGAAAACTACTTCTTCTTTTTTTTTTTTTTTTTTTTTTTTTTTTTTTTCCTTTTTCAATATATCTCATCTTCAGCCAAATGCTTACTATGGAATTAAAGCTTTAGGGAAATATCTGGGGAGATCATTATTTCAGATGTATATCTGTTACTCTGCATAATACGTCAGATATTGGGTGTAAGGGTAAGCTGTATTAAATATAAATATATCTGAATTACATGAGCCACAGCTATATATCTTATCAGGGTCAATAGCAATTAAATAAATCCCCATGTTAGTGATATAAACATTATAAACTAGGAGACAGTCTTTCAACACACAGGATGAAAATTCAGAGTGATATCGAAATCTGGTTAATCTAACAACTTCATTAATTGCTTTTTATGACGCAGCTTTAGTAATTATTTCTATCGTGTGTATTTGAGAAATAACCAATAATCCAGTATTTTATTTTAAGCAGAAGTAACAATGATGTTTATAGCTAGAGAAGTCTACTAGTACCACAAATCACAGGATAGTAGAGGTTTGAAGGAACTTCTGGAGTTCATCTAGTCTGCTGGCCTCCTCAAAGAAGGGCTACATGGAGCAAGCTGCCCAGGAATATGTCCACATGGGTTTTGAATACCTCCAAAATCAGAAACTCCACAACCTCTCTGGGCAACCTGTGCCAGTATTTACCCTCAGAGTAAAAAAGTTTTCACTTATTTTTAAGTGGAATTTCCTGTGTTTCAATTTGTCCTTATTGCTTCATGTCTTGTCAATGAATATCACCCTGATGAATCTGGATCCATCTTATCCAAATTATTTTCCCAGAACTTTTGATTAGTATAATTGATGTACACTTCAAGGACACTTATATCAGCTACCTAGTAAAACCAGTACATGTCTATAATGAGATAAGTTCCTCGATAATTTTTGTTTATGAAATAGGAAGCACTAAATCTTTTTTCTATTAGAACTAAGATACTTTTGACCTAAGCTTTATATATGACTGTTGACTGTGAATAGTTCCTTTTTTGGAACTTCAACGATCCTTTTCAGTCTGATTTTCAGTCTACCTCAAAACTTTAGTCCCTTAATGAATCTTACATTGCCACCTGTGTATATAAAATATCCAACACTGGCCTGTATTTTCTCATTTCTAACTTTGGGTTGTATGCTCAAAAAGGAGAATTTTAATCAATAAAAACTATAATAATGAGATCAATATTTAACATCTTATCTTCCCATGCATATACTTAGCCTCTCTGAAAAATAAGCTTTGATTTTTTTACATGTATGCTTTTTTCCCCTCTATAAAAAAATATAATATATCCTTTATTAGCTTAATAGTAGTCTACAACATGTAATAAGGAAAGAGCAGGAGAAAACATTGAGACTGTTTCCTTGTGAATTTGGCATGTACATCCTCTAAGAGTTAGCTGCTTAAAATAGCTGCTCCTTTAATGTCTCTTTAAAATTCATAATCAAAGTGATTTGGCATACATATTGAGTTAACCATCTCTGTTTCTCCCATTTTTAGAAACTTGAAGCTTTTTCTTTTTCAGTGTTTGACATTAGTAATAATCTTTAGATTTATTGTTAAAACTGCCATCCCATAAAGGCAACACACATTCTTAGGAAAGATTGCCATCTTGTCTATTTTGGTGTCACAGAATTGACTGAGTTGGAAAAGACCTCAGAGATCATCAAGTCCAACCCTTGGTCCAACTCCAGTCCATTTACTAGATCATGGCACTAAGTGCCATGTCCAATCTCTGTTTAAAAACCTCCAGGGACGGAGGTCACAAAATATTTATTTTTCTCAACATTTAATGCAAAGCTCAAAAGCTGACTTAGAGTGATACAAAGAAAATATATGTCTGCACAAGAACTGCACTTGTCAAGAGTACAGAAGAAATAGACCCTAGGATAAAGTTTTCTCCTCAATACTCTCAGGACAAAGTTTGGGTAGAATTTCACAGTCCCAGCAGAGTGAGACATTTGACAAAGACTCAGATTACATACAGATTTTATCTTAACACAAGGGCATTCTATTAAAAGGTCTTACTATTGATCCACTATATATAAGCATATTATTACGAACCCTTGATTTTTTGGCATTTTCAGAAGAAACAAGAGTGAGCTCATTAAAGGTGGAGGCTTGTACTTCTAATCAAGTTGCTACAGGTAATACTTCTTTCTTGAGTGTATAGGAAAAATTGTGTTGTTAAGAAGGCTCAGGCATAGCTGCTTCATGATGTCAGCACTATAGAGATGCCAATCTAGTAACAGCTGTTCATTCTTCAACTCTTGTTTGGCATGATGTCCATCCCCCTTAGAGCTATTCAAAATAGTGTGGTTGTGGTTGAAAAGAAGTGTATCATCCTAGTACACATTTTTATATGTCACTGTTTACCTCCAAATTACCTCAAAAATAAAAGATGAAATTTAAATTACATGTTGAAATCCTTCCAAAGCAAGGAACATTTCCCCAGACTAGGGAACATTCCCTCAGACTTGGTAGCTAATCTTTGTCAAGAACCATGTTATGCTCACTGAATGCCAGACCTTCCACAGTCCTTGTTCGAAGGCACCACTGTCCCAAGGCTACCCAGCTTTTAGGACAATTGTTTCATGTGCTGTTTCAATATAATTAAACTTACCCATCTTCAATGAACTCAGTATTTTCCAATACAAACGTATGCATTTAGAAACTAGTGAAACCTACAGTTTCTTCAACAATCTCTAAAGCAGCTAGTAGCAATATTGTAGAAATTGCAGAATGTGAGCCTAAGAATTTAAAATAGGAATACACACGTAAGTGATGGAGATATGCACATTATATGGAGTGTTGGAGATGTGCAAGTTTAAGGAAACATGCATAACCTACATGCAATCACAAAATCGATTAGACTCATTATTTTATATTTGGCACAGACTGGAATCACTCATAGTCAGGTTTTGCATGGGATGTAATTAGAGACATCAAATAATGTGTTGTCAGTATTATCACACTTGCAGTTTCTTCATTATCTACCATGCAAGAGAAAAGTCCATTCAAGTTCAGCCATGTGATGGAAAACAGTCAAATGATCAGTTTAAGAGCTGTGTTTTAGAGATGTTTTCAGTCCAGACTACAGATTTTGTTTCTCTACAAAATCTGAAAAGACAGTCAAATACTGACTTCAGGATACAATTTTCTAATGAACATTTTAATCATCCCACTGAGTAGCACTATGGAGATATTAGTGGAGAAGAATCATAAATCAGCTTTTGACACCATAATTAGAAGACTGTAGTTAAAGTGGCATTCAAACAAGGAACTGAGTGGATTTCATTTTATGATTTATTTTTTTTCTTAGAGACAGGCCCTACATACAATTACCCAGTGAGTTCCGTGGTAGTGTGTGTTCAGAGTGCAAACTGTATTGATACTGTTTTCCAGAACTGTGGAGGACATCTGCAGGCACTGAAGACTTGATGCCTGCTAACTTGTTTTCTTATGATATATCATATATTTATAGCATAAAGGAGCTAAGGCAATCTGTCAGGGCAAGGGGCCAGCTAAGTGACATACAGAAGGTTAATGGAAAACAATTGACTGTGCTGCTTTTTAAACCTGCAGATCCCATGTCAGTGTATACACATAGCATGAGAAAGATTTGTGTAAAAATCTATTGTGACACCAGTTTATCTTAGGGCTGTACCATTTGTTCACTAGCGCTGCATGCAGAGATTTCCAGCACAGGGAGCAGGTGGAAGGTCTGATAATGACAGGCAGTACTTTGCTGGATGGATGGCACAAGGAAGCCGACTGATCATGAACCTATGGCTTTTACAGGTAGCCATATAGTAGGAACATCTATGCCTGCTGTGAAGCCCTCTGGAGTTACAATACTGATTAGTAGGGAAGATGTTGAAAGCTGTTAGTGAGAGAAACACTAGGAAAGTGTATTAGACAGAATACTCTTCAGGCAGGGAGTACAGAAACAGGAGAGAGCTAGATTATTCCAGTGAGTTGGTTTAAAGTAGAGATCCTGTGGAAAATTGTGGTACTTCTGCAAAAGTCAAGAAGTGGGTAGCTGAGAAGCAGCAAAGCTTGTAAGCATCCTCCTAGGTTACTGAGTCTGGGGCCTTGTTTTACCAAATAATTTATTATAGAATTCTCTTCATAAACTAAAGTGAATGGTAAGATAGAGAATCATTGAGGGTTTTTAATTTTCTACACTTTCTAAAAGAATTCATGGTACAACAGGCAATAGTAAGATGGAAGAAAACCTAGATACAGCTAACATTTTATTTGCTGAGTCCACTCGACTTTGAGTGATAGAAAATAAATATATGATGTATAAGCAGAATCCAGAAAGAATACTGATCCTGCAGATATAGAATTGTAGATCATTTCTTCCAGGGCCAAAAATATGTGATATTCCCATAATTGTGTCTTTGGAGAAGAACATAGAAATACTGAGGCGCTAGGGCAAAGCAAATAGGGCACTTGATTGGACTCCACAATCTGAATTAAGAAAATACTTTCTTTCACAGCTCGAGTACTCGAGAAAAATCAGACCAATGAAACTAAATCAAAAGGAAATTGATTAATTCTGCACTGTGCTGATATACTTTGCTAATTCCCTTCAAGAATAATCCAAAGAATGTTATTGCAAATATATTACTGTTTCTTACTGAACTCTCCAAAAGATGTAATGATAAGTGTCAGTCTTTGTAACAGATATTTCTCCTCCACTTGCTCTCAATGTAAAAAATAATAACAATATTGTTTTTTTCCTATACTGTAGTAAAAACAAAGAACTGTTCAAATACATTCCTTAGACTGACAGTGGTCTTAAGGCTTGACAGGAAAGGTCCTGCTGGTGATCACCAGGTAGTGGGCATTATGCTGTTCTTCTTCACCTTCAAATATCTGTACTTGGGAAAAATCTGCAGTGAAAGGCAGCCAAGAGCTGAACTCAGCAGTGCAGCAGCAGAAGCAGCTTGAGGAAGTACCAGCAGATGATGTCAGAATATTTTAGATTTGAGTGGTAGCCAGTATTTGAGGCCTTGCAGGTTATTTTCTGCAGGAATAAAAACTGGCAAGATACACATGTATTTGGGTAACTGAAGAAAAAACTGTTATGTCATTCACAATGTACATGAAAACTATTGCAACGAACGTGCTAGGAACAAACAGCAAATGTTAGCTTACTTGTTTTGGAGTCACATAAGGGTATTTTCAAGGTATAATTGTATGAAATCTTAAAGAGGGTAAATTAAATCAAGCATAATGCTGTGTTAATGGGCACATGCTTGTAGTATCTTATCTGGCTTTGATATGACATGTGTATCACATACCATTTACCTGTTTGCACATATGCAGTTGAATGTGTGTGTAATCTGTTAATTTCATATGCTAGTAAACCCCAAGGTCTTAGCCACTTATTGTTTCTCAGCCAAATGACTTCTGCTTATGGATTATTATTATGAAATAATAGAAAATATGTTTAAAATTATCTTAATAAACTAACCCTATACCAATGAGAAGCCAAGTATACTTAAATGTTGTTTTCAGACCTTAATTTAACCTGTTCTTTAAAGCTTTTAATGGCTAAGATTCTACAGCTTCTCTGGGTAATTTATTCCAGGGCTTCATCATTCTTACTGTTAAAAAGCTTTTTTTCTTGTGTAACCAAACTTTCCCTTGATACAGATAAAACTCTAAGTTCGTTTTCTAGCCCTACTGGAATTGCAGAAGGTATCTTTCCTCTTTGCAATTCCCTTGTTATGCTTAGAGCATAAGTCCTCAAAACCCTTTCTAGATTAAATTATTCCTCAGTTATGCTTATGAATGGACAATTAATTGTTTCCTACCATCTTCACTTTCTGTTATTTTTTCCATATATTTCTTCTTACTAATGTCTATCCTATCTCCCCTAAGTAAAATTACATACTAATCAGAGAATAAGACTGCAAACACTTTGTGCTAAATACTACCTGCTACCTTGCATATGTACACCTTTTGGCTCATTCATGATTAGTCAAGCAATACTAAAAAACCCCTCCTTCTACTTGAAATTCATAGCTACCCTGAAAATATACGACAAATAAATACAACGTTTTATATTGTAATACAGATAATACATTTAATTTTCTTGAGAATTATGGCAATGTTTTGTGTAGATTTCACATAGTCACTGTTTTGAAGGTGCATGTAGAGTTTTTTGGGTTTTTTTTAAAGTCTATCTTAATCAAACAAAAAGCTCAGATGAACCACTTTTGCTCCAAAATGTAGTGTAATGCTAAAAATATATAATTAAATGGATTTATGAAGAATTAAAATAAAAGCAGCATCAGAGACCAAGACTGAAATTACCAACTTTAATTTTAGAAAAAGAGCTAAGAATAGATATATGTTTTGGTTAATATTAATAAATTGTTCAGATAATGCTTCCAGAATTGCACATATACACAAAGCTTGATTTTTACTTTGTACTGTTGCTTGCACCTGTGAAGTATGTGTGTTTAAAAATATACATATGCAGAGAATATTTGAAAGTCTAACTGCTTCATACTTCTATTTATTCATATCGAATTGTTTAAAAACACCGTTAAATCTATCATGAGTAAGCAAACCTTCAGATTTCATTTTTTTGAGTGATTTGGATTATACTTGAGGTTGGAAGGGCAGGTTTCAAAGAACCATCCTGGGAAACAAAACTGTGGAAAAGAAACATCATTTAAAAACATTCATTGTTGTATGAATTGTAGGAAACCATCCCTGCTATAATGAGCTACTATGTATAATATGCTTTTACAATAATAACAGCTGTAGAGCAATTATTTTCTGAGTTACTGTCTCTTAGAGACAAATGTAAGCAGAATAAAAAAGAGAAAATTTTCCTTTGGATTTATAGAGAAATATATGTGAATGATACATATGAATTATAGAGAAATATATATGTATGCATATATAGATACACATATATATGTATAGGAATTATATAGAAAGCGTAGTACACTGAAGTGACTCATGGCTCCAGAAAATAAAACTCATAATACTAATGACTGTTTTCACTTTCAAGAATAATATGACAACTCTTTGCAATATATTCATTTTAAAGTTAAAATTTTCAATTACTATTCTTTGAGCTAAGAAAAAATTATGATTACTGTATGCTGTACACTAATTTGTTAAAAAAAAAAAAAAAAAAGCCCCAAACATTAAATCATAGGTGATTTTAGTTAACAATTTTTTTTTTTGTACTAAATTTGGACTAGGCAAATAAGCATTGTGTGGAAATGATCTATTCCACCCGATACACACAGTTAAAACTGAAATCACCATCTGACAGCACACCAAAATAATTTCAGTTAGGTGCAAATAACTCAAAATATATTCAAATTCTTGGAACAAAACCATAATCTTACTGAATGATAAACAAAATCTTAGACTACTCCTGTTCTAATTAAGAAATCTAACAAAGTTATTATGAAATCTGATATTTATTTGAAATTGATTTGAATATAAAACGAGTGTCATATAACGCTGTTGTTTAAAGGAACATCTAAAAATCTGAACAGAAATACCCATTCTAAATGGAACTGTAAATTGTCTGACTATCCAGGCTGGTAGCTTGCAAAAGTGCTGAGAGGTTAGTACTACCATGGCAAGCACACAGTGTGTCTTGCAGTGTAAAGGCACCAAGAAAGTTCAGCACCAAGAGTTCTTCAGCTGAGTCTACTGTGAGTAGTCATCTTGTTCTGTATGAAGTCCTGAAACTTCTGCCCAGAAACATGGTACTCATCAAGACTACAAACTGCTATATTTTCCACAAGAATAGGGGAAAAAAAAAAAAACCTTTCAAAAAAGGTTATCTTCCATGTTCAATAGTTACATATTTAGTATAATTGTAACAACATCTAAAGATGTCATAGTAAAGGTCATAGTCTGCTAAAGTAATGTGAAGAAGAAGAGTCGTTCCTTCCTACCAAAGAGATTAAATTTACCTGCTGAATGAATTTTGGCCTCTTCAACCCACAAAGATAAACTTAGAGATGCATAAAAATAGTAATGAACAATTATAAAGGGCTCTATTTAACTCCATTCCTGTCTCCAGCTGTGGCTTGAAGGAGATTTTCAGACTTGTATCCACATTTGCCAGTGCCTTTTGGCAAATAATTTCACTTTTTTGCTACTACTTGTATGAAAAAAACGCTTCCTTTTAGTAATTTGAAGACTTACTCTTGTTAACTTCACTTGTTGGCCTTCATCTTTTAATTACCCAGTCTATGGGTCATGAAAGGTCTTTTTGAAGTTCTTCAGGCTGCAATCTGTGTATAAAACTTCTTACTGAAATATATCTGAGCTTAGTTATTTGTGAACATTTTGCTTGAAGTCATTGATTATAAGAACTTTTTCACCAATATTAGGTCTTGCTTACCCAAATGCATAAAATGTTTTAAATGGTTGTTGCTCTGATTATTTTAATCTCTTCATTTAAGTGAACACAGAAAGCTTACCAATTACATACTTCAAATGCCTTGGTCAAGGAAATGCATGGAAGAATCAGCTTTCTAGGAGAACCTTTTCAATGGCAGAACGTCAGCAGGTCTCGAATATATCAAACCACCTTTATTCAGATATAGATATAGATTATTATTTAAAGTATTCTAATAAGATTTTTAAAACATTGCATACTAACTTTTGGAAGTTCTTTTTCACAACAAATCTTAATGCAATACATGTATTTTATATATATAAACACACAGAAATGTATCTGACTGAAGATAATACTTTTCCAATATCATCAAAATACATAGAGACTGTTCTTCTAATGTCATAGCTGCTTTTATTTTGTTATCCTCCTGGTTGTTACCAACAGTTCATATTTTACTTATTGGTTCCTCAATGGGCAAACTGTCTCTAGGGGTCCCTTGCCTGAGCAAGAGGGTTGGACAAGAGGTGCCTTGCAACCTCAACCATTCTTTGATTCTGATCCATTCTTTGATTCTGATCCTTTCTTCAAACTATATTTCTGCTAAATTGTGATCATCTTTTCTGCAAAGTGATTGTACTTCATTTAAAATATATTTTTTCACACAGGTTCAAATGTATTAGAAATTATGTGCTTCACAGAAATCCAAATAGGTTTGAATGGAGATTTACAACTTGAAAATTTTACTTGAACTTTCATGATCCATTCAAATAATGCCAGGCATATAGTCTTTCCATGACTGAGTTTAATTTAGGTATAACAAAAAGTTAAGGAATACCACCAGTGCTTTCCTGTAGGCTGATAAGATTGTTTTGGACTTCCAGTGCTTAGCTCAGCCTTCCTCCTTGAATGGGTGTCTCTTGTCCAAAAGAGTCTTTAAGTTATGTTTAACAGACAAGGTGAAGTGAGTTAATTCAGTTAGCTTAACAGAATGTTTAAGTAAACAGAGTGAAAAGCTATGCAAATTTAAAAAAAAATAATGACTTAAGAGATAGAAAGTGCTGTTCATATCTAACATTATTAACATAAGCCCATTCCTCTTTTTGTGCTGTTAAATGGAAGGCAAATAATATTTAAAATCAGGAAAACCTTTTTAATGAGACAGCAATCAGTAAGTATTAAAGAAGTATCCCAGAAAAGCTGTTCAAATGATATTTAAATGGTTATGAAAAGTGCTATTTATAGTATTTCTTTTAACTTAGAGAAGGGTTTGAACTGGTTCACTCAAACTGCAGTGTTCAGTGGTCTCTATATCTCTTTCAGAGGTCGAACAGTTTGTGTTTTCAAGATGATACTTGCTTATTATAATACTTTTAAAAAATAGAAGAAAATACTATGCAGCCCACATGTGAAAACTTGCACACACAAGTATAATAGAGGTAGAACTTTGGTATTAATGTCTCAAGCTATCCCGTTTAACTTAATGGATCCCTGTGTTTCACAGATACTTAGATCTGGCTGTTGAAGTTCTTCAGATCTAAAAGCTCATGTCACGTAATGTTACTCTCTAAAATGCAGGGATCTAGCTTGAGCAATGGTATATGTTTCTACTATATTTTATGGAGACGAAAGGCATCTCTAGAGGATGATTCATTTTGTCTATCTTAGAAGGGGATGAATTGCCCCCTTGAGGTAGCTATTTCTCTTCATAACACTTACATTTTAGATGACTGATCTTAAGTACTGTGAATCCCCTATCTAGCGTTCCTTAGAGAGACACAGAATGCTTTTTTCTTGATATGTGAAAAAAACTCCAAGGATGGAAAATGCAAGACCTCTTTCAATGCTTGACTGTCCTAACAGTGAAAAAGTTTTTCATATATCAATTTGGAACCTCTCTTGTTTCAATTTATGTCAACTGTATTTCAAATAAAGCTGATAGGTATCATTTTTCCCCATTCCTGAGAAGCATGCTTCAAGTATTTCTAACAAATAACTTCAAAAGTGAATTTCTACAAGGAATTTGCGTGATGATTGCTACTTTCACCCTAAAATAGGGTCACAGGACGAAGAGAAGAATATAATTCTTCTCTCTATCTGCTGTATAATAACTCAGTGATTTTACCATTCATCTGTGAATGTAAGTAATGTGGGTTTTGAATCCTTCAAGAATTGCTCATGTTTTATATGACACAGGTATTAACAAATTGTGAAATTCATGCTGGCAGAGGGACCACAACTCCAGACAATATTCCAAATAATCATTACAAGAGTTGTGTTGTTCATTTCCCATTAAATACTGGATAATTTTAACAGACTGTTTATGCAGCCTAAGAAAACAGAACACAAGGTGGCACTTGATGGTAATTTTATTACCCAAGTCTAGAAAGTGACCCTAAGATTACCATATCCAGAAGGTTTACCCTTCCAGAAGCCACTGGGGATATCAGCCTTATTGTCTGCATTGATGTCTCTGTATAATGTGTTTCTGTCTTAGAAGAAAACACCACATTGCTATCAAATCCATTTCATCCCATGCAGCTACAATTGCGTTTCAATCATCTTTCATCATTTGAAGACCCATTTTCCAGGTTTAGACATAAAAGACTGTGTTTGCAACACATATAGCACAAAAAGTACTTTCTGCACTGCTTGCCCAATTTCAGCACTTAAGAACAGCCTGTTTCATTCTGAGGTTGCAAAAGCAGCAAAAGTCCAATATAGAGACAAATACAATTATGTTATGATTTTTAATGTGATATTTAAAGATTTTAACTGGCTGTTTCTACCACTTCTCTTAGAAATCACAGAATGTTAGGGATTGGAAGGGACCTCAAAAGATCATCTAGTCCAATCCCCCTGCCGGAGCAGGAACACTTAAATGAGGTTACACAGGAATGTGTCCAGGTGGGTTTTGAATGTCTCCAGAGAAGGAGACTCCACAACCCCCCTGGGCAGCCTGTTCCAGTGTTCTGTCACCCTCACTGAGAAGACGTTTCTTCTCAAATTTAAGTGGAACCTCTTGTGTTCCAGTTTGAACCCATTACCCCTTGTCCTACTGTTGATTGTCACTGAGAAGAGCCTGGCTCCATCCTCGTGACACTCACCCTTTATATGTTTATAAACATTAATGAGGTCACCCCTCAGTCTCCTCTTCTCCAAGCTAAAGAGACCCAGCTCCCTCAACCTTTCCTCATAAGGGAGATACTCCACTCCCTTAAACATCTTAGTTGCCCTGCGCTGGACTCTCTCCAGCAGTTCCCTGTCCTTCTTGAACTGAGATGCCCAGAACTGGACACCACATTCCAGGTGTGGTCTCACCAGGGCAGAGTAGAGGGGAAGGAGAACCTCTCTCGACCTGCTAACCACCCTCCTTCTAAGAGACCTCAGGATGCCATTGGCCTTCCTGGCCACAAGGGCACAGTGCTGGCTCATGGTCATCCTGCTGTCCACCAAGACCCTTTGCCCTATGCTGCACTCTAGTAGGTCATTCCCCAATTTATAACGGAACCTGGGATTGTTCCTACCCAGATGCAAGACTCTACATTTTCTCATGTTAAATTTCATCAGGTTATTCACTGCCCAACTCTCCAGCCTGTCCAGGTCTTGCTGGATGGCAGCACAGCCTTCTGCTGTGTCAGTCGCTCCTCCCAGCTTGCTGTCATTAGCAAACTTGCTGACAGTGCACTCTATTCCCTCATCCAAGTCATTGATGAATATATTGAATAATATCAGCCCCAGTACTGACCCTTGAGGCTTTGAGGGATGCCACTAGATACAGGCCTCCAACCAGACTCTGCCCCATTGACCACAACTCTCTGGCTTCTTCCATTCAGCCAGTTTGCTGTCCACCTCACTACCTGATCATCCAGACCACACTCCCTCAGTTTAGCTGTGAGGATGCTGTGGGAGACTGTGTCAAGTGCCTTACTAAAGTCAAGGTATTTGTATACAGTTCAGTGTGTAGTGTAGTAAACATAAAATTTATCCAATACATTGACAAAAATTGTAACTAATAATCTGTGATATTAATTTAAATATTTATCTAGTATAAGGTACAAATGACTGTCTGAGGTTGGTTTTTTTTTTTGTTGGGTTTTTTTTTTTGTTTTGTTTTTTCTGTTTGTATCCAGGATAAATGGCTGCATTTTAAGCAACGAGCTCTAGAAGAAAAAAAGTATTTAATATGAATTAGTAGAAGATTATTGCTTTTTGTAATTTTTTTTGTTACTGATGTGCATCTTGATGTTGTCGTTAGCATTCTGATACAAAGTCAGTCACTAGCTCTTTAGCTTTTGCTATTGTATTTTCATGATAGTTTCAAATTTTCCAAGCTTGTTTCACAATTATTTTCTACATTAGATTTTATTTTCAGTTGATTGAGTTGTTTCCAAGCTAATTAACTTCCTTTGAATATGTCCTATTTTTACCCTTTTCTCCTGCCATTACAATTAAAATTCTACCCTATGTGTTCCTTAATGTATAACTGCATTTAGTTTCTTCTCATGTGTCTTCCTGCTTTGCTCCTGATCCCTCCTATGGTGCTCTAACTACTTAGTGGGGATAGACTGGGAGTTTATCAGCCATTCAGTTAGTTGAGCAGAGAAAACAGATATTAAACCTCAGATGCATCTGTTCTCTCTCACAAAACATTGTCCCTTTGAGAGCTCTTATTCTCTTTCTAATTCAGTTCAAATTGCCCTGTATATTCAGAAGGTTAGGTGAGCCAAAGAATGTAACATACTGTGATCCTATAGCCTTAATCTCCTTAGGAAATTAAACTAAAAACATGTCTACTACTGAAGAATGAATCAAATAAAAGCAGATGTGAATATCACATTTAAAGCTTGGGGTCCTGAGATATGTGTAGATAATGTACTGTACAACGCAATAAATAAGTTTCAAAAAAATGTTTAAGATTTTTGCTATGTGCAGCTGCAAAGAAAGGAAACCCACACATGTGATTAGGATGGGTTTTTATTTTCTTTCACCCTAAGGAAACCTGACTTAAAAGTATTGCAAATCCTGATAATGTCTGTTTAAAAAAGCCATGATAAATTGTTGTGTTTTTGTAAATGTGTATTTGGATTATCACAGAAACTGCAGTTATTTCAATCTGCTTGTATTTCAATCTGTTCCTGTATAGCGTTGTGTTATTGTGATGTATTATTTGGCTGCTATATGTCCCTTCTATAAGGTTTAATAATGAAATATTTTCATTTTGTTTTCTTCTTTTCTCAGTGAAAAAAGCAATTGAACTGAAATCAAGAGGAGTCAAGATGTTGCCCAGCAAAGACAGTAACCACAAAAATTCTGTCTGTAAGTTATGTCATTATCTTTAGCGAATATATATATCTTCTGGAGTCCTACTAAATATACAAATCAAAGAGAGAGGTGTTGGGAGGCTGTGCACTTCCAATTGCCACTGAATTAGAACGCTGCTAGTAATACTGAGGGTATGGAAAGCAGAATGTGGTGGTATAATGTCTGAAAAACATGGGTATCTATATAAACAAAAGCAAATAAACAAATAAAACCCTCCAAAATATTATATATCAGGACATTTGGAATTCAGAGATGCAAGACGAGTTAGCAAACCCAAGCAGAACAGTACCATATAGACTTTATCTATTCAGTACTGGAGTCAAGAAGGCATGTTAGCATTTTCTGGATCTAAGTTTATGTTTTCTGATCTTTTTTCTTCCTCTCAGTTAATATCACAGCTCTAATTCTTCCCCCTCCTTGACACACTGTGTCCTGGTGACTGCTTCTTTCCAGTCCCGTGATATAGTACAGCAGGGGTATAAGAATTGCTGTAATTCCCAGCTTCTCAAGAAGACAGAGATCACCTTCCCTTCATTGCATGCTTATTGCACTCTGGAATGACATCTCCTTAGTCTCTCTACATCTTTTCCCCAGATATAGTGTAAGAGTAAAATCAAGATGCTAACTATGGGAATATGAGGCTATTAATTTTTTGAACATCACTTTCCCTCAACAACTGGCATTCTGAGTAGTATGTTGAGAGCTCTGTCTCCATTAATCAGGCTAGTCTTGAAACAAGAAAAATAATAAGATAATTTTATATTTTGGAAAGCATAGAGTTCTTTAGCCCTCTCCCACCAAAAAAAACCAAACAGGCAGAGGACAAGCCAGTGTTCATGCACAACTCATTAAAAGTGCTCGTATAATGGCTATGATGTATTCGAATAAATTATTTCTTCATGTAATAATGCTGAAATCAATGGAGTGAAACCAAGGCTATGTTTGCCTCACTGTGCGCTGTTCTGCAAGTGCAGAAATAACAAGTATCTTGAAGACTAATGTCTAGGGAATATGATTTGGTCTCAGTGTTTCTGCAGTGCGTTGTTTAAAGAAAAGCATTTTGGTATGCTCACCAGAACAAAAGAGGCATGACAATTTTCTGCTTTAAATATTGCATGTTGATGGTGTGGCACTCCAAACGAACTTTTTATGCAAGGTGTAGCAGGAAAAGTTGATCCATCTCTTTGGTGTTTGTATCTGAATGGGTGATTATTTCATTATTTATAAGTTACTTCTGGGAGCTGTGTGATCTCTGCTTAGACTCTCAGAGCTTATGCTGTCAGACACCACTTTTAATTACAGAAAGTGGAAGTAAGGCAGGCTATGGAAGAAATTATTATAAGGCAGTCTGCTGTTCACTTTGAATGCAGCGCCTTTTGTCTCTTTTTTTTTTTTCTTTGTGTTTTGACTTGTGAAGCTTGATTATCATGTCTGACTTTTCAATATAAACCTAAGAACTGCATTGTTAATATTAGCTTTACTTTAACATATATGAAACTTATTAAAATGATAAGATTCAAATATAAACAGTTGGATTCAAATGTATTTTGCTGCTCTTTCTGACGTAAGCCTTTAGTATTTAGCCATTTTTCTTGCTAGCAATTATGTAGATGGAAAAAGTAATTGGGAATTCAACTTCAGAGAACTGATAAGAACGGATACTACCTTTTGATGCCAATTAGCAAATCTCTAAAAAAGTAAATTAAAGACTAGCACCTCTCCTCATTTTTGTGTGTTAGATCTTTTTGATATTTTCTCTCCATAAAACAGAAAGCTTACTTTTGCATTTTGATTACTGGGGGATAGATGGAATGCAAATACCAGCATTGCAAATGCTGTGAGAGCATGCCCTGTGAACCCCAAGGTCTGCAGGTTTCCCACAGCTATTCCTCCAAAGCACACCCTGAGAGAAGCTGCAGAAAGAATTTCACAGTGGCACAACTCGGCTAGGATTTAGGCAGAAAACGTTACCAATAATACTTCCTTGTGGAACATCGAGCAGTATTTCAGTCACATACTCTCTTGTGTATCCCACTCATCTCCTCATGGACCTGCCTGGATTTCTGGATGCCTTCTTTCAACTGCTTGTCATTGTTTATAAAGAGTCAGGTAGCAAAGCGTGGCTTTGGGATATAAGTGCCTTGGAAGATTTACTGTGGGAAAAAAAGTCATTATGTATTGGTTCACTCTCTAGGGAAGGAACAAGGTTTTGCTTTTTCATTTTTAATTCTTCAGTACACCTGAAGGAAACATATCAACTGATTGCTAGAATGCTCCTGCCAGCTACTACCCTTTAGTAGTGGGCCAGATGCTGTTGAATTATGATTAATTTATGCAAGGAAATGGGATAAAGATGGGGAAAATGATTGAACTAAAATAAGGTCCTGATTCATCCAAACTTTGCACTTGAAAAGGTTTTGGAACAGTAAGCTGGGAGAAAGTAAATAGACAGGCAGTTATGATGGTTACTTTTACACAATTGGTTCTCTTTGGTGCTTGAGCTGCTACAGACAGTGGCCAAATCCAATACTAAGAGTATTTCTCCTTGGTCGTCTGAAACTGATCTCTCAGAGGAGCAAGGAGAGAGTTTCAGTTTATGAATCTGCTTAGGGAAAGCAAATCCAATTACATCTGATTTTTGTCCAACTGTTTTCTTGCAGGCTCAGTCTACTGACTTTTGTTCCCTTACCTAGTCATTCTGATATATATGGTACATTGCCAAAGGAAGTTACTTGGCCTATTTTGTTATCGTCACTCACTCTCATTCTAAAATGCAATAAGCCTGCAGACTCTGTGTCCCTAATCGTTGTGGAATATTTCCAAACTATATTTTGCATAGTTTTGATTACTAGCTCCTGTACAAACTTGTTTTCATGGCAATATTCCTGCCCAGCAGCTCTGTCAGAGGGTGATTATTACCTCTAAACATCTGTACGTTACCTCTCCAATGGAGAGACTGTACCAGGAGCATCCTGTACATCCAAATCAAGGAGAGCCCTAATGAAGTGGGCTGTGAGGAAAGATCATCATCAGACAGCCACAGTCCTTATAAAATACTTATTTTCTAGGCAAGAAAGAGACCCTTGTAGTTTATCTTTTCAAGTCTGCAAGGCAGCCCCCCACTTCCAGGCCCCCTCATCAGCAGGAGGACAGAGCACAGGAATGCAGTAAGCTCACACTAAATGCCAAGGAAGTTGAGTGAGGTGAGAGCCATCATACAAGGTGAAAAGTCGAAATGCAGCCAAGGTTTATGCGGTGCTGGTGCAATAACACTAGGAGGCGAAGGCTGCAATGAGAATAAAGTGTCTGGGAGATCTGATTTCCTGAGTTTGCTCTTAAAATTCAGTGTGGGTAGTGGCTCAAGACACATGAGGCAGTGAACTGCAGGGCATGTCCACATTCTGGAATAGCAGCAACGATTAATAGATGAAGACCAAGTGATTCTTTAAAAAATACGGCATTCATATTGCACTATGTTAAGAGTTCATAGTAGTTACTGAATACTGAGTGACTTAACTTTCAAAAGTGTTCAATGTTTGAACTACCATATTTACAAAGTGAGAGATCTGTAGATACTCACTGAGTAAAAACCTCTTGAACTTCAATAAAGCAATTTCAGTCTTCTCTAGTATTATTTGAAAATCTATTTCAGAATACCAGAAAAAGACATATTGAATTATTTGAAGAGCATGATTTTAGTGTAAGATTAATACATTATCTGAAAACTTACCTCCAGAGTTTATCTAAAGAGCTCTTCACCCTGAAGATGATAAAAAGAGCTATTTTTAGACTAATTTTTGCCATTTATAGCCAAAGAACAAATGAGTTTATAGACTAAGTATTGACTGGTTGCAGCACATTAAGGTGAGTTAGTAGTACATGCTGCTGGAACTATAGTGATTAATAGCAAAACAGGGTAACATAGCTCATTCTGTGTAAGAAAGAAAGAGTGACAACAGTCATTATTTATTTTGTTATCGGGAAACTCACAAAAATGACTTAACACATTGCATTGTAGTTAAAAATATATTCATGGGAAAATTTTAGGGTGGAATTTTGTTGTTTACCAATATATTCCTCATGTTTTAAATAAATCGGTAATTTCATCTTCTTGGCATATTGCTACTGGTAAATTTACTTTGATGGATGCAAAATGATGACTAGGAAAAGTTTTTCTCTTCAGTTAGTGAAAGACTATTTCCCTAAGAAGGACAATATTGCACTAAATATTAACTAGGTATGAAAACTAAGATAAAATAGAGTGAATTAAGAAATTAAAAAAGACAAAATTTGCTGGCAGGCAAATTTTCTGTGGTGAAATTCTTTAGGCCTGTGCCCCTTCAAGAAGGACAAATTTTAAAGCACTGGAGAAATAAATGTAGCATAATTCTTTCTTCTTGATTGGTCTCACTGTCAGCTAAAACACATAAAGCAAATATAGAAATGCTGGCAGCTTTCAGACTTGCTTTTATTCTGGGGCACTCAGTAGTTCTCGAACAAGACTTTGGCAGGTTGTTTTCCCTGTTCTGACATGCAGGTGATTAGTTTGCCACTGCTTCCAAAAACAGAGCAAAGGAGCTAGAAAAAAAGGATAGCATACCAATAGACAAAATTTACTAATATTTTTTTGGGGAAATGCACCAGCATTGTATTTTTCAGTATTATTTGCTTTGTGTGCTTTAAAAAGAGAAATTTCTAATCTTGGATCTTAGGATTTCCTTTTACAAATACCTCCGTCTTTCTAAAAGTTTTGTTTCCTGGGCTCTTCATAAACCATTGCAACACAAGGGTAAGCAGTGTCAAGATTCATCTATAGTTCTTTTCCAACCATAGTTGAGCATCCATTCTGCATCTTCTGTGTTTAGTGGCAGATATACCCCCTCTCTCAAAGGGAAAACTTCCTAAACTTCCTTTGAAACTTCCTAAACTTCCTTTGAAACTTTCTAAACTTCCTTTGAAACTTCCTAAACTTCCTTTTAAACTTCCCAAAACTTCTTCAAAAAGAAAAGGATTTGAAACACCTACATTTAAGAGGTTGAGAATCCTCAGAGGAAGCTTTGGGGTCCCAGTCCAATTATGGACTCAGGAGGTTCAAAAATTATTCCAAGAGTGAGATTAAGACACAAACAAGGTGAGATGGCACTAAACAATCTTATTTTATTTTTATACCTAAAGCAGAGTAAATTTATTTCATTTTCTCACCTAAAGCTAGAGTGACAAAGGGGAAGAAATTAGGAGGAAAGTAAAGCAAGCATGCAAGAAGATAAGCAACAGATAAGCAAGATGTAGTCAACGCCAGGGATCCAAAAGTGGGACAGCTCTCAGGTTTCAGGCCTCCGTCACGCTGGTAGTTTGCAGGTCTCAGGTCCTGGTAACACTTGGCAGTTTGCAGGTCTCGGGTTGTGCCGGTATCGGAGTTCAGGTCCCGATAGGTGTTGGCAGTGCTCAGGTCTCAGGTTCGCCAGTTCCAGGTGACAGGTTTTGGTCCTGGTAGTGAATGGCCACACTTTCAAGTCCTAACTTGGTCATTTTACGGCAGTTGGTGGTGGGCATTGCCTGAGCACACTGCAGGCCTAGTCACAGATGTTGGTGGCTGATATTGATGGAGCTTCACTTGAGCTTACATAGGCTTCAAGCATTCTTTGAGTTTTAGTAATTCACAGTGATCATGCATTTTGCACTTTCATTTGCTATATTTAGGCCTTTACAGCAGACCCAATTAAGCAAGCAGTGTGAGCAAGCATTTTTCTATAACAAGCAGGCCTTAAGCGTATTATTTTGGCAAGCAAGCTTTGAGACAAATAATTCACAATATCTCAGCCTTCCGCACTTACACTGTGTGTTAAGGACCACTGTCTTTCACACACACTCAAACTGTATGCTGAGAACCACAGTCTCTCACAGAAGCCAAACCAGAAACCTGTTGTGTGCTGAGATCAGTATGAAGGTGCCTCTTTCTCATTAGTTCTATAGGAATTCTCTGTGAAGATCTCAGTGTTCTCAGTGGAAGTTACTCTGTATTTGTGTGTTGTGTTGTATTACTGAAAGGATTCTCATTTGTAAGTGCCCAATCAGAAACTTCCTAAATGCTTACATAGTGTCATAAACTCTCCAGCCTTTTCAATCATGAAAGCTTTTTTTCATTATTTCAAATACCACAGCTTGAAAACAAAAGCATTTATTAAGTTTGCTTTTACATTGTGCATTTCTGCAAGTCAGAGGGAGTATTGTTTAGAACTTACTGATGTATTAATTACAAGGTTAGGAAACACAAAGCTTAAATAAGTAAGATTTTGTGGGCCTAGCATGTCTGCAAATATCCAATGTGATTTGCAAAAGCCTTTTTACAGAAATACTGAGCTTATGTTAAAGATTCAGTTAAAAACAAAGAAAAAGGAAGGAAGTAATACTTAGAACACTGCCATTTTTATACAATAGGTTAAGGATTGGATCCTGGAAACTTTACTATTAAAAGTATCTCTGTTGTATATGTATATGTACATATATATGTATAATTATAGATAAATGCATAACATACAGTATTTCATTACACAATTTATCATACATTTATTGTATGTCTAGTAAGAGATGACTCTATTGCCCCATTTACTGAGTATTATAGGATGAAATTGGGCAGTAGGAAGTAGTAACTGTAGGATTATCTTCTAACAATTTTGTAAAGCTTTAATAAAACAGGAAGGATAATTACTCTGATATATTTTGTCCTATCATAAAATTTAATAATACAGAGTTGTCCAAGTGTTAAAGAATTTAGAATCTTCAGAGAAGATGAGTATCCCTATGTCATGAAATTCTACAGTGCTATTTTACTAGATTGTATAAATTGCTTCATAAATCAGGTTAGTAAATTGTACTTGCTGTTTCTAAATAAGCCTTCATCACGGCAGGAGTTTAAATGTCTTTTAAAATACTATGCAAAAATCTTGCTGTGAAGAGAGCTACTGCCTAAATACATTTGTGGAGAGAAGTATCACTTGTAGCTACAAGCAAAACAAGGTGCTTCATCAATTATTTAATAAACCATTTGCATATATAATTTGTAAAATAACCAGAAGAAACCATATAGTAAAATATGTAAAACAAGATGTAATGTAATTGAATTATGGATACTTAAGATTAATTGTTATCCAGCTAGGGAGGCGAAACTGCCATTAAATAATTTTTATATAGTAATAATTTTCATAGGACATTACTGATTAAACAAAGTGAATGTTTATACTGTACAGTAAATTGACATTGAATGGTGTTATTTTCAAAGTCAAAGAATTAAGAATAAGTAACCTGCTTTTAGCAATTACAATTCTGTATAAATTAGCTATTAATATGAAATTTAAATATAAACCTTAATACTTTTATATGCCTTTGTTGGCATAGCTCGCATGCACGACTCTTTTAAAAATATAGATGTGAGCAGTAAATGCGTTGGCAAAAATGAAGTCTCCGAAGATTCAAATAATATATTTAAATTGTGAAGGCACTGAGAACTTGTGGGTGGGTGTACCTCTGGTACATAAAAAAACATTAAAATACTTTTAATTAAAGAAAGAACTATGACACTGGTCCATGCAGTGAAGGTGTGCTGCAGAATATAGATACCCTCACTGTCAAGTGCTTTGGAAGGGTTTGACACTTCCCACCTCGTGCAAGATTTCCACTTTCTATAGAGGCTAATATTGCAGTTTTGAAAGTTCTACACTAGCTGCATAGCTCTTGCGTGTTGAGTATGTATTCAGAACCTGGTTCTCTAAATCCAAGTGTGGGAGAATATCTTCTGATTTAGATAAAAGGTCAATATCTTCAGCATTTGATGGAAGGTCTTAGACTATTTTCCTTTTGCAGAATTTGTTCTTTACCTTGTGAAACACTTTGAAAAATAATTTCAGCTGTGTTGGCATAGCGTCTCACTGTCAGTTCGCCTGTCACACTGGAACATATCTATTCCTGCAGCTCTTCTAAGCAGAACTGCAAAGTGCCAAAGTTGGATAGGTTTGGAACAAGGAAGTATCGTTAGGTGACAGCTAATTTATCAGCTTCAGACCAGTTTGAGTCCACTACTTCTTCACTTGGAAAAGGGAAGTAAAAACCACTTAAATTATGTATCAATATCCTCAATAATGTGCATTGAAGAGCTCGAGATATTTTTGTAATTGAACCAAAGAAACCCAAGAAGAAACTAAAATGGAAATAAATACATTGGGTTGCCTTTGGAAGGAAAGGACTGGTTGTTGATTTAGGGAGGGGGAATTATACAATGTTATGTGTCCTTCCACTGAAATTAATAAACAGATTGTTCTTTAAAAAACAAATAATGGTTACTCAACTCCATAAATTTAAAATACAAACAGAAAGAATAATCCAGAAAAATAAAAAAATACCTTGCTAAATTTTCTGTTTTATGTCAGCATACTTGAAAAAGAAGGGACTGTAAGTATGGTGCTCTGGCTTGTATGCATGCTCCTATCATACAAACCATCTGATCTTAAGTGACAAGATCACTTTTTGAAAATAATATAAGTTTTAATACACACAATGGCAATAAAAAATCATAGAATCATAGAATCATTTTGGTTGCAAGAGACCATCAAGATAATTGAGTCCAATCATTAACCTAGTGTCAGCCACTCCTCCCAGTTTTGTACTATCAGCAAACTTGCTGAGAGCATACTCTGCCCCAACATACAGATAATATGAATACTGACAGGTAGAAAATAATTCAAGGTAGAAAATACCCACTGTTGTCCCCTTGTCTACCAAGTCAGTCATCTCACTGTGGAAGCTTATCAAGTTAGTCAGGCATGACTTCCCCTCGGTGAATCCATGCTGAGCACTTTCAGTCACCTTTATAGTCAAGCTAGTAATTTAGCCTCTAGAATATTATTAAGAAAAAGTAGGTTTAACTCTAAAAAGTTTTAATTTAACAGGAAATAATTCTATCTTAAAGTCCATATTTTTCTGCTAATACAACCATTTATTTGATTTCTGTCACCTCACTGTCACAACATTTCCTGCTTCACAGTCCTAACATGAAAGAGGTTCTGCATAAGCAAAAGAGATGTGTGAAAACCGTATGCATAACTTCCCTAGTTTAATGCTTTTTAACTGAACTCTGATGCTTGATGTCTCTGCTAGAGGAGCTATGAAGTCAGTGAATTATCAAATTAACAAGAGCAAAACAGTATGGTTTCTATAAGCTGACATTTCAAGTGGCATGTATTAATTTATTCAGGATGCTATGTTTTATTGCCATATCAGCTTTTCCTTCATGTTTTTGAAGTCACATGGAAAACCTGTTTCGTACTGAGAAGTCATGTTTCTTTCTCAGTGACACCAGCCCTTGTTTTCAGAAGTCTGAAAATGCAACTGCAGTACAGAATAGCAGAACTTAAAATAAACTGTCATAAATGACAAACACTTATGTTAAGATTAAAAATAGATCATAAAGCACCATCTGCCAGGATATTACTCAAGTATATCTATGGAACAGATTAAAAATTGGATCCACAATTTAGCACATCAAAGTTCAAAAGCACTTAAGCACTTAAAATATATTTTTTCGTATTATTTTCTTTGTTGTTTTTCGGTTAAATTAATCACAATCATTTCTGGTCTAGTCTTGAAGCAGAAATGCTAATCTGTAACACGGCCTTTCTCATGACAGAGGATGAGATGTTTTGGAGAGGCAGAGCTTGTGTCCCACATCACTGTTGTAAAAACAGAACATTTGCTGAGCTTTGGTCAAGTTCACTATAAAATATTTTTCTGGTTTTCAGTGTTTCAGTTCTTATTCTCCCATTCCTCCTTGTCTTACTGGATGTATTGCACCTTAATTTCATTCAGAGCCACCTGTATGGTGTTGTGTTTCAGATTTGTGACAGAAACAATGTTGATAACACATCAGCGTTGTGATTATTGCTGAGCAGTACTTACACAGTGTCCAGGCTTTTTCTCATTCTGCCATTGACAGTGATTAGGCTGGGGCTAGGCAAGAGTTTGGGAGGGGACACAGCTGGGACACCTGACCCAAATTGACCAAATGGATGTTCCGTGACATAGAATGTGATGTTTGACAATGAATACTATGTGTAGTCTTTCTAGGATAACCATTGCCAGGAGGCTGGCTGGGCATTGGTCTGCTGGGCTTGAAAGTAGTGAGTGATGGAAGGTTCTTGGGAAGCAGTGAATGATGCCTTTGCAACACTTAGGTTATTTTATTTTTCTCTTCTTTTTTACCTTTCACCTGTTAAATGTTTGTGGTTTTGTTGTTTGTTTGTTTGTTTGTTTTCTATCAACCCACAGGTTTTTCACTCATTTTTGCTCTTCCAATACTCTCTCTTATCCCACTATCCCACTGGAGAGAGGGTAAAGTGAGTGAGGGGTTGGTGGGTGCATACTTGCTGGCAGAGGTCAACCCACCACAGTGTAGAAACATTTCTCTCACCATAACCGAAATCATTTACCAAATTAGTCTGTTTGGAATCTCTTTGCACCTTCTGTACTATAGCTCCATTGTAATGTCATATTTTCCCCCCTTTATGTCTTTACACAGTCATTTCTCAGTCCCAGACTCTGCCCAGAGAGCTTCAGTCTCCCTCCTTTATTCCTCCCATCTGCTATTCTCTCTTCTTCTCTCATTTCTCTCCCCAGCTCTCATTTATGGTTATTGACTTCTCTGTATGCTGTTCACCTAGCTATCTCGGTGGTTTTGTTTTTCATACCATTTTTTTTTTTTTCTCTCTTGTCAAATTCTGATGGTACTTTCAAATTTTCTGACAATTTCCTGTACATTCAGCTCTTGTTCCCTCTGTATTTGAATCAGGCAACTGGCTTCTCCTCTCTGGAAGGCCTGGTAGAAGAAGGGTAGGTGGTTGTACAGGATGTGCATTGGTCTCTGGAAGTGGAGAGTACTACAGGGACAGCACACTTCAAAGTCTTTTAGATTTTGTTAAATTTGACATTTATTTGGGATGTACTTGCTAAAACCTGTTTCTGTCGATCACCTTGAATTATTGTTTCCCAAAGGCTTCCCATTCAGCCATTTTTAGTAGATGTTGGAAGAGCAAAATGCACATCCTTGACACAAAGGTCACTTTCACAACAAATACAAGTTTTAAAGTATGGTAGTGCTAATATATTCCATGGAAAAGGTCATGGTTTTTGTGTGTGGAGAGCTGGCTCTCTCAAAAGTGAATGGGGTGAATAAACAATAACAATTTCAATTTAATAATATTAAACAAGAATAAATAAAATCAAGACAGACACCTGAAAAAGAAAATATAAGCCAAAACAACCTCTGTTTGATAGGTTATGTACAAGTGAAAGAAGAATTTTAAAATATAGTGCTGAGCAACTTTAAAACAACTGAAATTATTGGTCTTGCATAAAGGAGTTATCTGTCCTTTGTTCCTGTTTTCCCATCGACTTAAGTCCCTTTCCTAAAATGTACAAGATGTTTCAAAAAGATGAACCCAATGTCAAAACAAATCCTGGTCAAATCGGATCCATCTTTTGGAAACAACCTGTATAGTTAGACATTACTACTTCAGGCTTTAGAGAAATATTATAGAACCTCACTGATGAACTGCTGAAATATTCAGGATAAGTGTCACAGACATTTATCAACTAAAGGCATGATAACTCAAAATTCACTTTTTGGAAAAACTAATCAAGTATATACAGAGAACTGAAGGAATAAAGCAAAGATTGCATGTTGTCTTGGATGGTTTTCATTAGGATGTAAAAATGGTAAAGAAGTGTGAACTAACAGTGTATCAGCACAGGATTGCTTAATGCAGTCAGAAATCTAGGAAGCTCCCTAGATTTCCATAGATCCCCAGTGGTGGTTATTACTGAAATCACTATGGGCTGTCCATTTTGGCTATCTCCTTCCAGTTTTTATTGTAAACTATGTGGCAACCAAGCAAAGGGCACTTCTTGGGTCTCGAAGTCCTCAAAGCAGTGAAAGCTTGCCTCACTCTCTTCTGGATATGACATAAAGGGTTGATGGCAGAATTTTACACATTCCATGATTTTATACCTGCTTGAGGAATTTACATATGATCTCTGCCATAAGTGGCACAGGTGTGACTTGTAAGTTATCTGTTCTTCCTACAGTATTATATCAGCTTTTTCAATTAGGCTAGCCACAATTAGCAGCAAGATAAACATGGATTAGATATTTTTTTTAAAGGAAAAGTGTAATCAATGTCTTTATTTCACAATTTAACAGACAAACTAGTGTTTACATTACTTGCCAAATTACATATAAATGTAAAAGCTTTCATATGGACATGGCTTTCACACACATATCTACATAAACATTTCTACAAGGTCTTAAAAATTTTAATTTTCCCTAGTGAAGTGTCACTTAGATTGTTTCAGTCATGGTGGTAATGTAAGAGAGCACTGTATATTTTGTTATCACTTCTTTGCTGCTTGTTCCTGTTGTTAAGGAAGTTTCATTTCCCTAGGTTTCCCATAGCAGAGACTCAGTCATGGATTCCAGAAATTCTTCTTAAATAGAGAATTTGTTTGCAAGGTACAGCATCGATCAGCTCAAGCTGGGTGCCTCCTGAAGTGGAACTTCGAATAGAGATAACCTTAGGCCCTCTACTCTTACAATCCAAGCCTATCACCCCCTCCTCATTACTCCAGGCTAATTCCAAATTTAGTCTGGGGTCTCCCCATTCATTTGATCTCTTCGTTTTCATCAGGTGAGCCATCAGTCAGTGTCCTGACCTTCAGTTGCTATTTTGCACCTGCAGCATAAGAAAAATAAGTTCTTGGCAATAACCAAAACATCTCCTGTTTCATCTTCTTTTAGACACAGTTCTGTTCCTTTACTTATCTCCAGGGTCACAGTTCCACTTCTGTGGCCTTTTTTGGTTAACTGGACAGAAAGTTCAAAACTTCACAGCCTGAAGAAGTTATGCTAAGCAAACTTAGTTATAGTAAGAGAATTATCTATAAGCAGTTTCGAAACAGGTTATACAAGAAGAAGTATACCACATAAATCAATATACTAAGGCAGTTATTCCATAACTTTGTTTCATTAGTGCAAACTCTTTGTTTGGTAGATATGTTGTTTTAGGATATACTCCTTTCATTGGCAAAAATTACCTACATCCCTGCAATTGAGTTTGTTCTCCCTCAAAGTTTTTGCTGCCTCCTGCTGACACAATATGGAGTAAGCACTGATAAGCTTCCTGAACAGTACATTTAGCTGGAAATATCAGAGGGTATAGAAGAGGGGTTAAGTCCCTCTTGGGGTAAAAATGTAAAAGCAGGAAAATTGATGATAAAACAGAATAAAGCTGACAAGACCTTTTGGATGAATGTCAGAGAAAAAGCGATGTTAAAGGGACATGACACGCTTTGTTTTAACAACAAGCTTATTAACACTTCAGGCTTAAAATGCTGTTCTCTAACAAGTAATAAAAAGAGCCCATCTGCTACACACCAGGTAGCTAAAGTTCATAAGGAAAAATTCTTGGCAAAAGGAGAAGAGACAAATCTGTCCAGTTAGCTGGAATTGGATTATGGTATTTGAATTTTCTAGTGCTATTGCAGCTATTTTGCATTCCGTATTAAAATTATGTAAATTAAATACAAGTACACCGTTCCTCTTAGTCTACTTACATCCCTATTTCTTAGAACATTTCTGCAGTTTCTAATCTGATCTAACAGTAAAGATTTTAATCATCTTTTAAATGCAAAATAATAACAGCATGATAATTATAGGTGTATTGGAGGAGCATAGTGGCTTCATCTCACAAAAATAGAAACTACATCTCAATGAGTGACATGTTGTTATTGTTAATGTCATATACTTTTAAAACGATTTTATACTCCTTTCTCACTAAAATGTGTTAACATTACATTAAAAAAAAAATGGGTTTGGTAAAAATAAAAACCTAGTGCTAATTTTTCATATTGTTGGTAATATGTTCTCCATGTACATTAGTAGTCTGGGCTCATGGTAGAGGTCGGCTGTGTTAAAGTGTATAATAGAGTTACAATTTACATTTTCTCTTTCATTTTCATATTTCATTACTTGTATAGACAGAAAGGTTTGTTAAGGTAGTCGTGTATTATTATACAATATAAACTGTATGTTAAGTAGTTATACATTATCTTGCTCTAGAACAACAATCAGATAAAACTTTTATTTTTATCTTTTCTGTACAATATAGGCTATTGGCACATTCACTCTGCCTTCCACTCCCCCTTGTAAACAATGCTACTATGGGTAGTGTGTTCCCCTGGATTAGCAGAGTAGCAGAATCAGCCTTAATGCTTGTAGAATGTAATCAAGTCTCTATAAACAGTAACACACAGAGAACTCAAAGCAAACTGTAGTTGTTAATATTTAAAAGCCATACAGATAGCAACATGCATAGGTTTAGCATGTGGACTAATATGAATGCATCTTCATGGACACAGGAGAAAAAAAAAAAATAGACATCTTTTACAAGAAACTTGGAGGACGGTTCCTTTTCTGGATCTAAGACTGTTGTGGTTTAACCCAAGCGAGCAATATAACCACGACAGCTACTCGCTCCCTCCCTTCCCACTCCCCAAATAGGGGAGAGACTCAAAAGGAAAGGGAGAAATGTGGATTGCGATAAACACAGTTTAATAAAATAACAAAATACTAATACACTACTAGTGTATATATATATATACTAGAAATAGAATTTAAATAAACAACTCAATGCAATTCCTCACAAACTCCATCCACACTGAGCAGCCAGCCCCAGAAGACAGCACCTGGTCCCAACAGCCCATCCTGTAGAGAAGGAGACAGAAAGGCCCAGAGGCCTCTGCAAAATGGCAGGATGGCAAAAGGCCGAACCAACAAAAGTCCTGAACTTAACTCCCTTGGTGAAAACAATGAAAATGCGAGAGAGACAAGAAGATCTCAACTCTCCTTAAATACGAAGCATGATGCTAACGGGATGGAATACTCTCATTGATCAGTCTGAATGTCAGTCAAGCTGTGTCGCATCTGTGTCCCCATTCCTCAGTGCCTCACATCTGTGGGCAGAGTGCTTAGAATGTCCTTGGCTCTCAGACTAGAGCAATTAAAACATTAACTGTGTCCCAGGGTGTTGTCTTCTTGTTCTCAAATTAAGTCCAAATAATGACTGTGCTAGCTATGGAAAAGAAAGTTTCTAACTGTATGAAGAAAATTACCTCATTTTCAGTCAGACCAGCACAAGGGGTCAATCTGTAGAACATCAAAGAGTTAAAACATAAAAGAAATATCTGTGAAAAAAAATATTTTTTAATATTAGAATAATTATATATTTTCCTCTGATTTTATTGTAAAATGATGGTAGGTTAAATCATTGATGCTAAGGGTTTTATTTTGAAAGCTAAACTAAACTAAAATTCAGTCTAAAGCAGAAATTTGTGACAGTTACGGAGCATAGGAAAAATGGGCTTAAGCTGGACTGTGTTGAGTAGCTCTCAGCTACTTTGAATGATATTTTTCAAGGAATTATAAATTAAATATCTTTTATTTAGATATACTTTTTAGAAATTGATTAAAAACAGCTTTGAAAAAAATGAATTTCACAGTGTTTTAACTGGAAAAAAAACCTGTCAGAAAGCCTCATAGGAACATTGTTAAAAATACCATTATAAAGATCTGGTTTTCTGTAGGTTTTAATTTCTTTCTTAGGACAATATTTGCTGGTGTTTGTTTGTTTTCCTTTATCTGTTCCTGTTTCAGGCTCAGGCAAGATTTTCTTTTGAATCTCCCTTCCCTGTTCTGTGTGTATATGACTTTGGAAACTGTGTTCATGCTTCATTTTTGTGTCTCTTTAGTGATCATAGAATAATTCCTCAGTACACCATCTCAGAGATCTCTTTTCCACAATAGTCTCTCATATTGTCTTTCCTTTCCAACATAATCTAAGCTGTACAGAGGAAAGCTTTGGTTGCAAGATGAAGTGTATGAACTCTACTACAGGTTGTTTCAAAAAGATGGGCCCAATTTCAAAGCACAGTGATTTCAAATTGGGTCCACCTTTGAAACACCCTGTAGGTTGAAAGATAGTTATTCAGCTTTCTTTAGCTATTCAAACTATCTATTCAACAAGTCCTTTTAACTATTTGAGATTCATTGTCTTTTCTTCCTATATTTTGGATACTTGTCCTCCACTTAGCTTTCAGATATTTTTATACTTAAACGTCATCCAGTAGATTGGTTCTTAGATTCTTAAACCATCTTTTTCAGGATGCACTCAAAAGTCATTAACTTTCTCTTATTTTCTCTCGCTTCTGTTTTTTTACCTGTAAAGGTATTTTACTGTCTTTGAAGCAGCAATCCTAGTTTTGGGAAGTTAAAAATAAATAACCCTAGGTGCATACCTTGTTCTTCTTCAAACCATCCATGTAGAAGAAAAATATAACCTTTCTTTTCCTAAGTCTTTCTGTATGGCTAACAATGCATATGTTTCTTGTTGTGTTGGGTTTTAGTTCTGTTGTGTTTTTTTGTTTGTTTGGTTGGTTTGGTTTGGTTTTGTTTTTTGGGTTTTGTTTTGGTTTTGTTGTTGTTTTTTCTCTTTTTGTCTGATGTAACCTTGCTATGAGTTATTAGTATGCCTTATATTCAGTAGTGTTCATATTTAGTTGAAGAAAGTGTCTTTCAAACGTTAGGATACTCATAAAGTTGGTTGTCATTCTCAGGTCGAGTAGGCAACCTGGTCTACTAGTGCCGAGCTACTTGGCTATGGTTAAATAATATGAGATACTATCTTATTTCACAGCGACTGCCCTTGTTGTTTTAGCTCCTTAATAATGACGTATGAGAAGATACATTTCAACTACTCTTATAATCTCATTTATCTCCAAATTCTGTTCAAGACAATATGGATTATAGTGTAATTTTGTCATAGTCCTGTGCCTCAGCTTTAAACAATTCCTTGGTCTCTCAGAATAGTAGATGGAAAGGTGGAATTAAAAATACAGCTTCTTATTTTTATAATCAAGTTTCTAATTTCTCCTGTTGTTGTTTTGTTTTTGGTTTTGTCTGTTTTTGTTGTTTTGTATGTGTGTGTGTTTTGTTTGGTTGGTTGGTTTTTTGGGTTTTTTTTTTTGCATTTCACTATTTCCTTTTCACCTATGCCAAAACATTCAGGGATTGCTGCACTGCAAGAGAAGTGAGACAAGGGTAGGTAGGACACACTCATGTAGCAGGTGTAATCAATGACTGAACCAACGAGGGGTCATAATGTGGGACAGCAAGTCCCTAACAGGATCAGAGTGAGGAGTTAGTGCCAGTGAGTGGTCAGGATCAGAGAGAGTCTGGCCGTCACCCAGCAAGGCTGCCATGCAGAGGCGGATTTGAGGCTGAGCCAAGGAAGCCAAGCTAGGGTCAGCACTGGCGGGGTCCAAGACAGAGCACAGACACAGAGGAGGTGGTGGTACAGTCACAGTTTAACAGCATCTCCCAGGGAAGAAGAGGCAAACCCTCAGTTCTACCTTTTTTTCACAGTTATTCTGTGGAAAGCAGAGGACCTGGCTTTGGCTTCATGCAGCTCAACTCTAAGTTAGCCAGCCAAACTAGAAGGGTGGTGTGCTTGCAGTTATCTAAGGGTTGTGGAGTGGCCTAAGCTTTGTAAAATTTTGTGAATGGCCATATGTTATACTTGATGTAGCATAATTAACCTGTAATAGCACCCAGCTGTACTTCAGTGGTTCATTTAGTATTTCTATCTTTTCTACTTTTGCTTTCTTGTGTGCACAAAGATGATTCTGTAGAATTTTTTGTTTGTTTGTTTTGTTTAATTCTTTTTTCAAAGAATCTTCTCACATCCGTTAGGGGATGTTTAATAAATACTGAGAAATCCAAAGTATGAGAAAGTTAAGGAAAATCTTCTTTGATATATATTAGAAAAATAAAAGAAAATGAGTGTGCTGCATACAAAGTTGTGGTTTAAACCAGCATTTTATGAGTTTCAAAGAATGGTAGCTGTATGTACCAAACAAAGTCTTCTAATCTTTTGTTTTCTGTTTGATTAATTAATGAATAGTGATTGAACACAGTTATCAAAAAATCATGAAAAAACAAATTGTAATTATTTTTCTTAATTTACTAAAAGCTCATATAGCTGCAGAGTATTTGTCCAGCAATGGTAAACAAATTGACTTTTTTTTAAAAAATTTTTTCCCCAATAGGTTAATTTACAGGTTTCTCCAGGTGTTTGTAAAAATGAAAATTATGTTACTTAACAAGAATGTTAAGTTTTGTTAATTTTAGAGCTGCAAAATATCAAATAAAAGAGACAGTTTTAATGTGATTTGTTTCTCCTCTGGGTAATGTATCTTCCTTTATTACTATACAATTTTAGGGCTAAGAGTTACCTTTACAAGTCAGAAAAATGCAAGAATGGGTATACTGTAGTAAAAGACTCTTGTCATACCTGATATAAACATTTCAACCATACAGAGCTCTGAAGAAAAGAAGAAAATAATATAAAATATAATTATCAATTATGTGAGTTATTTATGATGTATACACTATAGCATATATATTGTATATTTTCCACAATATGTATATTATAAAATTATTATAAAATATTTTTATTTGTTCAAGTCAGTCTGTATTCAAACATATGGTGATTTATAGTTTCTGTTCTCTGCAAAAATTTTAATACAATAGGCCATAGTATAGCACCTGTACTTCAGATTTTAGGATGCAGTGACATCGAAAAAATGATGCTAGAAATCTAGCACAGCCAAACTATTTTAATGAAAGGCAAGTTGTGGGGTGATCTCTGTATTTTGATACTATATCTCTTAACTGTGTTCAGCCATCAGAAATGGTGAGTTTATTTTAATTGAAAAACAGCTTTCCTCCTTCTGGAACCATGATAAGTTTCAATTTATGTAAAGTGTGTGTGATTTTGAAAGAGGGCTATTTGTTGGTGAAAATCACTTCACCTCCTCTTATCATGAACAGATTTCATGTAGGGAACTCTTTGACAGCCAGTGAATGAATAGGGTAACTAATCTACCATTGCCTGAAAATACAACGAGGTTGTCAGTAATTTTAATCCTTCTGCATGTTATTTCTATTTTTTTTAACCTGCTTCTGGTATTAGTCAACAGTGTATCTTCTTTGCCTTTGAGTACCACATTTTATTACAGAAAAATATGTAACAGTGCTATAATTTCAAAATGACATCAAATCGTAGTGCTCAGTGGGAGGTTTAGTGCATTTCTACAGAGCAGAACTGTTTGTGTTGTATATTTGCAATTAATGAAGAGAAACCAAAATAAAATGAGACCAGTGTGGGTAATAAAATCTCTCCTACCTGTGTACTAACTCACTAACAGAGCTGTTCTGAAAGATGTGCTGTGGAGGTGCTGAATTAAAAAGGAGACACAGTTTTGGAACTGAGGATAGTTGTATAACATTGAATGAAGGTCACAGTGTTCTTCCTTTTCATGGCCAATGATACTTCCAACTAAATATAATGATGTGAGCCCGTGAGAAACATCAGCAATATCTTTTAATCCAAAGCAGCAAGGTCAAAACAGCAGAGAAAAAGCATTCTCAAATGATGAGCTATTAGAATAATTTCTACTGCCTTTGATGACCCAGTTTTAAGCCTTCTTGATAAGTGCATCCCAAAACAGAGGTTCCTTCATCTTTGAATGAAGGACTGGGATAGCATATTCTCCCACCTAATGTCCATTGAGGTTACTGTTTTGAAGCTGGGAGTCAGAGTCATGGTTTTGACACTTTCTGCTTTCTTCATGAGTAGATGCTGCCAGTATGTAAACTATTTGGCTATGTTCCTTAATGAGATGATAACTAACATGGAACAGAATGTCTTTTCTTTTTCCTGTCCTTTTGCCTAGGTTAGTGACATAGAATAAGATAATAAGCTCAGATATTTTTCTGCTCAGTTTCTCAAAAAACATGGAACTCTTCATACCATTCTGCTAAATAGTGCTAATTTCTGTTCTGAAATAGCAGTTAGTTTAGATTTCTTAAAATTAGGTCTACTGCAAATAATGGTTTGCTTTTAAGGTTGCTTTTAAGGTTAGTCTAGTTATATAATTCATATTAACATAATTAAAGCAATATTCTAGAAATTAGCCCTAATTTAAGTAAAAATCAAGCAAAATTCAAATTGCGCCCTTTTAAGTACATTTCTCATTGCCAAGAAAAAACATACATTCATGGAGGCTTTATGTCAGCTTACTACTTTGTGGTGTAGAATGAAGAACAGACAAAATATGTTTTAAATACTTTAAAGGTAAATGTGTCAAAATATCAAGAAAGTTTAGTTGATTTGGGGTAAAACTGGATATATTCTTTGTATTGTTAGCATTATTATTTTAATTCAAAAAGTGCTTACTCAGGTCTGTATCTATCTTAAAGTCTGTTCGAAATACAAAACAACAAGTAATAGCAGGAAAAGAATCAGAAAGAAGACAAGCAAACATAGCTTAAAGTATCAATTAAAAGATAGCTAATCCATCAGTACACTTTCCTTACCTCCCACTTGTCATTTATTCACTGGTTAGCTAGATTAAAAAATCATGCTATATCCCTTTTTCCTGGAAGGTGTAAAAGATCATCAGATCACAGGATACCACATATAGCAAACACTGAAGTTTTGATACATTTCACTGCACTCAGCGGATTTACAAATTTTAGAAACTTTGGCTTATCTACAAGAAAGCTCCTATCCACAGAGAAAGGTCAGAAATATCTAAAAGCTGAGGTAAAAACTCATCCAGCTAACTCTGAAACTGGAAGCAAATTAGTCAGCGTCCCAGACAATAAACTTGAGCTGAGTATCGTTGCTGGAATTACTCTGGATGCAGGACCATGATCACACAGTCACACTGGTTTCAGGATTTGAGTTATTATTTGAAGATTATTTTCTGTTTCATAGATGGTGCTGTGTAAGATGCCTTTGGAACTGCTATGGATAACTACACAGCATTGCAATGTGTACTTATGTGGAGAGCAGCCAGGCAAAGAAAAATGTCTAGCATTTTAAAGCCTCCATAATTACTTTCGAACTTAGATATTACATAGTATTTTTTCTATTATTTTGTCCATGATAGGTTTCATTATGTTTCCCTACATGACAGTAACCCTGAACATGTGTTCTTTTACCTTTTGTCATAAAGAATGAGAATTAAAATCTTGAATGCAGAGAGCAATACGTGCACATCACATTAATAGTAATTGTTCATCAAAAAAAAAAAAAGGAAAATATAAAATTTGAATTCAAAAGTTTATCACGTTCATATTCAATCTTTTATGAGTTACCAAAATTATTTACAGTTCCTAGTATTTATCACATTGCTGATTTTGTGCAAACTCTGCAAGAACAGGGTTATCAGACTTAGGCTGGGGTTGTCTTGACCTGCCTGGAGCTTGGTTTTAGCTTTTTTAGCTGCAGCTGCAGTGGTCTACTGCCTAGGTAACTATTGCCTAAATTGTTTTACTTTCATTTTGCTTTGTAGGACTGTGTGATCTATTACTGTTATACTACTTTTTATATTCTATAACTAACTAGTAATAATAATGGGCAGTGGAAGAGTAAGCCAAACATGTAGCACAGGGGAGAAAGGTTAGACACTGCAAAATGTGTATAATATTTTTAACTGTGTTGTTATGGAGAATTTTCCTGTAATAGTATTCCTTTGGTTGGTTGATTTTAAATTGGTACTAAAATTAAGATGTTAATATTTCGTGTAGACTAACAAGGAATTGTTGAATTTGCATATAAAGTATATTTAAGCGCCTATATAAACTGTAGAAGTTGCAGTGCAACCAAGGTCATAATTTAATGCAACAGGACATTGAAATCCTTCAGCATGTTTATTCATACTTATGCCTGCTGACCACTTTAATCAGTTCTTCACTTCCAGCTCAATGTATCCATGATTTACTTGGCCAGTAATTATTCAGTTTGGTGTGGAGGTCTCAATGCCACTGGGCTTCAAAACTCCTAGGCTGAAACTATATCATCTAATGCTACCATTAAGTATAACCCAGTTAAACCATGGGTGATGTTGAACCATGTGCACGTTTAGTGCTAAAAATATCTCTTTGACGTCTTACCAATTATATACAATCATAATTAAACACTTACAAAAAGCTGCAGTTGGGCCTGCCAGTATGAACTCGTACACGTTTGACCAAAGAATTTAAACATTTCTCCTTTCTTATTAGGAAGTTTAAAAATACCCAATACAAGTGGCTTAATATCCCATTTAGTACTTATATACATACAAAAAAAAAGCTTAAATTCACTTTTAGAATAGTGAAATCTCAAACTCAAGGCTATGCAATGCCACTGTAAATATTACACACAAACCCTTAATTTCTCCTCTTCATAGGTATGAGTTAGTGATCAATTTAGTTATTTTTCTAATGCAGATCATTGACAAGGAAACAAATAGACTGTTCTCTTTTCTGTGAATCCATTGTTTGAGAGAAACAAACACCTTTCTACTGATTTTTTTGGTAGAAAGGAAATACTGTTTATTGGCTTCTTAAATATTGAAAATGAGGTGTAGAATATAGCTACTGTGTAGTACTCTCCTGGCTTTATAAACTGGCCATATGTATTCTAGCTATACATTTACTTGGGCACAGTTATTGTAGAACTGAGGATCCCAGACTAAAAATTAATTAAAACTGCACATATTAAAAATGTTAGGTTGTTTTCATTTGGATTTTTTAACTATTCCTCTTCCATGCAATTTTCTAATCTTAAGTAATAATACTTTACCATTTTAGATTAGAAGCCTGAATTAATAGAAGCCTTATTAATAGAGATAACATATTTTTCCGATATGCTTAGAGCATTGGTTGAATCAGATGCATCTTCTTCTTGCTTGTAGCTTACTGTGCCATTCCTTGAGGCAACACAACTGAGTGTGGGTTTTCTTTTTTCTTTTCCTTTTTCTCTTTCTCATACACCTTACATAAAAAGTTACCAAAGAAGTAAAAGACTATGAAATGCATGTCTCTATATACAACGTCTGGAGGAGCAGCAGCAGAGAATTTACATTTATGGAATATAAAAGTGGGTTATAAGATAATACAAACTGAATATCCTTGAATATTAAGGCCTGCAAACGAATAACAGACTAGTCATTAATACTTTGTGACTCTTATTATTTGGTTTTCAAACATGAAATAGAGATATTGTTTTCTTGTTGATCAAATAAGAAGGGGAAGGCATAGAAACTTATGTCAGAGTTTCCCTGAGGTCAGTTTTCAATATTTTATCTATTTTACTACTTTACCAGAAGTGTGATTTATTTTGCTTACTACAGGGATACATATTTTTTCATTTTGAATTTTCATTCCAGATTTATGGAACCTATTTCAATAAAAAACCTGGAAAGGAATCTGTAATTTTCTTTTCTTTCTGTTGGACACTTACTTTGTTATAGAGCTTTATTTTGTTCTATTGTATTTTACAGGTACTTGAAACGTAAAATATTTAATATTTTTTAATATTTATTTGTTTCTTTGTTTTGCTTGCATCTTATCAAATGTACATTTTTTGTGATCAAATTTTGTAGAATTAGTATGTTCTGTTTTCACAGGTGTTTTGTTTTGTTTTGTTTCCTGTGCTTAAGGAATATGTCTACTTGATTGATATTTTCATTGTTTTTCCAGTCATTAGAAGTCATCACTTTCACAGTGAAGCAGTGCTAAAATCATGATAGCAAGTGTTAAGTATGTTTATTTGGAAATCAAAGACTTGAGTGCAGTTCATAGGAAAAAATACCTGGGTTTGTTTAAAACAGCATACTTGCTTTCTGGTAATGATGGCAACACAAAGAGAGTGGCAGAACTTTTCTTAGCGATTAGGTAAAATACTTCTGTAAGTAGATCAGAACTGGATCTCTACTGCTACCCATAAGTTTTGTTTTCTTTTAAAATTCTACTCATAAATTGTTCAGCAAATACACTCAATAGACTCAGAGACAAGTAGACCGAAAAACAGCTCCAGGCTTTTCAGTGTTGGGGCCTAGAAGCTAATTTTTAAACATGAATTATACAGTTGGTGGCAGTGACAGCCTGAGGAAACAAAAGCCATGACATATTCATGTTCTGCATAGGACATTTGTTTGTTAGGCTTTGCATGCTACTTTAATGCTACCAACTGAATATAAAAGTCCTATGTATCATGAGACATTCCTTCTTTGCCTACCTGGGGGGAGGAAATGAGAATTAGAAAATAGCTTTTGAACAGTTTTGAAAAACCAACAACCAGACATTTTTTGCTGTCTGTTCTCATTTCCTGCTTCCATGGGTGCATATATTTAATTGCTAATGGGCTGAAGAGCTGTTTGCAATACCACCAAAAGCAAATGGTATTATGCCACGGTTCAGTGTGGATGGCAATCGACCAGCTGGACCACCCTTTGTTTCCCGTTCTGTGATTTTGGATAAATCTTATGGATACTCTTTTATTTTAGAAAATATAAAATGAAAATAAGTGTGGGTTTGGTGTGTCTTTTGTTTTGTTTTTTAAGATTCCAAAAGGGCTAATATTCAAGGTGTGTATGCAGCTGTATTTTTGCATTCACAACACTCTGAAATATGCAAATCACTTAGACCAAACTTTAATTTTAATACTCTGTTTCTGGTGTCTAGATTTGGAAAAGGGAGTGATTTTACATGTGAATTACCAATATAAATATGTGTTTGTGTGATGACAAATAATATACTGATGTTTGCCTAGCTGTCAGGACAAGCCACTGTAATAAAAATGGTTACTTAATAACAGCAATAATTTTTCAACCACTTCAGGTACCAATTTGATCTTGATAATAAATGCCTCCCTATAACTGATGTTTATTATGTTATGTTATGTGATAAAACTGGAGAGGAAAGAGCATCTAAAGGAATTAGTGAACACTGACAGGAGGATGGAATGATTTCTTTAAGCACTTAATACTCTGAATGAGAACATGTATAAATTTGTACAGAAGCCAAAAACCCATCTAGCTAGGGTGCCTAACTTTTGTTGTTGGTGGTGGTGGTAGTTTTGGTTTGTTTGCTTGTTTTCTCTTTAAACATTGAAAAGGAGCTCTGGCTTGACACTATCTCATTAAGGTATGGTTTTGTTCAGTTAGGAGTATTATTACCTTATCTCTTTTTATAGGGAGGGATAAATAGCTACCTCCAAAGAGCATTTATAACTTTGGTGACAATTCCTAGTAAGTCTCTCATTTAAATACCTAAAGTTAAACCCAATCCAAAGGGGTTTGTGCAAGTTCATCTGACCATCAGTATGAAACAGAAGCAGAATCCTAGAATAATATCATTCAATTTCTGGACCATCTCTTTATATGTGGACTTTCTTACATATATTTTTCCCAAGGCCTCACCACCTCGGCTGAGGGCTCAACTGTGCCCTGCAGTGGGTGGTTGAAGCCACTGGAAATGGCTGTGTCCGGCACGGGGCAACCCTGGCCTCTCCTCGCAGAGACCCCTGCAGCCCCCACTGCCAGCTCCTGGGTATGTGGAACCAATATAATTCTTAACTCACGACAACCATGTCATTTTTTGTTCCTTTATTCGTGTTTTATTTCATTTTTGATTTTCTCTGACTGCCATAGGTACTGATTTTACATGGTAAAACCATTTTTTCATTGTGTGCTGAACAGGTGAGTTTTCCCTTTGACTGGCATATCCTTAAGATGAGAAATGCAAGCAGAATAAAATTTTTAATTTCATGTTGCATGGAGTACTGTGGGCAATCCCGTGCATTTTGAAGTGAAATACAGTCACTAGCCATTTCACTGCAAGGAAGAGGCAGAGGACACTTCCTTCCCAGTGACCTTTGTAGATCTTGGAGTATAATTGGAAGGCAGGCTGGAGGTAATGTAAACTGCTGCTGTTCTACTTCTGCAGCTTGGTCCTCTGCTGTTCGCCCACCATGCCAGGGGTTCTAGGCTTCAGAGCCCATGGAATATACAATAGAGGAAAAACCTGCATTTTTTTTCTGCAGGAAAACAAACCTAACATTGGGAAAAAAAGGAAGGCAACTTAGGAAGAGTATGCAATCAGTTATGGTTACTTGGTTCTCTAAGTAGGTTAAAAAACACTTGTGAATTATTTTCTGCTTTCACCTCTTGGCAAGAGCCCATAAAGACCATAAAGAGCAATCATGAGGAGATCTGTTAAGTCCCTTGCCTATCCATTAAACCATCTGAATCATTTCAGAAGTAAATAACCACACAACAGAGCAGGTAATCTGAACAGTATACCCTCACTGATGGGTGCAAATAAATATATCATTGAATTCATTTGGGAAACATGTTCTAATCAATAAAATCTCAATTTTATGTAGTGATAGAGTCTTTCAATTCTGTAAGCACCAGAGAATGGCAGTCAATGGTGCGGAGTCTAGTTGGAGGCCAGTATCTAGTGGAGTACCTCAGGGGTCAGTACTGGGGCCAATATTATTCAATATATTCATTAACGATTTAGATGGGGGAATAGAGTGTACTACCAGCAAGTTTGCTGATGACACCAAGATGGGAGGAGTGGCTGACATGCCAGAAGGCTGTGCTGCCATCCAGCGAGACCTGGACAGGCTGGAGAGTTGGGCGGGGAATAGCCTGATGAAATTTAACAAGGCAAAGTGTAGTAGAGTCCTGCATCTGGACAGGAACAACCCCAGGTTCCAGTATAGGTTGGGAAATTACATATTAGAGAGCAGTGTAGGGGAAAGGGACCTGAGGATCCTGGTGAACAGCAGGATGACCATGAGCCAGCACTGTGCCCTTGTGGCCAGGAAGGCCAATGGCATCCTGGGGTGTATTACGGGGGGGTGGTTAGTAGATCGAGAGAGGTCCTCCTTTCCTTGTACTCTGCCCTGATGAGACCCCATCTGGAATATTGTGTCCAGTTCTGGGCCCCTCAGTTCCAGAAGGACAGGGAACTGCTGGAGAGAGTCCAGCACAGGGCAACAAAGATGATTAAGGGAGTGGAGCTTCTCCCTTATGAGGAAAGGCTGAAGGAGCTGGGTCTCTTTAGCTAGGAGAAGAGGAGACTGAGGGGTGACCTCATTAATGCTTATAAATATATAAAAGGTGAATGCCACGAGGATGGAGCCAGGCTCTTCTCGGTGGCAAACAACGATAGGACAAGGGGTAATGGGATCAAGCTGGAACACAAGAGGTTCCACTTAAATTTGAGAAAAAACTTCTCAATGAGGGTGACAGAACACTGGAACAGGCTGCCCAGGGAGGTTGTGGAGTCTCCTTCTCTGGAGACAATCAAAACCCGCCTGGACATATTCCTGTGCGACCTCACCTAGGCATTCCTGCTCCAGCAGGGAGATTGGACTAGATGATCTTCTGAGGTCCCTTCCAATCCCAAACATACTGTGATACTGTGAAGCAGCTGCAAGGAAGGAATTGTGATTTTTAAAGGGTGATTAGTGGGTAAAACCTTGAAAACGAAGTATGTTTTTCTTCTCGTTTTGTATTGAGGCAGAAACATTGCTTATTCAAAGCTTTTCTTAGTTTACTTACACTGTGAGGACTGGAATATATTTGAGGAATCAATATGACCTCTTTGCCCCTTTCTCTCATGAATTAACAGGTTGACATGAATATGTCACTGACTCTGTGTAAGAAAAAGGGAAAGGAATTATGAATTATCGGTTTGGCATTTCACCTCAATAAACAGGCCTGCCAGAATGACTGAGGTTACCTATTTGAGAGAAGTGTGCATCTGACACACAGATGCCATAGAAAATTGTGATACATTACTTAGGGTTTTTTTTTTTCTTATTGTTATTGTCATACTGAGAAGAGTAGTAGGGAATGTTTTGCAGCTGACATCCACCCTCCTGATCTCAGTGAAAGGGAGAAACGAGCCATGCTGACGTAATGTTTTAAGTGTTTCTACTGTATATTTTAAAGATATCCAGAGTCTGAGATATTGTATATAACTGCACATAAACTGAGCATTGCAGAGTTATAAATGTTGGAGCACATATTTTTGTTTGAAGAAAGTTCTTGTATAAGATTGTTCACTTCTCTATAATACAGTGGTTTTCTTTTTTTTGAATAATTATAGCAGTTACAGATAGACAATCTATGGCAAAAGACATTCTAGTTTTATGGCATCGTCCTTCTCATACAAACTTCCTTTTATTTTCTGATGCTTACACACAATGTCATGATCATTTTTGCTGAGTAAGAGTCTGAAATTGCACAGAGGAATATTACTAGTATTTAAAAAAAAAAAATAATAAAGTCTCATAAACCCTATCTCTGGAGTTAAGCATTTTAAACTAAGTCGTCAGAAAATGCTTCAGGGTTCTAAGGATTTGCAATTCTGAAGTCCTTTCCAGAATGGGACACTCAAAAAGGAGTAGAGAACAGTACTGTTTCTGAATAGATGTGGGCAGGTCAGCAGAAGGAATAGTCTCTCTTCTGAGAAGACGTGCTTAGTGCAAATTAATGAAAAAAAAAAAAAAAAAAGGTGCTACCTGAATGTTAGGTGCTAACAGAAGTAAAACTCCATGATCTATTCTATTTTTGGATTTAGCTTTGAAAATACTAATCTAAATATGAAGCTCTCTTTGGTTTTAGAAGACAAAATGACCACTGGAGTAGCCAGCTACTGAGGTTATATATCAAATATTAAATTGGGAGTTCTTGGGAACTGTCACTCAGCTTCTGGTGTATCCACAGACTGATTGCGTATAGATTTAACTTCCAGAACTTTAACTGCAATAATAAGAAGTTTAGTTGGAATACACTTGCTTTATTTCTTGGAAGGATTGTGCATCCCTTACAATCATTGTAGCCAAATATTTGATATTTACTCTGGCCAGTTAAATACAGTTCTTAGAATGCCAGCACTGCACTTCAATCATGAACACTACCATATGCTTTATTTTATAACAGAATAAAATGTCTTTTATTGAAAAAAATTCCCCTAAAAATATTTAGCTGAAGTGTTAAGCACAGAAATCAGATATTTAAGATTAATAGCTTTGTTCTGTTAATTTCTGTGTCTTTGGAATGTGTCGTCTCTTTCTTTCTACTTGAACCAGGAGATAAACACTTATTAATATATTCGGTCTCTTACTGACCTGTTTTATGGGGTCTTTGCCAGTCTTGTTTGTGAAAACTGCTTGTTTTGACCTCGATGCATGGGCTTATCCTTCTTCCTTGAAAATGCCTATCTTTTACAGAAGTATTCAACCTCTGCTGGCTTCCAGTCCATGGCCCAGTACCTTGCTCCTTCATCTTACTCTTGCTTTAACATTTGGCAGTGTAACCAACATAATGGAGGATTAAGATATTCATTCCAACTGTGCTCTGTATTCTCACTTGTGTAGCAGCACAATGCATTCAGTCCTTCAGAAATACTGAAAACAGTAAGCAAATCTCTTATTCCTTGTAATAGAGGCAGTTTGATCCATTTGGAAACTGTCTTCGAATCTTTATTTTCAGGAAGACAAATGTACTTTCCATTCCGGAACTGTTTTGAGGAAACAACACTCCTCCCCAAAACTTACGCAGAGATCCTTTAGTGAAGAGCTAGAAGAATATTCAAAAGTGTTCATTGAAGAATATCTAGAAATAGTTGTAGAAGAATACCTCAACAGCAGGCTCAAGAAGTCAGGGGACAATATAAGAAATGTGCAGCTGTCCTGCTTAAGCCAAGACCTCAAGGACTGCTTATTTTATCTATCAATTCCTAATGTTATATATGAAAGCAAGTACTCACCACAGTGTTTTAAATTCATGTCTTTCAGCATCTGAGTGTCTTTGTCATGCTACACAATCATACTCATTCTTATGGACCCAAATAATTTCTTCCCCGCTCCTAAATGTTTTAATTTCAACAAGAGAGAGGGGGAGAGAACTAACCACGCGGATGTGCCAGTAGTTTGATGACCTGGGAATTATACAGAAAACTAAAGAATTAAACTTGAATTAACTAAGCCAGACGAAGTATTTGAATTCTGTGTTTTGGTTGGTTGGGTTTTTTTGTTTGTTTTGTTTGTTTATTTTGTATTTGTTTTGGTTTTGGTGGTTTTGTTGGGTTTGGTTTTCTTTTATTTATTTATTTTTATTTTGGAGACTGTTCTAACTACTAAGCAGCACCTCTCAAGAAAATCATCATCAGCTGCTAGGTTTCTTATTTTGGGAGAAATTAAGTCTTCTTGATGATTTATTAGACGTATTGTGAGCTCATCAGTTTGCTCTAGCTGTGACAAATATAGTAAAATGCTTAGTCCTGTCAAGAGCACTGTTAAGAGGTGACACTTCTTGGAAAGTACAAAATTGTAGCTCAAGTGGGGGAAGCTTAAGAGCAGAAAGTGAAGATCCCTAATAATTTAAATGTTTCCAGGTTTAGAGGGCAGTTCAGCAGGAAACTTCAGGAATACTTCTAGTCACAAGCTTCCATGTTCTGCCTAGGTTTCACTTGAGATGTCCTAAATAGCTGGCAGAAAGTCACCAAAAAAAGAGGCAGAGGAAGGCCAGAGAACTGAATTTTTCTGTATCAGTTTAACTTGTTTCCTATATGAACATCTCCACTGCAGTAGACTATCCCATAGTTAACAGTTATTTTCTAATATTAAGCTCTTTCTCAAAGTCAAAGCTTATTTGATTAAATTCTGAAAAACTTGGACAGTGGACAATATATATAAATTCAAAGAAAATCCTCAAAGTTATACAGAAAAATTAGATCATTGCAGCATGCCTGTGGCTGTTTTGTTACTTCTTCAGATTTGTTACACGGTGCTACACATTTGACTCTGAAAAGACAAACAAAATTTAATATCAGTTACCAGACTAAAAAGGCAGGTAATGCATTGATTGACAAATTTACATTAATTGACTAATTAAGGAAATGAGAATTTTACTTAAACCTTGTCCCTTACTGATAGGAAAAAATAAAATTGATAGACACCTTCAGGATTATTGCAGAAATGGCAGTGCTCAGTAAGATCCTAGATTGCTATTTTTAAAGGAAAAGACTGCCTTGCGAGTCAATAAAACATGTTATAAAGCGACAGTATATTTACAAGTAAATAGCATTGTGGGGTGAATTTATAACCTGACATTGGTGAAAAATTGGATTTTCCAAACTTCTAAGCCACTGAGACAAAACAACATGTTGGTTTATTTCTTTTGAGAAGAATGCATCTGGATATCCCATAAAATTGCTCTTTACTAGTGACTCTTCATCAGCTCTGTCATTTCAAAGTAAATTACTGAATTTCCTACATTTCTGAATGGAGTGGTACTGGAAAAAGCAACAACTCTGTTTGCTTTGAGCTATGTGTTTAGGCTTTACACATATTTTATTGTGTAGTTCGCAAAGAACAAATTATTAATGGTTATTTAATTTTCACCTCAAGTCTTTGTTTTCCTTTCCTGTCATGTGGTGTGAAAAATAAAGGGTATGTGTATATTTTTTTAAAGATTTTTTTTTTTTTTTTTTTTTTTTTTTTATTGCTAACCTATCAGACAATATCCTGCACCTCCTATCATTACTCATATTTTATCTGTTTACTTAATGGCTTTCCATTTACTTGTGTTTGAGTATTATGTAATACTGAGAGAGTAAAATATTTTCTCATGCCTGGAGGGAAATATTTTGCTGTTAAACCTTGGTCTTTGCAATGGGTGCAGAAATATCATTACCTGCAGCAAGTCATGAAATGATTCTGAAATCCAAAGTACAGTCTGAAAACTAATGACTACTAAGCTTTTAATACTTTTATTTTAATGTATTAATGTTATAAGGACTAAGCCACAAAGACAGCACAATATAGTTGTTATGCAGTGATCTGTAGACAGTTTCTTGCCTGTATTCCCCTAATGACCTTACGCAGTATAAAGACATGATAGAGATCATTATTTAAGTACTAGGATTAATGAAGGAACAATACTTTTAAGTGATGTCCATAAATCATAAATTCAAATGAAAAGACAAAAATGAGTGCGTACATTTTCAGAAAAAGATAACTTCAGTTCAAGAAAGTCCTAGTGAGTGATAGATTTTACAGTCTAAAGGTACTCTTAGTACAGCTTATAGTGTAAATTCCTTAACTAAAAGTAAGCATAATGTAAACTTATACATTCCGTCTGGTTGAACTGTATTAAATCATTCGCAAGTGAACTTCTCTCACTGGAAAATTTAGGCTTTGTAGAGCAATCGGTATTTTCTTGCATTTATGATAACAGCTCTTGTTGCAAATAGGAACTTGTGTGGACCATCATTTGAAGGAAATTAGACAAATGCTTCTAGTATAGTTGGTCTGGTTTTTGCAAGTTCAGTTGTCTGTTCCTAGGATCTGATGAATTCAACACCTATGAAAATCTGGTGTTTGCAATTACCAAAGGAGTCTTCACTTTCATGATGGTTTGTATAACTGCCTGAGCATTGTGGAAGACCTAGACCAGACCCCTAAACATAGATATGGTAAATGCATCTGATTCTGAACTGTAGCTTTTGTGTGACCTGTAGAAATTTCCCCGTAGAAATGGAGGAAAAAGAATATATTTCATTTCCTAATATATACAACTTCATAGGGAAAATATATTTACATTTTAATTTACTGCCAAAACTAAAATTGATCCTTTCATGTTTATCCTTTGATAGTATTTTAATCAGGCTAAAATCCAAATCTTTAATTGCACTAAAAAGGTAAATATTTGACAATTTCTCCTCACAGTTCACAAATGTGGAATTTCTTAGCTATGTAAAAATATATTTATTTAAATTGTTGTGTTGATGTGGAGGAAAAACAAATGTTGTTATGAGTGAGCAGGCTTTTCAAGACTTCAAGAAAAGCTGGACTAATAAGCTCCCAGGCTGACTGGAAGGTGTGCATCTGCTGAGCCTTAAATTGCTTCATTAAGCTGGAATAAATCTTATATTCAGCTGCTGAGAACAGAGGTGGATGCAAAGGAGAGTGGGCTAAATTCCCTTGGGAAGCCAAAACAGAAGAAAACAAAGGGAGAAAAAACACTTGTTTTGTTTTCTTTAGCTGCTGATTCACTCTCTAAGAATGGACAAAACCACTGTTGGGTTCATGTAAACGCAAGCTATTCTCAGGCCCTGTGATCACTAAGGAATAATAAGTGGAATGTACCAGCTATTTATAACAAATAAGACTACTGGTAGAAAACTCAGCTGCTGAAGAAAGGAGTACCATAAATATGTTGGTAAATTACAGAAATCCTGTATTTTAATCAAGTGTTGACAGCTGCTATCCATTCGGAAGATGATTTTCCAATGTGTGAAGGTGCTAAAATTATTCAAAAAAAGCTGAAAGATTTATCTTTAGCATGTGAAAATTATAAGGTCTTTTATAGTTTCTGTTTCAGAAATGTTTTTGTTTGGTTTTGGTTTTTTAATCAGACATTTTAAAGCAAGAGAGATTCTTAAACTTTCCTTACAAATTTTCAAACCTAAAATACTCTTACAGTGAGAAACACTGGAGCATTTCAGTTTTAAATGAATTCCAGCAGCTGTCTAGGGATTGCTAAGTAGAATACTTCAGAAGATTACAACTGTTCAACTGCAAAACTTTTATTACCTGTCCTTTCTTGTTTATATTTTTCTTCTTTTCTGTCTTTATGGGTTTCAGTAATTTATCATTTCTTCCTTAGAGTAAAAGTTCCATGCAGGTCTATTTCTCTTGTCTGTCACAGATCAGTACTATTCTGTTTCTACTGAAAGAGTTACTTAAAGCCTATGAAAGAGCACATGGATCATCAGCTCATTTTATTAACAGTAGTTTTCTTGTCTTCTAAAAGCTTGAATGAAATTGTATGGAAAAAACATGAAATTGCTCTCTTTATATTTCTTTGGCCATTTGAAATACATGGTTTTTGTCATGGTATTTTGGTTGTAGCTATTATTTCTACTCAAATCTGTCTTTTCTATCATGTTGAGATCTTATTTAATTGTAAGAAAATATCTGTCACTAAGTGTGTACCCACATAAGTAATGTCCTCATATCTCAGAATTCCAACTTAATACTTTTCATGTATGTCTTTATGCAAAAGAGATATCAGAAAAGAAATTGAATTTAACTCTTTTTTTTTTCTTTTTTTTTAATTTTTTTTTTTTTTTTTTAATGCCCTCTAATTTGTGGAAGAGTTCAAGAGGCAAAACAAGTTATCACATTTTTTAATGTGGTCAAAATTTTCGTGGTCAAAATTATTAAAATAACTAAGTGTGACTTTTTAAGCATATTAATTTAAACAGAACTCTCCGTTAAAGTTATTTACAAATTCATCCATTTGTTTCAATTGGAATAAGTCAAAAACTTTGAAAGCTTGGAATTATCCTCAGGACAGGATAAAAAGGCATTTTAGAGCAAAAGCAGCAAAATTTATGGCAGAAAATTTCATTAAATTAATTCTGCTGTGAGTGTATTTCTAAAATGAAGCATTTGTGTTCTAAAGCCTTTCTTTTCATCTACTATTTCCAGCTTTCTGAATTGAAAACAATCACAGCATATCCAATTATTTTATACAATGATAATCTTTTATACCTTTTCTCCATATATTGTCTTGTCAGACATTTAGTATATGTGTATTTTTTCTTTTCCTGTGACTACGTTATTCATTGCTGTGTGGAACACATGATTTCTAATACACTTGATAAAGAATAATTGAAAAGTTTTAGTTTCACTTTTGAAGCATAATTATTTAATGACTGAAGTCATGTCTCAAACTGTTAGATTTTTTTTTTTAATATGAAACAACCTTTTCAAAAATTAAAAAGTAAGCAAATGTAAATCTAAGAATCTCAAAGAATAATTAAGAAGTGTCTCTAATACATTAATTAATGTATCTCTTCCCTTGTTTCACTGATACAATGTCATTGCACTTCTATGTGACTTCTTGGTTGGAAAGAGGTTTGTATTTACATATGTCAGCTTTTATTTGCATCATAATAGAGAGATAAAGTACTCATTCATTGTAAAGTCTTGTTCAGTTTGAAAACTTGTCAGTCTGCTATAGAAAAACTGCCATTTATTATAATATCTTTCCATGGTGAATTTTAGGGTGTTTTCTCTAGCCTTCAAGCACTATTTGACAAGATCTTATTGTAGGTTATTCTTGCAATTTTTTTGCTTACTTTGAAAATTATTAAAACCAAATTATTGAAGGAAAGAGTTTATGTATGTATTGTGTACTTATTTACCTGTGTAAATCCAGAACCTTTCTGTATGTTGGTGATATCACTGGCAGAATGAGTAAATGACCAGACAGAATGCCAAAACCTGTTAGGCTTAAAATTGTAGGTGTTTCAGCCTAAACCATGAATGTCAAGTTTTGTTACTAACTTGATGGTTACTGAAAAAAAATATGCAGTACAATGCATCTATACATAATATTTTTTTTGCTTCAAAGCCCAGCCCTTCAAAGCATTTCATCACATGCTCTACAAAAGCATGAGTAGATCATGTTCAGATTCCATATGCACCCATAACAAGGCAGCTTTCCTGGAGCAGAACTGGTATAATAACAAGGGAGGCTTCATGTTGCTCTTCTTACTACATAAAACATATATTGCACTATCCCTTCCTCCTGCCTAATATGGCTCCTTGATTAAACTCTTCCCAAATGCTTAGCTAAATCTGGATATCAATGTATCTGTTAATTGTTTATTATTATGACTGCAACTTATTTCTGTTTACTGTCTTATTTGTTTACATTTACTGCCAGTCTTCTGTACTACTGTGTTAGAATCAGGACATGTGAAACATTTTAAAGGAGTTCTATTCTTACTATGTTATATACCAAGTAAAACATGAAGATGACCTCCAAAGCTGTGGGAACTCCAGTCTGTATGATCCCAATGGAGAAAATTGAAGAAATCATGTTGATTCATTCTCACTGAGTAAAACAAGATTAGATGTTTGGTTTTTTTAATCAAATAGAAATTTAAATCACCAGTCTTAAACATAGGGCCACCCCTATGGTATTATAGGCTGAAAAGCTGTCCCTCATGTTAATGAACTCACAGATTCTCTTCAACTATTTCTGCAGAAAGGGATGAGAATACATATGTTTTTCAGTATATAAGACAGCAAATTGAAAAGTTCCAGAGTTAAGCTGCATCCTCTGAGAATGCTCTGTCTCTATACTAAACATATATCTGGCGGTTGAAGCATCTTTGATGTTCTCAAACCCTCTGTTAAAAAAAGAGAAGGGCAGAGTTCTGTTAGACTCTACAGTAGCAGAGTCTAGTTATATTTATACGTTTATACAGTCCCAAAATTACATTTGGCCCATTTGGCCCTTTGAAGGCAAATGCAAGGCTGATGTAGCCCCCATTGAAAATGAGTTTGACTCCCCTGCTCTGCAGTAACTAATATTAAAAAAAAAAAAAATTAAACCTGACTAGAATGTTTCCTTACTGTTCTCCCTACCCTATGACTTCAAATACTTTTTCTGATTTTAGTCTTATGGAAACTACACCACTTTCTCTAGCTGATGGTTCCTTGAGAAGCTGTGAGCAACTGGGATACAGTGTGAAAAAATATCCACGCAAAGCAATATCTTACTTTGATATCTACCAGGATTATGTAGTTTTAAATGTCTTTTAAAACCAGAGACAGTATGCTGAGAGTGTACTAAGAATATATTGAGAGAGGCTGGTATTATTTAGGTTGGTCCTAAATTTATTCGTCACAAATACAGGTTCATAAGTGTTCAGTTTATATTCAAAATACAGAGTGACATTGTTAGTACTTTAAGATAAATGCTAATAATTACTGCATAGCTGTGCCAAAGTTTTGCAAGGTTTAAATATTAATATTACCTTCATTTTTTCTTAACACCTTTATTGTTTTCAGATCTTAAAATTCTAAAATGAAAATTGAAGTGATAATTAAAATACAGATAGTCTGTGAATGAGCTTCGAAATTAACAGGACACAATTTAAGTTTGATATGATAAAGAAGGAAAAATCAGAAGAAAGATGAGAAAGGCATGAAACATTTTATAACACTCTAGGTAAATGAAACTTTCTATAGTATCATTTGAAAGAGTACAAACAGGTAAGACAAGGATCTTTAAAGGGCATAAAAAAGTCTTTTTCCTTAAAGGTAAAACAGTGAAAGATTGGGCATGTGACAGGATGAATAGAAGATGACATGTCTAAGAGATGCTTTCAGAAGGAGACCACAAGGTTTAAACATGTTCTGGAAGTGAGATACTGGAATCAGAGATGATACTTCTTCTCCCACATGTTATGGATCTCAGTAACAGTGGATAATACTTCATAGCTGTGGATAAAGGGAAAACCTGACAGGACTGAAATGGAGGAAGATAGAGGTCTCTCAAAGGGATTAACTTGCACATCTTTTAATCTATTTTCAGTCTGAATGCTAACAAACCTTGGCATTAAAAAAAAAAAAAAAAAAATCTTAAAAGCTTAAAGTCTAATTTTTAAGTAAATTCCAAATTACTGGCACGTAAAGGTTTTATGCGTATTATCAGTTAACAGTATATACATATATTTATAAATGCACTGAAGTCCCTAGTGTCTCTGAACAACTGAAAACAATAAATGGTTTCACTAATTTGACAAATTAGTTTCTTTTTTCCCATCTGGAAAGATAAAATCAGACAGGCTTGTTTTACAGAAAATTGGATTTATTTTGTTATGACAGCATGTCATGCAACCACCATCTGTTAAAAACCACTTTGCAATTCAATGGGGAACGTAGAAGCTAAAACCTGGGCCATGTTTAACAAGGCCTGTAGACATCTAGGAAGGTGTGCTGAGTTCCAGACATATGGTATCTGCTCCATTTCAAGACACAGTATTTCTCTGGGTAAACAATAGCCTGAATAACATTTCCCTGGTATTGGTGTGAGACCACATTGATAGAGGAAGCTAGTGGCTGAGAAAAAAAAAAAAAGAAGTGCAAAGATTGTCACCTATCTGGGGAGATCACTTTGTTCTGTGCTATGAGCAAGGACTCAGTCATCTTTACTGATGTCCCAAATAAAATACTTATGCATTTGGTATGTATGTCTGTAAAAGGAGATAGCATCACTTCAATGTTTGTACTGAAAACATGATAGCAAAGGCAATGTTTTCCACCTTGCATTACAGTCATTACTATAAGGTTCAAGTTCAGTAAATTTGATATGTCACATAACCATATAAGTCATATCGCTTAATTTTGTGTTTTGGTGATTCAGTAGTCAAAACTGAAGTCACTTCCACTAATGTAATTACACTTCTGTGCTAACAGTAGTAAATTTTATTTCTTTTCTGAAAAAAATGGATGAAATTTTAGTAAGAAAATTATTACTTTTAAGGAACATAAGTATACAAGCAGGCTGCTTTTCTGGCAAGATCAGTTTTTGACTATAATAGCATTTCAACTCTGACACTTTCCAAGAAACTACAAAATTAGATTCTCAGAATGAAGAGCATGTTTACTAGCTGTTCATGCTGCATGACAATAAATATTTGGGAGTGGGGGGAATTGGATGCAGTGCCTGTGAGTACGTGTCTGTGTTTGGATGACTCTGTGCCCATATGCCAGTGTGTGTGAAAGCTTCTGTGTTTTCCTATGCACAAACATGTGCATGCATGTCTTGCATGTGTGTTCAGGTGACCTCTTATCAATACATATGCTGGTGTGACTGCACAACTGTGCTGTTCTGAAAGTCTCAATTCACGCACAAAAAAGTCTTTATGAGTCTAAGTAATATTAGTGAAATTTGCAGGATAGGGCTCTTGGTCTAGAGTGTTTTCAAGGTGATAAATTCCAGATGAAATACTTTTGTCCAGGTGAACTGGATTTTTCTTCATTCTTGGTTTTTGTTTAATTGTGAGGTTTTTTAAGTTATTATTATTTATCAGGAGCTAGATTTTTAAATAAAACGTATTTTTAATTGTGTTTCTAAAATATTTCTCGGATTACCCTAATATTTCTTCACCTGGTTTAAAGAAAGATTTCTGGAACAAATAGTACACAATACAATAACTAATGTCTAAAAGATGTGGAGAAAGAGAAATTCCTTTCCTTTCCTATATTTTTAAAACATTCTATATGCCCAAGTTAGAAAAAAAAAGTAGACAAATGTTGAAATATCCTGAAGTATTGCAATTTCTCTGCTTTAGGAATCTATGCTCAGGTCAAGCATGTTGATACTCACAAGTGATCTGTCTTAGTTATATTTTTATAGTGCTATAATGCAGTTTTTTATTTTCTTTAAATTTCCTCTTGTAAAGCATTGGATTTCTATATAAATTAATTTTCCTCAGTGCTTCCAAGACAGACATAAAGATTTATAGCTCCTACCATCTGATTGTATGCATCCTACTTGTCACCACTCTTTTTGCCACTGTATTCAATTTGAAAGCATATCACTGTGTGAGAAAATCAGTGACTTTTTACATCTAATCTCTCATCACCTTTCAGCGGTAATGCTGTCATCTGTAATCACTCAGGCTTGTGTAATTTATTTTGTGCAGCTATAATGTTCCAACTGACATTTTTATACAGGAAGAAAATTCTGACTTGTCCTTAAGGATTTCCCAAAAATCTTTTAAGATGAAAAATGTGGTCCACAAATTTCTACTGGCTCTCTTATTCTGTGGAGGAAACAGAAAGACAGGAGTCTATCTATATATATCTGTATGGACACACGTGTGTAGAGACATGATATAAAGCACATGTACATTCAGGGTTTTCAGTATATTCATAGTGTTGTGCTCTGTTACCTTATGTCTTTATGATTAATTTATTTGCATTCCATGTATGCCTCTAATACCTTTTTACAAATTAAGAAGAAAAAAGTGAAAATTGAATGTTCAAATTGTTTTGAGTTTTGAAAGGACTATAAGCGTATATATTTATATACCTAGTGTTATGTAAGTATCTGGCAGTGGAGGGAGAATGAATGGAAGACAAATGGAATGGAACAGTATAGGATACCTTTTCTTTCTAATCCTATCTGAAAACACAAAATAGAAATTTTGAGCCTTGTTTGCATGAAGACATCTTCAGCTGGTTACAAATGCATTGCTCTGTGGGGTTTTTATGTATTTTTGAGATTATCTTAATAAAAATATTTCTGTATTACAGTTGGGTTCTGGCTTTTGTGTATTTCAAGCCTTATTATGGACAGAAGCTTAAATGAGATTTTTATTTTCTTATACTATTTAATCTTACAGTGGTATGTTATGAATATTTCAGAGGTTGACTTCATGAAATGTTATTTTTCCTGTCTGAGAAAAGCCATGGATCCTAGTATATCCATAAAAAGATAATTGACCACAGGAAATCAATCATCTATTTTCCTACAGAAGCAAAACATGGGGGATTTTGTTTTGTTTTTCTTTTTTATCATAACCAAAGAAAATAAACAATGCACACTAGAAATCAATTATATAGGGCTTATTTTTTGTCATAATTTATACTGTTTAAAGAAAAAAAATAAAGCCTAAGGTTAAATTCAGGCCATGAAAGTTAATGTATAGGAAAAGTAGAGAGTCATCTTTACAACCCCATGTCTAAACTTTTTTTTTCCTTTACTTTGCAGTGACCCAGGGTGGGGATGCAACTGCATCTGATACATGTCCTGATCCTGGAATTCCTGAAAATGGGAGAAGAGTGGGCTCTGACTTCAGGTAGGCACATTTAGTTTTCTGTACGGTCAAAAGGTATGTGTTTTCTGTTTCAGATATACTGAGCATGCAACTACAGATATGTATTGCTTCCCTAGTTTTAAATGAGTTAAGTCTTTGTCAAAATAGCTCTAATCCATTGCATATCTTGAATGGTTTTATTTATTTCTTTTTTAAATCAAAGCATTTTAAATATGAATTTTAGAACTTAATCATGTTGTCTGTGTAGGAAAGGTAGAACTCTCTGGACAGCATAGAATAACCAGAGTGAATTGGCTGTTTTCCCGCTATATAAAAATTGTTAAAAAGCTCAGGAAGCATGGCAAATTCAGTGTCTGAGGCTCTGATGAAAGCTGTCTACTTGCTTCTTTTGTTTTCAGCTTTTGTTATGTTCATTAAGAAGAAGATGAGGTCAAATGACCCCTATGGAGAAAGGAGGAAGGTTGCTCTTCCCCCGTTGAGGAAAAAAAAGCAGAGACTTCAAGGTGTATCAGAGAAGAAGGTCAAAATAAAGACATGGGAGCCTCCAGCTTATGTAGAGATTTATAAGTTACTCAGAAGGGAACAGACAGCCAGGCCTAAGAGTAAATGCAAAGGAAAACTTCATAGGAATTAGAAGGAATTGTGCAAAATTCTCTGCAACTCCAGAAAGAAATTTAATCAAACCTGGCTCCTGAATCAAAGCCCTTCAAAGCTAGGGTGTAACTGATAGGAAAAAAAAATATTTAAAAATCTATTTCTGACTGACTCTTTTTGGATGTTTGTCTACTTACCCTTAAAAGAGTGTCAGAACTCATAAACAACTCCAACATTAAGAGAGACAGTTGTATGCAAAATCATGGTTTCACAGAATGATTAGGGTTGGAAGTAACCTCTGGAGATTATCTAGTCCAACCCACCTGCTAAAACAGGTTCACCCAGAGCAGGTCACAGAGGAATGTGTCCAGGCAGGTCTTGAATGTCTCCAGAGAAGAAAACTCCACAACCTCTCTGGGCAGCCTGTTCCAGTGCTCTGACACCCTCAAAGTAAAAAAGTTTTTCTTCATATTCATATGGAACCTCCTATGCTTCAGTCTATGCCCATTGGTGCCCAAAGACAGGATGAGAGACACTAAAAAGAGTCTGGTCCCATTCTCTTGAAATCTACCCTTGAGATATTTATAAACATTGATGAGATCCCCTCTCAGTCTTCTCTTCTCCAGGCTGCGCAGACCCAGCTCTCTCAGTCTTTTCTCATAAAAAGATGCTCCGGTCCCCTAATCAGCTTTGTAACCTGCTGCTGGACTCCCTTCAGTAATTCCTTGTCCTTCTCAAACTGGAGAGCCCAGAACTACATGCAGAACTCCAGATGTGGCCTCACCAAGGCAAAGTAGAGTGGGAGGAGAACCTCCCTCCACCTGCTGGTGACACTCTTCCTAAAGCACCCCAGGATATCGTTGGCCTTCTTGGCCACAAGGGGACATTGTTGACTCATGGTCAACCTGTTGTCGACCAGGACTCCCAGGTCTTTCTCCACAATGCTGCTTTCCAGCAGGTCTACCCCTAACCTGTACTGATGCCTGGGGTTATTCCTCCCCAGGTGTAAGACCCGACACTTGCCCTTGTTGAATTTCATCGGGTTCTTCTCTGCCAAGTCCTCCAGCCTGTCCAGGTCTCACTGAATGGCAGCACAGCCTTCTGGTGTGTCAACCCTTCCCCCCAGTTTGGTATCATCAGCAAACTTGCTGAGGGTGCACTCACTATCTTCATCCAGGTCATTGATGAACAGGTTGAACAGGACTGGACTAGTACTGAGCCCTGGGGATCCCACTAACTACAGGCCTCCAAACAGACTTTGCACCGTTGATCACAACCCTCTGAGCTCTGCCATCCAGACAGTTCATGATCCATCTTATCATGCATTCATCCAGCCCGCACTTTCTGACCTTGCCAATGGGGATGTTGTGAGAGACAGTGTCAAAAACCTTGCTGAAGTCAAGGTAGACAACATCCACTGCTCTTCCCTCGTCTACCTGGCCAGTCATACCATCATAGAAGGCTATCACGTTGATCAAACATGACTTCCCTTTGGTGAACCCATGGTGACTACTCCTGATAACCTTCTTTTCCTCTACATTAGCAACTGGGTAGCAGTTAAATGTGTTTTAAAAAATAATGAAGTGAAATAAACTTTTCAATAAATAGTCTAGAGAGAGACAATCTGCTCTGAAGATGCTTGCTATTATCATGTTCCATATATTCTGATTCAACTTGGCAAGTACAGCTGTTTCTAGCAAAATTGTATGATACAGAAGTATAGCATGCACTTACTGTTCAAAGGTCTGCTGTTTCAGGTAAACAAACATAATTTTTATCTAGGTATTTATTAATAAGTAAAAATATGGGATACTAACTACTCTTTCTCAAGATGTATTAAAGTTTCTGCATGTATTCATCTGAGGGATGCCTGTATACTTCCATTCTGGAGAATATTTTACTTTACAGTTTGTGCAGGTATGCCTCTGTTTCCTACTTGTGCTTGGGTCTCTCCTCATAGCTATAAAGTCTGCAGAGCATACCTCTTCTTCTGAATTCCTCCAAATCAAATAATTAGTTAAAAGAATTAAAGGCAGCATCTGAGATCACTTTGTTATTAGTGGAGAAAGAAAAGCATCTCTGAAAGGAGTTAAGCCCATATCCTAAGTGTTTAATGGAAAATAGCACAAACTCATACCTGGAGGTGCCTTTCTCACTCCATTAACTATAGATACCAATGTAAGTTCAGCAGATTGCTGTGGTGAAGGAAGCCTGAGCACAGACATATAAGAAAAGGCTGAGAGTTCTGAGTTTGCTCAGCCTTAAGAGAATCTGATGGACCTTCTTGTTGTCTACAGCTACTGAATAGGAGAGTGTAGAGAAGAGAAAGGCAGACTCTTCTCAGAGGTGGACAGTAATAGGACTAGCGTCAATTGACATAAGCTGAAACATGGTAAATTACCACTAGATTCAGGATTTTTTAAAAAATTAATTAATGCTTTTATTATGAGGATGGTCGAACACTGGAGGAAGTTTCCCAGGGAGTTTGTGGAATCTCCATCCAGGAGAACAAGGCCCTGAGCCCTTTGTTCCAACCAGACTTGCTTGGAGTGGGGCATTGGGCTAGTTGATGTTCTCATCCAATCTAATTTATTCTGTGAACCTTGTGTTCTTCATACACTGTCAGCCAAGCAGACTCTCATCTAGTGTCCAAGACACTGTCATTTGAACAATTGTTAAGAAACAGCAGCACATGAACTTTGACTCGCAGGTCTAAGAGCACTGGTAAGCTGGAAGTGGGTAAGAGAGACAATTGCTTCTTTTCCACTCTAGAATGTAGTCTGTAATTTGAAAGAGAAAGCGATCTAAAATAATCTTAGTGAAACAGGTCCAAAGATCCAAATATGTAAGCCCTAACATAGGAGAGCTCAACAATAAAATTCCTAGCACTACATGAAAATATCAAGAAGAGGAAAAGACCAAAAGAACCTTAAAGCTCCAAGTATATTTTAAGACATATGGAGGAATCTAGTGTCAAGAAACCTTGTAAAACATACAGACCTGTATTTGAACAGAGTCTCTTATGAATGAATGTGGGTTGAAGCTATCTTAAATGTCTGGAGCTTACTTATGAGCCATGCTTACTCAGCTGACAGAGCAAAGCTATTCACCTCCTTCCTTTACCCCATTCAGCCTCTGATAATATTTTCATTTCACCTGATGTATCTTATTGTTCATGGTGATAAATGAATGCATAAAGTGTTAAAAAGTAGCACAAGCAATGTCATATAAGGTATAATAAAAAAACATGTTAATATACTTTGGTCATTTATTACTTGCATGCATGTTTTTAGCCTTCAATTCTGCATAATATTTGAGAGAAACAATGAAAACTTATTTTTCTCCTAAACCTTACTGATTATCTGAAAACTGATAATGCAACAACAACCGGTTTTCATGTACTGTAAACTTTTTTTTTTTTTTTAAACATACCTTAGCTATCTTACAGTTTAGGTATCTGTATCTAGCTTGACATTTAAATAGAGAATGTGGCTGGAATTTAGTTTTTATTTCTCTGAAATGACAAATCAAGCTCTTCCGTAAGAGAAGGAAAAATAATATTTGCTGTTGCTTGCATTTCTCCAACACGATGAAAATACTGTGGAGAGTAAAAGAAAGGCAATGTTTTTTTTCTTTTCTAAGAGGCACGTACAGACACCAGAAGTAGCTATTGTTCTTGTCAGAAGAATGACAACTGTGGATATTAACCTGAACTAAAACATGTGAAAATGCATATTATTCAAAATCTTTTCAAATCTATTGAAAGATATGTTGTGAGTAGGACTGATGGAAAGGTAGAGGGTTTATTTTCAAGACAGCCTGAGACCCAGCAGATTCAGTGATGACAAGTTCTTTGAAAAGGGTTTCATCATTTCCAGCATAATAATGGCTTTCATTCTAATATCATAAAGCAAACAAAAAGATATTGAAATTTTAACCTTTCCATTCTGTCCTCCTGCTATGCTTTTACTGTATTCGATTGAGGAAGGAAGGGGTGATTTTCAGTGAAGTAAAAAAAAAAAAAATCCAATGGCTATTTGGATCCATTTTGAGGGACAAATGGCAAGTCAGACTTTGCTAGATGAATGAGAACATAATATAATTTTAGGGTCAGCATCACATTTTAGTTTTATGTGAGTTCTCAAAACACTAGATTGTTTAAACAAAATCTAAAGTGTATATAAACAACAACAGTTTGGCTCTCCTTAAATATTATAGTGTATGTGTGACACTGTGAAAATACCATCATTTTCCACAATTGTCCCAACACTTGTAACAAAAGTAGCTTTTACATTTTCAAAACAACTTTTTAAAATTGAATGAACTTTCTTATGCTTAAATATTTCTCACAGATATTTTTTGTTTTTAAAAAATGGCTTATTTCAGTCAAATTCTAAGCTGCTTTATAAAAGCACAGTTTTGCTTTGATACAGTTCAAAATTCAAATTAAAAAAAAAAAGAAAAAAGAGGAAACTGTTTTATTGCCTACTTTGAAAGGTTATTATGCAACAACTGGAAATTAAGTGAAGTAATAATTGCCTTTGAAATCTCAGATTAAATAAGTTAAATACTGCTTTAAAAATATCCCCCCTTTTAAAATGGAAAAATATTGAGCAGAAGTAATGGAGAGATTCAGCAGTCTGACCGTTGCTTAGAGGACTTTTATTGTAGACTGTGTGGCCCAGATGTGTTCCCTCCCCTAAGATGCTTATTTAGAGAGATCTGATTGTCTGGACACAGAAAATACTCTTGTGAGTCAGCTTGCCTAAGATTTCTTAGTATCTACTCTTTTCTTAAACATCTAAGGTTATATGGTTTGATTCAGTTATGTGCAATGTATGTATTATATAACAACTATATATAGATATATATGAGTTTCATTTTTATCAGATTAGATACCCAAACTTTCCATTTCCTCCACATATATTATAGTGTGACAGTCTGTTCCTCTATTTGGCAGTATTTAGAACTTTTCAACACCTTTTTTTCTGAAAGCCTCAACAAAACCAAAATGACATTAAAATTATTTTATTGAAAGTGACAGTTGTCAGACTCATGCCATAAACCTGATTTCTTACAATATGTGCTTCAAAGAAGATGATTCTTAAATGATATTAAAGCAGGCTTAGCATATAGTGTAGCTACCATGTAAACCATGTCTAGAACTATCTCACTCATTCTGGTAAAAGCTATGACTGCTCTTATGCAGCCTACCTGACATTTAAATAGAATTCTTGAAATGAGTTTCAGAAGATTGTCGTTGTCAATGCCTATAGCTCACGTTCAGGTTTCCATCCATCTTGAATTCTTACAGTCAGGAGCTTTTGAATAATTTGTGTTCTTACCTTACTCTTTAATTTGATGTTTTTGTTAGATGTTTTGTTTGTTTCTAGTATGTTGTAGTCAGTGTATTTATTTTGTGTCACTTAGTTTGTTGTCAAACATTTCAAAATATGATATTCACAGTGTAAAATAAGTGAAGTTCACATTATTAGTCCTTAGGTACAAGCTATTTCCAGAACTTTGGAAGAAAAAAGACAATATACTGTATAGGATAATGAAACAAATTGAATCATCATAAGTATATAGATTAAATTAGCATGTAACATTTTATGTATCCATTAATAACTTTTTTTAATCGTGCTGAAATGATGAAATCCAATCTGAACATTAAATCCTTCACTTACTACATCAGACATCAGAATATTTGCATTCCTTCTGGTCTTTTTCCCGTCTTTCATAGAATCATAGAATGGTTTGGCTTGGAAGGGACCATAGAGATCATCTAATTCCAAGTCCCCTGCCATGGGTAGGGACACTTTCCATTAGACCAGGTTGCTCAAAGCCCTATCAAACCTGACACTGAACACTTCCAGGGATGGAGCATCCACAACTTCTCTGCCCCACCACCCTCTTGTTGAAGCATTTCTTCCTTATATCTGTTCTAAATCTATCCTCTTTCACTTTAAAGCCATTACCTCTTGTTCTGTGACAACATACCCTTGTAAAAAGTCCCTCTCCAGCTTTTTTGTGGGTCCCATTTAGGTACTGAAAGGCCACTACAAGGTCTCCCTGGAGCCTCTTCTTCTCCAGGCTGAACAACCCCAACTCTCCATATCCTAGGTAACCAGGTCTCCAGTTTCCTTCTTCTTTCCTTTTTTTCTTATTTTCTTGGGGGTAATAAATAGGTATGTTAAATTATAAATTGCAATTGCAGACATGCAACAGTTATACGTTTCATTTCACTCTAAATTTTTGTACATGCACATTTTTATAATTACCCTTACGTGTCTTCATAGTAGAAAACTTCAGGGAAATACTGAAGTTTTATTGTTGGCTCACACATCATTACACCTTTAGGAAAGTCTTTATCCAATTTGATTTTTAAATACTACAATACTCAATTTACATTTATGACAACTAGTTAACTGGTTGGTTTTTTTTTTCCTGTTTCCATAGAACAAATTTTCAGAGCTCATAATTTTAGAAAGTGTGAGAAAACACATTTAAAAGTAGGTGTTTAGAGCATTAAAATGTCTTAAGATTTTCTTTACTATTAAGATAAAATAATTGTTTACTAATTTGAGGCAGATATTTGGAATCACGCTTGGACTATTTTTCCGAGGTTTTAAAGAATATTTTGAAAGATAGTAGCTCATGACAAATATAAAATAAATGCAATTTTAGAAAATTTTATTACTCTTCAAGGATTTCATGCGTTATTCACGAACTATGTAAGAAAAGGGCCAATATTTTCCCTGTCCTGATTTTATCACATTTAGTGGCTCAAGAACCAAGTGTTAAGAAAAGTAGTTTTTCAAGCTTTGCTAGATTTGGAGTATCACATTCCAATTTAAAAAATAGTAATAAAAAAGATATTAAAAGGATCTTATTAAAATTTTGTGAAAGAACTATAGAAGCAAATAATACTAATGATATATAATATTGTTTGTCTTCATGAAATCCTGTGAGAAACTAACAGAATACTTGTTCCTGAAGGGTAGGAATGAACTGGACATTAGTGAATGAGACTACTTTTGCTATTCTTCACAGTACGATTTTAACCATTGAGCTTTCTGACTGCCATCTAGCAATTCCCTGGTGTTTAGGACTCAATGACTTAAAAAGACCAAACTGAGAAATCTGCTTCATCAAGATCACTTAGTTAACAACATGGGATTATCACATACGGATTTAGAAGTGCAGGAAAGCTAACAACAAAGCTAGTTGATTATGATAGGGAACAAAGCATGTTACAAATAATAAATGGAAGCAGAAATGTAAATACAGTTTAGGAAAGCTCTCTTTGAGATACACAATAACTATATAAAGTTTCTAATTCTAGGTAAATATTGGTCATCATTGTCTAGAAAAAAAAAAAAAAAAATTAAAAAAGAGTAAAGTTACAAATCATTCCAAAGAGACACAGTTCAAAGTTACAATTGTAGCAATCATAGTTCAATCCTAATAAAAATATCATGTAGAATAATTTTTAACATGAAATCTCAATGAGGTCAGGAATATTTAATGATTAATTACAGTTTAATTAAATTAATATTTCCTGGTTGTACATGTTGACAAATTACCATATCTAACTGCTTATTCTCTCATTTAAGAGCATGAATTCTTAAATTATTCGTGAAGTAAGTTTTACTGCCTGAAAGAATAGTAATTATGTATTTTCTTAAAACAGATCTCTGTGCATTCATTGATTCATTGAAGCCAGAGTTTAAAGAATTTAACTTAGTATCACAATTGCTTTAGATTCCCGGCCTTATTTCTTTAAAAGGTGGACAAACTTAGTACTAGACCTGTTCCTTATACTATAAGTTGTTTTTTATGAATATAGTCATGATGGAGTAGAATTTCCCACCTTAGTTTCTTTGTTTGGTCTTACAAAAATTGTCATTTGGTGACATTTATATTTCTTCAGGGAGGGCATGATATTTAAAATACATTTTAATTTTTTCTTTCTTTCTCTCATTTTTCTTATAGGGTGGGTGCAAGTGTACAGTTTTCCTGTGAAGATAATTATGTGCTGCAAGGTTCTAAGAGCATCACTTGTCAGAAAGTGACAGATACACTGGCTGCCTGGAGTGACCACAGGCCAATTTGCAGAGGTAGGTGATATATTCTTTGGGATTTTTTCCTGAAGTTTCGAAGAGTAATTTTTAATTTCTGTCTAGAAATGCAATGACATGATGTTCAAACCAAAACAAACAAACAATCTGTATATATCATATATATTTTGTCTATTTATTTATAATTATATAGATCCAAAGATCTTTCTGTAGCTTGAAACACAAAGATTCAGAAACAGTGTCAATTTAGGGAGCTAATTTCCTCTTAATAGTTTTCATTTTGCTTAATTTTTTTTTTGTCATGTTAAACGTATTTTAAGTAGAACCAGTTAGTGAGGTTTAGGTTAAACTTTTCCAATTCACAGCTTACTTGCTGTCAGGGCAGTGTGAAAAACAGAGAAGGTCTTGTGCAGGCACTGCTATTGGAATAGCCAAAACATTAGTGTGTTATCAGCACTATTCTAGTTACAAAACTAAACCACAGCACCATACAAGCTGCTGTGAAGAAAGTTAAGTCCAATCCAGTTAGACCTAATAAAAAAGTTTATAAAGACTCTTGGATAAATTATTACAAGCTGTGTGTAACATGGGTAATATTACATAGGCATATGCATGTAAAGACTGGACATGGTAAAAAAGAAATAAATAAAGAACATACCTCCTGCTTTTTCCAGAGCAGCAAAACAACTGTGATTCGTAAGTGTCTCTTTAACTGAGTGTCTCTGCAGCTTCATGTATCTAAATATACCTTTTCAGTACTTGGTTTCACACTACTGCAGAATAACATGTCCACACAACTCCACAGCTTACTGTTGTTTGTTGTTTATTTTTCATCTCCTGAACTTTTTCTTGTTTGTTAATACATTACAGAAATGATCTGAAGTAATCTCTGCATGATAAAAATAGTGCTCACCAGAAAGGGAGCATTTGGTTCTGAATTATCTGTGTGTTATTACTAGTGTTTGCTGTTCCTTCCAATTTATTATCTGCAAATACCTCTATTATGCTTTAGTCCCTCTAGTAAGCATCTAACAAAATAGGATAAATTAGTCCTACACTTCCATTAAAACCTCAGTTGGAAAAACAAGTTACTCATCAAGCATACTTCCAAAATTGGAGATGAAATTTCACAACAGTCTGAGATAAAGTCAGCCAGTCTCTAAAAGTTTTTTGTTTTTTTCTGTACACAGATAAACATTCTTTAGGCTGATGGTGTATAATTTGGGTTCAATATTACAACACTGCGAATGGATGGTGGGAAGTGAAAGATACAAGTTTTATTTGTAATCCATTATTCCCAATCCTTTTACCGACCTTCAAGATGCCAATATTCTTGGTGGTCATACCAAGCATTTAGTAATAAAATACACAATACGAATCATTTTCTAAATGATCATCCACTCAAAGTAGAAAAGCTGATAAACTACATGGAACTACTGTGAACTTGATGACTTCAAGTCATTAAGACTATCTGAAGAAGCTGAACTTTGCGTCTGCCTCAGAATGGTGACTAATAAAGTTCAAAAGCAACCTGATTTGTTGTTTTTCATTTTAGCTAGAACATGTGGTTCTAACTTACGTGGGCCAAGTGGGGTTATTACATCACCAAATTATCCAGTTCAATATGAAGACAATGCACACTGCGTGTGGGTCATTACAACAACTGATCCAGAAAAGGTACACTTTTTCTCTTTGTCTCAATTAAAATGGTAGAATTTTGGGTCTGTCTTAAAATTATTGCATACATATTTGCATGAATGCATGAACACATGCAAGTGTATATGTTCATTTCAACACAAAAATGACCAGAGCATAGATGTTAATAAAATATACTGGGCACTAGAAAAACAACATAAATCTGAAAATGTCCACTCAAATTAATAACAGAGAAACCCCTATCCATGGGAAAGAAAAAAAAAAAAATTGTTTATATTTTACCTTTCTGTAACAAAATGCTGAATAAATGACTTATAGTAAGTTGAACAATGTGCAGTCTATATGTACTTCATAATTACAACACATGTATTTCCTGTGCAACTTTTTGGAAGACTCTATTCTTGACTTCTTTAATATAGTTAAGGAAAAGATGTTCATCTTATCATAAATTAATGCAAATGTTTAGCTGCAGAAAATACCATTTTTCTGCATGCTCTCATAGCATATTGATGAGATGTAAACACTCTTTCTTTGCAAAATCAGTTGAGCTCACTTTTACTTAAAACCAATTCACTGCCTTAAGAAATGCATATATTCAGGGAAAAAGGCAAAAATACAAACCTATCACATCATGGAACATTTTACTGTAGCAAGACTTCTCTTTGAAAGAAATAACTTCTTTAGTTCCAAACTGAGCTGTTATATTTTATTTAGTATCGTAATTAGATGTGAGTATTTGTCACTGAATGACCTTTGACTTTGAAGTCATTAAGTTTTATAGAAAGTATTAAATCACTTTGCATTTTTAAAATATGGACAAGCATTTAAAATATGAAAAAGGTCCAACAACTACATCTACTCAAATTTGTACTAATATGTAGTCTCTGATTCTGCAAAATGCTGTATAATTTTAGAAGAGAAAATTTAAGCATTCTTCACAGGAAGAGAAGTAAAATTACTAATAGAAGAGACTCTTGACATCTTAATGGTTTCTATATTCAAAACTGTTCCATTAGATTTAAATTTTTATTTTTCTTCTCTTGCCTTTGCAAGAATGTTATTTAAGCATTGCTTTTCATATTTATTATGAAATTAAATTAATTATCTGATTTCAAGGAAGTTTAAGCATAATAATACAAAAATTGGTAGTGACTGTTCAGTGATGTCTATTAAATTGTACAATGTATGTTTTCTATGGAGGTTCAGACTTACTTGCCAAAAACACGACACCTCTGTCTACTACAATAACAAATAAGTTCCATTTATTCTATACAATAAATGTTTCTCAATGGATTTAGGAATTTTACTAGGGCATAGTTTAATGAGGTTGCTGTGGGTTACTCTGTTCACTGGACTCAAAAAGGCACTATTAAGTAGTATTCTGTGGGCAGGTTGATAGTTCATCGGTCACAAGAATACATGGAAGGAGTCACACACCCAGACAGATCAATTATTTTGTTATGTTCAAAACAATGAGGCATAAGTACAAGAGTTGGAGCTTGCTTTCACCCAGCAGAAAGTCCACACTATAACATCCAGCTGAGTGAAAGGTAAAGAGATATGCTAACAAACATGTTGATGATCACAACGTAAGAAAAAGAGGTGGAGTTTTAGGTCTTTCAGTTCCAGACAGTATGGGCTACAGGGAATTAATTTTCTTTTTATTAATCTTGGGTTTGTTTAGCAATGCAACAAAGGGTATTTATTTCCTTAACTTCACGTATCTTGGAAAGATGTATTTGCTTTAGGATCATGATGATTGTGTATGTGAAGTCTTTAAAGCAAACATGTTTAAGGCTTACAGTATCCTCAAGTTGCTTTCACATAAAGCCTACATCATCTTTATCATTATCTATCAATACAAATCTGATATTGGGACTTCCGTCCCCAATAACTGAATCTAGATTTAACACATATCCTTTTGGATAATAAAAGATATGAATAAAAATACTTTTACTTTACGGACTGTCTGACTGAAATGGAATTTTTATCCTACTTCTTTCTAAAGAAAAATATCTTACTAGCATTTTGAAACCTGTGAACTTAAAAAAAAAAAAAAAAAAAAAATCAATTACAGAAATAATATCCAGGTTTCCAAAATAATGAATTGATTTTAAAATGTACTGGAAGTTGTGCAGATTTTCATCCCTGGCTTTTGTTGGAGTTATGAATGACAGAACTCTTGAAAATTGAACTGTATATTGAAGGTCTGATTTTAAGATTAGATTGAGGAGTCTACTCTTTTGCTCTTCAGATTTGAAAATATTTATCAGAATTCTTAGGGTCTGTGTTTGATCTTTTTTTTTCCACGAAGTTAGACAGTTCATGACATTTTGTTACTGTGTATTTTAAATCAGTTTTTACCTACTTAAGCAGTGAATTTTTGTCCTTTTATCAGGTTAGTTTACACACAACTTTTTACAAGACAAAACAATATTTCCTCTTAACATAACATTCAGTGCAGTTTGCAGAACATAACGTGCTGGCATATTTTGAGGAATATTTTTTTTTTAAATTATATGTAACATTTTAAAGTTTTGTCTTCTGGTGCTAAGGGGAGGAGATTTTTAAGGCAAATTCAAAATTAAAACAAATTTTTACTTCCTATGGGGATGGTAGCATATTTCCAGCTTCTAAACAACCTTATAAAGATTGGTTTTAGTTAAATCTTTTTGTAACATTTATTTACTTTTTCTGAGCAACACAAAAATCTAACTTAAGATTGATTCTTCTCCTGTTCAAAGGAATTTCTGTTAATGCTCTGCTTATTTTGAAGAGTTTATTTTCTTACCTTAACATTTAATTGTTTCCTCTGGGTCCTACTATCGTAACTTGTGATCAGCATCCTACTGAGTCATTTATTACACTTTTAGTGCTTGCAAATACAACTTTATGGTGCTCTTCTGACTCTCCGTCAAGTACATGCTGTAATTCTTGGTAACTCTAGATTGGTTTAGATATTCTGTTATACAGTTTCTCAACTTTTTAGAATCAGATACTTTGGACTATTCTCGTGAGAGGTTACTGATCTGTTGTCTTTATCTCTTTCTTGCTGTTAGTATAGTCTTTTCATTATGTTCTAAGCATGCCTCTATCCCTTGCTATTTCAATTCATTCTCCAGGCTGTGGGATTTTTTGCAAGACTTACTACTTTGGATTTCCTGCTGCTTTCTCTATTTTATGGTAACACTGCTAGATGCAAGGGCTTCAGTTTTCAACTCCAGTGTCTATAGGAGAGCAAGGTTTTATGTTGTTTCAGCAATGATACCTAGTTTTACACAATATTTTTTCTGATTGCAGATCGTTGTATAGTAGAAGTGTCATGGGCTGCAATAGTTCTAAGTTTAATGACCTGGTAAATAAAGAGTATGTCCCAAGTATTTTATTTATTTTTTTTTATCCTTAAGAATGTACTTTCTCTACAGCACAAAGCATAGATATTAACTATGTGGTCTAACAACTTTTTTCATTCTTTATAAAAATGTTTTTCACTGCAGTTGCCATAACTGAAGACATTGGAATTCATTAGAGGGAAGGAAGGACACTTCACATAGAGTTTTACAGGGCTGTGCTTTCAGGTTTTTGTAAAAAGTCAAACTATACCTTAATACACTGTCATAAAATGGTATTTCTGATTTATTGCCTTTCAAAGCACATACCTGGGGAACTTAAGGTATCTTACTCAGGAAAGCCTTCCGCAGTCCACAGCTAGGACATCCACATAGTCATAGAATACATCCAACCGGGGAACATGCCAGAGCAGTGACAAATATTCCATCACTTCCTCCCAAGATGGGAAACAGAAGGCCAGCCACCTCAAGGGTACACATGGCTGCAGTAGATCTTTCTGCACCCCTCATGAGAAACCCACATGCTTGAGTACTTCCCTGAAGTGTCTATACACCAATGTATGGGGAATAAAAAGGAAAAATTAGAGTTCTAGGGCAGTCCAAGAGAGCTGGCTAATATTCAAATATCACTTCCTCCAGGCTCAAGACCGATACATCCCTATGAGCAAGAAATCAAGTAAAAGGATTAAGAAGCCAGCATGGATGAGTAAGGAACTTGAGTCAAAACTAGCTGGAAGAGGATGTTTGAGTAATGTGGAAAAAGGGACTGACCACCTAGGAGGAATATAAGGAGGCTGTTAGACTCTCAGGATAGATTTAAGACTGGAGGAAAACAGCATTTTGAATTTAGAATTGACTTATTTTTACATCCTATGCCATGTACATCACACTAAGAATGCCCTGATAGGATGATTTCCCATGGTGTATTGAAAATCAAAGCACAGTTTTGTATACTCTTTTTGTCTTTTGCAAAGTGTTAAAACTGAATTTTGTGCCATATGTAAATGTCATATTTAAATTTCAACTTCTTTATTTTGTATTTGCTGGAAGAGTGTCTTTAATTTTAGAAGGATAAGACATCATTAACAAAGGATTCACACAGTTTAGAATTAACACTATTAAGGTCTCGTTTATGAAAAAAGCAAATACTGGTTAAGTTTCCTCCTGCTTTATAATAGGCTCACATATTTTATTTTTTCCTAATTAAGTGGTATAATTTAAACCACAAAGCATAACTAAAGCAATTATATGAGAAAGCTACTGTTGTAGTGTAAGGATGAGATTTTAAACTTCCACTGTCCTAAAATCTTGTATAGGACTTCCAGGGTAGCTCTGATTCTCTACAGTTTTAAATATATTTTAAAAAACAAACAAAAGTGCCTGTATATTTCAATATAATGTGCAAAATGTGCATAGAAGCCTCCTGGAGCAATAATCTCATATAAAACTCACTACAGTATATGTTCATCCTCAATTTGAATTTAAACACATAAACTATAACACTTAATTCTATGTATATACAACTGACATTAGAAAGAAAAATACATATATTGCACAAAAGCAAGCATGTTGGTTTTTTTTTTAAATCATGTATTTGTGTGGTTTATTTTGTGTGTTTTGTATGTATGTATTAGAACATTATGATTTTGTTAATAATGTTGATATTTCTACTTTACAAGACATCACGTGGATGAGATGTAGTAGCATAGCTTCTGTATAATATTTTCTTAATAAGTTTACTGAAATTCTGTTGGATGACACTCTAACACAAGTAGGATTGGAACAGAAGAGTCAGTTTTGGAATTACAGACTTTTAGGATGAAACTTGTTTTGCACATATGGGTGCTGAATATCTAAACTCCAATTATACTTGATACAGATCCGTTAAATAGTCAGTAGATTCAAAACAGTGCATCAGCTCATCCTAAAGCAGTCCACTAGAGGCTGATCAGTAAAATTACTCTTTGGGTTTTGTTTGCCTTCACTGAATCAGAATAAATGGGATTTAGACATTTTAAATTTCAACATGCCATGTTTAGTATATACACAACTTTGCAGAATAAAGTATGCTATTTTAGGTGAAGAACATGTCTCACAGATTGAATGGGAAGTGTCCCATAATGGCCATATGTTGAATGAAAAAGCATACCTTTGGAGTAGGAATATATGAGACTTAACTAAAAGAAAGTTAAAAAAAAAAAAAAAAATCTCTCCTACATTAATAGAACTATTTCCAAGTGTGAGTCTTTTAGTCTAACTGATATACCCAAATCAAACCACTTTCTATATTAATTTTAAATGTCTCATTGGTGCATCCATTACAAGAACTTTTGCCTCTTGCTGTCTTTAAAGACTGTTGGAGGTAATGATGGAAGAGGGACATTTGGGATTGGTACTCATCTCATGATCCAAGCACAAATTTTCTGCAGTACAGGAAAGTACTGTATTTCCTATTTTGTAGGGAAAGCCAACTGAATGAACATATTTAATGCTTCTGGCATTATTTATGGTGATATTTGTTTTATTTATTTTTCTCAGATGATTTTTAACATTAAATGCAGAATCATATTCAACTCTGAAGTTTTTTCTCTCCTGAGACAAATGCTGCAAATACAGCCTGACAGTTATATTCCCTGTTGCTTACTTTTCCTCTGACCTTCCTCTTTCCATGCTGTTTTTGAATGAAGGAGAATAACTACTGAGCCTTATCTGTGTTATCTCAGATTTGCTTTGAGCATATCAGCTAGGTTTACTTTACAGAGATTTAGCTGTGGGGTATGAATTTTATAAGCCTTGGTTGGATGACATACTGAGGTGGAAATGACAATTTAGGGGAAAACAAAAAAAGTAGGACTTTTAGAAAGAAACTATAGAAGCATGCACATGAAGGAATGGAAAAGGAGAGATAGTAGTATATTTAGTGTGATATTGTCTTTGATTTTACAATAAATCCATATTTAAGAAAGACAGTTGGAATATATTAGCTAGTAATTTAACTCTCAAGACAAACAAAAGATTCAACCTCCAAAAAAAGGGGGAATATATTAGAATGTGGCAAAGTTTTCATTGGCAAGATTAAGCCATCTGTTATAAGGCTTAATGGAAGCTATTAAAACAAACAAACAAACAAAAGACCTCAAAACCTTCAAAGTTATCAAGAAAATTTTGTTAAATACAAAGGTATGACATTTTAAAAGTTCTAATACTTCTGTTTCCTCATGTTCTAATACCAGGTCAAGGCCAAAGAAAAAAGAATTTTCCATTCCAAAGAGGGCAATATGTAATATTTTCACTGTGATATGTTTGTACTGTATCTGCATGGGTAAGAATTATACAAATCCATTATTGTCATTATTTTGTTGAATACTTACTGCAGTGAAAGTGATACATATTTGTCTTTCTTATAGGTACACTTTTCCAGCCTGAATGGCTGTTAAATTCTTCATTATTTTAGCTTATATCTAGCAAATCAAAAACATGCTATTCCTTTTTTAATTTGTTTACTTTATAGCTAAAAAAATAGCAAAACCAAACCAAAGCAACAACAAAAGAAACCACAAAAAAACCCAAAAAACCAAAACAATGAAACAACCAACAACAAACCCCACCACCAGAATATGTAAACGTGCCTTTTTGGTTTATGGTTCCCAGAAACCATCTTTAAAAATTAAAAACAAACATAAAAACAAACACCAAACAACCAAACAAAAAAACCCAACCAAACAACCACAAAACCCAACAACTACAGCAACTAAACTGTTGTCATTGACTTTTATCATTATCCAGCCACTGCCACATATGTGCTTCACTTATTGCTGAAAGTAGGGTTGTTGCCTCAAGCTTTTTTCTTACACCAATGTACCTTCTGCAAGTGCATCATCTCCTTTTTCCACTATGTTTTTTGTCCCTTCATCTTCCTTTGCCTCAGTTTCTTTTTACTGTTTTGATTTCCATCAATATATTTCTTTTCTCTTGTAGCTTTAAGTTTTTTATTCATTTTCATGTTATATATTATCAGAACAGAAAAGATTCAGATAAAAAATTGAAATATAGAGTCCTAAAGGGAGCTCAAAAAACAGTAAATGAGTGGTCAACTGAAACTTTAAGAGTTTTTTAACCAAAAGAAAATAGTAAGTTTTTATTCATAGTTTCTAGATATATTGCCTAAGAACATACTATTTGATGTGGTGACATATTATTCCACAAAAAATATATATATACAATTAATTTCTTCATAGTGAAAGGACTTCAGACAACTTTACCAATGCAGAATTAATCGAACTTTACAAGCCATAGGTGAATATCCATTAAATATACCTGAATATAAGACACTATCTTAATTACCTTGTATCCACACATTATAGAAGACAAATCAACACATTTGTTATTACTGCTGCGTATATATACATATACACTCTCACACAGACACATGTAAAATAAACAAATGAATGTTTTGTTTGCACAATCCTGAAGCAGTTAAATATAGCAACTCATTACTATTCTCTCATTTAATTCAGGATATTTCCTGACAGAAAAAAACTCCGAGCATGTATTAGAAAAATCCTACAACTAAATTTCCACAGATTTTCTTATCTGTTTTGTTCTAAAAGTTAGTTCCCAACTCTCTTGCTAAGAATTACTAGGCTTATTCAGTATTACATTGTCATATCTATAAATCTAAGATGTCAGTGTTTATGTGTAGATATTTTTCCCTGGACTTTGAAAGTGTCTGCAGATATAGATATATCATACCTGACAATGTCCTTGGATATTGTATTTGTTTATATACCATTTGCTTTGCTTTGTGCTTTTTTTTCTCTGTTTGTTTGTTTTAGTTTATCAGGTATTCTACACAAATTGTCTTTGTGCAGACCCTGAGCAGCGCGGTGGCTTTGATAATGACAATGACATAAACCCATATTTAGTCCACAAGGAGACAATTGCTAGAGAATAATTTATCCACCTGCAGTTGTGGGTCACCTCACAGAACATGTTGATTTGTTTTGCCTTGAAACACAGTCAAAGTTTCGTTGTACATAATGCTCTCTGTTTATTTTGTCTTCTGAAACTTTTTTTGGGTACCTTTACTACTGGAAAAATACCAGCTGATAACTTATAGGCAAAAAATCAGGAAATTCTAAGAAACTCATAGACTGCATAGTGAAGTGTATATATCTGGGAAAAATAATTAGATTATTTTTAAAATGTATTTGTATTTTCTGGAAATTATTACAATTATTTTCACCTTTTTTTTAGCAATATTATAGATTTTTGGCATATGCAAATGCCTCTAGGTATTTGCATAATAAATTTGTGTCAGCACTTCATTTGACACTCATTTAATTAGCTCACTTTTGTGCATTACTAAATAGAAGCCTCAAATTATAAGTAAAGAGCCACTGGGGAGAATAGTAAATATACATTCGAGAAGTGCAAATCTCAGATTTCAGGAAGATGAAGTTAAAGGGAAAGGATAGAGGCAATTCTATTTATTGGAATTTTTACTTAGTATGGGAAATAAAATAGGGTTTGAAGTAAGTTATAGTATAAAAAGTTTTCAACATGTTGTGTGACAAAAATGGCACAGGGGCTAATTTGATACTTAAGAAGCACCACCACAGTCAAAACCAAGATCACGATCCTTCCTATCATCAGCTCAAGTTGGCCTACTTTAGCATGTGAACACTGGTGGTCTGACTAGGTCCACAGTACACTTAACAGACTGTTTACACAACCTTTTAAACATAGCTTTCAATTTAGCAGGCAAATTCTGAGACCTCTTGAAGACTATCACGAACCTCAGGGTCTATATCAGTGTGTCACATGTCTATGTCTGACTTTTTTTTTTAAGTCTTAAGTTTTTATACTAATTAAACCTTGCAGAGCAAAATTTTAGCTACTCTTTTAAAATATGACATTATTTGATTTAAAATATGACATAAATCTTCAAAAGTGAGAACAGATTTTAGGCATCAGATCTGCACATAGTTAATGCTTAACTGTTGTACTAGAAAATAACACCAAGTGCTTGCTTTTCACATCTTTGGTTATTTCTCTGTCTCTGTGCAGAAGAAGACTTTGCATAAATGTCCAGTGTTTTCAGTAGGAAGTAACTTGTCTAAATATTTTTTCTCATTCCTTATATTTCCAGTATTATGAGATAGAACATAAAATGAAATGCTGAGTTTAGTTATTTATCTCGTCTCTATAGCCAGTGAAAGAATGGTTTAGACAAAGCTTGTCAGATGGGCCAGCCCTTTTTCATGCAGCAATTATCTCAACAGTTTACTCTTCATTTATTTAAGAGGTAACTGTTATGACCATTCCAGGCTCACTGGAAAGGATACAAGTGAAGAGACTGGAACATAGTGCGGATGTTCTTTTGTAAACAGACCAATCAAGAGTGCTGGCTGGAAGGCAAGGAACCTCAGGGTTTTCTGCACTGTCGTGTCTCCTTTGTGATGGATCTGAGCAGAATAAACCAGAGTTTCTGAAACAGTCTTTAGTCACAATGTCCCAGGAAGAACAGTTTCACAAAGCCAGAGGACGGTACATTCACAGAATCATAGAATCACAGAATGTTAGGGATTGGAAGGGACCTCAAAAGATCATCTAGTCCAATCCCCCTGCCGGAGCAGGATCACCTAGATGAGGTTACACAGGAAAGTGTCAGGTGGATTTTGAATGTCTCCAGAGAAGGGGACTCCACAACCTCCCTGAGCAGCCTGTTCCAGTGTTCTGTCACCCTCACTGTGAAGAAGTTTCTGCTCATATTTAAGTGGAACCTCATGTGTTCCAGTTTGTATCCATTGCCCCTTGTCCTATCATTGGTTGTCACTGAGAAGAGCCTGGCTCCACCCTCTTGACTCTCACCTTTTGCATATTTATAAACATTAATGAGGTCACCTGTCAGTCTCCTCTTCTCCAAGCTAAAGAGACCCAGCTCCTTTAGCCTTTCCTCATAAAGGAAATGCTCCACTCCCTTAATCGTCTTTGTTGCTCTGCACTGAACTCTCTCCAGCAGTTCCCTGTCCTTCTTGAACTGAGGGCCCAGAACTGGACACAATATTCCAGATGTGGTCTCATCAGGGCAGAGTAGAGGGAAAGGAGAACCTCTCTTGACCTACTAACCTCCTCCCTTCTAATACACCCCAGGATGCCATTGGCCTTTCCGGCCACAAGGGCACAGTGCTGGCTCATGGTCATCCTGCTGTTCACCAGGACCCCCAGGTCCCTTTCCCCTACACTGCTCTCTAATATGTAATTTCCCAACCTATACTGGAACCTGGGGTTGTTCCTGCCCCGATGCAAGACTCTGCACTTGCCCTTGTTATATTTCATTAAATTTTTCCCCACCCAACTCTCCAGCCTGTCCAGGTCTCACTGGATGGCAGCACAGCCTTCTGGTGTGTCAGCCACTCCTCCCAGTTTTGTGTCATCAGCAAACTTGCTGACAGTGCACTCTATTCCCTCATGCAGGTCATTGATTAATATATTGAATAGTAGTAGTCCCAGTACCGACCTTTGAGGGACTCCACCAGATACAGGCCTCCAGCTAGACTCCACCCCATTGACCACAACTCTCTGGCTTCTTTCCTTCAGCCAGTTCACAGTCCACCTCACTACCTGATTGTCCAGTCCACACTTCCTATGTTTAGCTGTGAGGATGCCATGGGAGACTGTGTCAAATGCCTTACTGAAATCAAGGTAGACCACATCCGCTGCTTTGCCATCATCTATCCACCTGATTATGTCTTCATAAAAGGCTATGAGGTTGGTTAAACATGACTTCCCCTTGGTGAAGCCATGTTGACTGACCCTAATGGCCCTCTTATCCTTGATATACCTTGAGATGGCACCAAGGATAAGTTGTTCCATCACCTTTCCATATCATAAATGCAAATAAAGCAAAAGAAATAATGTAGCTTCAGGTTTGTTTCATATTCCTTGCCCAGATTTATGGTAGTTAAAAATGTGCTATATGTGGATGGATGGATAGATAGATAGATAGATAGATAGATAGATAGATAGATAGATTCTCCCAAAGAGAAATTTATCCATTAAACTAAATAGTTGTGGGTCCTTTCGAACTCAGAACATTCTATGATTTTATGAAACCAAAACACAGTAAGAGGAAATGATTGGAGATTGTTTCAGAAGTGCACCCTTGATCAAAGCTTTGATATGAATGTATTTTTAATCTTCTGGTACAACTATCATGCCATGTAGAGAAGGCTGACATTTGCAGATACTTTGTACGTGTAAGATCAAATTGGGTCCCTGGGTAAGCAAATGCTTAAAAATTCCTTTTAAGATTTTGTGTTATTTTCATGTTATTTGTTGCTTGGTTTGTGTTTTTAGGTTTTTGTGTGTGTGTGTGTGTGTGTGTGTTCTTGTTTGGTTTTTTTGTTGGTTTGGTTTGGTTTGGTTTGGTTTTTTTTCCAAGTGAAAGAAGAATCTCATGCAGAGTATGGACACAGGTAGAATATGTGTGTCACATTTTAATTCAGTCTTTCACAAAGCTACACATAATTCTTATTAATGTTCTGTGTTATCAGCTGTCAAGTTAATAGCTTCCTGAGTGATCGTTCTTTACGATTGTCACATAGATATTTTGATTATCTTGATGTCTGCATTGTTTTTCTTTCTAATTAGGTCAGGTTTTTTTCCCTCCCTTATTTTAAACGGACTCACTGGCAGATTATATTTGCCTCATAGTATTTCTCAGAAGCAGGTAGTGCATGCATGCCATTACATATGTGCAGGTCTCTGTTTATAACTCTGAATGCTAATTCTTTTTTTTCTATATTAGCCAGTTATTAACTCTATAGAATCAGTAGCCTTTCTGCTCTTACCTTGTATAAAAGTTCATTTTTTCATGAAACGACATGTTCAATTATTGTTCTAGATCATCCATTTAAATTAAAAAAAAAAAATATATATAGTAAATAAAGCAATAACTACTTCCACCTGAAGCGAGCAAAGGGGTTCTAATGATTCCAAGGTAAATGTTCAGCCACTCTACAAACACTGTACTACTGAACTCTGCAGAAAGTCATCTTTGATTCCACTTGTTCTTTCTGCACAGTTTGGTTCCATCAAGAACAAATGGAGGTATGAGACTGATGGTATGTTTTGCACTTGAGATCCAATGTATAGATTAACAATGCATTCATCTTGTCATTTTTAAAAATGGACTGTGCAGGTGTGATTCATGTAAAGGTTAAACATATATAGTTAATAGTCTAGAGGCAGACACCTAGCTTCAAGTCAGATGAATAATTATTTTAGCTATATTTACTGCAGTGTGATATCAGATACATGAAGCAACCTAGACACAAATGAGTAAAAAACTACATTTAGCTCATTTCAGGTATGTCACCAGAGGTTTCTACAAGGCCTCGAGCTGCTGCTTCAGAAAATTATAGGCCTATCACAGATCCTGTATCTTCAGGCAATGTGTGGATTTTACCACTTTCAAATTATACCGGCCAACTATTTAGATTTATACTGAATTACATCCTTGTTACTGATTTCTGCAACAAGGTCTAAAAAAAAAATTTTTTTTGTTTTTTCTATAAAAATGAGGTAAAAGAATCATGCTGCAAATCTTTTGTGTGTGTCTGGTTTGTGTACAGCTAAAAACCACTTGTTTGGTCATTTTTGCTTGATTGCGTGTTTCCTTTTGCCACTTTTGATTTCTGTTTCAAAGATACTCACTGAAAATTTATTGTATGAAGCTCTATAACAACCTCACATTTGAAACATTTTTTATGGCACCTGTTTTCGCCATAATTACTTTCAATCCATGTTCCTTTAATTAGGCTGGTCAAAACATAGTTCCTGAATTGGATTTACAATAATGTGGTAAAATAATGAGTGAGATGGTATCTTTGTTATACCACCAGATTTATGATAATTTAGTACAAGCATTTGAAATATGATAAACTTTATAATCTAGTTGTATCTGCTGAGAGTCAGGGGTTGGACTAGATGAATTCTAATGTTCATTTACAACTCAAATGATTCTCTGATTAGTGAAGTGATTTCAAAATTGGGAATATTTTATGTGTTCATACATGTATTTCACATATTTCTCAGGTACTAGACATCAATTTCTATTCCTACCAACATAAGAATTATCAAGCTTGTCTTTGTCTCATTTTAACTGTATTGGTGTGATTATAGACAATTTTAAAGAACTTATAACTTTTCATTTAAGCCCTGTACATTGCTAATTATGGTTCCAAAAGGTAATTGATTATACAGACAGAATTTTACAAAACAAGGGTCAAAAAAGTATTTTATACAATGTTTAAAAAATGCTTTACAATAAAAATATGGCACTATGCCACTAATTTGGGTGTGCCACTAGAATTTGAACTTAATGAGTCTGGTAGTCTTGTTCAAACAGTTAAGAAATTAGTGTTTAAAAATCAATAGTATCTTTAACATCCTTTTTTTGTTTGGTTGGTTGGTTTGTTTTTGTTTTGTTTTGTTTTCTAGAAAGCCATTATAGGATATTTAAATTATTTTCTCTTCCAAAACCCAAATAATAATAAGATGAAGTTATTTTCAAAATGACATGACAAACATGAGTAACATTTACAGATAAGATTTAAATATTTAATTATTCTCTTCAACTTCTCTTTTCAATTCACTGTTAGACAGTTTTGTCATATAGGGATCAAATCATTGCATAGTATTTTTTGACCCTTATAGTGTTGCTACAACATATTGTTTTATCATGAATAGCTACGTGTCATTTTGAAAAATAATTCAGTGCACCTTCAAGAAATCCCATTCTTTCTTTTTCTTCTTGAATAAGACACTTATATGAAATTTGCAGTAGTAAATATGCAGTAATATCTTTCAACAATAAAGACAATATTAGTATAATTACTGTGTTCTTTATAGAGCTCTGTGGATGTTAGCAGCTGAAAACTGTCAAAATGATGCAGCTAATTTTCTTCCCCCCACTGTTCTGTACGCATTAGAATTCAGAGAACCTGTAGTTAGTTTTAGAAATTTAGTTTTAGAAATTTACCTTCTAAATTCTAAAGGCCTGAGGAAAGCTTAAGTTTCTGATTCCTGGTTGTGAGCCAAATCCTAATGCCGCTATTTGAGGTAGATAACTGATCAGTCTATATATATATCTGGTAATTCACTGAATTTACCTTCTATTGACAGTTACAGAGTGGTATGGTCTGAATCAGATACAATGAAGCAGAGAGACAGGAAAAAAAAAAAAAAAAAAAAGGTAATGAGTGTTATTGACATTCAGAACATTGATTTCTCTAAGAAAAGTACAACATTTTTGGTGCTGTGGGAAAATGCTAATATCACAGTCCGAAGGTCCCTGGTGAGACATAATGGGCAGAATTAATCATCACATGCCATTTTCCGAGACTTTCTACATAATCATATTTGCCCTTGGTTCACATTTTTGGATTATCTTTGCAATCATAAAATGAAGAATGTTTTTAATAAAAATGGAAAAATGCTATTCTATACAGAAACCCTGAGACAAAGAGAAAATTCTGCAACAAATATTTTGATAGTGGCACTTCTGAATAGTGTTCTATAACAGTGGACAGTTAGTAATAGAATCAAAGTTGATATATGCTTGCATAACTAGATCATACAGAAAAATATGGATCATATTAGAAAAGTAAGAAATATTTTATGCTATCATTACACACTTTTTTCTCTGTGATGTATATTACTGTGATGTATCTTCCTTAGAAAAAATGTCTAATTTTAACTAAAAAAACCCCAAACATTAATAACAAAATGACAAAATTAGTCTTTTTTACAGCTGCCAGATGGTCATCAGATTCAAATATATTTTCATAGAAAGTAATATGAAAAATCCTGAAAGAATTAATATGTTTCTAAAGCTTTTATTGAAATCATTAGAATAAATCAAACTATTTAAACCTAACTATAACCTTTTTTATGGAGGCTCAGTGTATCCATAGTTGTAATTCAGGAAATTTTTTTCTTTAACTAATAAAAATGTCTACCAAATAGACACTGATAGTGATAAAGAGAAAATAAAATAGTTTGAAAATGACATTAGAGATCCACATTTAGAATTAATAATGTTAGGGTAGTCTCAAATGAATTTATTTTTTAGTATTGTTACCTAGATTAGTAATTCATAAAGAACTTTGCATTTTTCTTTTAAAAAATTATTAGTGGGCAGGTATATAAGCAGAGTAAATCCCCTTTATTATGTCACATTTTTATTGTGAAATGTTTCTTGAAAATAATCCTGACATGTAAAAATACCATTTTCTGTGATACTAAAGCAAATGTTGAACTTTAAGTTGGCAAAAAGAATATTTTTCTCATTTCACTCAGTCTTACTGGCCTAGATTGTCTGATGAATGTTTTACACTGTATTTCTGTATTTAAGTTTCTAGACAGTATCTTCATGTTTCTAGATGAACAAGAATTTTTTCAAGAAAGGCAATTAGCACACTATCTTTTTCAAAACTGGTCTAAAGGTCTTTGAAACTTATCTGTAAATATATTCTTCCTTTTTTTTTTTTTTTCCCTGTTATTTATTATTTGCCATTAAGTAAAATAAAAATAGTTTTTCTGGAGTAAATTATTTATATGCTGTACACTATGATTTAAAAGTAAGTCACATAGTACTGCAGAAGGAAAGCTGCAGCTACCCTTTTCTACAATTCTCTTTATATCTTAATGGAGTTTTTACAGTATTTCCTCATTGTATATTCATTACAGATGATGCCTAAGCAAACTGACAGAAACTGTTCTGTTTACCCACATAAAATTCGAATTAGATCCAAACAATCGCTTGTGCCCTAATGTGTTCCTACAGGGCTCTACTACCTGCATATTTGAGCAGATTGCCAAATGGCTTTGAGACGAATGACCAGAGATTATATTCTGGTTCTGGTATCACTTTTTTACCAATATAGGTCAAGAATATCTCTACTCAAGTGCTTACAAATGCAAAGATGAAAACCAAAGTAAATGATATAAGAACCAAGCCTGTAATCCATAAAGTCAATCTTATTTATCACTTTCTCTTAGAACAGATAAATTTCATGGCATGGAATAGTACTGGATCAAAATAAATATGTTAATTATCACTGACATATAAGGGACATTTTCAAAATAAGTGTAGGCTTTAAGAAGGTACATTCAGGTGTGGGAGGCTAGATTTTAAAGCTGAGGTAGGTAGATTTTTATGGTGTTTTTTTTTTTTTTTACCAAAAAGATTAAATATGTAATAAGTTTTTGTGTTGTGCTTCTTATTTTTGGAAATTTAAACTATGAGAAGCATTCCTGAACAAAGCTCAAAATCTATGTTGTTGTCATCACTGTCATTATTCTTATGCCTCTTGGGATAAATTATTTTGTTTTCACAGCATGATCACTCATAGAATATTAATATTTAATGGAGTTAAATGCAAATACCTTAATGAAGGTAATTTTGATGTTTTGATTTACAATGTTAAGAGAATTCTCCTATACAGGTGTGCTAGGTTCACCTTGGCAGGCTGCTTTGTACCCACCAAGCTGCTTTGTCACGCCCTCTTCTCATCAGGACAGGGGGAGAAAATAAGACAAAAAAGCTAATGTGTCCAAATAAGGATGGGGAGATTGGTTACCAATTATTCTTACAGGCAAAATAGACTCAACTGGGGGAAGATGAATTGATTGTCAGTTAAAAACAGAGTAAGATGGTGAGAAACAACAATAAAACCCTTTTCTCGGGCCTGGCTCTTCTGCATCCTACCTCAGCAAGTAGTGCAGGGGTTGAGGAATAGGGGATACAGTTAGTTCATTAAGAGCTCCTGTCTCTCTCTCTTCTTCTTCATGCTTTTCCCCTGCTCCTGTGTGGGGTCATTCTCATGGGATACAGACCTTTATAAACCGCTTGGATGTGGGGCCTTCCCGTGGACGGCAGTTTGCAGATCCTGTTGTTGTTACTCATGGGCAGCAAATGGCAAAGTTTGGTGTCACATGCTAACATTTTTACTACTTCCTAGATTGTAGGTAGTTCAAATCTCTCCAAAATAACAAGATATTTTTCTCTTTTTGGTTAAAATTTTCATTTATGGCTCAAAAATATACATTCTACTTTAATACAAGGTAACTTACATTTTATTATTTTTAGAATATTATCACAGCATTCATTGGAAAAAACCCCATAATTTTATGAGATGAAACACAAACAGGTATGACATAAACTTCTAAAAGTTAACCTATTCGTGAAGTAATCATTTAAACTATTTTAATCAACTGAGGTATTAGATGAAATAACAGGAAGATATTTCTACATGAAAATCCTTATGTATCCTCTTTACTTCAACAGGGCTAGAATTTCAGTCTTGAATTGTGGTTTACTAGAGTAATACAGGGAATTATTTAGAAAACATTTTTTAAAATTTATTTCAAATGTACACTTGGGCCAACAAGCCATGTAGTTATATGTTTTAAAAACACAGTAGGAAGAAAAGGAGAAAATGCAACTTTCAGTTAGTTTAAGCTAATCTAGAAATATAAATGCATGATTTCATATTGATATTTTTTTCTTGTTCATAATTTAAACACAGAACAAACTTCTTTGCATATTTTTATTCAGAATGAAGTTAATCTCAATATATTTACATTTCTTTGTTGTATAGAATAGAATCTAAAAACTGTCCAGACTTACGTAAAACCTTGGCATTAAACAGTATATGAACTCTGAGATTGTATGCATTTCTAGCAAATTAATTCCACTGATAGGTTATATTTTTCTGAGGCATTTGCTTCTATAAATATTCAGGCATCTCCCTAAACCTCTGGAGGCTTTCCAGTATTCACTTGAATTGCTTGGTTGCACAATATGGTGTGATGCCAAGATTTGTCACCCTCATAAATGAAATAGTTTGTGTCCTTGGAACTATTTTGCCATAATAACAAGAAACCAAGCAGCTGAAGTTCTCTGTTTCTCAGAGAAAACAGGTGCTTATGGACCTTTCTGCTACTGTTCACGGAGTGTTCGTACTGAAAGAAACTATCTTTAAGATTAGTTTCATAGCTATAGAATGTATGAAATACAGGCTTCACCCAACGTATTAATCCAAAATAACATTTGAGTTAGAATCTTATGGGTGCATGTCTTTTCTACTTGCATCTTAAAACAAAATTAACTGGTATCACTTTTTACTTTGTATTTACTATATTGAAAGCATAATTTCTCTCATATATGAGATAATAAAATAGGTCTTATTAGTACTGAAAAGAACGTGTACACCTAGACATTTTGGAAATGTCACCTTGCCATGTTCCCTGCTTCTTCTTTCAGGAAGAATGTCCATGAAGGAATTTCTGTTAGTACAACTGTGGTGCTGCCTTTTCCCATTACTTGCTATCGCAATTATGCCAGCAGAAGTATAAAGTGTGGGAGTAGCTAAGATAAAGGAAAATACTTCTAAGGAAAAAGTAATTATGAAAGAAAATTCACTTACAGAGATTCCATTAGGTACCTCCTTAGGTGTCTCATATTTTTAAGCTTTTTTTTTTTTTTTTCACAGTATGTTTATCTCATCATAAATAATAATTCTGAACTGCTTATAAGGGAATTTTGTCTCATACATTTCAGAAAGCAAACAGGATCATGCTTCTGTAAGAAATATAATTGATCATCCAGAAAAAAATATAATAGATTTGGAAGTAATTTTTGTGTTTCTGATTATTCTTAATGAAAATTAGTTCATTATTTAATCAGTTCAGAGTAAACATATTTAATTACAGTGATCAGATTAGTATTACTGGCTTTTTTTTTTTTTTTCTTCTAAATTGCAAACCAGCATTGAATCTGGAGAAGCATCTCAGATCTGCTTTTTTAAGTTTTACCCATGCTGTATTCATATGTATATCCATACAAAACTGTCTTACACTCTTTCTCACCAAGAAATCAACAATTCCTCCCTCCATCTAATATATCCTAACAATCCTTCTGATGATTCAGAGCTTTTCTTTACAGAGGAACTAATTTTACCTAAATATATCTGTGTAAGCATTAGTCTCCAATGGTTATCCAAACTCCCTATGTAGTCAATAAAAGGGACAACTCTAAATGGCAGTTTACTCCACCTTAAGGCAGGTCACCTGAGTTGTGTTCTGGGTGCCGTTTTCTGTTGACTGACTGTAGAAGGAGCTGTGATTAGACTGGTTGCTTATTGTTTGCATGGTAAAGTTTAGGTTTTATGAATCAGATTAAAGGAATACAAGTTAGATTTAGCATCACAGAATCGTAGAATCTTTTCAGTTGGAAGAGGATCATTGAGTCCAACCATAAACGTGATACTTGACTTCTTAACTCTCAAACATTTGAATGTCTTTCCAACACACTCTATGTGTTAGTATCGAATAACAATTAGCATGGAAGTGAAGAACAAGATTTTTTTTAATAGTGTCTAATATTTCTTCACACATATTGTATTTCACATTAAAAAGACCTTTTATTTTGACATTTCCTATAAGCTTAATGAGATCTTTAATATTTCATTTCTGGTTTAGATCAATTTTTTTTTTTTGTAACTTATTTTATTATTAAAGAGGTGAGCATTCACATTTGTTTTTAAATTGCAATGTAGAAGAGTTTGTGAGTCTAACAAAATGGAGCATATTTAAATAATACATTACCATATTTTCTTCTGGAATATTCTATCAGGTTTCCCCACACACACATTAAAAAAAATGCATTAAAATTCTCATATATGTAGTTATTTTTATTGCCAGAAACAACTCTGCTTTTATGCTTCTACATATTTTTCTTGCTTTTATTTTGCTTTATTAGCTTTGATTTAGTAAAGAAATTTTGCATGTTAACCACTGTTATAATCTAGAAATACTAGATGATACATCAGGACCACATGGAAACGTATATTATTATATCTACAGCATATTGTCTGAAATGCTTGTGATTATTGAAATATAATGTAGATAATGCAGTAAACTTTATCTAAAAATCAGGCAGGTCTGCAAAATATGCTTTAAAGGACCTGTATTAGATCACAAAACAAAACCTCTGACCTATTGCCAAAATAATTACACAGATATTTGTGTTGACAGTGTTCTTCATAGCTGTAGATATCCTCGGAGCATTTAGCTTTTCTTTAAACCTCCCGCTCTTTTACCTTATACACGCTTATATATTTTAACTCTATTTTAAAACACACAAGGGGTCTTAGTCCTCGAGTCAATTTTAGCATTCTTTAGAAAACATAAATGTGCAAATATCAGAGATGCAAAGCAAGGTATGAATAACACAACATGAATTTTGAGCAAGAGGCCATATGTTATCTTAGGTTAATGGGTATCTTATTAAAAACAGACTTTTCTTTGGATTAGAAACTGAGGCAGCAGTTCAATGTAAGCCTCATCTAGTCTTTTGAGTTCCTCTCTGAAGCTGATGAACCTAGACTGTTTCCATTCCAACACAGATAAATGAGACTTGCTGACTTTCTTTTTTTTTTTTTTAATATTGAGGATGTATAAACAATTAGCTTAGCTTGGATGCTGCCTTTTTACAGGGCTAAAATTTAGATTGTATTAATTCTGCCTTGAAGAGCCCATAGAAATAACCTTAAGTGGATGGAAACCATTGTTTTTCCACATCACTGCCAAAATAGCAGCATTATATGACTGATGCAGGAAGCCCAAATCTGACCCAAGTATTGTTTTTAGCCACAAAACAGAAGCAATGGCTGAAGTTGTGTGAAAATCTCCCCAGAGTGTCTGCAAAATTTAGTATAAAGATAAAACAAAATATTTTGTGGAAAAACACTGTGACTCTGCATTTTGTATCAAGTTGTCTGCAGAAACCTTGATATCAAAATACAAAAAGGTGCAGTGTATATACACATATAATCTGCAACTACTTCTCACCAATACAAAACTCTGAAAAATTCTTGTTTTATAAGTGTTTGTCTGTAGAAAACTAAACCCATTTTCATACTTTCTTTTATCTTCTAAAATTACAGTTTCATTAAATTATAAATACTTTTTTCAAACAATGCTGACAGTTACATTTTTAATTGTCTGGACAATTCATTATTAGACGTAGAACAAAATCATAGCTTAGTGTTAATAATTTATGTATGGTAATTTCTGCTTTTGTATTTCTGTGCACCAGCATCATCCACCTTCTTATCAATTGATAGTTCAAACCTGCCATCTTATTGTTGTATAATTCAACAGACAAGAAGGTTTTAATTTCATATGCTTCCAGTATTATGCTATGTCATTTTTATATAATTATTATTTTTTTAAAAGTTTTTACTGCTGTTTATAATAACATTTCAGTAATAGGAACAATTACCACCAGTTAGAGGTGATTGATATCTTTAGTATTGATACCTCTAAAACACTAAGGCAAATACTTTTTGCTCTTGCTATTAGAAAATACAGAAGCTTCTCCATTTCTACTTTTACTCTATAGGTATCTTTCTCTAAACAAATCAGACTAACTGAAATAATGAGTGAGTGCTTCATCAGTTGACTTACGGTAGCAAAATGGTTTTTTTTCAAGACTAGTGGGTAAGTTTTGAAATAACTGACTCATTTAATTTTATTAGGTCATAAAGCTTGCTTTTGAAGAGTTTGAATTGGAAAGAGGCTATGATACTCTTACTGTTGGAGATGCTGGGAAAGTTGGTGATACCAGAACAGTGTTGTATGTGTAAGTACAGAACTTCAATAATTTTCCTTGGAAATGTGTTGTCATATGCTGTTTCTTCTGGGTCATGGAATATTGTATTTTACTTAGTAATTTTAATATATGTAATTTGTTTATATAATGTAAAATTAAAATCTAACTACTGTCAAAGAAAATTGTTCATTACAAAATTCATCCCAGATCCTTAGTAGCACCTTTGCAGGCTTTAAACTTTTTAACTTTTAAACTTTTTAACTTTTTAAACTTTTTAGACTAAAAACTTCAGACAACTGAGATTAGATTATTTTTGAAAGCAAAAAAGCTTCTTTTAAGAAAAAAGTACAATTCGTATAGCTGCAATTGTATTCACAAACAAGTAAAGGAATTTTTAAAAGGCTTAGATTTCAGCAAACAGAAAATACTACTTGTGTAAAATAAATAACCCATTTCTTAATTTCAAACCTTTTATACTTAAAATTACATATGTGAAAAAAAATTTCATGACTGCATCTGGCCATTGTTGAGTAAAGGTAAACATGCTTCATGGATTAATATAAATAATAAACATAATATAGCATAATGTAATATAACATACAGAAAGCGTAGAAACTTACATAAATTTGAAAGAAAATTCTAAACTGGTCAGCTAATCTTAAAATAAAGGTCTTTAATACTGTCTGAGCTAATGGAAAGAATAGAATCCTGTACAGATTGATTAATCTCATCTACCTCAACCATCTCATTTTGGTTGCGTATGTTCATTTTCCTTCCTTCATAATAGGAGCTTGTCATCACAAGATATTTTAGTCACATCTTTTAGAAGGTTAAGTTAGCATGTTAATCCTTATTGGAGAATACAAGGCAAAATTGCAAGGTTAATGTATCAGCAATGATTAAATAAGAGAAAGTAGCACCATTTTTTTAATAACATTACTTGATTTTGCACAGACATCTACTGGATAAAGACATTATTGAACACATTTGATAAAAAGAATCCATCATAATTTTATATTGAGTTTTTACAAGACATTTAATTATTGGAATGTTTATTTTACATAACTAGAACAGTAGAGCTCATCTAACACCCATAACATTTATTTTTAATTGTTTAGAATATCTTCAGGCTGACAAGTCTGAGGATGATATCTTCATTTTACTTATTTGCTTATGAATGTATAATATTTATTAATGGCTACGTTCGGAACTATGATATCAAAGTACATTGAATTAGGTACTTCTGCTTTAATTTGTCTTAAAAGCAAAGACTGGAAAATGATTGATTATTTGCAAGACGCACGTTTCTTGTGTTGGAATAGCAACTAGTTGATACTCGGTAAATTGCATTCCATGTTCTGGGTACCCGAAAAAGAAAATAAGAAGAAAATCCTTTTTCAAGAGCTTTAAACTTTAAGTTAATATAAAAAGACTTGAACTGGAAGCATGAATTTCAACACCCATACTTATTTTTTCTTGTAATTTGCAAACCAATAAAATAAACAATCTTTCTGGGGATGATAATTTAACTGCTTGTGACTGACAATCTGTTCACAAATTTTCTTTTTGTGTTGGGATACATTTTGACTTACAGGGATGCCAAAACTCCTTCAGAGTTAAGTTTCTGAACTTACTAAATTTGGCACCCTGAATTGTTCATTTTGTTTGTTACACTGTGAGTACTTCATGTATTAAAATATGTCTTTCTAAAATTACTTATCATGTAACAGTCAAATTTTATTTTTTTTTTTACTTCTCCATTTGAAGGGATGTAGCCTGTGACTACATACTCCATATTTATTTTCCATGACTACCTAAAAAAGAAAATTTTTTAAAGTCTAAAATAGTCTTAGCTCATGTTAATTGCTAATTTTTGTATCTTAGGTAGGCAGGCTTCCATAGTCACATCAGCTCTTATAATATTTTTTCAATTTAATAACATTTTGAAGATCTCTGTGTAATATATCCGTTTCAGAATCCATCATTAGCATGTCTAGCATTTCTAGCACTACTACAATGTTCTCACTAGAGGCATGCAGTAGTTCCAGGCCTTCAGGATTATTTTTGAATAGCAACTGTTTTATTACTCTATCACTTAGCATTACAGTACAGTGTTGGCTTTTCCATGTTTACTCTAAATTATATCTTTGATGAAAATGAGGCCTATGCAATTAATTTCATCTTCCTTTTGGGTTGCAATACTTCACACATTAACACTACCCTGAAAATCATTTGAGAAAGTAAATGATTAATAACTTCATTACAGTGCAAATACAGGAGCCCCAAGTATGAGACTATAATGTCACAATAATTAGTAATTAATCTGAATTTCTATTGCAACACTGTTTTTGCAGACATTAAATAGTGGATTGTATCATGCATTATGAAATACACTGTATTTTAACTGCATCACAGCTATGCTTCATTTCGCTTCCTTTTGAGAAAGGTTGTCTGTGGATGCAAAGTAATTTTCCTCATAGAACACTAGGATCATTTGTAGCCGCATTATCATAAGAAAGCTCATAACTAAATGTCAAAGTGATTTTCTTACCAAAATGTTCTCTTAGTTGGTTTTAATAACTTCTATCGTACTTAATCAGGTTTAAGCAGCACCTTGTAGTTTTTTATTCTTCTCAGGGGAATCAAGCAGCTTTCAGCAGAGACTTTTCTGGCTAGATTTAATTTATAATTTATCAGGATCTCTTAAAAAGTAATATAGCCTTTCTTATCCTGAGCAAGTTTCTGTTGGCAGCTTAGATGCCAGCATTTCTGTAGAAATTCTACGAAATATCACTGTAGAAACTCATGCATTTGATTCTAAAGCTTCGTAGCTTTTACAAGTTAGTTTGAAATAAATATGCAAAAATAAATACATTTCTAAACCCAAACCTGATTTCTGAGTGATTTGAATTATTCCCCTCCATATAAAATTGTCATGCCTGAACCTCATGCAAAATTTTCCATCTCTCAGCCACTAGAGCCTTCAAGGTAATAGATACCTCTGGGTGCTTTATTGTAAACTTAGTACTCAAACTTTACAATGAGCTCAGTTATGCCAGGATCTTTATAAGCCAGTCATCCAATGAACTCTGGAGGCTCTCTAATGGCAGGTCAGTATGCAAGGGACCTTTAAATACTTGATCAGAAGAAGATTGAGGGAGTTGACAAGGGTCACAATATACAAAGGATCGGTCCTAGCATAAGCTTGCTATAGTGTCCAAACTCTCAACCATTAGCAATTATCGGTGTAACCTCAAAGCTGTAGCACCACAGGTAGGGTGGAATAGAAAGGGATACTGGTGTTTAAAAAGGATAAATAAATAAATAAATTTAAAAAAAAAAAAAAGTGTAGACTATCCAGCTCAAATTTAATTTTTAGAAGACATTAGAAAAATAATCAGTAAAAGTCTTCTAAGTTCATGTAAAATAGCACCAAGATGTTACAAGTAATTACATACTTTGATGAAGAACAAATTATTTCAAATCAATTTAATGCATTTCTATGGCAGTGTAGTTGGCATTTTGAGAAGGAACATGTTTCGTTTTAGTTTATTAAAGCAGTCTAATTTTAGTACTTATAGTAGACTTTTAGGAAAACTTATCATACAATTCTTAAAGAGGGATATGACCATCAGTTTTAATATTTTTAACAATTGCTTCATCTGCAAGCCTTACTTATTGAACATTTAGCAATATTGTTTTATGGGATATGTATACTGAGATGGTTAGCTTTGCAAGTACAGCATTACAGCTTACTGAAATTTAATAAGTTTAGGCTATTAAGTTTTGACTTCACTTATTTCTCACATTTAACAGAGTTTGGCTAGAATCTAGTGACTACCCTTACAAAATAACTCACTGGTGATAACTATGTGTGAGGTGAAAATGATCAGTCAGGACGTTGTCTGCAGTGCTCTGTTTCAGGTTCTTAAATTCTTTTAAATTTAACTAACACCTTGCTTTAGAAAGTCTCTTTACCTTCAAATGCTGTGATTAGTATTTGTCTTGCAGCAGTTACATTAAAACTGAATTTCCTTTTTTGAAATTATTCCCTTAAAACATGAATCTTTTAACTTTTCTTACATAGAAAATTTGTTTATTTGTTTTCCCTATACAAATAAGAAATTGCAACTTAGTGGTCCAATTCCAGCTGCTTCTGTCAGCTGTTTCAATACACAGAGAACTGTCCATGATAGATAAATGCTTTTTTAGGAAACCCTTTTCTTCTATTCACACACAGTCTGGAAACTTACTGGTGGCTTGGAAAACAACCTACTCTTCCATAACTACTAAAAAAACAGGCTCCTTTTTAGTATATCTCAAACATTATTGAGTCTGACTTCCTAGTAACTTAATGGATTTCACATTATTTAAAAAATCCTTCCTTATAAATTTTTTAGAAGTTGTAAAATTTAGGAGAGAAAATAGATTTTGGTATTTAATTTGGTTTTTTTAATAATGTGTTGGATTCTTTCCCCCATGATTAGCTAGGTAGTTGACATCAGTAGTATTAAAAGAAAAATACAATTAGGGATTTTTAGTGACATTTACTGGTTATCACACCTTATACAGTCAAATCTTCTGAGCTTTAGTTTGTGATATGGTTGCAACTAAGCACATAAATAGCATAGTGACTTGACAGCTTTGAATGACAGAACAATACAGTAAACCTATTTCTTTAAAAGGATAAGAAAACGTGTGCAAACAATGAAAAGCGATTTACCACAAAGAAGGATATTGAAAACTCAAGAAATATTAATGATTTCATTTTAAAATAATTTTTTGTTTTATACAGTAGTTTAATGTCACAAAGGCCTATTTATTGGCTTTTGCACGCTGTGCTTCATTCAACTTACTTTATTGTTCTAATGCCTCCAAGACACATTTATTTTAAATATGATACACAGTATAAGAACAAGATAAAGCAAAGAAAATGCAAAAAGGGCTCAAAGCTTTCTCACATTTATGTGGAGTTTCAATTTAAACGGTTGTTTTCAAATTAAAGTTTATTAAGTACTTACCATTAATAGAAAATAGATATTGTAGTGGCACTATTTCTACACATATACTATATGAGAAATAGCAGGTTTTCCTTAAAGTTAAGACATCATTGTGAGTTATTTGAATAGAGTAGCTGAGGTTCTAGTAAGTTCTTCTAAATACATGTGCTGCAATGCATGTAAACCACCTTCCTACACTTTCAAAAAACATGGCTAAAAAAAAAAAATTCAAATTTAAACAAGTGAAAATTTTCAACTTATTCAGTCCCTCACATCTCTAATAGCTTAATTACGTGAAGAAAGCTTTAGGTAGGAACAGCTTTATTAATAGTGTTTATTCATTATTAACTGGAATGCAATAATTCAATCTGTTTGATTGGTTTTGTTTTGTTCTCTGAGACTTCACATCATTCTAATCCATACAAAATAGTTAATTTTATCAAAAACAGCTGATAGGAACACAAGAGCAATATATTGGAAATAGGCCTAAGTATTATAATAATATTTTAAAAGGCTGTAGTTTTTATTAGTAGTAGTAGTAATTTATGCCTCTGCAAATGACTTTACAATTTCTCCTACATACAGACTCACTGGATCTAGTGTTCCTGATCTTATTGTAAGCATGAGCAACCAGATGTGGCTTCATTTACAGTCTGATGACAGCATTGGCTCACCAGGATTCAAAGCTGTTTATCAAGGTATGAACTAAATTATCTGTTTTAAACTCATGTTGTAACCTCCTTCATTACATTCCAAAAAATTTATTTTACATATACATTTAGTGCTTTCACAAATTTAGAGTTTTGATACTGTCTCTTTTGTTAATTAAAGGTTAATGGAGATATGGCTTTGCAAATACCCACAAAATAATTAAAATAATCTGAAGTAAAAATTAAAGTTATTGTTTGGATGGTTTTTGCTTGAAGGTCAATTCAAACTGCAAGTTTATATCATATTTCAAAAATTTTAAATGTTACATTCTGCTAACCTCTGTAATTCATTCTATTTGATATTATTTGAAAACTATCATTAGTTTTCTCACACTTTACTGAATTAGTTACAAAATGTGTCTTCATGTCTCACCAAGAATTTTCATAGACCTAAGTCAAAATTAGTGTGTAACAAAAACAAAAGAACAGATATATTGTATATGACTGTGGAAATTAAGATGATGTACAAGATTGTTGAAATTTAATCAAAAAAAAAAGTTGCCTAAATTACGCTAGCCTCATTTGCATTGCTTCTGTCTCAAAGAGATGAGAACCTTAGCAACACAAGCATCTTCAATTTTTCTTGACAGTGAGCTTCAGTTTGATAGTTGCTGAAGGTGATTCACTCTAGTAAAAAAATACCTGATATCTGCTAGTATGTATGTATGTAAGCATAGAATCATAGAATGGTTTGTGTTGGAAGGGACCTTAAGGGTCGTCTAGTTCCAGCCTCCCTACCGTGGGCAAGGGACGCCTTCCAATAGACCAGGCTGCTCAAAGATCCATCCAACCTGGTCTTGAACACTTCCAGGGATGTGGCATCCACAACTTCTCTGGGCAGCCAGTTCCAGTGGCTCATACCCCTCACAAGAAAGAATCTCTTCCTAGTAACTAATCTAAATCTACCCTCTTTCATTTTAAAGGCGTTAGCCCTTTTCCTATCACTACATACCTTTGTAAAAAGTCCCTACCAAGCGTCCTTGCAGGTCCCCTTTAGGTACTGGAAGGTCCCCCCAGAACCTTCACTTCTCCAGGCTGAACAACCCCAGTTCTCTCAACCTGTCTTTGTAGGGCAGGTGCTCCAGCAATTCCATTTAAATAGGTTGCATAGAATCCATTTGTGAATTACATAAAGTAGAAAGAAAACATCGACAAAAGTTATGTATCTGACACTTTGCATTTTTTTCTCAATCCAAAGTTATGAACTTTATCTCATCATAAGTCTATGAAAAAGTTCAAAAATTTAAATTGATCTGCTGAATTATTTTTGTGCTGTAATTTCTTTTTCTGGTACTCCCAACCTAAAGGCATCTGTTTTCATTTTGGTATTTGTCTAACTTATCAAAGACATTTTATTTCATTTATTAAGTTCAATCTCTTACTTCTGGGGACTTTCTGAAAACACCTGAAGTATACCCTGTGAATTTTGCAGTAGCACTGGCATCTCTGTTATGAAAGGCATTGTTATCATTTAATGGTTGGGTTCTGGCTTTCAGCCTTGTTTTACAACCAATTATGAGTTCTTCTGTGTTTTTGTAGTTTTAGAAATTAATTCCAGAATTGTAAAATGTGAAATGTTTACACTCTCAGAAATGTAGTAAAGGTCCTAATATGAAGGTGAATTATAGATTTTTTCTCTGTTTTACTTCAGTGTTCTTATTAGTTTTATTATAATTTTCTCATCTTCTTTTACTGTTGACAAAACTTTTATTCATCTGTGCTCTCTACATATTTCCTGCTTTTCCTGCTTTTAGGCGAAGTGTAAAATTGTAACCTCTATCCTGTCACAAGATACCTCAACAATTCTGCTTCCCTTTTGTTTAACAGTCAAAGGACCACTACAAAAATAGCATCTCATTTTAATGATTAGAAAGTTAATGGATTGTGACAGGTGACCTCAAAGATACTGGATACTTTTGGGATTGCAGTTAGCTAAAAAAAGAAAGCAAACTGCAAGCTTTGATGGCTTATATATGGTCTATGGAGTGAAAGTAACGGGAATCCTTATATGAATTTTTTTTTTTTTTTACCATAAAGTCTGAGCTTTACTCAGGATTAGAACATGAATCTGCACCCTCTTGGACAATATTTTACAGCTGACTGACTGAAACTTGACTTTGTGTCTATTACAGTACAATCAATTTTAGTATTTCCAAAGTGGCATAGAAGGATTACAGTTTATAGAAAATAGTTACTTTAGCTGAGCTTTGTCTCACTTTAATTAGGATATACAGAAGCATTTTGGTGATGCAGTTCACCTATCCTACATTAGTAAGCCCACCTGAAAATAGCATGAAATGATGCCTGTAAATGAACTGATATGCATCACAAATGTTGTATACGAGTAGTTAATTTAATCCTGTTTACAGCTTGCCTGAGTCATTAAGGAAGGAAACATTCTTTCCATATTCTTTTGCCTCTTCTTTGTCTCACCTTCAGAAACATCTTAATGTCAGAAATATGTAGTGCTATCTGTATACCTATCACTCAAATTTCTTGATTTTGAATACAGTTGATATTTACTTTAACAAAAATTGCTGTAGTCTGCCTAATTAGTCAGACATCTTGGACTGTACAATGCAACTCTCCAGTAGTTGAATCCACAAGAAAGATTTCAGATGCTGGTCCTGAGGAAAGAGTTACTAATAATAGTTCTGAATACAGAGGAATAGCACTGTACCTGTATGAAATGAAAGATGAGCTATGGAAACACAGATACTAAGACTAATGTTGAGATTAGATTAGCTTGTTAAAGCTGATAAACAGCTACTATGTTAGGAAATACAATAGCTGCCTTGATATTTTTTCTATAAGTCATGATCAATTGTCATGTATTATAAAAACAAAAATAATTTAAGCATTACCTATATGTAAGTAAAATAAGTAAAATGAGTAAAATGCAAGATGCTACAGGCAAACTTCACTTTGATGTTAAACTTTCTAAACCATATTAGAACCATATTATTATTGCTAAAACAGCAAGCTATTAAACCATACTATAAAAAAGATGTTGAAGCATAATCTTCACCTAAGGTTACTTTTCTTAAAAAGCTTTTCTATAGACTGAGTATGAAAGTCCTTCATTCTCTGTTATGGATCCCTAGTCATCTTAAGAGAATGGTTCAATATATTTCTGAAAGAATTATCTGAAAGCACCTGTGAACATGACAGAAATTTAAATTGTTCTGTCCTTGATGAAAGAGATATATTGTAATACCACACCTAACTATATCAAAGGATCTATACTGAAATACCCTTTCCATTATAATCTCTGACAGTTTACCTTACTGAAGCCTGAATGACCAGGTGTCACTCCACACATGCTCATTAGAGAAAGCAAAATAGCTAATGTTGTTAAAATACATGTCGTCTTCTACCATAGACACAGAGAAATTAGTGACACTATGTATTTCACAGCTGAGATTTTATGATAAAAACCTCTTAACGTTTCCAAGTGAATACTTTGAATGCAGCCACTTGTATAGAAAGGGCTGTGTTAAAGAGAGACTTTTCAAATTTTGTTTTTCAAACAAAAAAAAAAAAAAGAGGATATTTATTCAGAGTAAAAGATAACAGACTTAGGGTATTATTAAGATAGTTTTCAGGTTTGGTTTTGTTGTTTTTTGTTTTTTTCTCATCTGATGGATGTGCCACATCTAAAAATAGGAGTGTTAAGGCTGTTAAGGTCCAAGGTGGATCATGCAAGCAGCTGATCATTAGGCTGTCCCACGCTTGTGTTCCCATCAGCTGTACCACACTGACATAGAAGCAGATGACAGTCAGCTTGAACTTTTTGACATAAATGTTTCGGAATTTTATTAATCCTGAGATTTTTCTCCCGTTAAAGCCTGTAAACTTGTCAATCTGATAAAAATATTTAATCTTTTGACTTGTGGATTTCTTGATAACCAGTATAACAACATCTGTTTCATAGTTTGTTTAGAACTCGCTTTTTATTCCTGCCTTTACATGGTTAAATAAACTAATGAAGTTATTTCATTAGCCTATCCTTTAGTCCATGACAGTGTTATAAAAGAAATCTGATGACACAGTGATATAATCCTGAGCATTTTATGTAATTTGAAGTTATTAAGAATTCTTGGAGATGTCAGGAAGTATATCAGCCCCTGAAAGCCACTAAAAATGTCAAGTTTACAACCTTAATTTGTATTGATGCTCAAATGAGCAGTAAAGCTTTAAGTTCTTCATTATTATGTTGTTTGGAAGTAGATACTTCTTTCCTCCTGAGACCAGTAGAAAAATACTTTCAAAACCGTATTTCAGTTGCTCTGATGGCAGTTGTCTTTTTGTATACAGGTATTGTACTTAGTAAACCTTAATTCAGTTTTTTACAAATGCACAACTAGCTTATAAATGTAATTGCATAACCAATATCGATATAAAACTTTGTTACTGCTTGGAGATTTGATAAAATTTGTACTGAAAGAAATTAATGGAATTAGGCTTTTTTAGGATGCTCACAATTAGACATGCATTCAAGGAAATCATTATGTACAGTGTAATGTTTGGAAAGAAAATAAGGAAGAAAATAAGTAATTCCAGGAAAACTTTACTCTTTTTATTTTACTCTAACTTTTTTCTCTTTCTTTCATCTATTTCATGTATAGTAAGTTTTCTTTTTCTATTTTATTCCTATGCACTATAATTCAGACAAATTATTTAGGTGTGTGCTTTTGGAGTACAGGCAATAAATATATTTCATATTTTATGTGAATATTTTCATATGTTAGAGCTATTTGGTTCTGTGGAAAATTGTCAGAGAGTTTCACCATGATATTGTATGAATGATTCTGTTTGTAGTGCCATACTCTGCTGGTTGGTTTTGTGGGTGGGCAAATATCAGTCACCTAATTTCCAGTGCAAAAAATTATCAGTCGTTTTCAGATAAGGAAAATTTCCTACATTGTTATCTGACCTTTTAGAGCATATTGTTCAGGGAAGCTCTACAGCAGGCATTTCTAAGTTTCATTATCCTTGACTTATATTTCAAGGAATGAATAGTATTATCAGTAAGGTATTGACAGAGTGAAAAGAGGAATTCTGAGTTACTGATAATTACTGCAACCATTTTAAAGTAATTTTTATTAATAAAGAGCTTCTTTGCCTGAGTTTTGTATAATGGTTGGGGTGGCAGACAGAACCCATTTTCCATCTAGAAAATACACATGGACTTGAGGAACATAACATCATGCTTATATGCCTTAATTGGTTAAGTGTATTGCATTTTTCTATATTAGCAGGCAGTAGCAGGTAAGATCAAATTTCCATCTATGCCACCATCCTTTATTAAACAGTTTCAAACAACAGAGTCTTAGTGAAAAGTGTAAAAAGGGTTAAGTATATAATACTGCGTTATTTTTCTTCTCCCTCCTAAATTAACAAACTAACAAAACAAAAAATTCCAGGTTGAGTATAAATGTTATATTAATTACATAAGTCTGCTTCTAATGCTCTATTTTTATTTCATGAGAGCATGTTTCAGAGTCTTTAACCAGGTCTTATTATTATGCTCAATTATAATCCACAGATTTGCAATCAGTGTCTGTTATTAATCTCAGTCAGTTTATAGATTAACATACAGCTGTTTGATTATAATTTTTAAGCAATGTATTAGTTTCTTTCCCTATAACCTTTAATGTAATGCTTTCTTTTATGCTAATAATGGAGATTCTCAATATGCTGGTAAAGAATCTGTATGTTAAAAATAACATGGTTTACTGACCTGATATCTATGCACATTTTAAATTTTCCATTTTCATAGAGGAATATCTTTATCAATGTGCTCCATTATTTAAACTTCAGAACTTAAAAAATAAAAAAATTTAAAAGTCTAAACAATCTCAACATTTAAAATGTGGTTATGTACAGCCAACATACAACATTTGTTGTATTTTTTCTTAATTACATCACATGGCTGTTGCTGGGAAGCTTCCCTCTCCTTTTCCACACTGTGGCTGTGTCTGACTGAATAGGCATATGGGCACTTATATCTTTTCAGCAATTGACTCAACAAGTCAATTAAACTTATAATGAGTTGAAAGCCTTTGTTTGCCCCTTTGCATAAAAATACTGCACATTGAAACAATAGCATGCTGTCTCTGACTAAGAGAGATTTGTTATGTTTTAGCTCGACCAGTGAAGATATTTCTACCAGTCAAACTTCTTTGGAGAGTAGTTTCACATCATAGTTTAATATATTCCGTGTAGAAAACAGCTCAGATATATTTATTGTGTTATAGAAAAGTAAAATGTTATATAGCTTTTCATCCAGATTAATAATTCAGTATGTTTAACTTAAATGTTACTTCCAGACTAATTAAATTTAAATAAATGTTTACCATGGCCATATTTTTAGAAACATTGTTTACATTTAATTTTTCTTAAAGACTACATAGCAACAAATTATAAAAATAAATCTAACATTTTCTGGTAAGTTTCTAATAAGATATGTGAGAATTAAATTTAAGCATTAACTGATCTTTTGGGGAGTTCTGTTTATTTGGTGTTGTTTTGTTTTGTTTTGTTTTGTTTTTCTTCTAGCAGGTGTTTCTTTATGCTTTGTTCCTTCTACAAAAACAAACAAACAAACAAACAAAAAAACAAAAAACAAAACAAAAAAACCAAACCTAAGCATTGTATCTGAAAACAGTTGAAACTCAGTTTTTGAAATATAAATTCCAGTCCTTGCTTCTTAGCAGGTACAGCACAGTTAAAAGCTTGGTAGAACAATGTAATTGTTTTAAGTAAATGAAAATTTGCGATAGGTTTTTTACCAGGTAAAACTTTCTCCCTTTGCTGTCTTTTTGATATTTGTTTCTAATACATGTGCACCGTGAATTTAGCTGTCCACTGACATTAACTAGGAAGATATTCCTTTCACTCTTTTAAGCCAAAATAGTTCTAGTTTACTAATTTGCCTTATATATTACAGAAAGTTATGAAATGCTCAGAATGTCTTTTTAAAATCTACGTCTGAGAATGTTTGGCATTCTTAAGCTTCTTCCATAATTTGTAAAGTTTCTGCAAATGATGGTCTGAAAGAAAAATGCATCACAGCTAGACAATCACTATCTGCTTACAGACTTGATTTCCATCCACATTTTATTCACAGCAAAAAGATTTTTCTTCACTTTTTCACAAAAATACGCCCAACTGCTATGAAACATTCTGTCTCCAAATATAAACATTGATTTTAACAGTCTTTTAAAAGTTTGATAAATATTTTTCAAATAAAAGTAAAAATACGATATTGTTGGTAGGCATCATTTAAAAAAAGTTCCATTCAATGTTGTGTATAACTATTTCTAATTTTGTTGTGTTTATTATTTGTAAGCAGGTCAATACTTAAAATAATAGTAATGCTTTGAGAGGACTAACAGAAGCAGTTATAAAACAGATTTCCTTTCCATTGTATTGTCTGAGCAACTAATCTGATAATTACTGTCATTCTTATTTGTATTTCAACACAAATTCTGATGTCAGTTGTAATTCATATTTTGATCTTGGCTTAGTTGTATATCTCAAATATAAGTCATTAATTTACGTATTAACTTAAAACATAACATTTTTGTTTTGTGTTTTTCTACCTCCTATTTGATAACAAAACCACCTTGTATAGTATCTAATGTAGTAAATCTTTTTACTAATCCATAATACAATATTTCCAGTTTTACAGCTGATAAATAGAACATGTATAATTTTATCATTATAAATCTATTCTATATTATAATACAATGCAATCAAACATGGCAATATCAGATAAAGAAAAAAGGTGGGTTGTAAAGAAGAGGGTAGGAATAGGAAAAGTTACCTTTAAAAAATGTCTCTGACCTTCAAAATTGTTCAAGAAGTATTCTAGGATACTGTGATGGTACATTGTTTGTAAACTGCTTGCTCACTGTAAGTTGTATTTCTTTAAAAAGAAAAAAAAATCAGTCATTTGTAAGAATGGGGAGAAAACACCTTCACTGAGCATCCCCTCCTGTGACAAACTTCTGTAATGCAGTGGAGGGCCTGCTCAGAGAGAGCTAGAGAGTGCGGAGCTGGAGGGAACCTGACAGCGCAGCACGTGTTGGGGACTCCTTACAGGAAAAGGGAACTGACAATTTTGGGGTTTTTTCTTTGGTTTTGGTTTTTTGTTTGTTTTGCTTGGTTGGTTTGTTTGTTTGGTTTTGATTTTGTTTTTGTTGTTGTTTTTTTGTTCTTTGTGTTTGTTGTTGGTTTTGTCTGGTTTTTTGTTCCCATAAAGGCCCATTAGAGATAACGTGGAGTTAGCTGTGACCCAGAAGCTGTCTTGAGACTGCATTTGTGCCAGGGGCTATGTTCTTGGCCTAAGAATACATCCACGTAACATGGCACAAAGGAGTCTGTTTACCCACAGACAAATGTGTGTGAGTGTATTAGTATGTATGTGTCTTGGGGCAGAGCGTGAAGGTGTTATTTCAGTGTGTTAGTGATGTGTATGCTGCACTGCAAGCCATGATTCCCGTTTTCATGCCAAGAAACTGAGAGTATATACTGAATACTTTGGGATGTGGTGAGATTTGTCTGAAGATATAAAGCCTGTAGAGTGGTGCTGGAGGACTTTGTAGAATACAGGAACTGAAAGTTGATGCGGTCTTGTCTATCCAGTGTATTGGGAAAGGTCCCTGGTGCTTGCTGTCCCTTGAATCATGACCGTGCAATGTCTCAGAGAGTTCTGGTAGGCATTACCAGGAAGCAGGCTAAAGATTCTGCAGTGTGGGTACTTGGAGATCCAGTGCTCAAGCTCACCCTTGTCCCTGCTTTATTTAGTGGTAGAGCTTTAAACAGAGTGGCTGACCTGAGAACAACCTTGGAAGAAAATACTCATAGAGCAAGGTCACGGTGGGAAGAGAGAGAACTGTGCACCAACTCCACTTTCTTTACACATTTCCAAGAACAGCTCTGTGCTCTTTTTTTAAAGCTTTCATGTTGTTTTTAGTATTTCTTAGTGAAAACATGCAGTACGTTGTTAGATATTGTTTATTCAATCATAAGTCTACATTAGTGGTTTTATATAAATACTCAGATTAATCAATACCTGGTGTTTAGTTTCCTAAATTTTTGAAATTATTAATTTGTGTAACTTTGTCATGAAATTATCTTTCTCTATCTAGTTATGGATGTTTGCGTGTATGTTGTGGGTTCAGGCCAGTGGGGGGAAGGAGGGCGAGAGTTTCTACATATTTCCATCAAGTGACCGGACCTAGTGGGACAGTGTTTCCATAGCTGAAATGCAAGCCCATTGGGCTGAGGGGATTGGAGAATAGAGATTCTCTTTGAATTACCAGAGCTGGCAGGTCAGTCCATACAGTCAGTGCCTTGATGTCTGCCCCATCCAGCAGGGTGCTGGTGTATGACAACGATGTGCCTCATACATACCTTCACTTGGACTGGAAGTTCTCCACTGAAACCTTCTTTATCACTGCTAATTTCCAGTAGAGTGTATAAGCGTATTATGTAAAACTGTTGTTTCATGAATGCTGGACTAGAATTTAAAACAATCCACTTCATAATATTTTTTTATATAGTAGATTAATTTTAGCTGTTGTTGAGATTTAAAAAATCTGGAATTTCTTGTTCATATGCATTATTCCATCTTTTTAAATTAAACTAGATTCTTATCATCTTATTCTTATCATCACATTAAAATAAATTGGAGATTTTAGAATTATGGTGAGGCTATTAATACATTTTTTTTAACAGTTTCACCATGAAAAGATAAAACGTGTAGTCAGGTTTGGGTCATTAAATAGTTTCTGCATCATTTGTCCCTTCATTATAACATTCATCGAATTTCTTGAATGTCACTTTGTTGATTATCGAGTGCCAAATGGAAACAATTCTTAATGTCACAGAATTTCAAATGGACAATTAAATTTGAATCTCAAATACTATTAAAACCAATTCATACTGGTAGTTGTTACTGAAGTAAGATATAAGGGATATATTAAGCAACAGCTGAAGATTTATCATTCAGGTGCACAAATATCTATTAGTAAGATTTTCTGTAAAGATTGATTTGTTTCGCTAAAGAGTGGCTTCAAAGATCTTCAATACTTTATTCTTTCCAAGTGTTATCACCAGCTCTGTGGTTTCTCCATTCAGCTCATAAACAGATATTAACTTCACACTTTGACTGAAATTGATTTGATATGCAAACACCTCCACCTGTTACAAAGTCAGCATATCCTCCAGAGCAGCCCTTTTGTCATTGCTCTCTTGTTTTATTAGCAATTTAAAGTGGGTTATTCAAGATGAAATAAGAATTTATCTTTACATTGCTATGAAATTTGAGAAAAACAGTAGTTCATAATCCAAAATGTTGCTAATTTTTAGACTTTTTTTTCATTTAATATATTTGTTATGTATATGGTACTATTGTGCTGGTCATACCGGTGACTGTATGAAAGCCACAATTAAGCTTATTCATACATAATTGTAACAGACACAGGACTTGTAGCATTTTGATTCACATTTGTTTGGGGTTTTTTGTTTGTTTGTTTTTTACGTTTGTGCAGTTAACCTCCACAGAAAAACAATATTCAGAGTAAGGTTTTTTTTCACCAAAAACCCCCATTTTTAAATCCCCAGCATAATTCAAGCTGCCCTTCTTCCTTTTTCTTCTGGGTGTGAAAGTCAAAAACCAAGATGTTAAATAGAATTTTCCAACTGAGATGTTCAGTCTATCTATGCAAAGTCAAATACATGGCTAAAAATGCCCATGAAGACTCTGTAACATGCTTTTGTGAAATTTCAGTTGCTTAATTACTTTCATTGAGAATAATACATTAATTTTCTTATTTATTTATTATTTCCTTGTATGTATACTATCCCAACAAAATATGTACATGTAGGCATGCGGTGTTTTGGTATGGTCATGTGGAATATCTTACAGAGTGAATTCTAAGCTGTGAGTTGTCTTCAATTTGTAGAGTAGTTTTATGTTAGGTTATGTTCCTCAGAAAGTGTGTTATACTAGGGAGGAAAAGGTCTTGTTTACCTTGTCCTTGGTGCTAAAGTCTTGGTCAGGTTGACAGCTTTGAAAAGAGAAGGAATGTCTGCTTTAAGCATGGCCTAGGACTCTTGGGTGCACAAGAGGACAGGAGCAAAGAAGTAAGCAGGAACAGCAAAAAAGTTGTAATCATACAAGATACGGATATGAACAACAGGAAGCTCTTTGTAGGCAGAATGGGGGCACGTGCAATAAAATCTTAGAGTTTATCAAAAAGAGAAACTTTTTCTTAGAGACCTTAGTGGAAATTGTGCATCCCCCCAAAATGCTAAAAGTTCCTGCACTAAATGCAATCCTGGAGGGTGGGATTTGTCCTGCAAGGACAGAATATAGGAGAATAGAGCCTTTCTTATTTTTCTTCTTTCTTTGTTTTTCTTTTTCCCCTTTCTCTTTTTTTTTTCTTCTTTTGTCTTTGTGCGTTTTTTTTTCTTTCTCTTTTTTTTTTCCTTTATCTTTTAGATTTTTTCTCTTTTCTTTCTTTTTTCTTTCTTTTTTCTTTCTTTTTTCTTTCTTTTTTCTTTCTTTTTTGTTTTTTCTTTTTTTCTTCTTTCTTTTTTCTTTTATTCAGAAGAATGTTTTTAGAGCAACACTTCTTCCTTCTTACTTCTTTACTGAAATAGCACAAAGTATAATTATTTAGAAGTCCACACTGCACTAATATTAGTATTTTCAGTTGACGTGTAGTCACTTTTCATATTTCAAGTACTACCAATGCATTTTTCTCCCTCTTTATCCTTATGTGTGGGTAGTTTCCAAGGCTGATAGTTTTCATTTGAGCACTGACTGCTTCTATAACCTGTATTAGAAGCTTACTAGCCTTTAAGCTCCAACACATCCCATGCATAATATCCCTTTTAATCTTCCATTCTGTTTGGTGAAACTGGACTCATCACTCCTGATCTTTAAAGAGGAGGAACACCCATTGTACGGTACAGAAGTAGATACTCAAGGAAAATAAGATCTTCCCGTCTAACATCACTTTTATTTTACAAATTCTCAGTTGCCACAGGTTTGAAATTTTGATGTTTGCTTTTCCCTTTGAAAAGTATGAAAAAAAACAATGCTTATGTGTGTACATACGCACAAGGAGACATACATCTAAAATATATGTTCCTAGGCTACAGCATGTTGAAAATACTATGGCCACTATTGGTTAACTGTTTTTCTGTAATGTCATTTCTATAACAAGTTATTATGGTTGGGCTAAAAAAAAAAGTATATACTAAATTAGTTGAAGCAGTTATATTGCCTAATGATGGTTCTTTTTGCACATTTATGCTTTGAGATACTACCATTATCTAATTTTAATGCATTTAATATGTGCTAAGTTGATTTTCTCTGATGCCAGTTCTTAATTAGGATGTCATGTATTGCCAATTTAAGAGGTTGAAAGAAGTCCAAAGATACGGTGTCAGCCAAGCTTATAGTCTAAAAATCATCTTGCTTGTATGATGTGACCAATTTTCCATAAAACCACGTTAATTGTTGTTATATTTTCATCTTTTAACCCTTTAGAAATAGACTCCTCTGTTTTGTGTTCCATTACCTTGCTTAGGGTTAGTGTTGGCTTTACAGTCCTAGAAGAACCCAGGTCAATTTGCTTGCACTTGTAATATATTGGTAGCACATAGATTCTTTTCTAAGCAAGTGCCATGTCTTCCCTGACAGGTCTTAAGATAATATTAGGCAAAGATGTTCCAGGATATTCTGTTGCAAAGGAAGATAAAGAATGTCATGTTCCCAGTTTGAGGGGACAAATTATATACACATATATTTGCATTTGGGTCCTCTTTTCTCCAGTTTTTGAGACAGTTATTACATGTGATCTTGTCCAGTAAGCTCTTAACTCCCATGTCCTCCATAGGTTCTTGAAGATAATTTCTAGTAGTTCATAGACTATTTCAGTTTAAGTACTTAAATGTGAATTTAATTAGGCCTAGCCCCTGTTCCCTTAGATATGTCTAAATTTTCCAAATAATCATTAACATATTCTCTTTGTATCCTGTTCTTAGTTTATTAAAACTTTTGTTATCTATCTATTACTTATTTTTTCTAATGGAAAAGTGAAGAAGGTGTTCTTCATTCTCCTTTCCTGGTAGCTATTTTTCTTTCTCTTACATTTAATAACTTTCCACATAGTCTCTTATTGTCTTTTGCCTCATTCTGTGGTGCACCTTTTCACAAGATTCAATTTAATGTTATTCTGATAATTTCTGAGACAGCTGCAATTGCTTTTTACTGTACTTCCTGTTTTCCACCATAACATGCTAATTTGCATTCCACAGGATATCTTTGGGCTGACTTTTGTCCAGGGTGTTGCTCAGCCTTTTGTATAGACAGGCTGTACTCTTTCTGCTAGTAAAGAAACATGAACTCTGCAATTTGAGCAATATGCTATTCCTTATTGCAAAACATTAGAATAAAAATTTATAGTGAGACTGAAAGCCCATTGCATGTTGATACTACAAAATAAAGAATGTTTAAGGAAAAAATGGTGAAGTACATAGTGATAAATAGAGAGGCAGAAATAATGCCAGAGTACTTTCCTTGTTTCCAGTGATGCATAGTTCAAATACTTCCTCTTTGTCTCTCAATTACATTTTCTTCCATATATTTGTCCAATCACTTCTTAAATAGATATATATTTCACTTCCCCAAAAAAGAGACTTGTGGTCTTTTTGATTGTCCTCAGTTTCTCAGAAACAGTAACTTTGATCTTTTGTTTTCTTTCCCTACTTCTAGTGTCCTTATTTATATGACAGAACAGAACTACATGTAGTATTCAACATGCAAATGAAATAGGTTTTTGCACTATCTCAGAATAGTATGTAAAACTAATTGTAAACAAAACAACATTTTTCTGCATTCTCTAATGGAATATTGAAATATATAGTAAATATTAAAATTAAAGAACATACTGGTTGAAAAGGTTTGATATAATTTTCTTCTCAAATAATAGTTGTATTACTTTCAAAGTTTTTAATATTATATTATATGATACAATATGTTATTATTACCAACAAGCGATCCATATGCTATGATGGTGAACTGTTAACTCAAATGAACTTCTTATAAAAAGTTTCCATGTTGGTTTTCCATTTATCTGATTCTAAGGCCGTGTTTGTTTGATTGTCTGTTTTAATATTGAAAGAAATGCAATAAGACACAAGCAAAAAAAAAATAAAATTCTACTGGATATGTCCTGTGGCCTTTTTGTACAACAAATTTCAGAGAAATTGTGAGACATGGCTTAGAATGCTGCTGGGAACTGTATGACCTGTGAAGGAGGCCTTCTTTTTTTATAGTTGGAAACTGATAATAAATTGTACTATAAAATTTATTTGAAAAAAAATTACTGGAACAATGATAAAATTGTGATCATCTATAAAATTAGCATATAAGGCCACCCTGTTTTTAGCTTCAGGCCAACCTCTTTTTAGCTTTAATAGACACTTTTACAGTCCAATTACATGCTAAATGAATTTTTTTTTCTATTAGTTTTGGTTTCTCATTTTAACTTTTATTAGTTTTTCCCACATTCCTTTGCAGAAATCATATCTATAATTTCATTCCTTTACCTTATGTCATTTTCTGTGATCCAGAGCATATTTCTCTATCTATTCTTTTTGTATAAGGGTTTATCTTTGTGTAATGATTTCTCCATTTGTTTTTAAATTCCCATAATTTTCCTGCATCTTATTGAAATTATTAATTATTATTAATTATTAATGGAAACAAATATACATGCATTTCAAAGAAGGCTGAACTGTTTACTAATGAAAACAGAGCATTTTGTCCTTCCTGTGGTATTTGTATTGCCAGGTCTTTGTCTATTTTTAAAACAGTATTACCTATGGAACAGAAGGGATCTCCAATAACGTCTGGTTCCTTATCCTAAACCAAAACTATTGCCATATAAGACTAAAAGTTTATGTGTAATTTTGCAACTGGTTGACTTTTATAGATGACTATGGTTTCCACTGAAGCAAGAAAAAGCATTGTTCAGAGGAATACAGTATTGTTTGACGATGCCCAATTGAATTTCCTTCTCCATCTTAAGTTCGTTGTGCAAATCTTTTAAAACGGTAATCTATAAACCTGTTCAGAAGTGGTAGAACTCTCTCTGATTCTGCTTTCTATTTTTCTTATGGTGCAGACTTAGAGAACCATGTTCTCTGTTCCTGCCATTGAAGAAGTATTTATGGTTTTAAATATTTACTGTGCAATTGAATAGTGGCATTAAAGCCACAATGGCTTGAAGCAGACTGTTAACACAGGGACGTATGAGAAATAAGAGGAAATAAACTAAATGATCAATTTTCATATATTTAATGCATGAATTTATGAGGCCTGTCATTTAAGAGTTTAGATGGTAAGCTGAAAAGGTCCTATCTGACATGGAAGTAGACTTCCAAGCTATTTAGTTTGATTTGGTTTGGCTTTTTTTCATAAATGTTTACCTGTGTCATCTTTCAGCTTCTGTTGACCCATCTTGACTACAAGAAAGATGGTGATTATGAAATACTGACAAAATCATCATTTCAGGTTTTAGCAGTATTTACTTTAACTTTCAGACAGACCTTGAGCTACTGAAGTTTACTTATCTATCTCCTCTTTGAAACAATGGATTGTTATGTAACCTACATGTGTGTAAAACACTTATTCAATTTAAATATTATTTATACATCTGAATTATGAAAGTGTGAGGATATTAGTAATGCTCTACTGGTAAAAGTTATATTTAATTATTTGATGATGATTCACTAGTCAGCTAAGCTAGAATATTTGGTAGTGTGAATGAAAGCATAGTGGCATTAATAATTTCCTTTTAACACTGTAAGGGAAAAAAAAGTAAATTAATACCATGACTAATAAATTCAAGCCTGCGTAATGATGTAATCTACGAAGTATTTTATAATAAATTTAAGATACCTAGGTCAAAGTAATATAAAGCCTTTTCATCAAAAAGACTTGAATTGCAATGTGACACCTTTCAAGAAGTAGTCATAATGCTTACTTAGATGCTTAATATCACTTTAGAATTGCTGTATTTATTCCTTTGAAAGAAAGCATGGCAACAGAAAAGTCTTTGATTACATTCAGAGGGATGTGATCTTCTTGTCAGAAATCTAATCTTGTCATTCTCCCAACATTAAAGAGAGACTATACCCTGAAACTCAGTAAATATTTCTAGTTTACAAACAAGATGAAAAGTCACTTTCCCCAGGCTACTGAGAGTACATGAAAGCCATAAACTATTGAATAAGATCAATGTTAGTATTTTTGGTAACCACAGAAGCTGATGTTCAAATTTGAGCTTGAGAGCTTATTTGCAAACTTCATGAAGTTCACACAGCTCTAAGCACTCAGATCAAAAGAAGTCGAACATTGAATGAGTACACAGAATAACCCTAAAGGAATAGGATTTTTATTTCCATACTTTAAATAGGTTAGCACAGCTTTTATTTTCATGTTTGTCATTTTAAGAACCATTTCTGTCCCATAGGGTTTCTGTAAAAGCTCAACATATCTCAAATTGACTTGATCAGAAGAATGCTCTCTTTTTAGTAAACAGATATATAGCCTCTTTGCAATTTATGAAGCAGAATAATTGGTGCCTGTGTTGAAGTAATCGGCATAATGCACCTCAACTGAATTTAGACACGTAAAAAATTTGTTCTCTGATAAATCATTGAAAGTTGGACAGGCACCAGAAGAGACAATAAAATAAAATGTTGTGTTAAATCCCAGAGGACAGAAAAATTTTTGGAATCATAACATGCCTGTACTACTCTAGATCAAGAGATAAAGTAGTATTCTTTATGTATAAATATGAAATTCTGAATATGGCCTTTTCAGACTTTCCTAAGTTTTGCTCTGTCAGTAATATCTGTGATCAAAAGCTAGGGATAATGATTTTAAACTAAAAGAGGGTTGATGCAGGCTAGACATAAGGAAGACATTTTTTACTATGAGGGTGGTGAATCACTGTAACAGGTGGTTCATGCCCCAACCGTGGAGACATTCAAGACCAGGTTGGATGGGGCTTTGATAAACCTAATCTAGTTGAAGACACCCCTGCTCATGGCAGGGACAGTGGACTATACAACCTTTAAAGGTCACTTCCAACCCAAACTATTCTATGATTCTGATTCTGTGATTCTGTTAAGGATAGATAGTATTCACTTCCAGGTTTGTGAAGATGTAGATTTCTAGAGATGGATGGATTTTGTTGAGCTTTTTATTTTCAAAATGTAAATAAGATGTCTTCAGAAGTGTTTTATAAATTTGTGACATTTGCTTAATTGTTTTTATGTTGAACAAATAAGCACAAAGCATGAAATAAAGCTGATATATTTCATTTTGACTTTTTTATGTCTGGGTTTTCAATGTAAAAGAATTTGATTTAAAAATTCCTTTAATGTACTTTGAGAGAGAACATAATATTAATCATTAAAATATCTTTATGAGACAGATTTTATTAAACTTTTTTCCCTGAAAAATAAAAATATTATTCAAAAAAAAAAAAAAAAGACATTAAATTGGCTGGTATATTTTTAACTGCTTTTTTTCAGCTTTAGAAATTCTGATTATATCTCCACTGCACATAAAGCTGGGCATTCTTGGATGAAAGGTGATATATTAAGAAGTGCAAAGTATTCGCTTAGTCTCTAAAGTTCATCATGCATTCTTGCCTTCTTCAGAAAGGGCTTGGTTCTGACTAAAGACATACTGTACTAGTTTTCTTCCAAAAAGGAATTCTCAACCCACCAAAAAGCTTGATTCACATTAATTTGTGTTAAAAACTTTGATTTGCTGATCCATAACACTCTGCTAGGGCTTAGTGTATCTCCTGAGAGTTAGAAACCATCCTGACCTGTCGTCTGCTGCAGTAAATTCATTAATTAAAGATATTTTGGTATTTCCTTTGTAGACCATGCAAAGAAACACTTCTTGCAATCTTTTAAGGCATGAATCTTCAGCTGTGACCTTTCAAAACCTTGCAGACAGTTTGCCTCCTCAGCCTCCTGCCTGAAACATTATTGCCCTGATCATCAAGACAAAAGTTTTTTGGAAAAGAGTGTTTATAATAAATCTCAAATGCCAGATTAGATATAGGTCTGCTCTCAGTGGAGGTGATGAACTTTTAAAATGTGATTAAAATGTGGGTTCTGATTTTCTGTAGCTCTGCACATTTCAGTGTAAGATGTGGAGCTTTGGATATCTGGGAACACACAGGCTCCTAGTGCTATTCTGTGGCAGTAGGAATTAGCATCTGAGTAGGAGCAGGCAGGTGAAACTACATCAAAGCATTTGTAAATACATATAATTTTGAATCTTGATTTATACTTATTATTTAAGATATTGTTCTGCTAGTATTTTATTATATTTGTGTATGGGACTTTTTGGAAGATATTTTCATTTATTTGAGACATCCCAGCTTTCTGGTAAGACAAATTATTTAAATAATGCAACTGACTCTGGAACTGTTTTGAATTCATAAATAGAATAGTTAATTAATTTTAATTTTATCTTCAAAGTTAAGATTACCAAGAAAAAAAAATATGTACCTCTTTTCATCCAGATGAGTAATCTGTTCTTTTATAAAATACGTGGCATACCTTTCTGAATATGCTTGTCAACAGTCACTTCACAACTGCTTTAAGGGTAAAAACATATTGAATTTACTTTACATATAATAATAATGCCATCCTGCATATTAAAATTTCTATTGGAGTTAGCATGTCAAGATAAATACTTTTGCAGTGATTTAGCATTAGTAGACTTAACAATATTTGACAGCATATATTTTAATGGCATTAAATTATATTAATATTTGATATGATTTAGTGAATGGAATTTTCTTAGTATCCTGAATGTTTCAGATTTTGTACTTTGGATTGAGCTGGGAAACATTTAAATGACAAGAATTTTATCACTACTTTCATTCAAATGAGGTTGACATAATTTTACTAAAGATGTGGAAACACAGTCTATAGAACCAGAAGTGCTTTGTTGTTATTTTTACTGATCAAATGGAAATTAATAGAAAAACTACTTTAAATTTAATGGCAAAGAAATGAAGCCTTCATTTTGGATGAAAAGCCATGCATAGATAATTTGTAAGATGATTCAGCATTTCTGTCACAGGCAATTAATATTTACGTGTCCTTTCCCAATATTCTTGTTATTCATGAATTTCAAAATACTTGGGTCTTTTAATATTCTTAGCTTATACACGTACATTCAATATCTACAAATTAAATAATTTAAATAGCAGATCTCCTAGAGAATATCTAGGAAGTATAATCCAAAATGTTATTCTCTTTTCAATGTAGCTTAATGCAGCTGGCAAAAAAATATACCTCTAATTTGAAGTATGAGATGGAGAAATAATTCCTCAGTTTTGTTTTTATCATATTTTAGTGCTTAAATTGAAATTCCTTGACTCTATCAGTAAATTGGATAGTTTTAATTGTATTGCAGATAGCCCTATAAATGTAATTGAAGTTATGACAGTTAAGATTCTTTATTACTAGTACGTCATTACCAGAAATAAAATTTACACATAGTATGTCTCCGTGGTTAGAATGCAGACTATCATCTATGACTTCGTAATTTTACCTTCAAATATGATGTAATTCAGTGCAGCCATGCAGTTAAACATGAGTATTTTGTTATCTTCAACAGTGCAGGTATGGAAGCTATTAGCTTGTGAATAGACTTTAGATCTTAAGTCATCTTCAAGGTGGTTTTACAGCATTTAGCTCTAGCTGTAAACATTAGTTTAAGGCATAATGCCAACTATTTCTAATGTACTTCTGATACTGACATATAAATTGCTTGCAAATATATTTCCCTATTGTTGTGCTTGATTTTTTTGATATTCAGAAATTGAGAAAGGAGGTTGTGGAGATCCTGGAATTCCATCATATGGAAAGAGGACTGGCAGCAGTTTTCTGCATGGCGACACACTTACCTTTGAATGTCAAGCAGCTTTTGAACTAGTGGGAGAGAGAACGATTACCTGTCAACAAAACAACCAGTGGTCCGGCAATAAACCCAGCTGTGTTTGTAAGAATTATTATTATTATTTTTCTGTATTATTTTTATGACCTTAGCCTCTTGCTTTTCTTAACATTTGTGACTAGCCAGCAGGAAAACATTTAAAAAGACCTTGAAGACTTTTTCAGTCATATGTGGTTTTTTTCAGTTGGCTCAATGGTAGCTCATTTATGAGAAGCATTATATAGGACTGTTTTAGAATGTTTGTTCCCCTTGTTTTATATTTAATTGAACCATTTAACATTCTTAATGTAACTGTGTGTTGAATAAGATTCTAAATGAGCAATTCCTAATAGCATATAAGTGTTTAAAAGTACTCTGTAGCATACACACTTTGATTCTGGTAGTGCAAAGCAGTCTGCAGATACATAAGAAAAGATTGTATTGTAGTGTTTTGTTTTGTTTTCCTGATATCCTAAGAAAGCATGAAAATTAATATAAAGGTATATAAAGATACCCAGCATGGAAAAAGGGTAGGTAAGATCATTGGTCATGGATTTTGTTTTAAAAGATAAAATATGTTTGTAGGTAAGCTTGTAGATGGATTTGAATAGAGGTTTTGCTGGTATGTTTTTTAACTTTTCTATTTTTCTTCTTCTTCTATGGTAAAACAGAGTAAATCTTTCTAGTACACAGGTATACGAGGCACTTCAGTCCTCCAGACCACATTACCTTTCCCTGTAAAGTGTCTTATAATCCAGTACTGGATTTTCAAAATAACCTTACTGGTGTGCCCAGTTCTACTTGAGCATGTATGTATTTTGCAGCTGTGTTGGTATAGGACTTAAACTGAGTAAGATTTCTCTTGACTAGAAGAAGTCTCTATATGCCCGTGCAATGCTGAAATGTGTCTAAGCACATCAGGCCTGGACACACAGATAGTGTCCAGACAATTCCCTTTGAAGACAGAAGTTGCATTTCTTCACGGTGTTGTATTGTTTGGGTTGATATATTAATTTCTGTTGGTAACAGTGTGAAATATTTTACTTTGCTCCACTGTTTGATGGGCACATGCCCTATAAAAGATAACAGAATTTACAACAGAATTTACAACATCTATTTACAAACACTGACTTCAGTTTCATACATTTGAAGAGCTGAGTAATGGTTATCCTTTGTGTTAATTAATGTGCAGTGAGCCTCCTCTTTCTGAACGTACTGTACTTCTCACTAAAGTACCAGCCACAAGCTCTTGCCTCTAAAATCAGTTAGGAATTGTCTTGATGAAAATGGGCCCAAAGGAATTAAGAAGGATGAGAGTTATGGATAACTTTTGTTTAATTGTTTAATCATTTAATCATTTTTGTTTAATTGTTTAATAAGTTTGTACTGTATACTGTTAAGAGTTACTGATGGAGGCACTTCTAAATTTCTACTATTATTAATGCTTTGTGTACTACAGATAAAACTGGCCTTTGTGCTTGGTTTTATGGATTACCAAATACTTTTCACACATATTCTTTTTAGAAAATAAAACACACTTAAATATTGAGGTTGCATTTTCATTTCAGAACAGACCTGCCAATTTTTCCAAATTCTGACACATCAGCCATTACTTTTGCTTTCTTTGGCATTTTCTACATGCTTCTAATCACATCTTGCAGGCCTTTGTGCATCCACTTAGCTTCACATGGGGAAATATAAACATGCAAGGCTGACATGTTATATTGGAGAAGTGTTCTGACAGTCTAAAACATTTCCAGGTTGCGTGTGTGGTAGTTTTGACATCCAGGCTTCTAAAGAATAAAAAAGAATAAAAATATAAATACAAGCATTTATAATGTTTGTTTATAGTATTTTGAGAATCTATTATTGTTTTCTTTAGTCTCATGTTTCTTCAACTTCACTACACCATCTGGAATTATTCTGTCTCCAAATTACCCTGAGGAGTATGGGAACAATATGAACTGTGTTTGGTTAATTATCTCAGAGCCAGGAAGCAGAATCCATCTGATTTTCAATGACTTTGATGTAGAACCTCAGTTTGACTACCTTACAGTGAAAGATGATGGGATTTCAGATTTACCACCTCTGGGCACTTTTTCTGGCAATGAGGTCCCTTCTCAGTTGGCTAGCACTGGACACATAGTAAGACTTGAATTTCAATCGGATCACTCTACGACTGGAAGAGGATTTAATATCACTTACACAAGTAAGAACCTCTGCTTTTATTCTATACCTAGTCTTAAAATCAAGCTATCTTTCTTCATGATAATGAAAAATATGACATGTTTTTTATAATACAGATATAAATTGTTATGCCTGTATAATTGCACTGCTTTCAGGTGTCTCCCTGATATACACTAGCTTATCTGAATGTTTAACTTTTTTTTTTTTTTTTAATTGTGATAGTGCTGAGGAATTCCCTTCATTATCTAAGGGCCCTTCTGGTTGCCACTGCATAAATGCAGAGAATGCAACTAAAGGCTGGGTCATTCCAATCAAAGCATTCAGTGCAAGTGATTTATATACTTCTCATTAGAACCAGCAGGAATAAGTCCACAAAGGTGTTAAGCTTAGGTCTCAAATATGGAGAATATGGAGATGTTAACCTGAAAAGCATAGGAGTAAAAAAAGCTACTAGATCATCTTTGCAAATAAATAGCTCTGGGAACATGCTTTGCTTTTGCATTTTGTTTCTCAGTTAGACGGTGTGCTGTCTAAGAATATAGACCTATCTTTTTTTTTTTTTTTTCTGATACAAATAATAGTTAGTCTCCGTGGTTTCTCTAGTGTCTAGAAACGTAGCTGATCTTGTGTAGACATCTTTCCTATAAGAGTGCATGAATTTAAGAATAACTCTTCTCTCCAGCTACCTTTTTTTTAAGAGTTTTAGGAGTGTAATGTCTTTGAGAATGCAATTCTGAAATGTACAAAATTTATCTGCAACTGGTCAACAAGTTCAGAAGTTGTTAAATGTGGACCTGGCAGTCACATACATATAGAGGGCTATTGAAAGCACAAATCTTTCCTGTTTGGGAAATGAGGCTAAAAAATACCTGGCTACAGACAGCCATCTCTTGTTTTGTTTATATGAAAGGGTATCACTAAACAGTACTCTCAGTTGAAAACTCTACTAAAATCATCATCATGTAGAAAACATTATTACATCTGCTATGGACTGCTAACTCTCCTAGAAATTTTATTAGTCATTCAAAGATATTACTTTGTTGTGGTTTAACCCGAGCTAGCAATATAATCACAATAGCCACTCACTCACCCCCTCCCCAGCCCCCAAATAAGGGGGAGAATCAAAAGGGAAGGGAGAAACTTGGATTGAGATAAACACAATAAGTATATATAAAGAATAGAAGTAGAATCTAAAATAAAATATACTCAATGCAATTCCTCGTGAACTCCATCCGCACCAAGCAGCCAGTCCCAGGAAACAGCACCATGGTCCCAACAGCCCAACCTGGAGAGAGAAAAGAAGATTAAAAAAAAAAAAAAAGCAGAAAGGCCCAGAGGCCTCTGCACAATGGGCAGGATGGCAAAAAGCTTGAACTAAACATCCTGAATAGAACTCGACCAGCTCCCACAAAAATAGTGAAGAAAAGAGAACATGAGAGAGAGTGAGACTGTAAGATCCTGACTCTCCTTTAATATGAGGCGTGATGTTAATGGGATGGAATATTCCTATTGATCAGTCTGGATGTCAGTCAAGCTCTATCCCATCTATGCCCCCCTTCCTTGATTCCTCACACCTGTGGGCAGAGTGCTCAGAATGTCCTTGGCTCTCAGACCAGAGCAATTAAAAACATTAACTGTGTCCCAGGGTGTTATCCTCTCGTTCTCAAACTAAGTCCAAATAATGACCATGCTATCTATGAAAACGAAAGGTTCCTAACTGCACAAAGAAAATTAACTTCTTTTCAGTCAAACCAGCACATACTTATATGGAGATTATCTTTTTTAGTTGAAGAAATTATCTTCAAAGGTTATAAAAGAAGTTAGTTAACAATAAAGTCGTCTTTGTCACATCTTGTGCTGTTCCTATCTTGTGTCAATTAAGGTGATCAATTAACAGTGTTTGTTCAGGCCCAAGGTGTCTCTTTGTTAAGTTCAGCCAAAGTGCTCGTACTTCTGGACTTCCTATGTGTTGCAGGGAATAAGTGCTCCACTCTTGTGGTTAAAATCAAATCAGGAACAAAGAAGTTTATTGATTTATTAGTGAAAGATAATCGATAATCAATGAACTGTAGATTCAGGATCAATATCAGCAACTCAACAGATAAACTACAATGTTAGACACTTACAAAATCTTTGAATATAGAATCCCAATATATCTTGAGTTGGAAGAGACCCATAAGTATCATCAAGTCCAACTCTCTGCTCCTCACAGGACTACTTAAAACAAAACTAGCATCTTCCAGGCACTCCTTGAACTCTGACAGGCTTGGTGCCATGACCATGCTTAGCTCTTCCTTGTGCTGCCTGGTTTATTTTAGCACATATAAACTTATAAATACTTTCCCACTCTAATCCTTCATCATCCTGCCATGCCAAGATTTACATACACACCTTTCTCTCACAGAGTGCATGAGTTACAACCCTTTTTCTTTGAAGTCGGTTCCCCTACTTGCACACACCTCCTGAAAGGCAGGGAAGTCCTCTAGCTTTACATGCACCCACACTGCTGCTCTCTGCAACTACTGTCCAAATACTGGTGAGAACACCCCCCATGAAGTCACACATGCACATGGAGGAGTGTGTCCCTGTGGGTTGGACTCTGTGTTGACACCCCACTAGATGAAGCAGACTACTTTCAGCATCCTACTGGGAGTTTGCTCTCTCTGGTCCAGGCAGTGGCCACAGCTTTTAGCAGTAGCCTCTATTTCTGTCAGGTTAGCTGCAATGTGAAATCACCCTTCTCACTAGGTTAGAGGCAAACAGCTGGATTTTGTCCAGAGGCAAATTTAAGTAAAGTGTTCTTGTGTATCTAAGCCACACATAACTGAAATGATTGAGAATTTTAACTATGCGAATGCCATTGAATTTAATGCTGACTTTTATTTAGGAGTTTTCTATTACATACTTTCAATTATATTGTAATCTTGTTACCTATCAAGGCTATTCCCCCTTATTGTTGTTATTATTTTTATTATTGTTGTTATTGTTACTGTTGTTAATATTATTATGTTTTTTTATCAGCCTTTGGTCAGAATGAGTGCCATGATCCAGGCATTCCTATAAATGGGAGGCGTTTTGGAGATAGATTCCTTCTGGGAAGTTCTGTTTCCTTTCATTGTGATGATGGCTTTGTGAAGACCCAAGGCTCTGAATCCATAACCTGCATTATGCAAGATGGAAATGTAGTATGGAGCTCTACAGTCCCCCGTTGTGAAGGTAAGTACACAATTTTTACTTTGCACCTACAGTTTGAATAATGAAACTATTTACATTTAGCTTACTCTTTACATTTCACACATAAATAAGGCTGCTTTAGCTGAAGTTATTAATTCATCTTATTTTAATACTCTCCCAGTCAAGTAAGACAGAAATAATAGAAACAAAATAGCTTGCTTTTATAGTCTTGTAATAAATTAACCTCCTAAATATCTGGTTACTATTCTTTTCAAGATCTGATTGTCACTATCATTACTCAGTTGTGGGTATATAGCTGTTACAACAGTTTTGACTGTAATATTCTGAAGAACATAATTATCTACCACATGGAAAAGTGAAGTGAAGTTTCTATTTAAAAGTCCTTTTAAAATATTTGCATCTTTAATTTTCTCAGAATGAAAGTATACCTGAATTTCTGTATGTAAATTATTAACCTGCAGTACATTTTTTCCTGAGAAATACAGTGAAAATCAGAGCTATGTATAATATTCATTATATTCTCAAAAAAAATATTTTTTCTTTTCCTAAGATCAACTATATTTAGGATTAAATCTCTCTTTTGGGTGAAATACAGCAGTGAGGAAAAAAAAAAAAAGAAAGAAAAAGTAGGCTGATTCCTTGATGATTAATAGTGATGAGTCCTAAGGCAAGACATATGAATGTACTTAATAAATAGCTAGAGTGTGTCTGCCAGAAGTATATGTTCAAAAAATTGTATATCTTTTAGTAAACAATAGATATATAGTCAGACACTCAATTAAATGGTACCTTTTCAAATAAAATTATCCAAGCTTTCTAATTGGTGTAGATCTCACATTTCCAATAATTTCAGCGTAATTATAGTAACTTAAGGATCTGGATCATATAATTTATATGATTTCTGCTATTTAGGAAATTTGACAACCTAGATTGTGTAATACTGCTCATTTCTATGAAAAATTAGAGATACTGGAAAAAATGAAATACGTGGAATAAGTGATGTGTTACAGTCAGGTGATGATCAACAGTCTTTTTGTTGTTCTTGGTTTTAATATGACAAAATGTAATTAAAAAAACCTCCATGGAATACATTTACTTCTTCATTAACTATATACTTGTTATGTAAATGCCATTTTCCTGGCCAAACCTTTTGCCCCATAGACAATTCAGTGTGTATGTTTCATGTTTTGTGGGTTGTTTTTTTCTCCCAGTTTCTTAAATCTGGAAGAACTTCCCTGAGACAAGTGCAGCTCATGAATGAAATCAAATAAACTCCCTGAGTTCATTTTTTTTCTTTTATTAAAAACATTGAATCAAAACCAGGAACATTAATTTACTACTCAAAAATACATGTTACTGTTCATTTGCATACAGCATAATAGGTTTGCTTGTCACTACTTAGAGAAACCAAAGAAAAGTGTCTAGATTTCCTGCACTGCAAAATGGAATTTGCTCATAATGATACCACTGACTGCTTGAGGGTAATACAAAGGATACTTATATAAATTTACAAGGCCCTTGAAACCTTTCTGTTTCAGACTGCTCCATAGCCTTCGGTAAAATATAACATCCTAAAGCCTTGTGCTATGACAGCTTTTTTTTTTAAGAGACTTATGTTTCCCAGAATATGATCAATCATTTCTGCTGTTGTTTAATCCTGCACCAAAGTCCTCTGATTCTGATTTGTAAAATACTCCCCGTCTAGCCCTGTTGCTTTCATAGCCCTGTAGCAATACTTTTTCTCCTTTTCTGGAGGAACATCAAGTTAGAGAACATTGAAACAAATTTGACATTCAAGAAAGACCCTGATAGGATGCATCCAAGAAGTCTGAGGAAACCAGCCAATGACATCGCAAGGCCACGCTCAATCATCTTGGGAGGGTTATTTAAACCAGGGAGGTTCCTGAATACTAGAAAGCAAATTCCTATCTTCAGGGAAGGAAAGAAGGAGGATATGAGGAACTGCAGGTCTCACTTCAATCACTGGGAAAGGTTATGCTGCAATATTCCTGGAAACCATTTCCAAATAATAAAGAACAATATGGTGACTGGGAGCAGTCATCATGGATTTATGAAGGCATAATCATGCCTGACCAAACTGATACCCTTTTAAATTGAGATGACTGGCCTTATTGGTGAGGGGAGAGCAATGGATATTTTTTAATCTCAGTTTTAGTAATGTGTTTGTCACTGTACCATATAAGGTTCTCATAGACAAACTGATGAAGTATGAACTAGAGAAGTGAACACTGAAGTGGATTGAAATCTCACTGAACTGTTGGGCTCATAGGCTGTGGTCAGTGGCACGAAGTCCAACTGGAGGCTAGTCTGTAGTGGTGACCCCAAGGGTCAATACTGGGTCCAATACTATTTAAAATCTTCAATAATGATCTGAATCCTGGGGCAAAATGCACTATGAACAAGTCTGCAGGCTGAGAGGAAATGACAGGTCCTTCCCCTTTATTCAGCATTGGTGAGACTACATTTGGAGTGCCGTGTGCAGTCCTGATATCACCATTACAAGAGAAACATGAACATATTGCAGTGAGTCCGGTGAAGGGCCACAAAGCTGATTAAGGACTTGGAGAATGTCTCGTACAAGAAGAGGCTGAGATAACTGGGATTGTCTAGACTGGATAAGGAAAGGCTCAGGGCTCAGGAAGGACCCTGTCAATGTGTATAAATACCTGATAGGATACTGTGAAGAAGATGGATCCAGACTTTTCTCAGTGATGTCCAGTGAAAGGACAAAAGACAATGAACACAAACTGAAATACAAGAAATTGAAACATAAGAAAAAACTTTCACTATGAGAGTGATCAAACACTGGAACAGATTGCCCAGAGAGTCTGTGGAGTGTCTGCCTTTGGAGAGAGGGCATGATTCTGACTGGACATAGTCCTGTTCAATTTGCTCTATTGAGCAGGAGAAGGACTAAATGATTTCCAGAGGTCCCTTCCACGTTCAACCATTCCAAGATTCAATGGAATATTTACAACAATCAGTTCCACTGAGTTGAGTGATTACTCAAAAAGGTGTTAGACGACGCAGTACAATGAAAATAATTAACCAAAATTTATGTGGAACAATTTGTCTCATATTTCCCCATACTATTCCCCATATAGAATCATACTAGAGCTAAAATGATTTTATATATATATAAATGAGATAATGTGCTTTTCAACAGAAGAAAGACTAGCAGAATCAAGTGTCATGCTCTGTGTGCTAAGATATGTATCAAGTAATAAGGTATGATAAGATATATTGCAGAACTTATGGTTCTGGAGAAAACAAAGTGCTCATAACATAATGTAGAAAATTTAGACATGTTCTAGATTAAACTCATTTTTCTCTGCTTTTTAATTTATTTTTTATAAGTTCTTTTAATGTATAATATTGTATTAGAAGTACTGTGTATGATACGAGTATACATGCTTTTTGCTTTCAGCACCGTGTGGTGGACATTTGACAGCATCAAGTGGTGTTATCTTACCACCAGGGTGGCCAGGATATTATAAGGACTCACTTAATTGTGAATGGGTGATTGAAGCAAGACCAGGACATTCCATTAAGATCACTTTTGACAGGTGAGAATCATAAAGTCAAACAACATGTATGAGCACAAATATTTAACATTGAAGAAGAAAAATATTCCTTAAGAACCCAAACCAGAAAAGACATTGAGATGCAACAGTCACAATACTATTCCTCAAGCAGAAAATGAAAGTTTAAAATTGTATTTATATTGTCTTTATTTATGTTTTAACAATTTGCATTAAATGTCTACCTCTGAGCACATAAATAGGGATATCTTTAGGTCCTTTGACTACTTTTGTATTCAGGTACAACGATGGTCCCTGATGATGACCAGATCTTTCTATAAGAGAGCATGATTTTCCTAGGGGGGTGGGGGGAAAGTGGAAAAAAGTTCTTAGTATTGTGTGTTGGATATAATTTTTTCCCATTAAGATTTTTTTCTGATGAAACATACGTTACACAGCTAGATAAATGCATAATATGGTAAGGGAGAAAATGGCTGATGGGTTGGCCTCAAAGAGTTTTGGTTAAGTGGGGTTACATCAGGCTTGCAGCCAGTCAGCAGTGGGGTTCCCCAGGGATCAGTTATAGGGCCAGTGCTCTTTAATGTTTTACAAATGATCTGGATGCAGAAATCAAATGTACCTTAAGTAAGTTTGCCAACAGCACTAAACTAGGAGGAACTGTGCACTCCCTTGAAGGTAAAGAAGCCTTACTGAGAGATCTGTACAGGCTGGAGAGCTGGGCAATCACCAACTATATGAAATTTAAAAAGAGCAAGTGCTGGGAGGAGGCAAACCTGGTTATTCATACAAATTGGGAGATAAGAGGCTGGAGAACAGCCCCATGAAAAAATATCTGGGGGGTTGGGTTGATGGCAAGTTGAATGTGAGTTGACAGTTTGCCCTGGCAACCAAAAGGTCCAGCCATGTCCTGGGGTGCATCAAGCACAGCATAGCTACTTATCAAGGTAATTTTCAGCCTATTCTACCTCATGTGGAGTTAGGAGGTAGTGAAGGTGCATTTAGACACAAGGAATGCGAACTGCAGCATGTCTAACATTTTTGTAATCATTGTGACCTCAATTAGTACTTCTGTCTCACCACATGAGTGTCTAACAAAAGCATGATTTTTTTTTTTTTTTACAAATATGCTTAAAAGATGAAATGAAAATTTAAATAATCTCCACCCTTCAAGCATGCTTGTAAAATTAGTAAAAAAAATCCATTTGTTTAGGTGTTTGATCTAGATACTAATATCACACTAAATACTGCATTTGACAAAAAGATGCAAAGGACAGCACCTGGAGGTAGGCTGCAATGACTTCTATTTTACTGCATTTCTGTATTCCACTGTTACCCATGGGGAGGCAATAACCTGTGTCTACTTTCACCTTTGCATGGAGTAAACAGTGATGAGCAAAATTTGTCAGAATCATTCAGACTTCTATTTCTAAGAGCGGAAATGAAAAAGGATGAAAATTAATGAAGAGAAATACAGAAGAATGTATAATAAAAATCACTGTTGCTGGGTTGAATCAAAGATTTATATTGCTCAATATTGTGTTCCTCACAGACACAAAAATGCAGAATTGTAGGGAAGAGTGAGAGGACTAGATAAGTGTATCTGATATTTCCTCTAAGTACTTCTCCAGTTTGCAACTGAGCACATTTCTGAACAGAAAGGTGTTTTGTTTAATGTGCTTAGTGAGTTTCTTCCACTGATTTGTTTGTTTCCCTCTTGCACTTATCTAAACTTAACATTCACAACCTTCTGCATTTTGGGGAACTCATTGGAATATATGTGTCAGGCTGAAGTGCCATCGATAGGGGTGGTGGCACATACAACAAAGTGAACAGTAAGTCACCAGTAGATAGCATTCACCGGGAAACCTGAGTGAATACAAAGATGAGATCACTGAACAACTGAAAGTTGCCTGTAACTGTTCTTTTAACATCTGTGCACTTCAGGAACCAGATCTTTTAAAGTCTTTCATGGAGATCTAAAGAATTGCATACTGGATGCCCACTATGCTACAACCAAGTGTAGCAGTAGTGGAAGCATGGATAAATATGATATGCAGAGGAAGTTTCAATACGGCTTTTGTAAAATAAACCCTATCTCAGAAACCTAAATTTTTTGATAGCATCAGAAGGCATAGAAATATGTTGGATATAGTTAACCGAGTTTTCAAAATGCAAGTTTTGTATTTTGCACTGCACCCTGCAAAGCTAAGCATCATTTTAATACAAAGAAGGACATTGCATGAATAAAAATTAATAGGTGAAAAAAGTCTCACAGTGAAATTTTTGGTGTTCTATAAACATCTCTGTTATGTTCAAAACTGTTCAGCATATTCAGAAATTATCTTAGAAAGGATAAAATTTGATTAATAAAACTAAGTTATTCAGGATATTAAAAACAAGGAATGACTAAAAAAAATCACTTACAAGAAGATCCTTACGAGACTGTCTGGGCAAAAAAATTGCAAGTAGATAAGGTAAATGCAAATTCAATCTAATAAGAAAAATAATTGCTCCCTGATATATAAAATTATGTTTTTGAACTTCCACTGGTCAATGAGCTTCTAAGATTCTAGTAACCCACTGTAAATAAATATGAATAAAATCTAAGATATGCATAGAAGATTTTTGCAAACATGATCAGAGACATGAAACGTAATGCTGGTGAGAAAATTAAAATAGGTTGTACATTTAGTTTAATATATCCTTTTTCCAGTCCTGTTGTTTTGTTTTGTTTTCTTATTATAAATGCATTAAGGTTGGGGACAAAGGAGAGAATGACAAATACCAAAGAAGAATGGGAACTGTTTAGACAGTTTTCGAGAAATTATCCTGTTAGTTCTTATAGAAACAAAAAGCTGTTTGGTTTCATTGCATTCAGCAGGAACTTCCAGAATTTTATGTTGTGGTGGTTTTTTTTTGTTTTGTTTTGTTTTTCTCATTAAAGACTTAATATATCAATTAGAAGCTTATATTTATTTGCCAGCTATTTTTTTTTTTTTTTTTAGTTAATCACCAGAAGCCTAGGGTTGAGGGATGTCTTCCTAAATGCAGTTAAAGCAAACAGCCATATTAGTTGTAAGATGGCACATTTTAATTTTATAAATGGAAATACATTGCCTGAAGCTGCAGATGGTTGTATGACTGACTATGACCTTAACAGTATGACCACTACATTTCTGAGGAAATTAATGGGAAACATACTCTCCTGTGACATATGGTCCAGTCTAAGAATTGAGTTTACTGAATTTTAGACAGATGCATACACATACTCTGCTGAGAGAATTCTAGAGCTTTCTGTACAAATTGAATTGCAATGAAATTAAGTAAGAACTTGGAGTTTACCCAGCTAAAAAATTGAGAATTCTGATCATGGATAATTTTTAAAGTACAGCAGACAGTCAATTAATCTACTCCAGATTTATATCAGCATTATTAAAAGAAGGATTCTGTCTCCTTTCCCTAAATGTTTCACCTACAAAACAATGTTACCATTAAACACACTGGATACTTATAAGCTTTCCAGAAATAGCAGCAAAGGACTGAGTAACCCTATGAACATTTTACATCAAAACCTTTTGCGTTTCAGATCATGACTAAGGCCTGGAAGGGTAACCAAAAAGTAAAATCTAACTGATTCAAGCCATAAAAAAGGGGCTAGAAGGATAATGTCTGACTGGGAGATTTTTGGTACTTTGAATATTGATGCATAGTGTATAAAACAAACTTTCTCTTTCTAAACCTATCTAATTATATGACGGATGTTATAATATAGTATTATTGAAGTACATTTAAAATTCTTTGTGAACATTTGCAGAATGTCCTACCTTTTACTAACATAAGTATGCTAATGAAGTTTAAAAAAACAAACAAACAAACAAATAAACCCACAAAAAGTAATTAATTAATTACGTACGTTCAGTAAGGACACAGAACTTCCAATAATAAATTATCTCAATTTATCATTTTGGTGACAGTGCAAAGATTGCAAAAAAAACCCAACCCCAAAAAATCCACACACATGCCACTCTCCTAAACCCTAAAAACCATACAGTTGAACTAGAAGTAAATTTCTAGGTTTGAGACGAATGAGAAGCTACTGGGAATAAGGATCGTTATAATAGGTAGCAATTCCTATAGTAGTTATTTTAATTCTTCTGTCTCCAGCAAGAATTTGCAACTCCCTGTTGTCATACCACCCTGCTAAGAAATCTTCAATTGCTGGCTGGGAGGACTTTATTCCTAATTAGTTTCCCTCCCAAATATGACTGTCAAAATAATTGAACTGTTGAATTATTGATCTTGAGTCCATTAATTATGAGTGCAAATAAAGTATTTAAGCCAACCTAGTGTTATTTATTTTCCTCGTTCTGCTGCAGTGTAAATCAATGTGTAATCTCTCAAATTATTGAAAGGTACTGAAAAACTGTCCAGTACTTTAGTGATACCCTCTGTGACTGTCTATTTTGTTAAATTAAACAAAACCAGGGAACCTTCCCAGACACAAGAACTCATGTATTTGTACAATTAAAATAGTTGAAATACTTGAAATAATCTCTAACATGCTTCTTGGGCTTGCCAACTAGCATTCTCCCAAATAATTATCAAGCGTGGTCAGGAGTCAGTGTGGGCAAGTAAGCATTCATAATAGGAAGTTTGAATAATATCTCCAGAGGCCAAAGGATGTATTTAATAGTATGGATACAAGCCATTCCATGCTAGTTGGCTTCACTGCCAGGAACTGTTCTGAAAATGCTTAATGTATTAACAAGCCTTCACAGCCCTGTATTCCACTGTCAGAGTGGAACAGATATCAGTGAAAGCAGTCATCTGGATTTTAGCCAAGGTATCCAAATAGAGAAGGTAGCTTGGTTGAAAGCACCATCAATCTAGAGAATTTCCTCTGTGAGGAGGAAGGAACAATATGAAGGGCCTAAGTCAGTTTCTAAGCAGTCATTAGCTCTGATTGTTAAGCAAACAAATACTTTCCCATTTCTGAATGTGCTTTTGTTTCCAGGGATTCATGCGAACTATAAAGACTATTAAATACTTGCTAATCCCAAACTTGCTGTTACAGATACTGATGTGTCTGTGAAGATGGTTTTACACAACCAATGATAATTGGCTTGTAAAATATAATGGCCTTGTTGGGGAATGCATTCATTCCGTCATCATTACCTAGCGAAGTATAAAGTTTATTTACACTTTGAAAGAATGTCCCATATATTTCCCCTTTTCCAAATATTTGATAATTCGCAGTTTTCTTCAACACTAGAAGACAAATTTCTTATGTCCAAATCCACTAAACATGTCTCATATTGTCAAGACAGCTTAGGAGCATTCACTTTGAAAAAAGTGTTCTATAGCATAGGGATGCAGTTTGTTGCTCTCAGAAGTTGAACTAATAGGCCTTATGGGAAAAGAAGAGAAAATCTCGGATCACATGCATTTCTGAAACATTTCCATCTTATGAAAATAAGAAAATTGGATTTGTAGGCAAATGTATTTAGACCACTATAGATATCTGTGTAACAGCACAAACTTTGTTGATAGGAAAACTGATGAGTCCATTGTTTAGATGCTGCAGTTTGCAGGAGTATCTGATGTAATCACAAACTACATCTGATGTGAAAAATGCCATCTAGAGAAAGAGCAGATTTGAGCTATTTAAGAACAACTAGTAGTGGATGACTGCACACGTAGACATCCTTTATGAACTGGAGATGTGATGTGGTTTAGTGATTGACAGAAACATTGACTCTGCTGTTGATTTTAAAGTTGTTTTTTCTTTTAAATCAACTATCTCAGTCTCCTTCTCTTTTTCCATTCTTGTCTATATTATCTGTTTCCTTGACACTTTGAGGTAAACTAAGGAATTCTGCTTGTTATAACAAATTTCAAAATGAGTGCTGTTTGAAGTTCAGTATTTTTGTACTCCTTGACTTCATAGGACAAAAGTAATTATTTAGAAGTAAGGTAGTAACCTATGTTAGAAAAAAAAAATTGGATAAAAAATATCGAACAGTTGAATAAGTAAAACAGCTTTTACGACATAGCAAATAACAAATAATGAAATTATTGAGATGAAATAATGAACCATTATTAAAGATGTTCCTAGGATGTCCAACTGTTATTTAGTTTGAGGGCAAGAAATTTCTTGCATCTTTATAATGCTTTTTTTTTTGAGAAAATTTGCATTTTTGTACCCAGATTCCCCACTAAATGTCTTTCTGAAGTACAGTTATGTGGTTAATTTGAAGTATATTACATCCTTTATAAATTTTGTATAATAACAGACACAACAAAGACAAGGAAAGAGATGCATAAAACCTGCCTTAGTTGTTAGTAATACACTCATGGCTATTTATGATATTCCTAATTAGTTACACATGGGTTGCATTTCTAAGAGTCAAAGAAAATAGTATCATTCCTTTACCTACCAGCCGATTACATGTTCCCTTTCAGATTTCAGACTGAAGTTAATTATGATACTTTGGAAGTCAGAGATGGGCCAGCTAACTCATCACCATTAATTGGAGAATATCATGGAACACAAGCACCCCAGTTCCTTATCAGTACTGGAAATTACATGTATCTGCTGTTCACTACAGACAACAGTCGTTCCAGCATTGGTTTCCTGATTCACTACGAGAGTAAGTCTGATATTCCTCTGATAGATTCTTATTTAGTTTTCAAAATAACATTCAATTTGAAAATGAGCAAATGAATGTGAAGAAAGAAACTTCAGTAATTGTGTTTCTATAAGAACAAATTATGTTTACTCCATGCTGTACTGATGGATAGCTCTGAAACTATTAATTTATTTTGAAAATTTTTTATTCATGAGTCCTTGTATGTTATTCAGAATGTTTATTGATCTAGGTGTTTAACCAAATGGACAGTAATTTTAGAAACTTGACCTCTTGTTTTCTCTTTCTCCGGTTTTAGTACACTTTTGCAGTACTGAGCAAGACTAAGCATTATCCATGATGATTCCAGAATGTAAATACATGAAAATTAATATCTTCATGTGAACTACAGAATCATTATAATAGCATTTTCTTTTAAATTAGGTACATAAAATCACATATTTTAAGCTTTCTGAAATCATACTGATCTTTATATGATAGTAAGTACGTAAGTATTCACTTAAGTACTGAATAAAGAGACCTTATGTGTTTAGTGTGGTTGTACTAAACAAATAACATTGTTTTTATCAATTGTCCTTATCTGAAAACTAACCTGATTACAGTATATTGCTGTCATATTGCATCTAGGCTAAGTGCCTAAACTAATATTTAATAGCTACATCATAATTAGGAAATTCTGCGTACCTTCTTTTAGCTTTCTCTCAGACATGGTGGTAATGCCTGAACAGACAATAGGATGGTAAAATGTAAGGCCACTAAATCCTGTAAATACAAGAAACAGTAAGTAGGTTTCTACATGAGTTATGTGCAGATGCTGATTTTCCCTGATTGTATTGTATCTAAATGTTGCTGCTACATTTTGTAACATGGTCCTTAAATATTTATATTTTTGAGTTTTATTTTAAGTCCCCTGTCATGTAGATGTCTTTTGTTCTCTTAAAACTTAAAATAGATAATAATAAAATATCTGCACTACATATTCAAGAAGAAGGTCTAATTATGAAATTACTTAGAAAAATGTTTGCGAATTCAATTTCTATCTTTGTTGAAAAATTTATTTTCTCACACACAACACTAGATTTTTAGTGCTATTACTCTAGGTAGTCTGATAAATGTCAGAATTAGATTTTATTAGTGCACTTTAAATCTTCAAATTGGATTAGAACTCTAACAAGTAAAGATGACAGAAGGCTAGTAAATGATTTTTGTCTTCTTTTACATGTAGTTCCCATGCATGGAATATTAAAAAAAAAAAAAGCCTTTTATGCCTTTTATATAAAAAACTAATACATTTCTAATCTTAAAAGTAATTTTAAAAAAACTAAAAATGTGGGGTTTAGGCTTTTCTGAACACATTGACTCCCTGAATAAAGCATCTTTTCCTTTCTGTAGAAGTACTGTTTAAAAGGGTGGCTAGTATTACTTTTTGCTTAGAAATGAAGAAGAAGATGAAATTAAGAAAAAGAGTAAATGATTTTAAGTTCTCAGTTTCAGGAGATTTTTTTTTGTGTGTGTGTGTGTGCGTGAATTATATTTTCCATTAAATAGTTATCTGAAAACTGAATTTTAATTGATATTAATAAAGAAGTTAATGTGCTTTCTTAGTTACAGATAGTGACTGCTGTTTCTCTATTCTTTTATGTCACTATGAATGACATTCAGCTGGCAGATTAAACATTTAAATTTAACTGTCAACATAGAACGGTCTGGAGCCTGAAGGTTACATTTTGGGCAATGGAGATTTACCTCCTTGTAAATTTGCTGAATAAATTGTTCCCATTTGCCATGACTGGGATGATCAAGTCTCTTTTGATTATGAAAGGAGCTTAAAGGCCAAACAAGCCTGCAGACACATCAGTGGAAGCATCTTAAACTGAAGTTGAATCTAGCCCAGAATGTCCACACTATAGAAAAAAAATGCAAAATAAACAGAGACTTCTTACCTGTGTGCAACTGCAATGGTTATGATACATTCACCACGTAAGTTGTACAGGGTGTTTCAAAAAGATGAACCAAATTTGAAGTCACTATATCTCTGGATCTTAATCTTGCTAAAAATAAAAAGCTCAATATAAGCTATACAGAGTTGCTCCTGAGATGACAGGAATATTCTATGAAGCTAGAATATGCCTGTAATACAGCTTTAAGGAAAACGTGAACTGTTAAAGGTACTCCAGATGTTAAGGTAAGTTGTTAATTCCCTTCCTTAAATGTCTGTAATTCCACTTTTTGATGACACTTCTAACATAGCTAATAGAAGACAGTATAGTTCGACTCCTATGCATCTAAGCAAGAAAAATTAATAAATTGTCCATAATATTCTTTAAGTAAAACTACTGAAAAATTAGTCAATATTATCAAGAATAATTAAACTATATTCTTTTGACCACCTTGCCTCGTATCTCCCTGATTTCTCAACTTCACTAGTTATGTGGTTTTTGGTTCTTTTTCTTTGCAGCTCCTCATTCTGTGAAGTAGATTGTGCAATCATAGTCTTTTTCTTAAACCAAACCAGGTAGAAATATCTTTATCCACAGATTCGGTTAATGTAAACCCACCTATTTTTAAATTTATTTCTCCTTAAACCAGAAAACATGATCATTTTCAAAGGAAATTGCACAATTACTTCTTAAATCCAGATAATTTATTTTAAAGTCTCTGTTTCTTTATGGATTAACATTCCCTTCTATAATAAAATTTGTTTTAAAAATTGAACAGACATCATCGTTACACATTGAGACAGCAATCAACCCATATTACTATGTGCATTAGTGTGTATTTGATGAACATTACAATTCTCTTCCATATTATTCCAAAATTCCAAAATTATTTAAAGACAAGGATCACCTATTTTTGTAAAAACTTTCCTTTTAGGTCACTGTAAAACTCTAGTAAAATTAGTGTTGTGATTTTCCTTAAATGAAATGTTATCGATAATAAAAAGGAGAAAGGTAATACTTTATTCAAGTTCTATAAAAGTAGGTATTTGTTTAGATTGGTGTGTGGAAAAGAGCTTTTCAGATTCACAAATATTCAGTTTTCATGGACTTAACAAGCTTTCAAGATCATTCAGACAACCCACAATAGCAGGGATAGCTTAGAAAAAAGATACTTCCTTACACTTTTTCATTTAAAGAAAAATCTCTTGAATAGTCTGGATGTGAAGAAAATATATCATAAATTTTTCACTGGCAGAACACACTCAGTGGAAAAACTATTTGGAATATTCCAGAATAACATTTTGTTTCAACAGTCGATTTTACTTCAACTAACACCAAGAAACAATAGAAAGCCTGAATAAGGTGATTTTTGTGAAAGTGCTCATGAAATAGCAGAGTTTATGATTCTTAAGAAAGGAAAGAATGAGGCAACCCAGTTGTGATCAAGTTGATGGTTTTCCAAAATCTAAACTTCACCAAACTTGAGAAATTGGTAGGTAGATCTTCTTGGAATGAATTCTGGAAGTCATTTATAAAAGAGATGATATAAGGCCTAACAACAAACTGTATCTTTTGGAGAGAAAGAAAAAATACTATCATTTTCTGTAACTATTTAAAAATAATTTTTAATGATGTGTAAACAGAAAGCTAATCATGTAAATGTTGGCTATAGTCACATATTGATATAGATGGCCATAAAAGAATAACACAGATCTCTCAGGATAAAATCAGAAAATCCAGAAGGTGTATTTGTTACAGAAGCAAGAGACAGAAAGACAGTAACAAAAACTATCTATAAATATACTCATAATAAAGGGGAAAAAAATAGGTACTTAATAAAAATCTGAGCAAACATCAGATGTCACAGGAAAGACTGAAAGTTTTGTTTCTGTTTTGCAACACTTACAGAAAAGCTTAATTTTGGCCATGTACTAAACACAATTAAGTGAGCATTCACAAAGTAAGAATACAGCATATGGAAAAAGGGTATTATACAATATTGAGATAATTAAATATATTTTATTCTTCGGGGACTGTTGAAATTCCCTGTGCTATACTTAAAGGCAAAGCAGAAGCAGTGTCCTCTCCATTGAAAACTATGTCTGAAAATGCAAAACTCTAGGGAAGTTTCAAACAATTGCAGAAGGGCCAACATGTTCCACAAAAAAGGAGGGGAAAAACAAACAAAGAAACAAACAAACAAACAAAAAATGATGAGGACCAGAAGAATCAAGGACATTAGCTTTGCCTCTTTAAAGATACTAGTGTCAAGCTGATAAACAAGGTGATAAGGAACAAATGATTTGTATTTGATAAGAACAGATTATGTCAAACCAATCTCTTTCTTGTCAGGTTAACTGCTTTTGTAGGTTTGGGAATGGAAAGGGAAGGAAACAGCTCTGTGTTGACATTCATAAGGCTTTTAGAACTTTCTTCAGAGAAAATATTGAAATTTGGTATAGACAAAATTATTACGGGTGCAACAAGCACTTCAGCGAGCACTGGAAACTGTTGCCCAGAGAAGCTGTGGAACCTCCATCCTTGGAGATACTAAAAATGCATCCAGACATGGTCCTATGAAACCAGCCCTAGGTGAACCTTCTTGAGCAGGGAGGTTGGACCAGGTGACCTCTGGAGGTTCCTTCCAATCCAAACTGCTATGTGATTCTGTGGTGCTCTGAACAATTTTGAAAACTTTTATGCAAAGAGTGGCCAGGAATTAGTAGTTCACTGTCTAACTCAAATTTGTAAGGATCCTACTGTGATCTGTCCTAGATCCAAAACTGTCTGATATTTTTATTTAAAATTTTAATAGTAATAAAAATAAGAACACTTACAAATTTTGAGGATGATTCCAGTCTACAACTATAGCAAGCACTACGTTCGGAAGGGTTAGAATTCAAAACAAGGTAGATGAACTGAAGGAATGGGTTGAAGTAAATTTAAAAAAAAAATCAAATTCGATAAAGAAACATGCTAAGTATAAATGGGAAAGGAGAAATAACATGCACAAATACAAATACAGTAAAAAAGGATATGGTGTTTACATAAAACATAAATATTCTAAAGAAAAAGGTAATGCAAAAACTCAAACCTTCTGACTTGCAGTAAATCAACAAAAAGAAAAAGAATTACAGAAAAGTATTCTAGGAATAACTTCAGCCAAAGACTGTTCTCTTAAGTTGGGCAAGATATTATCTGTGTAAATTTTAGCTGAACCGTGCTTTGAAATGGGTCCCAGGGAACAGGCCCTGTCCTGATTTAACTGTGTGGCCTCTGGTTCTAATTTGTGGAACTGCATTCTGACAAGCAAGCACGTATTCCAATTCTTGAAAAAAAGAAAAAAAAATTCTTTTCTAAAAGCAAAGATATTCCACACTGTTCTCCCATAATTGATTGTCAAAATAAGCCTACCTATATGATCAACTCTTTTATTAGGCAATATTCTCTTACTGTCCAAAAAATTGCTTTTGTCATCTGCCTTATTGATGTTCTGAATGAATCTATTCTGTTGGCAAAGAATAACACTCTAGCTTCCATCTGAAACATTTCCATTGTTCAAGACATTTTTGAGATTCTTTGCAAAATGTAGCAAACATTTCATAGCTAGCATGAATGCATAGCATAGTGGTTATGGCACACAGTCATGTTTTATTTCTGTTTTTCTTACTGAATTTATTTTCTTCATGCGTTTTGTGCAATGAGCATTCTTTAGACAATCTCTTAGCAATCTTTCACTTTAATATTTGATTTTTCTAATGTTTTTAACTATCTGATCCGTGAAGCACAAAGTATAGATATGTAATATATTTGATTATGTACTATATAAAACTGTATAGCTGTTGTATGCTTCATGCATTGCAGCAACAAATTAATTTCCTCTTTAAAGATCTAATGAGATCTAATGATTAAACTAGTCTCTAAAAATCACTTATAATTGTAAATGTTTGCAAAATATGCATTTTAATAATCAATGAAGCATCTAATATAGCTTAGAACAATAGGCTGATGAATGTTTCATGAAATGTAAATATTGACAGAGTTAAGTTCTTGAAGCTGGCTGTCCATATTTTTCAATTATTCAGTGATGTACAAAATTTTTTGTGCTGTTTACTTTGAATTGTTTGCTATGTTCCTTTGAAAAGAGAATGATTAAATTATAAGATAGAATTATCTGCTCATCTAATTCCCATAGCTATATGAAGTGAAGTGGAAGGAGTATTTTTCAAGGGAGCTACTGAGCATGCTCTTCTTGAGAAATATTGTGTTATATAGAGTGAAAGAGAAAAGACATGGTTTTCACCCAGACTTTAATCTTATATTTACTGAGCCAACTGCTATGAATAGTATTAAATCAATTCTTTCCAATCATAAACCCAAAATTTAACACTGTGGTGCCAGAATTTCTTATATATCGTTTAATATTGTCTTTTTGTAGTCAGGACTCTCAGTAGCACTCATTATTAAGCTTGTCTTATGTTATCTCCTATTAAGGAAGAAAAAAAACCCCAACCTTTGTCCAAAGAAGCAAATAAAAATTATTTCTTTACAGCTATGTTTATGGTTGCTAAAACTTACATATTGAATATTATCCCCTGAGAATGAAGCTCTGTTGCCTAAGCTGACTTTTTTATTCATACAACACCACTATTTCAATCAGTAATGTGGATATTGATAGGGTTCCTACAGCTTTTGTTCTCCTTGCAAAAATCTGAAGCAACATAATCAATGTAATCTAGAGTTATATTTTCAAAAAGAAACTGATGAGTTTACCTGTTATATGTGACTCAGAATCCCAAAGCTGTTGATGTGTGCAGGCAGGGATGGAAGGGTGCCCTACGAGGGAGGAATTTTAAGGGCGCTACTGTGGACATCTACTCTGACATACCACAAAACAGGAAGTATAGTTTGTCTGTAAAAAAAAAAAAAAAAAAAGAAAACCAACTAATGTGCATCAAAGTTAAGATTTCATACATAATTAATGTTTATTTAGGGCACATACAGTGCAGAATATTATATGCATAAAAGAGTTCTTTGCCACTATATTAAGAAATTTAAGCCAGGTCAAGGGAATCTAAAAGTGCACAGTGTCAGCTAACATGACACATTTACATGAAAAGCATGCAGTGAAGTCTAGGAGAAACTTATTCATCTAGAATTTAAGTATGGCATGAAAACTACATCATAAGCTTTCAAATCTGAATTCTAACTGAGATATAAGAATAGCTGGAGGCTACAGGGAATATTTCTCTGTGCAAGCCAGAGTCATTATTTATGATATTTTTGTTTGTAGTCCTGCTTCCAACTCTCTTATCTATGATTTTAAAATCTTTACTTACAAAATACTTTTTTTTTTCCTTATTCTTGAACTGCTTCTACTTCATTCCTAGGATTGTGTGGTACTCCTGGATAAATAAAACAGGGTAAAAGCAGTAAACTGAGACTTTAGCTTCCACAGAAACAGTTATATAGGCAGTTTAGAGGTCCAGCACCTTCAGGATGTATTTAGAGGCCTAAGGAGCTAATAAATGTGCAACACACTCTGCTACAGAGAATTTTGTGCTGTCAGCAGTTGGCTTTGAGGAAGGAACTTCTTTGGCAAAAAGTAGACTGGAGTCATGCTAGAAATTCCGGTCAGCTGTGAGGAAGCACATAAAATCTTTAAAGACCTCCAGAGAACTAATCTTGTTTAAGGCTCTCACAGCATCTATGAGAGATGACATCACCCATATGAAATCATGCTTACAGCATTCTTTTCAACCTAGCACTGAAATACTGAAATTAATGTGAAGATTAATGTGAAAATACTCAGGTTAATGCAAGGGCTGCCAGAGTTCTGAGGTGGATACATCTAGATTTTATCTCAAAAGCCAACAAGTAATTTTAAACTCAGATGTTCAGTGTAATTCAAACAGACGCAAAGCAGGTATTTTTTTCAAAAGAAAATAGATCAAAATAATTGCCTGCAAACAAATGTTGAAGCATTTATAAGTGGTTCACTCCCTGCACACATATACTTCCTGTCACTTTGTGCGCAGTTTTTTTAACAAGTCAGTGTTTTTTGGGGTTGCAAAAATCTCTACATAGTCTCCTCTGTTATCTCTGAGGCTTGGCTATGTGTTTGTTCCCTGCTGTTTTCAGCCAGCTTCTAGATTTACTTTCTTACTGCAGGCTTCATGCTGGATGTGTCCTTCATATCTTCAGTTGCCTTTTTATCCACCACAACTGTCATTCTCAAGGTTTTCCTGTGGCCATGCTCAGCTTCTCGCGGAAGAAGGAACAATCTCCCTATCCACTGAACAATGTCCCCATCTGTCTAACTCAATCATTCTTGTTTCCATGTGCATGACACACTGGAACAGATGTAAGCATCAGGATGTTAATTATGGGTGTGCTGCAGGCTGACCTTTGTGAAGCTAAGCCATAGGGTGCCTAGTGCCAAACACAAATGGTTCCAGCCAGCTCCAGTGGACCCACCACTGGGCACAGCTGAGCCCATCAGCCAAGTTGGTGGCACCTCTGTGATAACATATTTAAGAAAGTGCAAAGTGCTGCATAGGTGAGTGAAGAAAAATAAAGTGTGAATAACAATCCTATAAATGCCAAGATCAGAGAAGAAGGAGGTGCTCCAAGCAGATACTCCACTGTAGATACTCCACTGCAGCCTATGAAAGAAACCACAGTGAAGCGACTATCCACACTGCAATCCATGGTGAGCCCCATGACAGAGCAGGTGGTTATTCCCTGGAGGAACCTGCAGCTTGTTCAGGCCCACGCAGGAGCATGTTCCTGCTGAAGGACTGCAGCCTGTGAGAAGGACTGATGCTAAAGCAGCGGAAAAGTGTGAGGAGGAAGGAGCCACAGAGAGTAGCTGTTATGGACTGACCACAGTCCCCATCTCCCATCCCTGCCATGCCACTTGGTGAGGGGTGAGGAGATGGAGAAGCTGGGAATGAAAGAGTGACCGTGAGCCTGGAAAGAAGGGATGACAGTGTTTCAGTTTTTTGTCTTTGTTTCTCACCATCCTTTTTTATCTTTAATTGACAGTAAATTAAATTAAATGTTCTCAGATTGAGTCTTTTTTGACTGTGATGGTAATTGGTAAGTGATCTCTCTGTCTTTATCTCAGTCCATGAGATAATTCATCTTATTCTCTATCTTCCCCTGTACTGTTGAGTGGAGGGTGGTGGTGAGTGAGCAGCTGGGTAGGGGACTGGCAGCTAGCCAAGTTCAACCCACAATACATAGTAACAGAAAATAAACTCCTTTCATCCCAATAGAGTCTTTATTTTGTTTCCTAGCGTGTGTCTATTATAGCTCATTATATGATTAAGTTCCACAATTGTTTGCTGTCACTATAAGCATAATGGATAATGCTCAGTTAGTGAGCCTCCATTTGATAATTTGGGGTTTCTTTTCCTTTTTCAGTGTATAGCTCCAGGTTTATTTACCAAACACTACTCAATCTCTGCTGTAAGACATAATTGCTAGTGACTCCTTATGTCAGATAAAAGTTATATTTAAAATAAAATACTTAATTTAATATTTAATAAAGTAAAAGTTATAAGCTTACAGTAACTATGCGAGCTGTGTTCCTTGTTTTGGATTCATAGGATAGTATCTGTAGGAGTTAACAAGTAGTTTCTGAGTTCACCAATTGCAGTTTTTCAATGCTGCTTTTTGCTAAGTCAAATAACTGTTACTATCACAAAGGAAAGTTGTGTTATCCTACAGCATCAGAAGGTGAGTAGATGAAATGGAATAATCAGATATGACTTATATATTAGCAAAATACTTTGAGGCTTAATATCTTCCCACAGTTTTATGTGTTTGGTGCATTTGTTGGCTCTTTTATTTATTTATTTATTTATTTTCATTGTTTGATAAAATATACATTACAGCTCTAATCTTTTTCTAGTTCATTTGGGCTTCTCTGTTCTGTGACTCTGAAAATCAAAAACCTGTGCTCCAAGTCAGTGAGAACAGCTAGAGAAAGTGCTTTATAGCTTACCTCAGTTCTTAGACAATGCTAACAAGTATCTTCTTGGGGCTTTTTCTTCTTCCTGTCTTACTTATTTTGTGTTTTGTTTGGTATTTTTTCAGTTTACTATCTTAAAAATAAATAAATAAACAAATAAAATCTGTGTGTTTCAGGTCTTACTCTGGAATCAGATTCCTGCCTCGACCCAGGGATTCCTGTGAATGGTCATCGCCATGGTAACAATTTCAATATCCGCTCTACAGTAACTTTTAGCTGTGATCCAGGATATACACTGAGTGATGAAGAACCACTCGTATGTGAAAGAAACCATCAGTGGAATCATGCGTTACCCAGCTGTGATGGTAAGTGCCAAGTTCTTCAGATGGCAGCTTTAAACTCCAAGAAAATCAACATCCTATTTTCAAGAACTAATCAAACTTATCATTGCTACTACCCCCCTTCAATTACACCAAGATCCATACATTTTAAAAAATATTTTACTGTTAATAAAAGCTATACTTTACATCTCTGTATCAACTTTCTGTCACGTACTGCAATGTGCAGTGAAATTTATATGTATTCAGTAACAGAAAAATCAGAATTCTCACAGGGTGCCACTGTTCAACTGTGAATGAAAATGGTGCCATACATCTAATATTTTCAAAGCAAAGCAAATACATTTAACTTACTGTTTAAAATTAAAATGCTAAATACCTGAATGATAGCTCAAAATTTAGAATACTCACTACCAAAACAGATCATTAAAAGCCTATGTAATTAATTTTACTGACATAGTTTTGTTTTGAAATTTGGTTTGTTCATTAATTGATTTGGAGCATGTGCTTTCATGAAACATTTTTTTAAATGCTAAACTGTAGTAACCAATATTTCCGTGCTCTTTTTTTATAATTATTTTTTTCTAAGTTATTTTTCTATGAAACACAGAATCAACTAGTGTTTTTTTGTGGAATGCTTGTGTAGTTGCCACAAAATTTCTCTGATAGAAACTGCAGAATATAATGCACAAATGTAGCTAAGTATTTCAATAGGGATAGAACCCAGCTTCTCTGAAAATTTTCCATAAGCTCCTTTCATTAAACTTTCTGCTAAAACTTCCTATGTATCCCTTCTGACTGCTAAATTATTTCCTTTAAAAGCACGTTAGTCTTGATCAGGCTTCTTTCTTGTTGAGATATAGCTGTGTTCTAAGGCAATTGTGAAAGATCCACATGTGAAGGGAGAAGACCCAAGCCTATACCAATAAAGACTCTTGTTTTTGTGAATTACTTACATTAGTGAATTTGCAATTCCTTTTTCAGGTCCAAGGTTTTAATTGACTACAGTGGAATGCCAAAGGGCAAACTTAGATTCAGCAAAATATTTTAGTTTCTAACTCTGTTTTAAACTGTTTTGTTAAATCTGAGTAGTTATTCTCATTCAGGCTTCTAATTCTCACTGCAGCCTTCTGACCTCATGTACAAAACATATAAGCTACCAAACGATTATTATATAATTAAAAGCTCTTTATTACTACAAAGCAAACTAATCTACCATTCAAACTCATTCACCTTGTAAGCATTACAACTTGTTCCTCCTTTGCAAGGACAGAAGCAAACAATTGATTTCAATTGCCTTTTTTGATCAAATTTTAGACTATATTTCTGGCACAGCTGGTGAACTTTGGAGTGTTACAGATCTTCCTATAAGCTCTAATTTTAAAATGAGCAAGGCATTTTTAGTATTCTCATGTTGGTTTTATGGATTCCTTCTCCTTGTTTGCCTTCCTGCGGTGTGTTGAATAAAACTATTGTAGTAATCTTAACTTTGCATAGTATTGTATTCTTTTTCAATGTACTTTGTACTAAAAATTATGAATGCATTTTTGAGTTAAAAGACCAATATTCATCTATTTTGTTTGTATATGAATGTTGAACTACAGAAATATGTAATTGATTTTCACTCCTTGAAAGAGTCCTTATTTCCCAGGTCCATCACCCACTTTAGCATAAGTGTGTTAATAGAAAATTTCAAGCCTTTCTAGAGTAGGGTCTTTGGGCTAGTAACACACAAGGGTTACATTCAGTTTCTTCTCTTTTTTCCTCAGATATTGAACTACATTGAATTAACTAGTCTAAAAAGACAAAATAAAACTCATGTTCTTTTAGGTAATCATTTTGATAGCATATTTGCATTTTGAGGCTCAAAGAGTTGTGACCCAAATTTTTTGATTGTGACAGTTTTGACTGAGTTTGAAATGAACATTTTGTAGTATCCTGCAGACTATTGCTCTTCTCAAAGTTGCAGCTTCAGAAATTAAATCAGCAAAATAAGCCCCTAGGGGAAAAGCATGTTGCTTTGTTTCATGCCAACAAAGAAGAAAAATAACTGTGTACAGAGACACATTGCCTAAGTTCCCTCAAAGTAATGTGTCATGCTCAAAAAACTATAATCTCAAGGTGGAGTGTGAAAATAATTTTCCAGGGAGAGCTTAATAAACACAATCATTTACCTATCACAGAATCACAGAATGGTTTGGAAGGGACCTCTAAAGATCATCTAGTCCAATCCCCCTGCCAGAGCAGGAACACTTAGATGAGGCTACACAGGAAAGTGTCCAGGTGGGTTTTGAATGTATCCAGAGTAGGAGATTCGACAGCCTCCATGGGCAGCCTGTATTTTAAATTGTAAACTTAAAGCTATGTAAATTATTTGCAGATTTTTAATATCTGCTTTAAGGAATGTTGCGCAGGTAAATATTTTCCTTCCTCCTGTGGTATTTACAGACTAAGAAGGATTTTGAACAAATGTATACTACTGTTCATTTACAACATTATAAGCTTGATATCTGTAATTATTTTACTTATTATTAAGTAGTGTTATCAATCATATGTTTACTGTGGTTTTATCCATGTATATTCTCATTCATGCTTATATGCTGAAATACATTTATGCAAGGAAATCCATTTCCTTTCCTGCTACTTATTTATAAATATATATAACATATAAATTCAAAAAGCATTAAAAACTTAAACAAACACTTTAGCTATAATGCCAGTATGTTTGTATGTATATGTATTCTATACATACATTTACACAGAAGTAGTGTAAGTTTATTGAACATTTTGTCATATATATTTGTGATATAGTTTATGGTAAAGTATACCCCTCTATGTAAGGGAGAAAACTAAAAGCATCTTAATGCTTTGTTGTTTTATTGTTAAATATTTAGACTATTAAAATTTTAAAAATACCAAATAAAAAGCTGGACAGCAACAGATGAGTGAAAAGCACATCCATGCTGTGTTTATAAGATCAGTGAGTAATTCAACATGCAAATCTTAAACTTTAATTAATTTGCCATGCAAATTTGAGCAGCCTAGTTTAGCAAATGCTAGTAGGCATTAAAAGTTTTCTAGCATAGTTTTTGTTTCTTTCAAAATACTCAGTTCCAAATAAATTACTTACGATGGGACAATATGAATCTTTGAAAGAGAGGAAAAGATGTGGGGTTTTTGTTGGTGTTATTTGTTTGGTTGGGGTTTTTTGGTTTTGTTTTCTTTCCCACTGAGCATTACAGGAGAAATAAAATAGGGACAAACTTTTTTGTTATTTAAAAAAAAAATAAATAATGACAGTTTGTTGGAAAGTGAAAAATGGAATTAAATATGTAACTTTCTAAATAAGTAGTGCAAGAAATTTTGCTGCAAGATATTTGATTTTTGAGTTAGTTCACAAAAAAAAAAAATCTTAAATACTAGCAGGAGAGGCTGTTGATGAAAAATAAACTCCTTTTCAAGGACTAATTTAATAATGAACAATCTGTTGTCAAATGTGAATGTCATGTCTTTAGATGAATTAACTTCTTATTTTAATACTGGACTCTGTTTTTAATTTTAAGGGTAGTTCAAAAAATGAATGAGATTTTTATTTTTAATAAAAAACAGGACTTTTATATGACTTCTGTTTGTTTCCCCTCTCCACCTTTTTTTTTCTCTTGTCAAGCTTTATGTGGTGGGTATATTCAAGGGAAGAGTGGAACTGTCCTTTCTCCAGGTTTTCCTGATTTTTATCCAAACTCTTTAAATTGCACTTGGACTATTGAAGTGTCACATGGCAAGGGTAAGAATCTAATATGAATTACATGTCTATATCTCCTGTCTATGTATAAAAAAAAAACAAACACAAAACCACAATAAAACGCCTTTTATAAATTGTGTTAAAGTAGTTAAACCAGTACTTTCTGCCATTCTGCCACTCTTTTGAGGAGGAAGTGTACTTTCCCAAAGTAAGTATCTTCAAATGTGGTGTTAGGAGTTTATGTTTTGTGGGGTGTTTTTTTTTTTTGTTTTTTGTTTGTTTGTTTGTTTGGTTTTTTTTGTTTGTTTGTTTTTTGTTTTTTTGTTTTTTTTCAAAAGAAACATTCTTTTAGTACTTACCAGAGGAAATGCATTTTAGTCTCTCTTAGAAAAATGGGCAGAAAGTAGGAGAGCTAAAATATATAAAAATAGTTGTTACCAGTTAAATACCACTAATTTTTTCAGTGAAATCTCTTGGGACCTTGTTGATAGCTCTTCTCCATTGCTAAGTATGAAGAAGATGATTTGATCTGTGTATTAATAACCTTAGATATTAGACTTAAATAATTATCATAAAAAATTATATCTTTATGTTATATATACAGTGGGGTAATATCTGGATGTGCAGTTAAGCTTTGCAGGTTGTCCATTAGGGAAATGGAAAAAGAACTAAGGAAAAAAGCCTAGGAAGAACTAATGGTGTGTTACATACCACTGACTCAAAACATTCCTCAATCTCTTTTCTATGACAATACCATGATTGTTACTGTCATAATCTGAGAAGTATATTGGAAGTTTCTACTGTTTAAAACATGGATTAGATTTTTGTTTAAAACTCATGGTATTTAAAATGTAAAATATATTACTTTCTAAGAAGCTTGCTGTTCCCCACAGTAAATCATTGTATTTGTAAACCTAACCATTAGTCAAGATTTAATTTAATTAATTGCTGGACTGGAAGTTGGCAAAAACAAAACACAACACAACACAACAGTCATGACTTGAGTAAAGAACTGGTCCCCAAAAACATGAATCTGCACACAAGGAAGACTGTAGATAAAAAATTGTATCTGCTTTGTACTTGTGTATGGGCACTTCTCTGCACTGTAGAGTAAAAAAGAGAACTGTGCTGGAAGAAATGCAAAAATAAAAAATTAATACAAAATTTTAGGCAATTACTAAAGCATGTCTCTTACTTTAATAAGGAGATCACGGTAGAGATTATAAATAAAAGAGACATACTTGAACTTGAATGAAATCTATCCAATACAAATTTAGATTTTCAGATTGCTGTATACAAATAACAACAAATCCAATCAGTTCTCTTCTGGAAGCTGTTGATTTACAGTGACCTAAACAAACATCCACACTGTACGTATTTATTGGTTGAGACCATGTGCTTTCTGCAAATTTTGTTCTCTGGATGTGGAATTTTGATTTCATGTGTGACTTTTTCTAAAAATCTTTCCAGATAAAATAAGATTTACTTTCTCTGTAACCTGTGTGTAAAGGAAGATAAAATCATCTGATTAAATGCTTTTCTTTCCCTCCTTTTAATATTTTTAAAGGTGTACAGCTGTTTTTTCATACCTTTCACCTTGAGAGCTCTCATGACTATTTACTCATCACTGAAGATGGCAGCTTCACAGAACCAGTAGCCAGGTTAACTGGCTCAGTCTTACCCCCTACAATTAAAGCTGGCCTCTTCGGAAATTTTACTGCACAGCTTCGATTTATATCTGATTTTTCAATTTCTTATGAAGGCTTCAACATAACATTTTCAGGTAAGAAATTCCATTCTTCTAAATATCCAGAAACTATTTCCAGGTAATACTTGTACTTGTAGGTAGCAGAAACTTTATTAAATACCAGGAAAAAAACAACCAAACCAAACCAAACCAAACAAACAAACAAAAAACCCAAACTCAATAGAAATCATATTGTCTCTATAGTAGAAAACTGACTCAGGTTTATAAAGGTGGCTAACAGATTGAGAAGGATGTTGGTGAGGTGACTGGTTTAAGGACAAGTTGTCCCGGTTCTTAAAGAGCCATCAACAGTGTGAAAAAGAAATTTGGAGGAAAATTAACAGGAAAAAATTAGAAAGAGACTTCTTCAGAAGAAAGAAATTGAGTATTGATTTACTACAGGGAGTAGAGAAACTGTAAAAAAGCAGTAATGTGCTAATTCAGAGTCACAGAGGACTCTAAATTGAAGATTGATTTTGGAATAGAAAATGTATATGTAAAAAGAAAATAAAAGATTTAATAGCTGTTGATACAGTAAGAAGTTATGATAATTTTTCTAAGACCTCCTTAAAACAATTGAAAAAATTTAGTTACTGCTTTTATTTACAGTCTTCCAAAACTAGATGACACACAACATACACTTCTCCATTATTTTATTTTCCAATCTCTATTACTGGAATGTAGAATATTTACAGATACACATATGAATGAATCAACTGCTAGTTGAGATGCTCATGCACATGGATATTCTGTGCAAGAAGTACAAAAGGAACTTACGTACCCAACTTTCTTACATTTTTTCAAGACCTGAAAAACAGTTAATACATTTTATTGAGATACAGCAATGTTTACAGATGAACATACTATTAATGAATAATGTATTTCATTTAATTTGCTTATTTTAAAAACTAAACAAAACCAAACCACAAACAAATAAAAGCACCTGACTGATTAGAGGAATAGTGTTGGATTTACTCATATCAAAAGCTGAATTATATTAATTATGGATACTTTGGACTAATCAAATCAGAGATCAGCTAAATAACTTGTAGAAAAATACAAAAAATATCATTATGGATGCAAGGGGGAAAATTGTAGAGTAATAAAATATATGGGTCGTAGAATTTTTCAAGCACAAGCAAAGGTTTGTGCTGTACCTACAACTGACATACACATAGACAATCATCCTATGCCATCATTTATATTAAAAAATGTGAAATATTATCAAGCACATTAATTTTATGAAACAAATGGGTGAGTCTGTTTTCTTATTTTCACACAATCAGAATGTATTTCTCCATAGTAAGAAGTATTTAGTGAGAAGACCTCAACCTGTTTTGAATGTCGTCTAACACAGAACTTTGTCGAGAAAATTCTCAGGTGCCTAAAGGTTGGTCACAGAATATCTCCATGTCCACCTCAGCCTTTATAGTGCTGAGCAGGATTAGTAGATCATGTGTTTCCAGAACTCACAACTTTTGCCAGCAGAAACTGCTGTGGTTTATAGATTCCCTCTACTATTCAGGACCTTTCCACAAGGCAGTTATTGTAGGGAAGGTTCTCTTCCTTCCTTGCTTTTATTCAGTAAGTCAGCTATTTAAACACTCATTCAGAAACCTTGGGTTGTTTTCTTCCCCTGACTAAATGGAGTTTCTTCCTCTAAGTGGATTGGACCCTATGTTCCACCAGCATCCAATGTAACTGCTTTAGAAAATGGCTTTTCTTATCAGTTATCAGAAGTGTTTGGGAGTTCAGATTAAATTAACTAAGAATTATATACAGAGGATGTAATTAAACAAAATTATAGCAAACCACTTACACTACAAGTTGATTACAGCCCTTGAAACTATGAAAATAAATGTAGTGTGGGTGGGACACAATAGATACATAATTACTGTATATATAGCCATAATAGACATATAGAAACAGTACTGGGTTTTAGCAAAGAACACAGCTCTGAAATACATGTTTTCCAAGTGTTCCATTCTGACACAATGCAACTAATTTGGTAAGCTTTTTTTTTTTTTTTTTCCCGATGCAGACAGCTTGGCCCATTTATTTATATATTATGTTTTATTGTCTACAGAATATGATCTGGAGTCATGTGATGATCCTGGTGTTCCTGCCTTCAGTAGGCGAATTGGTTTTCATTTTGGTGTTGGAGATTCCTTGATCTTTTCTTGTTTCCCTGGGTATCGCCTGGAAGGTGCTAATAAACTTACCTGCCTGGGAGGTGGTCGGCGTGTATGGAGTGCACCTCTGCCAAGGTGTGTGGGTAGGTGGTCATATGCTTTCATTTCATTCATCAAATCGTTGATAGCACATGGCATGTGTCAGAATACTGGACAGAGAACAAAGTGCTTGGGTTGAAAGAATTGATCCCCAAGCTGTACAAACTTTAAAGACAGAGCAAGATATAAGTAATGCATGCTTATTTTATTTAGTAAACAAAAATAAGAAAGAGTTAGAATAGTTGGAATTGGGGTAGAAACTAAGATCAAAATGTGAGAGAAAATGTAAATCTACTTATTGAACAATATGTCTGCCATAACTAAGATCCGTACTGTGTCTTTCAGGGTAAAGAAACAATGTTTAGAGCTTTTAATGGAAAATAGCCTTTGTTAGAGCCCCCACCTGGTTCTAAGGGTGTTTTTTTCTTGTTGTGTTTTTACTCTTGTAACCCTAACCTGTTTGGGTTTTTTTGTTTGTGTTGGTTGCTTGCTTGCTTTTGGTTTTCAGACTGTAAACTATATTATGGCATTATAAAGTGTAATTTTTAAAATTAATGTGCTGTTGTTAAAAATCAGTAACTATAATCTCAAACTGAGTGAACAGTTCTTTTCTGTGAAAAGCTATGAGACTGGATTTTATGAAGTTTGTACTGTTCCTGTATTTGATTTGTGAGATGGTTTTATCACCACCACGTGACATGAATCTGATCAGGCACTATTGACATAATGCTATTGACATGTCAAATTGTTCCACACACCTCTAAATGGATTTCTTTAAGAGGGTTCTAGTTTCAAATAAGATTTTATTTCATTAAGCAAGAAACTCAGCTTCAGCTTGTTTTTTTGTTTTAAAGGGTTGTATCTCTATATCTGAAAAAAGTCATGTCACCTACCTTGTATATACATGTAAGATTACTGTATATAGTTTTTAATGGAAAAAAAATACATTATTTCTATTTTATTTTTTTTTAAAACCTGGGCTTATTTAATCCATGATGGAAGAAACTAACATATGAAATAGAAGTCAATATTATATGAGGTTTGCCATAAATTTTGAAATTCTAGAGTTAAGTCCTAGGCCACTTTCAGCTTTATTTGTCTTAAAAGTATCACTAGCTTCTTAACACTGCCTGTGAATGTTGACTAACCAAGTGCACATCATCCTGTATCATAGAACCACAGAATCATAAAACAGCCCAGGTTGGAAGGGACTCAGAAAGATCAACTGGTGCAACTTTTTCTGGGAAAGAGAGCCTAGATCAGATTATTTGGCACCCTCTCTAATTGCATCTTGGAAACTAAAGCAATGAGGACTCCACCACAACCCTGGGAGTGTTGTTCCAGTTTCTGATTGTTCTCATACTATAAAAACTCTTTCTTATATTGAGAGCAATTTGTACCCGTTGCCTCTTGTTTCCTCCATGTTGCTCCTTATGAAGAGACTTCATCCTCTATGTACTCTTTAAGTAATGGAATACTGTGATGAGGCCTCCCTGAACCTCCTCTTCTCCAGGGAAAAGAGACCTAACTCCTTCAGTCCATATTGATTTAAAGTGTGCAAATTTCACTAGAATAATATTTACATTCTCACTTTGAAACTAGCAGTTTCTTTTCCCTAATTTTGAGTGTTCAGCTATTTGATAGCTGTCCATGTGTGTGAATGAAAATTAGCACCTTATTTGTCTGTTCTTGAAGAAAAGATGACTGTTAATTGTGCATTATTACAGTTCTCAACAAAAAATGTGTTAACCATCAGCTTTATCAAGGTATCACTAGGCTATATCCATGTGCAGTTAAAACTGAAAACAAAAAACTCTTGCTACTGCATGTAGCTTAACTCTTACTCATTTAAAAAAAATCCTTAACTAGCTGGTTCTAATACAGACAACATATTAATGTATTTAGTACCTATATAGTTTATAGGAGAAAACATGGCATGAATAAAAGTCGTATTATAGTCTTATAGTATATTAGTATTTTCTAAGCAAGTCACTAATATATTTTGAGGACTGACAGAAGAAAAGTAGATCTTTTAGGAAGAAAATTGTTTCTACCTAATAAAAATACCTGTGAGTGTTTTTAATTTCTGTGAAGTCATATCAAAGTACAATGATTCTATATCTGACATCTTAAAAAAACATAAACAAAATGTAGAAAGGGAAAAATACTTGTATATTTAAATAATGATAGTCTCTGTCTCAAAAAAACAAACAAACAAAAAACCAAAACAAACACCAAAACAAAACAACCACAAAACCCTCCTCAAAAGACCAAACACAGTCCTAAAGGACTGTAAGACTGTAAGATGACTGGATATTATGACAAATTACTAGAAGACACAAAGTGTTGCTAAAGTGAGAAGTTACAAATTCATTATCTAACTCCCCAGAGGAGAGTTGTGTGTCCATCTCTAGTTGTCATGTACCCAGTAAATAGTACTGCTTCCAGTACTATAGGTTGCGAGTAGGGGCTCTCAGTCTGCAGGTATTTTATAGTGGATGGGATTCAGATTCAGATCCAAACATCTACATTTGACTGTTTGCAGTATTGTTGTGCATACATGAGCAAGAATTTTAAGCTCTAGTTACAGATAGTGAAGTAACTAAAGGCAGTAGAAATCTTAGAGTTAGGTATCTGTTTTACAGTGAGATGAATCAGTCTCTGTGCACCATTTAGATGCCTAAATAGAGGAATTACTTCAATTTATTTATTTTTTGTTTATTTATTTCTAATCAGTAATTGATGAAAGTGTCCCAGTTGGCCAGTTTGTTCCTATTGCCTCACATTGACAACTTTATTGCTCCTTTGTCATACACCTTGTTAGCACATGTATGAAACCTTGTGACCAAGAGGCCAGTTCCAGAGCAAAATTCCTTCTGTAATTCAGCATACACCACCTGTGGATATCTGCATTTATGTTACATTGGGCTCTTTGAATTCCCATTTCTGCTATATACCTGTGTGCTTTTATTTCTCTATTCTGACATAATCTAATCTCTGAAATATGAATTGATACTGTCTATTTTTTTTGTTTGTTTCTTTTGTTTTAGTGTTTTTATGTTTTAGAAAGCCTTTCCTACAAAATGTACAGTAATAAGAGATTCATACCTGATATCTTGAAAATGCTCATTAGTTATCCCCATATTGCATATTGACATATTGCAAAGTTACCAAAGTATTCAGTAATTAGCTTAATGAAGTACCAACCATTAGCCATGAATTTATAGGACTAGTGTAATCAGTTACTATGCCAGATTTGCCTGCATATTCTTCCAAGTATAATTTAGAGTTCATATTGAATCATATGTATACATGATAAGTTTGTAATTCATCTAGAAAATAAATTTATTTGCTGAGAGCTCAACATTTTCTTTTTTGTTCTTATTATGTTCAGTTTTGAATAAATATATAGAATGGTTCTAAGACACCTGTTGTTAAAGGCATGTATAAGACTCTACTTCATAACTGATAAAGAAAGCCTTTAATAAATTTTGAACAGACAAATGGCACTGACCTAGAACAATATAGCTGAATAACTCTTTTAACTCAGTCTGTGAAGAAAATTTGGTCTCTAAGAATGCAGCAGATTAATGATATCTATAACACAACTAAGACAAAAACAAAGAAAGAAAGCCTGGTAAGAAGCTGAGGGAAACTGAAGGGGAAAGGCTCACCCAGTGCCCTTCAGTTCAAGCTGTTTTCATATGACTTTTAGCACCAAGAATGTTTACAGAGGTGCCATTTCTTGTTGCCATGGCACCTAAGACCTTTGGGGTGAAGATATCCTCTTACCTTAAAGAGGAGTTCACACAAAGACTACTTTCTCAAAAGACTGAAAAGAAACTACTTGACGTGAAATCTACTGGCTTTAGAGTATTCATTCAGAAGTTACATCTAGTCTCAACTCAGTGGCACAAATTCATAAGTACATTACCGAGTTCAATAGCCTCTTGATTATTTCTTCCTCAGTATCGTTCCTACACTGACAAAACTCATCTAGATGATACATACATGCCAACCGTTATATATCAATAAGGATTTTTTATTCATTCTAGAGCACATGGTAATATATACTTCCATGATTCTTTTCATCAGATGCAGGTAGAAAGCCCTTCAAATTTATTTTTTTATTTTTTTTTTAACATTTATAAACTAAACATTCACACATGCACATACTGATTTGTATCACAGAAATAGTACACAGTTTCATCTGATCGTGAAAAAAAACAAACAAACAAACAAAAAACCAGTAGGGTTTCCAAAGGTATTGCCATTCATCCTTCTCCATCCAATTAAATAATCTGAAGTCCTTCCTCCAGGGTTCATCTCCAACATGTTCTGAAGTTTTCCTGGTCAAAGAACTATTTGTGTCTTACCACTATTTCTTCTCCTTTAAAGAGTTATTTTCCAGGTAAGGCAAAAGGAGAGCTTGGAAGATCTGGTTAGCCTAACATCATAACTCCCATTTTTAGTCCTAGAAATCCTGGCACGGGGCTACCTGGAAAGTAAACATGCACTGTGTCTTGAAAAAGAAATTACACTAAAATAACCCATATCTTTAGGTTTGAGAGTACTGACAGAAGCATCTGGTTTTTTACTATTCTGAAACAGCTTGTCACCTACAAGGTTGTTAACATTATCATCTGGCACATTACTGTAATTGACATGTTTGTCTATGTGTTGAAGGTTTAATTTCCTGAATTTACTTCTGAATAATTTAATTATTATTTAAACTTACTGGATTTGTTTTTGTTGGTGTGCTTGTGTGTGAGTAAAAACAAGCTACTGAAGTACAGACAAGCTTCTTCTGATTCTCTTTTGTTTGTTTGAGATTTGAAAAGAGAAAACAATTTATTTCCTTTTTATTCATTGACAACTCATCCTGTGCTATTTGTTGTTTTATTGTAATTGTGTCAATTACTGGACAAGTATTTTCCAGATTTTTTTTTTTTTTTTCAGTGTTTGATTACTAATTGTGGTTATGGTGGATTATTAACAATACTTCCTGATATATAATTTATTCCCATGATGTCACTTACTTTTACATAGTTGCCAATGCATTTATACATTTAAACTCATTTCATGCCTGTGTGAACAAAATTGCTCAAGAGTGTGGATACATACTTTTCTCAGTTTTTCCCTCCAGCAATAGCTCTTTTTTGTCCACTTATAATTACATAATTCTATTACAGTTTCATTTACGTTTCATAGTTGACTACTTTTTCCTGAGGACAAAGCCCAGCTTCTAGTGAGTTAGTCCACCTAGAGTACAGATCTGAAACTAAAGCTCCTAGGCAGTCATGCACTTGTGTGCATCCCCAAAATGATGAATCTCAGAAGATTGATGTATACTGGGGTCCAGGAATTAGGTGGAACAACACCTTAGTCTGTTGAAGTCCCTGATTCTGAGGCTGATGTCCACCTACAGGAGGCCATATTCAGCTGCTATCTTCTTGTCTTTGCTAGCCTTTTAAAGAGGAACCACACAACTTGTCTGGGAAATCAGTTAGTAAGGCAAATTTTCTAGAACTCATTTGCCAGACCAGGACTATGCTTTTAATCATACTTTTCTTACCTTTCAGTTTGCTTTAAGTCAAATTAGTCAGGAGCTTTCTACAACTCTGTATTGGGGCTGTGCTACAGTTAAAAAAATAGAACTGGAAGAGTCACAGGTTAAGAGAAGAAATATTCCTATAAGTAATTTCATGTAACAGTAATTTCAATGAACCAACACAATCAACACAAGAAATAGATCTTGAATCCAGAAAATGCTCCCCGCTTCACACTGTATACATTCTTCCAGATTACTGCCATATTCCAAAGGTTTTGTTGTCATGCTGCACTGCTGTCCCATCCCAACAGATGGGATGAGGGATGAGTTAACTCTGAATGCGACACGCACCCTGACTCAACAGATGAGATCAGGTGTGAGTTAACTCTGGGTTAATTCTGTGCAGTTATGTGAAGTGAATGACAGACAATCACTCCAGGGGCCCATTTCAATTATGAGTTTTACTAAAAGTACGTGCTGGAATATTAGTTAGAGCAAATAGTGGTTTGGCAAAAGTATTTTATGATATCACAGGACTTATCGACACATTAACAGCGAAAGTCCTACTACAAGTGATGTATTGGCAACCATTAGTAGCTATAATATGAAATTTAACCAGAATCCAACAGCAGAGTTTAAAGACGATGTTACCCTTATATGTTCAAAAAGGGAAAGAGAGAAAGAGAATGGTAGAGAGAGAAGAAAAACTAAAGTATAAGAGCGAGAGAAAGAGAGTAATATGTCATGGAAGAAGAGACAAAGAAAAATGGATATAGAAAAAAAAAAAGGAGAGAATGAAAGAGCAGAGAGAAAGGAAGAAAGAAAAGAGTGAGAAATCCAGTTTCTCTTACAGACTCACAGCGTGGATGACAGGACTTGTATGATGATGTGTGGCCTTGGTGTTCCACGGCGGGGATGCTGGGGTTTGCAGTTCAGGAGCAGAGCATCCTCCAATGCCTAGTTCAGTTCCCGTGGTGAGGCTGGTGGGCTGAAGGTCCTGAGGGTGGTGGATTCCCTCCCTATGCTGTTTTTGGTGAGCTTTTTTTATAACTCTCTGAGTAGAGAAAAGTCTTGGGGGGGAAAGGCGTGATTAATGTTTACAAATATATAAAGGGTGAGTGTCACAAGGATGGAGTCAGGCTCTTCTCGGTGACAAACAATGGTAGGACAAGGGGTAATGGGTTCAAACTGGAACACAAGAGGTTCTACTTAAATTTGAGAAGAAAATTCTTCTCAGTAAGGGTATCAGAACACTGGAACAAGCTGCCCAGGGGGGTTGTGTAGACTCCTACTCTGGAGACATTCAAGACCCACCTAGACACATTCCTCTGTAACCTCATCTAAGTGTTCCTCCTTCGGCAGGGGGTTTGGACTAGATGATCTTTTGAGATCCCTTCCAATCCCTAACATTCTGTGATTCTGTGACTGCGAAAGATAGACAAGTCTCAATAAGTCCTGGGCCATGCTTTTTTCCCTTTGTTTGCCAAGCTGGGCAAATTAGAAGATGGGGCTATGTGCCCTCCAGCACATCCTCCACCTCCAGTATCTGACTAGCTGGCCTGGTCTGTGGCTCCTTAGCTTGTTGTTGCTATGTAAATCGCAGTTCCCCCTACACTGAATGTGTCCTTTCCTGTGTCTGGCTGAACTAGTTTCACCACAAAGTTTTCAGTCATGATCCTTATCAATACACAACAACTGCAGAATGCTGTTCCTGGCCACATGCGTTTCATATTCCCTTCTGCACACTGGCATGACTTTGTCATAGAATAATAGAATCATTTAGGTTGGAAAATACTTTTAAGATCCTTGAGTACAACTGCCAGCACTGCCAAGCCCACCACTAAACAATGTTCCTGAGGGCCACGTGTACATATCTTTTAATCACCTACAGGGATGGTGACTGAACCACTTCCCTGGGCAGCCTATTCCAAAAGAAGTTGTCAGTACTTAGAAAAGTTAGATGCTGCTCCGCTTCAGTTTTTTGGATACCAATGGCTTGGTGAGGAGTGCAGTATGTGCAAAAGCATCAAATGCATCCATCTGATATACATCTAAATCATGTCCTAATTACTTTTTGAAATATGAGTTTATAATTTGCAATGATCCTCTAACAGGTGAGGAATGAACCTTTTAATTTTGGTATTCCTTTATAGTGCACTGTCATGAGCCGATGAAATCCTGAAAGAAGGGAGACATTTCATTCTTCTCTTCCTACTTGCCAAAAATGTGCTGTTCACTGATTATCAAAGGCGATGGGTAGAAACCTGAGTGGAGAGACCTTTACAGTGAATTGCAACGTACAGTGCCTAAGTATAGGTAGCTTCTATGTAAAAAGATATTTGAGAAATTGCTAGTTTACCCTGCTGGATTTGTTAATTTCCGAGGGTACAATACCTTATATATATGTTTATTAGATCACAGAAGATATAGCTCTGCTATTTGAAAAGTTTAGGTACAAAATAATAAATTCAATTTATTCCATCATATTCTGTCTGTAATATTAATAAAAAAAAAATGAAGCAGTAATAAGATTATATGACAAAATGAAAGTAAATGTTTCATTGTATTTACTAATAATTTTCTTTTAACTCCTTAATATCTTGGCTAATGTGAATGACCTTTACCACGCCTCTCTACTCAGCATTAAGGCTGAAGAGATACGCATGTTATTAGAAATGGTTATTTTTCCCTGTTCACGAGGACATGTAACTAAAAACATTCATTACCTCTTCCAGGATTTAGGCATTCAGACACCACATGATAATGGGAAGGAAAGTTTGAATTAGTTCTTGAACTCTCCCTTCTGAGATTGTCCTTATTTAGATTTTCATTCTATTACCTGATTTGCATATTGATTCTGTCTACTTGTCTGGGTTTTCCCTGCTCACTATCTCATTAAGAAATCGTGATAAATTTTACCTAGGATGTACCATGAAAATATTATTTGTACACTGTACAGTGTACAACATATTCAGTTCAAACTAGCCTTTCATCGTAAGCATTGCATAGAGTTCAAGCATAACACACTAATACAGTAAACGTGGTTTTAAGTGCTGTGTGGTCATTGTTGGTTTTTTTTGGTTTGTTGGTGTCTCAACCTGCATTGCTTTCCTGTACCCCATTATTCATTTCAACTACATGGAGTGTTCCTAATGCAAGCTGTGAAAAAATTAAAGGATAAAGCTGAAAATAAACACCTACTTAATGTTTTTGCTTCATATTTAAATGGTGTTGCCCCTTTATTAAATTTTACATGTCACTTGATTTTTAATGGTGCATAAATACAGTATTTGAATAAAACCTTCATCAAGATATTGTTCACTGGTATTCACATTAATATCACATTAATTTATCATATTTGGTTGTTATAATAAATACTACATGAATAATTAATGATAGGGTGCTACAATAAATTGCTGACACTTTAATAAGCTGTGTTTTTTTAATAGTTTTGTTAGTATTCATTGCAAAATCATCAATTATAATTAATAGACTCTGACATGTTGTAGCATTGAGTTAATTTCCATCAAAACTGAAACATAACTGAGAATGCCGTTAGCCTGAATAGCACTGTAAATTCCTGAGACTATTGAAATCTGGCATTCGTTGTTTTTAAATTCTCTGTAACATAAAATTGAAATTCGAGTTCACCTTTGAGAAGTCAGACTAAGTCTCAAAATTGCTATTCATTTTTAGCAAGTCTTTTGGCACAGAGAGCTTTCATTTAAGAGCTGCTCATGAGAAAGAAATCTTATATACCATCAGTGCTTATATCTCTGAATTTTCATGCAATGTCCAGGATCCACTGTATTTTGGAACTCTATATTTAAATGCTGCCACATTTAAATTGTTAGATCCTTAGGTTGTTTTCTATTTCATAAAACGTATTTAATAGAGTTATTTACTAGATTTTCTATATTTTCTAATTTTTATAACACTGCATTTTTAGAAATACAATTGAAAGGTGTTTTTTTTAAATCTGTTTTTCTATCCCCTTATTTTTCTGTCAATGTTTGACAAAATTAAATATTTTTTTGAATTAGTGTTTGAGTCTTACTGTATACAAATCTTCAAAATATGGTGCAATATAGTAATTACAGGTTTGAGTTTTCTCTATTTCAAAACTGAAACTTTAATAATCAGGAAACACTAACACATTTCAGCTGGTGCATAGTGGGCATTCTAACTCTGTTTTCAAAATGAAAAGGAGGAGTGATTTGTATGAGACCTTAATCATCTTAATCTGAAACCTGGTATGAAATTTTAATTACCTATATTCAGAAAGAATAGCAATTGCCTCAGGTCACCCTTTTGGCTCCTTTCTAGATTTTGAGATTGTATATGCTATTTTTTTTTCTTGATAAGGCAAATAATGTAGGAATATTATCTTCATAGGTTATTATCAGATGATATAAGAAAGAGTAGACATAATCTAAAAAAAAAAAAAAAGAAAACAAAAAACCAAAATGCCCTCACCTTGGATTCTGCCAATAATCCCCTGAGACTAATTAACATCATAGGATTTGTTTTGAGAACCTGAGCTGTATCTTATGTCAAAGGCACATAGATTGAAAACTAATTAAGCAAACCTCAGAAAAGGCTTTGCCTTCTGTGTAGTCCTTCCTTTCCTTCTGCATTATTGTTTGCAATGAGATAGTGAAAAAAAAATACAGAATAAGAGGTCTGTTGTCAGCAAGGCATTTCAGTAGGCTTTTCAATGAGGTCTTCTAACCTCACCATCACTGTATGGATGTTGCTTAAAGAATGCTGAGAGAAGTTTATATGTACATGCTTTACTAATGCAGTTCATAGCTTGATGACCTACTTTGACTTCAAATCTATCTTAGAGAAGCAAATGGGGAGGGAAAAATAGAAGACAGGGTGGAAAAAAAGGGAAGAAGAGAGAGATTTAAAAGGGAAAGTGATTCCTCAGGCACCAGCTGGGAAGAGGAAGGAGAGAGTTCTCAGACAAATATCTCTCAGGTGAAGATAGTGGTGACAATGATGGTGATGAAAAAAAAAAAAAAAAAAAGCCAACATCCTCCTGCTTTCTCCTTAGTACGGTTATTTTTTCATGCAGACCTTCTCAAGCTCCTCAGCTTATGATAACTGCTAGCAGTGACTGGAGCATGTGTAGGTGTTGCAGATTAAACAGTAGTTAAGCTTTGTGCATGGATATTATTATGTAATTTTTATTGTGTTTTTAAATAATTGTTATCTGCTCCTTATCTACTAGACTCTATTCCAATGTGAAGTTATAGGCTAAAAGCCACCAGGTTTGGAAAAGTGTGATATTAGTGTTGAGTTATAGGCTAAAAACTGCAAGGCAAAAGAGTGAGAACTGTGGTGAGAACAGTATGATTTAAAAATAAATGGCAGTCACTTTTTAGGAGAAACCTGGCATAACAGTGGTTCAGAATTTAGCGGTGCCAGCTGCGAACAAGAGGGGTTGTGGTACCAGAGTGAAGGCACTGCCACAGCAGCCTAGCAGCCTGGTAGATGAAAGGTGACAGGCTCATAGATTAAGTTCTGGCCACAGAATTGGAGACGAAGGACTATGAGCATAACACAGGTTAAGGCACTGTGCTACAGAGGTGCTGGGCAGACAACATGTGTGCCCTGGCGTGATGCAGCATTCTGGTTAACAGTTTGTGCATGGTGCTGTGTTTTATCCGTGATCCCCTTTGCTCTTGTTTTAATGTTGTATGACTGTGCTACTGGGTAACAATATCAACTGTCTGAGCTCAGCTTCTCATTTTTTTATGAGCTGCTGCACAATTTTGTAAATACAGCAAAGGTATTCTGCACTTAGTAGAGTGCTTTGTGGCAGAGAAGCCTTTAAACTGGTGATGTACTACTTGTATTTGATCTCTGCTTTGGAGATCTGCTTAAAATCCTGTCGAACCTTTTAGCAAGATGTATAGAAGAAAAATAATAAAGCGAACTTTTCCATTAAACAAAGTTATCACTACATTTTTACATGTATTGTATTTCAAAGCATTTCAAGAATCCCTGAATTTTGTTTGTTTTGTAGAGTTTGTGTTCATATTCAAGAAATGTTTGATGATCTTCAAAAGATATACCCTCTGCAGTTTCCTTTTATCAAATTTCAAGTGAGACAATGAAAGAAGAAGAAAAGTTACTTATGTAAATAGAATTTAAGTGACTTTATTAAGCAAAAGAACAAAGAATGGGGTTATGTATCTGTTCCAGACAGATTGCTCCCACTGCAAGGGAATAAAAGAACAGTTTGATAAGGTAGCATTTTCCAGTCTGCTGCAGTCCTCAGCAAGGTTATAACAGACAACTCAGAAACCGATATGAAAATGAAGCATACAGTTCCTCCTCTAAAACCTTTATATGTGGGCATAATTAGTAAACATTTTGAATTCTAAGGTGCATGCTTTTCATTTTATAATAAATAAATAAAAATAACTTTTAAAAGAATACAAGATTCACAAACTGTAGTAAAGAATTAGATTAATCTGCTTTTATCTGCTTTACACCTTTTGAAATGTAGAACAAGTACCATATAGATTGTTTTGTTTTGGTTTTTTTCTTTTTAAAGAAGCTGAGTTTAAGGGAACTTGTCTTTTGACTGCTGTGCTCTGGGAGATTTGAGAAGTGAAGAACCTGAATTGGAACCATATAAGCAGCTGATATTTACTGAACAAATTTTGTTTAGTACATGCTAGTTTAAGCTGTGTTACAAGCCATTTAGGTGTGATGACATTATCTCTTTAAAGCACTAACAGCCAAACTATGCAGAAAAAGTTTGGGAGATTTTATGGAATTTATTCTTCATTTAGATACAAAAGCAAAAGCATCTATAGCACTATGAGCACATTTTTATTTAAATTAGCTACATTAAATTACCATGCATTACAACTCAGTTACAACAAAATCTTGCTGCATACATAAGGCTGTATTCTTAAAGAAGGTCACCCCTTGCTCCTCATCCTGAGCTAAGGATGCACAGCTATTCACTGAGGACATCAGAAAGGTAGCCCCTGTTCTTAAATTACAGATGATTAGAATCTAATGTTTTATAAAGGAACTAAAAATACATATTTGGTGTTCTTTTTTATGTCTGAATGTTGTTTTCTGTATTTCTCCTTCAAATTAGGGAACTAGATTAACTAGACCATTCTTAACATGTGAGTGTTCAGTACGGTTGCAGTGCTTAGAATCTAATTGTTTTATAGTCTCAATAAAGTTTAATTTTAATTATTCTGACTTTTTTATTTATAGTCTAATTCCAATTAATCAGACCCTTTTAACATGAAAACAACTTCTTAATTTTATAGATCTTTTCAGAACACAGTAGGCACTATTTCACATTACTTCTGCAATGTGCCTTTTGTTCTTTATCCCTCAGACTCAAAATAATTGTGCACAAGTTGCAACAATCTCTTTATGTCCTTCCTAGAGGAGAGAGGTCTCTCCTGCCCTCAAGAATGGAAGCTTTTTGTTATTTCTTATGACATCTAATGAATTAACAGACTTTCACTTTCATGTGATAGAATTCCCTACTAGTTTTCTTTATTTGCCTGGTTTTTGCTCAAAATAGACTTTTGTACATATTCTCTGATGAAAACTCTCTTGGATTATCCATATTTTAGTTTTTGACATAAGACATATTTAAAATACCTGAGCAGTTTTGGGTAAATATTATTATAAAGTGACAACCAGATCTTTTCTATTTAATGTAAAGTGTGGATTTAGGTGCCACTATATTGATAGTAAAAACCCTGGAAATTTTGAATCAATTTATTTTGCATCTTGAAAAATCAAATAAATTGCTACAGAAACAAAGGAAAGGCAAGAGAGCAAAGTAAAGAAGGGATCTGTTTTACATCATAATGCATATTTCAGTGCTACATCTTTGTTTAGCAATTTTTAAGCATTTTATCATATACAGATTTTAAGTTCTTAAATTGTACCTCTATTAATGCTATTATACTTGTCTAAGCACATAACATAATCTGATAAAAAGCATTATGAAATATATTCCTTTCCTTTAAAAGCTACAGCTAGATGAGTTTGTCCTGAAAATACTATTTACACAGAGTGTGTTCAGTGGGTATATTATAGTATACCTGTTCTCCTAAATTCACACTGATTTTTCCAAGACAAGGTTGTGAATCAAGGTATGGAGACAGAATATCAACAGCAATTACTTTAAGATCAGTAAAGATTATTTCTCATGGCAAATTCTGTATGTATCAATGTTTGCATAGTGTGAAGGCTTGTAGATACGAATACTGATATAGTTGTTTCTTATGGTTTCTTATGTTTCTTCAGTGATTTATAGTTAATAAATGAAAATACAAGCAGATACAAGATTTTTTGTCATGTTGAAGGCATGAGAAATATTTTCTCTTTCATCTCTCTGGGCTGGCGAGGCAAATAATTCTCCCAGGATGAGCCCAGATCTCTGGAACTTAGAAGGAATCTGGAAGGCATTGAAGTAGAGTAGTAGCACGAAAGAGTAAAAGGAATTCGTCTGTAGCCAAGAGCTAAAGAGCGCTTTTAAAGAATCAGAATCATAGAATCATTTGGGTTGGAAGGGACCTTAAAGATCATGTAGTCCAGAGGTGTCAAACTCATTTTCACCAGGGGGCACGTTAGCCTCGTGGTTGCCTTCAAAGGGCCGAATGTAATTTTAGGACTGTTTAAATGTAGTAGTCCCTAGAGCCTTCACTTCTTCAGGCTAAACAACTCCAACTTTCTCAGCCTGTCTTCAGAGGAGAAGTTATACAGCTCTCTGATAATTTTCTTGGACCTTCTCTGGACTTACTCCAACAGGTCTATATCCTTCTTATGTTGGGGGTCCCAGAGTTGAACACAGTACTCCGGGTGGGGTCTCATGAGAGTTGAGTAGAGAGGGAGAATCACCTCCTTCAACATGCTGGTCACGTTTTTTTTTGATGCAGCTTTCTGGGCTGCAAGCATACATTGTTGGGTCATGTTGAGCTTCTCATCAACCAACAGCCCCAAGTCCTTCTACTCAGGGCTGCTCTCAATCCATTCTCTGCCTGGCCTTTGTTTGTGCTTGGGATTGCCCTGACCCATGTGCAGGACCTTACACTTGATCTTGTTGAACTTCACAAGGTTCACACAGACCCATCTCTCAAGCCTGTCAAAGTCCCTCTGGGTGGCATCCCTTCTGTCCAGTGTGTTTACCACCACACAGCTTGGTGTCTTTGGCAAACTTGCTGAAGGTGCACTCAATCTCACTGTCAGTGTCACTGATAAGGATGTTAAGCAACACCAGTCCCAATACTGACCCTTAAGGAAAGCCACTTGTCACTGGTCTCCACTTGGATATTGAGCCATTAACTGCAACTTTGAGTGTGACTGTATTCAGGATCATATGATAAGATTTGTCTGCTTAACTTGAGGTATTAAAATCAGTAGTTACTCATAAAACACATGTGCTGGATAAGTAGTGTTGCATGACATCTTTGAAGGGTGATTGGCAGATTTTATTTTTTAGTTACCATAGGTGGTTGAGCCATATCACTTCCTTACACAAAATTTCATGGCTTGATCTTTCATCAAGAACATAAGAGATGTGTCTTCATTTCCTTTGTTTCTGTAAAATAATTTTAAATTATATCTGATGCCTCTTAGCAGAATGATCTTGCCAATGTGACTAAAGGCTGTTTCATTTTGCATAAATAATTGAAGATCAACTGGAAGCAACAAAAATGGAAGTGAACATATTTTTCCAATCTAGTATTTTGGTACTCACATAGTAACAGTGAATGTTGATTCATGGGTTATTTCAGAATTTTATTTCCCAACTGTTTAATGTATGAATTTCCTTGGAGAAGTGTTCCTCCTCCCCTATTTAATGCCCTACCCATTATGCTAAAGCAGTTAGACAACATTTGCTTTGTTTGTGACTAACTGATTTTCTAATCCCTTTGTGTGAAGCAGAAATCATAGAAGATGCATATTTAAATCCCCAGAGGCAAAATGAATTGAATTTACGTGTCACACATTCTGGCTGCATGTGTTAATTACTGTATTAAAAAAGCAGCAGCGTTATAAGCTATCGTAGATATTTTTAAAGACAAATACCATGATATTTCCTATACTGCTGAGTAAAATAATAGGGCCTTAAAGAGGAAGGATGTCCTTGGCTGTATAAACTATTCCTCTTGACAAGACCAGACTCAGTATTGCTGTTCATGGCTGGTCTTTTGACTTTCTAGACCCTCATTACATGTAGGGACCTCATGCAGTTCTAGATTGCAGTGTACAGGAATGGTTAGAAAAATACTTAGCTGAAGTCCTTAGGGCATAACGTCCTTTGTATACCTAGACATTGAACACAAATGAGAGAGATTTCAGGTATTAGGACACTGCATCTCAAGAAGCTCCAATGGTCTGGAGGGAAGGAAATCTTTCCATGATTGGGAGCAACATTTATCTGAAAAAGTCACCTAAATCTCCAGGCTAAGAAATTGGAAGAGCTAATTAAAAATTACCTTAACTTGATTTTCAAACATTAATGAAGAGAGGCAAGTAAACACAAACCTCAACTGTGACTTCTTTCATATAGCTTTCATATTGAGGGAGGAAAGGTGACGAAGAAGGGCTTACTTTGCTATGGAAACCTCTTTCTGGCGTCTGTGTCAGTGATTTACTGACTGACGTTACATAAGCTAAGAAACTTGACTGATCAGAGGAGATGAGCAAGACTTTGTCATAATAACGAAGGGAATGATAGGGCCTGATGAAACTGTAGAGCTGCCAAATATTTGCAAGGTATTTGAGAAGGGGTAGTATGCACTGAAAAGAGAATATTGCTGTATAGGATGGGTTTGAGGTGTGTGAGTGCCAACCTGAGTTCAAAGAATTTTGAACTATAATTGAATTTTAGTAAATAACTAATTGTTCATGGCAGAAAACATGTCATCTTCTTGCAGAGTGTAGTATATTTTAGAAGGGTAATAATATTATATTAACTTTAGTTTGGAACCCTCATTATCCTGGTCTTACACGCCAGTACTTTTATTCACAGATTTAAATTGCTATGGTTTTGAACTTTGGAACATAGCCTTATCAGAACAGGAAATCTGGTCAGTTCTAGACTAGGAAAAGCTCATTTTTCTATTACTATGTATGTCTTAGTAGTTTACAGTCAGTCACTGAAACAAACAGTAGAATTCTGTGTGAACTTTACATGAGAAAAAAACCTTTGCTTCTGTAAAGTTTTATCATTTTCTTCTCTTCAGCATTCTACTTCTATATTTTCCAGTTCTTTGAAATAGGTAGACAGTAAGATAGCAATGCAGCCTAAGGCAACATAGATTTTTTTGCATAGATCTTTACTTGGGCAAACACTTGTTTTCAGAAGGCGTGTGTTGAGTACTGGTGCCATAAATATAAGAAGACATCAAATAATATGGGTCTAAATATTAATTTTGGCAATGTTTTAAACTGCATTTTATAAACTCAGTTAGTTCCACCTGTTTCCTAAAAATCAAAGACAAAAATAGCTACATATGAACATGCATACAGAAACACATATAGATATGTATATGTAACCATATGTAATATGAACCACATATTTCACAGATCTCTTACCAAAGCAGTACCAAAATAAAAAATCTAGTTAATTTGTCAGTTCTTTGAAACATTTAGATAGAGTAAAGTGGATTTAAACTGGTGCATCCAACACTCACCAACAAAGGAAGAGTTTTGCTCTCTGAAGTTTGATGGCAGGGGTTCTTCTTCCCTAACACTCTTGTGCCTACCAAATGTAATGCAGCTTAGGGCCTAAGAAAGCTAAGGAAGTGGAGAAATAAAACTGTAATTTAGAACAGTAAATGAACTCTAAACCTATGTGCAACATCAAAGATTCTGAGCCAGCTTATTGGTGATTTCCTTCCTCACTTTGCCTAAGGAGAACCCGAATTGTAACTAGAAATAAGACTCCAAACAAGACTGTGACTATCTCGTTCCCCCTTCTTTTCGTCCCCTCTTTTATTTTTCTTTCCCTCCTTTCTGCCTTCCCTCCACCCCTCCCTGCCTCCCTCTCTTTCTCTTTTTTCCTCCCTCTTGTTTTCAATTATATCGAAGAGAGGAAGCCTAAAATATAGAAAATTTCACTAATTTTAGGCTTTTCAAATGCAAGAACACAAATTTGATGTTGTTGGTCGAGGCTGCAGAAATGTAAATAATTTTTTTTAGATTGTTTCTTTGTAAATATAAAGTATGCATTTTCCATGAATATGTTTAAGTGAATTATTTGCTTATATATCTTTCTGGTCTGTCTTTAGACTATATTTTCAAAATGATTCTTTATATATATATACTTGATAAACTATGCAAACATACATCCTATGAACCTTAAAAGTCTATTTAACATTTATAGAAAAACACAGATTTTTTTTTTAAACCTATCACATATTTGACAAAAAAAAATCTGTTGATTTACAATTACATGCCAATTTATTATTATTGATATTTAAATAGCTATATCAGGTTTTTACCAAGCTCTGAATGAGATCTGAATTATGTTTATATCAAAATCCATATTTATCCACCCTAAAAGAATTGTAGATGAATATCAGTATGTTATTGTTACTGTGGGGTTCTAGAAGGTATTTTTAGGCTATTTTTAAGCATTTTGAATATTTGTTCGAACAATAGACTGATATTATTTACTATGTCTTTAGATATTTTCATTTATGTGCTGAACTTTATTAAGCACGTTTGAAATAATTTGATGAGACTGTGGGCTGGAAAATACCACTCTTTCTATACTTTATTATTTTCTTTACGGGGGAGCAATGAGGAAGATGTCTACTGAAAGTGTCACTAAGTTCTTACTACAGATAGTTGTGAAAAAGGCTCACCTACTCTTTACCTGGAAAAGAAGGGAGCTGTCTGCTTGGCTTTGAATGATATCAATAAATGTTGATTTGTTTTCAGTTTTTTACTTCTATTCCTGGTGGAGAAAAAAAATATTTGAATGCTCTTGATTTATTGCCAGTTTCTTTTATCTCAGCAGCTCATTGTCTGCTTTTTCTAATACTACTTTGTAAAGCTGAACAGGGAAGTAGGTGAAACTAATGTTACATTTATTTGAAATGTTACCACAATAAATATATTTCGACAAAACATCCAATTTTTATGGAATCCAGCTAACCTGCATTATAGATTAGTCTGATTGAAAGACCAAGGGATACATTTGAGGTAAAGGGAAATACATAAAAGCACTAAGTGTACATAATAATCACACTGAGTGAAATGAAGGAGATAGCAACTTTGGTAGGGTTTCTAGGAGTTTGTCTGACAGATGAAATCTGTCAGAAACATACTTTTCCTAGACAGCACATTAGAGTTTTCACAGAGTCTAAATATTACTGAAATAACCCATGTTTTCTTGAAATGGATAATTCACTTTTTTTTTGTTTTGTTTTGTTTTGTTTTTTTAAATGCATCTGTTTTCTTTAGCTGAATGTGGAGCAACTGTCTCTGGAAATGAAGGAACATTGCTGTCTCCAAATTTTCCATCTAATTATGACAACAACCATGAATGTATCTATAAAATTGAAACAGAGGCTGGAAAAGGGATCCATCTTAGAGCCAGAAGCTTTCAGCTGCGTGAGGGTGATGTTGTTAAGGTAAAAATAAAATAATTTTACTTGCTACTGTGCTCAACATTCACATTTCATGAACAACTCTGTTTTAAAAAACAATTATTTTTGCTGTTTTTTCACTTATAGAAAATGAATAAGTTCTATGTGGGTAGCATAAGTTTTTAATACTAGATTCAATTATTTATACTAGGTTCAAAGAAAATGTAGGCATTTTTAAGAATTCAATGTATAGTGGGTTAAAATCTAAACAGAAAACCTGAAATGTGAACTTGAATTTTGAATACAAAAGTGTCTATATTATTTTCTGTTTGTGAAAATATTTATAAATGTAGCATGATAATTACTTAACAAAGCACAGGTTTACAGGTTTTAATTTTAGTATATTTTGGTACATTTTTATATTTTGTCTTGCACAGAACTGGTTTGTTTTGTTTAGTTTTGTTTCAAATCAATGAATTGCTTATGTGAACAGAAAGGAGCAAGCTAACATATAGCATTGTAATATTGACTAAAACCGTAGTTACAGAAGATGGTTTTCATTATTTATGTTGTAGATAGACTTTGAAACTTGGTCTAAACATATACAGATTTTGAACATGTAATGTACTTTTATACAGCATGGCCATAATCTGTCTTTTCTTAATAATGGTTGCTGCATTCTTGCATGTACTGAAAATCATGACATTGATCTGAAGTGCTGAGCATACATTAAATTACTCTTTTAAATTTAAGTCTCTAAATTTTCAGAATAAATTGCTATTTCAAATCACCAAGTGTTCAGGATTCAGTTAGCAATTTGCTGTCTGGGGATCTCACAGCAACCCATTTAACATGTCAGAAATTGCTGTTTACATTTCTAACTTGGTTTTACTATTTTCATTTGCACTGAATTCTCCCCACAAGGAGTTTAAAGGTATCATTGTTATGGATCAAATCTCATTGTCCATACTTTTATCTCTTAAGAGACTTATGTAAGTAAGTGTGACAATTCCATTTGAAGTTATAAATGTTTTGCCAAGTACAAGGAATTTAGAACTATGATGAAGGCAGTGGTGGAGGGGGAAAGACTTCTCATATCTTTGTTGTTATACCTGTTCATTTTACAAATATGGGCTAGATTGACCATTAAATAAGCAAATCTTTTATTATCCTCAATAGTATTAGAAAGTTACAGTAAAAAGAGTAGCATTTTCTCCATCTTTACTGACAAAATTACTAATAACAAATGCCTCCATGCTTGTGTGGCCACCATGTATGAAACACTGCAAGCTCTTGGCCTATGTTTTTCCTTTCAGATGAAAGAGAATTGAGTAGGTGGGCAAAATAGGTGTTCCATGTTATCCTTTGCTTGCATTTTGTCATCTGACTGTGCAGATCCCCAAAAGTATTTTCGTTCTGAATAGATGCAGCAGACAAGAACTTAATTGCCCACTGAGCTGTTTGCATACGGTACATAAGTCTCCCAGAAGCTTTGCACGTATCAAGTTTATAAATAATTTAATAAACTACCTGAACAAAAAAAAATCTTAGAAAGCCCTAAACAAACATTCAAGAAACTCAATTATCCTTCAGAACATTTCATGAGTAATGTCAAGCATATTTAGAGATATTCCCTTGAAATATAAGAAAGATTTGCCTGAGAGAAAGCTGTTCTGAGCAATCTGTTAGATACTTTCTTCTTTCATAGGTCTATTAGCACAATACTCCTGAGGATCCACAGGAAGCAAAGGCAAAATTGTGGTGATGTCTGTACTGCAAGGCCTGTTCTCTGTTTCTCGGGCAATTGGCATGGCACGACTTCAATTTTTATGGTTAAACTCTCTTCTCCCATAGTCTCTCTATAGCTTGCATTTAAAACAATAAAGTCTATTTCCTCTTCATTCCCAAACCAGGATGTCCATTGGAAGCAACCCTTGATCTAGCCCCTGAACTTACCCAGATATTGTGTGGAAGACTGCCAAATGGAGCTGAGTTGCGACAAGTGGTCCATCTAACTCAGTATGCTTTCTCTGATAATAGTGATAGGTGGTGTCTGTGCCCTTATGCTCCCTCAATATCCACAGCTGCTGTGTTAAGTTAGACCACAGTTTGCTGTCTTGTCCATCCGCTGCTGCCATGTTGTCTTTGAATTTTGGTAATCCTTTAAAATCGTTGATACTACTAGAAAACTCTTCTATGACAACAAATCCTGGAAGTTCAGTACAAACTCTGTAAAGAAGTATATTCTTTCATCTCTTTGAAATAAACATTGTTAGTTGATTAATGAAACATCAAGTTTCATTAAATATTCCTTTTCTCTAACAATACAGGATTCCATGAATAGTTTTGCATTCATGTTCTCTAATACCTTCATGATTTTTTAAACCTCAATCACATCCCTGCTCAGCCTTCTCCTGTCCAAACCTAGTCTCTGCTTCTAAGGCAGATGCTCCTCAATCATTGTCTGTGCTTTCCACAGCTCCAAACTACCTTTCTTTACATCACAGAATGTAACTACACAGAAGACTCAAGGAATGGATGCTACAAGGCAGTACTATATACAGGGGCAAAATTTTGTTTTCAGCCTTTTTCAGCTCTTTGTAAACTCTCATATTTAAGTGCTACATCATCTTTAGGACTAATTGTCAATTTTGTCTGTACACATGTGGAGTGATGTCTTCTTCATACAGGGTCCTATATTGTCTCCTTCAATAATTTATCAGAGGTCACTATTTCACTATTGCATTCCTTTAATGTTTTATTTTTCCTTTTTTTTTTTTTTTTTTAAATAAATTAGCCTTTTTAATATCAATCAGGAAAAATATGGACTACAGCAGCTACTTTTTCAGCAAGAAGGGATGGGTTCATTCTCAGCTAACGTAATATTTTGGTTTTTATTTTATTTTATTTTACCACCCTAAAATTATTCAGAAGTGTTCCTTAACTGTAGTTGCATGTTTTGGTTATATCCTAGTTTAAGCAAATATCTACTGTCTTCTCCCTCTTCTCTTTCCTGTCCTGTTTTGCAGGTAAGACTCAAATAAATTTTCCTGTGCTCTGACCAGAACTACAATCTGAGAAGTTGAGAAATTAAGACACTCTCCAAAGCCTTACCTTTCCCACAGTTTTGGCAGGGCTGTGGGCCTCTGAAGTTTGCTTTCTTTCTGATCTGTACCCTAAATATTAACAAAATATGTTATAAAGACCAACCTTCTATCTTGTATCTGCACAGAAGCCCCAAGACTCTTTTGAAGACAACTTGTGAGGGATGCACTAAGGCTTAAGAATATTTATAAACCTTGTGCTGAAATTTAGGGTATTTTCCCACTTGAATATCTTTGTCTGTTTTAAAGAAAATATATACATATATAATGTTATACTGGGTGTGGGTGCCCGGGCACTGGCAGTGGGGGCTGCAGGGGGTCTCTGTGAGGAGAGGCCAACCACCCACTGCAGGGCACAGCTGAGCCACCAGCTGAGGTGGTGGGGCCTTGGGCAAATGTATTTAAGAAATTGCAAAAAAAAATGCTGCAGAGTAGTGTGTGAGAAAGTGAAATGAGGGAAAAAAGTGTGAGAAACCTTCTTGATAACACCAAGTTCAACCCATCATGAGTGTCTTATGAAGTACATAATATCACTATTTTTTTAAGGTAGGATCACTAAGAATTCAATGAAGATGTAATGAAAATATTTGGGAACATATAGGAAAATGCATAAAGATGTCAGGAAGCTATAAAGAAATTTTCTCTAAAACCATTAAAGCAATATTTTATAAGTGTTTTGCTTTGGGATGTTTTTGTGCCACAAAGATCTCTGCAATTAAGGAAAATTGCAAGGTTTAGTTGTAAGTAATTTGTCTTTACTATCAGAATGAGAAACTGGAGTTTGAGAAAATCTAGCCAGCATTTCCTTCTCCTTCAGGTGAGTGTCTATTTTCACATTTCCACAGCAGGTGCAGATACATCAGCACCATTATTAGAGCATTTCTCCTCATGAATAATTGTAGCACTCTCCTCTTCTCTTGCCTGCATATTTTAATCCCAGCAGTAGTGTAAGTACTTCCCTTTCAGTTCAGGTGAAATGTGGCATCCCTGCATGATCTGGCTACATTTATCTCAGTGCTCTGAACAATGCTGTGTTCATTTCGTGCTGCCCGGAGGCCAGCTTCTGCAGGTTGACTACATCCATAACATTAAACTCTCCAATCTTATGAAACAAGGTGGCTCACTCAAACTGTCTCTTAGAAACAGTCCCTGGCTTGTGCAGCTCCTGGACTAATGCTTTCTCAGGAAAGATTTGTGAGGGGGCTAGGGAGTCTGCATTAAATGTGTGTCAAGGATATAGTGACAATAAATACTGTGTGTACAATCAAGTTGTGGTGACTGGACTGCTACGCTGTCACTGTTTACTTACTTTGAAAATACAAACCAGCTCCAGCTGTATATATTCGACCAGGTTTACTGTTGGCACAAGTGGGAATATTGAGGCTGAATATTGAGGCTGTGGTGCATAGGGAATTGCATATGATTTGCGAGGGTGTTTCTGACATCAGTAAGACATAAGGTAGCATCAGAACTAATGCTTCCTGCTTTACATGCAGGTTAGTGACCTGCATGTCATAGGAGAAGCTTTCTATAGCCATGGCAAAGTTTGAACTTGAATTAGTGAGAAAAAAAATCTGAACTCAAGTAAAGAAATAGAGACAGAATCACTATTTTGAGGCATATGGCAAAACTGAATACTTGGATTATCTGTTTATTTTAAAGCTTACCCTTTCTCACCCACTAACACTTAGCTTCCTGGTCTCCCTTCTTTAACTGCCATTTGAAACTTCCTAATTCTTTAAAGTGACTACTTACAGTGAAATCTTGATAATGCAATCACTGTGAATTAGTTAGAGGTAGGAGGAAAACCAGAATATAATTTCATGTCTTTCATCTATTTAGCCAAATAGATCTTCCTTTTTTTTTCTAATAAGAGACAAAGCAGTAACTGTAGCTTGTAAATTATACTTCAAGTGGGTTATCTTCAATGAGTTAAACATGTGCACTATATATGGGTTAATAGTGATAATGTCTAGACTAGTGTATTAAGTGTGTTCTCTGGCAACAGTCACATGTGACAGAACACTATGATTGCACAAAAGTTGCCTCTTGGGAATGGTCCTTGGCTCACACTGATTACTAAACCATGATCAAGAATTGTTAGGAAAAATGCTTTTTCATTCCCAGGATGGTTCAAAGAAGTTATCAGTATAGATAATGGAGATTCAGTGTTTATATCTGCTTACTAACATTGTTTCAATTTCTCAAGTAGACATGTATCTACTTATGTCTCTGATGTTAACAACTGGACAAGTGTCAGCAGTAAAAAAACTGTCACAGCTTTTTTTACAGCTGCTTTCACACATTCCCTCTTATCTCATTTTAATTTCCTAAATCAATGTTTTTGTTTGTTTCTGGATTTACATTGAGAGATACTATTATTTGACTTGTCAAGATGGGAAGAATGTCTGTAACAGTCAGTAAGGTAGAACATGGCTGCAACAGGGTGTCTAAGGGATGATTATAGTAATTAGCTGTTATTTTTTTAACAGATGAATAAATATAACTTTATTAACACATAGCATTTTTCATTAGTGACAATTAAAAATAGATCATTCAATTCAAAGTAATATTGCTCAAAACAAGTACAAGATATCTGTGCTTTTTGCATAATATGTATGATCAGAATTCTATTAAAAAATAAATCCTATGGTGAATGAATGCTTATTTATTTTGTACAATAGATTTCCAGCTATGATAAATAAAGTGTAATCAGTCCATGAAAGTGAACTGTAGTTCTGGCCCAGGACAAAGGTAGATGCTTGGAAACATTTTTTCAGATACTGTTAGCACAGCTTAAAGCCATATTTCTGCCAAGAGATAGACTTTAAGTATGTGTTACTACTTGCACAAATCTTAAATACAATAGATTGTCTTCCAATAGCTCATTTATGTGCCCTGATATAGGAAAATATTTGCCTTAGTGATAAGAACAGAATATGCTGTTCTATCAATGGCTAACATATTATTTTTCAAAAGCTTATTTCAGGGAAGGTAATTATTTATATCTATGTATGTTTTTAAACTAATTTTATGGTTTTCTCTTAAAAAAAGTTTAAGTGCCTTGTTTTTATTGTTTTGTTTTTGTTAATGTCAGCACTTGAGACAAATAAGTTACTTTCAAGATATTCACCTGTATTGGTGGCATACTGGTATTTTCTCCACTGAGAAAATAGCTCTGCTTTAAACTATTGGCCATTACATAATATATAAAAATAGTTGCAGTGTTCTGTCCTCTGAAAAAATTGTATTTCTAAATTTCATTAGTAGATCTGACTGGACTTTCGTATAGGAGGAAGTGTCTGTGACTCAAATGTAGCAATTTGGATTGTTAGATGGATCACTGCCTGCTTCTGGCTGGAATCAGTATAAATCCTCACTGTGCTACAAGGTCTGAGAATGAACAGAAGAAGATCCAGAGCTTACGATATTTACTGTAATTGTAGCTTTTGCACTAGTTATCTACACTTACTCTAGGACATATGGGATCAGGATAAAATATCTTTTAATTCATATTAGAAACCAGCTGTTCATATTCATTACTTGCTTTTGTATAAGCATCCACATGATGTTTGATATGTATTTTGGAAGTGTGAAACATACTTCATATTTGCCTGTTTTTCCACGAGAAAGTACAGGTGATTTATTTAATGTTAAGAAGAAATTAGCTTTTTAAAGTTCATGTTGAGACAAAATAAAGTCACAGAAGGCAATTTTGTCACTTCATGGCTTTCAAGGTTTTACAATAAGCAAAAATATTTTTTTCGCCCCCTAGCAGCCCTTTGTACTTTTCCTGTATTGGTGAACAATCAAAGGAACATTCTCATTCATATTGGATTTGAAAAATCACAGAAGTTTCAGAATCACAGAATGATTGGTGTTTGAAGGGATCTCTGGAGATCACCTAGTCCAACCTGCCTGCTAAGTCAGGTTCACCTGGAGCAGATCGCAAAATAATGTGTCCAGACAGGTTTTGAATGTCTCCAGAGAAGGAGACTCCACAGCCTCTGGGCAGCCTGTTCCAGTGCTCTGGCACCCTCAGAGTAAAAAAGTTTCCCTTATATTCAGGTGGAACCTCCTATGCTTCAGTCCATGCCTGTTAATATTGTTGATTTTGTCCTCCATTGAAAGTTTTCAATAAAGTAACATGGTAAATAAGAATCTCTACTCACACATGTTTTTGACTTTCTTCATTAAAACCTATAGTAAAATGAAATTTACTGCAGGCTCATGGTCTGAAATAAAATGTGACAGATTGACTTTAGTACCTCAGTTCTGCTGTTGATATCTCCAGACAGGAGATAAAAGTATAAGCTGTGTTTACCTCTTACAGCCTTACTTCAAAGGTGATTTCAGAAATTACACTTTTGTTAGCGTTTGTGAATAATAATGAAAAGTAATCTGAGCTTATGAAGCTTCAGAAGATAGAGTTGCCTATAAATATTAATTTCATTCAAGATGATCTCACAAAACTAAAAACAAAAAGAGACTATAACACACCTTAAGGGTGACAGAATATTCTATATTTCACTGAACTGCATAACCAACTGGTACATAGCTTGCTAAATGGAAACATTTACTTTTTGGAGCAATTATTGGCAATACATAGCTAACTTGTATAAGCTAAGTATTTTATAAACTAATAGTTTTCAAATATTTATATTTGATGACAAGTTTCATACTATTATTTTGTTTCTATAAGGTATATGATGGAAAAGACAGTTCTTCGCGCTCTCTGGGAGCCTTCACCAAAAATGACATGATGGGAGTTACCCTTAATAGCACCTCTAACCATATGTGGATAGAATTTAATACCAATGGATCTGATACTGACCAAGGATTCCAGCTCACTTACACAAGTAAGTAGCTCACAAATATGGTTTGATTGACTGTTTTGTGGGGAGATGTGTATTTCTCAGCTGCAGTGATTTCTCATAGAATGGTTTGGGTTGGGAGGGACCTTCAAAGGTCGTCTAGTCCAACCCCATGCAATGAGCAGAGACATCTTCAACTAGGTCAGGTTGCTCAGAGCCCCATCCAGCCAGGCCTTGAATGTCTTCAGGGATGGGGCATCTACCACCTCTCTAGGCAACCTATTCCAGTATTTTACCACCCACATTGTAAAAAATTTCTTCCTCATGTCTAGCCAGAGTCTCTCCTCTTTTAGTTTAAAACCATTACTCCTTGTCCTGTTACAGCATGCCCTGCCAAAAAGACTGTCCTTATCTTTCTCATACGCCTCTTTTAAGTATTGAAAGGCCACAATATCGTCTTCCTGGAGCCTTCTTTTCTAACAGATGAACAACCCTGAGTCTCTCAGCCTTTCCTCATGGGGAGGTGTTCCATCCATCTGATCATCTTGGTGGCCTCCTCTGGACTCTCTCCAGCAGATCCATGTCTTTCCTGTACTGAGGGTCCCAGAGTTGAATGCAGTACTCCAGGTGGAGTCTGAATAAAATGGTGAAGATAGTTTCCTAGAATGCGCTGTGGTTATTTTTACTTGTCTACATGGCTAGATTGGTGTTAATAAGATAAGAACATTACTAAAAGGAAAAATGTAATTTTTCAAAATTAGAAAGCATTGCTATTTTGAAGACTTAGCAGTAGGGTTTAAAAAAGAGTGAATTGTGATGTATGTGGGATAAATACATTTGTGTTAAACTATAGCAGAAAACTTATACAGAGCCAGATTTTAAAAACTGCATATTCAAAGATAAAAATGAGAATGAAGAATATAGTGAGCCTCAAAGCACATTCTTAACATGTTCTGACTGCTTGTCAGGATAGGGGTGGATTATGCTGGAAGGAAACCTGAATGAACAAGTTTTGATGATCAGTGCACTTTCACCACAGTTTGCATTTAGTTAATGTAAGTAATTTAGCTGGCAAAACAGTGAGTCTTTTGCGGAGAGGGGATAACTTTGGGGATAACTAATTTGTTTACAAGACACATAAAGAGATATTTTGTCCAGTTTTCAAGGAATCCCCAAGTTCCTTTTGCCTTCAATTTATTGCCTTCTACCTCAGCTTCCATGAGCTCCTATTGAATCCTGTAAAGTGGAGCACCACGTCATACTGGGACACTGAAATTGAATCATAGCCCTTGCTAGTGTATCTGCTGGTTTCTCTTTGGAATGGAGCCAGCTGTGAAATAAGCAGAAATCATTCACTTTCCCTTCTGTCTTTCTACTGTGCCTGGTAAATCTGAAATTTTGTTATCCAACTTTTAGTGTTTTTCTTTTTTGTTGTGTTTTTTTTTTGTTTGTTTGTTTGTTTGGTTGGTTGTTTTTTGTTTTTTTTTGTTTTTTGTTTATTTTTACAGAACCATAAATGAAAGGAAGGTTTCTCTGGCTGGATGAAATGTATTAAAGTAATTTCTATCATTTATTTGGTAATTTGGATCTAGATAGTATGAACTCCATCATTTTGTTCAGAATCTAGGAAAAAGTACTAGACAAAGCTACACTGGTTTACCTATAGAGACTGTAGAATTTTTCCTTTGAAAAAAGGAACAAAACATTTGTTTTAAAAATAATCTTATTTTAAGGACTCTGAATTCACAGAATCACATAGTGGTTGGGGTTGGAAGGGACCTCTGTAGACCATCTAGTAGAACCTCCCTGCTAAAGCAGGTTCACCTAGAGCAGATTGCATGGGATTGTGTCCAGGCAGGTTTTAAATAGGTCCAGAGAAAGAGACTCCACAGCCTCTCTGCACAGCCTGTTCCAGAAGTTTCTCCTTATGTTCAGATGCATCTTCCTGTGTTTCACCTTGTGACTGTTGCCCCTTGTCCTGTCAGTGGGCACTATGGAAAAAGAGTCTGCCCCATCCTCTTGACACCGGCCCTTAAGATATTTATAAGCATAAATATGATCCTCTCTCAGTCTTCTCCAGGCTGAACAGACCCAGCTCTCTCAGCCTTTCCTCATAAGAAAGATGCTTCTGTTCCCTAATCATCTGTGTACCTCTCCACTGGACTCTCTCTAGTAGTTCCTTGTCTTTCTTGAACTGGGGACCTCAGAACTGGACATAAGAGACTTAAATCAGTTCATTTTCAAGGGACTTGAATGAGTTCCTTTCAAATCTTTCTACAGCAATCAGTTCCACCTACCATTTAGAAATAGCATTTTATCTAAAAATTTTGCTTAATTTCTGCATCCAATAACTTTAGTTTGTTGCGTTTCACAATTCTAATCAGATTTGCTCTCCCATACCAGATTTTCCCATGTAAGTTAACTTATTGATACTTCATGTCTTAAGTCTTTTTTTCCTGACTGTTTGATCAGTGTTGAGTTTCTGTTTTCTGTTCTTCCAAGTATTTTCACATTTTCTGAAGTGTGTGGACACAATTTGACAGAGTCTTCTAACAGTAATGTCATATACCCACAGTAATGTTAACAATACTGTGTACAGAGGCATAAGACTCTTAGAAAGAGCTGGGAAAAGAGACGGTGTAATAAATCTAGTGGTAAATCAGTTCTGGTTATTGCTTGTCTGGTTGCTGAGTTCTTGTTACCCACAAGGGATACATCATCTTCCCTTAATTGTTGGTCTTTGTAGTACTTTTCTTCCCATTAATACGACTGAAATTAAGATTAGTGCAGCTTTGAAGCCTGAGCTTTAGAACCATTGCAATGTGTTATTATTAAGATTAACTTAAATATTTACCATTTCAGTTCTTTGCAACAACGTTCCCATCTTTTTTAACTTTGTGAATTCTGTGGTTCATATTAAATTTGCAAATATAACAGAAGAAAAAGCTAATGATCCATGAGAACAGAAATGTGAATAAAGAAACTTTTATTTCTGTTTTCAGAATCTCATTACTGACATAATAAAACAGAATTCTGTAAACTCAGAATCTGAGTTGCTTGTATAAATTGTAAAAATCAGTATGTAAGCAAATATTGAAAGGAAATCTGCAAAGGATTCAAGTTCTAATGAAATCTGCTATACAGGAAATCACTTCAGGGTAAGAACAATAATGAATGAAGGCTAGAAATTATAGTAATGTTATTCTTTGTTGTATAACAACAAGATGGTTTCAAGGAAAAGCATTTAGTACACTGGGTAGATAGATCTTTTCACTGGAAAGGATCATGAAAAAAATCTGTAGTCTATCTCAACTCTTTTGAGAAACAAAAAAAATATTTTGACCGAGGACTAAAAGTATAGTAACTGTATTTAAGGAAACTACTTCAGAAAAATTTAGACAATAACATTTTGTTAGTATTTTAGTCTGAGATTGGTGAGTTAAGTATATGTGAATGTGAGTCAATGAAACTATAATTTGAGCAATAGCTGAGTCAATGAGAGGAGAAGAGCCAAGAGGAACAATGAAGAAGACTTTTCTACTTCATGTAAAACAAGTTTATATAAAGCCACTTCCTTAAAAGTATGGAGAAAATCTGTTAAGATGCATAGAGAAGAGTGTCTGTTTCCACTTATAACACCTCTGCGCTGGTGTCAGAGAGAATGACTGTGAACATTCATATCTCAGTGCTGAGGAAATTATAACAAGCTTGATGTGCCTTATTTTTTTTTTTTTTTTTTAGCTGAGGATAATGCCAGGTTTCAATAGATTAGTCCATCTTAAATGTCTCTTACATACCAATTATATAGGAAGTAAGAGCTTTTCAATATGAAGAATTATTGAAGAATGAAGCCAAAATTTTACAAATTTTCCATTATGTTATTCTTACTTCTCTCAAACAGAGCTTGCAAAAATAGCCAAGTTTTTCTTTGCTCCCTCCCCAACATATTTTTATTTCCAAGGAACAAAAAAAAAAACCTTTTAAGATTACCTTAATTTCCTAAAACTAGAGGGTATCAATAGAGATCTGCGTGTAAAAATATAAACTTATATATGTTGTAGCTACAACTGACTCATGTGACAGTTACTTTTTTTGGTTTAGAAAATGTCAGTTCCTCATGCTGTTAGGTCAGTAGTATTTAATGTTAAATTGACATTCAAATTGAAATGAAATTTTATTGACACCACACACTGATAGGCAGTAAAAGCAAAACACAGCTGTCTTGTGAAAGTAACAGACTGCAACTTTAAATGAGGAGTAATGCAGTGCAGCCTCTGAATAGCAAACAAGGAGTCTCCCTTTGGCATCCAACCACGCCCCTATCATGGTCCTGACACAAGAGAAATTTTAACTGTGGCTATTTTAACTCATCATGTGAGTGAACTTACTCTCACTTGTGTCACAAGTGCTTTCTTGCTAGTGTTTAACCTTTATTCCTTGAACATAGTCTCTTTTTCCATAGCTATTGGAAAAACAAAAACAGTCCCTCCACACTTTATCATGCATGTCATATACAAATGTTTATTGACACCCTCAGTACTGTGCAATGCTGACTGCTCTGTGGTCTGTGTGGAGTTATACAGCTCACAGAGTACTCAGCACTATACTGTACAGTCACAATGATCACTCTTAACACCTGTGAAGAGAACTTGTACAGTAATTTTACTTATGTCTTATTTGTTGCATGTAGATATCAATGCAAAAATTACTTTCATGATTTCTGTTTGCCAGTATCTGTGTCATTGGTTGTCTTTTAAAGGCATTGCCATTTTACGTAATGTCCAAAACTCATAGAAAGAAGGTAAAACAGTTAATCTTCATATCTCAAAACAAACGCTGCAACAAATAAGGCAGTGTCTGTGCTTCCCATTAGAATGCTTGTCCATTCTTGTTTTCACAGTAAAAGTTCCCATACAGCTGAGGAGAAAACACTCCCTTTACAGTGCTGGCTAGAACTCTCAAAACTAATTTCTTCTCTTGGTACCTTGGAATGGGTGTCTATATTCGTGATAGCATCCACTTATCCTGAGAAAGCATCCCAGGGTTACAATGTGTAAGGAACTTTACCACTATGCAGAACTGCTCTTTGGACTCTTCTCAAGCCTGAGGGCTTTTACTAAGCTCCTTGTGCTGATAGTTGCCTGTCTGAGAGGGTGTGAAGTTGCTCTCAGTCCTTATTAAGACATCTACTTTTTTAGGAGCAGCTTATCTAGCTCTCTATGGCAATGTCATGGTTCCTCAGTCCTGTGCAGGGTATAATAGAATCAAAAGCTTCACTTACCTACAGAATAAGCCTTAGAGTCCGTTGTGTTGAGTCAGTGGAAGGGTCCATCCAGTAATACTGACAGATATTATCTGTAGGAATGTGCCTGGCTGCACTGAGCCACTCAGCAGTATATTCTGCCTCACAGCAGGCTCCCATGTGTTTCAGAAACATGCAGAACTAATTGCAGACTTTATAGTCTGAAGCCATTCAGAGATTTTTGGTAGACTCTGTATCTAGATTTTAGCTTTCTGAAGGGCTTTCACTCACCTTTTCCTTATTCACTGTTATAGATTAAAAATTATGTTCCATGAGAATTCCTTAACATTTGTATTTTATTTGCATTCTCCATTTCCCTATGATGTGAAATTAGGTATTTTCCTTCACTTCTTGCTAAGATGGAAATGAGGACTGGAAAAACTCTAAGTAAGGATTTGTCTTGTTGAGAATTAATGTTTTGTAGACTCAGACCTTAACTTAATGTTAACTTTCACCAGTTGGGAATCCATGACCATTTCTTTCACTGAAAGCAGAATTCTGGGTGGCCATCATTTCTGCTAGAACAGGGGGCAAGATTCAAGCCCTTGAGCTGTGCTCAACTCCATAGAACTTGCACCAAATTCTATGTAATGTTTCTGAAAGAAAACAGATTTAGGATTTTCTTTTTTTTTAATGTAGGGTTTATATTTTTATTTACATTTATTGTCTTCTGTATTTAGTATGCAAAATTAGCATTTTACATTATTATTTTCATTGGTCTCAGCTTAAGAAAAAAAATTTTGAAATACATTTCTCAGACATGATACACTGATTTGACCTTCATAATATTCTGTTATTGCTAAAGACTTAGTTCTAATTTTCAGTTTAAGTTATGTGTTCTGAACATTCTCTTCTCCTATTTATTTCAAGGGATTGTGAAAGTTAGTGCATGGAAGGTGAATCTGAGTTAGCAAAATCTAAATTCATATAAATGGTTTAAACCTGGAAGTTAAATTAAGAGAATCCTGAACTGAAATTTAATTTAGTTCATTTCCTATTCTACAGTAATTGGAAACATTAAAAGAACGTCAGTGAAAACAATGTGCTAAAACTGCAAACTCAGTCAATTATTCTAGCATACAGATTCAAATTCAGAAGTATGGTGGGTTTCCCTTAGGCTGTATAGTATCAGTTGAGCAGAACAATCCAGTAATGAAAAGATACTCTTGCAGTTTCCTTTTAGTAACTAATTGGTGTATAAGATCTGTTCCAAAGAGAACCTTCACACACTGCAGTGGAAATGTAAGACTAAATGAAATGAAAGTAAAGAAAAGGAACAATCATTAAATGAGTATGTCTTAATCTATGCATATATATATGTATTTACAGGTCAATTTAAGAGTAGTACAATTATGTGACTAATTTCAAATTAATGAAAGCTATATTGCAGACATAGAAAAAAAAACTTCTAAATATTCTAAAAGAATGTCAAAGTCACAAAATTGTGAAGTAAAACTTAATGAATGCCAAAATAAAAGTTTGTTCAAAATTTTAATTCAGTTCACTCATGTACAAGAATTACGATATCCTGTTCAATAACATGGTTGCATCATAGTCTCTTTCCTCCCTCCCCCTCAAAAAAGTAAGGTGCCTTCTGCTTCCAACACATTAAACACTTACATAATCAAGCCACATTCTCAAAGCTGTGCTTCTTCTATGCATTGAATTATATATCTGTTCATGACAGCATGATAAGGGAAGATTTTTTTTAATCGAAACATTTCATGAGATAGATATGAATTTGCATTCATTTTTAAAGCATAGAAGAAAAAAATCCTGAACAACAGATTCAGAATTATCAGTACATAAGTGCTTACTAGCCTTTTTCGTTGAGGTGAATTTCAAAGCATCCATGCTTTTGCTTCTGTTTTGTTTCTTCTGTTCTGCATGAAACTGAACCTCAGTTTCATAACCTAATTCATTAAATACATCCTATGTATGCATCAATCTCGCAGAATAAGTAACATATCCAATTGTACAATCTAAAAATAATTTGGATAAAATTAGGGTTTAAGGAATAGCTGCTTAAAACCAAAAAGTTCCAATGGTTACCTGTTTCTCTGTTTACATTTCATATTGTGCCTTGCTTGCATGTCATGTTTTTTACCTGCAACTAAAGTTCCCAGTGCTCTTTTCCAAACAGAAGATATTTAGAGTGTTTAGATTAAATTAAGCATTGTTTCATAGCATCATAATCAGTACAGTGTAATCTGTATTTTTGGTGCCATACCTTAAAGTTTTGAAACTTTTTTTGCAAACAAACAATATATCATGTTATGATTTAAAAACAACAACAACAACTACAACAACAACAAAATCACCACAAAAAAACTATAGGTTAATACAGAAACCTTATCAGTTGAAAAAGAAAATGAACTCCCTCAACATCCCCAAAACTTTGTATGAACTGAAAATATATTGGTCTTATAACACACTGCATAATTAAAGTTGTTTTCTAGTTTTCATTAAAACTTTTCATCTATGAAACTGCTGAATATTACTTGGTTAAAATGAGTAGGTACCTTTTTTTTTTCTATTTTCCTAAGACAGAGAGAATGAAACCCATTTTATGTGGTGAATGCAAACAATATATCAACCTTTTGTTTCTAAAGTTATATTATCACATTCTTTGGAGATGAAAATGCAGGCCTGGTGATGTTTGTGCCATAGTTTGGTGGTTTTCCCATCTCAGGAAAATTTTTCCAATTTGATGAAAATATAAAACTTTAGCTAGATATATTTTATCTGAGCTAGTCCTACCCTATGAATGAGTACTCTGAAATATTTTTTCTTCAATGATTTTCAGAAGTGTTGAGCATCAATACCTTTAACCAGAATAACAGGTGCTGTGTGAACATTGTTCCCGTCAGTGTGTGACAGAGTTAGCACAACTGCAGATGATGGGGGTGTTTAACTTTCAGTCCTGTCTGTGCCATTCTGTTTTTTATAGGCTTGTATAAATCTTTTTCCATGTTTTAATCCATGCTTCATATTCATGGTGACTTGATTACTTCAAGAGCGAGTATTTTGGAAAAGACTGTGAGGAAATGAATGCATTCATAATCACTGAAATGTTTGGTAGGTGATAAGCCAAAGTGCCTTGCACTAAATAACAAAAAAAACCAAAAATGATTCTGCATAAAACATATAGATTAAGTTTGTGATCTTAAATTACTTGAAATTTAGGTAACACTAACAGAGTTCTTAATGTTTCCAAAGTTTTCACATTACCTTTTTATTTTTACTATTAAAACATCTGTTAATATTTCCATGTAGGTTCCAAAACAGGATGTATATATGCATTTGCCCTTCTGGTTTTTGTGGAGTCATCCCAAAATATTTTACCACATCACTTTCAGGGCCTAAAGATAGATTGTACATAATGTATGAGCTTTGTCTTTCATGTAAAGTAGAAATGACAAGACAGCATTACCTTTTTGCTGAGCAGGGCCCACCCAGTCTATACTTACGGTATTGTAAGTATTATAATTATTATAGATTCTTAAGCACTGTTTGAAATGTGCATGTAATTATTTAATGCTTAGCATGTGAAGTGCAAAAACTTTTTTACATTCAGAACAATTTACCCCTTGTGCCTTGTCTTATGCAGTTTTTACGGGCATTAGTGGTATTGCTGTTTTAACAGTACTTCCTCATCTGTAATAAACAGTAATATTAACAGGAAATTATATGAGTATAAATTCACTTATCTGAGCTGAGATCATTGATAGTTTTGACCTACACCTATATGCTATATATTTTGTTTTCATGACATGTTCTTTAATTTAGATCTCTAAAGTTTTGCAAATACCCCAGCTGGCATTTATTTTAAAATGTCTTTACAGTTTTGTCTGGTAGGCTTTCTATTTATAGTTCATACTACAAACTACCAGAGTGTACAAAAGTTACAATAAAAGTTCGTGGGTTTTTTGAATATACAAGGAGAAATTTCTGCCAAACATACATATATACATGTATATACAGCTTGGTGGCTACAGTATTTCTTGAATTGGTGGTTGCAGTTTTCTGGGATCGTATCTGAGGTCAAGGTTCCATGATCATTAAAAATGATCTTGTGTAGCATCAGAACACCCAGCAGTGCAAATCTGATCCAAATCTGGCATTAAAACATGATTGAAATCCTGTAAAATTTATTAGATCATGCAGAAGCAAAATTATGAGTATTTTGTGCTTTCATGCCAGTTTTATATATGGTTTGGCATAAACTTTGAATGGCATCAACAAACAATAGTTCATCCAGTATAAACCTTTTAAATAAAGTTAAGCTGCCAGAAATTGTTGGACAAATTTGTACTATGGTACCACAGTATAAAGGGCTACAATGTTATGTTTATTTTACTGTCAGTTCAATTATTTCCTCTATTTTAAAACTATTCTCTGCCATCTCCATAGATAAAGTTTTAATTGCCATAGTATTCTTTGTGCCAAAGCATGAACAAGGTTTACTAAGCCAGAAAGAAAAAAAAGGAAGGAATAGAGCCCTGCAGCCTAATTTCTTGGGTGTTTATAGGGAAACTATTTTCTGGTCTCTAATAACCGTATGCTTATATGTTCCATAAAGACAAACATAATGTAAGATTCTTCGGCATTCTGTTGTGAAGGAAGCAAAATTCAGATGAGTACCATATCTTGCAATTCAGTGTGTCTTGCTTGCTTTTGTCAACTTTATAGACTTACCCCGTAGGTTTACATGCAGTGTAAATGCACATATACATATGAATGTTAAGTAAACTATGTTCTTCCTTGCAAAATAGGTGAAGACAACATTTACAGATATCTCAGAACTTCAGCAGCTTCTGATAGAAGTACACTGTACTATACAGAACTCGTGAGAATTTCTCTTGGGGACACAAAACACTTGCTTCTTTTACCAGAATTCCTATTGAAGACAGGTTTTGGAGGGCACAAACTTGAAGCTGAAGTGTAAGGTGTGCTCCAAGGATATACTTAGCATACTCCACCTACTAATGAACACAAAAGCTAGTCCAAAGTTAAAACATGCTAGTGCGGATAAGGTGGACATCGTGTCCTCGGCTTCATTGTTTCACTGCCCAGATTTGCCGCACTACAGTAGAACCAGAGTACCAATCATAATTGAATTGAACTGAAAGAATTTGTAATTAATATTCTACATACATTATAGACATGTCAATAATTTTTCTGCTGACAACTGGTACTTCTACATTCCTGATTATTTATATCAAATACGACAGAACAAATAACTTTGGATAAATAGTGTCAGATGGTGATAGCAAATCATCAAGAAGTATTCTGGCTCTTTTGGTTTTAATTTAACTGGCTTTTATCCATTTTTTGTTCTCATAATCTTATAATGAAACTCAGATATAAGATAATTGGCAGCAATTTCCAGTACAATAATATTTATCAGCAGTAAGAATATTGGCAGAATTTCTCTGACTGCTGGCTCATTTCAATGTCAGGTCATCCCAAGTACTGTGACTCTATGGAGCTTATGACCATATTTCCCCACTGTGAATGTTCACAGCATCTGCTTTAACACTGAAGTTCTGCTGCAGCATTTCAACAATGAGGTTTCACAACAATATGGTCTTTCATGAGAAATTACATCAGATGTACAAGAGCATCAGGGAAAAAGGAAATGGAAAGTTCTATTTTTTGTGTGTTTTGAGAAGGGAAATAAATTTGATAAGAGTTGGAAAGACGCTTGCCTGTGAACACACAGGGCAAGATCCTGTTATATTTCCACATGATTAACTGCACCTACTTGCATGTGAAATACCCCAATTTCTAATAGCCCTACTGAAAACCAGAGATAGTATTGCTGGTAGAAAAGTGTAGTGAACATGTGCTCACAAATTAGGTACTGTCATTCTTGTATTTTTTTTTCTAGAGTATTTGAAGTGGTGTTTTAAAAATTTGACATAAAAGCCAGAGACTAGTTTGTTGGATGTCCTTACAGGGAATATTCTGTTTTTCAGATACAAAAAGCAATAATACTCTTTATTTTGTCTTACTGAATATTTGTAACAAATGCTTTTTTCCTAGGCATAATGTTGTGAAAATACCCCTAAAAACTATCACTGGACTTTTCTTGAATTAGTAATAATTAGAAGAAATCAAATCAATTTCCATTTTACAAGATGGTCTTTTGATTTAAAAAAAAAAAATAATTCTGAATAATCTAAACAAAACAGCAAATAAAGGGTTTAATGTCTTAAAGGTATTTAAATTTAAGTTTTATATTTTTTTTGCTTCTAGTTAGATATTTTTACTTATTTTTTATTGTGTGTGAAATAGGAAATTGAATTCTGATACCCAAGACAGTGAGTGACTAAGTTCTGTACAATCAGCTTATCTAACACTTTACCCCCAATAAATATTTTATTGGATTTGAGTATAAAATAGGCTGACAGAAAATGTAAACTACTTTATTGATATAAATGTTCCCCCAGAGACTCAAAAATAAGATGTAAATAAGCACTATATTTCTGTATGAAATTTCATGTCCCCTGACATGTGCACAGGCCTAAAAGTTCCTATATGTACTGCTATGTATTCAGACATGTTATCTTTACCAACACTTTTTTTTCCCACTTATAACTTGCGGAGGTATTTTGTCATTTACAGATACAGAAATATAGTTCAGTGGCTATTTGTAGAATATGAAGCTTTTGAAGCAGCAGGAAATTCAGCCTGTGATAGTGCTATTGACAGGTGAAAGAGTCTTTCCACATTTGGAGAATGATGGCTCAAGAAGAACTGTAAAAGTATACTATAACAGGTTTAGAGATATTTCATCTACATTTATGATATTTATGTTAAAATGGTAAATGGACAAAATTTTTAAATTTAATGTGATTAATCTAGACCATTCTGAAGTGGAGGAGAGGAAGAGCCAGTAGGTAATTAACTAAATTGTTATCCTGTTTATTGCAACACTAATTGAATTTTATGTTAAATACATAAGTTGTAGAAAAAAAAAATAGTTAGTTAGCTATTATTAGTATTTTATTTCTTTATGAACTTACACCTACACAAATTTTTGCAATGAAAATCAATACATTTTAACATGTGAATGCTATGACATACTCATACTATATATATTAATATAGCAACTGATTTCAGAACCATATTAGTCAAAATATAGGTTGGATAGTTTAGACTTAAAATGAACAAAAAACAACATTTCTTTTTGGCTCTTCCTAAATGCCAAATCTCAATCTACATTTTGAATTAAATTTCTGTTTACAGAAAAATTTATTTTAGAACGAAGTCTATAAGAATCTCAGTAAGTTTTTATGTTAATAAGTAATACCAAGGTCATTTCAGTTAATGATTAATTTTGTATCTTTGTATCAGATTATATTTAATTCATTTATAGTATTCTAATGTACTGTAGCTCACTTAGGCAAACTTGTAGCAAAGGAGTTGGAAAATCCCTGTGTTAGTGGATATTTGAAGGCATAAGTGACTTACAATAATGATGTGAACTGTTGATAGCTAAAGGCAAACCAGAAACACCTTTTGTGCTACTCAGTCCTAGTTCAAAGCAAGAATGGAGAAAGAATAGGCAGGCTATGGTAGGCTTGTGTCAAACTTCTAAAGCTTGTGGCTGTCTTTTTGTAACTCTTAATGTCAATGATGTTTCAGGAGTCCTCAGGGATCTTTATTGCAGATGAGGAGAAAATGGAATAGTGTGCATGCCCTGTATATATATTTACACACTTGTGCAAAACTGAATACTAAGTGGAATACATAAAATGATAGCAAGTCAGAATAATTTTATCCCAGTCCTGACATCTTCTATAGTGAAGATGGCTATATAGCAGACTCAAAGGGCTTGTTTGTTCAAAAGTTTGTTTCATTTCACCCAAATTTATCTGTTGATCTTATAAAAGATAGTACCTATCCCTGACAACCTCTTCTTCTTTATGTGGTAGAAGATAGTGGAGAATCAATCTCTTGTGTAGCTTTCTAACTGTATATCAGCATTATGGGAAGTTTATTTCACCACACACAAACAGATTCTTTAATCAGGGAAGTTTCATCTGTCAGTCACGTGGCACTGCCACTCATAACCAAATGTTGCACTTACTAAAGGATAGGAAAGTATCTAAAAGAAGGTAGGAGATAAAGAGTGTTACAATGGCTCATGCTGTCAAATCAGCATTAAAATATCATCACATCACCTATCAAACAACTTACATTTTCAGGGTTTTAAATAAATGTCTTTGTATGTTTGATAAGGAGATTAAAATAATGAAATAAAACTATTTCTTGTGAAGTTCAGCTCATCTGAATAACCAAATCACTTTGGCCCTTTTTATAGGGAATGAAGACAAACAGACCTTTTTAGAATTGAACAGTTCATCTGATCTATTTTAGTTATCTACTGTAGAATGAGATGAGTCACACCTCATAAGTTACCATTTACTCTAAAAGACAGACAACTGATTTAGATGTTTATATAAGCTGTTTACATATGCAATACTGAGAGCTAGTTAAAATGAATGCTACCCCTTTTGTCTGGAATCTGACCATATTTGCTTGTTTCTTTTTTGTCAACAAAGTGAAATTGCAGGGATGTGCGAATATGTACATGGAAACAATCTTTTAGCAAGGAAATAATAATACACCTCTGTAATCCATTTGTACTGTGTGCAATTATACATACTTCTCCTGACACCCCTGTTAGTAAACTAAACATTGTCAGGGCATCAGTATGAGTCTGGGAAAGTGATTGTCTAGACTGCTGAAGTGCTAGGGTAAACACTAGTATGCTTCTAGCTTGGGTTGTCCAGCACTCTCCCAAATAATCTTGGGGCATAATGTAGTAGACAGTGTGAGCTAAATTCCTAGGTGATGGCTCATAGACAGCCCTAGTTTATTGAAGGGTCATCAAGTTTAACAGTGCATGGCTATAGTCAGAGTATTCTCAGCAGTCTTGAGGCTTGACATTTAAGATACTGGTGCAGACAGAGATGCAGTGGCTAAGTGATGGAATAGCATTCTTTTGTGGGTGAGCTAGTATAGCCTACTATATAAAGAAAGAACCAAGGCTCAATTTACAGTAAAGGTAGAAAATAAGTGTTTACAGAAGCTGAATGAACTGCCTGATCTGACCACCTATATAAATAAGAGCTAGTTTGTTTTCTTGAGGTTCATATTTCTCTACTGACAATGAAAGGAGACTAAGCTAGCTACTTCAAATTTAGCCTTCTAATTTTCAAAAGCCTGAGTTATAACAGGTAAATCCCAGCCTCTGTGCCCAATTTATGAACAGAGAAAACAAGAGCATTTTGTGTTTTCAGAGGATTCAGTTGATGGACAGCTTTAGCATTTGTGCAGGAAGAAAAGCAAGGTATTAGACTCCTTATGTTTTTGTTTTTGTTTTAATCAGATGAAGCTGATCTTCTCAGGGCCAGGAGAAAGGCAATAAGAAAAGTATGATATCAGCTCTAGTTTGTGCATTTGAAAAATTGTGAAAGGTTGTCTATGGATATGTTATTTACCATAAAAATGTCTGATTCTCTCCTAATCAGTGAAGGACCTCATAGAATCATAGAATGGTTTGGGTTGAAAGGGACTTTAAAGATCATCTAGGTCCAAGACCCATTAGACCATGTTGTCCAAATCCTTATCCAACCTGGCCTTGAACAATTCCAAGGAGGGGGCATCCACAACTTCTTTGTGCAACCTCATGTAAAGAATGAACTGAAACCAGCAAACTGAAGGGAAGATCAGCAGCCTGATTCAGAACCACTTAAGGAAGCTGTTCAGTAAAATAAAACAGCAAAATGGAAAACATTTGTAGAATTAGAGTGACTTCTTTGGGGAGGGGACATGATGGTAACAAAGGAAGAATTCACAAAGAAGAAGAATCTGGAGTTGAGAAAGATTAATTTGGAACCACTCTTTACTTAGCTTTACAAACTGGACCTCAAGGCAAAATAAGAGGTTTAGAACGCATCTTTACATTTTAGCAATGCTGTATGGAGAAAATGCAGAGAGGAGAAGAGCTGTAGCTACTCAGGGTAAAACTGTTCATTCCAAAGAGTACAGAGGGAGTTGTTTACCCCATTCAGCATATTAGTAGGCCAAAAAGGGGAATGCTAATTGAAAATGAGTTTAGGAATATTTCTTTGTTTCAGCAAAAAATAAACTGAAACCACACTATTTTGACAGTGGAATGAATGAAATAATCTTTGCATTTTCTCCCTGAGTTACCACTATGGTCTGCTGGCTTAATTATGGAGATTAGATGAGGAGGTGAAGCTCCCACTTAGTGCCAAATAGAGGGTCAATTCTTCCTTTCCTCTGAATAAAAGAGAATGAAATAATAGAAGTGGTATAAATTAATAACGTGGTTACTAATCTCTTTTAAGCTAGTGTAGGTACTAGGCTTTCTTCAATAAACTAATGGCATAATCAAATATCAAATGAATAATTAGTTCTTGGTGTTTTGGTTTCTGATTTACCCAAATTATATGTAATTTGTCTTTGGTCACTGTTGGTACATCTAATCCAAATGAATCATGAGAATATAACTTACATCAAGATCAGATTAATTGACATTATATTTTGTTTGATATTTTATAACTCCTTGTCTTTTTTTCTTCATTACTCTTCCCGTATCTGTTTGCAGGTTTTGACCTTGTCAAGTGTGAAGATCCTGGCATACCAAGTTATGGCTATAAGATCCGAGATGAAGGACATTTTGTAGATACTGTCATTTTATACAGCTGTAATCCTGGCTATACAATGCATGGTAGTAGCATTATGACGTGCTTAAGTGGAGATCGAAGAGTTTGGGACAAGCCTTTGCCTACTTGCATAGGTAATCTGGGTTGTGACAATGAAGGAATTCCATCTGATGTTTCAAGAAAAACAACAACAACAACAACAAATATTCTGTCTTTCTATACTGATAATAATGGTATAAATATATTTTAAATTTCAAGTGAAGATTTAATGTTGGCATCCAAGTATGCCTTCTCTGAAATAGATGGTTGGCTTACTAATGGCTACAAAACTGCTGGGAAACAATTATTTCTATAGAGCAGCCTTTGATTAAGGACTACTGCTTTGATTCTGATGATATCCTGGGTGATCGAGTTTGATACGATATAGGAGGCTGTGGTATTGTCTAAACAGTTGACAAGCTAAGCAAATCCATCATAAAGCAAATAAAGGGGTCTTGTTACCTCATCTGTTTTCATAAGAAATTATTTCAGAACCTCTTTCCTATGAAGCTAATTTCTAATTTTCATCCCACATTGGTTGATTGTTTTATCTGCATGTTCTTGAGTCATTGTTGCTATGCTACAATACCCCATCTGTCAGAGCCTTGTGGTAGATCTTTTCTTTAAATATCATGTCTTCAAGTGTCTAAAATTGTGTTTTGTTACAATAAATAAATGTTAGCCAGAGAAGTACTAGGAGAGATACATAAAATAACTGAAAACCAGTATAGCTATTGACCACTGTACCTTTGCTAGTCAACTTCCTTCAGTTTTGTTTTCCGGTCCAGCATGACTTCCTGAGTTCAAATTTCACATTAACTCCCCATGAGTCCTCGTGAAAGTCCTTCTTTCTTCGTGTCTTCTGATGCTTAGATGCTTAGTTTTTGCCTCCACTATCTGCTGCAGGCAGGCCACCAACTGCTTTCAGCACTCACCTGACCTGCAGGATCCTTGCTTATTGCCTCTCTCTGGGTGCTACATTTTTCGTTCCAGGAGCTGCTTCCTTGTCATGGTCTAGCCTCAGCTAGCTACAAAGCATCACACCACTGCTCACTCAGTGCACCCTCATGGGACAGGGGAGAGAATCAGATGAGTAAAAGTGATTCAGTTAGTGGGTTGAGATAAAGGCAGTTCAATAGGTGAAGCAAAAGCTGCACACAAAAGCAAAGCAAAACAAGGGATTCGTTCACTACTTCCCATCATCAGGCAGTGTTCAGCCATCTCCAGGAAAGAAGGGCTCTATCATGTGTAAGGGTTTCTTGGGAAGGCAAAATGCCATAACTCTGAATGTCCCCTCCTTCCTTCTTCCAGAATTATATTCTGGAAGCATACCATATGCTATCATATGGTATGAATTATCCCCTTGGTCAGTTGGTCTCAGGTCTCCTGGCTGTGTCCCCTCCCAGCTTGTGCACTCCCAGCCTACTCACTGGTGGGGTGGTGTGAGAAGCAGAAAAGGCCTTGACTCTGTGTAAGCACTGCTCAGCGATAACTAAAACATCCCTGTATTATGAACACTGTTTCCAGCACAAATCCAAAACACAGTCCCATGCTAGCTACTGTGAAGAAAATTAAATCTATCCCAGTCAAAACCAGCACATTCCTGCTGAACACATTCACAGACCTGCAGTCTACAACAGAACAAGCTCCAGTCTACAACGGAACAAGCTCCCTTCCTTTCAAAAGTTTACCTTAGCCAGATGGTGAGTGCCAGGAAAAAAAAAATAAAAATCAGGGAACAATATTTCTGCGGTCTTAATAGATGTGTTATTTTTCCCACTTGATTCTAGAAATATCTCTACAAGTTTTCTCTTATACATATAACAGGTTGAAATAGCTCTTTCGAGTTTTGATTTAAAGACTTTTCTGGTTCTTCATACATGGAAACTCTTCAGTTTAATTGACTAGCTTCCTTTTCCTGTCAGTTTGCCCTTTTATAGAGAAGAACCATAATCAATTCTACCTTTGCCTATCTCCCTATTTAAATTAAATGAAGTCATTACTCTAGGGTCATTTTCTGTAATATTTTCTTGTGCCTGTGTTCCCTACCAAGTAAGTATTTGAATCAATACTAAAATAATTGTTTGTTTCAAGTCTATTAGGTGAATAAATCCATCCTTCTATTTCATTTTCTTAAGAGAAAACAAAACAAAAACAAACAAACAAACAACAACAAAAAAACCCAACAACAGCATATTCCAGTCTGACCTGGAGGAAGACAGGGAATCCAGGATTAAGGGAATCTAAAAAAAAATCCCATATTTACTCCTGTAGAACATCTTTCATAACTCTTCAAATTATTTTTGACCAGTATGTATGGTTTTTAATGCTGATCTTGTTTAGTTTACTGCATCACTACTATGTAATGCTTCCTCCACTTCCATATCTTTACCTGTATTTCCAGTATTCTTGATAGCAGTATACTTTTAAGCTCCTATATTGCACTTTTTTTTTTTTTTAATTATGCTTTGATTTTGTAATTTGCATTACTAGATTGGATTTCTGTATTTTAATACTAAGCTTTTGGAAACAGTTATACCAAAATCTCTTATTTCTTGAGGATCTCTCTTCATCTCTAAGTGGAATTATGTCCCAATATCAACAGAATAGTTAATATTCTTTTATTATCCTGAGGCAGATTTTGTTCTTCCTTTCTTTCTGTTCAACCACAAAGCTATCTTTCTATGCACCTTTATCTCTTTACATATCTTTTTATTTTCTGTTCTTGTTCCTATATTTTAAATCAAATTTAGGGATTGCATAAGTTTTGAATATACTCCCTCTTCTTGTTTCTCAATTTAAAATTCTTGTGAAACATTAATTAGCTCCCTAAAAATTCAAATGTTCACCATTCTCTCTGAAAATCTAAAGGTGAATCTTTCTAAACAGCTTTTCAGAAACAGTCTGTTCCCTTCACAAAACTGTTATGATTTGTCTGCTGTTCTGTGCAGAGCAAAACTTGGCATGAAGATCCCTAAAAAATCAGTTAGGTAACTCCAGATAATTTCAGGCTCTCGTTTTGCCCCCTCCAATGTTATTTATATAGTCCTTTCTTTCTTCAATTTTATTATATGCTATCACGATTTCATCTCTTCCTACTCTGATTTCACTGGATTCCTATTCTTCCTTTTTCTTAAGTCATCATGAACTTACAAACATCAGTTTCTTTCTTAGACACATTTTTTTAATATTGTTCTGTTTGTGGAGACCTATTATTTTTTTGCTTGTTATGTTTTACAGAACCACACAGAAGCAGAGTAGTTGGGGTTGGAAGTGACCTCTGGAGATCATCTAGTCCAACCCACCTGCTAAAGCAGGTTCACCTACCACAGGTTGCATTAAATTGTGTCCAGGCAGGTTTTGAATATCTCCAGAGAAGGAGAATCTACAGCCTCTCTGCACAGCCTGTTCCAGTGCTCTGGCACCTTCAAAGTAAAGAAGTTTATCCTCATGATCAGATGCAACTTTCTGTGTTTCAGATTGTGTCTGTTGCCACTTATCCTATTGTTTGGCACCACCGGAAAGAGCCTGGTCCCATCCTTTTAACACCCACCTTTGAAATATTTATAAGCATAAATAATATCCCCTCTCAGTCTGCTCTTCTCCAGGCTGAACAGACCCAGCTCTCTCAGCCTTTCCTCATAAGAAAAATGCTCCAGACCCCTAATCATCTTGTTAGCCCTCCACTGGACTCTCTCTAGTAGTTCCTTGTCTATCCTGATCTGAGAAGCCCAGAACTGGACACAGTACTCCAGATGCAGCCTGACCAGGGCAGAGTAGAGGGGGAGGAGAACCTCCCTCCATCTGCTGGTCACATTTTTCCTAATGCACCCCAGGATACCGATGGCCTTCTTGATCACAAGGACACATTGCTGGCTCATGGTTAACTTCTTGTCCATCAGGACTCCCAGGTCCTTCTCTACAGAGCTGCTTTCCAGCAGGACAACCCCTAACCTGTACTGGAGTTATCCTATCTAGATGCTGGACCCTACATGTGCCTTTGTTGACCTTCATTAGGTTCCTCACCACCCTACTCTCTAGCCTGTCCAGGTCTCGCTGAATGGCAGCACAGACTTCTGGTGTATTGGCCACTCTTTCCAGTTTTTTGTCATCAGCAAACTTGCTGAGAGTGCACTTTGTCTCTTCATCCAGGTCATTGATGAATAGGTTGAAGAAGACTTGACCCAGTACTGATCCCTGGGCAACCTCCCTAGCTACAGGCCTCCAACTAGACTCGGTGCCACTGATCACAACCCTCTGACCTCTGCCATTTAGCCGTTTTTCAATCCATCTCATTGTTCCCTTGTTTAACCCATACTTCCTGAGCTTATTATCTAGGAGGATATTATGAGAGGCAGTGCCAAAAGCCTTGCTGAAGTCAAGGTAGAGACATCCGCTGCTTTCTCCTCATCTACTGAGACAATCATGCCATCATAGAAGGCTATCAGACTCGTCAAGCATGATTTCCCCTTGTTGTATCCATGTTGACTACTCCTGATAATCTTCTTTTCCTTCACATGATTGGAGGTGACAACCAGAATTTTCTGTTTCATCATCTTTCCAGGGATGGAAGTGAGGCTGATTGGCCTGTAGTTTCCTGGGTCTTCCGATGAGCAAAAGCTGAGAGAGTTGGGGTTGTTCAGCCTGAAGAGGAGAAGGCTCCAGGGAGATCTTATTTAAGCCTTTTAGTACTTAAAAAGGGGCCTATAAGAAGGATGAGGACAGAATTTTAGCAGGACAAAGCGTAATGGTTTTAAACCAAAAGAAGATAGAATCAGGCTAGACATGAGCAAGAAATTTTTTTACCTTAGGGGTGGTAACATATTGACACAGGTTGCCCAGAGAGGTGGTAGATGCCCCATCTCTGGGAACATTCAAGGCCAAACTCTATGGGGTTCTGAGGAACCTGTTCTAGTTGAAGATGTCCCTCCTCATTGCAGGAGGTTTGAACTAGATGACCTTTGAAGGTCCATTCCAACCCAAAATATTCTATTATAGCATTCTAGGATTCTTGCTCTTCTCGAAGATGATGGATATTTGCTTAGCAATCACATATGCCTGTTCGCTCAGCGCTTGTGCGTGCATCCCATCATGGCCCGTGGGTATGTGAGTGTCCAGTTTACCCAAATAATCTCAACTCAGTCCTCCTTGACCAAAGGAAAGTCTTCATTTCTCCAGACTTTCTCTCTTACCTCCAGAGTCTGGGAATAATGAGGGCCGGCCTTGGCAGTAAACACTGAAGCAAATAAGGTATTCAGTGACTCTGCCTTTGTATCCTACATCACCAGGGCACCCACATCATTCAGCAGCAGGCCAACATTTTCCCTAGTCTTCCACATCCCTACATACTCTAAAAAAGTTCCTACATTCTTCTCAAGTGTTCTGTCCCTTTTTCCACATTCCCTAAACTTCCTTCTTCCACTTAAGTTTGATCAGAAGCTCCTTGTTTATCAGCATAGATCTCCTGCTCCCTTTACTTGATTTCTTGCTCATAGGGATGCACTGATATTCATCTTGGAGGAAGTGATGCTTAAATATTAACCAACTTTCTTGGACCTCTTTACCTTCTACAGCCCTAAACCATGGGAGCCCTCCAAGTAGGACTTGAAGAAACCAGAGTTAGCTCTCTTGAAGTCCAGGGTTGTGATCCTACTTGCTGCCTGATCAGAATTTGATATTTGCTGTTCTCTATAGTGACATTTACATTCATCATTGATTTTACAATCATTTCATTCTCATTCACAAAAAATTTCAAATCCATACATAGACATATTTGACATATTCTACACCTAGTAGTTTTCAGCAGTACACTGCTATATTAGTTTTAGCATTCCTTTTATTTTTTTTTCCATGTTCTAATTCTTAATGAAGAAAAAAAAATAATTCCTGTAACTCTGTCTCTAGAAGATTATAGAACTTGGTTAAATATAAGTCACTTCTCTTAGTTATAGTATAGTTATTTACTTTATGTAATATATTATTTGAAATTATGATTTTACAGTGTACTTACTTTTGCATATTAAAAAAAAAAACATTTTTTCTATTTCTTGTTAGAATCACTTTTGAAAATTTACTTCTGATCTGCTAAAAATGATATAATTTTTTCAAAGCATATGAACTATATAATGCATCATTCCAAGTTTTATCATGTATTCTGTTTCTAAATTAGTCTTCTCAGAATTTTTAAGCAAATCTGTCAATTAGTTTGAGTTTAAACAATTTTGGTTTCACTAGTTATCTTGAGTTCCTTCCTAAATACAGTACTGAATCCATCATTTCTTTATCTGTAGTTATCTGTCATAGTGAGTATTGCATACTTAACTTTCTTGTATAATGAATCTTAACTGAAATCTTTCACAAAGTCTACATTTGAAAAAAAAAAGTACTATAGTGGCTTTCTGCCATGTTTCTGTAAATAATATGTAGTCTTTTGAGTGATCAAACCAGCAGGATATATAAGTAAATCAGATACTCTGTTTCTGACTGCCTTCGTTCTTCCATCATCTGTGTCTTACGCTATGCCTGATGTACATCTGTGCTTGACGACTTCCTGATGGTAACCTTTTAATGCCACTATTTGTAAGGCAATACTGTAAATGAAGTAGGAATTTAGGTACGTCACTTAGCTGACGAGTTACTGTTCCTTTTTTGTTCAGTGGCACCTAACTGTTACCCAGTTCCAGTTTTATCAGGATGTGTCTTTATAGTGGCCAGATAACTGCATGATGCTCTAAACAAACATAAGAATCATCTGATTCCTGATGCTTAGCACTGCAATTGATCTCTCCACAAAGTTAAGATGACATTGATAATAAAAAAATGTTTTAAACCAGACACTGAATACTTTCAAATCATAGCTTTCTGATTTACCCTCTTACATTGTGGGTATATGACCTTTACACCTTTACATTTTTAAATACTAAAGGAAATTACTAGGCAATACCTAGCTGCTTTTTGATGCAGTTAAATTTCAAGTTATATAGAAGTATCTTGAAAGCATTAAACTGAAGGCATTTTAACATTAGAGCAACAGAGAAAGCAAATTATTTACAAAATTCAATAGTGTAAAGTCTGAATTTGAGCATTCAGTGTTACTTAGAAAAGCAAAACATGTAAGATGGGATATTTCTGAAGCATTTTTTTCTTTCTCGCCGATGCTAAAATTGCATTTTTTTAAATCTCATTTCACCCTGAACTCCTCTTGTCAGTAAAACAACATAATCACAGAAGTCTGGTTTATTGCTTTATAAAAAGGTAGGAATGAGATCATGTGCATTTTAACTCATGTACATGTCCTGGCTTGTACGTATGTGTACTGCTTCAGAGATATTAGGTCCTTCTGATACCTTTTTAGAAGACAGACAGATATGGAATGCACAAAAGATGGAAGTGTAGATTATTATGGTCTTGTTAAAAATAAATGCAATCCTTCTTTTGTAGCGGAGTGTGGTGGTCAAATTCATGCTGCTACATCAGGGCGCATTTTGTCCCCTGGTTACCCAGCACCATACGACAACAATCTTCATTGTACTTGGATTATTGAAGCGGATCCAGGAAAGACAATAAGGTACATGCTTAATTTCAATATTCATTGTTGACTTCAGTATTTGATAAATTGTAGTCTGTGCTTTACATTCTCACACTCTTCTACACATTTTTTTGTTTATTAACTCCTCCTTACGTTAATATAGTTGATGCTTGTCATGGTGGCATTTATGAGTGTCATCTCTCTAGGGAAGTTGAGTACCTTATTTGTGTAGGAGACAACTAGGGACCTGATTGAGAACTGTGAATTCCGTTAGATAAGATGGCTATAAATCTTCAGTGTGATAGAGTGGTGCACTGCTATATCTTTTTCTAGCTGTAAACAAACTAAAGTGCCAAGCTGTCAACTGTGGTTTCAAAATTCTTCCCTTGAGTCATTGTACTGCCATTCTTTGATATCTTACTGTCACAATAATTTGTTTTAAATATAATATAATTATTCAACACTATTTCTTAAATATGTTACCTCAAGCAGCTGTAAAGTTCCTGACTCTACCAGGAATGCTCAGATATCAGGTATCTTGGACCTTGTTAGGTATCTATCAGGAACTGTCTTTTTGCAGTGAATGCTTTGATCTGATGAGGATTTGACAATTAGCAGAAGCAACAGAGAGATTATTGCTATACAGCTTCATATATTAATGCAATCTGAAGGGCTTCAATTTTCCATTCCCCTTCTCTTCTGTCATATCATTATTAACATATATAAAATTTTGAAGTATGTATCAGACTTCTTCCCCATAATCAGTTTATAATACGACCAGCAATATCTCAGAAGATGTTGAGATTTTAATAAGAGAAGAATACAGGAGTGGGAAAAAGCTTAATAGATAAAGACTGGAAGATTTCTCCACATAGAGTAGTCAGCATAACAAAAAGATTTGGAAATTAGAACAATACAGATAATGAGGGAAACACAACTGGTGACTAATGCATGAAATAAATATACATGCCAAGAATTCAATGCTGTAATCTAGAACTTTTATTTCTATAGTGATTTATGAAAGGATAATGGAAGGATCAGTGAACTGAGGCAGAAGGAAAGTAGTAATACGAAAATAACTTTTAAAACTGTTTTTCCTTATCAGTTTGACGTACTGACAAAAAAGACTTTGCTTTTGATCTATACTTTGCTATTGATGAATAGCTAAATCACTCAAATAGAAGAAATACAAATATTTAGAGAACATTTCAGCTCAGTTTTTCTGTAGTAATACACAGATTTAAAAACTTTGAAATGGCAAGTTCTATTCAATATTCAAGCTAGCTTGTCCACTCTAAACAATAATTTGCTGTGAAAGCAAGAATGTAACAACATTTAACTTCTACTCAAGATAGATAATTTCTGTAATTTTAAAATAATTTATTGATATTAATATGTTTAATGATATGCATCAGGGATTAGTTTTATACTTCAGTAACAGGAAAGAAGTATCCATTAAGTGTGTTACTTCAGAATATTCGTTATTTATTAATTTCGAGCAAAAAGTTCATGACTAGCAAGCTGTTCCATTATTCAGTTTATGTGGACAAGAGTTTTAACTGATTGCTTAAATGAAAATTACTGCTTTTAAAAATTAAACAGACAAAAATATAAGCAAATGGCAAGTTATTCACTAGGAGTTTTTTTCCCTTTTTTATTCTTAATAATCCTGTTTCACTAAGCCAAATAATGAGTTTGTTCCATCATAGGTAATTTCAATGCATCATCTACATTTCAATAACAATTTCCAAATTAATTGTTTCCAATTAATGACAACTGTAATAAATAAATATTAACACAAAACTGTTTGAAATAAAAAAAAGAAGTTTTGATATTTACCTGTTAGATTTCTTGAATGTTAAAAATGTAAACAGTCAGAACTTTAAGCTGATGCACATATTTTGACTAATAACATAGCAGTCTTGAACACCTTTCTAAATCTAATACTTCACCTGGAGATAAATACAGATGATTCTATTGTAGTATAATGCTATTTTAAAATTAATTTTAACATAAGGCTAAGGTAGGATAGTACATTTTCTAGAATGACATGTTGAAAGAAAACGCCATCTCTGTGCTATGTATGCTACTGTGCAGTAGCTACTGCTTTTTTTCAATTGCATATAATTTAAGGCAATCAGTGTTCTTGGTATCCTCAGCCGAATAAGGAGAAGAGCTCTTTGATGAAATCATAGTTCTTATCCTTTACAATATTTATTATAAAAATAAGTTAATTTAGAGAACAAGTACTATATGCCCCATAATGGTGTTTTCTGTAGTTCAGGCATTTATAGAACAGAATAGCATCTCTTTCACAAAATCAGCTCATCCAACAGTAAAAATGGATAACTTTTCAGGATATCATTCCTTCTTCAGTCCTAAACAGCATCTCAAAATTAAGTACGCTTTGGGAATGATTGCTTAGAGTTTTGTGTAATGGTATTTAATGGGTAATGTACAGTGCTTTTACTTTCTCTTTTCAGTCTGCATTTTATTGTTTTTGACACTGAGGTTGCTCATGACATCTTGAAGGTATGGGATGGGCCTATAGAAAGCAACATACTTCTGAAGGAATGGAGTGGCTCAGCCCTTCCAGAGGATATTCACAGCACTTTCAACTCATTAACACTACAATTTGACAGTGACTTCTTCATCAGCAAATCAGGCTTCTCCATTCAGTTTTCAAGTATGTAAATACTTTTTCATCTCAAATACAGTAATAATAATATACACTATTTCTATATGCTATTCTTATATACATGAACAATGCTTCATCTTATAAGTTTCTCCATCTTAAAAAAGGATATTATATTATCTCAATTATTTGTATATTTATGCAAATAGCTAAGACTAGGGTGATTTTTTTTTATTTACTTTGAATGTTTAAGTGATCTTATTCCTTATTTTGTACAGCAACTGCATACCTAGCATTATCTAATTAACAATATTTAACAGGTCACAACAGGTTTGTACATACGTAAGTTTTCTTCTTCACTGATAGTTTTCAATGTTCCCACCAATCATCAGTAATAATATATTATTTCATGTTTATATCTTATGTTGTTTGGAGGGTTTTTTTCATCATAACATTGGTTGCATAATGCATCATTTTTATGACCTTAATCACTGTTTGTGGTTAAACTGAGTAATAAAATATATATTACTTTGTTGAAACATATTTTAAAATTTACTATTAAACTAATCAAATTCATCTTCAGGTCTAAAGTGAAAGCTCCTTTATATACAGAGGAATTATGATCAATATTGAAAAAGTGATCAATAATGTAAAACTGAGTATGTGGGGTTTTTCTATATTATGACTCAAGTGTTAAAGACAGAGGGTAGGATGGCAGGGAGCCTATATCATTGTCTTTGACTCAGTTGTTGCATCCTTATATATCTAGTTATAATATAGGGAAGTTTATTTCTGCTCAGGAACACAGAAAAACTGTAAATTAATAAAATGTGTGAGAATAGGAGTATTATTTAAAACATTTTCTTTAGATGCTGTCCTTCAGAACTAAAGGGAACTAATAAACTTTCAGTCATTACTTGCATGAGGAAATATACTTTGGGGGTTTCCTGGTCTGCATATAATGCATTTTACATGTTTATTTCATTTTGCTTGATTTTTTTTTTTTTTTTTTTTTTTAATGTTGTACCTCCCAAACCACAGTCTCTTTCATAAGGTCTAAGATACCTAGTTAAAAGTATGCAAAATTAACTAAGGACAAAGAACACAACAAATGTTTCCAAAACTTATGACCAGTGTGCTATATAATATTCCATTTTTCATGTTGCTTGAATAAAGTTAACTTTTACATTTGTGGAAATGAAGTGGTCTTTTTTTACTCTGTTAGGGTTAGCAAACATTTTATGTTGTATTATATGAAATGTTCATAAGTTTTTGCACAAGGAAAAGTTTTAGTTCATTTAGTTCATAAGTTTTAGCAGAAGGAAAATATTATATTTAAGCAGTTAGATTTAAAAACACGTTCTTTGACCTTCAGAGACACTTATAGTAAGTAGGAGACAATTTAATGCTTTAAGAGTGAAGAACTGATTTGGTCATCTTAGTATAATATCTGATGGATGCACTCAGTGATCATGTTGACAATTGTAGAGTATGTCTCACTGGAATTAATTGGAATTAGCGGTGAAGAACTGGATGCCTCAGCTCAAGTGAAGGGAATATATTAATGTTTCATCCACTCTGCTTGACAATTGAATGTTTTATTATATTTTAATGATAAGGAATAAAAAATATGTTTTAAAAAATATGTTAAGTAAATGTTCAATTGTTTCTTCTAAAAATCAGAGCTTTGTTTACTTAGTCTCCTTGGGGCAGTGGGCAGACCCCTGTGGCTTTGGTCTGTAAAGGATTTAAACTGATTAATCTATGATTAAGTGAGGATCTTGCATGCTTTATTATTCATCATGTGTTCAAACTGTGGGCCAGTTTATAGCAAAGCTGCACACAATATTGAACTTTCACTGCCTTAGTAGTTTGTAACTCACTGAATAAAATAATCTTGAGTTGCTTCAACTTTTTTTTTCTGGTAATTGCAGAAGATGTAGATGTTTTACTGCAAGTTCTATGAAGATAACTGCTCAAGTTTGGTGTCACTTGAAGGATTTTCAGATGTTGCATTTATTCATGAGTATATTTTATTTTAATATGAATTACGATCCAAGAAGTAAACTTCAGGTGCAGAATTGTACATGATTGGAAAACCTTCAGTAATACGGACCTTTTACACATTCAGCTTCTGTATTGGGTTATGCAATTGGGATGAGTGTCCATGTCAATGAATCCCTACGTAAGGGGTCATATAAAGGCTATTCTTCTGAGAGTATTGGGTCAAATGCACAGCTTAAAGACAAAGCTTTAAAATGCTAACCTTCTGCTGGACAATTTGTTTCACTGTGCTGTGAATGTGCTGATCACTTTCTATATTTGCCCTCTAGAATATCCTTATTGCATCTGCCCCAAAAAGAGGTACTATGAGAGGACAGTATGAGATTGATCAGAAAATATCACCTATAAATTATTTACTCTTTATTGTAAATGTAATTAAAGGTATTTTTAGTGGAAAAATATGTGCCTGAAGCTTATGAAATGTTTGAACACTATTAGAAGTGTCTTTTCTTGCCCACTCAGCTCAGCACGTAGAGCAGAGGACACGAACTGACAAGAGTGATTATGTTAATTGTAATCAGTCTAATGCTTTTCATTAAAACTTAATTACCATTTAATCATGCATAAAAGGACAAAAAATGGAGTTCACTGTACAAAATTGACCTTTACTCTGGGGGTTAAATACATTTTAACTATGTATTACAAGCCAGGGATGTCAACCAACTCTTTCTGGTTGTGATACAAAAAGTGAAAACAAGAAGATTGTAAGCAGATATGATATTTAGTTTCTTTACTCCAAAGAAACAAAGTTACTGGCAGCAAAAACTTGCTGCCTAAGCAAACCATAAAACTAAGTTTTCTGACATATTTTAATTCTGTCCTACATGTCTAAGGTAAACAGGATAAATATCCCTCTGAAGTTGTGTTTTTCTTTTTATCACCTATAGGTCTAGATATACTAGCATACACTACATCTGAAATTTCTGGACATCTAAGGGCAGGTGAAATTAATCCTGCCCATCTTTTCACAGATTTCTAGTTCCCTTTTAGATGCCATAGGATATCCTTGTTGGTCTCCATCTGCCACTCCAGAAGGTCACACACCCATAAGTCCTTGGTTGTATCTTCCAGCCCTGTGCAAATACCTTGGATATTGTAAGGCATCTCAATGAGACAAGCCACCTATGTTGAAACAGATTAATCTTGCCCTGAATGTTTAATCTTCAACTACTCTAGTCTTCTGGAGGCACTTGGATCTCATGCTAGTGGATGGTCCATTGCTTTTACTGACCTGAAGCTTATTTTATTGAGAGCATTTTATATCTAACCATATAATTTATTTACTTTATATTTAACAAAACCAATAGAAATGGGATATGATAGGAACAATATGAGCAGTTGCCAATATCATTCTTACAGACTCAGCCTTATTTTAACAATCCCAAATAGTAGTTGCAACATTACAGTCTAGCCTTTTTTCATGAAGTAAATTCTCATCTGTTGTAGCTTAAGAGAACAGTATCCTTTTCTTAAGCTAAATGATGCATTCATAGTTCCTTGGCTAGTTTTGTAGATTTTGCTCCTCAAGGCTATAATACATCAAAGGATTATTCACTCTTGTTGTAATGGAAAAAACATATTTGGAAATGTCTGGCTTTTCTACAGTCCTACCCACATCTGATTGTTTCCTATGCTTACTGCTGGTTCTGTGGCACTGTTAATTTCTCTTCGTCATAGTATTCTGTAAGCATAGACTCTAATTAACAATATACCTAGCTCTGCTTTTGTGTGAACAGAAATGTTATCTTTCTTTGGATTATACAGAACAATGGGTAAAAAATTAATAAAGTAACAAGGAGATTTTTTTTCTCAATTTCTTTGTAAGATTTCTATCTTGTTAGAAGTACTTCAGATATTTATTTTATTAAAAGTGCAGATACAAAATGAAGGCATATGTATAGTTGGCTTGGTCTATGTTTTTTGGCTTTTTTCTGTTTTTTTTTTCTTCCAATAGTTTTAAAATTTACCCTTGTGAATGCAGATAAAAGCAGCGATGAGTAAAGATGCCCAACTAAACAACATAAGTCATCAATTATGATAGTAAAAATAAACAAGTTATACCAGCCAGCTAATTAGAACAATGATTTGGAAATTATTGTATCTGATGTTGATACATCTGTTGATAACTTGCTTCCTCTGACAAGAGCTTAAGCATCAGTGGTTCTATGTTTGATAGTTCCTAATGACACTGGGCATAATCTGGCAAATCTGTTTAGGAGATGATGCTTGCTTCTGCCCAGTTTTGTAATTCCATTTGACCATTTGTTTGTCTAAAGTAACTATGACAATAACTGTGTCACCTATTGAACTGTCAGAATACTGTTGTAAATTGTTCTTTCATTGCTGAGATATTTTTCATCATTTGCCTAATGGCCTGAGTTACTACATTAAAGTAGTATACGCATTTCCATGACAGAATCTTCATCGCTAAGATTTGTCATGCAACTGTTCCAGTTTGATTCACAGCTAAATTATCAAGAAAAGGGGGTTAGAACAAAAGCATATTTTAAAAGAAATTCACATATACATAATCAGATATATGCCTTGCTAACTAAATACATTTTGAGTTCAAAGAAAATGAAAACCATTAAAATATTCCTTGCTAAAATAAATAAAAGGACATAAGAATTTTATATTCTTGTAAAGTGTATAACCTAATCATTTCACAGTTCAGTCTCTTCTCTTGATTTCTGTGATGCTATAAATGTTGCATTACGTGCTCACAGTAACACAGTTTCATGCTGAACTGTGTCATAGCATTCTTATCCATCACGTAAACCATAGCCAGGACAAGGCATCTTCAGCCTCATAGAAGGCAGCGATTCTTCATTTGGTTTCTGTGAAAATAAGTGGAAATGAAAATTTTCGGTCAATTTCTTTGTCTCTAACCCTGTGAGCTTTTGCACTTCAGACTTAATGAAATAGACTACATTAGCATTTGAGTTTCTTTTTTCTTTACATTCTCGGGCAATATAGGACATGTAAATGTGAGGTTGAATCTAATTTGCGCTTTTCTTAGTCTATACATTTATGTATATTATGTGAGATACTTTTTAGATAGAAAATACTATTATTTAACATCTGGAAATTTAAAAAAAAAAAAAAAAAAAAAATTCTTAAGTCCTTCTCAGAGAGGAGTCTAGGTGAGGCTGGATCCAGAGTTAGCCTCAGGGTTAGTCAGTGGTTTATGTTTAAACAGTTAGACATCTGGAATCAATCCTTTATATCACTTAGCTAAGACTACAAAGTTTCAGTGCACTTGTTCCCAATTCACTTACTGAGCATCTGATGCAATAATTAATCTTTTAACCTCGGGGTGTGACCTTGAGAGGCATCCCTACACAAGGGCAGTTCTCAGCGTGCAGACCATTGCTGTGCAGGAGATCTCAAAGGGCTTTAGGCTGTCCACTATTTACAGAGTAAGATGATTGACTCATAGTCATATTTGCATGCCAGCTGCAGATGCTACTTTTTTCCAAATTTGGTTTGAGTCAGAGAGTCAGACATGGACCATTTCTGTGGCCAGGGGAGATGGGGCATTACCATAAATTAGCCCTTGGCTGTCATGTTATTATCTGTCTCTCCCGAATACACGTTGCACCTTGAGCTGGAGGGACGGTTATCACTGATCACAATTATGGGAAAAGGCCAGGTTGGTGGTGTGGGGGAGCACACCACTATAAGATCCTAAGTGCAATCAAACAGCTTTGATATGCCAAAATCCTTCTCAAACCTATTATACAAGCATAATACACTACACAAAGGGAAGCTTGTGCATTGCCTGCAATTCACAAGCCTAACTGCTGAAAGTTCTTTGTTATTTTTATAACCATATGGAGTAGAAAAAATAGTGTCTGCAGCACAATACTACAGCAAATGGCTTACCTGATTGTTTATCACAGACATAGTGAAAATAATATTGATGATGGTGATTTTTTTTTCTTGACCTACAATAGATTACAGGATAAACAAACTGATATAAAAACAAGTGTCCTTCAGGTGAAAGATAAATTAGGCAGAAATCTAACATGTTGCTCACAAGGCTACAGACACACAAAAATATAGTGTCATATTCTCAAAAGCCATCTATTGATCTTCAGTGTAGTTCTAAATCAAATTTCAAAAATGTAATTTGGGGGCCAAATCCAAATTAAAATCTAAAATGGGATTCTGGAAGGTTATTAAATTAAAAACAGAGAGGCTTAACACAGTGGCTGCCTACATATGGAGGTCTGAAACCTCTCTAGCAATCTGTGTTTTTCCCAGCTGCCCATTCTTCTGGCACCCACCTTGAGTTCCATCTTGAGGGTACTCAGAAGCCTGTTTGACTCTGAGCAGATGAGACAGTAAGAAACGGGTAATCTGTACAGGGTGTTACTCTATAACCTATTGAGTATCATGTAGCCTACTGCTTAGAACATGTGCAAAAACTGAGAAGCAAATATTTAGTTATTTTCCAGAGTAATGGAATTCAAATCCCTTCTCCTGGCTATACCATTTTAGGCACCTAATTTTTCTCAGTCATTTCTAAAAAGTCTAACTATGGAATTCGGTTTGATTTAGCATCTTTGAGTCTAAAATGTAGTTGTTGCTTTCCCTGCATTACAGCATATATTTTAATTTTTCAGCTTCAAGTTTCTGAATTCATCAGTTGTTTGTTGGGGTTTTTTTGTTTGTTTGTTTTGGTGTGTGTGTGTGTGTGTGTTTGATTGGTTGGTTGGTTGGTTTGCTTTGGTTTTTAGTTCCATATGACAATGTTACATCATAGCATGAGCATGACTTTTTGCATAAAAATATAAGATAGATATTAATTTCATGTCTGTATATTAGTGTAGGGTCTGAAAATAAAAGAGCTTGTTATAAAAGAAAAATGATGACAGAAGAACTGGTGATTTTTAATGTCCGGATTTCTTATCAATGCATGTACCCTCTATGCCCTTCAGGTATTTGCACAATACCAAATGAAGCAATAGTAGACTTGTAATTTTCGTGCAGTTACAGAACCCCTTGGGAAACTTGAGTTGTAAAACAACTTGGAAAGGAGACAAGTTGAAAAGTTGGCAGCCTGTCTAAATGTTCACTTTTTTGGATGATACATGAGTGCTTAAATATCTGCTGTATTGTTTGATTAAGATCAAGTGTATTCAGCATGATAAAAAGGTTGTTAGTTTCAAATATACAAAATAACTTCTGTGGCTGCAAGAACAAAGGCGTGAAGAACATTTTGGTGCTTATAAAACATCTCTCATTGTTTTTGAAGTTTAGAACTTTGTATATAAGAAATGGAGATTAATAGTGAAATGAATATTAAAAGCGATCAGTCCTTTGCAATTGGTGCACATTTGACACAGTCAAAGTGGGCAAAATGTTATTTGCTACAATACTATATTGCATAACCTTTTAAGAAGAAAATGAACATATTCAGAGATTTGTAAAAAAAACCCTACCGATTAATGACAAAGATGGGTTTATGATTCTTTAACACATATGCACTATGATGAACCATTTTTTAGAGCTGTTTTTGTCTATCAAATAAGAAATAACTTTTCTGACATCACGACTATGCCTTACTTCCCCTGTGGCCGAGTATACATTTAGTAAACTGCACTAATATAGGATGTCAGATAAAATGTCAGAGTGATGCCTGGGGAGTGCTTACTTGTTAGCAGTGACAGCCGTTACTTTCAATCTCGTATTGATGCTTATAAATTCTGGTGGAAAAATGTCCACCACTGTTAAAAAAAACTGCCTTGTTTTTTACTTCACTTAGATATGGTAACCATCTGAAGGTACAAGTTGTACTATTTGGGAATGTACTTGGGAATGGAAACAAGGTAAAAAAATTATGAATCAGGCAGTGTTAAGCAAAGCACCTTGAAAAGACATCAGATGTAGAATTGAGATGGTTATGAATCAGTTTAAGAATTATTCAATTGTCTTATGCATGAGTGCACAAGTATATGTGGTTCATATTAAAAAAAAAAGACAACAATTTAATATTGATGTTTCACATTTTTCAAGGATATCCCTTACAGTACTGGAAATGAGCAGAAGGGTATAGTGTAGCAGTTTTTTAAAAAAATCTTTGGCCTGGATTTAAGAAGTTTGGTTGAATTAAGATGATGACTTACTTCTAGGTGTACATCAATGTCATTAATGGTGATTGTGACAATGGATTGTGAACACCTATTTAGGCTTTTGATCACAATTGTGTAAATTCTTTAAAAAAGACATGTTTGGGTGGAGCAGCCTGGAGTGGTAGGAAACAGACTGAAGTTCAGTGATTTAGGGACAGTAGCCTCCAGAGACCTTGCCTTGGGAAGTCTGCAGTTTTTACTGCAACTCTGGATATTGAATGCCTGAAAATAGTAGAAGAGACCTGGAATCTTCAACAAATCCATAGTCAATGTAGATTTGTGTATCCACTTTCTGGAATATTATTTACTTTAAGTCATACCATACTGATTGTTCTGCTCAGTTTAACATTGTGTTTTAGATTAATTTATTTCTTTACGAGGCAAAATTCATATCCAAACTCAGGAGACTGATCATAGGTGAGATACTTTGCTTAAATTCAATTTGAGCATACTCTGAGAAAGTTGTTTCTTGCCTCTGAAATAGGAACTTCAGGGCTACATAAAACTGCTATTTGATTCAGCCAGCTGTGTAAACATAGCATTTGTATGCTGCAGGACATTAAGTCTATAAACCAATGTTATTTATATTATGATAACCTATTTCACAAACAGCATCAAAGTGCATGAAGAAATTTTTTTATATAACCAGAACATTAGAGTGCGAAAAGCAGTTACTAGCTCTTTTGATGTATTAACTGGACCAAAAAAGGAAACTGGCAGGAAGCCAGATAATGATGTATCTCAGTGGGCAGATTCTCATAAAGAAACAAAGTGCCTTCCTATAGTATCTACACCTTAAAGCTTTTATTTCATCCTTCCATTACAGCTTCTATTGCATCAACCTGTAATGATCCTGGGACACCACAGAATGGCACTAGATATGGAGACAGCAGAGAGCCTGGAGACACGACCACTTTTCAGTGTGACCCTGGCTATCAGCTTCAAGGACAGGCTAAAATTATATGTGTACAACTGAATAACCGATTCTTCTGGCAACCTGATCCTCCTACATGCATAGGTAATAAGATGAAATGTTAGTCTCCATTTAAGATTAATACGGGTCAGATTTCTTGTTCAACTAGTGGGCATATGATGCTTATACTGGAGTGATGCTCTTTGCCAGAACCTAGTTATTTTGTAATTATGGTTATTGACAGCCTTATTCTCAAGATTAACACTATTTTGGATGTATTTTCTTACTCTTTTCTAGTATTTAAACTTCATACAAGTTTAAAATTGACAAAGTCTAATAGAAATCTTTAAATTGAAGAGGTGATTTGGATAAAAAAAGAAAAAATTTAATAATTTAAATTATCTCATTAGAATGGTCTTCTATATAATAATTTAGTTACATAAACTGTGGCGCATTATTTATCCTGAAAAAATTCCCAGTTCTCTTAGAGATTAAATACACATCCTGTGCAATCCCTAGGAAGCTAAAGATCTTTTTTTCTGAAGCAGGATGCTTGTTGGGAAGGGTAGATGTAGAGAAGGGGGTCCATGTGACAACGTTGTTGAAAGAAATGAGATATATTTCCGTAACACCAGGGGAGACTGGGAGATCTTCTTTCTTTGAAACACGTTTTGGTTCTTGGTTCCATAGTTATATATGGCATAAATGTTTCTTCATGGTTATGGTCAGTAGACTAATAATTACAGACCTAGAATTCTTATTGAAATGTATTTTAAGGTCATCAGTGTAGCTCTTCTAAGATTAATCAACATCCGCAAAAAATTATTTGCTAGGTATAGTATTTTTTTTTTAATTATTTTATTTCCTTTATTTTATTTTATTTTACTTTATTTTATTTTATTTTATTTTATTTTATTTTATTTTATTTTATTTTATTTTATTTTATTTTATTTTATCATAATTAAATAAGGACTTATTTTAATGATCCAAAAACCCAGGTGCAATATGTTTTAACAGCACTGAAATTAGTGTAGTGTTTTTCCTTTCTACAAGCTATTTTGGAGAGAGCCTCCAAAAATCCCCAAACAGCTGAAGTCCTTCTGTTTCTCTGAAGTGTTTACAAATATCTCAAAAATACTGGGAAGGATTCAGGATAATGCAAGATGGTGTCTCTAACCCTATATCATCTAGGAAAATTGGAGGGGCATATGATCTGGATATTGTCTTCTGGATATCTTGTGTGCAGGGTATAAATAACAGTATTAAAATGTTTACTAAACATACTGGGATGACCCACAAATAAAAATATGTATATAAAAATATTTTTAAAAAGTTATCTGGTGTCAAAAGAAATAAGAAAATATAGAAGGAAAGAAAGAGAGATCTACCTTTGGGCAATAAGTATCTATTGTTATTCTTCTATATATTCAAGGTGACTTTGGAGGGGAAAGCAGATTAAAATAATCTTTACTGTAGACATGATAATATTAGAAAATTTATGGGTTCTTTAAAGCCATTATATGTCATTTTAAAAATTACCATAAAGTCCTTATTTCAGTATGCTGACTTATAAATGAAAAATTATTCACATTTAATAGCTATACTACTCAGTGCTCTGATCATTGTGTGACTTCTAATTCCTAATTGTTTAATGTTTTCTGCACTATTTGTAGTTTATAACTTTTATCATGGTTATCAGAAGCCAAATCATCAGCACACATAAGGAACATGTGAAACACTTCCTGGAACCATTATCTGTGAATAAAACCAAACAGAAACAAAAATTTTAAAATTGAAAAAAAAAAAAAAATCCCACACCCTAGATTAAAAATAATGACCAAAACTACAGACAAAAAAAGTCCCGGCATATACATAAATATACTAAATGTTTAAATAGATAAAGAAATAAATAAATGAGGCAGAGGGAAGTTTAGTTTGTTTTTATAAATACCACAAGGAGAATGTCTTAATTAATGTTTTAATTTTATTTAGGAGTATGGTTTCCAAGTACATTTTCTTGTTGGTGCTTTAGTTCATGAGTTTGAATTTTCTTAGACCTTTTGAATGAAACTAAACAGCAAGATGTGTTCTATGAGTGCATCTGATGTACTCCAGCCCTAGTGATAATTTGGTCCATTGGACCACACTAGTAATGGCCTGAAAAAATACTTATTTAAAATGTTTAATGCAGATTCCAAGTCCTTGGTACCAACGGTTTTGCCCTACATATGTATTCCTATCAGTCTGCGTGACTTGGTAATGTAGATGCAGCCCATGTTGACAGCCGTAGCTTTTAGTTAGATTCCTACGTGATTATCATCTTTGAAATTTGATTTCCTTATCTGTTTAAAAGTAATGTTCAGTTTATTGTAAATAAATTACTTTATTTGATTTTTTATTTGGGTAAAACCTTAACTGAGTTAATCAAACTAGTTTTTGTTGCATCTACAGTAAAAAGAAACTGCATCCTGAATCCTGCCGTTGAACTTTCCCAGTTTTTAAAGTATTTCCAGTACATAAGAAGTACTTCAGCTTGAGAGAGCTGAGATTGTGGAACAGCAAGAATATACAGGACCTCCTATTTAACTTCATATTTTTATTTCTTTAGAAGGAGTTTTTCTTGTCTTCTTTTGAATATGAACAGTGCTCACTTTTTTTAAGGAAAATACAAAAATAGTTGCTACCTGGAAGTGGGAAAACTCTGTGGGTTTTTTAAATTATTATTATTTTTGGTAAATGTAGAAGTCAATTTACTTCTATTTAACAGCTAATATATGCCTGTGAGTTTAACATGTGACCATATTGCTATTTCTTTTTACATTGTGACAGCTGCATGTGGAGGAAACCTGACAGGCCCAGCAGGAGTTATTTTGTCACCTAACTATCCACAGCCTTATCCACCTGGGAAAGAATGTGACTGGAGAATAAAAGTAAACCCTGACTTTGTCATTGCCTTGATATTCAAAAGGTACCATTTCTAGATTAATACCTCTGTTTAACAAGATTTTAAATGTTTCAACTGAAAATGGCATAATTTATCACTTCTTAATGATATTCTCTGGATAACTCCTGGAACATACATCTAATATGTGCTATATCATTACTTCCAAATAATGTAAAGTAAAATAATACTGTTAAATGGCACTTTTGATATCAAATATATTCCTGAGCAACAAAATTTTGTGTGACCTAGGAAATAAAAATCCTTGAAAAGCAATGTGAATTTGTAGAAATGTTCAATTTACATTGTTGTATCTTATAGTAGAGACTTGAACTGTAGTGGAAAGTCTGTAACTCAGTTCCTAAAGGGTTTTACAAATATAGACTACATACACTTTGCTTGGAGTGCATAGATAAAAAAAAAAAAAAATACTGGTCAACTTAGTCAAGACATAAAAGATGTCTAGATGATGTTGTCTTATAATTTAAAAAAAAAAGTTTTATTTATTCATTGTTCCATCATCAATCTATATTTCTTGCACAGATTTTTAACATCAATTGAAGTTCACAGATGTAGCCATATTCATGTGTTATAATTTCTGTTTGCATCAGGCCTATATAATCATCTTGCCTGCTATATATACAGGTGCAAATGCAATTTCTTTTCTTTTTTTCTGATTCTCTGTCTTTTGATCAACTAGTTATACTGCGTTTGATGCACCCCAGGATGTGGTTTGCTCTCTTGGCTGCCAGGGCACACTGATGACTCATGCTGAGCGTGCTGCCTACCAGAACCCCCAGATCCTTTTCTGTAGGGCTAGTCTCCAGCCACTCCTCTCCCGATTTACACTTTTGCCTGGTGTTACTCTGTTCCAGGTGCACAATCTGGCATTTGGACTTGTTAAATAGCATCCCATTAATCACAGCCCAATACTCCAGTCTATCTAGATCCCTCTGCAAGGCCTTCTGTCCCTCAAGAGAGACAACAGCACCTCCCAGTTTAGTATCATCAAAAAACCTGAAAATACTGCATTCAACTTCTGCATCCAGATTGTTGATAAATATCATCCAGTTTAGCCAATGCTGGATATTTAATATAAGCTAGTTATCTGGATCATTCCTGTGGTCACCTGTGAGAGACAGCCTTTCTGTAGCAAGTGGTCCATTCCATCTTGAGAAAGGTGTTTAAGACAGGCAGGAGGATATGCTTGGTTTTCACTGCCTGTACACAGAGCCTGCATGATGGCCTAATGGTAGATCTTTTGGGAAGCTGAAGGTGTTCAAATCAAAGGTAAAGAGAATTTACATTTAAAGTTAGTAAATTTTCATTGTGAATTGTATATAAAAAGACTTTGATTTCTGGAGAAGAAAATGTATTAGGCAGAAGATTGGCAGCCACAGCCACAGTAGTGTTGAATTCATGAAAAAGAAATGAAGACTTAATTCTCTTTTTCCTTTATTTTCAGTTTCAATATGGAACCCAGTTATGATTTTCTACATATTTATGAAGGGGAAAATTCCAACAGTCCTCTGATTGGAAGTTTTCAAGGCTCACAGGCTCCTGAAAGAATAGAGAGCAGTGGTAACAGTCTGTTTCTGGCTTTTCGGAGTGATGCTTCTGTTGGAATGTCAGGATTTGCAATTGACTATAAAGGTACTGTTCTGACCATAATCTATGGAAACATAAAGGGAAAGAAATGTTGTTTAGTATTTACTGGGACTCAAATCTGTTTACTTTTAGAGGTACTTATAGTGACCTGCCAAGTACCTCTTTGCATTGATGTAGGTTTTAAAAACTGTTTTCTGTAAATGTGTGGAGGAACACAGAAATCCTCTCTGATGAAACTTCTTTCACATTACTTATGCACATTTTCACCTCCCAGGAAAAAAAAAAAGAAAAAAAAGAAAAAAAAGAAAAAAAAAGAAGTAGAGACAGAAGATGCACATCAAACGTAGCATTTGGGAAAAAGTTGTAGAATAATGGAATTGTCTTACCCAATTAAAATACATGACTGCTTTGACTGCTTCTACTTCCTTTCTGATACATACCAATACATTTTCCTTTCCACTTTGTTGCTGAATTTACATACACACTTTTGAATGACTACTGCAGGACAATATTTGCATTTTTTGGAGAGTATCCATTACTAGCCAGAGAACAGGTCACCCTGACTGATTATTAAAGACATATCTCACTTTAAATGCTAGTTTCTTTTCTGGTCACAGATGCTGTTTCTCACTTGATTGTCATCTTTGCTGACATTTATCAAACCATTTTTCAACAGCAGAGATGCTGCCCCAGCTTCTTATTCTTCAAAGCAGAAGCAAACCACATTAATATACATGTCAAAAAGGAACAAAGGAATAAAAAATATATGAAGAATATAGAAGTAACATGCCAATGAAAGAGAGGGAAGTTGAAAAGAACTCTTAAATCATTTTTATATTTAGTCTTCATCTTTCATCCACCATCGTGCATTATTCTCCATGTTGTCAAGGCTTTTCTTTCCCAAGTAATTGTCATAGTGCCGTAGATGAAATCTTAGCCTGTTTGTTCATACCTAAACTTGAAACAAAATGTAAATAAAATGGGGAAACAATTTGGTCCAGGAAGTCTTGTTGACCTGCAAGGAAAGAAAATGACAAGTTAAGCACGATGATATAAAGAGATAAAGATGTCAGTTGAAAATGTGCATACACATTTTCACTGTGTATGCATTTTCTGTTCTCAGCATAGTCTGATATGTGTGCCTCTTTGCAACTGAAAGATAAGTGAAATAATAAGAAAATAAAAATATAACATATGAAAGCAGAAAATTATTATAGTAAATAAGCAGTATGTTTGTGCCTAATGATTAAATATCTCTATTAAGTACATTATTTGATTTTTATATAAAATTTATTACTTTACATTTCTGATTATGGACATCTAGTTTTGTTTTCTGGTAATATTCCTTTACTTTTTCATTAAAATCCATGTTTTATTAACATTTAATAAAGGAAAGATGCCTGCTGTAAGTTTTGACTATGAATTTGACTCTGGAATTTCTTAGTAAAAAATCTTTGCCAATTCTTTGCCTTATAAATCAACTTCATACTAGGTGCATCCTTCCCTCCAAAGAGTTAACATGTTTAGGAAAATATTGTTTACAGAGGTAATATTGCACAATATTTTAATAGATTTTAAAGGACTGAGTTGTGTTTAAGCCTTTTGTTGGAAAAAAAGTATTGCATAGTTATTGACAGTATAAAATTACTAGTATTTTGTTTTAATTCTTTGGTTATAGAGTACTTTGTGCCTAAATCCTACTTATTTGAAAATCATCTAAATCATATACTTGAAACAAAGTAATTTCTAATATGATTTTTTTTCTCATTTGTTTTCTGTGTATCTAAACTTACCAAAAAAGATTAATGAAATAACAATATTGCTAAAATCAATGCTGTACTCACACTGACATAAAGATTTTGTAAATATTAGCTCATGGCAGAAAATAACTCTTCTTACTTTGTCAGCCTTCAAGCTCCAGTTATTTTTAGATCTCCTTAAATATGAAGCATAAGCATCTTTGAGGTTTATATTAATCCATGGTATGCCAGCTTTCGAACCATAAATTGCTGAGTACTGTGCATAGTACTTTGTTAAAAAATGTAAGTGTTAAGCAGTGAATTCTAGAAATGGTAGTTTTTCTTCTACACTACTAAACTTCATTGGAGTCATTCAGCTTTTAGATACTTCTGCTCACAAAAGGTAGAAAGAAAATGCTGTTGATTAAATCCTCACAGTACAAATTCCTTGGACAGATTATCAGTCTAATGCAAACATCCATGATCTTGTAGTAAGCATACAGAAACAAGAAAAATATTTTAATAAGCTGTTGAAAAATGTAAACTGACTGAAAAAAAACCAAAACCAAAACACAATGATAATTGTTAAGTTTTTAGTTTATTTTTAGTAGAAAGTATATCTAGATTTATTTTAATTTACTTTAACAGAAAAACCACGGGAAGCCTGTTTTGATCCTGGAAACATTATGAATGGGACAAGAACTGGAACAGACTTTAAGCTTGGTTCAACTATTACTTACCAGTGTGATTCTGGATACAAGATTGTCGATCCTTCAACTATAACATGTGTAATTGGTGCAGATGGAAAGCCAGCATGGAACAGAGCATTGCCATCTTGTAATGGTATGTACTGTTTTCTTACCACTTCCCTTGTATCTCCACTGAATTCAGAGTTTCTTAGTCCCTCAGTCTGTTTATAAGATTTAAAATTCATGGCATGAACTGATTCCATGTGATATTTGAGTTTCACCTCAGCCACATAATCATATTCAGCCTATGAATAAACTATCATCTTCTATCATTACATTGGATTTTTGAATAATTCATTTATCAGCTACAAGAAGACACAGATTTGTAGTATTAATTGCTGCCTATATAAGGAAGTTAAACTTGTAGAGATACTTCAAGTGTGATTTTAAAGCCCAGTTTCTGTCAGGAAGCAGAAAGAGTAGGTCTGGTCCACAAGGGCAGATGAGCCAGGAGCTGAGGATGACCAGAGCACAGGTTGTGTCCTCACTCACTGTGCACAGTCCCATGGCACATAAGCTGGGTCAGCAGAGATGAGAGCTGGCAACTTCAATAGCCCCAGACCAATGAACTTGTCCACCTGGACCCAAGGTTCCCCTCAGAGCTGCTTTCCAGACAGTTGTTAAAATGTAATGCATGTAAGATAACCAGGCAGGGGTAACACTGACTTAGTTTGTTCCTTATAGTAGAAAGTAATTGATATGCAATTATCTTTTTCTTGTTAAAAAAAAGAAAAGTAATATAATTATTCTATTTTTTAATAAATTTACTTATTTATTTAAAAATCCATTACAACCTTATTGGGTAAAATAACAGTGTATAAAAATAATTTATTCTTGTAAAATCTATAGTTTTTAGTAGTGTTTGATGCAATCATTTGGAAAAGAAAAACAAACAAAACCAAAACCAAAACCAAACAAACAACCCCACAAAAAAACCCAACAACAAAAACAAACAAACAAACAAAAAACCCAAACAAAAACAAGAGAGCACTGGATTGCATGTAACTAATGTAATTACTATAAAACTTACATTTTAATGATTATTTTGATAGGAAGACAAACCTTCCCATTAGTTCTCAAAAGTAAAGAAAAGTGATAGCAACGATTTATTTTCATTGTATAGGGATGTATTTATAGAGATGTATCCCAACACAAGGGGATATTTTAACTTAAAAATCATAGAATCATAGAACAGTTTGGGTTGGAAGTGACCTTCAAAGCTTATCTTGTCCAAACCCTCTGCCATGAGCAGGGACATCTCAACTAGATCAGGCTGCTCAGAGCCCCGTCCAGCCTGGCCTTGAATGTCTCCAGGGATGGGGCATCAGCCACCTCTTTGGGCAACCTGTGCCTGTGTTTTACCAACCTCATTGTAAAACATTTCTTTCTCATGTCTAGTCTGAATCTCTGCTCTTATAGTTTAAAACCATTACCACTTGTCCTGTTGCAACATACCCTTCTAAAAGTCTGTCCCCATCTTTGTTATAGACCCCTTTTAAGAACTGAAAAACTGCAATAAAGTCTCCCCAGAACCTTCTCTTCTCCAGGCTGAACAACCCCAACTCTCTCAGCTTGTCAAAAATAGCCACTGCTTATGTTTGCTTTTTCTCCAAAAGCACATATCTCTTTCATCCACTCCCTGCTTTGGCTTTTCCTATGAAATCCTTGAGACACAGAGTTTCTATAATGTAGTGCTTTGACCTGTAACTGGTAAACCCAGCAGTCTCTCAGAATGCTACATTTGTTTCCTATACATGGAAGAAACATAGCACACATGTTTGTTATTTTTTTTTTTTCTCATGATACAAACAGAACTGCTACTTACATAGTGCTTGGACTAGCCTTGAATGTTGAGGCTTCACTCTTCTTAAATCCGCCTTCTAAATCCTGTAGCTGTAAACAGTTTTCTTTACTCTTTCTTTTCTGTTTTATATACATATGAATCTGAAGATTTTTTTATAGATATAATCCATATCCTCTTTTGATAATTACCTAGGTTATGAAAAGCAAGGCAATTCAAGCATACATTCACAAAGCAGAATTCATGGTATTCTATGTAGGGTAATGTTAGCATGCCCATGTATTCCTCTGAGACCTGAGACGACTGTGTTGTGATTTTAATTATGTAGTACCATATTTTTTCTGAGCTCTGATAGATAGATAGATAGATAGACAGACAGACAGACAGACAGACAGACAGATAGGAGATATAGACGTATATCCAAATCAGACAGACATTCTAATTTTAAAGAAATTTTACTCAAAATTATAGCCTGAGAAAGAACTATTAGATATGTCATGATAGGAAAACCAAACAAAAATAAAACCACTAAACTATCACTGTGTGATCATTATGTTATCTTTTTCAGGCTGAATTAATACAGACAATTGGAATAGATGTAACCCGTTTCTTTCTCTTTTGTTTCCAGCACCATGTGGAGGGCAGTACACTGGATCAGAGGGAGTGGTTCTATCACCAAGTTATCCTCATAACTACACTGCTGGACAGACTTGCCTTTATTCAATAACTGTGCCTAAAGAATTTGGTAAGAATTTTTTTCTACTGATTTGTCAATTAATATTTTTTCTACCATTCAGATGTCCTTCATGTGTAATAGTGACCCTAACTTTCCAGTACATTGCAAATTGCTTAACGAAAATGAATGTATTCTAAACATCAAAATTGATTCTAAGGTTTTGACCTTTTACTTCTTTGTAGAGTAATCAATAGACTTCAGCTAAACCATCTGTGTCTGCTATCCAAACATATCCTGAATACTTTCATTGATTACATCATTCTTCATCATAGGATAATCATCCATTTGAGCTTCCTGCAAAGTAAAAACTGTTGTCCCAAAACAAGCATCGAGTGTTTTCTTACATTTTAACTCTTTGTTTTTCATGTTTTAACAAGAGCAAGAGACTTGCAACAACTGTGGTTAAATAATTATCAAATAAAACATGTTTTTATTAGTTATTGTCCTACTTAAAAAAAAAAAAACAAATCCCACAATATATATCATATAAAAGTTAGTCGTCAATGTTTTAGAAGTAAGAGTAACACAAATCCTTGAAATTTGTACTACAAGAAAATTTAAAAGCATTCTATAGTCTTTATTACAGATTCGACTTTTCTACAAGACAAAATGAGCTTTGATCGGATGTAATTATTTTATTTCCTAATAGAATTGTATAGAATGCAGGAAAATAATTAGTGGAACAAGAAAATATCTGGAACTTATAGAAAGGATTCATCAAATCATTCAGAGCAATTAAATCCTCAAGGCAGTAGTTACAGTGAAATGCTACATGAGCTTTACAGAGAGACATATTTATCCAATTAAAGGCTTTATTATAAAATAATGTTCACTAACATTCCTCATTGAGAACATGCAAAACATCTCTAGGCCCATTTCAGTAGTTGTAAACGTCAATAAATTAATTAATAATATGTTTATTTTTTGTTGTTTATTTAGTGTACTGAAGAATTGGATGTTATCACAATTTAGAAATTTTTAATAAGTAATATTCAAGATTTTGTATTTTACTACATAGTATTTTAAAATTATGCAACCCTTTCACCAGCCATTAAAAAAATAAATAAATAAAATTTTATTTTTAGAAAGAGAAACTGACACAAGTAGATATTATAAGTAACATATAAAATGCTTGGAAAGTCCCTGACAGAACTGTTTCTCCATGTTGGATCTCATGATGGTCCTGACTTGAAGAGGGCCTGACAGAAAAGTTACTTGTATCTACTGGCCATAGACACAACTTCAAACCATTTCTTTTTCAGTTGTGATATAAATTTTATTTGAAATATATATATTTTTAGCAGCTCTAGTAGATTTAGGGACTGAAGAACATTACAATAACTTTACAGTTTACAACTAACAGCTGATAATAGTTTGCACAGAGGATGCCCTTGCAACAATGAAGACTAATTGCATACTGGGCTGCAACAGTAAGATTATGGCCTGCAAATCTAGGGACTGTTTACCTCTTCATGAAGTAGCATCTGGAAACTATGTCTGTAGTTCTGTGCTTCCAAATTAGAAGGCACAGATTGCTAAAACAGAACAAGCCCAACAGAGAGCAGGCTGAAGCACAGTACAAGGAAAAGTCAAAGTTCAACCTGGAGAAAAAAAAGTGAAGGATGACCCTTCCAGAAATATGCAATGAAAGAACAAGTGGCAGTAGTCACAGGTTGTAGCACAATAAATTCCAACTGGACTTAAGGTAAACATTCTTCTTATGACAGGGAGTAAGTACAAGCAGCTCATAGAAGAATTTTTACCAATTTTCAAAATTTGCTCAGAAAAAGATCTGAGCAATCTAATTGAACTTCAAAGTTAGCCTTTAAAAATCAGGAGGTTGGACTATGCATTTTTTTTTAAGTTTAAAAAAGTAAAAATTAACAAGGAGTTGGAAAATGCTATCTGTGCTGAATGGAAGACCAATTTAAATAAATTTAAAACAGATTCCTCCTTTTTCAAAAAAATATGGATAGCTAGAGTGATGAAGTAATATTTTTATTTACTTGATTTTATTATATATTGGTTTATTACTTCTTGTTTCTATTGCTATCTGATATTTGAATTCAGCAAACCATTTGATATTTACTAGTGAGATGTGTAATAAAATTACATTATTTATCTGTCAATACACTTTACATTACTTACAAATGAAGTGAAAATTAAGTGTATCAACAGTCAAAACCGGTAACACATTGATATTTTTAGTATTTGAACAGTTTTTATATTCTTTCTGATAAAATAAATACTGACACAATTTTACAAAAATAGCCAAAGTTTAAAACTTCTTCCTCAGATTAAAGCTGGCTAAACATCTAATCATGTTTTACAATAGAAACTCCCTAAGAGCTGCTGAGGTTGGTAATGGAATTTTGGTAAAAAACTTGCCTTTTTAGCTATTCCATTTTCTTATTCTCATAGGTATCTATACAATAAAGAACCAGACTTGTTTGACTGGATAACACACTTTTGGAAAAAGAGTGATATCATTATCTTTTTTCAAGAAACTAAAAATAAGGAAATATCAAAAGCACATCAGGTTCTTATTAGTTACATTTAATGCAACTGTTTTATTGTGGTAGGCAACAATTAAACTTGGATATGATTCATGTAGGAAGACACTGGTAACTAAGACAAGCCTAAATATCTCTTTATTTTTTTTTTTTTTAAATACTAGGTTCTTGGTTTATGTTCTCTCTTTTCTCTCTCTCTCTCTTTTTTTCTTTTTTTTTTTTTTTTAATGCAGTTGTGTTTGGACAATTTGCGTATTTTCAGACAGCTTTGAATGATGTGGCAGAATTATTTGATGGAGAAAATTCTCAGGCTAGACTTCTAAGTTCACTGTCTGGATCCCACTCAGGTAACTAATAAAGAAAATAAGTATATATTTCTCACACAGCTCAGTAAGGAAAAAATAAATCAGTGGAATATTATTAATTTAATTCAGAAATATAATAATAAAGTAATTGGAACAGGATGTCAAGGGAAATGGAAGAGCCTTCTAAATCCTTGAATTAATACCTTCTTCTGGAACACTTACCTTAGGCAAGACCTTATCACTGAGATGAACACAGAAATAATTGGATTAAATTCTCAGATCTTCATGTTGGAGGGCAGATCGAATGGTATAATTATCTTCTCTGCCCCTAAACTCTGTGAATTGCACATCAACATTTTCTGAATGTCTAATTTAAACACAAGTTACTTGTATTCATAAAATGCAATTGTCTGTATACAAACATGCACTCAGACTAAAAGCAGGCCATCTGTTGCATTCAGGTAACTATAGTAAAAAGTTGACCCTATGAAATCGTAATTAAACTTATAGGGATTTCAGCATGACCAGAATTTCCAATGAATGCACGTACAATGAGCATGTTCATCTCAAATGAATAATACACAAATATATTTCTGCAGCTAAGAATGTGTTTTGTCATACACTCATAGTATTTAGGAGAGTTTATTGGTAAGTTTAAGATTTTTACATTACAGGGATTTTCATGGATTCTTGGTTTTCACTTTGAATAATTGGAGAAATACTTAATATTAAAAGAATGTAACGTATCTATTTGATTTATCAAAAACACTTTATTATTTCAAAAATGAAACTCATCATTTTCCTCTGGTGAATCCGAGCTATTTGTGTCACAATAAGAGTTCAGAAATTAACTTTGAAACTTTTTTTTTAATGCCTAAAATTCATCAGGAAAAGAAAATATTTGCTTTTTAATGTTTCAGTTTAAGAGAAAGCTCATTGAAGCACCCAATTATACTGCAATGTAATCTAAGTGAAAGAATTATAAGTCCTATTTATCCAGTTATCTAAGATCTTTTAAATTACTGCATTATAATGAATTTCAGTAGAATTTCCTAAAATATGCATCAATATAATCCAACAAAAACAAAAGCAGTTTTCATATGGAGTGGCATCCTTGCAGTGTAAAAGTATTATAAGTTTTTCAGTAGGGATTCATTGCTAAACTTTTATCATAACTTTAGATAGATGTCCCAGGAAAGGAGGTAAAGTATATTAAATATCTTTATTAATCCTCAAGTCAATATATAAAATTTGGTATGCTATTAGAAAGTTAATAATGTAATATAGTTCAAGTGTGACCATATATTTTATAGCAGCAACTACATAAAATGAGTCATGGATCTCTTATTTCTTATTTCAGTTTTAGTTTTGAAATGGTAATCACCTGAAGATCCTATGTGGCATTTTGAAATACTTTTAATTGCTTAATGTGTTTTACAAGGCAAAGTAAAGATGTCAGACACAGAAAAATGTCAGCACAAAATTTTGGCCCCAAATGACCACTTCCAATAGCTGCAGTAAATGTTAGAAAGTTTATGTGGTTGAGTCATAAATTCTTTTCATTCTGAAAAGTTTCAAACCTCCAATGGCAAATTTAATTTCATACACTTATATGGATTTTCTTTAACTGTAGAGGAAAACATAAAACTGTGTTTTAACAGTATGTTTATTACATACTGATGAGTTGTAACTGCTTCTTTAATGTATTTTCTGTTTTCATTTGTAGGAGAGACTTTGCCTTTGGCTACATCTAATCAAATTCTTCTGCGATTCAGTGCTAAGAGTGGGGCATCAGCCAAGGGGTTTCACTTTGTTTACCAAGGTAAACATGTCTGCTTTTGGTGGACAAGATTGGTGCTAGTCTCACACAGTGTATTATTTTGAACTCTTCTTACATCTAAATACAGAGTATTTATTTAAATGTGGGCATAGTCTTAGCCTTTTTACAGCCATCAAGGACCTTTTCTGGTGATAGAATGGTTTCTTAATGGCAGTTGTCTCTGGCGAATCCTATAAGGCCCTATGGACTTGAATATGTCTGGCCTTTCTTAATAGCCTATAATCTGTTGGTCCCTTACTTGTGAGTGCTCGTTCCCCCCTCAGACTGTAGAAATACATGGTGAGAACTGTGAAGGCAATGCAAAAAACATATTTAATACTTAAATATTTACTGCATTATTGGTCATTAGGTTGTCCACACCCTGCACTTCCCCAGTGGATCAACATACCCATGTATATTTTGAACTCCCCTTTGTAATTAGCATACCTGTAGGCTCTTTTTCCCTACTGTCTAATTTTTGCTCTGGATAAACATGGACTTTCCTGATTTTTGTTTCTAAGTAGCTGACCAATGTTGTCATACTCCTGCTTTAGTACCTGTCCTGCCTTCTTTTTGTATTTAAATTGTTTGAAGAGCTCCTGGTTTAGCACTGCAGGCTTTCGGCCCATATTCCCAGTCTTGCCTCTCAATAAGATAATTTGTTCCAAGGCTCTCAAATCTCTCTAAAAAAAAATCACCAGTATCCTCCCTCTTCATTCCCGTTCCTTAAGAGAGTCTATGTACCAACTTCATGAATATGCCAAAGTTTGCTCAGCTTAATTCCAACCTTCTGCCAGTTCTTCAGCTTCATCATATTGTGGTCCTTGCAGCCCAAACTAGCATCTATATCCTCATGCACAAACAGCTCTTCTCTGTTTGTAAGCAGCCAGCCAGTTTGTAGCGACTTGATTTAGTTATCTGATATAAATATCTATTTAATCCTGCCAGTGTTTTTCTTGACTAAAATGACTAGGGTCAAGATAATAGAAATTGTTTTCTAGACACGGTGACTATTATATTCAGTTTTGACCAAAAGGAAATAAGCATCTTTATTTTATATTAAGTTGGATGTAGGTTGCTAGACTGCTATGGACCAAGGGAGGCACATATTTGATCTCTGTTAAAAGCCAGATTTCCCTGAGGTGAAAGTGCAAACATGCCACTGAGTAACACTTCAAATAGGCACTGCAAACACCCCTCTGAATTGCTAGCTGCATTTTTGTATTTAATAAATCAATAAAAATAAAATCAGTAGATTTGTTATACAATACTAACTTTCCAACAATATCTGATTTCTATTCAGACATTATAATGACACAGAAAATAGATCTTATTGTTCTGGTCAAGGAGTATCCCATTACCTGAAATTAATATTAAAATCAAAATGAAAGATTATATCTTTTTATAATTACTTGTATGCTAATTAATTCTATATCAATTTATGTGTAATTGTTGTCCGATCCAATTATAGTTACAGTATGAAATAGTGATCATTTTGTGATTTGTTTTATACTGACAGCTACTCACTTAGCAAGTGAATACATTGTAAGAGCTGTTATGAGAATATTTGTTACATTCACCTAAAGTGTTTGTCTATAGAGGAAGCGTTCATTTCAACTTTCTCAAGACATAAAGAAAAAGAACATAAAAATAAAGAAAATATTTTCAAGTACTTCTGAAAATCTCAGTTCTAGATATGTATAGGCAGCATGATGCTGTCAAAACAGTATACCAGTGCTTCAATGTGTTTTTACCACCTGCGGTTTCAGAGCTTGACTGAAGTTAGCTTGGATTCTGCGTCACACACTATTCCTCTGTTTAATACTACAGAGAGGGTAAAAGTGCCAAAGATGCTTTCAAGCTTACCTCATGAATATCTGTTGCTCAGCTCAAGGTTTTGGAGACTTTAGTTAATTAGTATTGATCAGTGCTCCCAGTTGATGTTTCAAGGGTTTTATTCAGGGTACTAATAAATTCTGTCTTCTCGGAGAGCTTGGAAGGAAAATTTGTATGGCAGAGACTGTGAGGCAATTTTGGTATTGAAGGGTGGGTGACAGTCTAAGACTTGCAGGTCTCTTCCTGACACAACTGAATTTGAGGAGATATTGTACGCATGTGCATGCTGCAGCGGAAATGCAAGAATGGGACAGCACGACTAAGCCTGTTAGCATGCTACTAGGCAGCTTAGTGCACTGGGCTGATCCATGTGTCTGCAGTTGGGTGATACCTGGGGCAGTGCTTACAGATTCCTTGCTGCTACAGGCAGTAGATGCAGTCCCAAAGGAGCTTCTGGGCAGTTCAGTAGATGTATTGCATACACATCCAATAAGCTTAATGAGATAGTCATTGAACACTGTGGTTTATTATATACTAGCTCTTCTGCATGTCTAAATTGAAATATAAAAGTAGGTTTGGATAGTTCTAAATAATACTACCAAGTGGCTTTTAAGTGGTTCGTTTTGTTTTGTTTCTGTTTTTGTTTTAAATTGGAACACAGTCATGGTTTGACACAGCAAGTTAATGGAGATAACTGTCTCACCTCAAGGATGTTTTCATAGTTAAAAGGAATTTGATAGGACTGTTCAAACTCCTTCTGGAGGGTGGTTTTAAGCCTTCTTACTTGTGTGTTTATAGAAAGATATCACCATGACTGCACACTCTACTTTGGATTTAGCTCAAGATATCGGTACTTGCCCTTTTTCCACATCAAAAGCATCACTTGCATTTAAATTTATCACACACAATTAATCAGAAAAGAGGGGTAATAAAACTTCTGGAATTAGAAAACAGCTTTCAGCATTTGGGCTCTTATCATCTATTTGCATATGAATGACACTCTTCTGTATAATTTTATTTGTTTTTTGTATGCCTAAAGTGTTTAGGGTTTTTTTTTACTGCTTTTAAAGAACTCATAGTGATACAAAGCCTCAATCCTATTAGCTGTATGCATACACACACAAACATAGGTTGCTGTTGAACAATAAGCCTCCATGTGAGCACAATTATATGCCTCATTTCAGTCAGTTATTTAGACTACATCTATTTTTTAGTAATTGTAAGAAATACATTTTAACAAATGACAAGTGTTCTCTCCAGCATCAGAAAATGAGTCACATTATTTATCTCAAGAGAATCATGAAGCTATTTGAATAACTAGGTTTTTTAATATATTTTAAAATATACCTTAAGAGCTTTATTTAATACACCTATATATGTATACATATGAGTTAGTAGTATTTAATAAGCAGTATCATTTGGAGATTTTTCTCTCTTATTTTGAAGCATGTGATAATACATCCAATGACCGCCTGCTTGCTAGCCTTTTAAATACTCTAGAGAATAACAGCCACTCTCATACAGAACACAGTAATCTGGTCTATAAAGTCAACCATTTTATTTATCGCCTGCTATTCCAGGTTGAGCTTCTTCCCCGTTCACTTTTCCACTGGGCTTATTTCAATTTTGTTTCACAGTGGTAGGAAACATTTGCTAAAAGATGGAGGATAATTACTATATAAAATGGAATGTCTCTGTGATGCAGCTTGAGAAGTCTTGGTTGCCAGCATTATAGGTAAAATCTAGAAGGAAGGCTAGTGGGGAATAATGGTTATTGCTTGCTTTCATGTTCTGTTTTGAGCAGGGAATAGATAGTCTTTGTAGCTTTTGATTCAGATTTAATGACTTTTGCAATGCCACTTCCTCAAAAACTTCTTTCTTATCTGCATGTGTCATGTGTGCCTTCATTTATTTTTCCCAGATGACTACATTTCTTTGTATTTCATACAATAGTTAAAGGGTATCTGTAATATCAGACTCAATGAATATTCAGCCTTTCAGAATCTTAGGGTCAGATACATTGAAATACTCTAGGAACAATACAATTTAAGAAGACTGGGAATTATACTTTTTCCAGGTTTATCTTACATTTGTTTTCCTGCTATGGCATCATTATACTTTTATGTAGCTGAGGCTGCAGCAGTACAGACAGATCTTTCCCTAAAAAGCAAAGTAATGGAGCAAGAAAGCCTCAGATGGGTTGGCAGCCTGTGAAAGACCTGTTCTGCTGTAGGAGGACATCTCTGAGCAACTGCAGCCCATGAGTGACCCACACTGTGTCACAAACACTAAGAAACAGAGTGACATGAGAACTTGAAGAAGCAAAATGCAGGAAAGAAAATTAGTAAAATGTTAAGTACAGCAGAGGAAAGCAAAGAAGCAAAAAACGAGCACATGACCCCAACCTCCTATGCTGCCTCTTACCTCACTGGTGGAACTAGAGATGGACGAAAGGAAGTTGAGACAAGGAAAGGGAAGGATAGATAGATAGATAGATAGATAGATAGATAGACAGACAGACAGACAGACTGAGGCTGGAGAGAGGGAAGGAAAGATGTTTACTTAAGTGGTTGTTCGTTTGTTTGTGTTCTCCTTCTTCTAAACCCCTGAATCAGTGATCAGAGGTTTGTGTTAATTGTTAATAAAGTGAATTAGCCATAACTGGGTACAAATGACCTGGACTGGTTGGTCCACAACAATGTATTGAATCTTTTGCTATCACATAGTTGCAAGTGATTTATATCATGACCAACACTTCTATTTGAGGAAGTAGTCCTGAACAAAGGATGCCTAATCATGGGACAGAAGTTGGAGTTCTAGGCATAAGACAGTCATATGGCTGGATGTGTAAGCAGCCTTCATCACCTAGGTTTGAATAAAATAGTGCTTGCATGGTCAACCATTTGATAGAGAAAATACTATTATTCCCAATAAAAGAGAACAAAAAAGGGCAGATTGAGTCAGTTGAAATGAGCTGGCAGACCAAATGTGGTCTGCAGATTAAAATCAGGAAGAACTGCAACTGTGTGGAATCCTTGAACTATAGTTTCTTCATTATCCTTCCACAAGTGCAGAACAATTTCCTGCCACAGTTAAAAGTGTATGCATGAGCAAGTTTCACAGAGCAGCTGGGTGACACTGAGGTCCTGTTGAAAACTGACTCTCAAAAGCCCACTTATTTTAACAAAAGCAGGTGTATTAAATTTACTGAAAAGGAATTGGTTTGTTTATACTATGTAAAGTATTCAGCCAATTTAAAAACTTCGAAAATGTATTTGCCTTTTTTTTCCCATTTTACATAGCTATCATTCCAGGTGTCTGTTAGTTTACCTCTGACCATTTCTTTCAATCTCGGATGCGTTTTATAACTTTCTTAAGCTTTCAAGGCTAAAATCTTCTGCAACCATCTAACCTACTGGTTTAGAAGAAAATATGTGTTACTGTATCTGTATGACCTTGTCTGAGAAATCAACCTACTGCATATTAATGAAAGAGCATGTATTATACTGCTATTGCTACTACCTATGGTTTCTAAACCTTCTTTGAAAAAGCTTTTCTCTACATTCAGTAATACTTGCATGAACTTAACTATTCTCAGTAGCAATACAGAAAACTGGTAGAACATAATGTCAATGTAATCATAAATTAGAACTTCCAATGTTCTGCTAAAATGTGTTGTGTATTTCATGCTAGACTTAAGACAGAATTGATTTCAAATAGTGTTCTGAATCAAATTTGTCAACAACTACTAACTTCAGGGGCACGTGCCAATATTTAAAACTACTTCACTTAAATAATTATGATTTTGAATAGAGCAAATGACAGTTTAATCATTAAGAAAAGTATAAAGCTATCAGTATGAAAATAAGTATATGTAGGCTTCATACACCCTACCTTTTACTTAGTGACCAGGGTAACTGAACAAGTGAGGTGGAGGGGTGTATGTGAGTTTTTGTACAGGTGAACACCTGAATAGATGGGAATATTGCTCTTCGCTGTTACAGACCAGCAAAGAAAATGAATGTAAGACTGTAAAAGAAAATTAAATATGACTGTGATTCTGTTTACACTGTTCTTAAAATAGATTAGTAAGACAGAAAGATCATGTTTGAAAATTCATATCTAGATGAAATGAGCCCTTGAAACTAATTCTTGATGAAACCAAACTGATCAAACAAAACTTTCGTACATGTTACTCACACAGAAAATTTGCTCATATTTTATGAGATTATTTTTAATGTTTATTATATTATAGTGTAAAAATAAATAGTTAAAATTGCACACAAATTATATTTCTACCTTTCTTTCTATAAATATACATTTTTTTAAAATTGGCATTTACTATTTAACTGCAAAATGAAATGTAGAAAGAACAAGTTTGCTACACAAACAACATGCACATTACCAAGAGTCAGTAACTACATAAAAATGTCTGCTATAAAAGACTGGTTATAAATAACAAAGCCAAAGGGAATGTAAACCCATGGGCTTCTAGTGTATTGTATTATGTTGCTCTTTAAATGTTGCTTACAGTATTTTAACTGTTCTTGTATCACATCAGATTTATGAATTCTCAGAAATTATTGGTAAAATGTACCTTGAGGGTACATTGGTACCACTTAGTATTCTCTAATATGGTAAATCAAATATTTGTATAATATTACATTGGTTTTATGTATGATTACATGCAGCATAATGTTTTTCTTGGCTTCTAGTGTGAAACTTCTAAAGATAAGCCAGACTTTCATATGTAATAATTAAAATAGGTGGAAAGTATGGTATCCTTTCATTAAAGAAGGCATCTGAAACACTCACTGATCCTCCCATGCCTAAGAACATACTTCCAAAGTCAATTGCTCTCCATGCTGCTGTGGCACTCACATGACTACATGGTCACAGCCCAAAACCCCAATCCAGCCAACAGCTGTGAAAACATCAGGCCATTCTTTGAGAATGCAGGAGCAGAACACATAAAAGGAACAAATACAATTAAGCTCTGTCCTACAAAAAACAATGAGCATTTTTGGTGGTTTTTTTTTCTATTTTTTGATGATGACTGTCATTTGGATTAATGGATTTTTTTTTTTTCTCTTTCTTTATGCAGCTGTTCCACGCACAAGTGATACACAATGTAGCTCAGTTCCAGAGCCTAGGTATGGAAGGAGAATCGGGTCTGAGTTTTCAGCAGGCTCTATTGTTCGATTTGAGTGTAGTCCTGGCTATCTGCTACATGGCTCAAAAGCTATCCGATGTCAGGCTGTACCTAATGCCTTAGCTCAGTGGAATGACACAGTACCAAGCTGTGTAGGTAAGCAATTACATTTGAGTCTTCTGTTCTGAATGTCTCTGAATCAGAATTCAGGAACTGCTTCAGGAAATAGTATTTAACACATATATTCACTCTCCTTCGATTAATATCAGTCAAGCCCAATTTAAAAGAGCAGTTTTCCATATCAAAAAGTAATTGAGTACCAGCTGGCTGCTAAGCAGTCTAGTGTTTCATATAATGACTTAGATTATATGAACAAGTGTGATGCATATTTTCTTGAACATTCATTATTTTCATGACTCATCTAGAGCTTGAAATACAGGACAGAATTTAATTCTCCAGAAGTGTTTTTTACCTGTTTTATTACACTATACTTGTGTATTTCTATCACACATAGGACAATGATTTCTATTTTTAAATAGAAGCATAGAGTACATTGAATAATGATACCGTTGTTAAGTATAGCTAATTTTCTTCAGTCTGTCTGCAGACCTGCAGTGGGATAAAGTTTAGCACTTCACCTTTTTTTTTTTTTTAATGTTGAAAAGTTTCATTCTCTCCCTCCTTGGATTTATATCCAAAAGTCATTGCTATTCATAGGAATTTGTAATTAATTAGAGGGTTCTAAAAATAAATGTAGGTGTTATATTTTCTGTGTATCCTGATGGGTTTTTTAGTTCTGTTTCATTTAATTATATTTTCTTGAATCTTATAAAAGCAATTACATATTTAGTAAAAAATATTTAATGTATTACACTGCTTTACCAGCTAGATGTAATATTGGAACTATCTTAGGCAGTGTGTGAGTTCACATTATTTCTATAAATCATGATTATGATTAATGTTATGTTTTTAGAGTTTGTTGTTACTCTCAGGTAAGCTGTGATTAGGCTGTGCTGCTAGACTCCTCTAGGCTGCACACACTCAAAACTAAGGTCACTTCTGAATTGTTTATTCATGCAGGCTGTATCTTATGCTTTATATTGTTTAAATATTTTAGATAACATTGCTTTCTAAGTTCAGATCATTGCTTCCTGTCTGTGTGCTTCTGCTACAAGAGAGAATTATTATATTTGGCTTAGTAAAATTACTATTGCTTTTCTGTTCTCTCAAGTAGTTTAGGTTTTGTAATAATTTGTGATCATTCTTTTTTTCAGTGCCATGCAGTGGGAATTTTACTGAGCGGAGAGGTACTATTCTTTCACCAGGTTACCCTGAACCTTATGGTAACAGCTTGAATTGTGTTTGGAAAATCATAGTGACCGAGGGATCAGGTATTCAGGCAAGTCTATATTCTGTCAAGCATGGAATATTGAGTGTTTTTTCATTTAATTTAAAAAGTAATGGTTTATTTCTCTAGACATGTCACAAAATTGCAATCAGTAAGATAATTTTTTGGCATACTTTAAATATTTCTTGGTTTTTTTCTCAATATTTTTCTGTGGTTACTTTTATTCTATGTTACTTTATTTTTACATGGTAGGATGAATGAGAAATAGTTTAACAAGCAGCTTTCTCTTTTACTGTGTAAAATATTGAAAGCAGGTCCTGCTCCTTCAATCTGGTATGCAAATGTCAACTCTTTCTATCTGCTAAGGCACTTGAGAGGTCTGAAACTGTCTTGATGATCTTCTCATTTATACTTTGAGTAATTAATTGTAATCATGCAACATATGTGCAAGATCCTACTTACTTACCCAGTGTCATATTTTCTAAAATTTAAGACAACTTGAAAAGTGAACTTTAATGTTTTATTTATATTTTTTCACTCAGGTGTTTTTGTTTGGATCTGCTCATTTATATTTTGTTTGGGGCATGTTCTCTTTTTATTTTGTTGTTTCTAGAACATTTAAAAAAACATATGGCTAGTTGGTTTTAAAAAGTTTTGTGGTGGTGTTTTACAGATCCAGGTCATCAGCTTTGCCACTGAACATAACTGGGACTCTCTTGAAATATACGATGGTGGAGATATGACAGCACCACGTCTTGGGAGCTTTTCAGGTGAGGATATGCTGTGATTTAAACACACAGATCTATATGTATATATATGTATGTGAGAGAATATGTCTCTGTTTACTCACACATATACACAAAGACTATATTTGTATTGCATCTTTCATGGTATCATTATGAAATATTCTCATTTTGCAGAGGAGATTTCAGGTCCTGTAAATGTTTCAATGTGCAAATATATATATAAACTGGTACTGACGTTCAAGGGTCTTCCTTTGATAGCTTTGACTTAGTTTATCTTTGTTAGCCTCTTGTTCTCAGGAAAAAAGATGAAGCATTCAGTATTTATCCAAACTAAACAGACCTCAGAAAAAAAAAAAAAAATACTACAACTGGGATATAACAAACCGTGTAATTTATTTCTTCACATGTACGTCAGGCATTTATAGTTTTACTCCTTTTTTATAAGACAATTTTAATAGATAGAATATGTTCTATAAACAAAACCAAGAGAGTTATCTGATATAAGATTAAATATGAATAATATCCCAGACTCATGAACTCTATCATAAGCCTGATCTGATCTATGTTGGATTATGTAAGGAAATGAATTATCAACTGAAAAAATTAAACCCATATTATTTATTCAAATATCAAATTAGATAATTTGAAGTTGCACCTCCAAATATGCATATTAAAATATATTGTGGGTTAACACTAGTAGGTAGTTCAGCCCTACCCAACTGCTTGCTCACTCCCATGCAGTGGGATGAAGGAGAGAATCAGAAAGATAAAAATGAGACAGCTTGTGCGCTGAGATATAAAAGGTAAAACAAAAGCTGCACATGCAAACAAAGAAAAATAAGATATTAATTAATTGCTTCCTATCAGCAGGTAGGTGTTCAGCCATCTCCAGGACAGCAGGGCTCCATTATGCCTAACAGTTGCTTGCAAAGAGAAAATGCCAGAACTGCCAATAACCTCCCGTTTCTTTTTTGTCCTCCACCTTTTAGTGCAGAGTATGACATCATATAGTACGGGATATCACTTTGGTCAGTTGGGGTCAGCTGTTCTCTCTCAGCTTCTTGTGCACTCCCAGCCTCCTCACAGCTGGAGTGGTGTGAGAAGCAGTAAAGGCCTTGACTCTGTGTAAGCACTGCTCAGCAATAACTAAAACATCCCTGTATTGTCAACACTGTTTTGGTCACAATTCTAAAACATGGCATCATGCCAGCTACTGTGAAGAAACGTAACTCTGTGCCAACCAGAACCAGTACAAAAGGTTATAACAATTTTGTATTAAAGGCTAGGAACTATGCTGCATATTAAATTGGCAATAAGGAAGAAAGAAATTATGAAATGTAATCAGTTTTTGACAAGTACAATATGTGACAAAGATATTGGACCCATTGGATAAAGAACTGATGAAAAGATCCATTTAACAATTCTTCATTTAATAATACTCAAGACTCAAACCACATTTTTATTCTATACTAAAAGTGAGTCACCTTGCTTTAGCTTAAAACCCTTTCTAATTTCCAGGGAAACAGAAAAAGATGGTTTTTTGTGTTGGAAATATTTCATTGGAGATAGAGTAGGACAAAGTTATTGTAAATTTATCTCTTTTTCATAATGAATGTCGGACTTAAAATGAAGAATTATTTTGTGTATTGGAAAGGGTTAATGAAGGATATTTAAACATTACATGAAATCTGCTGTTCTCAAAATGGAACCAATAATGTGATGTTGAAACTGAATTCCAGGCATAATTTCATAAGTGGTAAAATTCAGCAGATATCATTTATTTCTTAATCTTGTACAATACCATTTTCTTCTGATTCACTCTCTGTGAATTCATCTGTCTTCTAAATTAACATTCAAGATTCACAGATGTACAACTAATTATTAAGAATTTATTAAACTTGGTGACGCCCACAACAGAGCAGGGCAGGGCTATGGGAGCTGGAGACTGATCCTGCTGCAGCATAACTGGGGCAGGAGCTGACGGCCTCAGGGGCTGAAATGGGGTCCTGGGCAATGGGCAGGGTAGGGGCAAGCCCCAGGGGTTGGGCAGGGCCAGCAAGAGCTGTCTCCTAGAGCAGTCAGGGTGCTTACATATTGTCCTTTTTGGTTTAATCCTGTGGGCCATCTTTTGTCAGTGAATGGCAGAAATATTAGGGCATTTTTCTTCTTTTTATGCTATAGTTATAGTTGTGATGTGAGGATGGTGTTTTAGGGGAAAGTGATAGGGGCTTCATAAACAAAACTATAATAAAAATCCTGAGACGATATGTTAACAGACAAAGATATCTTGTGCTGCTTTCTTCTTGGTGGCAGAATACATGAATTTTTGTACAGCCATCTTTGAAAGTAGATGCTATGGATAGGACTGATGTGTTAAATGCCAAGAGGCTTCTTGTGGCATGCAATGGAATAGTGAACTGGTTAGTTTCATGTGCCCAATACTGACAGGTGATGCCTTTTGGTGGGCAAACTGATTATTTTTCAGACCAAGTTTTCCACATGACACTGGGCAATAGCAAGGGACATTCAGGGTAATTGGAAAACTATGGGTTATTTTTACCTTCAGTATTGATTGTTCATCAAAGTAGTGCTCATGGCTCACGAGGAAATAAAAATAACATTGCCTTTAAAAGACAACCATCAAAATAATGTTACAAATATTTTACAACAGATGTTGTACCACTTCAAGAGTATATGTAGCTATAGCAGATTTTTGATTGGTTGCACAGATCAACTCTTAATTCTCTCAGTTGTGAAGGTCACAGTTTTTACAAACAAGGTAGAATTTTAATTGCTATATTCAGAAATTAAAAAAATCCCATAACTGGGATTGATTTTTCTCCTGCAAAGGAACTGTATTTTATTTTTCATTTGGAAGAGTAAGAAGTTACCTGTTTTTCAATACCCATCCTGCTTTCCAAATGGAAGTGGATTTATTTAAAATCATGTTGTTAAAAAAAAAAAAAAAGAGTTTCATTAAGTAATTATCAGTTTATATATGTTAAGTCTACCAAGTGTCTGATCTTTCATGCTTGCCCTTAAGAGTTAAAGTCTCATATTTTCCACCTTCTCAATCCAATATGGGTATATTCCTGCCAGTAATATTATTATCTTCTAAAGCCTGCATTAATTATAAGGCTACATCACTGTCAACTGAATTTAGAGATACCCTGTTCTTACAGCTCAGTAATAGCAGTTCCTACGTGAAACATGTCCATTAAGACAAAAATGCAAGAAGACTTATAAAACTTGGATAACTGTCAGGTATCTCACGAGTATTTGTAAATATTTTGGGGGGCCAATTGTGTCATAGAATGGAATTATGACAGAGTGGAAATTCCTTGGATAAAAGGGCAGAAAGTCTTTCATCAATAAGCCAAAACAGGGTCTGTCCTGGACTCTTTAGTGAAGGTTATAGGCATAGTAGCTGAGTGAGAGGATATTATTGTCAAGCATGTTGCTTTTTCCTGAGAGTATTGTCTGAACATGAGTGAGAGTCATTTTTCTTAATACACAGAAATGAACAAAAAAGTGGAAACAAGCCAAAAAAAGCAACAGTATCTTAGAATTGCTAGTTTGGGACTGCTACTTCACTTGGCTATGGTATATTCAAACTGGAAAAAAGTAAGACTAAATATAGCTACATTTCCATCTAAACTTGGAAATGCAAATAACACCTGATATTCTTTTCAGTATGTATATGTACATATGTAAGCATAAATACATGTTTAGACATATACAGAGAGAGTATATATACACAGTAGTCATTGAGGCTGACATCTGGAGAATCTACTCTTAGCATGATAGTTACATTTAGAAAGAAAATAAGTAAGAATGCGGTCCATGCTTCATGTTTATGCTAACCCAAGAAATGCCTAAAATTACTATCTCTGTTCTTGGTCTAGAAATTTCTGAGATGCCAGGCAGCCTTTCATACATGCAGTGTAGTGTTCATCTCTAGAATGAGACACATTTCTCTTGCTTGTCATTGCTAATGCTTGAAAGAGATAGTGGGCGTAATTTTCCATAACAATATCATAATTAGACATTAATTTAAGTGGAAAACTTGTCCTCATTCCCTTGTAAGCCTTTATGGAGGCAAACACACTTACTGCCTCCTAGGAGAGTTCCCTGTGTTCCTGATTGCAGATTCTCAAGAAGTTAAGAATTCAGAGTCCAGTATCCTAACATGGTATCCATCTATAGGAGTGTTAGATATCTACCGTGGAAATATCTGCACCTAAGCTATTACTCATGAAATCTACTCCTGCCCTTTAAGTACTGTTTCTCTCTATTAATGATAAAGTCCAAAACAGCACTACATCTGGTTGCCACACTAAAATGTGTCTTCCACACTTCATGTACCAAATCCCAGAAAAAGCAGATGTTGGCAGGTGATCAATAAAATTTCATTAGATCATAGAACCATAGAACAGCTCAGGTTAGAAGGGTCCTCAAAAGATCATCTAATCCAAACTTCTGTGGGAAAGGGAGCCTAGATGAGGTCATCCAGGACTTTGTCCAATCGCATCTTGAAAACCTCCAGTGACAGGGACTGTACCATTTCCCTGGGGAGGTTGTTCCAGTGGCTGATTGTTCTCACTGTAAAAAAATTATTTCTAAGGTCAAGATGAAACCTGTCCCAGTTCAACTTGGTTCTGTTGCTATTTGTCTTCTCCACATGACTCCCTGTGAAGAGAGAGTCTCCATCCTCTTTGTAGCTGCGCTTTATGTACTGGAATACTGTGATAGGTTCCCCTCTAAGTCTTCTCTAGGGAGAAGACACCTAACTCCTTCAGCCTCTCCTAGTAGGGCAGGTTCTCCAGCCCTTTTATTATCTTCATGGCACTCCTTCGTACCCTTTCCCATGTGTCCATGTCTTTCTTGAATTGTGGGGACCAGGACTGGATACAGTACCCCAGTTGTGGCCTGACAAGCACTGAGTAGAGTGGGATTATCATGTCTCTGTCTCTGCTAGTAATACTCCTCTGGGTTCATTCCAGGAACATATTTGCCCTCATTGCTGCAGTGGTTCCCTTTTGACTCATATTCAGCTTGTTGTCCAACCTGAGCCTCAAGTCCCTTTCTGGAAGGCTGCTCTGCAGCCACACAGATCCTAGACTGTACTGCTCTTTTTGGCTATTCTGACCCAAGTGCAGGACTTTGCACTTGTCTTTGTTAAACTTCATGCTATTTGTTCTTCCTCGTCCACTCATTCAGCCTGCCTTGGTCTCTCTGTGTGATGGCTGACACGTCAACCTCACCACTTAGTTTAGTGTTATGGCAAGCTTGGTGAAGGTGCTTTCAATCCCATCATCCAGATCAATAATGAAGATGTCGAAACAGTGTAGGAACCAGTATTGATCCCTGGAAGACCTCACTTGTGACAGGCTGCCAGCCTGAACTATGCTATTGAATGTAGCAATTATGAGAATTAAAAACTCTAGCTTCATTTATTTCTCGCAGTACAATAGGATATAATTTCTCATCTTCTAGAATATCACTCTCTAAGGAAGTAAAATGTTAGTGTTAAATGTTAGCGGATCCTACAAAGGAAGGGAACTGCCAGAAGAGCAATTTTGTTCAATGGAGACTATAATCATTCTGAGTCAACATCCTCATTCTTACAGAACAGACACCTTAAACATCCTTAAATGTATTTCAAATTCCATATGGATACTGTGAAAAATCCTCTGTCCAGGAAGATGTTTCACTGCTTTCTGTATTCCACGGTAAGTATTGTGTGATGTGAATGCCCTGTACTGTCTGTGAATTTCCATACTTGGAGCTTTCATGTTCAGACAGTAAAACCTTCCTTAAAGGCCAAGTTTTAGCTCCTCACAATTTATATCTAGATTTTGCTTAACATACTTTTAAATTTAAAAAGTATTTACCATTTCCTCATGTATACTGTAAACTTACTTTTCTTTTTAAGTCGGAGTTTCAAGCTTATACTTAGGTTGCTCATGGTTACAACAGAAACAGTAAATGCCACACAGGAAATAAAGAATTCTCTTATGCAACCACCGTTGAAGTTCATTAGCTACTTAATACTGTCTTGGAGGATAATAAAAAAAATGATGTGAATTTTAGCCTCAGTAGATGTTCCAGCTTTAGACTATAGAAAACGAGTTACATAGTAGTTATGTGGTAACAAAGAAAATGTGTCAGACTTAGCAATACTAGTGGTAAATAATGTGTCCAGGGTTAGCGTTAAGCTTGTGGTATTGTGCACACTGAAGTCAGTGGCACACAGTTTTGTTATAGTTATTTGAATTAGATAAAGCCTTTTTTTGTGCGTGTGTTTTTTGTGTGTGTTTTTTTTTTTTTTTTTTTAAATGTGCTGCACCTGCTTCTTCATTCCCTGTCATACACTCAGAACTAGGATAAGTGGTTGAAACATTGTGGGGAGAAGGTGTGGAGTAGACACAGAGAAAATATCTGGACTGTTCTTTTCTGTTCTGCAAGTTTTTTGTACAAGTAGAAAAAGATCAACTGGGAGTTGAGCTTGATCTCGTAATCAAATCCTTATACATATATATATATTTTTTTATTTGCACCTCTTTTTTTTCTATCCAAGTCAATACAGTTTCATCTGAACATGATGGGATCTTGTTTGATTGTACTTATATAGCCTCTTGGTATCATGACTTCTAATCAAATTTTTCTTGCAGCTTCAGGAGAAAACAAGGCAAACCATAGCAGAATGTTTGAGATTTCCATGCACATTATGAGAACAAAATGAACCTGTCTGATTCAGTCTTGGTCATGTCTTTTCAATATAAGTCCTAATATATCAGTATGTTACAGTTTATTCCATAACTTTTATTTTTTCCAGGTACAACTGTGCCAGCATTGTTGAATAGCACCTCCAATCAACTTTACCTGCATTTTCACTCTGACATTAGTGTGGCAGCAGCTGGTTTTCACCTGGAATACAAAAGTAAGACTGCTTGCTTTTTGAAACATTCTCAGGAAAATGCAAACGTATGGAAAGAGAGGGTTTATATATCTATATATATATCTATATATATATTTATATATATATCTATCTATATATTTTTTTTTCACCGTGACTATGAAAGTCTACTTGTCAGCTTGGCATGAACTTGGTATAAGTGATATCTATGAAACTGAAATTTTAAATAAAGAAACATTTGAAATTGCTGAAAACTAACTTTCACAAATTAGCAGTATATAACAGATCAACCTGGCAATTCAGAAAAATATTTTTTAAGTGTAAAATTTAATTATGCTTTGGGTTTTTTTAAGCTTCTTTCAGCTCAGTTCTAAAATTCAGGTAACAAAAAAGTAAGAGTTAGCTTCACTGCTTGGAAATAGATCAAACCAGAACAAAACTCCATTTGTTTCCCTCCGTTTATAAATGTATATATTTATTTCTAGTTGTTCTTTCCTTTCCTTCAAATTCTTTTCCCTCAAGAAATTGCTGTAATTTGAAAAAAAATAAAAGCAAAAACAAAACACCAACAACCAGTTAACAACAACAACAAAAATTATAATTCCAGAGCTACAAGAAAACACTACCATTACCTTGGTAAATCACTGGCGGTATTAGCAGAATAACCTAAGAAAGCTAATGGCAAATTTTGCTATGTATCAACTTTTTGTATGTTTTGTGAGTGGCTTAGTTCTAAAGTACAAATGTTTCATGTTATGAACATCAATGGATTACCTTATATAATCATACTTAATTAAAACATGCATGTTTGTGTTATTAACTCTCTCAAAAACTTTAAATACTACAGAATATAGGAAATTCAGCACATGTGCTTGCATAGTATTACTTCTAACTGGAAATAGTTATGGCTAAGAATACTTCAGTCTTTAAAAAAATAATGTGATGATGAGTTAATAGTCTTATGAATGTTTTGATGAAGGTCACAAAATAAATTGTCTTTAATTTTTTGAATGTGAACATGCTCTATTTTCTCATAAATGTTGCTCAAGAATTTTCTTGAAAATCAAGTTTAGTTTGTATTCCCTTCATTCCAATATTAATGTCTAAAAATGCTAACATTGTTATTAGGTTTTTAAGAAGTCCATGTAAGTAAATAAACACATTAACAATCTTAATAAGATCTATTTAGGATTGAGATTAAAAATTGTATAATATATATATGTACAGACTTTTGAAAGCCCTGATTTTCAGATCATAACAAGTATTTTAAAGTAAACATAATCCACAAGATAGTCTTATGTTGTCATTTAGTTTCCCATTTATTTCAAGCATTGATATATAAGCATGTTGTAGTTTATTTGAATATATGCATTCTAATGGTGATGTAGGATGACTGGGGAACCCTTCTCCCCAGTTGGTCAGTCTGTTTTTCTCCTCAAGCCTTTCCCCTTAACCTGAAGTGTTAGTATAATTTCATATGAAGTATAAAGAAACACAGTTTGTTGTAGGATGATACTATACAAAATTTTGAAGTTCAATTTTTATCTTTTACTGTATCAGTTTTATTATGCCTGTGAGTTCTGAAAGAAATGTGTTCTGTTTAACAAGTAAAAGTATTTGGGATCTTGCAAGGTCTGTTGGTTTTATACTTTTATTTGTCTTCTAGTTGACAGTCCCACAACTGTGCTCTCTTAAAGCATATATTGACTCCAGTGGTTCAAATATTTCAATGCTAAGATTTTTCAGAAGTACAACTCAGTACAGGTCAAGGTAGCAACATTCAGCACTCAGAGCTTAGTTAACTATTCTGGTGATAGTCTGGCAGGGAAGAATAATTTCCTTCCCTCTGTGGCTATATGGTTCTTGCAAGGCTGGCAGGACAGTACATTTGTGTGTGTCTCTGAAAACAGAAACTGAACAAATACCCACAGCAAGAGTTTACTGTTTTATACTCAACAATCACCTTTTTAGATCAAGAAAGAAGCAGAGAAGGAAATACTTTAACATGTAACAAGATGAACATATTGCTAGTGCTTCATTATGAATTCTGAAGCTTGTGATCATGCAGCCACCTACTGTTTGAGGTAGCATTGGAAGAATAAATAGCTTTGGATCAGAAGTCAATCTGAAATTTGAAATAAAAATATTCTTTTGTTGAGAGGTTTTCTTAATTAAGCAAACACACAAAAAAATGTTTAGTGTCTGGAAAAAAAACACATTCAACATTAAATGCTATGTTTAGAACATCAAGTACTTCTGATAAAAGGAAAGGAAAAGGAGGACCAGATTCATAGTCTTTCTAAATAAAACACTTTGCAACTGCAACATTCAGCTATAGTATAAGAGGCCTCAGTTCGATTATTTCATCTTGCAGAAATTTAATGGTGTGAATAGTCATTGTGGCAGTAATCAATATCTACTTTAAAGGCTGCTTTACTACAATATCTACTTTTAAGTCTCTCTACTAAGCAGCTATAGCAGGATTTGTATCAGCATTCTAATTAGCAGAAAAAATGCTTGATCATTCCAGTTCAGCTTATATTTAAACATTTTGTAGAAAAAAGTATAGCACTAAAATCGGATGTATAAAGAATACACCACTGTTGTGAGGACAGAGACCTATGTTTAATGTATTCATTTAGAAGACAGAGCTGGACTTGGATGTAGTATGTAGGCAGTTGGTTATTATACTTAAGTGGATACATGGTTTTCAGTTCTTGTTCAAATACTTGTTCTAAAAGTTTAAAGAATAGAAGAGAGCTTAGGAGTCTGTCTTCTTTGCTGAAATTCTCTGTGTACTTCCATAATAAGGATATTCCTCTAAGTAGCAGCAACGTAGGTTAAAGTCATGGCAGATAACAAAGACTTTCTCTCTAACGTTTTGTAAGAAGTTGTCAGTAACTACTTTGCAGCGATCCATTCTGTTGTCTTCTTTCAGTTTGTCTTCACTGAGAACACAATAAAAGCAATAGATTCTGGACCCTGCTGTAAGAAAGGGCTCCTTCCCCATTCATCAATTCTGCTCTTTATTGTAGCTCTGCTCTTTTGTTTTATGTAGTCATACTAAAGGAAATTCAGTGATATATTGAGAAAAATAGTATTTCAAAGATGAATTACAGATTTCCAGGAAGATTTATGTGACATATCTTTCATTTCCTGATCAGAAAGCAAGCTGAGGAGACACACTAGATTAGAGAGAGCAAAAAATTTTTGGGAAATATTTTTGATTAGTAAGAGCTATTATCAGTATAGTTTTATTTAAGAAAAAAAAAAGAAAAAAAAAAAAAAGACTTATGGCTGTTTATATAACCTGAAAAACTGTCCCCTTTTGTAAAATAAAATGAATAATAATTAATGACAGTAATATAATCATGCAAACAAACCAGGATTAAAATTGTCTTATGTATTTTAAAAATCTCCAGAACAGCACTTCAGCAGTGTAGATGCAAAGGATTAATTATTTAATTGAGTTTTACCTACAGATAGATACCTACAGATAGTTCACAAAAAAAAAAAAAAAAACAACTTGAAAAAAAATTGAGCCAGTCCTCAGAGAACTAAAATTGGTGAGCAGACTTTTTATTTTATTTTCATCTAGGTCATTTTATTCTTCTTTCAAGTATTTTGCTATAGAAATTTGTTGAGTCTTCTATGACTCTGGTTAAAATTTAATAATAGTTTTATTGGAAGTATTTAATTTATAGCTATTTCAATTTTTGAGTAACACTTTTATTAATTCAAATCCAATTTATATAGTTCCTGCTCTTTCATGGAAGGGGAATGGCTTTGTTTATTACATTGTTTTCTTGAGCAATCAATTGCTGTCAGTCAAAATTAACAATAAATATTCATAGTTGGTCTGATTGTTCATTGCATTTCAGAGAGATCCACAGAGAACATGACTTGATTTTATTCTCTGGAATAATAAACCAAAATACTGAACTTCATATCTACCTACATTCCTCACGGTGCACAGTCTTAGAGTTCTTTGGTCCTGCTATATGTATATAGTTTCCAGTTAGCATTAATTGAAATTATATGTATGCATCAGAAGACACTGGATCCTTTAATATAGTTTTAGATATCAGTATGTTGGAAAGAGAATAAGCTTTCTGCCTTTTAAATTCAGAAAGCTGTAATGCTTTTCATAAGGCACAAAAATTGCAAATCCTCTTTATACATTTAAAATTATATTGCATGTGATGGTTTTGTTTGTTTGGGTTCTCTTGTATTTGTTGTTTGTTTTGGGGGGTTTTCTTTCCTTCCTTCCTTTCTTTCTTTCTTTCTTTCTTTCTTTCTTTCTTTCTTTCTTTCTTTCTTTCTTTCTTTCTTTCCTTCCTTCCTTCCTTCCTTCCTTCCTTCCTTCCTTCCTTCCTTCCTTCCTTCCTTCTTTCTTTCTTTCTTTCTTTCTTTTCTTTTCTTTCTTTCTTTCTTTCTTTCTTTCTTTCTTTCTTTCTTTCTTTCTTTTAATTTGGGAACTGGGCTTAGAGCTTATTCCTAAAACATTTCAAGAAAATGATTTAAGTAAATGAGCTTTGTTTTAAATCTTTTGATAAAAAAACATTGCATGAACAGAAAGTGCCATAAAAGTTGCTGTGTATTCATTGTTCCTTGATTAACAAGAATCATAAATTATTAGAACTAAAACCACCCAAACCCTTCTTATGCAGTTGTCCAGTAGGGAAGAGTGTTAATTCTGGAACAGTGAAGTGTTTGCCTTATGCTTTGATATAATTTGTTCTCTCACTAGAGAATATTTTTCACACTAGAAGACATTTAGGCATTGCAGTGAAGACTATATTCCCAGAAAAATGCCAATTTGCAATAAGAAGCTGGTGATTATTTCAAGTCCAAATAACTTTGAATCTCGCATCATCAGGCTACAGCAAGGGTAGAAGAGAAAAAGTGGACCTAATAGTGTTTCATCCAGCCTTATATTTTGTATATATTTCACATGAAAGTACTAGGTAAAACTGCTCTAAACTAGCCATCCTGAATCCTGCAGACCCCTGATGCCATTATATCAAAGAATTCCTCATACAGACAATAGGAAATGAGACTCACTTAGGAACAATACCTTCATCATACAAGAAATTCCAAGGAGCAACAGAGAAGAGTGTCCCTAAATCACTACTAAATTATTTATCCAGAATAAAAGTTATTTCTTTAGAATAGACATTGTACATCACTTTAGTATTCTAGAATAAATGAATGAGAATTTAGACATTATATTTTCACCAGTGTAAATGTTAGAAGCATGCCTGTTTTTTGATCAGTGTGTTAGGGAAAGCTTTATTTCAGTAAAATATATTTAGTTTGCTGTCATTTGATCACTTATCTTATATTCCACACTATATTGATGGTTTTAAGTAACTTTACAGAACTTCATAAATACTTTATAAAAGCTTCAGCCACTGATGCCATCTTATTTTATTCCTAAATATTTCAACATAATTTAAATAATTGAATTAGTATTATTTTATTTCTTGAAACTTTGTCTTCTTTTTATCTATGTGCCTTTCTCTTGCCCCCTCCGTTTGTTGGTTATTTCTATGTATGTCTTTATTTTCATGGGAAGGATCTGGGCATTCTGCTTCTGCAAACCTGAGCTCATGTCTAACCTAGGCAGTGCACATGTTTCCCTTATAGCCTTCAAAACCACACAGGTCTTCTGGTGAATAATTATAATTTCATCATTTACTTTAGGATGTTTTTCTGTTAGGCATCAAGAATGCATGTGTGACTTGGTTGTCCAAGTTGAGTGATCATACTCAATTTATATGCTATGGTTAAATTCATTACTTAGATAGGGGTTTTTCCTTTGTTTCTTTTGTGGTGTTTTGTTTTGTTTTTAAGCCAGATACATAAACTCACTTAAATAATTGGTCAGTGTAGTCAGTGCCTTAGAGAAATTTCATTCTGGTCATTCTGGTAAGTATTGTTGAGAGCCACTGTGTGACTTTGTTTCTGGTTATTTCAGATGGGTTATAGGTGTTAAACTGGTTGCAGTAACCCATGAACTGTAACAAAGCAGTAAAAATATGCAACAGATAACTGTAGGAAAGAGAGGAATTAATCACTTAAACTAATCCTTCATATGCATGTTTTTTCCCCCTAAACTGTGGTAGAATAAATAACATAATTATTTTCACAGCCACCAGCAAATCCAATCAAAATGTGCTTTTTTTGCATTTCTAATATGTACAACAGTAGGAAAAATAAATATTTCTGCTATTTGAATGAATTCCTTTTAATCTTCATGAACAAAGGAAACAACTATCTTAGCAGTAAGGTTTAGAAAATTGCCTGTTTAATTTAATGGCATTTACAGGCACCGATGTTTCAAGTTTGGTCTTAAAATCTCATTTATTAATTCAGTAGTAATTCCAATATTTTCTTTAATACACAACCAAATAAAAATAGTCTGGAAATAATGAGTGTTTGCTCATACAGCATGCTTCTTGAACTTCCCAGTTCAAGACATGTCTGTTTTAGTAAGAACTGAATATGTGGTAAATATAGACATGTAGGTTTAGGCCACAAATGTCTATGAATATATTTGTGAATATATCAGAATATAGTGATTAGAATTAAAATATTACAGTAAAAATCCTGGTTTATGCAAGCAATATTTTAATACTGCCATCTACCTTTATTACCTCAATTAGGATATATGGCACAATTCAGCATAATTATTTTTTTAAACATTTGTTTTACTGCTATACCAAGATAATGTAAAATATGTGAAAACATAAGCTTACTTTTAATTACTGTATCCCTTTTCGAAGCTTCTCTATTGCATGCTGTCAAGTGCTAAAGATTCTCAGGAGCTGAAATAAAGGTTCCACTGGTAAGGAAACCAGAGAACAATGACTATCTTTTGTATTACTTCTCTATCATAAAGATCTTTAATAAAGTCGAAGATAAAAATCAGACCAGCAGAAAAGAAAATGTATTCTTCTAAGTAGCATATCGGTTCTTGTAAGTCCAGATTAAGATCTTTCATGCAATTTGATCTTTAATGTTGGTCTTCGTGAAGCAGTCTTTTCTTTTTCCCTATATTAAAGCAGGTGTGAATCATAAAATTGCCATTTTTAATTTAGCAGGTCCTGATCCTATCGGTATGTCTGTACAACTTACTAGCTGTTGATATGAATCTAACCCTTCTGGCAGTACTTCATTGAGATATATACATTTACTAGGTTGGTGTCTGAAGCATGCAGTTTTGAAAGGGATAGTTTGGATTTTGATATGCACCATCATCAAAACAGAAAGAAGAAATTGTTCCAGCTTGATGTTCATAACATGATAAAGAACTATATGTTTCAGTTAGCCACATGGGGTGGGAAGAAGTAAAAAAAAAAGAAAGCTTGATGAATTTTGGTCAAGTCATCAAGAAATTCTTGTTTTGTTCAGTTTGCACGTTTCTGAAATGAACACTAATAGGCATTCACATTGTCAGATATGCCAGCAAGGATTTTCTTTCTGCCAGCAATTGCAGTGACGTTTAGACAGAATTTGAGGTAATTGTAGGCATGTATATAATTATGGAAGTGAGGCTTATTTGTCCTGCACCACAGTGGAGCCAAGGAAGTATTTAGCAGGCAGTAAGTAGAAGAAGGTCAGGGAGAGGGTTGTAATTCTTGACATTGATATGTTCTCTCTTGCATTGCATAGCAGAAGCTAAGCACTGAAGAGCTTGCAGTAAGCAATCCTTGTCCTTTTTTGATTGCTTGGACTTGACATTTAACATGTTTTCCCTGTATTACTGACTCTTCACATACAATCTAGTTTAATGTATTTCTAAGTCTCTAAGTATTTAATTTCTTTGGTTTGTCCTTGTGTACAAGAATTTGTTTGCTTTATCTCAAGCATTTTTTAGAATTTTGGTCCGGTCCTAACTAAACTAGTTATCTAACTAAACTAGGCTAGTGTTATGAAATGGCTAGAATGATGAATATAAGGATTCACAATACTATTTGATTCTGTTTCCAACTTTCTCTTTGCTTTTTTGGGATTTTGACTTAATGTCAGGTTTATCAAATAAAGTCAATTATGAATGGGTTTTGCATAATGTTTTGTGACATTCGTATAGAATATTCTATATTAAAAGTTATATCATCAGACCAAAGAAATAGTATATACAAAGTGTTATACAAAGTATAAGCAGCTAGCAGCTACTATACAAAGTATAAGCAGCTAGGGACGTCTGGAGATCATCTAGTCCAACCCACCTTCTAAAGCAGGTTCACCTACAGCAAATCACATACAATTTCATCCAAGTGGGTTTTAAACGTTTCCAGAGGAGACTGCACAAACTCTCTGGACAGCCTGTTCAGTGCTCTGGCACCCTCAAGCTAAAGAAATTTCTCCTCATATTCAGATGAAATTATGCTTCAGTCTCTGTCAGTTTCCCCTCATCCTGCTGTTGGGCACCGCTGAAAAGAGTCTGGTCCCATCCTCTAGACATCCACCCTTCAGATATTTGTAAACATTGAAAAGGTCCCCTCTCAGCCTTCTCTTCTCCAGGTTGAACAGATCAAACTCTCTCAGTCTTTCCTCAGAAGAAAGAAGCTCCCATCCCTTAATCATATTTGTAGCTCTCTGCTAGACTCTCACCAGTCATTTCTTGTCCTTCTTAAACTGGAGAGCCCAGAACTGGACACAGTGCTCCAGATGTGGCCTCACCAGGGCAGAGTAGAGGGGGAGGATAACTTCCCTCGACCTGCTGGCCACACTCCTAATGCAGCCCAAGATACCATTGGCCTCCTTGGCCACAAGGGCACATCGCTGGCTCATGGTCAACCTGTTGCCCACCAGGACTCCCAGGTCCTTCTCTTCAATGCTGCTTTCTATCAGGTCAGCCCCCAGCCTGGGGTTATTCCTCCTCAGGTGCAGGACTTGCCCTTGTTGAACTTCATTAGGTTCTTCTCTGCCTAGTCCTCCAGGAGACATCATAAGATCATTTTAAAGTTGGTACAACACCAGAATTTGTAAAAACTGTGGTAGAAATGGCTAAAAATCTTTAAAGTACATTTTTATATTTTCCTAAAATATACATTTCATTACAGAAAGAGACTATTTCAGAGATATCCTGTAGCTTGCAACTATTAAATAATTCTTCATGTAGTAACTAGAATGACTACACTTCATACCTTGGTAACTGTCACTCAGCATTAGAAAGGCTTGCCACAATCACTGTTCATTCCTGAAAAAATGTGACATATAGTAAGCATCAAAGACACAGGACATGGAAGAAAGGTACGGGATTATGGAATGTGTTTCCTGGAAAAGAAAGGAAATGTTCCTATGTTTTGAGGAAAGACAAAGAAATGGCTTGCCATTGACGATGTGCTTCATTAGGGGAAAGTACATTTACTTCAACTAAACCTTGAGCTGAAAAAAAATGACTGGAAATGGGTGAAGTGGGAAACACAGAATTCTTAATGTTCATATTTAAGATTTGTAAAGTATTTATATTTGAGTGATGAAAAGTAGATACATACATAAAGATTTAGGGCATAAAGTTTAAATCCTGCCTGTATCTGTGAGCCAATGCAGGGAGGTTACTGGAACAATCAGAAGCCACAGATGCAACACAAAGAGTAAATTTATTTTTGTTACCTTGCTGCCAGAGTATCTTTGAAACAGCACTTAAGCTCCCAGGCTGAGATCACAGAAGCGGAGTCGCAGGCTCTGCAGAATTCAGCCTTTGGTGGAGATCAACAAGCCTGCTCATTTTGGTCTCTATATAGGGATTCATGGAGGCACAGTTTATGACACTGCTCTGATCTTGCCTGAAGGAATCTAAAGGTTGTATGATAAGGTGCCTTTACGATTCTTTTCACAGGCCTGTAATCTAAACACAGAGGTTCTACTTGTGATTTATATGTTTTGCTACACCCCAATTGCAGTAACCTGAGTGTGTTTACAGTTCTTGTCCTTGCCATTCTTGCGTTATTCCCACATAGTATCAAAATGTGCAAACAGCATTATCCAAAATAAAGTTGTATTTCATAGAAAGACTAGGGTCTCAGTGAATAATATCAGATATTGTTTCATGATGAATCATCTGGAACAACAGAATCTAGAATGTATTGGAGTAAAGCCAAATGTCATTTCTGTACTAAACACTTTGTCAAGTTGCTCTTACTGTCACCAGTGAGTTAGATTTCATAAGAAGACAGTGAGAGTTGTAGCATTTAGTCAGTTATTTTTACATACAAGAGAAATGCAGGACACACAGTGTCATATTCAGTAAAGTATTATTTTTGTCTGATTTTTACAAAATGTCGTGCTAATAAATTCTAAAGATCTGTTCTCACATATTGTGAAAATAATTTCTATTCTGTTCTAGCCTATATACATCATATTTTAATGAAAAATAGCAGTATTTATGTTTCAGTAGTAACTTTCTCTAGTTAATAAATTAATTAATTATTAAGATTATTTATTTAAAATTTATTTTTTCTTTGAGATTTTTTTTTTTAATTTTATAAGAAGAATGAGATTATATCATCAGACCATAAACCTATAAACTAATTCCGCTCGTCCTTCTGTTTGCAAAGAAAATCTTAAAAGCACAGAATTATTTAATCTAATCATCAGTTTCTCAACAATCTCATTCATCCGGAGCATTTTAGCTTAGATAGCAGAGACAATATTTAATTTTCAGTTGTACTGACTAACAAATTCCTCAGATAAGCACACAATAAAAAATAAAATAAAATAAAATAAAATAAAATAAAATAAAATAAAATAAAATAAAATAAAATAAAAAGAAGAACAGTAATATGCTATTGACAAAAAGCTGCAGCTAGTACTCCAGGTTGCCAAATTTAGATGAACAAATCTGAGAAATTACTAATCATGGAGAGTCTTTGTAAAACTAATATTCTGTTTGCTAACACCTGGCTTAAAAATACTTAAGAACAGACTATCTTGCCCCACCTATGCAAAGATTTGGTTTTGGGTTAAGAGTACTACCTTTCAGATGTCTGAACTTTACAGTCAATTAAGTTGTCAAACGTAAGGAATACCCTTGGCCTTTAGCAGCTGTTCCAAAAGGCTCTGCCACCCAACCTCAGTAGTTCTGCTCATCTTTTGTTGAGAAAAGAGAATATACAAAAATTGTATTCCCTCTGTGTCTCTCCATTTCCTTCACAAGGATAAGGAACAAAAAAAAAAAAAAGAGTTTAATGTATTATAATTGCCATACTGTTTGAAGACAGTGAAATGGCATAGTATGTGACAGCAACATGACATAGTAATTGGTACAGTCACAGTATATAATCTTTATGTTTCAGTCATGCCATCTGTATTCTGCAGGTCAGTTCTGTAATTTCTGTGTTTTAAACAAACTTTTAGTTTAATGTTGAAGTATTTTTTCTAATTAATGTTCTCTTAAAAAAAACAATGCTGTGGAAAGAATTCATTAGAGCAGAGAATATCAATGAAGAGCTGTTGTACACTTGTCTATGTTTTTTCAATATTTGTGTTTACTTTCCTCAGCTGTAGGTCTTGCTGCCTGTCCAGAACCAGTAATTCCTAGCAATGGGATCAAATCAGGAGACAGATACATGGTGAATGATGTTTTGTCATTTCAGTGTGAACCGGGATATACATTACAGGTATTTCTTTATTTTTTCTTTGAATTATACACTGTGTAATAATTGTAACAAAATGGCAACAGATGAACCCAAAAGCTATTTTAATGAATAGTCTGTAGTGTGTCCATAGAGGAAATTGAAGTAGAGCTTATGTGAGTACACCTGCATTATAAAGCTATGAATATGTAGCATGTCTGGCCCTCAATAAATCTGGGCTGGCAAATCTTGTTTTAGATTAACATATCATTGAGCAGTAAAAACCATCAAAATAGACAAGAAAATAAAGTGGTTAAAATGTTTTATCTATAAAATTATTTTGGAACTATGCTTATTGAAACTGTACTCTGTTTTTCCTTTTTTGGAAGTGGTTTCTCTAGGTCAAAATTTAACCACAATGGTAGAAATACATAATGGGATTTCATATTCTGCTCAGAAATTGTAGAATTTTGTTTCTAAAGCTAATTTTATTCATGCTAAATCTACTCTTAAAAATTGTTCAACAAAAGAAATATTACAAATTAATTCACAGATTGAGGATGTTCACTCTTCTCACACTGGTTTAGTTTCCCATGGTAGACACGCTGTTGAACTGCTGTTTATAAATGTCACAGCACTATGTGAATCTAAGATTGAAAGCATTTTTCTTCCCTCATTAGTTCCTCTAATTTATTTACATATATTCCACCACTGGTACGATACATTGAAAACATCTGAGTTCAGAATCTTCTGGGTGACTCCAGACAACATAAAAGCATACCATTGTATCAGAGAAGTCCTGATAGTCAATTTGCATCATGACACTTTGTTTTGGAGGTGAATTTGAAAGAAAAAAAGTTTAGGAGGCACATACACGAAAGAATGTACTTTGACCTCAAGGCAAGAAAACAAGTCCAAGAACTTCCACTAGTACAGATGTAGCTTATATGTTCTTACAGTTCTTTCTTTGTATGCAATGAGCTAAATTTATCATTATTATTAACCCTAGACTCACAGAATCACAGAACGGTTGGGGTTGGAAGGGACCTCTGGAGATCATCTAGTCCAACCCACCTGCTAAGGCAGGTTCACCTACAACAGATCTCACAGGAATGCATCCAGGAGGATTTTGAATGTCTCCAGAGAACTCCACAACCTCTCTGGGCAGTCTTGTCTTTGAGGGTGCCAGAGCACTGGAATAGGCTGCCCAGAGAGGTTGTGGCATTCTCATATTCAGATGGAACCTCCTGTGCTTCAGTCTGTGTCAGTTTCCCTCATTCTGTCGCTGGGCACTGGTCCCATCTCCCGCTGAGCCTGGTCCCATCCTCTTGACACATACCCTTCAGATATTTATAAGCATAAATAAAGTCCACTGTCAACATTCTCCAGGTTGAACAGTCCCAGTTCTCTCAGTCTTTCCTCAAAAGGAAGATGCTCCAGACCTCTTTGTAGCCCGCTGCTGGACTATTTTCAGTAATTCCTTGCCCTTTTTAAACTGGGGACCCCAGAACTGGACACAGTATTCCAGATGTGGCCTCACCAGGGCAGAGTAGAGCAGGAAGAGAACCTCCCTCGACCTGCTGGCCACACGCTTCCTAATGCAGCCCAGGATACTATTGGCCTTCTTGGCCACAAGGCCACATGGCTGACTCATGGTCAACCTTTTGTCCACTCGAACTTCCAGATCCTTCTCTCAGAACATTCTGTTTCAATGCAGAATCTGTCTGGAATTCAGCCTGTATTAAACTTGATTACACCACAGAAAATATAATAGTATTTTAAGAGTTGTTAGCTTAAATATTTTTTTTTTTCTTCTTTTAGAAAGATCCTTATTTTAATATTTGTAGGAAAACTGTCTGCAATTTTTTATGTATTGTAATTCAGTTCCAACCTATGATGGAAGGATCGGGATCTGATGTTGATGCTGGTGGGGCTGTCATATAATTGCTGTTCATATAATTGCCAATAGGTGCCTAACACTTTATTTCTGTGATCCAGGCCACTGCTTCTGAGCTATTGAGACTGAAATATATATAGGCAAACATCTGATTGTTGGGTAGGCCTATAGCAGTAGTGCAATATGAAAAAGTGAAAAACTTACCCTATACTAACTATTTCCTCTGGAGACTGAATAGCATCTAATCCAATTTATTCCATCTAAAAGCAGCTATCTAATCTGAATCATCTGTTTAGACTGTCATTGTGACACCAGAGATAAACAGCCACACACCTCCAAGGGCTGATTCATAATAAGATTTTATGTTACAAGAGGCACCTTACTCTGAAAGTGCCATTTTTCTTCACTGATTAGGATATCAAAAAGTTAACATGAGTACCTAATTTTAAACTTCTTAGCTTTAGTGTGGTGACTCCTACTTGTATTGCCAATCATATTTCACACTCTCTCTACTTTTTCAACTATGAAACGTCTGAATTTTACATATGAAAAAAGGGGATGAATTCATTTGTATGACATAGATTAGAAATTGATAAAGCCTCAAGATACAGCATCACTAAATTTTCTGTGCCTACTTAAAGTAGTACTGCTGAAACACTGAAGTGATAACAGTAGAATATGAACACTTCGGAAGCAGTTGGAATGAGTATAGGTAATTTTTCAAAGATACACATTGTTAACCCTCAACTGATGTTTTTGATCTATTTTTACTTAGAAAAAAAGTCAGAATTGTGAGTTCATAAATACAATGCTAGCATAAAACAATAATGTATTTGTGAGGAAGAGACCTGCTCAAAAGCAATTGATCTGTGTTAATGCTAAACTTTAATCCAATGTGTATATCACTATCACAAAACCACACAATAGATTTTGTCTGAGTGCAGGTCTTTTCTGCAGTCAATGAATATGATTAACTACATTTTTGTTTTTATATTTCCAGGGATTCTATCAAGAAATACTTCCTTAAAATTTCATAGCATATTGTTCTTTAGCTGTACCGCTTAACTCTGTTTCCATACTTATATAAATTTAATCCTAACTGAAGTCTGACATATAAAAAACAGTTTAATGATCTTTGCTAAATTGTAAAACAGAAGACCTTCCATATCCAAATTCAGTTTTCAAAATATTAATGCGGATTTCTATGGACTGCGTGGACATTAATGTATAGTATATTACTCAGACAGGACAAGTAAAAATGGCTTTAAATGAAAAAGAAATAGTAATGAAAATAAGGTTCTACGAAGCACAGTATGTTTTCTATTCAACAAGTATAGATCAGCATAACTTTTCAAATCCTTTTTTTTTTGTCACTCCGTGAATTTACCCTCAGTCTTCACAGAACATATTCACAGCTAGCAATAACAATCAGGTGTGGATTAGTTTATAATTGCAACTTATCAGAAAAGTCATAGAGCTCAAACTACTACCTGGAGATGCATAAGAAAGGTAATTGCTAGCTGTAGGATTAAGTGTCTCCACCCAGGAGGGGACTTTAAAAGACTGAAATCAGAGTGTGCTCTTGTTGGGAAGAGGCTTGAAGCCAGAGGAATCATTTCATTTTATTTTTCAAAAGATCTTTTATAGGCCATTTTACTTTTTTTCCTGACTGTGCTACTTAAATTATGGCTTCCCCCCAAGTCACATCAGAGACATGCAATCTTAGAATACTAGGAAAAGAGAATAAAATAAAATAGGGAATATTGCACTAAGCAAATTATTCAAAACCGTATCCATTTTGCAAGTGAGTAAGAGGATACAATAAATGCATGCACATTTTTCTTTTAGAATAAAAAGTTTGCTGTAAAAATATTTTATTGAATTATTATGAATTGGCTTAATCTTTATATCAGACTTTTACACTCCTTCCAGTTTTCACATTCCAACAGAAGGGTGCATAACTTGAGTTCCTCAGAGGTCAGAATTAAAAAAAACAAAACAAAACAACATCAACAACAAACAAAAACAAGCAAACAAACAAGCAAACCCCTTTCATTTGTGATACTTTTAAGTTTTCAGCTTGAACTACTACCAGTGCAAGCAAAGTTGTCAGCATTTTGCAGTTGATCCTGAGCAGCCACCCTGAAGTATATGGAAAAAGGTTTTGCAGGTCACTTCCAGCTACCACATGATTTTGTTTGTTTCTTGTGATGTTTCATAAAAACAGGCAGAGTAAATTAAACATGACAGTTGAATAAAGGGGCACTTGTACTTTTATAGCTGTCTGCCATGAGGTTGCATGTATGCAGTGGGTAATGTTGTGAGGCCATGTGAGAGTTCAAGGTCCGCTGGTAATTGTGGATGACTGTCTTAGCTTGGTCCACATCCATACCATCTGTTGCAAGCAGATATGGAACAAATTCCTCTCTGGGTCAGTGCTACTCACTCAGAGCAATGGCTGATTCACTTCAGGTTGCAGCCTGAAAATGAACTAGTATGCTTATGCTGTGGATGAGAACCCTAGAATTGAAACAGGGAGTGAACCAATTTGACCATATGAATGCATGCAGTCAGCTACTCCTCTGTTGTAATCAACCTTATATTTACTCAAAAATACGAAGAGGTTTTCAAGTTATCAAAGAAAGAGTGTTTTAGAGCATTTATTCAGTGGAAAATAAGAACATACAACCTGAAATGTTTGAAAATAGAGTTCAACAGATTCATAAAAGTAGTTATGATGCGATTGGTTGATATAAGAAAAGACACAGATAAAATGATCCAGGAGGTCCTCTGTAGCTCTGTCTTTCTGATTAGTCCCATAATGAGTATCTGTAATCTAATATTTTGTTCTTTCCAAACAGGGTCGTTCTCATATTTCTTGTATGCCAGGAACAGTTCGACGCTGGAACTATCCATCACCTCTCTGCATTGGTATGGATACCTATTTATTTCAGTGTGTTCTGAACATCAGTCAGAAGAAACTTTGTCATGCCTATTGTTCCTTCACTAATTCTGTTTAATTCAAAACTTTTTTTGAGTTTCCATTTCTATATATGAAATATGGAAAAATTACCAAAAAAAATTCTTTATACGTAGTGTACATGTTATTTAAAAAAAATTTGTGAGAGTGGGCAAAGGAGGAAACCTAGATGTTAACCATTGTTTAGCTTGTCCTGAATACTCTACTTTGAATCAGGCTGAATGAGGGAAATTTAACACATTCCTTTTGCAGCATGCTCAGCTTGGAGAACCTTCTCAAAAAAAAAAAAAAAAAAAAAAGGGAGGTCACACAGGAAGCTAAAGAAACTTCTCAAACAAGCAGGCAGTCTGTCCACAGTGGAGAGCAGCTCTGAAGGCAACCCTTCAGGGGTGGTGGAATGAAAAAGAGTTTTAGGGATGCAGAAAAGGCTGGCTGTTTTCAGCTGAGAAAGCCGTTAAACAAAGCTGAGTTAAAAAGCAAAGCTAAAAAGAGTTTCCCTTTTAAACACACTAAAACCTTACCAACAGATCTGAGTTTTCACTGTGTAGATAATAATCCTGTTCTACTGTATTGTTTCTTGATTACACAAAGTTTGAGTCAAGATTCTGGTGTCTTCTGGCATGTTAATTTCAAGGAAAAGCTGGAATGGAAGGAGAGAAGCATAGCTCCATCATATCATTTTGTCACTTCATCTTCGAAATACATTCTTCAGTGAATGCTTTTATCTTTAATATTTAGTCAGCAAAAGCCATTCCTTTTAGCTTCATATCTATGAGGAATTTAGAAGGTTGGGATGATCTCTAGCAATATTAACGTGAAATGGTTTTAAATATTCCTTGTCAAGTTGAGTCTATATATTATTTTCTATTGTCAACTTCAACAGAAGCAGTCACTTCTGATTAATATGAAAGTAGTGTACTCTATTCAAATAAATTTCAGAAATGGAAAATTTATTCAGGAAGGTGTATTTTGGGGTTTGGGTGGGGACTTTTTGTGCTAATCTTATTTATCACCTTGTATATTAAATATAGCTGCTATCTGCAAGCAACATGCTCATTTATTTTTTTTTTTCCTTTAGCTCATGAAATATTGTTGTCCTAGAAGCCAAAATACTCCCAGAAAAACAAAGAAAGCCTTAAAATATGACACAAACTCACATCCCTGCCCCAACTCCAAGCTTTAAAATATTGATTTTTCTAGAAATCCAGACCAAGATCTGTACTTTTCACTAAATAATGTATTTAACATTGCAGAGAGGTAGAGATATTTGAGAAGTTTAAGACTTATTTCTCAGCTTTTTAGTGGAGCTTGTCCTATTTTGATTCCATTTCTTGTGTCATCTAATCACTAGATTATTTGCATTTTTTTCAGTACAGTTATCACAATTCATAGTATCTCAATTCTGTTACCAGATCATATGTTAGTGTAACACATGGCATGATGATTCATAGGCATTAAAGTAGTGATTCCTCAAATAATAAATAAAAATTACAAGACTTTTATTTAATATCTTGAAATTACTCTTCCTTCATACTATGGTCCTAGTGAAGGTGTAAATTCAGGCACTTCTTCACAAGTTGCTTAACGTATTTGTAGTTTAGCTTTATGTCATCCTAAATGATGCAAATGGCTTTTCAATCTCCAAACACATTAATTTGCTGAAGAATAGCATACAGATAGTAAGCAAAGAATAATTCTGTTATGCGAATAGTCTGTCCTCTTCCTGAAATAAATAAATAACTGTGGTGGGTTTATTTTTGTTTGATTGTTTTCAAATTCAAGTGTGTATTTAGCTATATTAACTAGCACACCTGCAACTGAATCATGGATTGGTGTCATAATTAAATTAGATTCTAAATTTGTTCCTCTGATTATAAAACCTATCTCAGCATAGTACCAGACAATTTTAACTGTAATTGTAATTGGCAAGCTAAGACAATGAGTTACCCAGTATATATATGTGCAACTATACATTTCTAGTAAAATAGCATTTAACATATGGCATTAAGTAAACAGTTTGTCCTAACTTATTTTTTTTTTCCTGCTTGATGGGGAATGTTCTGACTGTGATAAATTTCACTGCTACTGCGTCATGAGGATAAAATTAGTAATTATTATGAAATAACACAATTAAAAGATACAGTGACTTTCTTTATATTTTTAAAAGCTAAATGTGGTGGAACACTGACAAACATGGGTGGTGTGATCCTGAGCCCTGGTTTTCCTGGAAATTACCCTAGCAACTTAGACTGTACATGGAAAATTTTATTGCCTATTGGATATGGTAAGTAAACTTACATTTGAAGAGCAATTATTTGTAATAATCAGATTTTAATATAGATAAGAATATTCTATTTTCCGGCATGAAATAGATTTTATTCAGTGAATTTATTGTGAACCCCTTATATAATTATGCGCTACCTTTTGATTTGAAAATGGTTGGCAGTTTAAAAGATACCTTTGTCAAAGCAACTTGTTATTTGTAAATTTGGAAGTCTGGAAACTGATTTCAGACCAAAGGAAATCTGCTGCATGAAGATATGTCAGATGAAATAGATAATTTAACTTCTAAATTAATTAGTAGTCTTCTGTTTAATGTCCTTCCATTGTCTCCCAAGTGAGTTTTTAGCAGTATTTTTTATGTTCTATGAAAATGGACAAAATCTTATTTCCAGCATTATGAGTTTGATTAAAAACATTTAAAAACTATATTCCACATGCCAGTTAACAGTTGCCAACTTAGAAACTTTCTAGGTTTGCATTAAATCTATTGTCATATAGAAAATATTTTCACAAATAAATAATAATTAGATAGAGAAGGTAATAATGGTTAATAAGAGCTGTATAAGACACAATCTTCTATCATTATCACAAGTACAAGAGGAGTAACTTTTCTTGCTGTGAAACATTATGACCCGTATTGTGAATTAAGTGCCAGTGCTTAAGTAAGAAAATTAATTTTAAAAGCTTATTATTAAATTCACTATACTCATCTCTGGAAATGAATTTATTTTCTCTGCTTTCCATTGCATTCATAGTTTGGATTTCTGTAGTAAGGTATACTACTTACATAAAGTGTATTTTACTAAGTAAATTTGTAGAAATACTGTGCTACCATTTAGAGTAGTGCCCCTTATCAGTGTGTACTTGGTAAAACTGATTCATCATAGTTATGGGTAGCTTTATTAGCCTTGGATATTCTTATAGCCTTAGGATGACCATAGACTGGACATCCTTCGCTAATTTTGGCATTCTAAAGCTATATTTGCAGAAAATACAACTGGTAAGCAATTGTTCTGTAGTGATGTCATCCTAATTAGCCTACTAAAACACTGCCCTTTGAAACCAGTCCTTCATATTTCTCAGACTTGCTCTTTTTCTTTAAGCCTTTCCATGTAGACAATGTTCCATGTATTAATTAAACACGACTGTCTTGTATCCTGTTATTATCGTTCTCACTTCTCAGAAAGTCTCCGATAGTGGTAATCCTATAAATATTAAAGATCATTATTTTACTTGGCAAGGGATTTAACAGATACAGGGTATTAATAGCATTGATCTATCATTGCTTTCAAAAGTACTGGAAGAGTACATTTTTTACCATTAAGTTGCTACATGGATCTTTTTGCCAAAGTATGCATCACATAATCCACAGATAATATCTTTATACCAGGTTTAAACTTTGTGATTGACGTGATAGTTCACAGAGAACTTCCACTACAAAATCTTGGATACTATTTTAGTTACAAGTATAAATTTGTCTACCTAAGAGTTGTTTTTCTACATTCATTCCATTGTTTCAAAATAAATATTTTAAATCAGTGAAACATAGAAAAAAAATCCAAACTTGAAAAATACTCCAGGATTTTTTTCTTTGAAGGATTTTAATGTAGTACTGATTGAGTTAGAGTTTAGCACTGTGCACAAAAATTGATCCAAAGGACACTCATGAACATGGTCAAATTCCACTGAAATAACTAACCTGATAGTGACTTCATCTCTCAGTAAGTATTCCTTTATTCCCATCTATTTATTCAAACTTGTAACTGAATGAAGCCCATTATATTCTTAAGGTGTCCTTAAGCAAAGTCCAACAATAAGATTGTAGGAACGAAACATGTCCCAAAGTATGACATCCAATCTCTGGTAGGAATCACTTGAATACTGAAGATTTTTCAGAGCTGTTTGGTGTCCTACCTCATCTTAAACCCTGCGAACATCGTAAAATTAGTGACTTTACTCAAGTCAGACTAACTGTATCAGATACTATACAAGACATGGCTGATATTGAGACTTTGATGTTCTGTATGCAACTCTCCATTGACAGCATTATAACAATTTTTTGTATTCAGCAGCTGAAACACTTGTTTTTCATATCTTTCACTCTGCATAGGTCAAAGAAGGTACTAGAGCTAAATAACCTATATCCTTATGAGTGCTTGGTAACAATCAATTTATTTGGTAATTTTCTTAGTTTCTCCTGTAGCAAAATAAAAAAACCACTTTTATACAAATAATTGAATATCAAACCACAGATGCAAAGAAAGGAACTATAAAGCAAAACTGAGTGAATTACTTACCCTGGCGATTGATCTATAAGGTACTCTCCTGGAATGAAGAATATGTCTCCACTGCTATTTAAGAATGCCAGGCAGAGAGTTAAGGCATTGTATATTTCACATTACTGTGTTTTATCATTCTGTAATGCTGTATTATTCCATTCCAGCTAGTTCTACGTAGTCTAACAGAGCAAGATTAGGCTCAAGCAGTGTGGTTGCAAGTTACTTTGTATGACTTGCCTTTCGAACCAGGGGTTCATCCCTCATTCCTCTTTTGGTATTATATATACATATAGTTTGAGAAGCCTGAATTTCAAGTCCTTAGTCCTCATGAAACAGTGCCAGAACTTAAAAACAGCTCTTCCCATGAGATTATGCTTATATTATACTTCCAAGTGCTCAGCATTTTGGGAGTTGTCTCTCTCCCTTTCATTTTGTGGGAAAGTCCTGGTTCATCCACCAGACTTCCAGAGAGGCTTTGTGGTAAATGATCCTGATTAAGTGCCTGTCACCAACCTGGAATTCAGTGCATCTTGTAGTGCTGCATACAGAGCATAATGACTCTAAAGACTCACTGGCTGAAGCTGCAGGGAAGAGGAGGCATATGTAGGTTACTTGTGAAGCTGCAGGGAAGAGGAGGCATATGTAGGTTACTTGGGTCATGGAAAATAAGGTAGAGTGAATAGCTGGAACTATTTGTGACATCCCCCTCCCTTGAGTGTTTCTGTTGGCTGATTTAGGAACCTGACAAATATTTTGTTGTTGTCTTCGTGACTTTGTTTCATTTGTACCTTGATGCACGATTACAATATTTATTAGGGACCAAAAAATTAGAAGCTCCAAACTTGAAATACTTAGTGACTGTTTCCTTAATTTAAGCATCATACCTTGAATGGTGACTAAAATATAAATATTGTGCCTATAAAAATTATTGAGGTTGTGTGGTTTTTGTTGTTGTTGTTGTTGTTGGTTTTTAGCGTGTTGTAGTATTAAGCAACACAAGTTATACAAATTCTATTTTAAATTTTTCTTTCTTTCTTGATGATGCAGGTGCACACATTCAGTTTCTAAATTTTTCTACTGAAGCAAATCATGATTTCCTTGAAATTCAGAATGGACCTTACCACACCAGCACTATGATTGGCCAGTTTAGTGGAATGGAACTCCCATCACCCTTGCTAAGTACTACTCATGAAACTCTTGTCCATTTTTACAGTGATCACTCAGAAAACAGACAAGGATTTAAGTTGATATACCAAGGTAAGTAGGAACTTGCAGCATGAACTTTATGTTTAGAAATAATAATAAAAAAAAAAATTAATTTTAAAAAATATTTTAGGCGTGTACTACCTAGCATTTTTAAATCTCTAGATTGTTTAAATCAATAGGCTGAACTTTTCTACAACTGGAATTGTATTGTATTGGAATATTTGTTTTAATGATGTAAAAGCCTGAAGTCAAGGTAATGTCATTTGTCAAAGGTCACATAGCTGATACCCTTTTCCATCCCATTACGGTGTAGTGTTACTGTTAATATTCACTGTCTTATTTTCCAATGTATATAATCTTGTTGTATTTAATGTAATTAATGAGAATTTCAAAATATAGTATGAGCTATTTTAAGTATACAAGTGAAGATTTCTGTAATTATTTTGTTATACTTTTTTAGACTAGTCTTACGTGAAAATTAACAGTAAAAGAAAATTTCAGATAACACATATTCTGTATCTGTATTTTCAAATATACATATTGGGTATTTGAACATGTGAACTTTTTGTGGTCTTCTGCTATTGGCTTTTCTTCATCTTCATTGTTTGTGGTTTGTTTGTTTGTGTTTCTGTTATTGTTGTTTTGTTTTTCTAATTTTCCCCTATTAGTGGCAATAACACCTCATTAATTGATGCATATTTCTAAAATGTTAAAATAGTCTTACCAAAAACTGTTGAGCCCCATTGCAGAGTCTGAACAGCTTAACAAAATGGATAGGCTGCTCGAATTCTCATCTAACTTCAGTGAAGATCATTCATGCCACCTTATTCTAGGCTTTTAATTTAAATGACTTGTTTGGGTTTTCATATATATGTATATACGCCCAGATATTTGGATAAACATGTATGTGTTTGGGCTTAATCCCAGTGGGCAGCCAAGCACCCCACAGCTGCTCACTCACTTCCCTCTTACCCCTAGTGGGATGAGGGGAAGAGGAAAGGAACAATAAAAGCAAGAAAACTTGGGAGCCAAGATTAAAAACATTGTTTAGTTGTCAGGACTAAGTAAAGGTTGTATGTAAAATTAGATTGTGTAGCAGTGCAAGCAGCTGTATCCCATACAAATGAAATTTTGCAAAGAATTAGTGAGAAAAAAAATTATACTGAATATTTTTTAAAAAATAATTTTAAGGGATATTGTTAATGGACATGCTTATTCAAGCAAACTTCCATGCAATAAAAAATGAAGTTTTCTACATATCTTATCATTTTATGAAGGGTAAGGCTTTTTGATAACCACTCCTCTCAGGGGAAAGCAAAGAATATGGATATTGTATAATGAATTATAGATTAATCATGCTATTTCTACTGACTTTCTGAAGATGGGAAAATCCTTACAAGATTTAAACTTAGTATAGTCTGGAATTGTTTTCTGAGCACATTATTTTGGGGAGAAAGAAAAGTGTATGCACACTGAGAACAGTAAAATATTTCCTACCTATGCTTGCAAGAAGCTAGTGCTGCTTCATGTGCACTAGCCTGTGAATTCTCACAGCACAGGATTTGAATATATAACCTGAATCACTTGGATACCATGTATTTCTGAATGCAGTAAAAAGCTTTGTCTCCTTAGCAGAACCCTAGGGAAGTCACAGCTCTGAGTACCATTGCTGGTCAGCTTCTTGTTGGTTTATGCTCTGATGATTTCAGGTTTTGTTACCACTTCAGCTTTGCAGTTGCATTATGTAGGGAGTGGTAGGTAATCCATTATGTTCAGGACTGAATTGCTGAATTTGGTTCCAGTTGCGGCAAGAAGGAAGCTCATACAGATGACCTGTTGAACTATCTGAAACAGTTAAGATAAATTTTATTAGATATAATTTTTATTTATTTGTAAGATAATGGGAGGACTTTAAAAGTCCCTGATTCTTAAAATCATAGCATTTAAGTTTAATTACACTTTTTCTGTTTTTGAAATAAATATTGTACTGTTTAATTAAAAAAACCCAGAAATGTTGTAAAAAGTCTCTCTTTGTTTTCACTGTTGTGATTTTGCCACCTACGAAAAGCAGCAAAGACAGGAAGCAACCAGAAATACTTAGAAGAACATTTCTAAATTGCATTTGACTGGCAATCTTGAGTTTCTGAAACTCTCATATCTGTCAAATTTTAGTATTTGAGAGGTAAACAGCCTGTGCACACTAGTTCTGAGGGGAAGAAGAACTGCCAAAGAAATTTGTTTGGCAAGCCAAATTCATGTAATACATGTAGCTGGAATGTCTCGAGATATATGCTAAGTTAAAATAAATAAATGGCTTTCATGCCATCTGAGAGATTTATAACAGAATTTAGTACACAGAAGAATATGATTAGTCTAAAAGTTCTTAAGAAGTATTTGTGGTTTTTAATCCCTGGCTACATTATGACAATTACCTCAGCCTTTTAATATTTCTGAAGTATCTTTTTTCCACATAGCTTTCCCTTTAGGACTATAGCTTCTTTAAGGGAAGCAGATAAATTCCTTTTTTGTATGTGTTATTTTTATGAGGGGAATCATAGTTCCTACTACTGGAAGTCTAAGAGCATTTTTGATCTGGTCTGAGTTTCCATGTTGCATAAAGCTGAATATGAGGTAAGAATATCACCTTGTTCTGGGAGAGCAACATGTTTCAGAAAACACATACACAACATGACTTGAACATGCTATTAAGCTATGTTTTTTGACTCTACTCATGACTCACTGAATCTGGAAAAATGATATTCTTTGATGCCTTTAAAGACTTTAAAGTGAGATTCCAGCATGCCAGTCCTATCGCAGGCAGCAGCAAATTGTATCTTGGGCTTACATAAAAACAAGTGTGGCCAGGAAGTCTCTCTCGTGACACCACATCTGGAGTACTGCATCCAGCTCTGGTGCTCCCAGCACAAGAAATATGTGGACCTGGTAGAGTGGATCCAAAGGAGGGCTACAAAAATAATCAGAGGGCTGGAACACTTCTCTGATGAAGAAAGGCTGAGAGAGTTGGGATTGTTCAGTCTGGAGAAGAGAAGGTTCCAGATAGACTTTATTCTGGCCTTTCAAGTCTTGAAGGAGGATTGTAGGAAAGAGAGACTTTTTATCAACGCCTTTAGTGATGAGACAAGGGGCAACACTTTTAAACTGAGGGAGGGTAGGTTTAGATTGGACACAAGGAAGAAATATTTTAAGATGAGGGAGGTGAAACAGTGGAACAGGTTATCCAACAAAGTTGTGCCTGTGCCATCTGTGGAAGTGTTCAAAGTCAGGTTGGACAGGACTTTGAGCAACCTGTTCTAGTGAAATATGTCCATGCCCATGTTTATTAGTTTGACTGAAAATGAATTAATTTTCTTCATGCAGTTAGAAACCTTTCTTCTTCATAGCTAGCATAATCATTATTTGGACTTAGCTTGAGAACAAGAGATAGTACCCCAGGACAGAGTTAGTGTTTTTAGTTGCTCTGGTTTGAGAGCCAAGGACATTTTGAGTGCTCTGCCCACAGGTGTGAGGCATTGAGGAAGAGGGGCATGGATGGGGCAGAGCTTTACTGACATCCAGACTGACCAATAAGAGTATTCCATTCCATTAATGTCATGATTCATATTTAAGGAGGCTCAGAATCTTCTGGTCGCTGTCTCTTGCTTCTTCATTTGCTTTACTCTCTTTGTTGGAGCCAGTGGAGTTCTGTTCAGAACTTTCTTTAGATTGGCTTTTGCTATCCTGCCATTTCCAGAGGCCTCTGGGCCTTTCTGCCTTTTTCTTCTTTTCTCTCTCCGGGACTGACTGTTGTGACCAGGTGCTGTTTCCTGGAACTGGCTGCTCAGTGGGGATGGAGTTCATGAGGAACTGCACCGAGTGTCTTTTATTTTATATTCTATTTTTATTATATATATGTATTTGCTAGTAGTGTATAGCATTTTGTTATTTTATTAAACTGTGCTTGTCTCAATCCAGGTTTCTCCCTTCCCTTTTGATCCTCTTCCCTCTTTGGAGGATGGGAAGGGGGCTGAGTAAGTGGCTATGGTGGTTGTATTGCTAGCTCGGGTTAAACCATGACACCATGACAGGGAGTTGGAACTAGATGGTCTTTAAAGGTCCCTACCAATGCTAACCATGCTGGTCTAGTCTAGTCTAGTCTGAAAAATGGATTTTGTTCTTGAGTCTGTAGTTATATGCAGCATGATAGTAGAGGAATGTACAATAAGTAATGAAAGTATTAAGTAGCCTTAATTGTGAGCTTTCCTAACATTTGAGTGTTTGCATGCTCTCCTCTCTGCTAATACAGTTTTTCTGTAAAGTAATTATTTCCATGTTGAAGTTCTATAGATGCATGTGGCACTTGCGAAGGCAATAAGTCACTCTAGTGTTAATGTAAGAAGGAAAATAAATTTAAATCGTAAAAACAAGGGAGCAGAAGATTGATTATGTTTATTTTGTGATTTACACTCTTATCTTTAGAATAGCAAATATATTGCACAAATAATTGCCGAATGTCAAGACAAGATAATTTTAAATTCAAGTATTTGACTGCTACCAGTGTTGGAATTAAATATTTTTCTCAGATTTCCTTTACGTTGTGGTGCATTTCAGTCTCTCACTAGAGTGTTTTCTGCTGTGAAGTGGTATATATATTTTTTAAAGCTCAACACCAAACAAGTAAAAAAGCTTTATTTTGTGAAGTGTGACATCAGGATTTGTGGGTAATATTTGTGGGTAATATTTGATGGTGATGACTGAATAATGAATTACTCTGTTAAATCAGGTATAGTTGCATATATCAAAAGAGCAGAGAAGAATATAATTCGTATTTTCATTAAAACTATAAAACATATACCCTGAGTGGCCTATAAATCATGATATCATAGTCAGATGGATCACCTGACTTATAGTTACTCCAGTAATTTATGAGTCATTCATAGATTTTAAACCACAAATCACATGCAAGGTATCTTCACGTTTCAGTTTTTTTCTTTTTTCTTTTTTTTTTTTTTGTTTTTGTTTTTGTTTTCTTTTTTTTTTCTTTTTTTTTTTTTTTTAACTATGCTCTGTTTATGTGCAAATGCTTTCAATCCTGACTGACCTTCAAATTTCTGGTAATCTGCTTTAGGCAGAGATTCTATTCTTACTAAAAACAAATATTGGAAAAACCCCAAAAGTTTCTGTATGTGTTTTGTTTACCTTATTTATAATAGGAGAAAAGCATGTGCACCTTTGAATAAACACTAACTAGAATTTAGGCTAGAAGTTAGGCTTCATTATTTTCTATTAACAATCCAAGTGACTTTAAGGGATGTTGTACAGATAACAGGGACAGAGAGAAGTTCATGTTCTTTCAGGATTTCCTCTTTCACCTGAGTTGTTCCTGTCTTTTCTTCTCATGTAGATCAGTGAGATAATTTTTTTTCTGAAATGAATTTTTAAGACTAATGTGAAGACCATATTATAATGCATTTAAAGTGTAACATATGAATACTGAATTGCAACAAATTAACCAAAAAGGAAGGAGATTTTTCATGCGTATTCGTCTCCACAAAAGGTTGTACAATCAAAGTTTAAAAATTCCAATACTCCTTCTCATTGTTCCAAAACACTGTCATTGTAACTGTTGGGCAAGGTAGTGCTGCACCTTGTAGAATAAATCTGGGAGATCCTCTGACCATCCAGAATAATCTATTGTGTTTTAATATAATGTCACTAAGTAGGTTTTTATATAATTTAATGTAGTGGTCTTAATATGTCCTGTACACTTAAATAATCTTTCTAGTACTCTATTTTGTATAAAGATGTTGATAATAATTACATTATCTGTAGTAGTACTATATGAATAATGATAGCAGGGTAATAATAGCATTAAAAATTAATCAGCCATTACTAGATTTAACACAAAATTTTAATGCACCACAATTAAGCTAGAATAAAGCTTTTTTTAATTTCCTTTCCAGTAGCAATTAATTCTGATTATTAACTCTTCATTTTCTTTTCTTAATTCTTTGTTATTTGGTGGAAGAGGAGTCTGAATTATTAGCAGGCTTCAGAATATTTATGGTACCTCTACATCTCTCCCAGTTTTGTAATGTTGCTGTCACTGGATTCTGGATTCACTGAATGAATTAGGGAAAAGAATAAAACTTTCTCAAAATAAAACTGTTTATTCCATAGCATGACTGTAATCAGCAATGACTGAAAAACTCATGACATTAGCTGTACTTTAGTGAAGAAATTAAGTACAAACTTAACTTTAAGTGACTACTTAAGCACACCTAAGTTATATGTTTAGCTTAATCTTGCTGAAATGGCTTAAGTAATCTAATTGGTAATAGTAAGTATAGACTTCTAGGATGGACATGTCCATACTGTAATGATTAGCTTTTAAGAAATAACAAAATTCTTTGTTCTAGAATATGTTTTTCATCTCTCTTACTGTATTTTGAGAGCTTGGACTTAATGGTATGTGTTAGTATAAAGCAGACTCGTGTTACTGCCCTTATTTGAACTTTCTTACCCTCTGACAGAAGTATTTCATAACCGTAAATGGAAGGCTCAGAGAAAGCCGGTCATTCATTTTCTCAATAATTATTTCTTAAATAGCAGTTAGTTGATATCACTGTGAAGTTGTTTGTGAATTATTATACATAATATTTTTATTTTATTTATTTTATATTACTGTTATATCTTAGTAAATGTTAATAATGAAAGCTCCCTCTGAATTTTCATCATGCTATGAATTAAATATATTTAAATTTAAATTTATTTTGATGTCTTTTAAAAGATAAAAAATGACATTAAATGTGATAAATCATTAATTATTCCTTTTGTGTGGGGATATATCTGGTACAAACTTTTTCCCTAGTAGACTTCTGTAATTTTTCGAGATCTTTCTGATGTTCTGTGGCTTTATAGTCACTTTATAGTCTTTCACTAATTCTTTCATATGTTTTTGATTAGGTGATTAATTTTGCATAGTTTTAATATTTATTAAAAAAATGCGTTGTGAAATCTTGTATTTCATAACATTTCAATGAATGCACAAATTTGCTGTATCTTACTAAAATACTTCCTATAGGGTTTAAATGTCAAAACACATTTAAACAATTATTGTGATTGTGTGCCAATTTGTTGTTAAAATCATTGTACAATTTTATTGATGCAGGTAATGAAGAAACTGGAGTATTGCTATTTAAATAAATATAAGCCATTGTAGTAATAGATATGCTTATCCTCAATTCAAAATGTTTGGTTTGCTTCACAGTGCTCATAGTGCTGCAAAACTCCACATTTTGTTGTGCTGCAGTTGCATCCATTCCTAGTAGATGACACATAGAACGTTATAAACATATATGAATGTTATCAGAAAAAAAGTCTTAAGTTCTTATACCACCATTAATTGTATAAGTATACTTGCATATTCTTTTTAAAATAGTGTTTTTAAATTTGAGAAATTGCACTGTGAACATGTTCATTCAATAGTTATGTATTTTTAATTAATATACTTTAATTTCAGGCATTGTGGACAAATTTATTTTCCTAAATAATTTTACTATTTCTTATTTGGAATGAATTGAATTTTTTCTTATATATCGGGATAGGAAAAAGTTATTCGAAAACTTCTGTCATAAGTTTTAATCTTCAGTCATCTATTAAATTTGATGAATTAAATTATTAATATTACTGTGAGCAGCTTTTGGATTTAATGTTGCTACATTCAGAGCAATTTTTTTTTTTAAATTCAGACTTAACATATTAAACAGAGCATAAATAGAGTTTATAAAAATGCTAGACATACTCATAAAATTATGTCACTTAGTGACATACCTACTGAGTATACCCATCTTATTTATTAAATAAATTAATTCCATGTATCATGTTAAAAAAAAAATGCTGCTATAAAGCTATTACTTCCAGACTTAGTCTAGAAATTTATTTAAAAATAAAGATGTAATTTATATAATATTCAAATCTGAAGATTAAATGTGAACTACTAAAACAATATTCCATCTTCATGCCCTGCACCAAATGTTTCTTTATTTTCCTCTTTAAATTCCTGATGTAGGTAGTAATTCATTCTGTTCCAGATTTTGATCTTTCCTATGCCTTGTCCCTAAAGCTAATTTTTTCATTCATTTATCAAGATCTAGATGGTCCAAATGGATGACATATTTCTTGTTACATGCTAATCTCTCTATTACTGAAGTTTGGCAGTCCAGTATTTCCTATTATGTAATGTATTACAGAATGGAATGTATTACAGAATTTACATTGTTGTTTACATCCTGTGTTGAGAGCTGACTAAGCAATAAAAAGTACTTCTATTCTCTTCCAGCTTATGAGTTACAGAACTGCCCTGATCCTCCTCCTTTTTTGAATGGATATATAGTCAACTCAGATTACAGTGTGGGTCAGTCAGTATCATTTGAATGCTACCCTGGATATGTTTTGAGGGGTCAGCCTGTTCTCACGTGCCAACACGGAATCAACAGGAACTGGAACTATCATTTCCCCAGATGCGAAGGTAACTTTCTGGTAGTACCTTTGCTTCAGAACTCACAATACTTTCTGATTTTTGTTTACTTGTTTGTGTGCATGTAGGTAATGTATCATTTATTCAAGAGCTGCACCTCTGTCCTAATGTGTAATATAAACAATTTTAGTCAGAATAGTATGTGTTTTTGTAAATAATCAATATTTTAAGAATCACATTGATTAGCAGTGATTTATTGTTCCTATTGATATCTGTCCATTGTATTGATTATGAGAACTCATGATACTGCCAGAAATTATCTTTTTTTTTTTTTTCTGATTTGAGGGCAACGGAGGAAGTGTACAATGTAACACATAAAATATTCCATTGCAAAGTTTATGCTTGGACTCTCATCTAAAAAATACAAGTACAGAAGAAAAATTCTAATATTCTTTTAAATCTTCAGAGGCTTTAACAAAGTCCCATATAGGGTGTTATAATAAATCCGGGAAGACTTTGTATAGAGCTGAAGTGATGCTTAATTACTCCAGTTATGTGCTTTTATTCCCAAGGATGCTGTCTTTAAGCGCCTCCTGAATTATATGTCGAATGAATGGGAGGATTTGAGATTTCAGGTTTACACTTAAATATTTTACAAGTCCTATTATAGGTATATAAGACCTGACATTGATTGTGATCTGTAGCTCCCTGTAGCTTTTAAAGTAAAAATCAAAGCACTTCACAAAATATTTTTCTATGTATTATGTGAATTAATAAGTTTTTAATTTTGAGCTCTAAGAAAAAAAATCAAACATGAGGAAGGACTATTTAAAGAAGATATTTTTAGCTAAAGGAGATTGGGTTAGGGTTTCAACTTTATCAGTGTTTTGAAAGAAAATACTTGGAAAGAAAATACATGGCTATTCATGATAAAACTCCACTATAAACAAATATGAAATATTTTCCTCACATTAAACATACAGTAAAGTATTACAATATCCTTTAAAGAGTGACATAAAAGTGTAAAGGATGATGACAGAATATTATTAATATATGTTCCATATACAATACAATGTCAGGGTGAAAAGAACAGTTAGAGTTGCAAGCAGAATATGAAGTAAGCATAGGAACTATCTTGTCTCGAAATAATTATGCCAATTTCAAAAAATGTGGGGAAAAAACATCTGAAGAGCATATGGAAGATATGAAATAATTACTTGATAAAATATCTTCTGTCTTTATATAACAGATATGAATATGAATTCCTCAACTAAATTATAATCTTAGTGTATTTTGTCCTTCTAAATCTTGCAGCCTGATGATACAGGTTTTTAAAACTCATTACGATATCTTCTGCTGGTTAGCTACAATGTGGCTTATCTTGCATAAAAATAGAGAAAGAAAGTACTTTGAAGGACTTAAAAAGATCAGAGAATATATGTTTTCTTCCCTCTTCCCTTTAAAGTTGACATACACTCTTTGCACTCTTAAGCGTTGCAGATACCAAATCCATATTGTCCCTATATCATTTTATTTTACTAATTAAAATGAATTTTTGTAAACATAAATTTCTGAGATGCAATTTGAAATGTTTATCAGTGGGAAAACTCATTGTTTTCCATATCTAGATTCTTAGATTTCTATACAAGTCATAATCTGTTCTCTTTGACAATTGTTTTCAAATTCATTGTATTTTCTAGTAGTTCATTGACTATTGTTGTAGTTTTAGTATGAGATTTTTCTAGCTATATCTCATTCTTTTTTATTAATATTTTTTTGTTATTAAACTTTTGACATTTGAGGTAGTTCTACTGGTATCTTAACAAGATAAACATGGGAGACTTTAAATTAAAACGTTGGTCTTTTACAGCACATATTTTGGGGATCTTTTTGTAGTGGTAAAACAGAAATTAGAAGAATAAGATGTATAAATTAAAGTTAAAATGAGAGGATAGATAAGAAAAGTAACCATTGTGTCATTCACCTTTGAGAAATAATCTTCTAGCCTCCTCACTGGTTAAGAAATGGAATCAATATCACGTCATTCTGTTTCATTATCCTGGCCCATAATAAAGCTCTCTATTTTTTACATCATTAAAATAAAAGCTTTCCTTCATGTTTAATAAGCTGCTTCACCTTTTCCTAATCAAAAAAATGCTGTGTGGGGTATCTCTTGTCTTGGAACATTCGGATAAGTTAATTTCCTCAGTCAAAGCAACAGAAGAAGCTACCGAAAGTGTCTTTGCTAGGTAGCATTACAGCACTTCAGCATTAACACTTCGGTAGGACCTTTCCAAAGCCTGTGAAATTCATGTTCAGACACTGCCAAGCAGAATCTTTAACACTAAGTACTTTTAGAATCCTTTAGAAACCCCTAATTTCAAAATTCAACACTTCTTTTTTCCAGATCATACTCTTCTTCCTTTCTTCCTTTCTTCCTTTCTTCCTTCCTTTCTTATCCTAAGTTAAGCTTTTTTTCGAGTCAGGCGCCTTAGCCTGATTTTGTTTTCTTCCACAGCAGTTTTATGTCAATGTATCTGCAGTGACCTGTTGTCTGTATTGTCTTACTAGTTAAACTTTGAATGAAAGTTGTCTGATAAAGAAAAAATGTCTTTAAAAGTATTTTTTTTTATATTAAATGTTAAAAATTTGAAGCTTTCTGAGATTTCATGGGCAATTTTTTGCTATAATTATAAGGCTGTTGTTAGTCGCCTAGAGCACTATGGCTAGAACCTTAGATCTTTTCTTCTAGATTCTTACCCTGAGTCATCTGAGATCTGTGGTATATGGCTGTCTAGCACCCTTTAGGACATTCAGATGTCCATCTTAAGCTAGTAAACCAAGCCTTGGATCTACAGAGTTTTATTCCCATTCAGAAGACAAATTTGTTGGTTTTGTGCTCTGTGATGAAAGGATGACATGAATAAACTTGCTGTCTCATGGGGTGGAAGATGAGCATCCTCAAGTTCATAACTGGCATTGTTGTCCTTGAGGTAGATCAGTTTAAATGAACTTCCACAATAGGCGTTAAATAGTTAACAACCAGATTCTAGTATAGGCATGTTGAATGGAGAATAGAGGAGCAGAATGCAGGTTCAAAGTTGTAGCCTGGCACTGGAGGACTGTCTGAGCAGGATGAAAATATGTATGTTTTTGGAAGCCATCTCCATTCTCATTCATATTCTCCACTGTGTAGCTGGTGATGTGAGATACATTTAAGAGCTTAATCTATATATAAGAGAAAATTAAATTAATTTCTGCTCACAAGATCATAGTCAAACTTGTCACATATTCATACGGTAAGAATTCACTCCCATGTAATCAGGTTGTCCTAATGAGATACCATAGCTGCTTTTGCATAACGTATGTAGCTGTCAATAAATGACTAACTAGGTTCAGCACCTTTGGGTGGATCTTTAAAAATATTTACTGTCCTTCCATGCATAATGTATTTAGAATTTGGTATGGGTGGGCATGGGAGAACATAGTATGGTATTCATGCATTTGTAAATCAGCATGTGTTCTACTGTTGGCATTTGAAAGTTTAAAAGACTTGGTTATATGCTTTTCCATTTCAAAGAGTATGTTTTTTCATACCTATGACACAAAGTGCAATATAATAACTTCATTCACTTAGAGTGATTTGTTAATTCAAACTAAAGTTATTTTTGTCCTGTGTGAAATATAACCTGTTATTTCTGTTTAATTTTCTGTGTCCTGTGATTTTTAAGAATCTTTGAAAACAGCCCAGTGTCAGCTGGGTGTATTGCTTATTCTATTAGACTTCTGTTATCTGTGACTTTTTTTTTTTTTCTGAAACTTTATCAGAAAAATCCTATATCTTAAATAGAATAGTTAAGGGATTTTCCACTTTTCACTATATTAGTGTCAGGAAGTGTATTTCAATGTAGTAACCATACTTGTCAAAGCAGTTTTTCAGCTGTAAACACAGACTATTATGGAGAGAATAGGCTAGATTTCTAAAACCAGGCAATCTGAGAGTGGCGTACATGTAGGCGATTGAGAACAGTAAAAAATGGGCTCAAGTCACATTTTCATCACAAAAACATCAGAGCTGATAGAAATTGTCAGCTGCCCGTGGGCTGTACATGCAAACAGGTATCAGACAGATAGTACCAATCCTTCATTTTCCTTAGCTCATTACCTTTGTTAGGCACTAGAGGTTTGTAGTTCAGGAGCAAATGCCAATCTGTTCTAAGATGTAATGGTGTGCTAAATGCATCATATTAGCTAGTACTTGCATGGATGAAGAAAATGAAATGATTAAAGCCTCCTTAACCTGTCCTATAAATACAGTGATTGTTAAAAGATTTCCTGCAAAAATCATTACTTGTCAACTAGTCAGATGATCCTTTTACCCCAATGGTGTAGCAACTTTAAACCATAAGGGAAATGTGACATCCTTCTGCATTTCTCAGTCCTTCTTCTTTTTTGCTTTTTTCCCTTTTCCCTTTTTGCTTTTTTTCCTTTTGTTTTTTCATTTTTTTTCCTCCTTTTTTGCGTTTTTTTCTTTTTCCTTTTTCCTTTTCCATCACTTGTTAAAAGGTTTAAAAGAACAAAAGACGGTCTGAAGGAGAGTCATAGGAACCCTGACAATAACATAACCTTTATGGTAAGAGCTAATGAGAAAAGTTCCGGAGGTAGACTGAGTGCCCACAGATGAGATTAAGGTCTCACTCTAAGAGTAAGACTACTTTTTATTAATGGCCATATGTCTCCTCAGATCCAAGCTTGAATCCATAATCACTCAAATCCGAAAAACTGAGACTCAAAAGAGGGCACATCATTACATATTTGCTACCCATGAATTAAATCAACCACCTTTTTCATGGTATTGATTTTCCTACAGATTTCATTTAGCAGATGTATGCTGATTTGTGTCTCTATCTTGATTTTACTTGGCGTAAGAATTTTCAGTATCTGAACTTCAACCGAAATAACATCAAACATGGCTAAAAACTGTCAGAAATTTAGTAGAATGGTATTTGGGGTAGTGAAAGAACAATCAACCTTTTATTTTTTTTTTTCAGAATTGTGTTGCATTTCAGTTATTAGAAAATACGCAGGGTTTGTTTGCTTATTTGCAAGCAAAATGTGCCCCTTTTAAAATGTGTGCTAACTTAATTTTAAGAATTCTGTATAAAAGCAATATTCCCAGTAGATTTTGATGGATTTTAAGAAATAATATCTGAAAGACATCAGGATAATTTCCTAGAAATATCAATACTTTCTGTCTCTGAGAAGCAACCAACCAAGGAAAAATGCTGCCTTGAAGATCTAGATTGTCTTGTCTTGTGGAGCTTTTAGGATTTGAGAGCATTTTGATATTCCGTTTGTAACGTCAAAAAGTACGTTTCTCGTCCTAATTTTTCATTTGTTTTCCTTTCAGCTCCTTGTGGCTATAATGTAACTGCTCAGAATGGTACAGTTTATTCCCCAGGATTTCCAGATGAATACCCAAATTCCAAGGACTGTACTTGGTTAATCATTGTACCTCCAGGCCATGGGATTTATATCAACTTTACCTTACTCCAAACTGAACCTGTGAATGACTACATTGCAGTTTGGTATGCATTTTTTTCAAAAGAAAATTGATTTTTTTTTTTTTCCCTGATTGATCTATTCCATCTCACTGTCCCAAGATACAACTTTTCCTTAGTATTGCTCTTTAGGTTGTCATATGTGCTGAAAAACAGAATAAACAATTTCCACAATTTTATTAAAAAAAAAAAAATCATATATCACTGCCTGAACTTTTTAAGAATATTGTTACAAAACTAGTTTGAAACTCAAACTCAGTTATCAATCAGATCTTGTTTGAGCTTTATGTTTTCTAAGTGAGACCATATGTGGTCAAAGTGATGTAATAATCTGCATTATGTTGAATTATGTGTTCCATGAACATATGAGGTAATATATGTTAGTTGTGGCAAAACGTTTTGACATCTTTAGGCATTAAGTAATTCAAGCATTAATTAAGATTTTCTTAAATTTTCTTAATATCCTAATACGGCTTATGGACATACTCTCTATATTTCTAAATCCAGGATTTCAGACCTTGTAACCTCTTTAAGCTCATACCTTATCTTTAAGCTTTGTATTGCATGTTCCTCTTCTCTGAACATGTATTTCTTACACCCTAAGCCCATCTTGAATTTGCCTTCTCAGCTGGAGGAAGAGATCTCAGGGCTGCTTAAATTCTTGCATAAGTATTTCCAGCACTGAAGGGCAGGCATAGATGATGCTGAAGTTGTCACATACTTTCTCATCATGACTAAATCTGGTCCTTACCACACATGATGTGCAAACGGACTTCTCTCTCACATATGCTACAGGCAGTTCGGCAAAGCCTTCATTAATAAAGGTCTAACTGTATTAATGACTTCTACTTTCGTCCAAGCAGTTAGGTCCTAAATTTGTCAGCTTTTTGAATATGTTTGGATGAAGCATGTGCTGAATTCCTGAATTGTTATATTTTTTCAATAAAGGTTTTACAACAACTATTTTACAACTTACTTCTTTCAGTTCCCAACTGCCCATGAACTACAAGCATTCTTTAGAGTTATTTTCCGAGGTATCAGCAATGGATAGCTCCTGAATTTGCTGTGAGGAGGCTGTTTAGTGTAATTTTGTTAAAGTCATTCATGCATATACCATTCACTTCTGTATGAAAAGTCAAATCCTAGTATCGCGCTTTTTAAAAAAAAATTTCTTTTATTTTTTTCCCCTGGGAACCAGACATTTAAAATGAAAACCGAAGTAAACTATCAAGTTCCTATTCGATATTCATTACTTTCACTCTTGTTTTTGAGAGAGCAGGAAGAAGAAAATACATTTTTATGTCAAGACACCCATATTTTCTTGTTGTAATCACTAATACCAGTGTATAAATTGGAAGTCTGAATAATCTTGGGGAAGTGAACAAGAGAAAAATAATTAATTAAAATTAAATTTTAAAAATATAAGTTTTATGTACGATTTATATCTATGTCATACATTCTTTTAAAACTTGAAGCAGAGTTTGTCCATATGGTGGATTTTTGTTTTTATGAACAGATTATCTTGATTATTTTCAGACAGACGAATATTAGTTAATGCTTTTTTTTTTTTTTAACAATACAACTGAGGTGAACATATATTCCTCTGAATTAAAGATAGTGGAAAGTCAAAAGTTAACAGCTTTTAGAGAACTTCTAGATAATCTCTAACCTTCTAAAATACATTTCACAAAAAATTCAGATTATTATATTCATTACGAGTAATATGCAAAAAGATGAGAAATAAGTGCTGCAAAGATAAAAAAATCTTTCAGTGATAAAAGCAGAGTTTTAAAAAATTTATTTATTCCACACATTCAGGCCTGAATGTTTTCAAAAATAATACTGAAAATGAATGGAGACTGAAGTTACTGGAGTATATTTCTCTTTGAGTGTCTATTCTACTGTTCAGAAACACAAATATATATATATATTTTTTTTTTTTTTTTTTTTCCTTAGGGCATACTTTTGAATTTTTGGAATTAATTTAAATAGCAGGAGTAATTTGCAAATTCCAAACCTCTGTATTTTTTAGTCATGAGTAAGGACTTCTAGGATCTGGGTCAAAAAATGTTAGAAATATGATAAGATTACAAGAGGTTTTTTGGTTTTTTTCATCTTATGTGTACCTGAGAAATTTTGGCATGAATAGACAGAATTTCAGCCAGATAATAAATTTCTTGCCTATGGAAATATAAAAGCTATTGTAAAATATTCCTGGTCTCTCAAAAAATATTAGGCTTTAAAGTTAGAAAGAGTATTCTGTGTTACTAGAATTAAAAAGAAGACAAACTAATTTTGAATTTTTTTATAAAAGTTCACCCATTCTCCAGATAGAAGAAATTGTTAATCTGAACAAAAAGTACATTATTTCCTCAGCTGATTTTTTATGTTTCCTCTCTTAGGGATGGTCCTGACCATAATTCACCTCAGCTGGGAGTTTTCAGTGGAAACACAGCTCTGGAAACAGCTTACAGTTCAACTAATCAAGTCCTCCTCAAATTTCACAGTGATTTTTCAACAGGAGGATTCTTTGTCCTCAATTTTCATGGTCAGTTTGCTTTGTCTCTTTAATATTACCACTATCAATTAGTGAATTTTAAAAATGTTTCTGAACTTTGGGATGTAGTGAATGATCTTAAATAAATTTACCATGATTTATAGGTTGCTGCTTTAAAAAAAAAAAAAAAAAAAAAGTTAGATATTAGCTTTTAAAATAATGCATTAAAATACTCTTAAGAACATTCATATGTGTCTTTGCATAAACTACATTTTATCTTTAATGTTGGTATCTAATACTGAGCTTTTACTTTTTGAATTCTTCTGGCCAGTTTATTAGTTAAATTAGTTAAATTTACTTTTAATGTTCTGTAATAAAATTCTTCACCAGCTGGCTAATCCTAGGGCTCATGATCAGAAAGGCTGATGGGATGGTGTGGGAGGGTCGAACAACAACTTTAAGTCTGATAAGCAGCAAAATATTTTGTTCAAAGTTACAGTCAGGGCTACAGGACATCCAAATTAAGCATTCTATAATTCTAGTTCTAGCTAATACACATATATTAAATGGAAAATTGTTAGTCTTCTGTACTGTAATTCAAAAAGATAGGGTGAATTAATTCACAATGAGAGGAGGAAATGCCACAGAAGGAGAGGACCTGAAGGTATGTATTTGCATAGGGAACTCTTTACAAAACCAGTACTCAGGGTACAAAATGTTTTTCTCATCTGTGGTTTCCTCCTAAAAGAAGGACTTGGTGCACTGTAACCTAAATCACTTATCTGAGAAGCAAAAGGTGAAGTACCTGGCTTTATTGATCATGTGTGGAACAAATAGTTCCCACGCAACCAGATCATGTCTGAGAAGCAGACGGCAAGGAATGGTCAGTGAGAGCATTTTCTAGCCTTAAGCTGAAGGTACATAATCATCTAGTCAGTATTTCAGGGCTGATGACTTCAGATAATAAAAACACAAGGTACCTACACTATCACAGTACATAATGCATTAGGCTAGCAAGGGAAAAAAGAATGAATCTGTTTATTTTTCTCTAAGCTCTTTATTTTTCATAATATTTTGCATCATGGGTGGACAATGTGAAGAGTGTCCATGCTTTTAATTGAATTCATAGGCCACTGCTGAGAAAATCCTGCAAATTGGGCTTCTTGGGGACCAAATTGAAGGGATTCCCATTTTTTGAGCCCACATACCAGAAAAAAAAAAAATAAATCTCAGTTCAGGGAACTCAATGGCCTTACTGGGCATGCATTGAAGTACAATCTTAAGTGCTCAGAAAATGTTATTGCAGGAAACCTGCTTAGTGTCTGTTTCTTACATGCTGTTACAGCTGTCTAAGCAGGTTGCCAAGTTCTTTTTGTCAGGTGTTCTCCAGCAAAACTGGTGCTATTAGGTATATATAATAATAATAATTATATGTCTGTGTTTGTCTACATATAGCAGAAACACCATGCAAATAAATAAGTAGACAGGAAAATATATATGCTTTCTCCTCCCTGGAAGCTCTCTATGGATGAAAAAACCTGAAACTCTTCATGGACAAAAACCTTTTTCCTCCTTGTAAAATTGCTTTATGGTGATGGTTTATAGAAGCTTATGTGGAACAGCTGATCCAAATATTTTGTGTTACTTTGACTTCTCAAAAGTGACAAGTGGACTGGACTATCAAATTACCAGGAGAATTTGTATTCTTGACTGTGATTTAGTTCCATGAAGAAAAGAGTTTTTTGATAGTACACACACTCTGATCACAATCTTAAATTATTGGTTTGGATTTTTTACCCAGAAACAGCTTCTTCAGCTGTTGTAAGCATTCTACTCCATTTTAGAAACTTCTTGGTCATTGTACTTGTCACCTTCTTTATGAGGTTGCTCACAATTTATTGAAACAGATTGGAAGAGTAGAGATTTATTTTTAAAGGCATTGTGTTTTGGTTTTTTTATATATGACTGTTATTATTATTACTGCTGTTTCTTCTTAAAGTAAATCTGTATCCTGAGAAAGATTAACTCCTACTACGATTAAATTAAGAACAAATATGGCATGCCAGATACGTAACAGGTAATTGCAGATTTTCCAGGAAATCTAAGTTATCTGTGATTTATAACCATCAGCCCTATCACAAGGATGTCAAGGCAGCCACATGAAACAGCAGCCTGGAAGCTGCAAAAATCTCCTCATTAACCTCACAACTGTATCCAATCCTACAACTGATCTGTAACTATATAAGCAGTGCAGTGTGCTATCTATACTCAATTTTTTTTTAGATAATATGTTTTGTCATGACATTTAGCTTGGAAAAATGTTGTAACTGAGACCAGGAGGTTCGGTTCAGTTTTGGTAATTTTGGAAGTGTAAATAGGAAATTAATTTTCTGTAAAATAGTTCTTAATACACCAGTATTTATTTTTTTTTTCGACTTAAATTTGCAGCTTACCAGCTGAAGAAGTGCCAGCCTCCACCCACAGTTCCACATGCAGATTTGCTTACAGAAGATGATGACTTTGAAATAGGTGAAAAAATAGTATCACATTTTCTATCTTATGTTTCCACTTCAACTCTAATTAAACAAAACTATTAATGTGTTTCATCTTCCACCTGAGATTTTGGTATAATTCCATTTGAGTGTTTTGGGAGGGTTTAACTTTTTCGACAATAACTTTTTCAGGAGATTTTGTGAAGTACAAGTGCCATCCTGGTTTCACCCTTGTTGGACAAGATATATTGACTTGCAAGCTAAACACACAGTTGCAGTTTGAAGGTTCCTCTCCATTCTGTGAAGGTAAATATATGTTTGTGTGGTCTGTACATCATTAATATGCATCCTTTTAAATTTTCTTATACATTAAGCATCAATTTTTTGGACACTGTATTATTATTAATGTTTAAAAGAAAATGTTCCATTCATTTCTTCAATATCTAAGAAGTGAAAACATTTTCAAATTGGCTTCTAAAATTTTTGCACAGATATGCAATTCTTTAGAATAGAATACAAGTGACTTTATCAATTTAACTGCATCATTAATGAAACACTGATTTATGAAAGTCATTTAAATTATTTAACATTGTTTCATATCAAACCAAATATTTATTTTCACCTCTGAAGAGTTTTGAAAATATGTATTTAAATTAAGCTTTCCAAGTAAAGGAAGAAATTATTTTCTCTGTTTTCACAAATATCGTGACATTGTATGACAAATATTTTCTAAAATAATATGTAGGAACCTTAAATTAATGGAAGCACTAACAATCTTTCAGCTACCTGTTTACAATTACAGTACATTAAACAAGGAATTAAAAAATTTAAAATTAATAATGTTTAGGTGTGCATTCATACGCAATTTGTTCACCTTCATGGAAAACAAGCAGATCTTGGAGATTTATACTCAGTCCTCCAAATTAGGTTTTTCATCAGATGCTGTTCGTTATTTTTAGTTCAGTTTGGTTTAGCTTGTTAACTAGTGAACAGCAAAAAGATTTTGGAATGTTGAAAAAGTGATTGAGAAAGCATCTGTAGAATTTTGTCCAGAAGTACCTCATATTCTTGGGAGAAAAAAAAGTCACTGATGAGACACCATCACTGAAATTTTAAGGATGTCAAAAAGTGATCAGAAGTTCTCATGTTCATAATACATTAACAAGGATTAACTCTGATCTGTAATATGTAATTATGGATGGAGCTTCTATAAGTAATCCATTCCTGAGTACAGTTTTCACTCACCTTTCTTTATGTGTGCATACAATAATCTGGGACCTGTCATAGATTGAGAGATGGAAATGCCATGTCCCAGTTTTAGGTGGAAAAGATTCAGTCTTCATTTCAGTATCCTTGCCATAAAATATGCAAAATCAATCAGAAAATTGTGTATTTCTGTATACTTATTGATCAGACAAAACAATAGTTATTGATATTTGGGTTGGTTGTTTTTTTTTTTTTTTTCAATCACTGTATTTTGATAAGATAATTGTGCTGCAAAATCCAGCTTTGAATTTTAAGTTAACAGTAACAGCAGCAACTTAGTTCTTGACTATGTAAATTTTCATGTAAATAAAAAATGAAAGCCTAAAATAAACTAAAAAATTACTGTAAAAACTACAGAGATATTAGAAGCTTATGATAATGATTAGTCATCTGTTCAGCACAGGGGAGTAGTTTATTTCCAACAATTCCTGCAGATTCTTTGGAAACTAGGGACTTTCTCTGATGGTAGCAATGCTTGTTTCTTTGTAGTCCTTTGAGACATCGTAGACAAAAGTAGCAGCTCTGCACTTCCCTCATAGATTTTGTAGATTTTGGGATTTTCTTCTGTTTCTCTTATTTGCTATTTATTGTTTTTCAAAACTACCCTAAAGTTACTAGAATTTTATAAGTTATTCCTAATAATCTATTAGCAATATCTTTGCTACACATTTTTTACATGAAAAGGATTAAATAACACAATTCCAGTCAAGGAGTAGATTACCACCTGTTAATGTCTTTCAGTCTTATATTCTTTTCATATGAATACAGCAGAACTTTATTGTAGAGAGGACATAAAATGAAATAACCTGATAACAACAACAACTAAAAAGCTATTGGAGTGATTCAGAGACAGAAGACAATTGGAGTCATTAAAGTAAAGATTCTGGCACAGGTATTATTTTGGACGTACATAGAAGAGCAGTTTCTTTAGGTAACTTGGAATACAACTGATTTCCTTTCTTCAGACAAGTTGTATCTTTACATAAATTTAATTTTTTGCTATCTGGAAAATGGAATTACTTGTTTCTATTTTCATCCCAACTTCTTTAATACCTCTGTCTGTCTACATGGATTATTGCTACCGAGATAAATGTTGACTTGAATTCCTATGTTATGATAGCATTCTAGCTTATATTTATTGTTATTTCTTCTAGATCATATGGAATGTTGGTAGATCATTTAAAAGTTGTGCTTTTAATTACCATCTTTATGGTATTTACTCTTAGATAAATATATGAAAGTACTCATGTTATGCTCTGAAAACTCAAGCATCTGAAGGAGAGAAAAACATATCTCTGGATCAGACTATAAATCCCATATACAAGACCATATCCTCTATTTTCCATCTCTGCCACTGACCAATAAAGACTTTCTAGTGAAGAAAGTAAGATCATTGCAAGCAGGCAGATGATTAAGACCTCCACCCAGCTGTAGCTAAGCAACTCTTAAGCTAGCAATGTTCTTTGTATTTTCAAACTTGTGGGGCTATTTCTTCAATGGATGTATTCAGTCCCATTTTGAGCTCATGTAAGTGTTTTAAATCTGAAAGTTTTGTGCAAGAAGTTGCACAATTTATTTATGTAATATATAAAGACATTTTTCCGTTTCTCCTCTTTGAACTTGGCACCTGCTGTTTTCATGTCATGTCCTCAAGTTCTCATGGGTGAAGAAATAGTAATGAGTTGTTCTCTGTTCAGCATATTTATGGCATGGTTTTATAGATCAGAAGATATTTCATACCTCTCATCATTGTTGTCGTCCTTCTCAATACCTTTTCCAATTCTACTCTTTCTTTTGAGGGGATGCAATATAGAACAGCATTTATACAATACTGTCTGATTCTAGTAGACTAGAAAAAAATATTGCCATGTAATTTGCATATTGTATTTCAAACTAACTTATGGACCGCTTCCTTATATTTCTGCATTTCACTCATAGATTACAATTCTTTATATTGTCCTTATTTGGATCGGCTTCACATTTTTCAAAGATGCCAGAAAATTTTTCATTTTCCTAAGCTATGCCACTATGTTGTAGTAGGCAAGAAATACATTTATATGATAGAAGACCAGCTTCTAGGATACTGTATACAAGTCTGACAGGCAAGAAAAATCAGTCTCAGTCACCACTTCTACATCATTCTGAATGAATGACTTCCAGAGCAGTTCTAATGCCACCACACCATAATTTCCTTATAGCTCCCTTTCCCTTCCTGTCTTATTCGTCTGAGGACAGACTTTCTCATAATGGTCGGTACAAGTGCAGAGCCCTTAGCACCCTGTAGAAGATGCTCTTATGGTGCATGAATTTATGTTTATCAGTAGCTTACCATTTGTGATTTGCGTTTTTACATTTGGAGCCTCTGCTCTCAATCCTATCCTTATATCCTCTTGTTATAAATGTATTATTTCCCTTTTTAATCCCTGTTTGGGAAACAGAGGTACAAATTAAAGCATGAGAAGCATTGAAACAGCAAGAAATGCTCCTGTATTAGGCACAAAGATTGACATACTGCTCAAAATACTTAAGTTAGAGAGGTAATGTGATAATATTGTTGTAGTGTGGTGGTTTAATCCCACCTGGCAACTAGGACCATGCAGCTGCTTTCTCATTCCCCCACCCCCAAGTGAAAATAAATGAAAGGAAAAACAAACAAACAAACAAACAAAAAACCTCATGGGTTGAAGCACAGCAAAGGAACAAAATAATAATAATAAAAAAATAATAATGATATACAAAACAAGTGATACACAATGCAATTGCTCCCTGCTGTTTGTTCCTGAGCAGCAGTTGCCTCCTGGCCAACTCCAGTTTATAAACTGAGCACAATGTCATATGGTGAGGAATAGCTCTTTGTCCAGCTTGGGTCACCTGTCCTGGCTGTGCCCCCTCAGCTTCTTGTGCACCTGGTAGAGCATGGGAAGTTGAAAAGTCCTTGACTACCCAGCAACAACTAAAACCCCAGTATGTTATTAACATTCTTCTCATACAAAATCCAAAACACAGTACTATACCAGCTACAAGAAAGAAAATCAACTCTATCCCAGCCAAAACTTGAACACCTAGTGTGGTGATGATATTTACGAATAAAAAGAGAAATCAAAGATGGAGACATCAGAAGTAGAAGTTAATCAAAAAGTTTAGTCAGGCCTTCCCCAAAACAATTGAATCAACTTTCTTCAAAAGCCAGATTAGGTAATCTGTTTCACAAAACTGGGATATGGTTAGAGTGTTATGCTGCCGTGCAGAATTGCTTCTTTTCCGACACTGCCCAACTACACTCAATTACATGCAACTCTGTAGCATAAAGATATTTTTTTATTCTCTGTTGTTTGACTGTAAGCATTGCCTGTACATGAGTTTGTGCAAACTAACAAATAACAATACTCAGAGTTTACATGTGAATTGTGATTAAAACTGAATATAAAATAGATTGCCTATATCCTCCAATATGCCCAAAGTTTTTTTTTTTTCTTTCTTTTAAATATTTATTCCAGTTATCATTCCAAAACATTTTACAATATCTACTTTTAAACTCATGGGATATACTTATAAATAAATGATAATTAAATATTTTCTGGGTCTCAAGTGTTTAATTCTGTGTTTTGCACCTCAGATTTTTCTTTACTGGTACACTTCACAGCAGTTGCTAAACTTCTAAATGTTTAGGGAGTTGAATTACCCTGTAACTTAGCTAACAGAAGAGAGTCTAGAAGATATCAATATAATACTGAAGAATGTCATGTTAATGTGTTAATTGACAAATAAAACAGTATTAACAGTACAATTAACAATATCTATGCTTCAACTGAAGCAATTTATGTGACTTTGCATTTAGGAGTATTTTGGTTTGAAACACCATGCTAAAGATGATAGCTAATTTTGAAGAACAAAAGGGTCCAAATTGCAGATTTCTGTTTTCACCTGTTGTGTGTATTATACCAAGAAAATGGAACTATGGAGTTTATTTTTATTTAATTGATAAATATGAGTTATTAATTGTATTGGAAAATGGATGTGACTTTTGTTTTATAGAGCAAGGTAAAGAAGTCTCAATGACTCAATATCTCAAGTTTATTTCTATAACCATATGCATCTTGTAAAATGTTTCAATCTAGCTTCCACATTAGAGGTCCAATCATGTAATAAACAGCTAAGCTACATTGGGGAGAAAGTTGGTGAATTATGGTGGAGAAAGAGAACCAGCAAAGTCTACCAATTTGCTATGATGCAGCCAGACTCCCAGACTGCAAAGGAGCAATACATTATCTGCCATCCAGTGTTCTTGAACTACTCCAGAACTGTTCCTCTCATGATTCCTTGTCATAAGTCTCCTGTGAATGGCTGAGGTTGGAAGGGACCTCTTGTCTAATGACTTAGCCATAGGAAGTACATCTTGGCCACAGGAAGAGTTAGAGCTATACCTTGCTGTGTAAAGAGATGTGGCCACTTCTGCTTTAGCACAGGAAAGGTACTGAGCTATTTACAGCTTAGAACAACATAAGAGTTTTATTTTTACTTGAATTTGCTGCCCTAAGGATACACTGAGGGAGGCCTCACAAGATACTATTTTTGACTCCGTAATGCAGAAGAATATTCCATATCCTCTTTCACACTTTGCATACTATTTGTGCCTATTTGTAGTAAAGAGGTGCATTGTTTTCATACAAACAATACTTCTTCCTTTTGGAAGTTGTTATTTTAGTATAGTTTTGAAGTCTTCCAAGTAAATGCAATAGAATATATAGAGGAAAGATTTTTTTTCAAGTACATTGTCTGACCTTTAAGCTGTTGATTTTTAATATTCACCCACAAAATAGGTGTTCTTAATTACAAAGCAACATCATAGTTTTCCTCAATTATGAGAGAAGGGCATGAGGAAACATCTGCAAAAGACACATTTTTCCTTGTGGTAAAAAAATAATTTTCAGGTCCCTTATTAAGAATCAACTATGAGGAATAAGAAAGCTAGTAGCAGAGTTTCTCTGTTAATGATAAGTTTTACCTGCTTTTGAAAAAAATTATTTTTGTTATTGTTATTTTTTCAAACCTAGAAAACAAGCTGTCTCCTTGCCTTTTTTTCTGCCTCTCTTTTTGTCTCTGTCCTTTACAAGAAAAAGCAGATGATCTCAGTGCAAAGCAGGTGAAAGAAAATGGCAGAAGTATTTTCTGTGAGTTTGTTTGGTTTTTTTCTCCCTGCAATTTCCTAGTCCTGTCTGTTTTTCTCTTTGCAGACCATTCTTAAAGTGGCCAGTTCTCATATGAAGTATTTTCAGAGGTTTCTGAGACACTCACAGTCAAGGTGTCTGTGCTTTCCTGGGTGTGATTGTCTTTCTTCCTATTCTGACATTTGTTTTTCCCAAAGGAAAGTAGCAATTTTCACTTCTCTGGATTGGTGACTTTTCTATATTTTTTTCACTGCATTTCCTTCCCTGGCTCCATTTCTTTCATGTACTTTCAGTGGGTTTCTTGAGTTAGTGAAGAATTTCTCAACACTTCATGATGTTTACAACTCTGAAGACCAGCTCTTTACCCTCAAGTTGCTGTAGTAGACTTTATAACAAACAGTGCAATGAAACCAATACTGGATGAGTAAAAGCCATCTTCTTTTTTTAAAAAATAGTCTTGTAGCATAAACAAATAATACTATGGGGCAAAGCAGGTTGTGGAACTGTGTCATGTCAGCTACTCTTCATAACTGATGAGAACTTTTACTGCATCTCTGACAAGAAATGCCACACGGCTAGCCAAACTTCTGTCTAGGAATAACTCTCATGTATTTAAATAAGGGAAAATAGATATCATTATTTATCTGACAATATGTTTCTGGCCAGTGTTGTTCTATGATACTTTGCTGTTTTATTTGTACTTGCTCCAGACGATGAGTCAGAGCACTTGTTGACTGTTTTTTCTCAAGTTACTCTTCTATTTTTCTGAAGAATATAGGAAGTCAAATAGCAGTGTCTTTTATGATAAGGAGAAAGAGAAGCTACTGTCTTTAAATATGTGCAATACTGTATTCTTACACAGAAGCTTGTATGAAATTTCTGAGTGTAATTTGGCTACATATGTTTCTATCTCAAGAAACACTTCCTGAATTAAAATTGACAAGAGGATTCTTACCACTTTATATAGCATTGCCCCATAGACTTTCCCTCTCTTAGATGTCTTCTATGAAAAATGGATTTACATTGTAGAGATATTGTCTGTTAAAGCCAGTGCTGTCAAATGAGAGCAGAAAGGGACACATACCAAGGAAAAAATATTTGTTTGCCATTTTTTCCCCAGCCCACACCTTGTTCTCCCTGCTTGACAGTATGTTCTCACTTGCATATTACATCCCTCCTCTTCACAGGCTGACAATTTTAGCTCTGACAGAAGAAATTTTTTAGCCAAAGAAGATGAGGGGGAGGAGAGGAAGAGAGGGTTTCAAAAATCCAATATTTTTTCCTGCATTTGCTGGCATGATAATGCTACATATTCTCCAGTCTAGTACAGTGGGCTAAAGAAGAAAAGATTATGACAAAAATTAATAAGTAGTCTTTCACACTCCCCACTCTGCTTCTTGTATACCTAAATAATCAGAGTGGCTTTTAGATAAGTGATTCTAATTTATGCTATAGTATAAAATAATCACCACTGAAGAAAAATCACCCTGAATTTGTGCTGAATGTTCACACTAGCCAATATGAATCCTTTAACTGTAAATACTTCAGGTTGTTACAGATTTCTGGATTAATGTTTTACTGTAATTAGTATCCTGCTTCCTAAATGCCATGTTTATAAAGGTGGTCCTGTTTCTGTTTGTGCTAAAGGGAACTTCATTGTTCCTTTCATCTACAATATGATTTTAATGTGTTTTCATTTGGAAACTGAGCTCAAAACATAAATATCTCTGAAAAATAATACTATATTTTTTCATGGAAAATAAACACTTTATTTAATTGCTATTCTTCTTGTTATGTCATTTTTAGCACAATGTCCAGCGAATGAAATCCGTACAGAATCATCAGGAGTGATACTCAGTCCAGGTTACCCAGGCACTTATCCCAACTCCCAGACCTGTTCTTGGACTATAAAGGTTGAGCCAGGATATAACATCTCCATCTTTGTGGAAATGTTTCAAAGTGAAAAGCAGTTTGATGAGCTCGAGGTATTTGATGGTAAGAGAGATTTACATTCTATATAACCACAAATGAAAAAAAAAATAGGTCAAATAGGGCTTGACTTCCAATTGTTGGTTTCATAATGTAGTTGTCTAATTTAATAAAATTATCTGAGACTAAATACTCAAATTTGAGTCCAAATACCTAGTCTCTTTTCTCCATACCATAGTAGAATCAATGCTATACCTTGTTTGAACATACCCTTGTTAAAAATTTTGACCACCTGTTTTGAGAAAAATAGCAGAGAAATTATGAAAACTGATACAAGCAACATCTCAAATGGCCCTATTTAATTAACAGGCTATTCTTTTTTTTTTTTTTTTTTTACTGAATTCTAAGGTTATTAACTACTTGTTCTGTTCTCATTGATTGATGAGAATAACTAGTCACTGATTGTTCTTTAATATTTTTTTTTTTTTATTCCTTTGGAGACCATTATCCTGTCTTCCCTCATTAACCAAGAATATATGATAACTATGATATAACTGATTAATACTCACTATGGGAGCTTCATAAAATGAAAAATATTAAAAGGTCATATGTTCTGAGATATCTTTCTCTAAGTATTTTCCTTAAGTAGTAGATTTTTAATGTCTAAAATTATTTTTTTAAAAAAAAATTTGATAACACCATTCTGAAAAAAAAGCCACAATATTTTTCATTATTTTAAAAATGTCTGTTCATTAGCATTTTTTCATCTTATAATGTTTGTGTTGATCCCTGTCAGTTTAGTGGAAAAAGCAGACTGAAAATATCTGTTAACACTGTCTTTTCCTCCACTCTATCTTGTATTTAACAGCAGGACAATTCCTAGAATTTTTCTAGTGGTCTGATTGCTTTGTTTTCTTTTGAAAAATTCTGTTGAAACTGCTTAATGTTCCTGATGAAGGTTTTTGTTTTCTTTCTTATATATTGAAATTTAATTATACTAGATTATTAATAATAGATCTGAGAGCAGAATTATCATAGTTACTACATTTTAAGCGTTGTTATTTCATGACATGAAATCACATTCTTACAAATTCATCTCTTGTGCAGCTCTACTGGAATAATTTTTTCTACCACCTACCAGCAAACTTAAATGAGAAAGATAATGGCATATTTATAAACTCTCAGTACAGTGACATGTAGAGATTCCTGAGCTAGCTCTCAACAAGTTGATATTTAAATATGGCATACTGCAGTGCCTTGCAGAGATACTTGTTTGTATCCTTATGGCCATATTAACAATGTTCTTTGCTAGGCTAATTGGTTCTCCATCTCAGCATGATGAGTTTGTTGGGGCAGAAGGCAATGCTGATGTGGTTGTACTGTTTCTGGTGATGGATATATTTTAGATTAGCTTGTTCAGAGCTAGCTTAGGTATTTCTCTGTATTACTGCAGTTTGCAATAAATATATATCATAGCTTGGGACCTTGTGTAGTCCAAAACAACCTACCTTCGTTTAAGTTAGTAGAACTTCACAAGTCTATCTATATCAGGTAAAGATATGTCACCAAACTTTATGCAGAAACTATATAAAGACTGGCAAGACAACTTTCAGAGAAATAATATTTGCTAAGGCACAGGTCTCTGATTACTTTAAAAGGCAGCTTTAGAATGCAAACCAAAAATAGGGACTACACCTAACCGAGCACATTCTAATACATGGTGCTTCATCAGCTGCATGATTTTCAGTATAGGCATCCAGTCAATAAGGTCTGGTCAGCTGGGAGTAATAAGCCCATTAGCCATTACCACTTCTCAGTCAGACTCTTAGGAAATCCCATCTGTATTCTAAACAAGAGAAGCTATAAAGGTACCATGAATATAAAGGATTTTGAACTTTAAAACACTGTATGCAGACTACTTATAATTACAATACCAGTAATTTAATCCAGCAAATATTCTTTAATATCTCCCCCTCCCACTCCAAAATAAACCAGAAAAAGTCTTTCATTGAAATTAGATGGATATGTCAACTTTTACCTAGTATTCAGGAAAGCATCCTATGATAGGTCAGTACACCAGAAGTTTTGTATGTATTTCCTTGTATAGACAAACTCTAAAATAAGAAAAATCAAACTCAATGTCATCTAAGTCATACTGCTGACTTCCCTGAACATCAGCTGAAGAGCTGCCTGCTAGGTAAGGTATGGAAACTGAAACTCCAGGAAAAATGAAGCAAAGTAACAGATGTTAAATCATTCTTCTGATATCTTGATGGCTAAAAAATGCAGTGTGGCATGTGGTGCTGTGAACTAGTTTCATGATCACTAATAGGGAAAGATTCTCACCTTTTTGTATGCACTGGATCTTTATTTATAATTGTACTCATTTAGTCCCTTTATTTGAGAATGAAAGAAAACACACGTTATGAATTGTAATACAACAAAAAAAAGTGTATTAAACAGGTTTTACAAAAGCCAGGGTGAAGCATGGAGAAATGAATTGCCATGTTTTAAATAATTTTTTCAGGAATAAGAACTGACTTCAGCATTCCTCATCATTTATCCTACACTGTAATCACCAAACACTAACTCCTTAGTATGAAAAACAATGTGCAAAGCCTTTTGATGAGGGCATTCTGGGCAACCTGTACCTAAAGCTATGCTGTTTGTTCTTATTTCATGTATGTATTTATTATTTAGATTTTATTTAGTAATACTTATTTAGTTGTAGTGTTGTCATTATGGTGATTGAACTACAGTTCCTAAGGACTGGGAGGTTGTTTTAATCTTCATGGTTTGCTGTGGCTTTTATAACATCCTTTTTGTACCTGCAATGTCCCAGTCATAAATTATACTTATTTTTCATTGAACTGGATGGGGAATGGCTGACAAGACTTGTATTCAATGTTTAGGTGTCCTTTGAATCAGTTTTATTTTTGTGTTTTCGTGCAACATAAGAAGAGCTGCTCAGGCTGCAGCTGCTCAAAGTCAGCAAAAATGAATGAAACAGCCTCTATTAGAAATAGCTGCTGTGGCCAAGACAATGTTGGTTGAATGTGGCTTTCCTAAAATGGAAAAATGTGGAGCAAAAAGGCATATGAAAGGGAGGAGTTCAGCTGGAAGAACATAACCTTCATATGGAGGAAGAAGATTCCATTTTGTGTTTCAGAAAGCTTTCAGTTAGAGATTGGTCTGATACACTGATTTATTTTTTTTTTTCTCTTGCACCTTCGTTGTTTTGTTATGTAGTTAGCCCCCAAATCATTATTTTTGCTTTCAGGGTTTTATTGGATTTTATTGTCATGAAGATATTTGTCTAGTGCCAGGACATATTTTTTTCAGCATCCTGTATTTACTAGAAGTATATATTTTTTTACATTGAAATATACTGTAACAAACACTCTGTCTTTTAACAGAGTTGAGTTCTAATGAGGTATGTATTGTAAAGTCATAGCACTTGTACATATATATTTTCCATAGTGAAACTGTGATGATCTTATATGTGACCAGGCATTTTTTTAGATATGTTCACTACGTAATACGGTAGTATTTAAAATGACACTAGCTGCACAATGTCAAAGAATGCATAAGTTTTCTGCCACTCACTAGTTGGACAAAAATTTAAATAAATATTGGAAATAAAAACTTAAAAATGGATAGTTTAAATCAAGATCTGTTCACTATTTCACTGGTGGCAATGTATCACATTATTTCCTAATCTTTCCTTGCACATTCACATTCACAGCTGAGTGATTACTTAAACTGGTAGTACTTTAATACTCCAACAATTTCTTTATTAATCTCTGAAGGTTCTTCTGGTCAGAGCCCTCTACTGGTTGCTTTAAGTGGAAATCATACTGGACAACTGAACTTTACAAGCAGAATGAATCTGCTATATCTTCGCTGGTCAACTGATCATGCAACTAGCAAGAAAGGATTCAAGATCCGTTACTCAGGTAACTATTAATGATTTCCATTAAATTATACTTTGTGCTTACATATAGTTTATGGCTATAAGACTGGTGTCACCAGCAAAATTTTGGGTTTTTTAATCATGGGTTGGTCTACACGACAACAGGCCTGCTGGTGACAGACAGGGTACACCTGTCCCCAAGACAGAAAACGATCTTTATGCAGGAGTTAGCAGGGTTCATTGGAAGAGCTTTAAGCCAGATTTGAAGGGGGAAGGAGCTAAAATCGGGCTATCTAGAGATAAGCCTTAGGGACAGCATGCCAATATTTGAGGAACTGTGTGCTAGTGGGGTCCTTCAGTCTGTTCCACTGTGTGCCAAGTACACTGGAGAACATTGGAAATGTCTTCATGCTATTGCGAACAGCATGAGAAATAAGTGAGAAAAGCTAGAAGTTTCGAGCTAGTTCCAGAGGTATGAGGCTCTTTAGGAGGGATAGGCAGGGCAGCTGAGACAGGGGGTTGGTGCTGTATGCAAGGAAGGGGTTGAATTGTATGGTGGTTACAGTTGCTGAGAACATGGTTAAGAGCCCCTGTGGAAGGACAAAGCAGAATGCAAATATAAAAGATGTTATTGTGGAAGTCTACTATCAGCCACCTAGCCAAGACAACACCACTGATGAATTATTCTACAAGAAATTAAAGGTTATCTCTAGATCATCTGCCCTTGTCTTCGTGGGTGATTTTAACTTCCCAGACAACAACAGGAAATATCATACGGTGGACACAAACAGGCCTAGGATCTTTCTGAAGCATGTTGAAGATGATAACTTCTTGGTGCAAGTACTAAGACAGCTGACTAGCAAAGGTACCCTCCTACATTTGTTACGTGTGTAACAGAGAGGGACTCTGGGGCAAAATAATGATTGGTGTTTGTCTTGGTCAAAGTGACCACAAAGGTTGTCAATAGGAGAAAAACTGGCAGCAAAACTTTAGCCCTGAATATGGGCAGAGTAGACTAGGGTCGCCTGGGAATATGGTGTTGAAAGTATTGAGGTCTGTGAAGGCTAGTCACTTTTTAAGAGCCATCTCTTAAGAATGCAGGAGCAGGCGATTCTAAAGTGTCAGAAGTCAAGCAAGTAGGGCAGAACACACCAGCTTTGTAGAGCAGAGATCTCCTAGAACTTAGGAAAAGGAAAGTGTACGGACATTAGAAGCAAAGACAGAAAACACACGACAACTACAGAAATGCTGTTTGCCATTCTAGGGAGAAAATTTGTGTGGCCAAAGCTCAATTAGAGTTCAAGCTGGTCAGGACTGCGAAGGACAACCAAAAGGTATTTTAAAGTATATTAACATCAAAAGAAGGATCTGAGATAACACTGGTCAATTGCTTGATGAAGTTGATTACCTCACAAATAGAGATGTAGGCAAGTCGGAGAAATGTAATGCCTTTCTTGCCTCTGTCTTCAACACTGATGATGGGCCATGGGACCTCAGGAGTCCTGTGTTAGACAGCCATGACTGGGTAGACGATAAACTCCTGGCTGCCCTTGAACTTGTTCAAGACTTGCTGCTTGTGCATTCAAGACCAGCTGAATGTGCATGAATCTATAGGGCTTAATGGGATTCATCCCATGGTACTCAAAGAGTTGGGTGATGTCATCACAAGACCTGTCTCAATTATTTTTTAATGGTCTTGGGAGTCTGGAAAAGTCCCAGTTGACTGGAAGCTGGCAAATATTGTCCTAATTTTCAAGAAGGGCATGAAGAAAGACCCTGATAATTACAAGGCTCTCAGTCTCACTTCAGTGCCTGGTAAAATTACAGAGAAGGTTATTCTGGAAGTTATTGGAGAACATTTGAGAAACAATGCAGTCATTTGTCACAGAGAGCATGGGTTCGGGAGGGAAAAGTCCTGCTTAGCCAACTTAATTTAGTTTTATGACGAAGTCAACCATCTAGTTCATCAAGGGAAGCCAGTAGATGTGTTGTTTTGTTTTTGTTTTTTTTTTTACTTTAGCAACCTTTTGATACTGTCTCTTACAGTATCCTTCTTCATAAACTGTCTAGCACACAGTTAGACAAGTCCGTAATACATTGAGTGAGCAACTGGCTGATGGGACAGGCTCGAGAAGCTGCAGTAAATGGTGTTATATCAGGCTGGTGGCTACTCAGCAATGGGGTTCCCGAGGCCTCAATCTTAGAAGCAGTGCTCCTTAATACTTTTATAAATGATCTGGATACAGGAATAGAATGTATATTAAGTTTGTCAATGATACCAAACTAGGAGGAGCTGTGGACTCTATTGAGGGCAGAGAGGCCTTACAGAGAGATCTGGATAGGCTGGAGAACTGGGCAGTCACGAACTATAGGAAATTTAACAAGAGCAAGTGACAGATTCTCCAGTTGGGAGAAGGAAATCCTGGTTATATGTACCAATTGGGTATGGCAGGCTGCAGAACAGCCCTGTGAAATAGATCTGGGGATTTGGATTGATGGCAAGTTGAATATGAGTCAACACTGATCATGTACAGTGTAGCTAGCCAGTTGAGGGAGGTACTTGTTGCGCTCTACACTGTTCCAGTGCAGCCCAACCTCAAACACTGTGTACGGTTTTGGGTGCCTCAATATAAGAAGCACATCAAACTACAAGAGTGTATCCAGAGGAAGGTGACCAAGATGGTGAAAGGCCTGGAGGGCAAGACTGAGTTTACTTGACTTGTTCAGCGTGGAGAAGAGTAGGCTGAGGAGTAACCTCATTGTGTTCTGCAGCTTCCTCAAGTGAGGCAGCAGAGGTGGATGTGCTGATCTCTTCTCTTTTACCAGTGACAGGATGTGTCAGGGGGGGTTCAGACTGGACATTAGGAAAAGGTTCTTTGCTAAGAGTGTTGTCCTGAAAGCAAGGTTCTTTACTCAGTGTACAAGCAGAAAAATATACACAGAGCATAAAAATATTGTTTCATTATACAGTTGCATGATGTTGGGTGATAGGTGATAAAATCACAAAGCTAGCACACCTTCTTCACAGTCTTTATGTAATTTATACTTTTGATTTTTGTTAGTACACATTTCCATGTCTTTTTCAGGATCGGTTAGCAATTTACAGATGGCTACAGGATCATTTTCTTGTACTATGCATGCTCATGGGTTAGGGTGTTCTCTTGGAGGGGGTTTTCACACCTGTAGGCATTATTTTTAGGTTTTTTAATGAGCTTATAATGAGCAAAGTTCATCTAAAGGACACTATATCTGGCAATATTAAGATATATGTTAAACAAACTCAACACAATTTCCAGGATGTTCAAACTGCCATAACAGCAGCTCCCAATAAGGGGACCCTCAAATCACTCTTTGTTTAAAGAGTAGACTGACTCAGTACTGGTCCGCTGCTTGCATATACTTAGGTTAGTAATTGCTGACAGAATTCATTCTTTTAGTTGGTAAATACTACAAGAGGGTGATTGGTTACTGGAACAGGCTCCTGAGGAAGTGGTCACAGCACCAAGTCTGTCAGAGTTCAAGGAGCGTCTGGAGGATGCTCTTAGTCATATGCTTTAGTTTTAGGTAGTCCTGTGAGGAGAAGAGCATTGGACTTGATCCTTATGGGTCCTTTCCAACTTGAGATATTCTATGATTCTATGTACTATTACACATCAAATTGAGACTTGTAATAGAATATCTGTTTCTCTGAAAACAATAATTTATTGTAACAAACATTTTGAAGATGTGTAATCATTCTATTGCAAGTTCAAAGTAAACACAGGACTCGGACTCTCTTTTTTTTCCCAGTTTGACAAAGATCTCCAAATTAGTTCTTCTCCAATTAAAACTTCTCTCTGCAACCTCTCCTCTTGTCTTACCACACCTGGAGCAAGGACTTTGAAGACAGTGGGAGGGATAGCTTCTATATTTACACAGAAGTAGTTGAGAGCAATAATTTTTCATCCTTAAATATTGTGTGGTACTCCAACTGTAATTCAGTACACAATTACTAGGTTTACAATTTCCTTGAGTTGCAGTTCACAGCTCTTATTACTACACTTTTCTTCATGTTCAAATCAATGAAAAAACAGGGGTGAAAAAATCCCTCACTTCTTCATCAGGCTACACATGAATCTGGTGTTGCGGTGATATGAAACAGTCTATCAAAACAGTGCTAAAAATTATGTCCCTTATTAAGAAAAAAAATGATTACCAGTTTGACTCTTACTCGGTTTGCAGCCTATTTATGATGTTTTCACATGTACATCTTCAGACACATTGCTCCTAAAAGACTTGGCTTAGGGACCATTTATGTGACATAAATAGTGAGAGAGACAGGTGATAATTACAGTCTGTTGTTAACACTTGCTTTTTCTCTGTTTGGTCTCGATAAGCAATGTAAAGGCTGTGTGTGTTAATTTTGGTGGCTAGTAATTGTCAATATAAATTAAGCAGAGAAAGGAATACTGACAATGTTATAGAAGAGCATTTTCTCAGGCACCACATATCTCCCATTTAGTCATTTAGGGAGATAATTTCCACACAGCTCACTCCTTTCCTGTACCATCCATGCACCAACTGTCTCACCTCTGGGAAGTTTCTCTTCTTACTGAAACAGAAGATCAGGGCTCAGAGCATAATAATGATCATGGTTTTGGAGGCTTAAGAATGAAGAGCAGAACTATAAGCAGTCAGGAAAAAAAAAAAAAAAAGCAACATAAACCAAACAAACTTCACACAAAAAACAACCAAACAAACCAACAGTAAAAGCATTATCTTCACCTTGCAAGCAGTCTTTAAGGTATTACTACAGACAAAAATAGATAAATTGAGGGTGTGGCAGAAGGAACAAAGAGAATCTGTGTGTGTGTGTGGCAGTGAGGGGAGTGGGCCCTTCTGTCATGGTTCTCAAGTGAGGATGTAATATTAGGGTTAAAAGAATAGAGTTCATGTCAAGGATTTATATTCATGTCAAGGATTTATTTTGTAAGTATGAAATTATTAAGAAGAGTGATTTTTGAGGAATGAGAAATTATTTTACACCTTTGCATGTACACAAAACATTTTTTGCAGTACTGAAGAAGCCGTCTGTCTAATCGCTAGCCTCAATGAACCAATTATTATGGCACTCGCCACAACTAATAATAAAACTGGGGAACTGGAGAGAGATATGTGATCTTTATGGCTATTATTTTGGGAATAAACAACTTGTTTGCTCTTTCTGCTTCACTAACAGCCAGTGCCTGCATTTTTCTCTAAAATTCTGTAAAATTTTACATGAGATTCAATGGAAATAATCAACATGAAAGAAGAGTAACAGTGAGCGGCAGCATAAACAATTGGATTTGAATCTTAATGAAGGAAAGCGGCGTCATGAAAGTAGGAAAAATACAAGATCTCAAAAAGGGCTATTGATACCATGGCAGCTGTGACTGAGCTAGCAGGCTTCCTGATAATGAAGACCTTATTTGAATGAATAACAGCCCTCATGCAACCCTCCCCTTCTCCAGCTATGCCTGTGCACAAAATTTTACAGAATATAGTTTCATCACTGGTAGATTTCATTTGTAGATACAAATTTTCTTCAGTTTGAAAAGTACTAGAAGCTTTCAGTGAAATGCTTAGTATTGCCTTTAGCATACAAGCTTACTTATGTAAGCTATTTGTCTGATGTTACTTTTATGTTTTTTATCTCATGGTTTAAGGCTTTTTGCTAAATTTATTAGAAAACAGCTGTAACATTACAGCAGAGGGGTATTCTTTTAAGGACTTTGAATATTACAGAGGCATTAGCATAATTTTAATCTAAATAATACATTTCCTAACTGCACTACCAGCTAGATACTAAATGATCTCTTCCTTTAGTGAGTATCTGTATAGTATAGTGAAACTAGGAGGGGATGCATCACTTAAGATTTCTTGCAATTCTATTGAAGTAATATTTTTTTTTTTTTTTCTTTGAAAAAGACGTGGTATGGTAAAATCACTAAAATGGATGCCAAAAACATAAGGAAAAGGCATTGCATGCTGGTTTTTGGTGGTGGTGTTTTGTTTTTGTTTTTGTTTTTTTTTTAATGCATGCTAGTTTTGTGGTGTTTGAACTTGACTTTCTGGTGCAGCTGGGTTCTACCAAAACTATGCAGTTTATTACAAATGGGGAAGATCTGTGAGCGGAGAAAATGGAACTTGCTGAGCCCAGGCTCACTCTGTAAGAGATGAAACCTTAAAATTTCTTTGAAAGATATCTGCAGAACCTGTTTCTTTGCTTTGTTTTTCCCTCAATAATTTATAACGCTGTATGTATATTCCTGTCGAAGCATGCTAGCATAAAAGTGTAAGAAAGAAGAGGTGCATGATTTTTTTTAAGTATGGTGGAAGGAAGGAAAGTTCACTACAGTACTTGGCACATCCGCTGGAGACATGGTGGTTTGGAAACAAAGGAGTACTTATCTTGCATCTGTAACATTTATAGGTTTTTGCTTAACTTTTAGTTAATATAAGGCAAGTGGTTACTTGGCTAATTTGTAATAGGCTGCCAATAGAACTGGATATATTTATATATATGTATTAAAAACCAAACCATAGATCTATATTTTACCTTTATTCTGCTATTCTCATCTGTCATTGAAAGAAGCTTAATTCTTCACTATTCATTTAATCTTATTTTTAAGCTTTTGACCTGTGAAACAGTCGTTCCTATTTCCTTGCTATTTCAAGTTAAAAGTTTGATTGATTGGTTTGGTTTTGTCTTTACATTTTCCAGTAACTGGTTAGAGGTGACAAGGGAATTGTGTGAAGAAGTTAATCAGACTCTTTATAATAGTTTTTTCTGCGGTTCCTAAACTTCGAGGTGGTGATTTGCTGTAGTAAATACAGCAGGAAAGCCACAAAATGGAGGCTTATACTGTACTTTCAAATGAGAAATATAAACAGGATAATTTATAAATGTTGAACCAGCAATAAGAACATCTGCACTATAAATAGCAGGTTATTTACTCAGATATTTGAAGAGGCAGACAATCACAGCTATATTACTAAAGAGAAAAGAGACCTTTGCAACTTCACCTTGCAGTTTTTGTGCTGTTTACATATTATATTTATAGATACATTGTGAAAGAAGAAGAATGGCAGCCCAAACCTTATTTGTTGCTTGGCTGAGTACTGTTCTTTTTGATTCTGTACATTTTAAAGTGAAAAATAACATACGGAATGGATGTTCCATTAATTCAGGAACTGTTTTAGTAATCAGAAGAGGTATGTTTAGTTTAGTTTTCTTGTGTGACCTTACCTAATCACTGAAGCCAGTGTTTGACTTCTTATCTATAAAGTGAGAATGTCTAAATTGAGAATGACAGTAAATCTCTGCCTCACTGGATATTTCAAGAACAGCAGCACAAATGACATGAGTTTCCCTGGTAATATGGTGGTGACAATAAATAAATATCCAAAAGGGAATGTTAGAAGGAAGCAGTGGACTAAGCTGTGACTTTATATTTCAACAAAAAATCTAGCATATAAACTAAACAAAGGAAACATGGGATTTGAACAACAGCTTTTTGTTTATTTATAATTTCAAATATAGGACAGTGTTTCAGTTAATAGCTATAAATATCTTTTTCATATAAGTTTTTGGACTATTGATCAAAGATATTGCTGGGAAATAAAGCCATTTGCTAAAATAAATTCTTAGAGAAAACAGCATATTATTCACTCTAAGACTGAGATTTAAAAAATCTTCTGGGGGGTCGGGACACACAGTTTCAAATAATTGTAATTTTGAAATACTAATCATTTAATTGAGCTTCCTTTAAACAGAGTGCCTCAAACAGATTTTGAAAGTCTAGGCATAAATGTTTAAATGTTCCAGCTTTGAAGAAAATATGCTTAGTGAAAGGAAGAATATGGTCCTGGAAATGCAGAATCAGTGTTTATTTGTCCTGCTGTCCAGTTGACTAGTGATGTTACTACCCTGTTGGTCTTCAGTTGCAAATGACAAACGGACATTGTGATTATAAGTGAAATGAAAATGGTCAGTATGTTGCCTTGCAAAAAACCAATGATGTTTAGGAGGCCTTGAAAAAATGTGGATGGAAAAACAAATTAAATCTCTAAATGTAAGGCTACTTCAGGTCACTGGAATGGCTTTATAGAATTTTATCACATTTTGTGGTAAAACATTGTAATTTCTGGATGGGGCACTCCTGTGTCATTGCACTTTTAACAGCTAAGACTCCTGAAGTTCCAGGACAGATTGCACCTCAGAAACGGGCTGGGAGAAAATCAGCATTTTATCCAGTGGTCCTTGATACAAGGCTGCAATATTTTATGAGCACTCTGTAGATATTCCTGCTCAAACCGAGAATTTTCACTCAGCTAACAGTGGCTGTAGTTTTCAGTCTGACATACTGACATACAAAGGCTTGAGCCTTTGCTTACTCTCCAGATCTTCAGACATTTTTTATTTATTGCCTTGTGTGTGATTCTTCTGTTAATATGTCAGCTCCTGATCCTAGGAGATATGTATGCTTCATCCTGAACTATGGAGAACAGGTTAAAGAACAGATTAAAAATTACTAAACTGTAGATTAAGAAGGTAATTGTATGGAGTCTTATAAATATTCCTTCATTGTCTCAACAAGTGGTAGAGTCTTCAAGAAGATTTTTCAGAGTTGTAAAATATAAATTAATCTTCAGAATTTAAAATAATTTACTTCAAATGCTCTCCTTTTCATGCTATATATAGCTTAGACATAATAAATTGTTTGGGTATCAGCTTTTTCTATTCATATTGTGCTGCCTTTGCAGTTTGCTGCAAACACAGTTTGGTGTTTGTGTGCTGGAGGACATATCACAGGTCACCAGAAGCTGGAGTCTTTCGAGAGACAGTGTGATATTGATGACCTCTTCCTCACTCCAGGATTCACTTAGGGTCATTTTTGTTTGCTAATACATTGGTCAAGTTCAAGTTACATGTTACATATATAGTCCATTTTACATGTGTTTCTTTGCTCTTTTACTGAAGCCTGAAAAAGCACTTTTTTAACTGACCACTGGTGACTTGTATATAGCTTTAGATGACACATAGATTGTCATCTTCTTATTGTACCATACTCAGAATCACAGAATCACAGAATCACAGAATCGACTGGGTTGGAAAAGACCTCAGAGATCATCGAGTCCGACCCTTGGTCCAACTCTAGTCTGTTTACTAGATCATGGCACTAAGTGCCATGTCCAACCTCACTTTAAAAACCTCCAGGGACGGCGAGTCCACCACCTCCCTGGGCAGGCCGTTCCAATGCCTGACCACTCTCTCTGTAAAGAATTTCTTCCTAATATCCAGCCTAAATTTCCCCTGGCAGAGTTTAAGCCCATGCCCCCTTGTCCTATTGCTGACTGCCTGGGAGAAGAGACCAATCCCCACCTGGCTATAACTTCCCTTCAGGTAGTTATAGAGAGTGATGAGGTCACCTCTGAGCCTCCTATTCTCCAGACTAAACAACCCCAGCTCCCTCAGCCTCTCCCCATAGGTTTTGTGCTCAAGTCCCTTCACCAGTCGTGTTGCTCTTCTCTGGACCCGCTCCAGCACTTCAATGTCTTTCCTGAACTGAGGGGCCCAGAACTGAACACAGTACTCCAGTGTGGCCTCACCAATGCAGAGTACAGGGGAAGGATCACTTCCCTTGTCCTGCTGACCACGCTATTTTTGATACAGGACAGGATTCCATTGGCCTTCTTGGCCACCTGGGCACACTGTTGGCTCATGTTGAGCTTCCTGTCAATTAGTACCTCCAGGTCCCTTTCTGCCTGACTGCTCTCCAGCCACTCTGTGCCCAGCCTGTAGCGCTGCAGGGGGTTGTTGTGACCAAAGTGCAGCACCTGGCACTTGGCCTTATTGAACTTCATCCCATTGGAATCAGCCCACTTTTCCAGTCTATCCAGATCCCTCTGCAGAGCCCTCCTGCCTTCCAGCAGGTTGACACACCCTCCCAATTTGGTGTCATCAGCAAATTTGTTGATGATGGTCTCAATCCCCTCATCTAAATCGTCAATAAAGATGTTAAACAGGACTGGACCCAACACTGACCCCTGGGGAACACCACTAGTGACTGGCTGCCAGCTGGATGCAGCCCCATTCACCAGCACTCTCTGGGCCCGGCCCTCCAGCCAGTTCTTAACCCAGCGTAGAGTGCACTTGTCCAAGCCACGGGCTACCAGCTTTTGCAGGAGTATATTATGGGAGACAGTGTCAAAGGCCTTGCTGAAGTCCAGATAGACCACATCCACGGCTTTCCCCTCATCCACCAGGTGAGTCACCTGATCATAAAAGGAGATCAGGTTGGTCAGACAGGACCTGCCCCTCCTAAACCCATGCTGGCTGGGTCTGATCCCTTGTCTATCCTGAAGGTGCTGTGTGATTCCATTCAGGATTATCTGCTCCATAACCCTGCCAGGCACCGAGGTCAGGCTGACAGGCCTGTAGTTACCAGGGTCAGCTTTGCAGCCCTTTTTGTGGACTGGGGTAACATTGGCCAATTTCCAATCATATGGGACCTCCCCAGTGAGCCAGGACTGTTGGAAGATGATGGAGAGTGGCTTGGCAAGTTCTTCTGCCAGTTCCCTCATCACCCTAGGATGAATCCCATCTGGTCCCATAGACTTGTGAGGATCCAGATGGCTCAGTAAATCACCAACTATTTCCTCCTGGAATACAAGGGGCCTGTTTGGCTTCCTATCTCTGTCAACCACCTCCAGAGGCCAGTTGTCCTGAGGGCTACCTGTCTTTCCGGTGAAAACTGAGGCAAAGTAGGTATTAAGTACTTCAGCTTTCTCCTCATCTTTGTTAACTATATTTCCCTCAAAGTCCAACAGAGAATGGAGGTTTTCGTTGCCCCTTCTTTTGTTATTAACATATTTAAAGAAGGACTTTTTATTATCCCTGACAGAATTGGCCAAATTAACCTCAAATTGCGCTTTTGTTTCCTTGATTTTTTTCCTGCATGATCTAGCTATTTCCATAAATTCTTCATAAGTAGCCAGCCCTTTTTTCCACAGTCGGTAAAGTCTCTTTTTATTTCTGATTTCCTTCAGAATCTCCCTGTTTAGCCAAGCCGGTTGTCTTCCCTGCCGGCTAGCCTTTCGGCACACTGGTATAGCCTGTTCCTGTGCACTCAAAACCTCCTGCTTGAAGCATGTCCACCCCTCCTAGGCCCCCTTGTTTTTAAGCATTGTTTCCCAGGGTATGCTCTGAACTAGGCTTCTGAATAGGCAAAAGTCTGCCCTCCAGAAGTCCAGCATAGAGGTTTTGTTAATGGTTCTCCCTGCATCTCTGAGTATTGAAAATTCTATTATTTCATGGTCGCTATGACCCAGGCAGCCTCCAGCCACTACATCTCCCACCAGCCCTTCTCTGTTTGTAAACAGTAGGTCTAGTGGGGCCTTGCCCCTCGTAGGCTCATTTACCAGCTGATGAAGGAAATTGTCCTCTACACACTCTAGGAACTTCCTAGACTGCCTCTTCTGTGCAGTATTGAGCTCCCAGCAGATGTCCGGCAGGTTAAAGTCACCCACAAGAACAAGGGCTGTCAATTTTGAGACATCTGCCAGCTGCTTGTAGAATAATTCATCTCCTTCATCGTCCTGGTTGGGCGATCTATAACAGACACTCACGAGGATGTCAGCCTTGTTGAACTTCCCTCTGATTCTGGTCCACAGGCACTCAACCTTGTCACTGCTGACCTCAAGTTTAACAGAGTCGCGTGACTCTCTAACATATAAAGCCACCCCTCCACCTCTCCTACCCTGCCTATCTTTTCTGAAGAGCTTGTAGCCACACATAGCAGCACTCCAGTCATAAGAGTCATCCCACCATGTTTCTATGATGGCAACTATGTCATAGCTTTCCTGCTGCACAATGGCTTCCAGCTCCTCTTGTTTGTTGCCCATACTGCGTGCATTAGTGTACATGCACTTCAAGTGGGCTGCTTATTTCACTCTTAATTCGGGCTTTCCATCCTTAGGCTGATCTTTGGAGAGCCCGGTTTCAATCCCTTCCCCCTTCAAAACTAGTTTAAAGCCCTCCTGATCAGCCCTGCCAACTTATGGGCTATAGTCCTCTTGCTCTCCCTAGAAGGATGAAGCCCATCTGATCTGAGGAGACTAGGTACCATGGAGTTTGCCCCATGGTCAAAAAACCCAAAATTTTGACGGTGACACCAATCCTTAAGCCACCTGTTGATGAGATGGGCTTTTCTACTTCTCTCTTTATTTAGCTCCTCATCCATCCCAGATAGCACAGGAACTGAGGCAAATATCACTTGTGCTCCCGTCCCATGAATTGACTGGCCCAGTTCTTTAAAGTCTTTTTAAATTATCTTAGTACTTCTTCTGTTGATGTCCTCGCTGCCAGCTTGGACTACTAACAGGGGATAGTAGTCTGAGGGCTGAATTAGCTTCGGAAGTCTTCTATTAATGTCCCTCACCCTGGCCCCAGGAAGGCAGCAGACCTCCCTGTGGGATGGGTCTGGGCGACATATAGGGCCCTCTGTTCCCCTCAGAAGGGAGTCGCCGACTACTACCACTCTTCTTTTTTTTTTTCCCTCTTACAGCTGCAGTTGTAATCCTTCTTCCACTCATACTCCTCCATACTATATCCTATGGTCCCAACTCTAAAGGCTTCTGCTATTTTACCAGACCTGTATTTGTCTACAAGTCACTGTGCTAGGGTCCTAAATATCTTATTCTAAACAGAATAATTACTTGTTACAAATATCTATATAGAGAGCTATTACTGTACCATAAAAACAATAAAAAATTACAAAAGTAAGGCAAATTAGGCATACCACCTGATCAGAAATTAAAAAAAAAAAAAAAAACAACACAAAGTAGAAACAAATTTGCAGGGAGGTCAAAAAAAAAGTTGAGACACCACAAGCCTGACAAACCTTGATCTTGAGGGTGTGCAAACTCAGTACAAAGTCTGTGACCTGTTACTAGCAAAGGCAATACTATATTACTGGGCTACAGGGTTACTCATAATATAGTGAATGTTTTCTGTTTAGAAGTGCAGTACTGAAGAGATCAATTTGGAATTTTGTGTGAATGGTATATTACATTTAGGACTCACCTGCTATTCTTAAGGTCTCCTAGGATATTTATGAGATGACTTCAGTGGTCTTAACCACTGGTCTTTTGGTCTTAACCATCTTGTGTTGCAATAACAATACCACTCTTTCTTCAATAGGTTGAAAATTAAAAACATGTTTATTGTGCTTTTTTAAGGTCAAAACCTCTTTCAAATTTAAAGAGTATTTCAGTAATTTAATTCATTTAGTTTGGCATGTAACTGAATGCCAGTGTGCTTATTAGGGATATAGAAAGTGACTCCAAACAATTGTTTTATGGGACAATCCTAGATTATTGATTGTCATCCGCTTTTTTAAAATTTTTTTAATTTAGCTTATTCAAATAATCCCCCAAGTGAAAGAATGTAACAAATAAGGCACTACAACAAGAAATAATATTGCTTAATTGAGAACTATAATTCTTTGATATAATGTCAATAGATGTACATTTTTCAGCGTATTTAATGTATAACTTAGTTTTACTGCTTCTGTTGGGTGAAATTTCTTAGAAACATTGACTTTGATACACTGCATCTAAAGCTACACATTTACATGAAGCATCTCAGGAGTCTAATCAATTCTTTGATGTCTTCACAGGCAGTGGATAGAAGCATCCATCTTTAGGTGATAATTGATGTCATAGGTACATCTTAAGGTGACGAAATATACATTAAAAAAAAAAATAAAAATTGAGAAACAGATATTGAAAGCTGAAAGAAGGAAATCAGAGATGTGTGAAAGAAACAAATAATATGCAAAATATTTGTAGATGTAAACCGAATTCTGTAATTACACAGCTGTGAAATGCAATCACAACTTCTACGGGATAATAGTCAATAGAAAATAATACGAACATCATAGCATTTCAACATGATGTAGAGAGTTAGTATTGTAGCAGCAGTACCAGTCTCACAGTCTTTACTACTGACATTTATTTATCAGTGGAATTCAGCCCTGTCTTCCCTGTGAAGAATGTTCATATGCTTATTTCAGTGGTGGATGTTCAGCCAGGTTTATTTTCTGCAGGCTGTGGTCCTACTATGTTTTTATCTGAAAATATATTAATATCTGTAAGCTGGACATGGTGCACTTCCACAAATACGTAGTGACTTGTACATTAATATGGAGTCAAGGTAACTTTTTCGCATTGCCTTTATCCAGTGATAAGTGATTGCATGGAGCAAAGAGACTTGTGTGAGGCTCCACATATATGTCAAAATATCCTGTAGTTTTGCTTGACCTGGATCCAGTCTGACTAATCATATTTCATCCTTATGGACAGGTATTGCAACCTTGTTTTACAAAAATATGGTCTTTGTTACTCATTTGTTGACACAATTATAAATTTTGTACTTTTTTTAGTTCCTGAACATGTGTCTAAATATTTCATCTATATATCACAAGTCCTTGAGGAACATACTAGTCAGGAAAACCTGTCTGGGAACAGTATTCATAGTAGTAGTGATTAAGATTTAGCAAGGTTTACTTTAATTTCAAAACTTACGTTAAAAAAGTGCATTTTGTATTACTTCAGTTGCACTGTAAATTCAACATTTAAGAAGCTACACTCACCTAAGTTACATCCTTTTGCTAAAAAATTAATACAATAGTAATGTAATATCTTTGGGGGAATATATACATAAAATTACATTAACTGTAATGAGAAAAATGCACCTGATGTATAAATCTATTGTACTTTGGCATGCAAATTGTTAACATATTAGGCAAAATGTTTACATTTTTACTTAGATGTCTATTTGCACTGGATTTTTTTAATAAAACTGTTCATAGTGAATTTTGTATATTGTGTAGCTCAAGGAACAGTTTTATATTTATAAATTTGTCAGATTTGAAGTAGACTGTTTACTAAGAGTGAGCTTGTCAAGCAGTCTATATGTTTCCTGATTGCAGCTTCCTTGTGTACACCAGCATAAGCTGGTTTGTGTTTATAAGCTATGATTTTTAACTTCATGATAGTTCTGCATAAGAAGTCTGAAGCATTGCTGTTTTCAATAATGTCCTTTTTGTTTGTTTGTTTGTTTGTTTTAAATTTAGCTCCCTATTGCAGCTTGAACCCTACCTTGAGGAATGGTGGAATTGTAAATAAAACAGGTGGTCCTGTTGGAAGTAAAGTTCGCTATTACTGCAAACCTGGGTATAGAATGATTGGTCACAATAATGCAACATGTAGACGTCACCAAAATGGCATGTATCAATGGGATTCTCCTGTGCCTGTCTGTCAGGGTAAGATATTGCTTTGAGTATGGTTCTATGATTACATTGCAAATAATATTTTACAAAACAAAAATCCAGCATTGTCAATACTGCTGTATGCCAAGACACACATTGACACAACGAATTTATCCAAATATATACTGACTTGTGTACTTGCTGTGTGCAGATATAAAGCATTAAGAAGTAAGGTTAATGCAGTCAAATGCAGACTAAATTAAAAAAAATTGTTTTGGTCCTTTTTTATTTAGTAAAATATATATCTCTAAACAGTCCAGAGCTCATAGTATTGTATTAAAGAACATTTTATAAAAATTCAGTAGTAACTCTGAAACAAAATTTGATTGTTTCAGAAAATCACTTTATAAACAATAATTTAAAGACATAATTTGTAACGTCTGCATTTTTGTTCATCCTGGAGTTATCCAGGATCTACTTTAGCTTGTTCCAGATATCTGTTAAGAGTAGTTACTATTTGCCAAATGTTTATAATTTTTGAAAAGCCACACACAAACTACAGAGAAGTAACAAAGTCGTACAAAGCAGTTAAACATGGTTTGTGTAGTTTAAAATGCTTTGTCACACATTATTCAGTAAACAGTGGAGATTAAGGTATTTTATATTGGATAATATCAGGAATGTGGGGAAGAGAAGAAAGACTGCAAATTCTATTCATATCATATATGGCCTATTCTAACATGTTTTCGTGTCTGCCTCTAGTCTGTTTTGTTTATGGGAAGAAATGGCAGTAACATATCTAAGACTTGTTGGAAATTCTTTGATTAAAACCTGTGTTTCATTGTTCCTGACATTGAAAGACAGTAACAGCAGTGCTTCATGTCTTCTTCAAGACAAATACTTTGCTTAAGGTTCCATCAATGATGATTCAGATATTTCTGAAAACAAAATAAAATGGAAGTACTATTTTGTACCTTAAAGGAAAAAAAAAAAAAAAAGGAAAAAGAAGAAAAAAATCAACTTAAATTTGGCATGATGCATACTCTTCTGTTGAGGGTATATTATTTTACAGGAAAGTATAAAGCTGCAGAAATTTGGCTGCATTTGAAGAACCTGAAGAACTACTGCTCACATCTTTTATACAGTGTGATTAGGTAGCTAAATATTTCTTCAGGATGAGCATTTTCATGCCCAGGTGGGTCGTGTGGCCACATCCCTAGCAGTCCAGGGAGCAGCTCAGTCTGCCAGTGTACCACAAACAGGATCTGTGTACCTGTGCTTCCAGACTCCAAGATGTCATAATGTGTTATGGCATGTGGTGCTGTTCGACCTTCCTGAAGGTCACCAAATCATGGGAGAATCTGTGTGTGGGCTGAGCATGAGGTAAGTTTAGGGACAAGTGCTACTTTTGGGCTTGAAACGCATTGTAGGTGTGGTAGCTGGTGCTGGTGTAGGAACTGAAAGCTCAGAGACATTTTGCACTAAAGAACCTGGAATCATGACTAGGCCTACAGTTTGGCCAGAAGATCAGGAAAGTGGATGATGCAATTTTGTTCAAGATTAAGACTAAATTTTAGCATCTGTATTTGAGCTATAGTTTTGATTATTTTGCTTAAACATACAAGTCTAGTATAATTTGAAATGCTCTGAGGTATTTTACCTGTCCTCCATCAACCAGTCCAGAAAGGCAGAAGTGCCTATGTTTTATTCACTAGACTTGTCAGGTGTTTTGGAGGTCCATGTACACTCTAGTCAATGGGAGAAGAAGTCAAACCCTATCTGCCTCAACTCTGTTGAATATAGTCAATATAGTAAAACTTTGGGAGCTGTTCTGCTGTCTGGTTAGTAGTTGCCTTTTTAAAAAAAGCATTGAAATTTTGGCATCTTGCTCCAGAGCTCAGGTACCTCTGAGTGTGTGAGGACAGAGACAATATTCTGTGTGTGCTTGTTACCCTGGAGGAGTTGGGACCATAAACTTTAGATGCCCCTACATCATACTTTTCTCCAGAATTTCAGACATCATGATTCCTCAGCTGTCAAGAATTATATGAAAATTTACCCCATATCTTCCTACTGCTTACCCATCCAGATGAAAGTGATCTTCTATTACTACCAGTGTTAATCAAACCCTGTGTGATGAAAATATGATGTTCCAGCACTTTGAAATTCTTAAAAAAAATAGTGTGATCTTTTTCTTTTCCTAAGTTTCTCCCCTTTTTTGAATACTTTAATTTTTAAGTAGTTTTCTTTTACATTTCTAGTTTTTGCATTTTATGTTCACATTTTAGTACCAATGGCAAGAAAAGACTTGCCAATCTGCCATTCTAGCTTTGAAAACTATATTGAAGTGTAATGAGGTGTGTGAAGAGATCTGAATAATAAGAACAGTTCTTTGAACAATTTAAGAAAAATGTCCCCAATTTTAATGGCAGAAAGGAATAATTCACAGAAAGTGGGAGGAAAAATGTGCAGATATGTTCAGGACTTGACATGAGTTCCCAGGACCTGATTGTGCATAATGAGGAGAGAAGAGTCCCAGAAAGTAATAAATTCTGAACAAAAATTAGGCAGTCTCAGGAAAGTCATAAAATGCTTCAGACTCTGTCTATACTTGTTATTTTATCACTATGTGTAAGAATTAGCTGTGAAGTTTTAACAATGCAGAATGTTCACAAATACATTTTTTCTTTACTTTTAAGCCTTATTTATAGTTTTAGCTACACATGTAGCTATGGGTATCTAGATTTCTGTTGGCAGTAGAGAAAAATATTTGGGAGCTAGGGAGTGAGTTTAATCTTTACCAGAAATTTGTAATTAATGTAGGATTCCTGAATTTTAATTTGTAACATTCACAACTGGCGCAATTATTCCAACTTGTATGTCTGAATGAAGCATGTAGTTTTCAATAAGCTGTGAAAAATAAAGTATGTTTCCAAAGTCATTAAGCATCTCCTATCAAAATACATGCATTCTCTTTGAAAATTAATTACAATTACACATTCGGTCCAGCTCTTAGGTTTCTTTGCAGGACGACTCCAAAGAAAAATGCCTTTGATTAAGTCTGAAACTTCTGTAAAACCAGTCCTTCAAGGTTACATGTGTAATTAATAACTATGTCAAAATTAATGTTTGAAATAAAATTTGATTGTATTATCAAGTTCTTTTTTCATATTTAATATAACAATAGCATTGTTAATATGAACACAACTCTAATATGGGTTAATCTGATAGGGTCAGAAGATATTTTTCAATTCCAGTCTTATCAAGTGTAGATGCATGTAATAATGTCCTGGATGATACATAGAGAAATTCACTCCTTTCTAAGAAATTAGAACTTATTGTTATTGCTTTTATTTCATTTATGAAGGGAAAGAGAAACATGACTCATGCTACATTCATAGTATTCATAAGTAGAGAAAATAACAATTCTTACACAATAGCAGTAGATAGCTGCTGAAAGAAAATAGTACAGGCTTTAGTAACAATCCTGGCAACCACATATGTTATTGTAGCTGCTGCTTAGCTCATGTGCTGGAGGAGAGGAGGAATAGAAGGCTGAGGCTCAGGGATGAATAGGTGTTAGAGAAAATAAGAGAAAGCTGAGCAAATAGAGCAGTTAGAATAAAAAACTGAAAACAACTTGTCAGGGTCATTATAGATCAGGAATGCTCGGTTGCAGATATCTGGGGCTGAGCCATGACGGCAGCAGGAGTGTAACAGGATGGCTGTGTTCCTCTGACAGGCATGAGTCAATATCTCTCTTTATCCCAACTGCTCTTCGTATACAGGACTCAACCTTTGACTTTGTTCTTCCTAGTTTTCTCCTACTCATTCTTAAAAGAGTTAAAACTAATTTTAAAGTCTTAAAGAACACTGGACTGCTCTTCACCATTTGAGTTACTCCCTAGTAGGTTTAGAAAAGAAAACTGAAGGTACCTACTCTAAGGAAGAAGTTATCTTATCTGGATTGTGGGACTTGAAAATGCTTAAAACCTATGACAGCCTCATGACAAAAATATAGCTGATGCCAGCATTTCTTGCTTAAAATCCTCATTCAAGGTGCTGTAACTATTGATTCTTTTGTGCTTGCTGAAGTAGAGGCAACCTCATTGCTGAGCCAGGAATCCTTGTACTTTTTGCTGTGCTGAGCGAAGGTTATTCCAGGACCATAACTGGGTTCCAGGTCTACCCTGGAGTAGAAGACAATTTTTTTAGGGAACTGGCTTGAAAAGATCCTTTTGCAGTTTGCCCAAGAGCCATGAATTTGGAACTACCAAACTACTTCTTCATAAAATTACCTGCTCTGTGTGTTTGAGCATGGAATTAAACTCTGGCCTTTTACCTTTTTGATAAATGTTATTATGTAAAAAATGTCCCTTTTAGCATACAGTCTTAAAATAAAAATGTGAAGTAGGTAGCATAGTTTAGGAGTTCCAAATCCCCAAAATCCCAATTTCCTCCTATAATGTATTCTAAACCTATGGTCATATTTCAAAATATAAAACAGTGGAAGAAGTATAGTACTTCAGACTAAAAAGTCAGAAGTTTGAGGGGAAACCTGGTAACAATCTTCTAATATACTAAAAGTATCTCCAAAGAGGAATGAAATAACTGTTTATGTCTTTTCTACATGGAGGAATTACAGAAAAGTTTATTTTAACAGGATCTTAAGTTAAAATTTCCTTTGTTCTTATTTTCTCAGAGGAGTTAGTGAAACACTAGAATAGATTGCCTTTGGAGAATGCGGAATATTCATCATTGGAGGTCTTTCAGGAAAAACCACATGAACCTTGGTCAAGTATAGGGTTGGCTTGTGATCAAAGAATAGACAATATTACCATTAATAACTTTTTTTTTTTTTTTTTTTTTTTACATCTACAGCCCTAGACCTCACAGCCTGGTTTTCTGTTTCTCTTTTATTTCTGTATGTGTTCAAGTCAGAATTGGGATTCCTGTGGCATGGCTCTCCCCAATGTTTTTAATTGGATAACATAGATATAAGCCACACAGCATCTTTTCTTTTGTTGGGAATCCCATTTTTAGGGAATTCTCTATTGCTGCCTTTAAGGCATTTAAAGGTGTTTCTCAGTTATATGTTCAAGGACAGAAACGTTGCTAAATGATAAATGCTTGTGCATTAAATTCGGGGATTTTACAGTATCTGACTGTAATGCAGTCTCCAGCTTATTTTCTGTGTGCAGTGAATTTGCATGCATTAAATATGAATAATATATATGTATTTTAAAGGTATGTAAGTATATAGACCTTTAAAAGATTGCCATAAACTTTAAATTTACTGGTTTTGGTAAGAAATAAATTCCAGTAACACCTGTGGAACATTAAAGAACAACTAAGACCGGGAATAAAAGGCTTTTCCCCTTGTGTTGATTACTTGTACTTTGGAAGAAGTATATTTTTCCGCTGTGCAACATAATAGAGTAAATTAAGGTTGAGTTATGTATTTTTCACACTCCAAATGCACATCTCCCAGCTGGAATGTGGCAGTCTCATCTAATCATTGACCTAAGAAACATGTTGACAATTCTTAGAGTCAGAAGATTTCTTAACGCCATTCTTTGTCATTGTACTCTCACATGGGAAGCTGGGAGCTTCAAAATATTTGAATGTGGGACAGTAGTGACATTGTTTTCACTGTCCAAAGATGATATGTCATTTCAGTCAGTTTACTTCAAGTATCTTTACTGCAAACATCAACATACCTGCTATTTGGTGAAACTGGCTTTGCTAATATGTTTTCTTTTGACACTACTGTTCTGAAACCATTAGCAGCCTCAATAATTTAGTAGCAGTAGGAATATTTCTTCCCAATCCCAGTTTCTGGGGGAAAAGCGAACAACAAATAAACAGATCGACTGTAACAGGAACAGTGCCAGCAAGCAAAAATTGTTTTATATTAGTAACTAAAGCAGCAGTGAGAATAACCTCACAATGTAGCAGTACAAGGTTCAGCAGCAGCTGAGGAAAAAAGAGGGACAGTAGAGGACTGAGATACAACACTAAGAATAAAAGTTGTCAAGTGTGACACGTAAACATAGATTTTTGAGGTGCTTTAGTACACTGGAGAGTGCATCAGCCTGACATAACTGATAGGCACACCTGGGTGTGACCTGGGTGTGGTATATATTTTATTCCTTTAACTCATATATCTTTTATTTAAACTAACTCACACATAAGAGCTACTCAGTAAGTACGACTGGAAATGGAGAATGCATATACATTTTTATGACGTAGTAAAACTGTTTAACTTACTGTCAATTCAGCATTCAAAGAAACATCTTGCAAGTGTAAAATTCTGCCTACATGACAGAGTATCAGAGTTGGTTCTAGCTGTAGGTAAAGCGTTACATTGGTTCTTAAGGGAGTAGGTAGAGCACTTAACAAGATGTACCTCTGCTGCCTATTTTGAGTACACCAGAACCCTGAAAAGCTATCACTCCTGCTGTGGTCACCTTGTGGGTAATGACTCCTAATACAAAGACCTGCTCCCAGAAGAAGTAGAACTTGTTTCTATCCTTCCACTTCTCTGATTTTTCTAATACCACTAAGAGCAGCAAGCGTGGGTCTCCAGAACCCCTTCCTTATCACCGCTCTCTCCCTTCTCTGTCCTACTATTGCTCCTTCTAGCAGCAGATGGCTCAGCCCTTACCCACTGAGTGAGAAATACTTAGTTTTGAGAAGATGAGCAGTGCTGGTTAAGGCGTAATTGTGCCAAGAAGTTATTTTACAAAAGAAGCAGCTTATTTTGGAACATTCCTGCAGTTCTATTAGCAATATGACAGTTTTCAGATGGAAGCAAACAAGTGAAATGGACTAACCATTCATCATTTTATAATGCTTACCTCTCCTCATTATAATAATATGCAGAGTACTGTGTTGTATTTAATTTAAATGAATCAAATGTGACAACTTGGGAATACTGAAAACAAATTTGAGAGTTGTGTTTATGGTACCATGATGATACATTGTGAAATTAATCATTTATATTGAATTGGGTAAAAGATAACAAAAATAAGATTTTTTTTTAAAGAAAATACTTATTTTCATTTCTAACAGATTTCAGACAAAGACTGCCATTTCTTCTTTTGAAATATATTGACTTGATTAAAATAATAAAACTTCACTGAGTCAAGGGGAAAGGAACAAATACCTAAAGGACTTTTGAACTGTTAAAACTTTGAATTGCTTTTTACAATTAACTGTATATATGGACAAGATATTTTCATATGCAAAACTCCACTCTTGATTGCTAAATACTTAAAGTTTCAAAGGTGTGTTTTATTCAGTGTATTTGCTGAAGAGCAATAAACTGGATGCCAAACTCAAAGCAGGCAGAGATTCTGTAGACACATACATTGGTTTATATGAAATCTTTAAATAGATTCATTGTAATAATGTGAAAGATTTTCTTCTACAAGTTACTATTTTGCAGAAAATAATATCCTTTCAGAGAAAATAATACTATGACTTTCCCTTCAGAAGTGCCATGGGAAAATATAAAATCTTTATCAGCATTACTGACTTGTTCAAGCACCTAGAGTTAATATATGTGCATAAATAACTATTTTAAAATAAAGCACAACATTAGAAGAAAATTTTAAAAGCATACTGAAAAGTTGCATTACTTTTCATTGTCAAAATCAAGGAAGCTGAGAAGTCAGATAGCAGAAGGCAATCCTGCCCTGAAGACCTTTCCTGAAATAGATATTTTTGTAATTATACTCAGTACTAAAATTGTATATGAGATATTGTTAAATGAACTGCACTGAGCTTTGGTAAGAATAAACAAATAAGTAAGCAAAAAAGCCTAGATGTTACCCAAACTTCACCAAGTAGACAGCAGATCAAACTTTGTGTGCTTGAAAGAATAACTGTTTATCTGGAGAAAAATTCTGAAAAACCTATGAAAATAATTCAGTAAGTAATTTCCTTCATGAGATGGAAAGTGAATCAGCCTGAATTCAGATAACACTCAACATTCTGAAGGGAATTAGTAGAGTATGTAAATAAGGGTTTAAATATCTAACAACTGCCCTTAAGTTTACTGAAATTCTTTCCTGTCTAGTTGTATATTTAGATGTTTTTCTCATCAAACAAGAAATGTTAAATTGAATTCTTTCTTGATTTTTTCCCTAGTAAATAAACAATTGTCCTTAGCCTATGTTGAAATTACTGTCTCTACAGTGATTTGATTAAGCAAAATAATTATTTATAAAATGTTTGTCTATATTAGATGCACTTCAAAGTGTTTATCCATGTTTTAATTACTGTTACATTTATCAGAATGTTGTAAATACTATGGAAAATTGATTTCAGTTGTTACAGAACAGAATCATAGAATCATTTCAGTTGGAAGAGACCCTCTGTATCATAGAGTCCAACCATAACCTTACTCTAGCACTATGAATGGTTTATGTCAAAATTACTGTCCTGTTTCTTATTCCAGTGGTAGAACAATATTAAAAAAAAAAAAAAAAAAAAAAAGAAGACAAAATACCAATTCTTTATTTTTTTTTTCCTCTATTTTCAGCTGTATCTTGTGGTATTCCTGAAGCCCCTGGGAATGGTTCAGTTATAGGTAATGAATTCAGTTTGGGCAGTAGATTGATATACGAATGTAATGAGGGCTTCAAGCTAGAATCTAGTCAACAAGCAACAGCAGTGTGTCAAGAAGATGGATTATGGAGCAACAAAGGGAGACCACCTGTTTGCAAATGTAAGTGGGCATGTATTTCTCAAGCATATTCCCCTCAATCTTTCTCAGGAAAATCCTCACTGGTGATGTTTTTATGTATACACATCCCCTGAACTGGCCATTCAGGGACATATAATCATTTAGCATTTAGTAAAGTATAGGAGGCCTATACCTTTGTTTAATTAAAAAGGGCCTTATCTCTTTCAAAAATGTCTCAGTTAAAATTCCGATAATTCAGTTTCATGTATATTTTCTTATGAATAATGTGCTTTTCTCCATTTTCACAATATGAAGTTACAAACACTGATTGTAATTTATTTTAATATAGCTTCCACGATAACAAAAGCAGAAACTGTTTCTTAAAATATTGCTAGTGTAGATAATTAACCTGGATAAAAGTCCTTTAATCTTCATTTTTGCCTTCTGTCAGAACTAGCCAGTGAAATGCAGACTCCCCTATCGTGTGACATGGCCTCTCATTTGCATTGGGGTAGCACTGCCTGTCTTTGTACCAGATCAAAGCAATAATTAACTGAGCCTGACTTTGAATATGTGACTTGAAATACTGATTAGGACATAATCTTAAAATTATTAATTGATATAACATTATACTTAAAATTTTTGAGAGCTAATTTAGGATCTTGAACTAATCAACAGATTAGGTATGTGTTTTCCAGAATCTGAATTTGAAAAGCACTTCAGTTTTTCAAACAAGTAAAATTCAAGTTATTTTAAAAGAAAGAGTAAAATGGTGTGAATGTAAGAATTATCAAGTTATACATCATAATGAAATGGTTTTCATTTATGTGAACTGACAGTGAACAACTTTTAGGAAATATTGCTGAGAGTTACTTCCAGAGATCTTCTAAGTATGTCTTATAGATGATCATTTAACCTGATCTTGAACACCTTCCTGAGCACACTGTTTCAGTATTTTACTTTCCCCTTGCAAAGCTTTTCCTAATATATCCTGAACCTCTTTTTCTGTAGTGTAAAGACATTATTTCATTTTGTATCCGTAGTGAGAAAATAGAATTTATTGTACTCTTCTTTCATTCCTCTTTTTAAATGTATTTGAAAACTGTTAGTTTTTCACTGTGGTGGGTTATACTTGGTCAAAACCCACACCCTCAGCTCATATACATTATACTTGTCATTTTTTTCCTTTGAAAAAATAATTACATTCAGAGTCACAATGCTCAAGATATTCCTGGAATAGCACGATAAGTACTTCTTTTTCCTTACGTAACAATAAGAAAAAGTAAGCAAAGATTTGTAGACAGAACAACTAAGTAAAAAGGAAGAGTCAGTCTTCTGGTACTTAGATTCTCGGAAAATACTGATAGCGCAATATTTGTTGACCAGAAGGGCAAGTAAAAAGAATAACAAAATTACAAAGAATTACTCATTATGAAGAGTTAAAAATAAGGCTGAGCACATTAATGCACAAATTCTTGTTAGATTTCATTTGTTGTAGTTGCAAAGAACATATGGTGGGTTTTTTGGGGGGTTTTTTGTTTGGTAATTTGGTTGATTGGTTGGGTTGTTTGTTTATTTGTTGTTATTTATTTTTGGTTTTTTTAATTATAATTGTCAGTGTTCATATAGTGAACATTTTGCTTAGTGAGCATCTTGCTTATTTCTTGATTAGAAAATACATTTGGGCCTATAGAACAACTAATTTTTTTCACCTTTTTTATGATAGGTATATCTGACTACAAATTCTTGACATTTGAGTCTATTCAGAATTATCAGCATGTGGAGACTGTCATGTCATTAAAGTGGATAATCTTAATCATAATTTCGAATGATAATTACATTGTCTGGCTTATACTTTATGTAAAGCAATATTATTCATATATTTCTGTGTAAAAAGTACATAGGGAAAAGAGAGAACATCTTCACAATTTCAAGAGGTCCCTTATGGAGTTTCATCTATGTAAATGACAATTTAAATAGTGTCCAGCCTATAATTTGGAAGCATAAGAGGCAAATTGATGCACACATTCATAAACTGTATGCACAAAATCAAGCATCTGTTAATAGTCTTTTTTTGTTTCTTCAAGGATGAGGAAAACAATAAAACGAAATCAGTTCCTGTAAAATCAAGTTTTTCAAGCAACAGTTTGGGTTGGTTATGTCAACTTGGTCTAGAAATATATTCTGTACTCAGTGATATTTTCAATTAGAAACTGTAAAACCATGTATCAGAATCTGATAGTTGTTTGTAAAGTATATTTGCAAGAAGATCCTAAGTATATCTATGGTTAAAGAAACAATAAATTACATAGTAACTTTAGCATGGAGAGGAAACATCTATGTGACTTATTTACATATTGTGAAATAGCTGAGCCTCTAATCACTAAGTGTCCTAAGATATCCACTATGATTAAGACTAAAAATTGTATTATTAGACTAAATAAGAACCTTGCTTTAATCGTTGAAAGAACTAGATTTCTCAATAAAACTAGTGCTTGAAAGGAGAAGTGATAAAAATGTTAAATTTGAGGGGCATGAAATACCTATGTAGAATATTTTTTTCTTTTTACATACCTATGTGATTTTCACCCAAGTGGAGTGCTTTAATATACCTATTGTATTTAACAACAAATAAGAAAAAAACTGACTCTTGGTTAATAATTTCTAATTTTTTATTAGCTATGAAAAACAGTTTAATGTCAATATCAAATTAAATTACATTAGGAAGCAGGAAGTCCTCCTTTAACCCAGGAATCTGTTCATAATTAGTCAGAATATAATTATAAAGGCCGAAGTGAAGGACTATTAACTTTCAAGGTTGTTGTATGCATGCTATCCTTCCTTAGATATACTGAAAAAAAAAAAAAAGGTCTAAGAAAATATTCTACAATTTTAACTCAATGCAACCTTATAACTTGTCATTTGGAAGTTCTTCAGATGATTTCCCTTTCATAGATTCTTACACAACTTCACAGATACCCAATGGTACCAACTCTGTGTTTCTTAGATACTAGAATTTACCATGGGTGAGGAAACTATTGGAAAAAGTAAATGTATAGTTCTAGCATTATGACAGGTGTTCTGAAAAGTAGTGGAAATCTAAATTTTTACAGGAATTTTTCTTTTATCACTTTCCCTGTATTTCAGTGATTACCTGAACTAGTCTCTTTCATCACACAGTCATACTTGTGACAAAATCACTTTATGCGTCTCAGACAGTGTAAAGTCTACAGAATGTGTAATTATTTTTTGTCAGCTTTATGAGCCTTTTTCCTGGCAGAATATCGTAAATATACTACAGCATAAATGAGAATCAGACTCTTATTGTTATTTCTTCAGTATAGTTTGAGGTTTTTATACACTTTCTCCTAATGCATTTGTCTTACAATAAACAGTGTGGTGACTTGAGTATATTGTACAAAAGATCAGAGGTGATTCTTAAGTATACCAAATATATAGAAAATTTATCACCTTTTTTAGCAACATATAAGAAAAAAAGGAGAGGAAATGAATTTTTATTACTTTTTGTTTGTTTGTTCATTTGTTTTTTGGTTTTGGTTTTGTTTGTCTTTTTTGTGTATTTTTGCAGCTTTTTCATTTTCCCTTTGGAAAGCACAGCTTTTCTCAAGTCTTACTGGGGTAGCAGGTTTTTTTAAAAGTATTCTTTGGGATATAAAACGTCACTAATTCATTCAAACTTTTTCTATAGCACGGAAATTCTGAACGACATGGTATAAGATACACAATACAGCCATTTAAAAATAAATCTATCATAAATATTTTCATAAATCTTATCTAATCTTCGCAGAGGCATAGGCACATTAAGATAAAATTCATGTGAATATTGTAAATATTCTGTGTAACTTATAGTGAATTGCAGAGCATAAATTTGAAACTGAAAAATTATTAAAAATGCTATATATGGTTGGCAACCTTATGAAAAACATAAGCTACAGGTCTTGTCTGCTGGCAGTAACTTCATTCTCTTCTGAAATCTAAATTACTGAAAGCAATGAACTGAAATCACTCTAAAAAAACTCTCTAAATGTTATCTTTATTTTTTTTATGTCAAGTATTCTAAACTAGAATGTAATAATTTTCCTGAATACCCACAGTATATCATTTTATACTAATTAGCATTTCAATGTGCATTAACAGCCTTTATGACAACCTGTTTTAAGAACTTGCTAGAGCTTTTTAAAAGTGAGTATCATGGATGGAAAAATAAAGCACCACTTTAGCCTTTGCAAAAATTACATAGCATTATTTCCTTTCCCTTTTATATCCACTGTAGTCTGAGATGTGTTCTGTCTCTGAAATGTTTAAATGAATTGCATTAGGGAGCATAACTTTATGTCATTGTTCCACTATATCTCAGTAAAAGAAAATGTAGTACAATCTCCTTCTCAATATGTAATACTAACTGTATGAAGTTCATTATTTTTCCTGGTACTTGTATTTAAAAAATGCTTATTGTATGCTCAATATTACATTGCAAAATTTCTGCCAGTAAGGCAAGACACACATTCTGTGAAGAAACTTAGGGGTAGAAAGCTAATAATGGTCTTCTCTTCACAGCTGTAACTTGCCCCAGCATAGAGACTCTGCTCTCAGAACATGTTGTCTGGAGATTGATTTCTGGGTCACTGAATGAGTATGGAACTCAAGTCATGCTCAGCTGCAGTCCTGGATATTATTTATTGGGTCAAAGACTCATACAGTGCAGGAGTAATGGAACCTGGAGTGTAGGCAATGAAAGACCAACTTGTAAGGGTAAGGAACAAACTTGCTTAGAGAATATCCTATGCTTTTTAATACATGTATTTTATGTTATAAATAGTACAAAGTGGGGTTTTTTTTAATACTTTCTATAAATCTCCTATAAGTAAGCAAATACAAAATTTTCATTTACTTGTTGAAATTAATTGATTCAAACTCTTTACATGTAAGGTACAATATATTTCATACAAAAGTCAATGAAGTAGCATCAGAAGATCAATCTGGATGGTGATGTATGCCTGACTACTGATTTATTCAACTAGATAGTACATAGTGCACTAGTGCATAGTGTTTGGAGAAACATATATATGAGATTTTATAATGTATTAATACAAAAATGTCATAAATTACACCAGCCTTGTCTTTGGATGTTTAAAGATTTAAAGAACCTTGACATTTCCAGTGGGATCATACAGTTGTCAAGCATTACAGTATCAGAGTCTTAATGAATCCTCTCAAAACCTCATTTATTCTTTTTCCAGTGTGTTAATTGCTTTGGTTGGAGAGGATATTTGGCACATCAACTAGTTCTTCTACCCTTAAAGCAGAAAACTTTTCTACATTATGGTAGTACTTACAGTCCCTCTTTCAATGACAGGGCAACACAGAAGATCCTAGCTTCTGTAGGAAAACGGCCAACTGACAGGCCTAGCATACTAAGCAGAACTAGAAAGAAAATTTAGGCATTCAGTTTTTCAGAGGAGTCATTTCAGTGAGACATTCAAATTTAGTACTTCATCCTGAAAGAGATGCTTTGTTTTCTTTTTAGAGAGCGACCCTTTTATTTTTTATATATTTTTAATATATTTTTTATATATCTATACATGGTGAAGTTTCTAATGTAAGAAGGTATTTGAGGATGACTCTTCTGAAACAAGCTGAATCAATAGGAGGATTTTTATTTGCAGTACTGTTGGAAAGAATTCTTGGAATCAGGTGAATAGCTTACTAAGTTACACCTTTGGTATTTTTTAAGCAATGGTACCAAAATCGTTCTGTTCTGTCAAACTCTGTTAATTCTGCAGATACATCAATAATACCTTATGATAAATAGTACCAAAAGTATTTCAGATGATAGTGATAACAGAATGAACATAAATATCAGATAGCTTTTTGTATTCCAAATAAATAATTGAGCAAAACCTTCAGTATAGTGTACATATTGTAACAAACAGAAGACAAAATTAATTTGCCTACATAAAACCTCCTAATGCCATATGACACAAGTTACAGTATCTAAGCTGGTAGTTAGTAAACAGAACTCAGGAGAGCTTCTAAACCTTTTTCAACAGTGGCTGGAGGTTAGAGAGAACACCCGAAGTCATCTCAGATGGTACTAAATCACTCCCAATGGTGATTCAAGTTTAAATTGACACAATCTCTCACCAGTACTGGGGAGTGTTTGGCTACAAACCTAAGGTATAGATTTACAGAGGCAGTACTAGAGAACGAAGCTATTATGGGAAAAGAAAAACAAAGAAATGAGAAAAAAGGAGGATCTACACCATTTAACCAAAAATAATATAAAACAATATCTATTTTCTAGGAAATGAAAAAAATATATAGGGTGCTTTTAGATCAAGGCTGAGAGAGCTATCTGTAAGAGCAATCAATATGACACATGCATGAAAGCAGTGTATTTGAAATAGTCTAAATGATGATGAGTTGTAGAATCATATTGATTCTACTTTAGTCCATTACTTTTGTTTCAGGAAAATATTTAGTTGACAAAATGAACTAGTAATAGGTGTATCAATTTTCTTTCAAATTTAAAACTAGATTTTTTAAAATTTTACTAGATGCAATTGTGCCCCTTTCCTTTTTTACACACATACTAAAAAAGTAGTTTTGTATTTGCTGTCTAATATGCAACTATTGTTCAGCTGCTGGGAAGTCTTTTAAAAGCTACTTCTTGACCAACATGTACAATTCCAGACTATTTATACAAGTAGAACATGGAGTGACCACATCTGGAATATTGTGTCCAGTTCTGGGCCCCTCAGTTCAAGAAGGACAGGGAACTGCTGGAGAGGGTCCAGCGTAGGGCAACAAAGATGATTAAGGGAGTGGAGCACCTCCCTTATGAGGAAAGGCTGAGAGAGCTGGGTCTCTTTAATTTGGAGAAGAGGAGACTGAGGGGTGACCTCATGAATGTTTACAGGTATATAAAGGGTGAGTGCCACGAGGATGGAGCCAGGCTCTTCTCGGTGGCAAACAATGATAGGACAAGGGGTAATGGGATCAAGCTGGAACACAAGAGGTTCCACTTAAATTTGAGAAAAAAACTTCTTCTCAGTAAGGGTGACAGAACACTGGAACAGGCTGCCCAGGGGGGTTGTGGAGTCTCCTTCTCTGGAGACATTCAAAACCCGCCTGGACATGCTCCTGTGCGACCTCACCTAGGCGTTTCTGCTCCAGCAGGGGGATTGGACTAGATGATCTTTTGAGGTCCCTTCCAATCTCAAACATACTGTGATACTGTGATACTGTGATACTGTGATACTGTGATATAAGATGTACTTTACCAAAAAACAAAGTATTAGGTAGATACAGAAACCCAAGGAGTTGCTGATTGAAGATTTATTAGTATATTTATAAGACAGGTACATTATTTTCCCTTTGAATAGAGGATTGATTAGAACTTCATTATTGCAAATTTCATCCACCAAGAGATGTTCAGTAGTAGTTCCATTGGATATACAACATCAAGACCCTGCAATACATTGTAGAGTATTTTGAGGAGTCTACTGCTTAATTTCTGTCTGTCATTCACATGTTAAGGATAGGTTGTGTAAATATAGATTCTAGCTGTTGCTATTTCTGAAGCAGTAAGAAAGCTAATTGGAACATTGATGATAAGGCATTTAGATAATATTTATCAATATCTATTTGTGAACAGTATCTCTAAAGGAATTATGAAACGTCAAATTGAAGGGGCTCTGGATTAAAAGACACCTAACTAGTAAACTTCTTTGTTTAAGAATATGCTGAACACCTGACCTAACAAATCATGAAGTGGCTCATTATTAATGTAGTTTAGTTATTTTCTAACTGGAAACACTGTAATTAAAAATAATAAAGCATTTGTAGTACGTTTAGAGGAATTAATTCTATTGCATTTTAGGAAAATAATTTGATTTGTTTAACATATGCATAAATGTAATTAATGTTCAGCATTAGAAATTACAATGTTAGGCTACTCCACAAATTACATACTTGATTGTACTCTAAAGGAGTCTTATCCACGTCTGGAAACCTTATGTGCATAAGAAACTTTGGTCACATACATGCTGATTATGACCAAGTTAACTGCACAGCGGTATGTACTTGATATTATCCAATTTCAACTAAATTCCATGCTGTTTCCTGTAGTGAACCTATTAAAATACAAGAGAATGTGGCCTGAAGGTTTCAGATAAGAAGTTCACTTCTTATCCGAAGTAAATTTTCAAAAGTAAACCCATGATTTATGCTAACATATAATATGGTTCAAGTTCTTGAAGGCATTGATCTGCATCTTAAATTACAATGTCATTGATATGTTTTTTCTAGAAACAGAACAGTTTTTAATTAAATTAGAGTTTGATACATTCTTAAAAGATAATTTTTCATGTGGTGCCTTTAATGGCTGTGGGTTACAACTGATGCTACGAAAGTTAATGGGTCAAATCTAGCCTTAAGAAAAAACAGAAGATTTTTATTTTTAGCAAGTAGACTACCATGTTATATGGTTATGAATAGCAGTGGGGAATAAGAGTTCATAACAATTCAGAGTACTACACGCTAAAAAAAAAAAAAAAAAAAAAAAAAAATAATGTCTTTAAACAGACAACACTTAAAATGGCTGGGGAACATTTTTTTGAGAAGTAGCCAGGAGTATGTACACATGGAATATAACCACCACCTTCCTAGACATTCATGTAATTCTTTTCTTTCAGAACTGAAAATACAGATTGTTTTTAAGCTGCTAAGATGTCAAGGTATCTAAGTGTATTTTCAGATTTAGAACATGTGTTGCCAAATCAAGCATGATTTTCCTATATCAGTTCGTTCTGTTCTTGGGATTTTTTTCTAGTGATCTCCTGTGGTGGCCTTCCATCTCCACCAAATGGAAATAAGATTGGAACCTTGATAGTGTATGGAGCTACTGCAATATTCACCTGTAACACAGGATACACATTAGTTGGTTCTCACGTGAGAGAATGCTTGGCAAATGGTCTCTGGAGTGGTACTGAAACCCAATGCCTAGGTAAAAAATCTAATTTCTGATTTATCTTATGTTTTTATTTGTTTTGCTTCATTTTGTGTGAGTGGCGGAGGAACAAGCTAGGCCAACTCAATGTGAGTGATAATGCATTGATCAACTTTATTGCCGTTAACAACACATACTTATAGAGGTTACAGTAATTATGCATACTTGTCACCTGCTGATTGGCTAAAGTCCAAAGGATACATTTGCCTTGACCCTCCTACCTGTGGCTAGCTGGCCACCTGAGTTTCACGCCTTTTCAACTCCCCCCTCCCTGGAGTTGTTTACAAGACTTGCCAAGGTCACAGTGTCCTTGCTGTTCCCTCATGATCAGCAGTCTCTGCTGAGGCCTATTGAGGCCTGGTTATGCTAAGCTCCTAAAACATGTCAAACCATTAACTTATTAGAACAAACTCTTATTAGAACAAACATTAGAACACAACTCTTATTAGAACAAACTCTGATCGTGCAACTGCTCCATGGATTCATGTCCTTTATCTTTAAGCCACTCCCTAACAATTTTGTTTTAATCAAACACAATATCGAGTACTGACATTCAGTTTTTATCAAGCAACATTTTAAAATCAATGAAAAATAAAGATAAATACAGAAATATTGTGTACTGCATATGATTTTGTACTACTCTACTAGCATATAACTTTTTATTAGAAAATAAATTAAATTTCATGTTGTTGGAATGCATTTTGGATGAGGGGGAGGTTTAAAGTGACTCGACTGATTGTCCATATTTACAGTACTTTTGTTTGTTTTGTGGAGCAGTCACAGGGTTTGTGATGAAACTAAGCTGCAAGATGAGCACAAGTTCTGGAGTATTCCTGATTCATTCCTACTACAAATGAGCTTTCAACATATTGAGCATTCAGTCAAGGGAAGCAGACAAGAGACAACCCAAAGCAAAGCAAAATCAACACCCTTCCAAAGCCTGAGGTGTATATAATTTGGGCCTTATGTTCTCACCCCAAATTTTTCATTCTTCTGACCTACTCATATTGGTTTGCACTCCTAATACAGAGATAAGAAAACTGTTTTCTTTTTCAGTCATCTCTGAGACTCCCCAGTAGGTGTATTTCTGGAATTTATTTCTAGAATCTGTTATTTGCTTTGTCTACCCTCATTTTGAAGATTTTCTTATTACCTCACAGATGAATGTACTCAGTTGCTCTCAGGAAAGGAGAAATATCTTCTTTCTTATCCAGAGTTCAACTTACTTAAAAAGCAGCTTTCTTCTCTGCTGCCTAGCCACATCCTTTTAGCAGAATGTATAGAATTTCATGCTTACCTGGGACATTTTAAACAAAACAGTTTTACCACCTATCATATGCAAGAATTGTAGGGCTTTACAAGGGAAATAAGCAATTGATGTAAACAAACAAAAAATCTAAAGTAACTAAGATATCATTATCCAGTTCCCAGTGAGATGTAGTTGTTTCTGGCAAATTTCATGAAAAGGAAAAGCACTCCTTTGACTTGGTATATATTCAATTCCATGCCTTTTTTTGTTTTTTTTTTTAATTTAAAATATGCTGTATTAAGAATGATGTAATCTTGATATAGGAAATAGTTATATAAATGCTGTATACTTTAATTATTACTTCCTTTGATATTTAGAGCAGTAAAGGTGTAAAATAAATCATCTTCTACCTAGGAAAAAGAATTCCACTAGTTAGGGGAATGCTATGCTTCAGGATTACTTTTTCACATACTTAAGTTCATGAGTTCCAGAGTGGAACTATATAAGAGGGTTGTATGTGAAGATGCATCAGCTTCCTGCTGGTGTCAGGTCATCCCTGGACTGAGGATGACTATCAAGATGCTGGAACTGCAACTGTGACGTTCCAACAGCCCCAAATTTGCATACGTAGGATTATTTTTCTCAACCCTTTCTTCTGTTACAAACATGCAAGCTATATTGTTAAAACCAGAGTTGTTATTCCTCTGGGTTTTTTTCAGTGTGTTATAGCATTCATTGCCAATGTAGTGCCTGACACCTGCATATAATAATTTCAAGCATGAAGATATATGTTAGCATTCATTAATTTTAACTAACCTGAAATACTACTTCATCATCTGGTCTATAATAGTACTATGTAGTACTTATGTGCTGCTTTTCTTTTTTGAAAGGCTATACACACAGGATAATTTGGCTGTCAACATATACAAACTAAATAATATAGAAATCTCAATGGATTCTGTTTAGATTATAAATTATTCTTATGCCTGGAAGGCTAGAAAATATTTTTTTCTGCTATTCTGACTACTGAGAAATATATTTTAACACTGAATATCCCAGAAGATTAATTGCCTACAGTAGCCATAAACTTAGATTCAAACAGTGGAGAGATAGAGAAGAGCAGATCAGTACAGGACTTAAAATAGCCAACAACAGTGAACAATACTAGTTTATTCTCAAAGTCAGTTTAAGAACTACATGCAGTGATGCTTTTAACAATTTGGGAAACAGCTTTACTAGATCTCATAGTTGGGAAAGACTATCTATATATACAGCCTTAATACCTTTTATATTAATTTGTCCTTTTTTTCAGGAGTGATTTGCTGTTGGACTTTCAGTTTTTTACAAATCTGCATTAAAATTTTTATCTGATACTCCTGGTCATAACCACTTTTTCTTTTTTTTTCTTTTTTTCTCCCCCCCTGCCCCATATTTTAAATCATTTGTTCAGACCTATTCCCGCTTGTAATGAACACCAGACCTCTTGCAGGAACTTTTACTGCAGTAACAGCAATGCTTGCCTAGCAATATTCCCCAACTCATTTTCTAAAAATTTCATGGACTTTGGTTTGTATTTGATGTATCAGATTGATTGCATTATTGAATGCAGCCTTACGCTTAAAACTGTTAAGTGCATAGATCTACCTCACTAGACGAAGATGATCACAGTTAGAGCTAGAAGATTATTAATCACTATTTAGTCTTCGCCATTTCAAAATTAGACAAGCTCTATAGTGCTAAAAATACTGCACAGCTCTGAGTGTGAAGGTCTAAATTTGAGTTATCACATGCATGCTGCAGAAGGTTGTATTTCTGCTACTAAACCTCTTCCTGCCTCTCTACATTCTCTCACATAAGGGTTATTCACACCATGTACTTTAGGCTCCAAATTTAGATGCAATTTAGAGGGCAATCTTAGATCCTAAATTCCCAACAAGGTCAATGTAACTATGCAGACTCTGCCAGAGAGCAATTCAGGAAAGGTAAATTCTTAAATTTTAAAGCTAGATGATGTGAATGTTACTGGTTATGTATTCCTAAATTTCAAGGACAGTGTGAATGAGATTTAATTTAGAGGTGCCTTAGCACTTACCTAAAGCCAATGAAAATCAGGAGTCAAACACCCAGGGAGATCTGAATGAGCCTTTCAGTTTCAAAGGAATTATAATTAATCAGAGATACTTTTTACCTACACTGTACCTGCATGCATGTAATTCAGGACAGCTTTACATGAGAATAGATATAACTTTGTTACCCACTGGTCTGTGTACAATCAATTCATGATTTCAGGGCAGCTGAGTGCATTAATTTCTATATCTCGGGAAAGGGTTTGTCACATCCTTAATATTTGTCTCAAAAGAAAGCTGTGACCAATAACTACAGTTAATGAGTCCAAGGCTAGATATAAGACCTAAGTCTTCAGGTAGTTAGTGTTATATGTATTTTTTCTTAGCTATACAAGGACAAATATGAATTGTTAGGCATTAATTTTTTTTTTAATTATTCAATTACACAGCTAATATTTCATATTTCTCCTTTAAAAAAAAATAAAATTGCACCTATAAATCACAAAACATGTGTGCATACATGTAGAATGTAGATCAAATTGAAAGGATTTCAGAGTTTGCTTAACTCTATCCCTGGCATTGGTGGCATTTAATCATGCACTAAAGCATTTTCCTGAACAGGTATTTTTTCCTGGTATTTTATGATTTTCTGGTGCAGAACCATGTGTAAAGAAGTCAAGGACATACTTTAAAATCTAAAAGTAAATGTAGTCTACTCTATTCAATTTTCAGCTTAAAAAAAAAAAAAATCTATATCTTATGTAATAAGACAAATAATTACCTACACTTGTCAGTGTGAAAACATGGAGCTGCTCACTGTGCTTGTGTAAAAATATCTGATCCTGTAATAAATAACTCATAGGTAAACTGCAGTGTGATATTGTGATATTGACTTATATTTCAAATTCTTATGAAAATAAAATGGAATTATCTTTCTTTTGCTTTCTAAGTGTTTTGGAATAAAACTACTGAACCAACCTTGAATGGACAAGGGACAGTGTAGAGTCTTGCATCTTGGTAGGAACAAACCCAGGTTCCAGTATAAGTTGGGGAATGACCTATTAGAGAGCAGTGTAGGGGAAAGGGACCTGGGGGTCCTGGTGGACAGCAGGGTGACCATGAGCCAGCACTGTGCCCTTGTGGCCAGGAGGCCAATGGCATCCTGGGGTGTATTAGAAGGGGGGTAGTTAGTAGGTCGAGAGCGGTTCTCCTTCCCCTCTACTCTACTCTGGAATATTGTGTCCAGTTCTGGGCCCCTCAGTTCAAGAAGGACAGGGAACTGCTAGAGAGAGTCTAGCGCAGGGCAACAAAGATGATTAATGGAGTGGAGCATCTCCCTTATGAGGAAAGGCTGAGGGAGCTGGGTCTCTTTAGCTTGGAGGAGACTGAGGGGTGACCTCATGAATGTTTACAAGTATATAAAGGGTGAGTGTCACGGAGATGGAGCCAGGCTCTTCTCAGTGGCAACCAGTGGTAGGACAAGGAGTAACGAGTTCAAACTGGAACACAAAAGGTCTCACTTAAATTTGGGAAGAAACTTCTTCTCAGTGAGGGTGACAGAACACTGGGACAAGCTGCCCAGGGAGGTTGTTGGGTCTCCTACTCTGGAGACATTCAAAACCTGCCTGGATGCCTTCCTGTGTAACATCATCTAGGTGTTCCTACTCTGGCAGGGGGACTGGACTAGATGATCTTTCGAGGTCTCTTCCAATCCCTAACATTCTGTGATTCTGTGATTCTGTGTGAATGATCTACTCAGTTTCCATAATTTTTGAGAGCATATTTTATTAAATTATTAATTCATTTCTTGAGTTGCTGGAATATTTATTAGAATCTAAATGACTCAAAATTTCCAGAAAAATATCATTAAATCCTCTAACTGGAATGATCTGTAAATAAAATGACTCACAAGTCCAGCAATGTGTTAAAGAGAACATGCATAATGATTGGTATTTTGCATTATGCCAGTTAGTACATCTCAGCTATCTTTCTTCTTGAAATTTGCCATGGTTCCCTGTGTTTGGCTTCAGTGCATGCACTGCTTTTCAATTTTTCACTATTTGGTTCTAGAAAATTTTTAAAATCAAATATATTCCATTCTTCTTTTTTTTTTTTTTTTTAAATAAATACAGCTTCTCTTTTCCCATTTTACATCTGTTTCATGTACTTCCTTTCCCAAAATCTGTGATTGCCCCAATTGCCTGTATGACAGTTTTCAGAATTGTTTACTTTAGGAGAATAAATTCTGATTAAAACTGAGATATACCTCTACTCCAATACATGGTTCATCTAGACCATAGGTTAGCCAGACCATGAACTTGTTGCTCCTAGGAATACAGCTGGGGGGTAGAGATGATATAGCAGTGGAGGGAATCAATTAAGAAACTACTCAAATAAACTGAACTAATATCTATTATTTGACTGGATAAGTCTAAGGCGATGGCATATGTCTTGTGAGACCACTTTCTAGCATTCTTGAAAGTTGGGAACAACCGCAAATACTGGGGAAAAAAAAAAAAAAAATCCAAATAAGGCAAGAGACTACCTATTTCACCTCAGCCCTTGGAAAAAAAATAGGGAGTAAATATTACAAAGTCCATTTCCAGGCACAGGGAAAAAAGAAGATAATTGGGAACAGACAGGATGGAACGGTCAAAAGAAAACCTAAATAATCTTACTGCCTTTTCCAATTACTGTCTGATTGGATGGAGATTTCAGTAGATTTCAGCAGTAGATTTCTTTCACTTTGTGTTGTAGCAAAACTTCTGTCTTCCATAGTACCCTTGTAGCCAAACTGAGAAGAACGAGACTGGGTGGAGGGACTACAAAATGGGTGGAAAACTAATTGAACCAACAAACTCTGGGGGTAGTGTTTCATGATTCAAAGTATGACTAGTAGCCAATGGGTACTGAGGATGAATACTGAGGTCAGTATTATCCAGCCTCTGTCACTGACTTGGATAACCATTTGAGGTGCAGTCTCATCTCAGCAAGTTTGAGTATGACACCATATGATGGGAAAACAGCTGATATACTGTACTGCAGTACTGCTGGACAGAGGGACCTTGATTATTTGGAGGAATGGCCCAACAGGGACCTCATGAAGTTGAACAAATACAGAATCCTGCGCTCTTCATAGAATAACGTCATTCATGAGTACCAGCTTGGAACTGACTAGGTAGAAGGCAGCTTTAAAAAAAGCAATCCAAGTGATCTAGTAAAGAGGCTGAACGAGAGTTAAAAGTATGGTCTTGCAGAAAAGAAGATGACAGACTGGATTGTATAACCAGCAGTGTAGTCAGTGGGTCACAGTTATTATTTCCTCTTCAGCACTCATGTGGAAGACTGTGTCTAGTTTTTATGTCTTCCACCATACAGGAGACATATTGGAAACTGAAGCAAGCCTGGGTGAAGGGCCCATTAAGGAGTTAGGAGTTGGAGCATGTGTTACACAAGGAGAGGCTGAGCAAGGCTGGAAGAGAGAGAATTATAAAGGGGATAATATTACTAATTGGACTGAGAACAATAAATTATTCCATCAGACATTTCAAGGAGCAAAATGTGTTTTCAATGCCCTTGTTACCCTCTGTTGCCATATGCCCTCTCAGGGGAAGAGTAACTGTATAAGAAGCTGAGTGTGAAAAGCTTAATTTCATACTTCCACAAATTTACAATATCACATAGTTTCCTTGAAGACATTAGCAATCCCACAATTCAGATTATTATAAGAATCCTATATGTATGAAAAAAGTAATTGTGGCACATGGTTTACCTTTCTAGTGTTTTAGAATTGCCATTAAATGTAAAATATACTGTCTAACATTATTAAAAGGGCTTTAGTAGGAAGGAGTTTTAATCCTAAAGAAGCAGAATTACAAAAAAGCCTGCTGTTGATAAATACAGCCTGTGAGAAAGAGAACATCGCAACACCTTCATTATAGCAGTGGTCATGAGCCTTAGGTCCCAGTCCTCACATCTCAAAACGAAGACTTAGCATAATTTGAGATGGAATTATTGCGAGTTGTAATTAATCAGTGTCACCAAAAAAAATGAACTTTTTTTTCTCCTCTTTAACCAGTAAAAAGAAATCTCTTCCTACTCAGCAATGCTGTTTTCAAATGGAATAAAGAATCCAGAGACGATAAAATAATTACTTGGCTTCCGTAGTGCCAAGAGTGCTACTACCCTGAAGCAATTTGTTCTACATTGTTTAACAGCATCTGATATAACTAAGGAGGAAACAGTGATGTTAGATGTTCCTTCCTTTGCATTACTTCATCCATCTGGAAAAGGTGGATATTTCGAAGTGTATTGGCCAAACTGGAGAGCAAGATAAAGAAGAGTTTATCATTTAATTACAGTCTACTGATACCTGAAGACCTGCTAGTGAGAAAAGAGTTAGTTTTTGGATACATGTAATAAAAAGAGCTGTGTGTTTGTTCTAAGAAAATAACAACACCAGGACACGCAAACAAGCACGAAACTTGATAATCAGTCCTGTTAAATCATTAGAACAACACCTGGACATGGTTTTGGCTAAGATGCTCCAAAAGAATTTCCAAGAATGGTTCAAGTTAAGTTTAACCAGTACTGATCCTGGTAGGCAGTTTACTAGCAACTGTGTGGGTCTGCAGGGCAAGAGATTTTCATTTTATGGATGTAGACTGTTCTGTTCTGCTTGGCCTTTGCCAGAGAATGGTTCCAACCATGTTTGATTTGTTAGTAGAGATCTGCTTACAAAGTCCAAGCAAATAATGAATTAGAGAAATCAGAACTCTGTGAGGAAATAATAGTATGGGTTTGAGAGTTAAAGACCTTTATTTCACACTTCTCTGAGGAAAAAGGCAACCTTACTAAGACAAAGGGGAAGAAAAAATCCATGTTAAAATTGTCAGTTTTCTAGCAATTAAACTAATGATTTGTAACTTCAGACATTTGCAATTTACATTTTCCAGACATTCTTCTAACAAGTATGTCATTTCTGCACCAGAATCTGCAGAAACTATATATATGAAAATCAAAACTATTTCAATATCACTTCACTCTAAAAATGTAAAAAGAATATCAAATGTAGTGTTTACACCTCAGAACTTTTCTGTAACGTGTAGTATTTGACTCTAATATATTGTTCACTGAAAGTAAGGATAAAATTTTGTTTTCCTATCAGCATTGTTGTAAATGTTGGCAAGCTTTGTAAAAATATGTGGTTTTGACATGTTTTTCTTATATTTTAGCTGGTCACTGTGGTTCTCCAGATCCAATTGTAAATGGTCATATTAGTGGAGACGGTTTCAGTTATCGTGATACTGTAGTCTACCAGTGTAATCCTGGCTTTCGACTTGTTGGTACATCTGTCAGAATTTGCCTACAGGATCACAAGTGGTCTGGACAAACTCCTGTTTGTGTCCGTAAGTATCATTAATTTTTTTGGTGAATTATTATTACTATTTTAAACATAATTGAACATCAACCATGGATTGGTTGTTCAAACATGTTTAAATGAGGTGCTCAGATCAAATATTCATTGGACCTATTTTCAGTTACAAGAGTCATTATAATAATCTAATCTAGTTGCTAACCTAGCACAGACTGAGTAACTTTATCCAGTAATTTCTGTTATTTCAGAAGCAGGATAAAATAGGCATTGAAGCGGGTTGCACAGCAGGCTGCAACTGTTTAGTTTAATCTCTTTTTATGCACTTATTTTCTGTGTCAAGCGTGGACTCACTGAGCCTCTCCCTTAATTTTTCACCACGAATACCAAAATGCTTCAGTCTATTTTAATTGTTTGGTGGGTAAACCCAGAATACTGTTCATTTGTGCAATTTTGATGGTGACTTCCCTTTTTTCCAAGCTGGCCTCCTAATGTCTACCATGCAAACCCAGACATTGTATTGAATTATACCACACCTATTAGAAAAAAGATATTTTTTTATACCCTTTAATAGGATTTTTTTCCTCTTAATTCACCTGCTTTTGAAAATCTCATAAGAAATTACTGGAATTGTTGAGTATTTCCTGCTCTATTTCCTTCCTTATTTGCATAGCAGATTTTCTGGCACTTTCTGAACCACCAGTCAGTTAATCAGAGTCAAGTCTGATTTCTCTGCTTTTTATTTTACTACTGTATTATGTAGTTGGTGTTATTATTCTTTTTCAGTTTTAATATAGCTCCCATTTTTTACACATTTTTTGTTATTTTTAATGGAGAATTTATGTTGTTTATTTCAATTTTGTAATTTTGTAAATGTCTGCTATTCAGGCAATTATTTTTATCTACACAGAGATAGTCACTGAGATGATCACATTTCCTGCTCAATCCATGTTCATCTCTTTGTTTCATTTCTGAGGAAATATATTACCCACAAGTCATTACATTTCAAAGTGTTCAGTATTTTATTTCTTAGTGGTAAAATGAAAATTTCTACCTGTGTAGAGCTGCAGGTAATATCTGCCAAATGTCATAGTCCTTTTAAAATTCTATTTATATCTTCAAGTGATTTATATTAATCACAAGAGAAATACCACCAGCCAGCATCATTATTTCTAGTGGATTAATTTTACCGTGCAGTGAATACGATCCCTTCAAAAGAAAGGAGCAAAGCTGAGGTGGGGGGAAGAGGAGAGAGCCACTCTTTCTAGATCGATGTTATCTTTGCTGTTACAAGAAGAACTGACAGCAATTTCTGTCATTTTACATTGCCTAATACTTTACATTACAATATGGTTTTCTTTTGCTTATAACTCTACCAGATTAAAGAGACATAGAAGATGATTTTTTTTAAGGTCAGCATTTAAACTTCAGATGATTTTCCTACTTTTATTTACTTATGAAAGTATTTATTTATTTAAAAGTCTTGAATAAATGGCTCTATTATCTCCATGAAGGAAAGTGAAAACCTACTGTTTACTAATGCTAGAAATGTGCTCACCAATGTGATAATGAAATGGTCTTCTGACTGACCAGTATGCATCAGAGCTAGAAATATGACAGAGGTACCATAAAGAAGTCATGGGCTGTGGCCCTGAAAATTTACCACGTATTGGCCTATATTTTGTGAGATTTTTAAAGAAGATCACAAATCAGTTTATATTTATTTATTTTTTTTGAAAATAATTTCAGAGATGTAAGTAGTAAACATTGTAATCTTCAAAAAATATTACCTAAGGAAGTACGCAGAGTACTGCACCCATGACTACTATAGCTTCTTAGTTTCATGTGCAAGTCAACCTTCAGCTTGCACAGTTTTTGAGACAGGTGTTTTCCTATCTTTTTACTGAATAAACAATTGGACCACACTTTAGCCAAATATTTTCTGAAAGGTATTTTCACTTGCTGTTTATTGAGAGTTAACACAAAATGTGGAGTTGTCTGATTAGTTCCTTGTCAGCCACAGCACAATAAAAATCAGGAGAGGAACTTTCTTTACCAAAATGTAATGTTATGTTATGTTATGTTATGTTATGTTATGTTATGTTATATGTTAATGATGACCGAAACATAGGCTTAGTTATATAGCTGGTTACTCACACTGGATTTTTTTCTTGTCCAAGTACTATCAGTGTACAGAGGGCCATGAAGTTGATGAAGAGTTTAGAGGGCAAGCCATATGAGGAGTGGCTAACGTCACTTGTTTTGGTCAGCCTGGAGGAGACTGAGGGGGGACTTCATTGCAGTCTACACCTTCCTCAAAAGTGGAGAAGGAGGGGCAGGCACTGATCTCTTCTCTCTGGCTACCAATGACAGGACATGAGGAAATGGCAGGAAAATGTGCCAGGAGAGGTTCAAATTGGATATTAGCGAAAGGTTCTTCACCTGGAGGGTGGTGGAACACTGGAATGGGCTTCCCAGGGAGGTGCTCATAGTGCCAAGCCTGACAGTATTCAAGAGGCATTTGAGCAATGCTATCAGAAATATGGTGTGAATTTTGGGGTTGTCATATGCAGAGAGAGGAGATGGATTCAATGATCCTTGTGGGTCCCTTTCAACTCAAGACATTCTATGATCATATGAGTACTGTCATGTCTTCTGGGTTACATATTTTCTGTGGTTAAGGTGGAAGTCTCTAGTATCTAAGAAAGATACTGTGGCAAAGACTGGAGTATATATTTGGAAGTTATATTACATTAAGTGGTTTGATGTCTTTGCAATATAAAAGGGAAATGTGTAATTCCTTAACAAGTATTGATTTCAGACATGCCAAGTGCATCTATTTTCCCATGACATATTCAGGACTAAGTGTGTGTGTGTGGATACACATGCATGTGTGTGCATGCACACATAGGGCAGTTACTTATATTAGGATAGAAGACGGAAATTGTAATTCCCCATTTAGATGTCATAAAAACAACCATAGTAACCTTTATTTGAAATGTATTGGCTACTGACTGCATGAAAATGTAGTGGTGATTGAAAACATGAAAATGCCAGAATTACCTACATTGCTATTGTATGAATCCAGCTATTGCAGTGTTGAGCAGTCAGTACAATGGAGCAGTGGCAGAACTAGTTGCAGAATGCTGTCCGAGATCTTTAGCTTCTGGAAGCTGTTAAAAAACCCAGCATCCTGTCAAGAGTAATGAGGTCTAAACAGGAATGGACTGAGTAGGATACGCTTTTGTTGAAAAGGGTAACTGAACAGAATTATCCTTCATTATTAGAATTTTTACAAGAGATCTAAATTTTATGTTGTTAAAATGTATGGCATATAATTTGTTCATGAAACTGGAGAAAATTTAAGGTTGTTTGGTTTTTGTTTGTTTGTTGGTTTTGTGTGTGTGTATTATGTTTGTTTTTTTAATTTAATAAGTTTAAGTAAGAATTATCTTAAAAGATTTAGTATGGTCCTGGAAATCACTTTATTTATTGAAACTTGATCATCTATAACAGTTTAAAATTGCAACAGTTGAGTTAGAATAAAGTTAATCCTGCACATGTATTAAGATTTTGTGCTTATGTTTAGAGTTTCATCTTCAAGTGCTGCCAATGAGATGGTGCAGAAAGTATTCAAGTAGTTGAAATAGATTTATTTACAAAATTTAAGGGATAAATAAATAAAGGTGTCTACAGGAAGGTGTCTTATTTAATTCCCAGGATCATAACCTGTTGAAAATACTGTTTCAAAGGTGAATTATCTGATAAAATAAAGGAAACACATTTAAATTATATTCACTTGTCTTTACAGTTATTAAAGCAAAAGATAAACCTGTGCATAAGATATTTATTTGAACATGATAAACATCACCAGCACAATGATGAAAATTTCTGTATATGTGTTTATTTTTATTTATATTGTCAGTATCTATGCTTTTCTACTTTTTCTAATTTTTTTAAATGTATTTCCATGTGAAAAGCTAGAGCTTGTCCATAATAAGTGTACTTTGTAAGTGTCATTTAAGCATAATCTAAACACATAGTACACATAACAGGAAAGAGTTACTTCCAATAATGATTTCTGTATTGCCATAAGAAAATCTGAGTAAAAGCATCACTACTTTAGAAAAGCAAATCAAGAACTTTAGAACAGGAGTGCTTCAAAACTCCTGAATACTCTGAAGCAGTTCATTGAATTAAATTTGATTTGCAGTACTACATTTTGAAGCTTGCAGAGAATTTTTTTTTAGTTTGCATTACTAGGAAATATAATGAACTCTTTACATTTTTTAAGGTCAAATACATATCACGTGAGCATATATAAAATGCATATAAATATACTTATTTATATTACAACTTTCAATATCATGTAAAAAGTAGTTTCTAAAAGTTTTATGGAAGAATTAATATTTTTCTCTTGGCAGTTAGGAATTCTGAATAAATATATGCATTTTTAAAATTAAATTTCTTGTATAAATACAAAAGACAAATTCAGAAGGATAAAGGAAAAAAAAAAAGAGCTCAAACCTGCAAGTGATTCCATGGAACAGTATCTTTCAGTTAGATGCTAGCCTGCCTATTTTTCTTTTAACAGCAATCACATGTGGACATCCTGGGAATCCAGCTCATGGAATGACTAATGGCAGTGAATTCAATTTAAATGATGTTGTAAATTTTACTTGCAACACTGGATATTTACTTCAGGGTGCTTCTCGAGCACAGTGCCGAAGCAACGGGCAGTGGAGTAGCCCTTTACCCAACTGCCGAGGTAAGAAACTTTCTCATGCATTCTTTACTCTCTAATGACTTATTTCAGGCATGATCCTTTCTCTTGCCTTCGAAATACTGGCATAGAATTCAGAAACCTAATTTTTAGGAACTTATTGCTGCCTTTGAGTTTTTGCATTTCTGTATTGGAAAATGGAGTTAGGGCTGAGTATTGGGAAAACGTAGGCTTTTCAGCATTTTACCTCAAAGTTCTCAGACTGCAATTCATAGCATTTAGTTTAGAGACATATAAAGTGTATTTTGTATCACAAAAGTTATATTACATTAGTAAATTACAGTTGGCTATCTAGCCCGAATTAGGTTCACTAGAGTACTGTTTCCATAAATGGTCCATTACTCCTATTTAAACAGGCAGATGAATATTCATGCGTCAAAACACTGTTAATTCTTCTGTATTTCCTAGCAATACTAGAGAGGTGTTAATAACTTTTGTCCATATGAAACCTGACTTTCCTTTGCCCAGAAAAAAGTGATAAAGCAGCGTTTAATTCTGGGTGTCTGGTTGTTGTACATATCCGAAGTTGATTACTAGTGTGCTCTGCGCAAGATGGAGATATTTGAGAGATGAGAATGAAGTGAGGGCTTCTGTTATGAAGAAACCATTATATCAAATGTATGCATTAGGGAAGGACAAAAAGACACCATTTTAAAACACAATCCAAAATGCTCAGATTTAATTTTGCCCTTATCATTTATTTATTGAGATTCCAGTAGTGTAATTAAGATTAAAATGGAAACAAGTCTCTGAAGTTACTCTATTATTACTCATTTCATTTGCGCCCATTGTTTTTTGTTTATTTTCCTCAATCTTTGGCTATTATTGCAGAATATAGGGATAATACCAAATCTTTGGTCTAGTCCTCCAATATCTTTATCAGACCACTAAAGTCTGTTCATTGATCTATTTTTTATGTGATATTGTGAAATGCTTTCTTCTGAATCACTGAGGCAGATTGAATATCTTCTGGCTGTAAAATAGATGCACGTTGTCAGAGAACTGAAAGACGGGACATGAGGTGAATCATGTAAGATATACTGAAGTATCTCAAAAGCCTGGGAAAAAGTTTTTGAGATACTGTCTATCCTTCAGAGCCCTTTTATGAAGGCTCCAGAAAGGAATGCATTTTAATAAATCTAATTTTAAAATGTTGTTTCTGGTCATATCCCCTTTGCAAAGCTGGAATTGTCTAGGTCCATTTATAATTTTTAACAACAGTAATAATTTCTAAATGTGTAAACCAAAAACAAATTAAAAATGCTTAATCTCTCTGGAGACAACCTTATAATTTTAACAGGTAAGGAACATACAAAGGAAAGGAACACAAAGATCAAACAATCAACTTATTAATTGATCTATCTACACAGGTATGCATATATCTAGAAAAAAAAATTATACTTAAGATAGATATTTGAGTGTTAAATTGGAATTGGCAAGGCTGGCAAGATTTTTGTTCTGTGATATAATTTGGTAAAATCCTCCAAAAGGAATATCACACAATCACTTAGGATCTTCCTTTAAACTGATAAACCTTTCAGATTTTCCTTGCATGAATTCTATCTCATGCCTGAATGTCTATCTCATGCCTGAATGCTGACTACAAAATTAAGAAACTCAAGATTACTTTATTAATTTAAAAAGCATGATTTTTAAAATAATCTTATCTTCCACTATCCAGATTACAAATCTGGAATTCTATTTTTCTTTCTGATTAGACAGGGACAAGTTAGACAGTTTGTTGAAAAGTGAGTTAATACTAAAACATATGAAATAGTTTACTCAGAAATACAATGTCTAGTAGGCTCTTTTTGAGCATTTATTTTACTGGAAAAATGATCACTTAAATGTTAAATCATTGTAAGTACTATGCCTTCCGTGCATTGAAACTTGTCTTTAATATGCTAAAGGAAATTGCAGTTATTGAAGTTGTGTTAGCGATGCGAACACTGGGACTAAAAATGATGTAATAAGGATTTAACTTCAACTATTGGTAGCTTTATTATCTCCACCTGTTGGTTTATTAAAAGTCATATTGTATTACAATGGTTGCTTCCAAGAATAATAATTATCCTTGGTGATTAGTTCATCATATTATTTCAGAGATAGCTGCTGCAATTTCAAGCTCAGTGTGTGTGGAATTAGATCTCTCATTCTCATTAAAACAATACAGAGAGGCCTATTCCCTCAGTCACTACCCTCAGAATTCATTCAAGTGAGTTAACCAGCACAGCAATATAATTATTGGAATGGAGAAAGAGGAAATAGCAAACTGTTCCTATTTAGGCTCATGTACTTTTATTTTTTTCCTTTTATACTGTTTGCTAGACTTTATTAAACAAACTCCTCTATCTCATCTGTGAGGTATTTAAGTAAGATTTTACTTGTTGAAAAGATACACTTTTTCACATATCCTAGAGAAGCAGTCCCCATCTACTCTATACCTGTCAGAGGAAGAGTGTGCATAGTTTTACTGAAGTTCAACCCCATTTTCCAGCTAAGTTACTTAGCTATTTACATTGAACTCAAGTACACTTACTAAAAGGAACACATGTGAAAGAGAAGAAAAAAAAAAAAAAAAAAGGAAAAGAAAAAGAAAAAATTGTGAAAAATAATGCAAAGACTGAGAAGATTTTAAAAATAAGAACATAAGAATTAGAAGCCTTACAGCTACTCCAACATTATTTCAATTGTGTCTCCTGTCTACTTTCATTTTCCTTTTTTTAATTTGTCACATGAATTTGAGTTTGATCCAGGCCAATTTATGATCTGAAATCTTGTTTAGGGAGGTTAGTTTTCTGAAAGTAGTGAGTATTACAGATGTAACTCTACCAAGATCCATTCACTTAAGAATGGCAAACTCCTATCAGAATGGAGTGGCCCTGAGTTCTCTCAGTTGAGTATCTGCAATTTTCTCTGTTCTTATGAAGATGGTGTAAAGTTGGACTTTCGCCTTTCACTCTGCTTCCTCACTTATTTTTTTTCTTTCATTTAGTATTTCTTTCTCTCTAGAAACAGGTATTTTTCAGTGACTGTCTTGTATCTCTTCCATTATGAACTCTGAGGATCCACCTAATCTTGTCACCTATTGTTTGTCTGTTGCCCCACTGTAGGTCTGTATTACAAAGCATAGAGTTCTTTAGGAACTGTAACCAATAAAGATTTAACTGTGATTGAAATCAATGTGACGTAAGTATTTGTATAATTACAGCTTGCAATAGTGGTCAGTATAGGGAATGGATAATTAATTGTTTTCCTACACTAAAATATTTGTTAGTGTATGATTTGGGAAAATGTAATTTCAGCTTAGAAGAAGGAGCTTGATTCTTTTCTGCTGTGTATATCATCAAGAATTTTATTCAAAATAAAATGAAAACTGTAAGTTTTATTCAAATGTCACCACTTTTATTCATCTGAGAAATTACAAAAATTACAATGTAGAAGAAGTTAACCGCCAAAGCTGACTCTCAGAGCCTTGGCTGAACATAAGAAATTCACAATTAATGGGAGAAAGAAAAACTTGGTCAGACTAATACAGAAGTCTTGACACCTGACCAACCTTGATGTCCAGGTTGACATTTAAAGTGTTTGAAAAAGAGATACATCATTAAGTTTACAGTTTCTCTAGATCCAAAGTGATCAACCTTAAAATCCATGCTGATGTTTAAACTGTTTGAAAAACAGATAGTTCATAGAGTTTGCAGTTTCTCTAAGAAATCCTACTTTTGGGTTCTGTTGAGAAACATACTATCTGAAGTAACAGTAACTGTTGTAAATATATTTGTGCACCAGAAGTTATTTAGTTGTAGTGCAAAGAGAATAGTCAATATCCAGTTCAGTTTAAGAATATCAGTATTAGAGTAGTTCTGTGCCATTGACCTATTACATGAATCTCTGATCTATACATTTTGAAGATCTTATTTCAGTTATATTAAATATTAAAATATTGTATTAATTGCCTTGGTAAGTCATATTGTTTCTTATTTGGTTAGTGTGGTGGGTTGATCTTCCTTCCTTCCTGCGTGCCTTTCTTCCTTCCTTCCTTCCTTGCTTCCTGCCTTCCTTCCTTTTTCCTCTTTTCTAGTGTGGGCTCTCCACAGGCTGCAATTCCTTCAGGAATTTCTATCTCCTCTGGTGTGGGTCCTCCATTGGCTGCAGAGAATATCTGCTCCCTCAGGCACCACCTTCTCCTCTAACATCTGCGTTCCCTCTGTTGTTTCTCAGTATTTATGTTTTTTAATGACCTCCTCCTATCTCTGTGATGTTTTCTGCCCTTTCCTAAATATATTTTCACAGAAAGACAAACTTCCCTCATGAATTCAGCTGTGATTGGAGGAGAAACTGAGAGTGGGGGTTGTTCAGCCTAAAGAAGAGAAGGTTCAGGGGAATCTTATCCATGCTTATCTCAGAGAGGTTGTAAAAAAAAGATGGTCAGACTTCTCAGTTGTGTCCACTGAAAGGACAAGAGGCAAGGGGCACAAACTGAAATGCAAGAAAAAGCTTTTTCACTGTGAAGATGATAAAACACCTAAACAGATTGCACAAAGAGGCTGTGGAGTCTCCATTCTTACCTGACTTGAAAAAGCCCTGGGCAAACTGCTTTAGCTGTCCCTTTCAAGTTCAACTGTTCTGTGATTCTATATGATATATAACTAGAGACTTCAATATATGTCTCAAGAATCTTACTGAGGTAGTATGTGGTATCTCCAGACCTATTTTTCTGCTTATCCTACTTTTTTATGCTACTACATAACACAGAAGTAACAAAAATAAGCAGACTGCAAGTTTTTCAAATTAAAACACAGTCTGACAGACTAAAGTAACATGGAAACAGATTATAAGACAGTAACCTAGCTCATCTGATCTAGAGTAACAGGATGGGCAACTAAGGCAACTTCTTAACCCTCTGCATGACACTCCAGCACTCAAAAAAACACTTGAAGATACATATAAGTACAGAGGATACAACTATGTTCCCCAAACTAGATGAGTGCAGAACAAGAAGAAACTTCAGTGTGAAAAAATGTATTCCATATATCAACTAAACATTGTAAGAGATTATCTGAATCCTAAGGTCCTGAAACCCTACTGTTTCTAGCCTACAAGCATCAAAGCTTATACTGAACTTTACACTGTTAACCCTAGCCTAGAATTTTTCATATATTCCTGTGCAAATATGCTGTCTTAAAATGAATAATTGGAATTTTCTAGAAAAGAACATGCTACGTACTGCTACTCGCAATGTATTTAGGAATTCACTGTGAAACAAAAACTTTTGGTATCCCTTCAAAAGAACGAAAAGAGAAATACAGAGTGGTCTGCTTCAAACCTCCATACCAGCCGGGCATGTTCCAACAGAACTCTTCTCTGGTGCCTCTACCTAGTTTAATTCTACCTGTCTATCTGGTCAAAGTAGTCTTCTGTACTCTAAGCTGCCTCCCTGTAACTTCATAACATAATTACATTTAGATCAGCTCACTGAGAGAAGAATTTGAAATACCGTTTAAGATTTTTACTTCAGTAAATACCATGTATTTTGCACCATACGCTGTAAAAATTGCTCTGACAGATTTTTATGATAATTATGCTTTTATTTCTAATTTGATACAGCTTGGATTAAAGGATAAATCTGCATATTTTAAAATGACTAGAGTTTATTTTTGTAAAAAAAGGCTTAAAACAAATCTTTATATTATTTACAAGAAAGAAGAGCAAAAAGTATTTTGGTCAGATTTAAGAAATAATAAAGGGCATTTCAACGATGAAATCAAGCTGAAATGTTAATTTTGCATCCACAATTAAAAAAAAAAAAAGAAATCTAAATTCTACTAACTAAATGGATTGTATGAAATTTACTTTTAATGAAATGATTGCAACTTAACTAAAGCAATAGTGATTCTTTGCCATGTATCTTTCCTTCTAAAATAATCTTTTATCGAATGGATCAAAAACATTTGTATTAAAGATCACTGTTTATGATGAATTATGAGTTTGTGTAAAAATCAAGTAAATATTCTAGCTCCTTAAATATACTGCTGTGAAGGGATTCATGTTCATGGCAAACCTGTGTCATTGATTCAACAGAGATTTTGCATATAATCTTTCTTTCAAACCTTGGTTGACTTCACTTGCATCAATAATGAACTTGGCTTCACTTCACTGATAATCTACATCCAGTTACTACAAACTATAGATTACTAATTGAAGACATTGCAGAAGATTTTTTATTTTTATTTATTTTATTTATTTTAATTTCATTTTGCAACTGAGATACTGCGTATGCATGCGAAACCTTGATATTTTTGGAAAACAAAGCTGGACCGTTCTCAGGCACTCTTTTTTCAATGATACATTGCTTTTATCTATTGTGTCAGTAGTAGCCTAACAAATAAGTCACTGGCAGAAAATTTACCTAAGAAATTATATTAAGTTTTTGCCTGACAAAATTAGGGCATAGAAAAGATCAAGTGTGCTGCTCTAGAGCAATATGATAAAAATTCATATGAAACAAAATATCAATATGTTTATATATCTTAAATGCACTGAAAGCACAGAACTCCTTTGCAATGGTATTTTCCTCCTACTCCAGAATGCCATTATTCTGAAAATTTAATAATGACTTAATCTATTCTGGCAAACTGTTTTGGCACCCCAAGTAAAATCATTAATCCCTTAAAATGAACACATTTTTTTAATATTGGATTTTAGATTTATCTTGTGAGGTAACATAATCATTAAAACACATATCTTGGAAAAACTCATGCTCCTACTCTGTCACAAGTGAAAAAAATGGCTTGTTGTGAATTAGGGATACTTCAGGAGATTTAAAACCCCCAACTTTTTAATTGAAACAATAATATTTATTTTATATTTGTATTTTAACATCTATATACATGTTTTAAGATTTGTAATAGTCTTTTCTGGAATCTTGAAATCACTGAACTAAGATTTCAAAATCATAATTTGTAGGACAGGACATTTTCAACTCTACATGGACTCTCTGTATTTCTTTGATAAAAAGAACATGTCAATAAGTCTATTTACTTGCATTCAAACTGGAACCAAATGGCATCAGAAAAATTCCAATAGCCAAATGTCTGTTCTCTTCAGCAAACCTGACTTGGTGCAGCCTGAGTGTCCTACCTCAGAACTACCTATGAAAATATCTAATCCTAAAACAAACATGTTCAGGATGGACTTTTTTCCCTTTCCATTTTGTCTTTGGAAGTACAGAAAACCAGTCTCTACACTTGCTTCTTTTCATAATAAGTCTTCACCACAAAAATGAGAACTGAATCAAATGGTCTAATCAGGGCTCTGCACTCCTGAATGCACTGCAGGTCATTTTTCCATATATTATGCTTCGGGTAAGAACTGCTGTATGAAACATCACAACCACATCTTCTAGAAAGCAAGTATTTGCAACAAGGAGATTTTCTGACTCTTTTTTCTTTACTTTGGCGTTGGATAAACTGTCCTATCACTTGCTGCCAGCTCATAACACAGTGACAGATGCATAATCCATGTCAGAAAAAGTGTACATCCTTTGCTCCTATTCCCTTCAAAATCCATTGTATTGTCTTATAAATAAGATTTAGGAGATTTTGCCTATGTTTGGCAAAGTTGCTGAGCTCTTAATAGCTTATGTTCTCCAGTCTGTGTCAGTAAGTCCCAGTAAGTCCAAGCTATTTGATAGTAATAAAGAATTCAGGTCTTTGTTCACTTATCCTGGTTTTGTATGGAATTTTTAATTTGAAAGTTTTTTCTTTATTTATTTCATTATTGATTGATTTTTAAAGCTCAATTAAACTTTTTGTCTCATTAAGGATCTGATATCTACAAGGAAATGTCGATTTTGTCATGTTTTCTTTAGTGGATGTATCATTTGAACCAGTGGTAATATGTTCCACTCCTTCACGGACAAGAAAAATGACCTTTCTGATGACAGCTGATAGAAGAGTGAGAGAGATTGAGACTGATGACCATTTCATCTAAAACAACTCTGAATTTAAATGTTTTTCCATCTATGTTGGTATCATGGAGTCACATAAGCTGAGAATTTTTTCTTTTTTTTTTCCAAAGTCAGACATCTTTGTTGAGATTTTTGTATACTTTGAATGTTAGAATATATCTAACCTGTTTATGATAGCATGTTGATCCTTCAGAAGGACAATTAGAGCTTGACTAAGTTTTCTAAATAAAGAGGTGGCATACAGGTTCTGAGATATTTACCTTAACCTGGCAGAGATGTGCTTCTCTGAAGTGACATCTACCTGGAGATCAGGCAAAGACATCTCAAAAGGTAGCAGAATCATCTTTTGGGACAACTGAGTAAATCTCTCCCATGTGAAAAAAACCAGTGCTCTGATTAAGAAAAAACTAAAGAAAAAGACTTTAAGACATGACTCTGGAGTTTGTACTATTATGAAGTTATTGTGTTGATACTACTTGTACACAGATGCCCACAAATGTGTTTGTGTACAGACAATACATATAGAGAACAATGACAGGAAAATACTTTATCTTTCTTATCTAACTGCTGGTGTCAATGGCTAAGTTTATGCTGGTGATGGAATAGGAAGAAGAGATTTCATACATATCCAAAGCAAGTATTGTTTCATAAAGTTGGACCAACTCAGTTTAAAGCTTAAAAAAATAACTGCAAGCTCATGAAATTTCTTCTACCATACTTCTTACTCCATTTTTATTTTAGTATAGAGTTAGTTAGTTAATCAGAGGACTCAGTAGAAATTTTCCAAGAAAAAATAAGACTGCATTTTTGTAACAATGCAAGAATACTTGGCATATTTATATCAATGGGAAATATTTTGGAATGCAATTAAAAGTGAAGTTTGGTTTAGCTTTTCATCTTGCAAGCAAAAAAAAAGCGTGAGCTATATACTTAAGTGAATTTACTAACCTTAGTTAAGGTCTTGTACATACTGAGATATTATTTAGTGTTAATTTGTTCTATTTCTAACAACATTTATACTGCATTAATTACAGTGAAAATTTCCTTGTTATTGTTGACTTTGAACCGAACTTTACTAAAATTCCATAGACTGCCCATTTTGTAATTGTGCTTTCATGAACAGTTCCCTTTTTTTTACAGACAGCATTTCTTAGAACTTGTGATAAAGTCATAATATATTCTCTACCCTTATTCACTCTGAGTTCCAGTCACTATACTTGTTCTAGATACAAACGCTAATGCAATACTTTTCAAATATACAAGTTTTAAAACACTGTTCATCAGATACAAAAGTTTGAAAAAGAAGCTTAACATTGTTTCTGACAAGGAAAAAAGAAAAAGGTAGAGCATGAGAACAAAAAATGAAATACTGTGAATTATGTACTTTTTGATATCATTCAACTTTTTAATAGAAAACTGCCTAAAGGACTCTGACACGGTCTTTTCATTTCTTTGTCCTCAAGGGTTTGAATCTACTCAGTGTGAAGTTCCAAAGTCATCAGGGCAGACTTGAAGTATTCTCCTTCTTTTCTCAACAGACTAAATTGAGAGTGCCAAAATTCATTTCCCATGTAACCCTTGACAGCTGTCATTGAGAGAAAGCAATCTCCATCTGCTCTCACCATGATTTACAACTGAGTCTCCAGGGTGAAAGGCAATCGGGGAAACTACTGCTTTAGTTCTGTATACTGGCCAAGACAAATTATTTTCTGAAGTGCTCCTTATTGCAACCTTTCTTAGCAACAGCACACTCGTGTATACATATATTTAAAAATCTACATCTGATGATAAATGGCACTACAGGCATAATTTTGTTGACTTTTTAGCTTAAAGGATAATATTCTCATGCATAATTATTTGATAAGACTTCATATGTGATGCAATAATTTTGTTGCACAGAGCACATGTTTAAATTATGCATTCAGTGACTATTCAGTATTTTTTTCATTACTGAATTGGCTAAACAGATACTACTGGTACAAGAATGAGAACACTGCATCACAGAGACAAATTGATACTTTGGGACTATGATATATTGCTTGAACATTCCATGTTAGTGGTCTGCATGCAGAATTAAGTTTTTCTATTCTCCCTATTGCATTTCAAAAATAATTCAGTTAGAATTGCTTTTTGGTAGCTTTAGGGCAGCATATCTTCATGAAACAAAGTTATTTTTTCTTAATTTCTAAGACTGGCTTTTCAGAAGCTAACTTGGCATTATTACTAATTAAATCAAAATTTCAGTTTTAAGCAGGTATATTTTATTTTGTTTTATTTTCATAATCACAACTGTATTTTACAAAAGGAGTGCTGTTTTGAATGGCTGTTAAAAATTAAACCTAGGGAGAGACTTGAGTAATCCATAGAATGGGAAAAATTTTGGAAAATAATTGTATTAATGAATGTGCAAAACCTTAAATAAATGTGAGAATTTTGCAATATGACCCAGATTTTTCTTCTATTTCTATAGAATATTCAAAATTAAAAATAGAATAATTTGACCAAATAGTTCCAATCTTCTGTTTCAACTAAGCCAGTGTGCAATAACAATGATTTTCACTAAACTGCAGTTGAAATAATATATTTCCTTTCTTTTGAACAAATTCTGAAATGTCATTTCAGTGTTTATTTTACTACTTTTTGCTTTAACAGTATTTTTATCTCTGCAGTACTTCAGTGTTTATTTTTAAATAAAACAGTTTATCACTTTGATCTAGAAATAAAATAAATATTCAATATTATTGTTAAAGAAATAGTACTTTCTGATGTTCTGGAGTTCTCATAACTCCCAAATCAGATTTCCATGTGACTGATAGTCCATGAAGCCATGGCAAGCTGTCTGCATTTTTGTTCCAGAAGGCCTTTTTGTTTTAAAGGTTTGTGCCTAATATCCTCCTCGTTCCAGCAAAAGAGAGTACCAGGGCACCTACTGCATTTCTGACCCTCACTCAGAACTTCAGGCAAGGCATTACTTTTCTATCGAGAGCAGCCCTGTCTTGGAGGCACTATGTGAACGTAGCAAGCAGTGCTCTTCACAGTAAAGCAGTTGCAGGACATTCATTCTGTCTTAATGTAGACTCCTGAGAAAGCAAAGCAATGACTTCTTAAAATAGCAGTGGCAGACAATCTCTCGCTTAGGATGTGATAAGCATAAAGTCTAAGCTTTCATTAGCCTGAAGATAACCAAAGTTACTTTTTTTAAAGAGTGTCCCGTGTTCTGAAGGTGAATAATCTTTATTGCTCCTGTTCATGATTTTTTGATTTGAAGAGGAGAAGCTGAGGGTTTGTTTTTTTTTTTTTTGTAATGGTTAGAAGGTGTAAGTGCACATATAAGCCTTTCACGTAGTCCTTAGTGCCTTCAGTTACAGTGAACAGATCTGATTCTAGAAACTGCTTCTAGGACTGTTTTATCCTGTTACGGTTCAATATTAAAAATATATACATATATATGGAAAGGTTCTGTATATCAGAGATAATTTACAAAAAAGGTTTGTATTTTCTTATAAATGGAAATCCATCCAACAGTCAGAAGTGTGAAACTAGGGAAAAGTTCAGATTTATAGGCAATCTTTTGATCCAAACATATTCAGCAAGCATGATGATGTTACCATGCCCTGTTGCCAGAGCTGAAAGTAAGGTGTGCATTTAAGTTGCTTTGTATCCTAGGAGCAGTAAAAGACAAATAGAAGCATTATGGCTCTCTTCTAAATTCAGGTTATTGGAAATTGATAACCTCCATTCAATGGGAATTAGGTTGCATGTTTATCTGTGTCAGTAAATATGAAGTCAGACAGACTTGAAACAGTAATGTAGATCACCAAAACAACACCTGTACACTGCTCGATCCACACATACAATATTTTTTTTAAAGTTGAAAGATCTGGTAATATATAACAGCTTATGATAATTGAAAATAAATAAATTGTACTGTGGCAGAATGCAAAGCCCCCTCTCTCCCCCTCCCTCCTTCATTATGGAAGGAGTAGGCATATCTCCCTCTCTCTCTGCTACTTGAGGCTAACAGCTTCTTTTGTTTGGCCCCAGAGCACCCTGGCCAGGGCCATTAGGAGAAGGGAGTGCCGGGGCGCCAGTGAGCCGCTGGGCACCTGCAGCCAGTGTGGGGGATGTTTGGAGGCTTCAGGGGCACCCACAGCCAGTGCAGAGGGGTGCAGAGAAGCTTCTGGAATGCCCACAGTCAGATCTGATCAGCCAATTTAAAAACGGGATTCTTGTCGAGACTCCGCCTATTGTCGCGGGTCTCTCGGAGCACGAGCAAGATGCTGCCGCCGAGAGCCGCCCTCTCTGGGATGGAGACTCCGCTTGCCTTGCTGCCACGGGTGTGAGTAAAACTTCTCTCAGGACTGCGAGTGTATTTATACTTTCCATGCACATATGCACGTGTAACTTTCCGTGCTCAGTATGAGCATGTGTAAAATTAATCCTCGCATAATCGCGGGTGTATTTTCCTTCCGTGCACATTTGCACGTGTAACTTTCTGTGCACATTTGCATGTGTACTTTCCGTGCTTAATACAAGCACATGTATAAATTATTTCCTCACACAATCATGAGTGTATTTTCCTCCCGTGCTTCCACATAAGCACGCGTAATGTTCCATGCACGTTTATACGTGTAAGTAAATTAATCCTTGCAGGATTGCGAGTGTATTATAGATTTACCCTCGCACAATCGCGAGTGTACACTTTCCGTACTCACTATGAGTACGTGTATCTCTCTAAAATAATCCCACACCATGTTTAGGCAAGTGTGTGCTTCTCCGGGACTCAGGGACGGCTCCAGCATTGTTTTGGGTGAAGCCATCTGCATGCACTCTGGGGACCGCCTGTTGTATTTGTTTCTGTCCCTTAATAATTTTCCTCAACTGATATCCGAACCTGTATTTAAGTCACTTTTGGAGTGCTAAAACCCTGTTTCTCACTGGTTTAATAAAAGTTGTTTTGGACCCTGTTGTCCCTTAAATTAACCTCGAGGGGCCTCCATGACATGTACAGTAAAACATGTTTTCTTGCAATAGTTAGTGTTTTTAAACATTGGAAGCACAACAGAGAACTTCCAGTCTTGTGAAGCTGAGTCAGAGCTCTTTCTTGTGTTCATTATAATCTGATATAGCTGAACAGTATGGAACTCATCATCCTAATAAAGCACATAAACTCAGACCTCTGTTTCAAAGCTCTTATTTCAGCCAATGAGTTTAAACAAATGTGGATAATATTAAATGGAGGCTACTAAACAGGCACCTGTACTGTGGATTTATATGAGTACAGCTAGGAGTCCTAGTTGCACCAGGATAAGATTTCTAAAACAATAAAGTATTAAATATTATTTGTAAATTCATATTAATTCATTTTTGAGCTATTAGAGTCTTTTGGGGTTTTATTGCAGAGGATTTTTACAATCATGCAGACAATTAACTTCCATACTTTTTTTATCTGCACAGAATTTATTTTATGAAAGAGCTATTATTCCTGGTAATCAAAATGGGTGCTAAAATAGGTAGATGACAGTAGAGCAGAAAAGTGTTAATTTGCTGTAGTTACTTTTCAGTATGCAGTTTCATTACAAAATGGGGTACTCATTAGAGCATAGACATAAGTCTCAGAAGACCTAAACTCAGTGCTACACCAGTACAAATATTCCATACAGCCTTGGTCATCAATTTGTGATATAATGGGTCACAATACTGATAATGTGTTACTGTGAAGTCAGGGATCAAAACTGCGTTACCATATAATAATAATTTTAGATAAATAGACAGATTGTGAAATATTCTCTTCTGCATTTGAAATTAAATCTACATGTTTGAACTATACAGTGTCTAGGCATGGGAATTTAATTGCCTCTACTAATTAAGAAGCTTCTTCAAAAAGTTTTTCATTAGGAACAAGTAGCACATCCACAGGAATTGTTTGAAGCATGGTTCAGCTTGGGCATGGGCAGCAGGTCCATTCTTCATGAGCACTTCAGAGAAATCCATTCAAGTCTGGAGAGTAGCAGAGCACAACAGCATAGACATGGACATTGTCTACTTGCCTCATGCCAGAGAACAATTGCTGGTATTCTTTACTTCATATTGATACAAATGTAGCTTCAAATGTTAAGGAAATCATAAACATTTGTAGAGAGATTGAGTATAAAGATATATTTGTATAAAACAACTTGTAAGTATGCAGGCTGTTTCCAAAAGCAGAAGCTTTACAGCATCATCTACACAGCACTACACTATATCTAATTGCCTAAAAAACAGGGTTAATTGGGATGCAGCATGCATTGCTTCTGGGAGGTGTGCTAGTTTCTCTGACAAAGAATTGCACTGTGAGTACAGACACATGAGCTCATTTAGCTCTAGCTGAATATTTTGGTAGGGCTTCATGTCAATGTTCTGTATGTTTTAGAAACTTTCACTGGTGTCTCTCTTCTACAGTGGTAGTAGTATTGCCAGTGAAAGAATTTGACTCAGTTGACAATAACTGGTAAGAATGGAAAAAGCAGTTACAAAGAATGAAATGTATTTTTTTTATGTAATGTAAAAAGAAAAAAGCATTTTCTCTTGATGGTACTCTTAAATACAAATCCCCAGAAACAGGAATTTTCAGAGTTCTTCTAAGCAAGCACAGAGACAGGGTCTTCCATATCCAGATCTTTCACAACTTCAAAAAAAGCCATCAGATTTTAGGACTTTGCATTTTCCCCTCTTTTATGAGATAGCAAAAAAGTCAGTGAGTAAAATGATATTTGCTTCTGTCAGTTAAATCCCAGCATAAACACATATTTGTGTAACCTGCTCATATCTGATTTATGTATAACATTTATAAGGTCATAAAACTAAGTTTAAATAATTGTTGGTACTATGAAATATAAGCTATACTGTTATAATGTAAGCTCAATGTAACTTCTTTAGTGAATTATTTCATAGGATTCACCATAAAACAGAATGGGAATAGTTTCAGTCCGGAGTCTTTGTAACTTTACTACTTCAAGAGGAAAAAAAAATAAAAATAAAAAATAAAACCAGATATTTTTCTTCTATGCATAATTTTCAGTGTTTTAAATAACAATCAGTAGATGGCAAATAAGATTTCTTCATGTCAAAGAGTGTTATCCTTCTCCCCCCAGCTGCATATATTACTTCTAAAATAATTTTTATGAAAGAAAAATTTGGATTCGTATGGGATGTTCTTTAGACCCAGATATATGCTTGTATAGAATCCATTGCACAATTGAAATAATGAACATCTAATACTGTTAAGATTGTGTCTATAAAAGAGAAATAGAAACAATTGTAACTGTTTTTCATGAACATTTTAACATGTTAATATTTCTTTAAAATACTGATACTTTTTAGTTGATTGTATGAAATGTTCTTTCAATGAACAAACATTTGCAAAAGCTGATTTTTTCTAGTGTATTAGCTAATCAGTACATTTAATTTATATGTATAATAAAACTTAACCTTTTGAAAAAATGATTCAGGAATAAAAAACAGTGCATTAGTGACTCCATATATCTTACCTCTAAAAAGATAATTCTATCTGACATTCTTCTCCATTGGTTTCATTTTTTTTTTTGAAAATTAATTTGAACTAGATGATCTACTTAAAAGGTAGATTCCTGTCATTGTTTGATGAACTGTAATTTATAAAACTAACAATATTCCAAGTATTTTTTTTATTTATACCATTTTGCTTAGAGTGAAGATGGGAGGGGTGGAGGAGGCATTTATAGCTTTTCAGAGGACTTTCAGATGAATAGAGAGCAAAACTGGGAGTTTGCAGTCGAGACTTCAGTGTCTCATCATAATATTCTGCCAGCAAACCATCATGTGCACTGCAGAGTATGAAACAAAGGTCTGAGGAGGGTAGATTTGCCTTATACAAAAACTGAACAGTCATGACAATACCCCAGAACTTTTTAGGTTTTTAACTGCTATCTGAAAAATCATTTCATGCCTGCCCTCACTTCCACTCCAATATCAAATATTTGATTTTTTCACCATCTTCCTTCTGTTCTGCACAATAATAGCAGAAAATGTTCTTGCTAATATTGGAAGCAATTTTTCTCATGACAGGAAATTTTTAAAAATGTTCAAGTGTTATTTAAACTATATACTGGTTTGATTTTTATTTGGTTTCCTTCTCATAAAAAATAAATGTAAGACCAAACCAAGCCTACCAAAAGAACAATTAAAAATTCCTTTGATTTCTCTTATATGTCCAAGACTGTTACAAGAACTGGAGTAAAATCATAGTATTACTTTCAAAGCAAAAGGATCTAGAGACTCACTTAAGAGTCAACATATCTGATATTTAAGTGAAATAAAAACCACAAAGTATATTACATGGATTGCAATCATGAGCCGCTAGTGAAAGAACAAAAAATACAGTGTTACTCTTTATTTATGACATTTCTACTATGCATCAGTGATGAACACCATTTGTCTTACAGTGGTGAACTGTTCCGATCCTGGCTTTGTGGAAAATGCAATTCGACATGGACAGCAGAATTACCCTGAAAGTTTCAAATACGGAAAAAGTGTGGCATACCACTGCAAGAAGGGCTTTTATCTATTGGGTTCATCTGCTTTGACCTGTAAAGCTAATGGCTTATGGGACAGATCACTACCAAAGTGTTTGTGTAAGTATTCATTCAGTTTTATTAACATTAAAGAGTAGTGTGTGATTTTTAGCCATCTCTTGAGGAACAAAAAAGGACTTTAGGATCAACATATTGCAAATTGTACAGCTCAGTAAGAAAATATTAAGCTCTCTGCAACTTATCATTATTTAAATGGGTTTAGGGGAAACTGTGGAGCTATCATTTCAACTGCCAGAAAGTTAAGATTAATTTACCCTTTAGGTGTACCATTAAGATATCTGAAAATAGCTAAAGAAATCTAAAGTTATTATTTATATGATATCATTTAGATTGATAGCCTAAGAACATTAATGCCTATTGCAGATTTTTTTTTTTTTTTTAAGAGTATGAAGTGTGTATCTAAGTACGGATCTATGATACGTTATGTAAGAAAATTTTGCTCAAGGTGATCTTTTTATACCATCACTTCATACTTCCTCCATCACTTTTTCCCTTGGAAAGGGAGGAAATCTTCTGCTGTTTCCTATAACCAATTCAGTGAGCTTCAGAACTCTACAAAATAAGAGTTTGGCTGACTTTCATTTTCCTCTGAGATATTTTTCTTCTCTGATCACTATTAATTTTCTGACATTAGATTTCTGAATTACAATGCAATTAGAGGAAATAACAAAATGAAAGTATACTTTAATTTGCAAACACATCAGATGATTTTAAAATTTTTGCTCTACAGAATTATTTTTTTATTTAAATGATTTATTTTATGAATATACTTACAAACCAATCAGTTCAATAAATATAACTGGTGAATTTGTTTCTTTTTTTTTAACATTTGCTTTCTTCCTGCTACTTTATATCTAATATCCACATGACTCAAGCAGTTTTATTTTGATTTTCACAACACTGTGAGGTTTCAGTATCTGTCAATAAGAATGATAATCTGAAAACTTCATTTCTTTACAATTCAATAATAAAATAATTGAAAAAAATACAGCATTTCAAATACAAAATAAATGTGTAAAATTGTTCATTTGACAAGAATATTTTCCTGATGCAAGAATAAGCCTTACTTTTTGTATCTTAGAAAAAAACATTTTTAAAGTCCATGGCCAAATTCTATTGGTGATCCCTTCCTACTGCCCGAACTGGGGTTTCAATGTGAAGGGACATTCCTTATGCAAGGGGAAAAAGAAGATGGGGAACCTAAATCACGTAGATTAGCTACCCATTTTTCCACATCAAGTGTTTTGGAGGTTTGACAGCATTTACATGGCTTTTTGTTTTTAGGCAGTGCTCAAGGAAAGTAATTTTTGTCCATCTCCTCAAATAGGGATTCCTGACCTTGCTCTGGGGACTACTGTTTGAAGCTGTAGGAACTTTCATATTATTCTGGGAGGTGCCTGCATTCCTCAGTCTCCTACTAGATTAGCTTCCACTAATTTGCTGCTCGTGTACTGTAACACTATCTGAATCCTAAATATCACCATGGCAAATTAAACATCCTTTCCCCCAAGAAAAAAAAACAGTGAAATGAATAGGTCTCTTGATGAGAAAGATTTGTTTGTCTATTAACAGATGAAGTCGGTCAGAGTCTTTTCAAGTACTATGAAAGATATGTAATTTTCAAAGGTTTTCAGTGATAATCTCTCATTTTCAAGCATTAAGATTGCTTTTGGTGGTAGGGCAAAGTGCTTAGAGACGCAGATGAGAAAAATTTTGAACCCAAATTGGACACAAGAGTGAAAAAAATAGAAAGACACTACTTTTTTATATGCAGAACAGTACCTATGAGTGTCATTGCTTAAAAATGAATGCTTCTTTTCTTCTCCATAATCTGTGAAAATTTCATGCTACTTGTGACAATCATCATACAGCCACATTAATGTGATCCATTTATGTTTTTCTTCCAAAAATTCTGATCACCCAGTTTATCTTATTTTTTTCTCAAACAAAATGTACACATTAACTCAAGTACAAATATGATTAATAATTTACAAAATTATCAGTAATACATTTTCCTTTTGCTCACTTTAGTACAACACATTGTTATAATACTACTACAGATTGAACTTTTAAAAATTTCTTTATAGTGCCTAAACTGGATCTCGTTATTTTATAGATGTGATAAAGCTACTTACAATTATAGTATCTGTAATATATGCACACATTACCACATTCTTTCTTCCTTCTCAGCCTTAACAGAAATAATGTGTATTTTTTGTAGGGAAGGACAGTGAACAGAAATGCATGAGGAAAGAGTGTTCTGCATATTTTCAGGGAAAGGCTAAACTAGATAGGTTAGTTTTACAAGTAGTTTTTTGTTTAATCTTACAACCAAGCAGTAAATCACCTATAGCAACAGCAAAATTGAAGATATATTGGAGTTGAAATCTTAACAGAAGTTTGTGTTGTGTGGAGCTAGCCTCATGTTTGAACATTATAATAGGACTTTTTTGTGGCATGAAATAGTCTTATAATATTGTGGTTTTTTCTCTGTTAGCCATTTCTTGTGGACATCCTGGGGTACCTGCCAATGCAGTTCTTTCAGGAAACAAATTTACATATGGCTCCGTAATTCACTATTCTTGCACAGCGGGTCGAAAGCTTATAGGAAATTCTACTAGAGAGTGCCAAGAAGATAGCCACTGGAGTGGAACTCTCCCTCACTGTTCAGGTACTTGTACCAGCCATCATCTGAATGTCACCTTTAATTACATGAATAAGGCTATTCTCAACCAAAATATTCTCATATACTTTCTCATTCTCTTTATTATTAGTTTGTATGTTTACTGCTTAGCTAGATGGTATAGTTGTATACTGCAGTATATAGAAGCCACAAAATGCTGTTTAAAACCTGGTGGAGTTCTGCTTAAAAAGGATAAATTTAACACTTTATCTTCATGAACAGTGTTTCGTGTAAACAAAGGTTGTCACATAAGAAAATGTTGATTAAAATCCACCGCAGCAAAGGTTACTAGTTAGCTGTCACAGAGGCATCCCAAAAATCAATTTAAACAGGTGACAAGCTCAAAAGAGACTTTATTCTGACCAGAATTGTTTAGCAGAGAACCAGACAGAAATGAGGTTTATCAAAAATTATTCAGCACTCTGACAGCATTATGAAAAATAGATTCAGATACTGGTTAGGAATTCAGTTACTACACAGACAATTCAGACTCAATGGATCCCAAAACTCTAGAATTATGATTCAAAATGCTCATCTTCCCACTCATACAAAGTGATGACTCTCAATGGTACCCAGAAGATCGCTTACCAATAAGGCAAGGTGTCTCAGTCCTCTAGGAACTTCCCTTAGATGGCATCCTAATCTAAGGAGAATCTTCCACTGCTTTACTGAAACCCAAAATATCACATCAACAGGCTTCCCTTCATCAACTAGATGGGCAGCCTTGTCATAGAAAGAAATTAAGTTTTTTAAGCAGGACTTCCCTTCGTGAACCCATGCTATCTGGGACTAATGACTGCGTTGTCATTCAAATGTTTTTCAATAACTCCCAGAATAAACTTCTCCGTGATTTTGTCAGGCACAGAAGTGAAATTGACAGGCCTGTTGTTGCCAGGGTCATTCCTGTAGCCCTTCTTGTAGATTGGGATGTTTGCCAGCTTCCAGTCGTCTGGGATCTCTCTAAATTCCTAAGAGCACTGATTGTATCCAAAGTGTCTGTATCAAACTTGTTATACTGAAACCTTATGACACATACATAATCGTACTTTCCAACTTTAGAAAATAATAGTTTCTGAAACGAAAGTTTGGTTTTCTCAACATTTTGCTGTTGTTATTCTTTTATTCATTATATTGTCCTCCATCTCAGAGGTATGCCTATGATGAAAAACATATGTAAGAAGATAAGATAAAGACTTCCACATATGGAATTACTTATGCATATTTTGGAAACAACAACAACAACAAAAGTAACATAGTTTTAATAGAAATTCACTCTAGATGTACAACTTAAAAATGGAGAACAAAGGATAATGTTGCTATGAACCACAAATTAGACACAGAGGGATTTAGGACAGACACAATTTTATGTCAAAATATATAATAAATTGTTGATACTGAGACAATACTTCCTTGACCTTCTTGGGTAGTATTTCCTCTAGCAGTCACTTTACCTAATAAGGGAATTGACTGGTTCATCAAACATATGAGGACATGTCTGAGAGGTCTGTTTTGTAGCACTTTCTTTCTCTTTAAAAATTGTAACCAATACTTGCAGGTTAATTTAAATTATTAGGAAAATTAGGAGGTGTCCTTTTCATTCTTGACAGGCACAGGGGTCCAAGTGCCATTTAGTCTTTTCTCTGAATATATGTAATGTAAATATATATTTCAAGAAACTTGAATGTGTTTTTCTTCACTCTTACTGATATCTAATGTTTGTTATTAGATGTTATTACTAGCAGAGAAGTTGAACAATGAAATACAATGTGAAAGGCAACAAATTTGTTGAACTGAGAAAAAATGACAGGGACAGGTTCACAATAATATTTTATATTTTATTTATATCATATTCTATGTTTAGGTCCATACAAGTTTGACATAAGAAGTAGGCTAAAAAGACGTTATTTTCCTCTTTGGCTTTGGTTTCATGCCCTCGCACCAGAAGAAAAGTGGTTAATTATATCAGAAACAATGTAGTTAGTACTATTATTTGCAAGAGAGTATTTTAACTACCACTACATTTGCACATAACATCTCTGCCAATATTTTTGCTCTCTTGTGTTTTACAGGAAATAATCCTGGCTATTGTGACGATCCAGGAGTACCAGCTCATGGGTCTAGACTAGGGGATGAGTTCAAAATAAAAAGTCTGCTACGTTTCTCATGTGAAATGGGCTATCAGCTGAGAGGATCTGCTGAACGAACATGCCTACTTAATGGCTCCTGGTCAGGTGTACAGCCTGTGTGTGAAGGTAGGTATTAATACCATCCACATTTGTGACAACATTGAATGACATTTGCTAATGATATTTTATTCTTTAATTAAAAAGAAATTCTGTTCCAGAAACACATTTTCATATTGCACTGTAGAAATCTCAGATGTATGAAGCTGAAACATAACCATTTCCTTAATGTATAACTACAAATGCCCAGAAGATATGGAGGCCAATACAAAATATCTGTTCTTTTCTTGATTCAAAAAAGAAAAGGGCAGGAAGATAATAGTTTCCTGTGATTAATAAACCAGAGGCAAAACAAAGGCACAGATCTGTCAGAAATTTCGGAATGAGCTTTATTCTCTCCAGTGACTGTATTGGGTGGAGTGGAACAAGCAGTGAAAGCTATCTGAATCCACAATTGGAAAAAAACAAACAAAAAACCACAATCAACCAACCAACCAAAACCAAACAAACCCACAAATTCAAATAAAATGATCATATTAACAAAGAGAAATAAGTTATAAGAACATACCTATTAAACATTTTCTTATTAATAGTAAAACTTACTACAGCTTTTTTAAAAGATGGGCTACTGACCTAGCTGGCTTTGCTTTTATTTAGTCACCTATCATGGCATATTGATTTTTCTAAACTTTTCTTCACAGCTGTATCTTGTGGGAACCCTGGGACCCCAGCCAATGGTATGATAATATACACCGATGGAATATTATTCTCCAGCTCAGTCATTTATGCCTGCTGGGAAGGTTACAAAACTTCAGGGCTGACTACTAGACATTGTACTGCTAATGGGACATGGACTGGCACTGCTCCAGACTGCACAGGTCAGAAATAAACTTTATTCCTCTAAAGCTTTAAAATAATAAGTCATCCAGCCTTCCTAATCAAAATTATTATTTTATGCGATAAAATAACGCTTTTTCTCCTGTCATCTGTCTTGTAATACATTAATACTCTATATGTCTAAAGTAGATGCCCTTTCTATACATGCTAGATGTTTTTGGAACTATCTTTTTAAGATGGATACATAGGTAATTTTTCTTTATTTGTTTACCTCGTTAATGTCAATATAGAAAATAGAACATTATTCCTAAGAATACGTGTTCCTCTAGAGGTTCCCTTAGTTGTGGTGGGTTTGGTTTTTTGGGTTTTGTGTGTTTCTGGGTTTCAGTGCCTTTAGTTATTAAAACAAAAAAAAAAAAAAAAAAAAAAAAAAAAAGTCAAAACATTCTCTTGCAAAATTAACATGGAAATGTAACTAAGTTATTTAGATAAGTACTTCTGTAAAATTTGTATTTATTTTGCACATATGCTGTGGTAAAATTTCAGTCAGAATAGCAACATTAATGACTACAGTAGAACAAAATTACTCTGCAATGAAGATTGTCAGAATGCTCCATGTATAGAGTATGAAAGTTCTCATAGTTCTAAATTAGATTTTGCCTAATCGGGCACATTACTGTCCCAGTATTTATCGTGAGTCAAATGAGTCAGCTCTGACCAATAACCACTCTGCTAAGGACCAAGAATCAGAGAACAGCAAGACTGGGCTACTCTATCAGGGAAAGAGAGTAGGGAGTGCTGCAAGACCAGCAGGGCCAGTGACAAGGCCAGCCTGATAGTACGTCAGCACAGGGATACAACAACAACAACAAGAGGAATTTCATAACTTTGCTGGAATTGCATTGCACCATCAACATGAGGTGTAATGTGACAAAGATCCCAGTATAAAGGAAGGAAAAAATCCTATCAGAACTGCCACCAACAGAACAGTCTGAAGTAGTATTAGAGTGTACCAGCTTAAGCTAGTGTATTTAAGGAACACTATATTTGGCCCATGCTATTGCAATGCCTCAAACTTATGACTTTTTAGCTAAAATTATATTTTTGATTTTGTGTGAAATATATTGATCAAAAATTGTCTTGTTTTGTATACTAAAGAGAAAGGACATTAGTTCGATGTTTCATTACATGTTTATTGAAAAAATACCCTTTTTTTTTCCTTTTCCTAACTAGTGATCAGCTGTGGAGATCCAGGTGCATTAGCAAATGGCATTCAGTTTGGAAGTGATTTTACCTTTAATAAGACAGTCAGCTATCAGTGCAATCCAGGATACCTGATGGAGCCTCCCGGTTCATCTACGATGCGTTGTATAAAAGATAGCACATGGAACCAGAGTAAACCAATTTGCAAAGGTGTGCTTTCAGACTTGAATATTTTACAAATATTGTTTTGATACTATATGTGAAATTCACTAATCAGTGGATTTATTTATATAAAAAAAAAAAAAAGTCAAAACATTCTCTGGGAAAATTAACATGGAAATTTAACTATAAGTTCTTGTGTAAAATTTGTATTTATTTTGCACATATGCTATGGTAAAATATCAGTCAGAATAGCAACATTAATGACTAGAGTAGAACAAAATCACAAAATCACTCTGCAATGAAGATTGTCAGAATGCTCCATTTAAAATGCTAGGAATGAAGTACTCATTTTCCTTTTGGGGCCCTTTATCTTGGATTAGATGGCCAAAATTCTGTGAAGGGATTTTGCAAACCAAACTTTCTATAAAAGATTCCCTTTCTGCAGCAGTCATCATAAATATCCAAAAAAGGTGCTTCACAAATATCTAATTACAAGTACTAACATAAAGGTCATAACGGAGATAAGACTGAAAGACAAATGAGGCAGCCTGGTCAAAATTGTTAGCACCACTACAGCAGCTCAGAGACTAAATTTAACAGTATCTTCTGCTTATGAAAGGCCTAGACTGCCAACTCGCTTAGCACCTCTTTAAAGTGATGCCTAAGTCTAACCTATTAATTAAATTTTGTCATGTAGATTCGACAGACTACATTTTCTGTTGTAAAAACACCAAGTGATTTTATGATAGTCCTTTTTGCTGAAAGAACTGAGGTGTAAATGTAATCTGTGTCATTCCAGATCTTGGGCACACTTAGAGAAGCTGGAAAAAAATCAGAATACTTTTAAAGAGTCTTAGCCACTACTTACCAGTAAAGTCAATGTCCATTATGTGCTGAAAGCCTTAGAAAATGAGCAGATAAATGAATAAAGTTGTATTAAAGGCTTTAAGTAGCGCTGCAAAAATAGTTTAAAATAAAATGAAAATATTTATATTCATAGAATCATAGAAACATATTTATTGAAATAAATAATATTTACTGAAAACTTTCCTCTAGCTGAGTAGCCTGTTGCCAACAATGATCAATAATGAATATTCAGGGAAAAGATTCAAAACTAGGTAAGCTATATACTCTTCCAGCTTCCAGCAACCTAGACCTCAGGGACTTCCTAAACCTAGAGATGGTATTTTTGTATTTAAATCGTTTTTCTGCCTATTAGAGGCTGCTTTGTCAACAAAAGAATGCTTTGTTGGAACTGAACAGCATGAATTTTTTATTTTTTTTTAGTTTCAAAAGTGTGGGTAGATATTATGTTGCATTCTCCTGATTCTTATAAAGTCTTGAAATTGTAACTTTTTGTTTGTTTGTTTGTTTGTGTTTGTTTTTGGTTTTTTTTTTTTTGTTTTTGTGATACAGCTATTACCTGTGGCCCCCCTCCACCAGTTCTCTATGGGAAAGTGGAAGGATCTGATTATCGGTGGGGGGCCAGTGTGAGTTACAGCTGTGCAGAAGGCTATCAGCTATCTAAAACAGCTATTCTCTCCTGTGAAGGCCGAGGAACTTGGCGGGGAGACATTCCTCAATGTTTGCGTAAGTTTTCGGGGTACCTTTGTGTTGGACCAATTCTATAGTCAATTCTCTTGGGGCACAGTCAGTTTCTCACAGTTTAAAAACATCTCAACTATATCACATAATATATGGATTACTGCAGGCTTCTCTCAAACATATCTTACGAAATCGAGTGGCTGTACCTGTTTAAGGCCATGGTTTTCTTCCTTTCCCCAAAATTTCCATTTGTTATTACCTAATTGGATCCATCACCATTTACCTTACTGATAATATTTTTGCATGTTTTGAATTTCACTTTTGATAAGCATGATTAAAATTTTCTCTTATACTTTTCCTTTTTTCCTCCCTGTTTCCATTTCAATTCACAGGTGAAAACAAAGATCCTAACCCTTAAACTCATAGCCTTGCTCTCCTTTCTAAATTCTTTTTGCTTTCATGAAGTACATAATCTCATATCTTGTTTGTATTTGTTTTTCAGCTTCTTCTAAATCTGTCAACTCACCATTTTCAGTGCTTGAAATCTTGTCAGGACTCTGACAAACATTTTTTCTTTTACTTAATTAGGGTAAAATTTTCCATCCTACTCATCTTAGGGTGACTGATGTGAAAATTGGATAAATTTTTAAGCACTACAGTATAGCATTGTCTACTCTGAGATTACTTTGTCATCCAAATCTAATCAGCATTTAAGTGTCTCAATTAAAAGGTCTATTTTTCCAGGTTAACTTTAATGCTTATAATAACCATAACAGTGACAATCAATTTTAAATTGCTGTCCAGAATTCGTCTAAGCTACAATCCTACACAGATAAATGAACAGCATTTGCACTCACATTCAGTATGCTTGACTTGCACATAAAACAATGCAGAATACTTTACTTGAATTATGTACAGTTTTTAATAAGTTTTTCTTTTTCTTTTTTTTATTTATTAGCTGTGTTTTGTGGTGATCCTGGTACTCCAGCAGAAGGACGCCTCAATGGAAAAAGTTTCACCTACAGATCTGAAGTTAGCTTTCAGTGCAGACCCCCTTTTATTCTAATAGGCTCTTCAAGAAGATTCTGTCAAGCAGATGGTACTTGGAGTGGAATTCAGCCAACATGTATTGGTAATAACTACCACTACTTGTGCCACTTCTACTGAGAATGTGCTTGATAAACTATTACATTATCTTAAATCTAGCAATTAGCTTTCCAAATATAGAAAACGTCTGTGCAATATAAAAAGAACTAGTTAAATAAGGTTACATTTTGAGCATAAAAAATTGAGGATAAACACAATCACATATGAAGTAATTTGTAAATTTACGTGATTGCTTGTCTGCTGGAAATGCAGAATGTTAATAAGTGCAAGCACATAAATTTGTTCCATCTATTTTTAGAATCTTTTAGATACACAGAAGACTTTGACAGATTAAAGACCACATTCTGTCACTGGAGAGTTAAAGGCATTTGTCAAAATCAATCCTAAATCAAAAAGGATTTTGGACTTTTAGAAAGTGGCTTGTACAGCTCAAAAGGATGAAGCGTGCTGGGTCTGATCTCTTGAAATTCTGATAAACTGCCAAGTACTATCAGTTCCTCTTAGACTGTTGTGCAACTGATAGGCTTTTAGCATGTTAGGTAGTCAGATTAACTGAGAGAAATACTGGTCACCTGTAAAATTGGCATCAGAATTTGATCCAATTTGGGGTGATCTTTCTAATCAAACACATTCAGATATAGACTGCAGCCCATTTATATATTTTACTCTGACTGAGACATTGTCTATATGGAAGAGCTTGGGTGGGTGCCCTGGGAAAAGGTGGTAAGTTTAATTATTGAAAGCAGCCTGTATTTCTAAATTAAGACATTAACCCTCAATATAAGTCTTTGATATGAAATCAAAACTCATTCTGCCTGTATTTTTTATTTACTGGGCAATCCATACTTCATCTGTGTTTTGTAACAGAGACAAAAAGGTTTCAAAAGCTGAATCTCAAGCCTACTGTGAAATTTTAAAATGTCATTATGACATTTCTATTTATATATTGCATAAGATAATATATTAAGAGTTATATTCTGGTGACATACCATTTTGTGGGGGGACTGTTTTTTCATTCTTCAGCAATGAGTGAGGTAGTAGTCTATTTGAAAGTTTGGTTTCCTTGGTTACTTGCTACAAGAAGGCAGATTGGGTTTGGGTTTTTTTTGTTGTTGTTTTTTGTTTGGTTGGTTTTCATTTGTTTTGGTTCATTTGTTTTTGTGGGGGTTTTTTTTGTTTGATTTTTTTTTTTTTTTTTTTTTTTAGAAATCTAAATCAGTAAACTGTTCATTAGAAAGAAGAAAAAAGATTTCCCTATATGTCCATTCTGCATTGTGAATAGCGGGACATACTATGTATTCAAAAAGGTTTAAAAGGATAAGCTTCACAAAAAATAATGCAATCCTAAATCTATAAAGTCTACACCACCAAAGATACCTGTAAAGAAATACCCTTAAATAATGGCAATGTATTGAAACAGTGTACTGTGATCTATCCTGGAAATTTAGTTGCAAGTACAAATGTAATGCACATAAATACACACATTTCATTAAAAATTCAGTTCTTGTCATCGCTAGACAATGATTAAATGACCTAACCTTTGCAAACGGTTTTAGAGTTGTTCTTTCCATAGTATAATAATAACTGTTGTGTTTCACATTTTACATTAGATCCGGCTCACAATACATGTACAGACCCTGGTACTCCACACTTTGGAATACAAAACAGTTCCAGAGGTTATGAGGTAATTCTTTCTTTTATTTATTAGCTTTCTAAAATGAAGATGCATTTAATAATTACAAATACATTAAATTATCTGTAGGCTTAAGTGTCTGATGTAAATTGTAGGAAATTCCTACTACTTTTTAATGAATCTCCTGCTTCATTCTAAGCTTTTTTTTTTTTTTTTTTTTTTTTTAAACGTGTAGCTTAAAGAAAGAACTCCTAACCTTGCAATATATCATGTGTTAAATCCTTTAGGAGGCTGCAGTGAGGAGGACTATTTATAAATTGATTACCTAATATGATACGACATGATATAATTACTTTTCTTTATGATCATAATTCTTTCATACATTGATGAATAGTCAGTAAGTAACCTAACAACCAAGGACCTGCCTGATCCAAAGGCCATATAGTCCTTGACAAAAAAAGTCAGTAAGTGGCTTTACTAAATTAGCAATTCACGTTACATTTTATTCAGTCAGAGAAGATGAAACTATTCTATGTGTTGGATCCAGGTTCTGTGTGATGAATGTCCTTTCTATAATTTCCAGATTCCTCATAGCTTATTAGTTTACCAAGTGACATTCAGAAAAGTGACTGAAAAAATGAAAGTAGATGCAACAGTGCCCAATCCACAATCACTATATAGATTGATTAACCTCATGTGAATAGGTATAAATATTTGTGATTAGATTCTATAGTAGGCTATGTTTGGGTTTCCTGCTTATTTCCAAACATAGGGCAGTATGCCACGTGGTATTACGATCAAGTTAGTAGAACTTTTTCAAAAAATTATTTCTGTAAGTTCGTGTGATTATTTGTACCTTCCCTCTCCTGCAGTTGTGCTGTCTGTCTTTGCTGTGCAGTTGCCTGTCTATTGTCTCATCTTGACCCTGTACCTCTTTCCATCATCACTTCAAAAACAACTCTAATCTTTGCACCTAATTTGATTTTTTTTTTTTTTTTAAATATCCTCCTTTTATCTGCCTCCCAAGTTGTCTTTAATACCAGACTTGTACTGGACTGTTCTAATTTCTGTTGAACATGAAGGCTAATTTTCGCTACTCACTGACCTCTAGATTATATAGTAGGTCTTCATCTGTTCTGTATTTCACATTTCTCAAGTATGTGCTTTCACTCTCAGATCACTATCTGGTACAAGATTAAGACTTCTCTCCAATTACTGGTGAAGTAGATTATATATATATATGTGTATATATATATGTGTGTGATTAGTGGGCCTTTCTGTTTGTGACTGTTAGGAATGCCTCCAATGTTTTTCATCTAAGTGTTATACAAACAGTATACTACTTTTATTTTTACTTTCACCTGTAAAATGAGAAAGAAATATAGCTCTGAACCTAGACATTATTTGTTTGCTTAGACTTTTTGATCAGTAAGGAAGGATCTGCAGCTCATCATTACTTACTGATACCAAAACTGGCAATTTTACAAGAAGCAAGACAACTTAGAGTCCAGACCAGGCACAACCTGTTCTAGTCTCTACTACAGATATGGTGTATGTCCTTGGCAAGCTAGAGAGATTAATATGTTTTAAAAAAGTAATGAAGAGATAAGTCATATCTGTAATTTGACCTTTAAATGTACCAATGAATTTCCCAAGCCATTTTAGGAAGTTCTCATGTTCCCTTTGCTGAATGTCTATTGTGTTAATCTGTTTTTATGTAACTGTGTGTATAGTTAACAGGTGGACACATTTGAAGATAACTGCCCATTTTTAATGTTCATTGAAGTCCTACTATGACATGTGTAGAGCTATCAGCATTTATATACCTGGAAGCTATTTTATTAAAGTGTGTTGATCACTACTTATTTGCAACTTACTTGCATTTGTCCATGTGAAATGTTACATTATTAATGTCACATAATTTCAAACTATATTAATTTTTGTGGTTTTGTTTTGTTTTCATTTCTTTCTATCATATTTATTGCCAGAATGTTTTATTCAAAAGGAAAGCAATACTTTACTGATCATCCCTGTATCCTTAAATACCTGGACCTAGAGTTGTATTCCACTTTTGTCAATACCATCAATAAGTCTGTTTTACTAGAATTTCCACACAATATCCCTTATATTATGAAAATTCTTCATCGCATGCTATTTTGTATCCAGTTTTCATGCTTTTCTTTTCTCAGTGGAAGTCTAAAGAAAGTTTTCTCAGTTAGTTCACATTTTCTTGTGACAAAGGTCATATCACAGTTGACCATAGGAAAACTTCCCATAACATCACTCTGCTAATTAAACATCTCAAGTAAAACAGGTAGTTTATAGTAACAAATGCAGCGTAAGGTAACTGTGGCAGAGAGTTTTCTCCAGTGAATTTATTTGTAGATGGAATAGTTCTTCACAGTTTTTAGTTTTCCTTTTTCCTCTTAAAAAAAAGTTTTTAGTCAAGGCACACAATGAGAAACCTTTGAAACAGACTTTATGATCAAGTTCTATTGAAATATATGCAGTAGAGGTACAAGAAAGAGAGACATCTCAGTCATTTAGTTTGCTTCTGGCAGACTGACAAACTTATAAGCTGCAATGTATGTGTCATTCTTTTCCATGTGCCAGCCTTGTCAATATTTCTCCACTTATTGCTTTCAAATAAGGCTACTCAAACTTTTAATCACATTAAAAAAAAAAAAATAGAAGCTGTAAAAAGAGGACATATTTATTTTTGAAAAAATCTCTCTAGTAGCTTATTACTGTCTTGATATCTGACTACATGTAATGGATCTTTTATCTGCTGTTTTGTTTTGGTCCTTAGGTTGGAAGCACAGTCTTTTTCAGATGCAGAAAAGGTTATCATATTCAAGGATCTACCACCCGTTCTTGTCTTGCTAATTTAACTTGGAGTGGCATACAATCTGAATGCATTCGTATGTATGGTTTCTTATCTAATATTGTGCAATTTTAAGAGAGTCACAAAGTGATGCATGTGGAAATGCATAGTAAAAGACGTGCTACAATAAAGTAAGCTTTGTTTAAAAGAGTATTTTTAAATGTTTTTTTTTTTTTTTTCCTATTCTAAAATCAAAGATGTGTTTCAGGTATTAGTTTGAAGTAAGATTTTTCATATTTTTATGAGGTTCACAGTAATTCTCTCAGTTTTACTCAAAAACTCTATCGTAATTCATCCACTCAATTGGCTGATTTAAACTAATCTAGGGGTTTTGTGTGTCTTGGATCAATAGAGAACAGAACGTGGCCCAAAATATGCATGGGGCTATTTTGTTGGCTAGTATTTTGTGATTCATAAACTAGTACTCAACAAAATTCAGCTTTTCTGGGCTAGGTATGGGTATGCAAATGATTAGTGTATTTATAGCTCTCTATCGGTTGGAGAATATCAATTAACTATTTTATTAAAATACACTGATCAAGTTAAAAGTAATTCGTTAGAATGACCTTAGATTCTTACCCTGTTTCAAATTACCATATTTGGATTGTTATAAATGAACACCATGGAGCACAGAGAAAGATGCATACTGAGCAACCATATCTGTTATAATCAATGTACTATGACAAAGTCTTCCTATGGAACCTTTATTTCAATTGAATTTCAATTGAATTTTATAATGAATTATTTTAGCACAATAACCTCTCCATAATTGTCAAGGCTCTTTAAAACATTGAATGGAAGCAATGCTTGAAGCTGTGAAAGTGCAATAATTCACAAGACCAATGACTGCACCATGTATAATGGCACGTGCTTCACTTTAACTCGTTGTCATTTGCTATCATGATTTAATTTTGGTGTATTGTTTAAAAATATGTGATAGTATAATTTCCATCTTCTCACAGTACTAAAACTATACAGTCTGATACTTTTACAAGTAATAGCTATTTGACATTTCTTAAAAGGTGTACAAAATTTACTTAAGGAAAGGGAAAAGATTGGCATGCATTTATTTCAAAGTACCTACTCTAAACGTATGGAAACTGTTTAACACCACTTTTCCTAACTCTAAAAAACCCTTTTCAGCTCATGGTTGCAGGCAGCCAGAGACGCCACCACATGTAGATGTGAAAGCAATCGATCTCCCTACTTTAGGATACACTTTGGTGTATACCTGTCAACCAGGATTTTTTCTCGCTGGTGGATCAGAGCATCGAACGTGTAAACCAGATATGAAATGGACAGGAAAATCACCAATTTGTAAAAGTAAGTCATTACTCAAGTGACATGTTGGGCCCTACTTGGTTGGATTTCATTTTCCATGACACTTTTATTTTATATAGGATTTTAATTAGGATTTTTAATTAGGATTTTATATAGGATTTTAAATACGATTATTTTTTTTCCACTCAGCCCTTAAAGACACATATGACATGACAGCTTCTACTTTATGAAAAAGTGAGCATAACATCTAGAACTCATGGAGGAAAATATGAGGATATGTATATGTAAATGCACAGGCACAGATACATAAGTTTACCCCTAACAACAGCAAACAAAACTTAAACAATATAAAACATTACTTTTAACTGTATTTATCTTTATGTCACACTTTTAAAGAGTATTTCAATATGTTCAGTGTTTAATGTATGAAAAAGTTATTTCAGAGCTTGGCTTTTAGATTCATTCAAGTATTTTTTCTTGTCTAAGAAAATCTTCTAAAATAAAGATGAAAATAAAAGAAAAAGTCTTTGCATCAGATTCCACTTTTACTTATATCAATGTAAATTTCATATAGTTCTGCTAGAGTAACTCTAAGTATATAGTTATGAGGGCTAAATATGATCTTCACGTGTGAATAAACATGGCTATAAGTTCCCAATTCAGAAAAATTTTAAAAATATATATTTAGAATATGAGTAAAATAAAAAATAGGCAGATGCCATGGGAAAAATGTTTGCAACTTGATTTTTAATTATAATATGTCAAAGAACCTTAAATCAGTTTGACGTTTGAACAGTATTTTATTTTTCATGAATATATGGGTAGACATCTTTGTTTCAAAATTGTCAGGACATGATCTACACAGAAAAATGTATCTTATTATTCTAATTCCATAAAGAGTGTTTTTTCATGGGTTCTATGTAATTAATAATTTGCCATAAACAATATTTTATGATTTTGTTACTTTTCTAAAAAATAAATATAAAATACAATCAGTTTTTAGTAAGCAAGAATTCTTTTTTTTTTTATTGGATTACAGTCTGCAGGTATAATTCTCCTTCAGTGCCCCACACTTTTTGTGCTTTCTGAGCACTTGATCAGTCTAATCAGTGATTTTTTCCTCCTAAAGAAAAACCAAACAAACAATCAAAAAACCAAAAACATTCAAGATCAGATCTTCCTATGGGACATTAGACTTTTTGATATGAGGCCAGCTAATGATATGAGGCCAAAACTTGACCTAGGATCAATGGACATAACTCTGCTGAGTATGCCAAATATATAGGAAATGACACCAGCTGTGATCCTTTCCCATGATATCTGATCCTGACATCTTAATCCAGCTATCTGGCTTTTGCTGCTTTGCTTCATAAATGTATAAATCTCTTTACTATATTTGATATACTACTATTCATAATTAGATATAGTATTCGTCCCCTCTATAAGGCTCTCTTTTATAGCACTGGGATTGATATAAAAATGTTAGGCCTAAATGTGTTAAATACTTGGCTAGCAACTCAGCTTTCCACAGTAAAAATATTGTTTACCTAAATTATTCTCTGGTAGTTTTCTGTAAGTGTATAGGTTTGAATGTTTAAAGTATTCAAGACCAGCTATTTCTGTTTTAAATATGGCTCTATTGGATAATAAATGATTGCATCCATCAGGAATTGTTTTAACATTCTATTAAAAAAAAATAAAACAAATATGTTCATGAAAGTGATAATTTGTCTTTTTACTTGTAGGTAAAGGAGTGAGAGAAGTTAATGAAACAATAACTAAAACTCCAGGTTTGTATACAAGAAGAGTTTTAGATCTAAATAAATTAAATTGATTTACATCCTAGACTTTTACGGATAATAAAACTATTGCCAATATCGAAATTAAATATTTATTACTTATTTCATAGGGATATAAATGTTGAGGTCTTTCATAATAACAGATGCCATGTAAAACCTATTATACAAAATTGTTTTCCAAACAACATTTTTTTTAATTTCTATGGTGCCAATTTTGTGAATAGCACAAAACACCCTGCCAAGCCAGAAAGATAAAGCATATATATACACAAAAACCAGATTTGATGTAGTGTATCAGAGAGATTGCTATAATGGAGAGCCTTATAATGACTGTAGTCTATAATAGCAGGGACTGGGTTCAGTCAAGTTCTGCCCTTTACTTTGCAAGTGTTATAAGAAACCACACACACACAAACAAACAAAGGAACAAAACAATTTTGGAAAATTTGTTGGCCTTAATTTCATGGACACTCTCAAGATAGTCTAAGATAGGGTTTCCTAAACTGTGCAGACCACCAGCAGCAGGCAAATATTACTACCGCTTTTCTGTGTCTCATCATTAACATGTTAACCTTTTATTCCTGTCAGTGACAAAATAGACAAATACATCTGAGAAATCCTTGATGTAGATCTTTCTAGGTTCAATCATTTTCAGAAAATGAAAGGCCTAGGGTTTTTTTTATTGACTTATTTAACAATGAGCAGAGTTTTCACCAAATAAATGAGCTTGCAACTCTGTATTCTGAATTGTAGCAAGCTGCAGGGAAAATAAGATTAATGGCTCACAGTCATGACAGTTCACAGAAGGACTCTATAGAGTACGTGGAATAAAAAGGTATTTCTGTTAATAATTAACCTTCCTAGTGAGTTTATTAGTGAGAATGTCAGGTGAAACGACAAATGAATTCTTCTCAAATGCGTTACTTCTACAGACTCACAATAAAGCAGGCTATAATGTTCATTCATTATGATTAATATACAGTCTTTGTTTATTGGAGGATTCACCTCACTGAACACTAAAGGCATGCATTAATCTGCTACCGCACAGATTTTGAAGTTCCAATGCCAAATTAAAATACAGACCAAGTCTCCAAATTTATTTACTATGCAAAGCATCAGTATCAATTCACATGTATATTGTCCCTTACAACTACTTCTGATAAATACGTAGTATTTGAAAGGCATTACAAAAAAAGAAAAAAAAAAAAAAGAAATATTGTGATTGAAAATTATGTTACCATTTACTGCAGAGTGACAATAAACCATGGAAGATGCTCTCTGTTAAACCACCACCCTCTCCACTAGGAGAGGTAATAGGAGGATAAGGGAGAGAGACTTACAAGTTGAAAAAGTTAAAAATGCTTTACTAATGCTACTAATAATTACAGAAAATAATACAAAATATACAAATCCACTCTTGAATTTCCCAGGGTAGTGCAGCATTGCCCACGTGAAGCTGGCATTGCTCCAGCAGCTGCAGGGCAGGCACCTGGATGTCCTGGGCTGGACTCCACAATAAACCAGAACTGGATTCAGGGATGCAGGGTCTGGAACCTGGCCTTGGATCACAGACACAACAGGCAGGGTCCTCTTCAGATGCCAGCCATGGTCGAAGAGAGTGAGACCTTCCTCTCCCACTTTCATAGGGTATAGGACATGTATGGGATGGAATACAATTTCAGTCACCTGTTCTGTCTGCCCTCCTTGCAAATACACCCCTTTCACTTATGGGATGTGTGAAATTTATCAGTAACCTTGGCTGCCATAGCAATAAGTCTAAACCTGGGCCTCTTCTGCATACCGTTGCTACCGTTATCAGCTCCGGAGTGAAAAGTGTCTGAAAACTTGCAGCAAAATTCAGAAAAATGCAGTTACTTAGAAGAACTTAGCTGAAAGAAAAAATCACTAAAAGAGAACTGGTCTTGTTTTAAACAAAACCAGAATAAATTGCAATAATGGTAAGGAGAAAACTGAAAATGTCTTAGTGAATGACAGTAATTAACAAGGAAAGGTTTTAACATGTTTTTAAAAAACATGTCTGCACTATTATTATGTATTTGAAAAATACGAATTCTCTTTAGTATTGAATACTATGTATTTTGGAGTATTTTCTTTACCTTGTTATCTCAGCTTTTGGTAGAATTCCATTTGGTGCTATCTGTATTTTAAAGGAGATGAAGCTAATATTGCTAAGCTAAAATTTTTGTGACAGAATAGATTCATGTTCTGATTTCCCTCCTTTGGATATCTGAGTACAGATTATGTTTATTATTGTTTAGTAAATTGATTTTTTTTTGGCCAGAATTGATGTTTTCATAAGCAATAGTAGCTCACTTTTACAGTACGGTGTATTGTAATACAAATAACTCTTATAATACCCAAGAGAAGTTTAAGAACTACAATATGGTGTTTGATTCCCATAGTTCTCACTACTTTGTATAGTCTTTGCAAAAATATTTAGGAAGCTTTTTAATAGAGTAGCCATGATTTTCCCCATTTGTCACATTCTGAGATGAATCCACATTTGATATAATATTAGTGTAATAATACCCAGTTAATTTTTCTCATTCTGCATATGCCCACAGTGGGTGGGTAAGGCAGGGACATTGCAAGGACTAGACAGAACTGGGTCAGAGCTACATCGATTCCTCAGCAGCATCCATGGGACTGCACGACTTGCATTTTAACCTTTTACAAAAACATGACTGGGGAAGCAGAAATACATGTTGCTATTTTCTTCCCCTACTGATGCTATGCATCTGCAGCAAGTGCAAATTCTGTAAATACCAAGTCAATAGTACTATTTTGTAAAGGTTATCAGCTATTAATGACAGTTAGAATTGAGAGAAACTAGATACTGAAGATGTTGAAGATGACAAAAGAAGTATGGTCTGTGCTCCTTTATAGGAGTCTTACAAACTCCCTGTCAGGTTCATGCCGTAATAATAGATGGTCACCTTCATAATAACTTCAGATGCACAATTTTAATTAAAAGCAAAGACAATAAAAATATTTTAATACATTTTTAATATATTTTTAGAATGCCAGGTTTTGAATTTTCTTTATGCCACTATTGTAGCAAAGAAACGAGCAATATGTCAGAAAAAGAATCTGAAAGACCCTTTACAGGATTCTCGTATTTGCAGAAAATACTTGAGTTCTAAGGACTGTGAGATACCAATTGAAATTTAATGTCCCAGATTTTTAGTCTTAAGTTGAGGTTACCTGGTGTAAAGCTCCAATCAGACATTTTTTCTTTGGAAAGGGAGTACTTAAGATTCTTTGAAGCTGTTGTACTCAAAGCCATGTATTGGTTTTCCACTCACTTGGTAGTTCAAACTCCAGTGCCAGTGCAAACAACATACTAATCATGTTTTCAAATCATGCCACATTGAGCTTGAATATTTACTTGTGGCTTTTGCACAATTTGAAGGCAAAAGGCACTGAAGAAGTTATTATGCTTCCTCTTTATGAAATCCATACAAATCTCTAGGGGAAGAGTTCACTATTTTTCATAGTCTTGGGGATATTCATGGAAGCACACAAGTTATGACGTATGAGGTTATTTAAGAACATATTGTAATGGGCAAGTGTAGTATATTATAGGCGATTGTATAGAAAAGACATTAGATATATTGTCTTCACTGCTGTAAAATTTTCCTATACTACCTCTTTAGAACAGTGGATTGCTGCTGTAACAGAAAAAGAGCATAAGAATGGCTAGAAAGATTACTACTTCACTGTAGGTTACCTCTTTCTTTGTTTCTTTTTTGCTCACCTCTAGTTCCCTCAGATGTATTTTTTATAAATTCGCTGTGGAAAGGGTTTTATGAATATTTAGGAAAAAGACAGCCTGCTACTCTGACTGTTGATTGGTTCAATACTACAAGTAGCAAAGTGAATGCCACATTCCTTGAGGCATCCAACATCCAACTCAAACTATCAGGTAGGTTGACAATTTGGTGTTTAAAAAGCTGTTATTTTAATTTTTGTCATCTGTTTGGTTTTATTATGTTTTCTACCAAGGACAAAACGAAACAAAAAATTTATGTTTTCACTAAAAAACTTCTTCTGCTTATGTTGCAAAAGGAAAGGTCCTTAGGTAATGGTTTACACAGATTTCACTCAATTTATATACAGACACCCATATCTTTTTCCCCTTCCATTTCAATTAAATATTCAGGTATGGCTTTTTCATCTTAGACTGTTGGACAATATTGACATGTTCAACTCACAGGTAATACTGAAGTGGTAGATGAAGAGTATATAGGCATTTTAAGAACCGTACTATCGAAAAGCTCCATTATTCAATAGTGATATCTGCTTTAAAACAATAAGGTCTTGATAATGACATTTCATAAAATAGACACAGATAATTAAATAAATTAGTGAATTATGCATACCATTTAGTCAACATTGTGTACTTCTTTCTGCAAATTTGACTGTGAAGTTCTGATTTACCCCGTGATCATAGTTATATTTGAAAAGAACATAATCAGCTGTCATACTTTTTGAGGTCAAGAGCTCAGACACAATTTCAGTAGTTGGCTCCCAAATGAAAATTTTCTTTCCCTCCACTATCTTTATTTATTATAGCAATATACTGTTGTGATGTGGGCAAAATGAATTTTTTTCAGCTCAAGGAAATTCCGGGCAATTCTGTATACAGAATTATTGAAATGCTGTATGAAAAGACAAATATTCTTGGCCATTTATATATAAGGTTAAACAGTACAAAACCATCTTTGCACCCTGTTACCAAATAGGATCAGTAAAATAAGATCATGTTATTACAGCACTTGAAATCTTGTTATTTTCCAGATTATTGTATTCTATTATTACAGAACATTTCCTATAAAATTTTTTAGTTCTAAAGCTATATACTTAACTTTGAAACAATCATTCTACAAACTGGTTGAAAAGTTGTTTAAAAGGCACATGTTACCTCCTTTATGTTGATAGGTATTTACAAGAAAGAAGAAGCCCATTTGCTTTTGAAAGTTTATCAGATTAAAGGATCTAGTGGAATTTTTGTAAGCAAGTTTGAAAATGACAACTGGGCACTTGATGGTTATGTAAGTAACCAAACCTCTATGGAAAAAGCTTGCTGAGTTTAAAGTTTGAAATAATTTGTGATTTACTGTATAATTCTAGCCAACCTTTTATATTATAAATATGGAATACAGCACTCTAGATGTCAGTGTAGATATCACAGTTTACTAAGGGGAAGGCAGAGTGAATTGGGGTATTTTGCCATGGTTTTGCCTTCTTTTCTTAGATGAGCAAAAATTTTACCATTAGTAATATTATGAATTTTTTGGGGGGGGGTTTGGTAAATTGTTCCCTGGAATAAAATTACATTTAATCTTGAAGAATAAAAGACTTATTTTACTCTTTTCAGTTCTCCTTTGCACCTTACAATGCTTTCTATGAAATGTAATTTAAAATCTGACAATTCAGTGGGCTTCTATATCCATACACAAATTCAATTATCTGTATGCCAGCTGAAGAATTTTAAAACCTATCAATATATATCAGATATTTTGAAGTCATTGCAAGTGTTATTTTGAAACTTTGAGACTGTTGCAAACTTAAAATGATAAATATCCTATAAGCATAGAGAGTTCACTAATATTTTAAAGGATAAAAGTGAAAATCTGGTATCCATATATCCATTCTAAGTTAAAAAAAAAAAAAAAAAAAAGGGCTAAATATTCTTATTCGTTTCAGAAATCTTTGTTCCTTTTCAACATATTCTAGGTATCATCAGGGATTGAAAGAGGTGTTTTTACCTATCAAGGTGATATACATGGAAAAGACTTTGGAAAATTTATGCTCCAAAGACAAGGTAAATGCATTCATAGACCTTTAACATGTATGATGTTTTTGAGTCTTGCAAGGGTGAATTTAACAACAGCTATCTAGCTGAAGTAGACATGTTAGTTCATGTCGTTGCTATTGTAAAAAACACAGTGAAATACACATATTTGAAATATACATTTCAAATCCCAGTTTAACTTGCTTAACTTGTTACTATCTCATATTTTCTGGGATAGAAACTTAGTATGATGACTACAGGATGCTCTTAAAGAGAATGCTATAGCAGCTGCTTGCTTTTCTGTGAATGTCCTTTTGAAAGTAACGAGTGTCACGCAGTTAAAAAGACATTTTTTGCTCAAATGTATAAATTGTTGTCAGAATCATACTGGAAATTAAACGACAGAATCAACATTGATTTTAATAGTGTCTTTTGGAGAAAGCTTTTTGCTAGTGGGTGTTTTCATGTATATGTATTTAGATAGAATTCTGTTTTGCTGTCAAAAACATGAAATGAGTGACTGAGGTATATATTACAGCTAAGGACACAAGTGCTCCAGCGGCTGGTGAAAAACATTTTACTCATAAAATAATTTTGTCATAAAAACAACAACAAAAAAACCTACTTCTAAAATAATTATTCATAAAGTAGTTTTGGCAAATACTAAGTGTAGACATCTGCATTTCCTGAACCCAAAACTACTGTAGAGTATTCAAAACATGGTATATACACAGCAAAGTGCTGGACTAGGAGGAGGAGGCAGCCTGGCCAATATGTCTGCACTAGGCTGTATCTGCGTTTCATAGATTGCCTTGGTTTTATTAACTTCATTGGTCCCATACACAGTGTCCTTTTAAGTTCTGCCCAATCTCCCTTGTATTTCTTTGCTGTATTAGCTGATGAAATAACAGTTATCCTATGGATATGTTCATCTTGGCCAGCTCTCAAATTGCTGTATATGTTTAGTCACAAGGGATGGAAACTTTACTCTTCAGAGCCTAAGAACTGCCAGTTACTGCAGCTGAGTACAATTTCAGTCTTCAGAATAAACTTTTGTGTGGGATCAATTATTCATCTACCTTTACTTTCACGTAATCCTTATTACTGTAATATCTAAGCTACTTTTTCTTTCTGATTTTAACAAGCACAGTTTAAAAGTAAAACATCAAGATATGTTAAAACATCACTTATTTAGTAGCCTTTGATATCTCAAAACAGTGAGACAAGGCTTTGTTCATTTTGTTTGGGGGGTGTGTGTGTTTTTGTGTTTTATTAAACCAAGCCTTATAAGATGTCCATGGTTTTCCAGCTACCTAATAGTTTAGATCCATGTATTTTAGCAGCGATCTGAATAACTCATTGATGTAATTGAAGAACAAGCAGAATCACAATTCAACAGTTACATCATTCTCCAGTGGATGTATTCTACAGCGGTGGAAAACATCCTCCATATAAATGTTTAGAATTGCAACATGAGAGCTCAGTTTGTATATTCCCAAGGCTAGTAAGGAGAAAAAATGTACAAGTTACACAAGTATTCCTAGGCTGAGGGCCTCTAATCTTCAGCACTGATATCTCAGTGGAGAGCTTGCTACAAATGCAGATACTGTCTCTTTTAGATTTGTTTATGTGCTTGCTAAATAGGCACTGATTTTCTACAGGTTGTTTGTTCTCTATTGAAGGACATACAACTAAAAGGAAACAGCAAATTTCCATCCAACACAGGTGATAATATTTGTCCATGTCCTCTCATATTCAAGGGTAACTTGCTTTGTTTTTACATCTATTCCACTCATGAATATTCGGATGAGGTAATGATTTCATATGTCCTCCAGCTGAAGACTTAAAATATTTCCATTTCTTCAGGAAGTTAAATTATTTGCTGCCTTTACACTAAGCCAGAAATATGCATAAACTATGTATGCACCGGTGCATACATAATATAATATGAAATTCTTCATCTGCAAGCATACTTCAAAGAGCAGCATTTACTGAGAAATACTTCATTAAGTATGAAAGACAAATCTATTTGATGAAGAATTCCCTATCACATATCAGATAAAGACCAGGTTCAGTGGATGTGCTCAGTCTTGGAACTTAATGACATGAAAATAGAAAGAATTTTTTTTCTAAGAACTGTTTATACTTTTTTCAGGAGCAATTCTGTTTGCTTCTAGCCCTAGAGAATAGCTTAAAGGGCAAAGAGATCTCTGTTATCAGTCTACCAAAAGAATTAGAACTGTATCTGAGCCTGCTTAAGGGGCACAAGTTGTGACACCATATTATTTAACCTTTTTGACAAGTAATAAGTCGTTGCCGGAAGCTTTTTGTTTCTTTTATTATGTTTTAATAACTTGGTCTTTAAAGGCTACAAGTCTGCAGCCAGGTTCAGTTTCTGTAGTTCCTAAGTGCCTGTGCCTCACCACTACAATTCCAGAAGATGATTATTCTAAAATCTTGGTTTTCTTCATTCCAATATGGACTGTCATTTAAAAGTGTATGAAAAGGTGACTTTGTAAGAAGAAAAACTTACTTCACCAAATGATTATTTTCCTGTATTTATTTCTTCTGGTGAAATACAATGACCATTTTTCTTTTTTTCCCTCAAAGTAATTTTTTGGCTTAACTAGACTGAGGTAACAAATATGAAATATGAATAATTAATTTGTGACTGTGATATATTAGATCATTGGCTGTGAAATACATGTTGATTTCTTGAAATTGATCAGCCTTAAAAGTGTTGAACATCATGGGACTTGTGAATTTTAAATTTCACTCTATAAATGTGTTATCTCTCCTCTCCAGATCATTTTGCACAACTTTCATCATTCCCAAATAAACTCTCCATCTAGACAGGATACTCACAGCTTCAGAGAACAAAATGATTGTGCATTACCTAATGCACAGATAGCTAGTACTAATGAGCTATGAGACTATATATTAATGTACTCCTCACACCCAGTGAGGTATCCAAAGAGTCTTTTCTATCCAGCAGTTATCAGGCAGGTGAAGAAAATCCAGCCTCTCTTGCTCCTTAGAAGCTGCTGAGTTGCTTTCTCTTTAGTATTTTTTCTCTTAAATCCCTGACCTGCTAACAATCCTTGTCTCAGGAATTAGTCTTCTGCATGTAATTCTACTTTTCTTGTCTTGCATGGCTTTTGCTTTTACACTTTCTCCCAGTTCGACAGCATTTCTCGGTGAAACTGAGCCATGCTGTACTGAAGGAGACAGCTGAAACCAAGGGCTAGGGGTCAGAGGAGAAACAAAGGAAATGCTAAATGAATATTTTCTTACAATAAAGTATTATTTTCTAGGATGTATAGAGGAGAAAACTCAGTAGCCAACTAAGTTGGAACAAGTACATTGCTTGTGCAATAATGATTTCACTGTGTATTATCAGAATTTGAACTTCACCTGACCACTGCTATTTTTAGGAGGCTAAAGAAACCCATTATTCTCTCAAATGTTTTAAAAAACATTTAATCTTACTCAATATCCCTCTATTAAACAACATGTTTGCTAGTGACAAAGTATGTCCTTTTTAATGAAAAGAAAAACATACTATCTTTTGTATTTGTTTTTTGGTGGTTTTTTGTTTGTTTGTTTGTTTTTTGTTTTTGGTTTTTTTTGTTTTGTTTTTGTTTTGTTTTTTTCATCTATTAGTATGCAGATATTTCCACTTTTCTGGTTTTAGCTGTGGTGCAATCAATACCTAAATTAGAGCAGTGTAATATGTTTTCCCATTTCTCATCATGATAATTCTGTCAGAAGAAATACAAAGCACATATCAAGATATGTTTAATCACAAACAGTTCTGAAAAGGATGGTAATAAGTAGACTAGACTGTCTTGAAGTTATATTGATTCTCATACATGAATAAAATCCAAATTATCGAGAATTGCAGCAAAGTTTCTCTTCCATAATGAAAAGCACACCACTGCATAGTCTGAAACCGGTCAACATTTCTCCAATGCCAATTAAAGGTTGAAAATTTCAAGCTTGATTAGCCTAAATGTGGTACTTTAAAAACTGTAGAGATATAGAATATTCCATTACCTCAAATAGGAGTTCTGAATAATTATTAAGTATGGGTCAATTAACAGAGATAACTTAAAAAGAAATTATCCAAATGTAAGTTTGTGTGTAGTTTTACATGTTCAGTTACACACACATACAAAAATTAAATTTTCAAAAAATTCCATAACAAAGCTTGCTTATTATGAATTTCAAACTATTGTTTTATTTTTGTTGAGTTCTCATATTTTATAATTTTTTTGATGCTTCTACATTAAAATGTATCTATCATGCGCCATGATAATAGCTTTGAAACATAAATTAAGAGTCTATTAATCAGACACTTTCTGTTTATTTTTATACTTGGTTAGAATTTTAAGTAAGAGTTGGAATAATAATTCTAAGTTTTTGTTGATATAAGCTGACTGCAATGAATTTGATCATTACCATTTTTTTATTAATTATTCCAAATAATTGCAAAAACAGCTGGGAATTGTGATAGTCAAGGATTAAGACAGTGATAACTGCATGCAGTTTTTTAAACTTCTGTCACTTCTAATAACCGGTAAAAATTCAAAAGGATCATTTAAATTAACATTTCTTAAGTGTTTAGTAACTATGGTAATTATTTGATTCTGTCTTTAGTTTCGATTGGTTGAGGAATGTGTAGTACATGTGCAATACAACACAAATACATAAAATTATGCCAACAGCCCTTCCACACCTTGAGTATTGGGACAAATATTGGATTACTAAAGTCCAAAGATTTGTATAATACACTGGTTCTACTTTAAAACAGTTCAGTGTTAATTAAGATACTCAACAGGATCCCAAGTACCACAGTAGCAGATTTATTAATTTGAAGAGGTTAGACTTCACCCTTTCTGCAGAGTACTATACAGGAGCATGAAATACAACAGAAGATTAAAGGCAGTGAAAAGACTGAAGGACAGTATTTTGCCATGTTTAGTGATCAAATCTGGCAATTCTGAAATTCCTAGGTCAGCTGTCTTCATTTTAAAGGGAGCTTAATTACTTCCTAGAATGTAGTACATTTTGTAAAATGAATTATAATATTAGCAATCAAAACATGTAAGTTTTAAACATATCTAACAGAAAAAGAAAAAAAAAAATCTTAGAATCATAGAATCATTTTGGTTGGAAGAGACCAACCACTAACCTAACACTCACTAAACCATATCCCTAAGAACCTCATGTAGGCTTCTTTTAAACACTTCCAGGGATGGTAATTCAACCACTTCCTTCATTCCTCTTTTGCACTGAGCTTGAAGTTCAGGAAATCATAGGAGAATTGTTTGCTTCTGTCATAGTATTGCAACTCTTTAAGATATTTTAGTAGATTGCTGAAAGCAGCACAGTGGCTGTGTCTGCCGTGCAACTGGTCTGTGACAGAGGCCTAAAAAGACTAACTGATGCTGTTGCAATCAATGAGATAGCTGTGATATTTGAGACAGTGCATACTGGTAGGTTGGAACATTTCTGAGTGGTAAGCACCAGTGTCTTATATTCTTCTCTGCTAACATCAGCAGAAATATTCCAGAATAGTACACCCAAATATGTGTTCCAGCACCACCTTCACTGTATTTTCCCTCTGTCCTGGTCTCTCCTTCTTGGATAGGATCTATATATTGCTCTCTGAAGAGCTGTGAGTTCAAACTGGCAATGTGGAGTTGGATTTAAAATTTTTTATGTATATATAAATTTTCTATTTTTTCCCTATAAAATTATTTTTTATCCTTCACAATTTGAATTGTCAAGTTGGCCACCTATTTAAGCAATTTAGCAATGTCTCTATACTGATGGAAAAATGGGATCTGCAAAATGCCTTACAGTTTGGGTTACCTACTTGTCCATAACAGGAACCCAGCAAGGACATGCCTTTGTGTTCTCTGCACCTCAATTTTATCCTAGTGCAAACGCAGCTTCCATGGGCTCTAAAACATGCTCGTGTCTCTCCCCTGAAAGGAGGTTGTAAAGCATCCAGAACATGCATACAGGTGCACAGACGAGGGAGTGCTATTTTTCTGCAAAGAACCTTTGTGTTTTACCACAGTTACCTCAGTTGTCTCTTCTTTTTTCCTGTTTGATGTGGTCTTGCATTGATTATTGTTTATCAGATGAATATTAAGGCCGCAAGCACAGAATACTTTTTACAGTATTATCAAATTTTTTTTAGAAGGTAAATGGCTTAAGATTATTTAATCAGTGACTCATGAGAGTTGCAATTCATAATTATTTTACTTGCTGAATATTGTTTTTAAATAATTTTGTTAGTTTTTGGTAAGTGGTGTTAACAAGATTTATACTATGATACCACATGGTATTTATTTCATGTTTGTAAACAGAGTTGTTTTATCAAGACACCATTTTCTTTCATTCTTGAATAAAAAGAGAACTGTGAGACAGAAAACCTGGGAATTTTATTTCTACCCTTCTGTTTCATTTCAGGTCCTTTAAGTACAGACACAGACCTTTCAAATCACTATTACGGTACAAACAGCAGTTCTGTTGCAGCTGCCATCCTAGTACCATTCTTTGCTCTAATATTATCAGGATTTGCATTTTACCTCTACAAACACAGGTATTGTAAATGTTATTTATTCAGTAACTTAATAAGTTTTTGGTTTAATTTTGTTAGATAAGTGTAACTAGGGAAAACTATACCAAAGCTTTCAAGAATATATTTTCCCTAGAAAGACAAATATTTCTAACTATTCTGACAAAGGGGTTCAGTGTAGGGCAGTTCTTAATGGTGAACAATTATAAAAATGAGGCACTGTGTTAAGGAGCAAAGATCTATTGACCTTCTCGGTTCATGAGGCTGAATCAGATTGAAATCTTAGGTCACATGTTTTACTCTTTCATTTTATTGCTTTATTAAATTGAATGTATGCTGCTTCTTTCAAAATGCTTATGAGTATTAATTATACAAGCTGAAAAATCCATAAATCCCATGAGAGAACAGCCTATAATGAGACTACTTAGAGTACATGCTGAATAAGCTAATAGATGCTACTAGAATTGACATCATTTTGGCTCTTATGAAATTTTCATACGCTGTTAGGTAATAATAAAAAAAGAATGATCTTGTCTGAAATTTGTTTTTAAAACTGTTAACTATGTAACTATTGAACATTTGTTCATTCTGAGTGCTATTCGGCTAGAGCTTTTTGGAAAAAATCTTATTTTTTTTGTATTGAACTACAATACTCTCTGACCTCCTTGTGTTATTTGAAGTTTGCACAATGTCATTTAACAGAAATACTGATTTTTAATAGCTTACTCTTGAAACTTTTGTTCTATAATCATGATACCAAGGGTATTTCAGGATTATAAGAAATCACATAGACAAACAAGTCCACCATTGCCCTGTGATGGACTGGACTGTCTACTCATCTCAGTATTAGATGATTTAGGAAAAAGGAAATTGCAGTAGCATTTGAACTTTTGAACTCCAGTTTAAATTATGCATATCCTGAAGTGTAATATAACCTTTAGTTGAAAAAATTGCTAAGGAAGAGCTGTGAACTCTGTCTCAGAACATGTTATTGTGAGATGCCTTTCTGATGCCTACAGATCTGCATTCTCAGATAAGCTCCTGTTCTGCAAATGTGGGAACCTAAAGAGCAGCCTGAAAACAGTTATTCAGATAGGGGGAAAAGATAAAGGGAACATTACTGTCACTTTGCTCTTAGAAATAGGAAGCAAACTCGAAGAAAAAACTGATCAAACTGTATTTTGATATAGGGGTATATTTTCTGGTTTATTCTATGAAGTTTATGATGTCCTACATAACCAGTGGAGGTTTGGTTTTCTATTTATTAGAAATATATACGCATTTAGGAGAGATAAAACTTAATTTTCAGATGACCAGCTATAAGCCTGATATTTATGGTACTGCTGGTTCAGCATTGCAGTTCTGCCTACCTTAATCTAATTGAAATGCATTAGATACTTGAAAAAGGAGATGCTACTCATAACTTAATATTTCAAAGATTATTCTTCCTTTTTTATATTTTCAAACTATTTATTCCATTAAAACAGTTTTTAAAGGGGTTATCAATATCATATTGTCATCAGAAAATTAACAAGTTGATTACTTAAAGTGACTTTAGGTCACCTTTATCCTCTTCAAAACAAAGAATGTTCCAAAGGAAAGACAATAGAATCTGTGACTTTTTAAGGGACTTCCTTGAAATGACCTTAATGACCAGAATAACAAGAGGAAATTTTCACAATTATGCAATAGTTATGCCCATAGAGGCTCTCTATATCTGAGAATTAGCAAGTCTTCTTAGGGGATGATTTTATGGAAGTTTCTGCTATGCCTATGTCAGATGAATAGAATCTAATTAGAATCAGGGCTGTTAAACCTTTTTACACAGTTTCTGCACCTTTTATCTGACAGACAGAGATCACTTCGGGAATGAAGACAGCATCGCCATCTTTCTAAAAATTAGAATATGTTTAATTGCTTACACTTAGAAAAGCTCGTAGTAAAGATGTCTAAGCATGTTTTGTTACTTCTAAAATGAAAATAGGAGGAAAGGGCATATTTAGGAGTAACAAATTTTTTTGTATGTGATAGATTTCCATTACTGACATATTTCCAGCGATAGTTTTCCCTATCTGCTATTGAAAAAGAATGATTTTCTAAAAAAATAGTTTGATTTTCAAGAACTCTTTTCTAAATTGCGTTACATTTATTAAGCACAAAGCATCTACATTTTGTGCTCCTTCGTTGACGTTCTTGCCTTATTTCAATTACACGTAGATACTTTTAGATGCTAAGAGATTTAAGGTTAAAGTAGTAAAATACAATAGGATAACATTTTACTAGATATATCAGGAAGTCTGAACAATTCTGTTCTATTTTTAATTTAGTTATTGACTGAGTATATTCTAACAAAGTTTCACATAAAGATGTGAACATCCTTCACATTTTTATATGTTTCTGGTGGTAAAACACTATCCGAAGCAGAAGAGTGGTTACTGAAAAATAATGCTTTGTATCCTTTGATGTTAAAATGTCAAAATTTATGTGAATGCTAGTTAGGATTTGATAAATCTCATTATATATGTTTGGACATTAAAAAATCCCTGTCAAAGTATATAGTAGTGTTTATTGCTTCAAGTATTTATAGACATGAGCAGGCATGCTATGGCAGATCTATCTGAAATAACTGAAATTACTGGCCCTCATCTGACAGTTACCACAACTAGTAGTACAAGATATTCTGGACACTTACCATGTCAGTGCAAAAGTTGCCTGATTGAAGCTTTGCTGGCTGACTTTGCACTGACTTAGATTTAATAGTACCCAGGGGACCTGTTAGAGCACTCAAATGGTACAACACTAACTTTCTGCTCTGGAGTGGTAATAAACAACTGATAGCAGCAAATTACTGAACTGTTCCCTCTACCTCTGCTGGAAAATATCCAAGTCAATAAAGTCTGTGGGTGTTTATCTCATCTAAAACCAAAGGTGTTATCAACAGGATCAGTTAGGAACCACTCTCTTCTTTCTATGGACATCTAAGTCATCTACTTCATTCAAATCCTTTAAAATCACAATTTGAATTGCTCTTCATCAGAACATTTACACAGATTTTCCAGTTGCCTACTAGGTGTACTGCAAAAATTAGCATGGGTAAATCCTAAATGTCCAGGAAAGTCAGTTAGAATATGCTTGATGGTGATCAAATTAAATCCACCTATTAAAGATACCACTGTCGTTTTGACATGAATATCAATACTTAAAAAAACGGGATATATATTTGGAAATTGATAAAGCACTAATTTAGTAAAGATTAAATAAGTGTTTCCACTTCGGGTGAGGATTCTTTTATGCTTGGACTAGCCATCTAAAAAAGTCATCAGAAAAGACCATAATTGTTACTACTGACAGAAAATATTATAAATGTGATCAGTTCCAACTTTACTTTTCTTCATATTTTTGTTGTACATTGCTTTACTTTTGGCTGCCAGTTTCGGCAATAAGACATGAAGTTGTCATTCTTTTGAAAATTTTATAATGGAAAATGTAAACCTGTAGTTTGCCTACATTATCTCTGTGTTTTGTAGCGTCAGTTTTCCCATTAGGAATTTACTTTCTTCTCTTTATTTTATGAAAAATAACTTCTAGTCAGATTTCTCTTATTTTAAGTCCCTACGACATCCTTTATGGGTCTTCTTTTATTACATTTAGATAGAGCCATGAAACTTGTGTATTTTATAGATAAAACAATAATTTTAGAATGTTTATTTTTAAGGTTACTAATGATAATTTTATCTCTTTTTTTTTTTTTTTTCCCTCCTTTTCTTTCCCCAGAACAAGACCAAAAGTACAGTACAATGGATATGCTGGACATGAAAACAGTAATGGACAGGCTTCATTTGAAAATCCCATGTATGACACAAACTTAAAACCCACAGAGGCAAAGGCTGTGAGGTTTGATACGACTCTGAACACAGTTTGTACAGTGGTATAGCCTTCAGTGCCCAATATGACTGATTCATAGCCATACCTCTGATGGACAAGCAGTAATTCCTTTGGTGCCATATACCAGTTTCCCTTCTTCTCTTGGCTTCGCTGCTGTAATCTTTAACATCTTCTGTCAGCCTACATGCAGCTAAATTTTCTGGTAAAAATGTGTCGGTCTTCTGGGGATCAGAGAAAGAGTATTTTTTCATCTTAAAGTTGGATCAAAATGCCTGGCTGCGTCTGCTTCAAATCAAGGCACACTTTAAGGAAGACTGCCAAGTCATGCCAATTTGTCATATTTAATGCCTCAGACTTTCATATTTGTTTGTGGCTGGATGCCTTTCCATGCATTCTTCTGGGCACTTGGATAAATCCTTTGAGTACTGTGACAAATGATAGCACCACAGATTATCCCTGGGAATATTCTGAAGAAATAAAGCTCTCTTGAAGAAGACAACCTTCCTCAAGGTTGCATACACCTGCAAATGCTTTACCATTGAAATCTTGATAAAATTAAAGAAACTTAGAGTGTCTCTCATACATAGGATGGTTTGCCAGTTTCCCAATCAGCCCTTATATTGCACAATTTTTTTGCACTAGAGTGTTATGGATGACTGAGTGACCTACTGGTAAAAATATACAGGGTTTCTACACACTGTCCATTGTATATAGATATTCACCAACTCTGCCAAGCAAAACATTCCACAATAAATTTACTTGGAATATTAAATTATGAGCCCCATGCTTAGCACCACTTAAAGTCTTGTGTGATAGAAGACAATATTTCTTTTGTCAAGTTTTGACTAAATTTCTTTGTAAACATGATTACAAGTCACCGAAGACCTTCAGCCAGAACAAGAGCCCCTTTCTAAGAACTTTTCATTGTTAGTATCGTTTTATTCTGAAATCAGTCATCAACCACCATTTTCAGTATCATACTATTTAACAGCAGGGGGGTTAGCAGTTATTGCTGCTTGCCATGTACAAATGTGAATAGTAATTTATTTTAGATAGCTCATAAAGCTTGTGAGCCTGTGCTCATAATACAGTCTTCCCTTTTGCATTTTTTTCCATTTTTTCCTGTAATGTGACATCATTTTCTGATGTTACATGAAGTAAAACACATTACAGTAGCATATGTAAACCCAGTGCAAATTGCCTATAACAAGCTGTCAGTTTCTACTTTGAACAAAAAGAAATATTCAATTACCTTTGCTTTCTGTTTCTTTTCAGATTTTCTAAACACACTGCTTACTGCTTTTGTACTTACACAATTTGACAAAGTTTGACATTTGTAAATATGAACAGTTAAGTAAATCATTAACATTTGCTTAGAATTAGAGGTTTTATCGAATGAAAACAAACAAACAAAAATGCCATTGGGCAGATTAATTAAACTGAGTGTCAGAATTAGGGAATTAAGGAAATACTGAAACAAAATCTGATTTTAGTTATACACATTGAGCTCAGAAGCCAAGAAAGTTGATTTACTTTTCCTTAAAATTCAGGGTTAATTATGTTGTTGTTTTGTTTTAGTTTTCTGAATTTCAAACTGTCCTAATGTCCAGTTGCTATCAAAAACTGTAGAAGAATGTTTCTGAATTCCATATGTGTGTAGATCTGTCTGTTATATGCAAAACAAAAAGGTAATGTAAGCCAAATAACAGGTTTTTCAGTTAATGTGGCAGAACGCAAAGAAAATTTCAAAGGTAACCCTTGGTCAGCTTGACAACTCTACATCTTGTAGATGAAAAATACCAGCAATATAATACAGTATTGTAGGGCCTCCAGCTGTTATATTCTCCATATGAGCAAGAAACTCTGAAGAAAATGTAATAAATAATCCTTTCCAGTCAGTTCCTTGTTCATTTTGTTAGTAGTTTTGGCTTTCTTTTTTGTTTCTGAGGTTTTTGTGCAGTAAGTTTCATTTATTTGTCCCATCTCAGAGCCCTTCACATTTTCTGAGAAAGAACAAAGTCATCAGATCAAAGTTGTTGTCCTCATCCTCCCCCATGTAGAGGAAGTTGTTCTGAAAAAGAAGTGCTTCCATAGGAACAGTGGACCAGGGAGGGAAGCCGTTGTGTGATTAAAGTTTTTGACAGGTGTTCAAAATAGATGTCACTTCTTTGGAAGTCTTTCTACAGTGGCAATGACAGGAAAAAAAAAAAAAAAAAAAAAAAAAGAGTCTTGAAAACAACAGCAAAATTCTAGCTAAGTAGCTATTAGTGATGTTTTCTACTCCTGCTCTTACAGTGTATTCTTCAGTGACCTGTGTCACTATGAGCACCAAAGAATCTGTTGGAGGAAAGGTCCCAGAAAAGAGAACAGTTAAATTATTTGATCTTTTGTGTTAGAGAGCCCAGATCCTGTGAATCCTTTATGTAGTGGTTCATTTTCAGGAGGTTATGTAAGGAGTGTTTATCCCAAGTGAGTGTTCTTTGATCAGGGTTACCCAAAATTGGGCACATTGACAAATTATCCTAAGGTGTTTGTTTGGAATATTGATTAAACAGGAGCTTCAGATTGGAACCCAAGTAAAGGAATGCTCTTGTACTCAGTTCTATCCATATCCTTCAAATGACTTTCCTTCTCTGCTATGGCTGAGTCTTCTGTTTAGGTTGGAACTCTTTATCCTGAAGATATTTTGCAGATGGCTGTGTATGCATGCAGTTATATATGGTGCTTCACCAGAATAAGACTCTTTAAAATGTTGTGCAGTGGCCAGGTAATGGCAGCCAGGAAATCTGCTTTCTGAGATATATGCAGAAGACTATTCCCCCAGTGTTGACCAGATCATTATGATGGGCTAATAATACATGCTATGTATTTTTTTAAAAAACAGGTTATGTGCTTCAAAGCTGTTAAAAACTGCTGCTTGTATCACACATCTTGCCTTTCTCCAGGCTAGCTGCAATAATTTTTTTTCTTGTGTAAAATATTTTGTAAACAAAGAAAAGCTGTTATTAAAAAAAAAAAAAAAAAGGTGGGAGGGCAAGGGCGGGGGGTTGGGGAAGAATGCCGGCATTATGATCAAGTCAATCTAATTTTCATTCCCAGTATGTCATTCTGCCATTTCACTACATGCTGCTGTGACATGAAGTAGGTGCAAAAGAACTTTTTGTACAGAGATATATTTTTTATGAAGAATTTGTAAAATTATTAAATATGCTGTACTTTTTTGATTAATGTAGGTAAATTGTTAAAAATAAATGTTTTTACAATACAAAAAATTGTAATTTTCCCAATAATGTAAAATTTACCATCTTTAGCTGATTTTCAGTTCTGATCCTATTACACATGTATTAATATTAAAGTGGCCTGTTAAAAATAAACAGTATTCTCTTTGGCAAGAAAAAAAAAATACTATAAAAGATTGTAATATAGCCTGTGCAATGCCACCTACCTTGAAAGGAAAATCAGAGTTCTTATTAAATATTTAATTTTAGATTTTCAGCTTTTGTGACCTATTCTTATATTTTTTTTTTCTTCTATTTACTTATATGCTTTTAAATCTCAGATATTGATTTTTCATTACATTAGATTGTTTAGTAGAATCTTAATCTTGTCATTTTAAGTTCCCAGGCATTACTTAATTTGGCAACATTTTTCAGGTGCTGTCTAGTGCGATGGTGTTTAAACTCTGGTTATATTACACTTATTATTCAGATTTTAAAATGGGACTTACGCTCACAGATCATTTGTTTGTTTTATAAAAAATAACCTGTTTATTCTTCCACAAGCCTGCATCCTAACTATGGAAGTGACAGATCACATAGAGCCAGAGCTATTTCCAGTTCTATCTGAGAGCCAGTTCTGCAGTCACTGAGATGCACATACTTGTACTGAAATTAAAATATTTACATACATAAAGATAGCCATATATATTGGCGTTTTCAGGATCGAAACCTGAAATACTATTTTTTTTTTTTATGTTTTACTCTGTATTCATTTAAAACATTTATATATTGGATTTACTCATTGACAGCTTAATAAAGAATTAGTTAGGCTTTAATAATATTCTACCCATTATTTCTTTGGTAATCAGTGGTAGTACATGACTGTGGTTCACTTTTAGAAAAAAAAAAAAAAAGATATGAGCATGGCCTTGCTTCCTTTCTCATCTTCACAATCTGTTGTTATAGTAATATGATAACATATAGACAGTTGTTAAAAGTTCTCATCTTCTGACGCTAAACTACAAGCTATAATCCTAATACTATCAATGTGAATATCAAATCATTATCCGACAGTGAGTCATGATTTTTACCTCTTATCACAACAACATTTGAATACATACTAAACAAATGAACTACTGTTCTTTTTGATGTTGCCAAACTGCAATGCCAGCTTTGGAAAACTATTTCACCTCATGACCTATTGAAAAATGTAGCATGGTATATTCAGTTTTGTATTCTAGACAAACCATTTCTAGAAAATAAATATTTTCTGTGCATTGAGGATACAGTTATGTATGAGACATGCTCAGCTGAATCTATAAAGACAAAAATATTTGGTTCTCAGCTGGCATCTAACTAGGTCAATAGTATCAGTGAGGTCATAAAGAGTATCAAAGGGATAGTGTACTTATTGGTATGATTTACTCAAAATGGAAAATGTTTTTTTTAAAAAAATTTTTTTTGAAAATGCTTTTAATCTCAAACTCCAATAAACTACATTAAATACACCACTTCCTGCTTTAACATGATTGCTAACTTGAAACCATAGTAGCTTGAATGCATATGGCTCAACGCTTGAGAAAACAGAAGTCAAAAGGTGGAAGAGGAAGATGCTTTCTGCAGAATACTGCCTTTAAACAAATAGAATAAATTACTTTAAAGCATGTATCTGTAATGAAAAAAAAAAAAAAAGAAAATAATGCTTTAGAGCTTTAGAGCCATTCCAGAGCTTACAGTCTTCTGGCACAAAACTCTTTCCTCCAATGAGCATAGGATTGTAGTCTGGACCTAACTATGTCAGATTAAAAAATTAAACAATGGTTAACATATGCCTAGTGATTAGTTATCAGGACTTGATTATATAAAGAAATAGAAGATCCTCATAAACATTTATATTTGTTTATATAAAATTATAACTCTTTTAAATTACAGACGTATGTAATAAATGTATAGAAATGTGAATATGCTGGAGCTTTATCCACAGTGGAACCTGGACTCAGTTTGACAGTGTTTAACTTTTAGGTGTATTTGTTGTTTGGTAGAAGATTTAGCATCAAATTGTTTGTCTGCAGTTGAAATAGAAATTATGAGAGAGGTAAGAATATGCATATGAGATTATGAGATCCACAGAGGCCAGCAAGCTGAGTGAAGCCAGCTATACTATCAGTAAGAAATATTAAGGCAAAAGGAATGCTTAAGCATATCACTTTTGGCCTGAAGAACATAAATCTTTCTGCTAGAATTCGTAATAGAAATCACTCAAAGTTGGGCAGATTAGTCATATCATTACCTTTTTTTTTTTTTTTTTTTTCTCCAGGAAGCCAGGAAATACAATGGGTTGTTACTGCTCCTTTTCCCTCTTATATCCAATAGTATACTCATTAGAGCAGTCAAATTAGATATGAAAGATCCGAGTTCAGATGGCTTCTTTAGCCTAAGGAGGAACACCAGGTTGTTAATCATAAAACTGCTAAAAGCACGCAGCTGTTGAAAGCAGGTGCTGGGAAATTTTCATTACTCTTTCTCCTTGCAGTGCAGAATTTGACCTAGTGAAAATTTAGAAGAACTGCCCTTAAATCAACAGTAGAGACACCAGACTGGCTTAGCAATGAAATTAAATTATAAATAACATTAGAAATATGTTCTAAGTACTTCAAGATTGGAAAAATATAAGTATCAACCAAAAAGATGGACATAGGTAACAATAAAAATAAGAATATAGATAGAAATTTGTTGAAGGAAGCTACGTATTAGATAAAAAAAATCAACAGTTATTGTTTCTTAGCATGATAAGCAAATTTTCAAAATAATGTGAGGAATTAAAGAAATCTGACTAAGAAAATACTTATTAAGTGCAGAGAATGGAGACAGAGTTACCAAAGAAGATTAACGTAAGTATTGGTTACTTCTTCTAATTTTTCACCTTGGATTTTGTAGTTGGAAAGAGGTAATATTAGAAATTTACTTAACTTGGAGATTACATAGCACTAGCCAAACTATTTGTAAATAGGAAACATTCGAATGACAATGGACAAACACTGTTAAAAATTAGAAACAACGGAGAACCACAGAACTTGTACATGGTAGTTCTGAAGAAATTATCTGAGTAGCCCTTGACCATGAAACAATTTTAAGTCTGTCTTAGAAAATAAAGGAAGAGCCAGAAGCCTGGAGAAGTGCTATAACTGTACTAAAAAAACAAACAAACAACAACAACAAACCAAAACACACATCCCACACACCCCAAATATTAAAATTTGTGGAAACAAAAAAAAAGGGTAACCTGATTCAGATCCTTTTGATAGAATATAAAATGACAGGGTAAAGTTAAAATCTTCTCAAGATATTTTAGAGAGAAACATTATTGTCACCAAAATCTCATTTAATTCTTGAAAGTCTGATTGATAACATAACTGTTATGTATTATTTTGAAAAGGAGACAACTGATTTAGAAGCACACAATTAGCAAACAGAAATAGAGAACAACAGTAATTACACAGGAAGTTAAGAAATAGTTCTCAAGCAGACAAAAAACAATACTGGAAAAAGTCCATGGGTTTGCTGTTAGGCCTGATGCTGCTTAACATTGATGTGTAAATAAGGATAAAACTTGCTGAAAAAAAATGTAGATAATACAAGTGATTGCAGAATGATAAATGATAATGAAAAAAATCATGTGGCATGATTTGGTCTGGTTGGTTAGTTAAACTTATTTAAACAAACTGGTTTTGATGTAACCTCAAAATAGTTGAGGTTGAAAATAAGTTGAAAAATCATTGAAAATAAGAAATAAGGACATTGAGGCCATCTTTATAAAATGGATATTAGATCTTAGAAAGTAGTAGCTCTGAAAAGGATTTACAAGCATATTAATCATGATGCTGCACCAAAATATGAGGTATTAAATCACTGGATATAAAACAGAAGTACTGAGCAGGAATAGAGAAGTCATTTTTACTCTCACTGCATATGAATCTGTATTGGATTCTGCACATATTTCTGCAGTTCACTTTAGAAATAAAATGTCAGAAAAAAAACCTGAGATGTATAAAACAACATATGAATGTGATTTAAGGTCTAGAAGAAATACCTTCAGCAAGAAATTTGAATCTGTTTAATCAAAAAGAAGATCAACAGTGTACATTCATGGGATTGCTAAACTGCCCTTTCATCTAAGGAAAAAATGTGTGACAGAAACCTTAGCAGACTTGAAATTGTAGCCAGACAAATTAAAAAGCAAAATTAAGCACACATGTTTATGAGTGGAGAAAATAAACCCATGAATCAATTTACCAGAGAAATTATGTGCTTGCTTTCTCTTCATTCCACCAATTTAACCCTGGATATTTTCATTTAAGATAGACATTAGTTCTACATTACAGATCTAGTGGTTCTTTCATGTTTCAGCATTCTGAATATAAATAAATAAATAAATAAATGAAAGAAAAAATAACTCGACTTGGGATGTACAAAACATAAGTTACTTAATCTGGCTTTTAGAAGCCTCATTCCAAGAATCTAAATGTATTTGCCACCTCAGTCTATTGAGTTATGTTGATACCAGCAAATTAAACATTGAGCACCCACTTCTTTTAGATTCAAAAAGTGTCCATATTTAGATTAACACTGACTTATACCTGTGAAAAATTAGGGAGAGTACTGGTAAACATAGGCCAAAGCGTACTGGAGACCATTCATACTGTTTTATAGCATAAATGAACAAACCTGTGTGCTCAGAAACATTCTCTGCCACTGCTATGTTTTCTAGTATAAATACAGTCTTACAGACTTGAGAGGCTCTAAATGCTGCAGTGTTCATCAAGAATGCTCATCAAAAGGAGTTCTAGCATTATCCTGTTCTAAAGGCTAATGACCATCTGATTTGGCAACTGTGAATAAAATAGAATAGATGCAGCACATTCAATTAAGAACTCTCTGCTTTCAGGGTATAATAAGCATAGTCAAAATGCGTGCAACAGACTGAAATTTTTTAAATATTCATCAGAAGATCATGCACTCATTTTAGAAAGTTAACCAAGTTTAGGTATGAGCTAGATGAGAAGCTACTTATTCTAATATAGTTCTAGATAAATCCCAAACCCAAACACAGCAACTGAGGCACTCTAAGGGAACGATGGAGTGAGATGTTTTAAGTCTGTGTTTCAAAATATATGGTATCCGAATAAAGGCTGTTGGGACAGCATGGAGACAATCTTTAATTTAGCACAGTTCTACTGAACTCCTTTATCAGCACTTTCCCTCTACACGTCTTGACTACCCCTGTAAACAGTTCAGGAATCTAGCTTGAAAGAAAAGCAGTACAATACAACTTCCATTTTGTATCCATACGGTTAAATTTCTCAGCCTCCTGAAAAAGCTATACATATCTGATACTCTGTTGGAAGGGTCCATGTCATTGTGCCTTAAACTCAATCTGGACGTGGATTAGCAGGCTGGTGAAGAAGAATGTGGGCTTCATCTGGTATTCTGGAGGAAGCTGGGTGTTGATCTAGGTCATTAGGTAGGGAAAATAGGTTCAGGACAAGGAAGCAAAGACGTGAATCAGAAGAGATGTGCATGAATTAAGATACTTCTATTTTTCTATTTTTTATCTCAGGGTTTCCACAGAACACAGCACTTTTACTGGGACATAGTGGTTATGGACTTCAGGGTGTATCCCATGAAGACCTATAGCAGTAATTCATATGTGATCATACCAGTGTGGGTAATTCACACACAGCAGACCTGCCTGAATTACTCATACACAATAGCATAGCAGTAGTGTGGCAACCTGATGTAGAACTCTCTCCACCTACTTGAAGGGTATTCACCTCTTTCCCAGGTGCACTTGAGGTAACGAGATGCTGGATCCGTGCTCATACAAAGTGGCTTGCAATAACAAAGGAAGACACTAACAGAAATTAATGTGTTCTGTCTGATATGCTTCTTTCACAGAGGTGTCTGAAGAGGAGGTCATGGTCACAAGAAGGGGTTGACCTGAGGAGCTATGCAGAGACAGATTGGGTTGACAGCCACTGGTCATATAACTACAAAGGCTTATGAAGGGACAGAAGGATGAAACTCCGTTTAGAGCCCTCTACAGGTGGAGCAATACTCAGGAGAGATGACAAGGTGTCAACTGTCAGTCCTGATACTTTTTGTTAATAGAGTTATATGGAGGTGTGCAGTGGAGGTGTGAAAGTAGAGGAGTGAACTAAGAAGCATGAGGACAAGAAGATTCTTCAGGAACCCTTTGGTTTGGAGGGGCTAGATGAAGAAACTCCAGGAGCTCCTGAATTTCTCAGAGAGTTAGCTTGAAAACCCTCAAAACTACCAGGCTTATGCTGCTCAACTTGACACTGGTGAGAAAATGGACAAATAAGAATTCAGTTCCCCTCTTCCCTACCACCACTGTATTTTTCTGGTGCATTATACTTGACTTTTGTTTGTTTTCTGAGTATTAGATTTACTTTTTATCCATACACAGCACCTTAATTCCCTTCTGTTTTTCTTTTTTTCCCCTTCTTTCCCTGTAACTCCATCATCCTAGCTATGACTTTATAAGTAAAAAATATAATTCATAAGAATCTTGCTAGTGACTTTTCATTTCGGGGAATAGCAATGTCTGGTGAAGGTGAGAGACGTATCTGAGTGTTAGGAAAGAGGTTTCACAGCCTGATGTGGTTAGGTAAGGGTGAAGAATAAGCAAAAGGATGAGGTTGAGTAGGTTGGCAAAGTCTGTGTGTATGAGGGAAGTAAAGGGAAGATGAACAGTTTCATCTACTTGAGGAGTTTGTTTCTTGTTTTAAACTACTGCTGTAATGTAGCAGGCTTGGTGGACTGCAGCTATTGTTCTTGCAAGGGTTGTGACTGAATTAGCTGTATAATCTGAGATTGGAGAGGATATGCAGCATCTACCATGCTGTAGACAGCCCTTGGTGGAGGGAGCTCCCATGTGCTCCCTCTGGGAGGGAAAAGAATGCTCCCCTTGTCTTTTTTTTGATGTGGAATGAACCACGTAAAGACCCTTACATAATATCGCTGTTCAGTATAGCAAGATATCTTGTCCACGAGTCTTCCCCAGTACTACAGAAAGGCCTGTGAAGTGAGGGAAATGTAGCCCTTACAGTGGAAATATTTAGTTATTGTCACAGAGGCACCCCAAAAGTCAGTTTTAGGTGGACAACCATTTCCAAAACAGACTTTATTCTAGCCAGAAAAATGTAACCAATAAGCAGACTAGAAAAAAGGGTTTATACAATTATTTAGTACTCCAACAACATAAAATACAAGTTTGGATATCAGTTGAGGAGATTATTGGGGTACAACAACATAATAATGAGGATCCACAACGTGCACACATACACTGACAAGAAACAAAACCCTTTGACTGCAAGGTACCCACAAGAAACAATCACTTGCCTGATTAGGTGAGGATGCATTCAAGGATATGTCCAATAAATAACCACTCACCCAAATAAGGAGGTGAGGCATTCTCAATCCTAGGAAGTCTCCTTAAACAGCTTCCCAGTCTAAGGGGAGGGCTCCAGTTCACAGACCTGCTGCTCTGAGAAGACCACTTAAATGGGGTCTTCGGCGGGGACCTCATTTTATAACCTGGTCAGATCTGGCTGTGGGCATTACAACACAGTCCAGAAGCTTTGCAGCTATTCTGAGCACCTCCTTTGTTAAGGACCCTGTAAACTGACTGAGGGTCCCACCCCTCCTGCCCCACCAGCTGCATGCAGGTGAAGTCACCCTGCCCTGGGGCAGGGGAGGATGTGACTGTCAATATCTTCCTACCACCCTAGATGTGCACATGGAGACAGACACAGTGGGGCACAAAAGGTACCAAAGAGCCACCAACTTCCCCATTGAAGGCTTCAGATCTAAGGGAAATGTGCAACTGCCGCAGCTTCAGTGCCTTTTTTCTTTGTTGTTTTTTTTCCAGTTGCATTGAATGGTAGTCTGTTGAATCCATTCCTTCATTTCTCACAGATCTCTTGCAAGTATTGTTTTTATACTCACAAGCAAAGATAATTTTAAAGGTCATGTTAAACTGAACCATTAATCAACACAAACACAAAAATGCCTAATATTTAGCACACGTGCTTTGTTTGCTTTCAGGTTTTCCATAACTACCTACTGATTTCCCACAGAATGACATTTTCATGAAATACTGCAGTTCGTGAAGGAGAGGAGCTACTGTACGTACTGCATAGATTTTGCAACATATACTAATCACCATAGATAATAAAGAAAACCCTTTCAATTGTAGAAATCTTTAAAGTTCTCTTTATGCTCTCCTTACTTGTAATTATTTTTACTCACACTCCATAAGTTTCAATTTCTGATTCTTTCAGTTCTTCATGTGCTCTCTGCTTTGTTATATGGACTTGATATAAAGTTACTAAATTGGGTAGCAGAAATATTTCACCTTCAGATTTATTCTGTCTTTCAGAAATAAGGAATAAATCTTCACTCCCTTTGGGGGAAGTTTTAAAAGACAGGGGTTGCTAAAAGTACTCAATATATACTTACACGTTTCTGTTTTTTTAATTAAGTTGAAGTGGCTAAGCCATAAATGTAGAGAACTTACACTTATTTTTAAGAACACTAAGTTTCCGTAGGGATACTATGTTTTTGTCCTCACAACACAGTTCACTTTGTGTTAAGCTTTTCCATCAAACAGATTATTTTCTGTTACTAGCAGTAGCTTTACACATAGCTGACATCCTAAGCCAAAAAAAAAAGCACCTCTGATAAGACATAAAAAAGCCTCCACGAATATACTGACAGCTTCCCATCCACTTCAAGCAATTCATTCTGAGGACTTTTTGACTATATTTGTTTAAAGTTAATCCTTCCTATTTTCTCTGTAAAACACATTAATTTATTTTTGTGTCACATTTTGAGGCATGCTTTGCAATGTAGAAATACCAGCTAACTTGATTTACTGCTGACTAAAGCAAGAATTTTTTTTACCCTGTTCATAAGAGTTATATGCCAATGGCATGAGAATGACACAGAAGCTGTTTTTCATCTTCAAAAAACTTACTGATGTGTCTATGAAAGTAATATTTAGGAACTGGAATAATTTTACATGTTGAAGTGTCATTTTGAAAATATGGTAGAAAATTGTCAAGAGATGTAAAACTAGATTTAGACAGAACTCATCCAGAACAGATTTTAAAATTCATATGCTTAATTAGTCATGTTTTGCTACAAGTGTTAGTCCCACCTACTTTTTGTGTCCACACATGTGCTGGTTTGACTGAAAATGAGTTAATTTTCATTGTGCAGATAGAAACCTTTTTTTTCATAGGTAGCACAGTCATTATCTGGACTTAGTTTGAGAACAAGAGATAACACTCCAGCACAGAGCTAATGTTTTTCATTGCTGTGGTCTGAGAGCCAAGGACATTTTGAGTACTGTCTCTCTCTCTCTCTCTCTGGCATTCTTGCTTTTACTTGCTCTGGGGTGCTTTCTCTCTCAAGCCAAGGGAGTTTGGTTCAGGATGTTTACTTTGGCCTTTTGCCATTTTGCAGAGACCTCTGATCCTTTCTTTCCTTTTCCTTTTTTTTTTTTTTTTTTTAATTTATTTTTCTTTCATTTTCTTTCTTTTCCCTTTTTTCTTTCTTTTTCCTTTTTTTTTTTTCTTTCCTTTTTTTTTTTTTTTTCCTTTTCTTTCCTTTTCTTTCCTTTTTTTTTTTTTTTCAGGTTGCGGCTTCCTGGGACTGCCTGACAGAGTTCCTGAGGAATTGTCTTCAGTATCTTTTATTTCTATTATATATATATATTTACTAGTAGTTTATTAGTATTTTGTTATTTTATTAAACTGTGTTTATCTCAACCCAAGTTTCTCCCTTCCCTTTTGATTCTCTCCCCTATTGGAGGATGGGAGAGTCGGGGAGAGGGTGAGTGAACAGCTATTGTGGTTGTGTTGCTAGCTTGGGTTAAACCATAACAACACAAACTAACTGAACTCTGGTTTTGATACTTGGCCTACTAAGACAAAGAGGCCAGAACCTATTTTTTAAACAAGGCAAATACTTTTTCATACAATGTCAAGACCTTACTTAGATTTTTATGTGATTTTTAAAAATTACTATGTAAGCAAAATAATAGAATAGTTGCATTCCATACATTCTGCCAAAATCTAATAGCATGGAAATATGCACTTTTGCAGGTTTCAGTTGGTATTCACAGACCTCATCGCCTTTAAGCAACAGCCCAAATCCATTTTACTTGTTTACAGCACATGTAAAATGCACAGCAATCTCCGTCAAATATTTGCACCCATTTTGTGCAAAATATATTCTTACCTAAAAGAGAGGACAAAGAAGAACCATGCCTCAGGTTTTTAAATGAGACCATTTATTTACACTGTAGTTTATTTCTGCAGGACTGGATCTTTAGTTGAAATGATTTTGCTGTCCAATGTCTGTAGTAGTTTCCTATCCATTAAAATTCTTCCTTTATTTTATACATAGCTGATACCTGAAAAAATATTGAGTTATGTTTAATGAAATAATTCATATGGAATATTTATAAACTATTATTTTATTTAAATTTAAAGATTCATGAATGTATGAATAGAAGTGAAGAATATGATGATTTTCTTCCCCTTGTCTTTATTTTCCCATTGAGTTTAGAAGATTTTTAAAACATGGTGGAGAATTATTCTCTTTTTCATATTTTATAGTAATTTCCATTATTCCTGCATGTCATGTGGTTATAGAAGCCAAAATAAACCCTATTAAAAGCTTCTTTATTTTTCATTTCTTCATACAGAGTTGGTCTGGGAAGCTTATTCTAGCTTTCATTAGGACGCATAGCTTACTCTTGTTGTGGCATATTGAAAGATAGAAATTTATGTGAAAAAACATCAATAGTTACTTTGCAGGTAGCTATCTCAGAAACTTGGCATAGCTGTATGTTTGATTTCACAATTTCTCAAACAAAACTCTAATCCCCCCAAAATGCAGGAATTCTGCTACCACCTGCAACAGAGAAGAAAACACTACTGATGTGTCCTCAAAAGGCTTTCTTCTTAGACTTATTTTGGGGTTTTTATTAAATTACATTCCTCAAATACAGGAGTCTTGTATTCCTGTGAGGGATGCACGTGTAAGATTTGAAAAGGTTTTGAAGCAATTGTGTTAAGAAAAGGGGTAATGGTGCATGTCTTTGTGAACATTTAAAAGCGCTGACACATTGTTTTCAGTGCTGAAAGTGTAATTTAAGACCTAATGGACATATCAAACTTCCTGTTGTTGTATCTGTCAGTCTGTCAGCTTCAGAAGCAGTTATGCCTTACTTTCCTTGTACTGCAGGAGTATATTTTGAACTTGTGGTTACAAGTGGCTGAATGCTATCTCTAAATCTCATCATTCTGACAAATGCATAGTAGTCAAGCTCATAGCTTTGAATAAGGACTCAAAACCCTTGGACTTAAATGCTTTCTATCTTAATACCTTTAGGTGTGAGGTCTAGCTAGTATGAACATAACTTTTCTGCCTTTGAATCCTGCACAAGTGAATATTTCTGTTTTGTGAATTTCTGTACCAAACGAAACCCAAACCAAATAATATAATTTTGATGTGATATAAATATTTAAAGCAAACTCTCTCCTATCACTAAGGATCATTATGTAAACTGAGCTTAAATTGCAAGCAGTTCTTTACAAAGTAACAAAATTTAAACCAGGTGTAACTGTAGGTTTTGCTTTCATCTGGGATAGAGTTAATTTTCTTCCTAGTAGCTTGTATATATATGTTTTTGATTTATTATGAGAATAACATTGATAAAGCATTGATGTTTTAATTGTTGCTAAGTAGTCTATATACTATGTAAAGAACTTTTCAGCTTCCTATGCTCTGCCAGTGAGGAGGTGCACAAGAAGCTGGGAGGGGACACAGCCAGGACAGCTGACCCAAGCTGCACGAAGGGATGTACCATTTCATATGATATATAAACTGGAGGGAGCTGGCTGGGGGGCCTATGACTGCTGCTTGGGGATGGGCTGGGCATCGGTCAGTCGATAGTGAGCAACTGCATTGTACATCACTTGATTAGTGTATTTTTATTATTATTATTATTTTCTCTTCCTTTGCTATGCTATTATACTGTCTTTATCTCAACCAATGAGTTGTACTTTTTTTTTGTACTTTTTTTTTTTTTTTTACTTTTTCTTTTTTTTTTTTTTTTTTTCCATTTTTCCCCTTTCCACTGGCAGGGCAATGAGTGGCTACATGGTGTTTAGTTGCTGGATGAGGTTAAAACACTGTACTAACTTTGTCCTTGGTTATTTTTCTTAAAAATTTCCATGCATCTTCAACTTAGAATTTGAAACTATGCAGATGGCATAAAATCATAAATATTCACATTTAATTGCCTCAAAGTCTGTTTCTAAAAAGGATACAAAAACATTGAAATGAATACATTAAATAGAGCTTTATTACAAAATACAGAATTAATATTTTTCATTCAAAACTAATCATAGAAATTGCAACACTCCAAGACAGGCTGGGGAATGAAAGGTTTCAGAACAGCCCTTTGGAAAAAAGACTTGGGGGTACTGGTGAATGAAGAGTTGGACATGAGCCAGAAATCTGAACTTGCAGCCCAGCAGGTAAAATGTATCTTGACCTGCATCAAAAAAAGTGTGGCCAGCAGGTCAAAGGAAGAGATACTGAACCTCTACTCCACTCTGGTGAGACCCTACCTGGAGTACTGCATCCAGCTCTACAGGTCTCAGTACAGGAAAGACACGGACCTGTTGGAGAGAGTCCAGAAGAGACCACAAAAATTAGCAGAGGGCTGAAACACCTGTCCTATAAAGACAAGGTGAGTCAGCTGGCGTTGTTCAGCCTGGAGAAGAGAAGGCTCTGGAGAGACCAGTTCAACTTTCATATTTATTAGTTCTATGACAGACATAGGATCAGCAGTCTGGTTGTGCTAGTTGCTGCTGCATACTACTTATACTATGCTGTGGTTGAAAGAAAATACATGTATATATGCATATATATATTTACTTATAACTGACATCTCAAATGAGATATATTTTCAAACTGTCTCAATAGTGAGAACAATTCAGAGTGGTTATATAAACACCCATTATCCAGTTATACGGAATGAAAGGTATGAAACAGTCAACTTTTTTCCAGAATTCATTTTATACTGTTTCCTTCTAAAATAGTTTACTGTGAGCTCACCGTCTTTTTTTATACCACATACTAGTCCTCAGTCTTTTGATTCAGTGGCTCATGTCATCCATGGTTCTCTAACTGCTATTGGTACTGACAAGACAGTTATTTGATCTGTTGAATACTGGTGACATTTCCCCCCAACATTTCCCCCCAAATAAAACCATGTGGGACATGTAACAGCCTTTAAATGAAGTGGTTGGTACCATGCTCACTAGGAAATAATTGAAGTAAAGAAAATTAAATAGAATGCATGTTGTCTGTCAAAAGATACTTCCCCCCACTCCCTGATATCCCTAGATCTGTCACAGAATACCTTAAAGTAGAGAAATCATGAAATCTTATGTTTATTTTGAGATTTCTGTCGCTAATGAAAAGTGGGACATCCAACTATAAGTTGATGCACTTACAGTAGGTAGTATGCATGAAGATTAAATTGCATGAAGATTAAAGTAGTGTTTTCTTTTTTTTTTTTTTTTTTTTTCCCCAGTGTCACATTCAAGGGAAGTTTTAAAAAAGAAACAAACCAAAACAAACAAACCAATCAACAAAAAGCCCCCAAGTAAAGGGCTGCAAATTCCTGAAACAGGAATAGCATTTTCCAACCAAGGAAATGCGAATTCCTGAAACAGCATAATGAACTACAGGAAATAGCTATCAAGCAGGGACAGACTTCAGTACATTTAAAAAATATTTTGGAGAAAAATTTCTTAAAATACTAACGATTATTTTTCTTATCTCAATGAATACTCTAGGGTGCTCAGTTATTTCTGAAAATGTAGATGTATTTAAATGTAGGACACTTTTATTCTTTCCAGCAGTCAAAATATATTTACTGATAAGGATATGAGAATGTCAAAGGTGCTTGTGAAGGTTAGATGGGAGAAACTTAAGCCACAGAAATCGCAGCAACAGTTTTCTAACAGTAAGTCCCTTCACCAATAAAAAACAGCTGGTTTTGATTACTGTGTTTTTGACTAATAAGTGAACACATGAGATTGAATAATTTGCATGCTATACACCATATCCAACATTTAGTCTGATCCTTGATTAGACTCTAAAGCCCAGATTCAAGAAATTTAATTTTATTATCCTAAAAATTAGGTATCTAGTCTAAACTTTTTTCCTTGGACATCCCCAAAAATCAATGGTGAGACAGAGAACAATTTATTCCACCAGAAGCCATGTACTAAAGAAAGGTAGAATGAAACGCCTGTCGAAGGTGCTCATACACAGGTGCTTTATAGAGAGCAGCTAACTCAGACTAGATGACCAGTTTTCACAAAACTATAGCTAAGTGATAAGAATCCAGGCCTACCCATAATATATCAGTTTAAATAGAAACTAACTTATTTATATACCACTGTAAAAAGTGACATTGATATTTGACACGTCAATATATTGGATATTTTGACCTATCAGAATGTCTCTCACATTTTTTTTATGATTTTGTAAACAGAAATATTTTGGATGCTGCAGTACATACTGCAGGTTCAGGCACATGTGACATCCTGATGTATTCTGTCAAGACCAGACTTACTAGGCACATTATTTGCACCTACTCTGTGTGAAGGCTGTTCACCCTGAGCTTTTGGACTTCTAACTGTATGTTTATAATACCTACTCAAAGCCAGAACTCTGAATGTCTGGAAATCTTAGGAAAATGAGTAAAGGTATTTTCTCTTTTCATTATTATATTTTCTGCATATAAGATAAGGATAAGTGATAAGTGATCTAGACTTATCACAACTCTAATTTAGCTTTGGTGCTTGGACCCTGTTTGGGCTTCATGTAGCATCACACTTTCCTTCAGAGTTTATCCATAAGCATCATACGTTACCATAGACATTCGTGATGTAAAAAGCTTGGGCTAGGGCAACTGAAATATAGTAATGTAGATGTAATATCAGTAATGCCATAGAAAAATATCTTTTAAATTGAAACTAGTTCTCTCCATCTTCCATTTCTTTATTTTTAGTTCGAACATAGTAGCTTTACTCAAAGAGGATACAGACAGAGGAAAACAGTTAATTTTCTTGACTGAAAAAAATGTAGACCTCAATATTTGAGCTCATGATAAGCCAAAACATTCTCAGAACTCTGTTGTGTGCAACCAGTTATAACTGAAAAGTGTCTACTTGTCTAGGGAAGACTTTGTTAGACAGTAATGAGTTTACAAATAACTGGAAGCAGCTAACAGATGCAGGCAGGTAACTATTTGTAGAAGTGTAGAAAGATGATCCACAATTCCGTTAGTACATTCACAGAGCAAATCAATAAGTTAAATTTTGCCAGAATAATGTCTTCCATATAACTTTTACTACTAGTACGTCTTGTAGTACCTGTAAAATAAATTTGTTCATTATTCCTGAAACAAATAATAACAGTATTAGCTCACTACTGAGGATAAATCAGAGGGTTTCACCCATGACCACTCTATTTGCAGAATATTTTCTCTTCAGGAATGTGTACAGTGATCCCCCTTCTATTCTACATTTATCACTTCTCTGTATTCCTGCCGTCACCATCTCAAACTTTAGGATCTTTAAAGTTTCCTTCCTTGATACACATTCTGTTCTTGACCCAATTACTTCTAAGTTAAAAGTGCAATTTCTTAGGAGTAATGGGTCAAACCGCAGACTCTCTTTACTCAGTTAAATATCTTGACCACACATAAAATATAGTGTCACACTTTCTACAAGTGCTTTTCCCTCTTTACACTGCTGCTCCACCCTGGTCATTAGGAATATTAAATATTGTGTTTTTCTGCTAGATATATGCTGACTTGAAAAGAGAAGTGGCTCATACACAACCTGTCAGTTAACTCTTTTAGGTGGTAGATGGGTTCCTGAACCTCCTCACAAAAAGAATCATCTGAATTTGCACAAACTCTCTTTCCACAAGGCCATCACATAGTCAAATCCTTCATGCTACATTTGATGAGAAAATATCACTTAATATTTTTTTTTGCTTGTGTGCAGGAGGAAGTAAAATATATTTGTTTTCTTGTATTTTTCTGATCATGCTTAAAAAAATGGTCACCTCAGAACATCAAGTAAAAGAACACCTGATTTCCAGTTGAGAGTTATTGTTAACAATCAAGGGCACTCCTTACAATATTTGAAGCACAAAGGCTATGAAAGAATTTGTGTTTTCTTACCTTATCAAGGGAAAGAAGCAAATATTCAGAAAAGGAAATTCAAAACCTGTATCTGGCATTAAAGTGTTAATGGAATTAAATCTATTTCTCCTTGCAGTAGTGAGTAAAAGCTCTTCCAATAGCTCTTCCAATAAGGAATAAGGAGGAATCAGTTTTAGATGACTGGTTGTCTAATACTTCTAATTCCTCTAATTTCTCCACATTATCCCTTACCTGAATAATGCTGAGATATCCTGTTCTACCTTTATACTCTTTAGAGTAGATTTCAATCTTTGCATATGAAGACTGTAAGATAATGTTATTAAACTACATCAATTAGTTTATAGTGCATACAGGAAGGTCTCATCTAGCAAATATGTTTTCTTACAACTGACTAAAGACAGTATCATCCATATTTTATCAATCTATTTCAGGAAAGCTTCTCATAGGTTTTGCAGGGCCCATGGTGCAAAGAAAAGGTCATCTCTGCATGATGAGATTTGTATATCCTAATTTTGGTTTGGGGTACAATTTGTGACAAAGACATCTGAATTTTGGTACCTATTTATGAATCTAAAACCCAGGTAGCATCAAGGCTTCCACTATAGACAGTGAGTATATAGTGAATACATGAGCAGAACCTAGAGATCCATTCTTCTGACCTAAGATAAATAATCAGGGCTTCACTGAGTTGCCCACGCAGGGCAGTCTAGCACTATTAGACATAACCAAAGTTATCCTATCTGGCTTCCAACTGTGGTTTTAATAGAGCACAGTTTGACGGTAAATCTTGGGTCATATCTGAGAACCTCATGTGAATGTCTTAGATATAACAGAATGTCTTAAATGATGAGCTACATCTACATTGAGGCAACTGAATGCTCCCTCAGAGGCTTGCTGGTTGGATCAGTTCCTAAGTTCCATTAACTTGGTTCATTTTACCTACTTTGTCTGAAGAGGAAGCTTAGACATTACAGAAGGGATTCAATTGCTTGAACAGGTATTGATTGCCACTTCAGGTACCTAGTTGCTTCTCCAGAAGAGTGGAATTCTCCCATAAGTCTGCTATTCTATCTGGCAGCCCTGTGCAGATACCTTGGACACTACAGAACATCTCAACTGGTAGAGATTTAAAACCAAGCTAAACCAAATAAACTAAGTCCTTGGTGCTCATAAAGACAGATAACATAGGCAGTTCTGAATTCAGTCTAGCTAGGCTACAATTAAAACAAAATTGAAATATTTTATCACAGGTCAATATACAATGAAGTGGAAAGTTTGACTTCCAATGTAGGCACACCCTACCAATGAATTCTGGACCACTGTTTTTGTTTATTGCTGATCTTAATAGGCATTTTTCCAAAAGAAATCAATTAAATAATCTTTTCATGTTGGTACACCTTCTTTCCCTGTGGGTGGCAGAAATTCCAGTATTTCATCAAACAGTGCTACTATGGCTTTTCTACTCTACCATTGAATATCAGAGTGACATTTGTTGCTATTACGTTCTCTACTTTTCCATGTTGCTTGCATGGCATTTGTCTTTCATCAGAAAGTACCTTCAGAATTCAACCTGTAACAAAAAGGGAATCACATAGGGCAAAATACCTCAAAGAATTTATTGTAAATACCCTGACATGTTACCTTAAAAGAATGACTCTTCTGATTTTTATCTGGTATTTTACATGGACTACTGGCACTATAAGCTAAGACTCATTCAATTAGGTAGCTTTGTGTGTATTGGGACTGAAAATGCTGCTGTCCTACACATAGGATTCTTATGGTTTGGTATAAGCTTCAAACTTCTGGTGTTTAATAATAAGACCTTGCAGACTTTCCCTCAGCTTCACAATCCAATAGAGTACTTTCATCTCTTTCTTTCCCATTACCTTCACTAATTTTATGAATGATTAGAGGGGAAAGTATGCATATTTGCCTTTATGCTCTTCAGTGCACTCCTACTCAAAGTGAAGAAGAGCAAATGCTTTTTGTAAATGATGAGGCTATATTGGAAGATACTTTCCATGCAAGCTACTGGCTTCTTGTTCCTTCAAAACTTTATCATTTGGGACTTCACAAAAAGCTGTGAATTAATGGTAGGTTGACAACACTGTTATTTATACATATTTTCAAAGTAAACCTTCCTGCTTGAAGTATAGAATAAATTACAGTCCTCAGGGGTTGAACTCAAAATGAAAGACAGGAAACTCTATCTGTTCATAAGTAAATGTTTATTTTTCTGTCCCATCATGAAGTTTTCAGAAGTCTGTTCACTTTGGAGACGTAATTCAATAATTATTTTTGCCAACGGTCATTCTCGTTCCGCTATTTGATCTCATGATGATGTACTGATGTCATCATTTGGCTCTACAGAGTAGCTATTTTTCTGTTTTTTCCTTAGATCTGATTGTTGCCTTTCATCACCTGTCTGAGTGCTATTCCACTATCTTTTTTACTGTCTTAGTAGTCGTGTTTCCCTCCACTGTTTTAGCCATGATAACTGCTTTTTTCACAACTATTTTGATCTGAACTGCTTTACTGGTAATGACCTTGCTGTGGTCAAATACCAAATCCTTTTTCTTCATATATCTATATTCTTGACAGACCTCTAAAGATAAGCTATTCCCTGTTGACAAAATATAAAGATTTTATTGGTGTCCACTTCATATGGTTAGGTCAGCAGGTCTCTGTCAATCAGCATTGACTAATAACAGTCACTGACTTTTCTTCTTTTGCAGCTTCCTCTTGCCTGATATTCATTAAAGAAGTGAAGAATAGCTTGGACCTCTGTTCACATGCTGAATTCGATTTCATTTTTGTTATCAAAAATCCTACTACTAAGCGAAGCTTCTCATTGTAATTTAAATATGAATCTTCCTTAAGTGTTTTAACTTTATCCTGTTGAATTTAACAGGAAAAATATTATCTAGTAGCTAATTTTCAAAGTGGTGTTGTATACAAATGCCTGCTTACGAACATCAAAATGAAGATGTGTACAAGTGCACACATATTCACAATATTTTTTAAACTTTCACAGCTGAATGTTGGCGTTTATATATCTAAACAAAATGTTTTTGTTGCACAAGTGTGAGATGAAATAGATATATTAATTTTAAATGTAGCAAAATTTTTAATATATTTCTCTAGGGTTTTTTAGTATCTGCTGATGAAAATTATGTGATACATTTTTAATTTACTTTTTAGGTTTCCCTTAACTTTTATACTATGAATATGGAAAGGATATATTTCAATAATAAGATCACAGAATCACAGAAAGTTAGGGATTGGAAGGGACCTCGAAAGATGTAGTTCGATCCCCCCAACTAGATAACATTATTTCATCATGTACTGAGATATGACAAGAAGGAAGTGAGGCCCATCAGTGCCTTCCAGTCAAAGCTGAAACCAGGACACTGACTAAGGTATACACATTATTCCTCCCTAGGGAGGGTAGAACTTTATAATATATATGTATCTTCTATGAGGCCATCTTTGTTGTAAAAATCTGATGCAGTAGTGGAAACACAGGTATAAGCATTTTCCACAAGCAGCTTACTGTCTAGTCCTTAGCTTTGTGCTTAGAATATTGCTCTGAAAGTCGGATCCTTAATTTTACCTACTTCATTCACAGGCTAAACAATATTGAATCCCCAAATCCTATATCTTTGGCAAAGGACATAGCATCCCTGCCATGTGACTTCTATATTCGATGACAGTATTGGGCACAGATGTGGAAATAAAAACAAAAATTAGTGCCCAAGAATGATCAATGAAGTAAAAAATACATGGATATCTCAGATATTCATTTTACATGTGCAACAACTTTCACAAAATCATTCAGATAAAAGCAGTATTTATTGTTGTACTAAATGAAAAAGTGTGTGATTGTTCTTGGCACACAATATCTTTATCATTGTTCAGTCAGCCTTTACTTTTGTCTACAACAGGACAACAAAAAGTGTAATGAAGGTATATTAGTCAGAGAAGTAATGGAAAATACAACAAGCTTTTATAAATACATATAACAGGAAATAAATGTAGAAGGAAACAATGGCCCAACGAAAAATAAGTGATGCCAAAAAAAAAAAAAAATCAGAGATCAGAGAGACCAGACTGTTATAAATGTTCATTCTGAACAAGAAGAAGAAAGTCAAGAACTGTTGCTAATTAATTGGCAATAAAAGGCTTGTAAAAAGAACTTTTGCTCAGCAGCTGATGAGATACCTATTCCTGTAATATAGGCTGAATTTTTACTAGCTACCTGAGATGAAACAACCTGCTGGTTTGCATAAATAGTAAAAATGAAATGTTTTTTATGTCCCTTGTGTGTCATGACATGCAGCATTTTGGAGACACCATCCTAATGTGAAGACTGAAGAAGGCTAAGCTTCATATACAGAGAACTAGTCAACAGCCTGAATAAAACTCACAAACTGACTTGAGCAAAACACCAAATAATGCCTGTGGCCAGATGCTGTCTTTGGTACTAAAACAATCTGTGACAGTCATCTAGTAAGTGACTCTGGAGAATGTTTACCAGGGTGAATGCTGAAGCCATCAACCGTTGTCATTCTGAATTACCTTATTTTTCTATCTGAATTAAGATAAATCAGCTTAAGTACAGAAGTAATCAATACTCTGATCATTTGGACAGTAGAATTATTACTATTGAAAATATTTATCATGGAATCTACTTTCAATCTGGCATTGAAGACAGAAGACTTTCACAATGCAATTTGTGACAGATGTCAAAGGTTCATTATGTTTTCTTCACATGCCCTAGGTAAATTAGAATATTGACACTTGATACAGAAGGAAAAAAAAATAAAATAAAGAGAGGAAAAAAAGGAGGAAAAAAAATAAATTCTTATTTGAAAAAGAGTTTTTTAATTTTAAGTTTTGGATATAGTTACAGCTATAGTCTCAAGTTAGACAGAAACAATAATGCAATATTTATTTTCTGGGTTTAGATTGCTTGATGACTATGAAACACACTAGACTCTTTTTTTCAGAAATAGGTTATTCCTTTGTCTCCTGAGTTGATAGTACAAAATTGCAGACACTATTCAGTCAAAACACCACAATGCTGCCTACTGCAGAATGGCACAGAATCTATTGAGTGACATACTCAATTGGGGAAGGAGTGAGATCCTCAAATGCTGAAAATATTAGCATCTTTGAACTTTCACATTGTGTGAGACAGAGACGTGGCCCTTGATTTTGCTCTTTCAGTCTTTTAGATTTTTACTAAACTTAGAGAACATATGCTACACAACTGTAATGTTATATAAATCCTTTTGATTCTTATTGGCTAGAAGCAATTAGATGTATGTATATGTATACTGCATTACATTGCATTTTTGGTAGAAAATGACACTTCATGAAAGACAATTAAAACCCACCTATATATCCAAGCTAACATCTTACTCATCTTTTTTTTTCTCTTTCATTTTTTATAGCCATTTTATCCTCAGAGATCTCTTTCTACATTATTTGTTTCCATGAAACAATCGTTTTAAAGCATCAGAACAAGTTGACCATAATTTTAAAATGTAACAAAAATGTTTACAGCTACAGTAACCTGAAGAAGATGTTGACTAATGGTAGCAGATAAAATTTTGACAGTTTCAGATTTAATATCCATGTTTACACAAGTATATAAAAAGTTAATAATTTTTCAGTGTCTACACAAGATATTAAAATTCTCTGATGATTCTTCTTAAAGTTTGAAACAAGAGCGGAAAATGACATGAATCTATTTTCAGGAGAATGAATGTAACTAAAGATAAGAGTATGTCTTGGCAGTGTAAAAACAATGGCCAGAATTGTGTCTTTGATTTCTAGGGCTTTAAATAAATTGAATGCTCAGAAGGCATTGAATTAGACCTTTACCCTATTGAGGTCCACAGAATTTCATGCTGCATTAAATAAACTCACTTATTAACTAAAATATAATATTTTGCACTATTCCATGCTTTGTTTTAAATTGTTCTTTGATTCTCTTCACTGTGCTGAAGATTTAAAAATCTCAGTGGTAATTAAGAGGAATACATGTTCTGGCTAGTTAGAAACCATTCAAGCAAGATACATCACCTTCCATTTCTGTCTCCTTAATTTTGGTATGTCTGCTGTAGCTTGAAGGTGCAACACTTTGTTGCAATACTCTCATGAAGTGGTAATGAGCAAAGCTGTGAGAGATCATGGATGTGGTCATTTACCATGTTTCATTTTGATTTGTAATCTAGTTTACTTGTATATAAACATTATACTTGAAAAATGAACTTGTGCCTAGAGAGAATCACAGAATCGACTGGGTTGGAAAAGACCTCAGAGATCATCAAGTCCAACCCTTGGTCCGACTCCAGTCCATTTACTAGATCATGGCACTAAGTGCCATGTCCAATCTCAGTTTAAAAACCTCCAGGGACGGTGAGTCCACCACCTCCCTGGGCAGAATAGTGTTATAAAAACCTCCTGATTTGTCCACTTTCTGCTGCTCTCCAGGAGAGGTATTCTGTTTTGTTTGGTTTTGTTGTTCCTTTTGTTTTAACATCTATGCCAACACGGTCATTAAGTGTTGGTGTTCTCAGTGTTTCATTAGACTCCTCTAGGAAGCTGATTAGGATGTCTAGGTCTGGTGGCAGGAAAGGATCTCTTTTGACAAGTATATCTTGTCCCTTTTTCTTCTTCTCTCATCATTCAGTTGCTTCACAATTCCTAGGATATGAGAGTGCAATAAGAATAGAAATAGCTTTCACTGCAGTGAATGTAAAAACACTGCACAGGATGGTCTTCCTAAAAGAAATGGAGAAGCCACAGCCAGGGCAAACACTGTGTTTAGTCATTCAAAAAGGAAGGGGAAATATCTGTGGCATTTCTGTTTTCAGAAGTGTAATTAGGGCTTTACCTGATTTTGGAGAAAAAAAATGAGAGAATAATCAAATTTACAACCTTCCATATAGAAGTATTTTCTTCCTACCTTTGAGATGGTGGGATTCAATCTTGTCTGAAAAACTGAGTTTTAAGTTGTATCAGACTGTTCTCTTTAAATCTCCCACTTGACATCCATTTCTGCTACCACTGACATCTATAACAATGACGGGCAGAAATCTCAGTCCTTGAGTATGGTAGGCAGCTTGGAAGGTCCATTAGGTACCTGATCCTATCCCTATCTACTGCACTGTAACTGAGAGCAGACAGCATGGGGGTTTTAGAATTACACAGTTCAGACTGACATAAATAGTTTTGTTTTGGTTTTTTTTTTGGAGAAGGGGTGGAGGGCCAGGGAGGGGTGTATATGGTGAATTGCCCTGTAGTAGTAGCACTGCTGAAGTAGTGTAGTTTGAAGCTGGTATGATTGCTGATTCCAGTGGAAAGAGTTTTACAATATTCAAACTTATTATACAGTTGAGGGCAATGAGAAAATCAAAGAATAAATTGTAGTACCGAGAAGGGACATTTCTGTACAAGGTATGAATTAAAATATATGTCCAAAACTTACTACTCTTGTGTTAAAAGAATAAAAAAAACCCTGGGTATAACAGGTGGGATCACAAGGGTGAACTTCACATGTTAGTGAGCAGAATCTCACTCGCTTCAGAATGATAGTTTATAGTTCGATGTCTGGGCTACTGACACTTTCAAAGAAGGAGAACACTTCTCCAAGAGGGAGAAAGTGAAAATAAGAGCATATTAATTGAAATTTTAACCTGAACACAAATCCCTGAAGAATGCAAAGATTGTCCACAAAGGTCTCCTAAAATAAGGCATGACACTTTTTCTTGTTGTAATATATCTCATCAGGAATGAAAGCAATCAACATGGTTAAATGCAAAATCTAAGGAAATCGAATCATTAGCTGAACTGCTTAGCAAATGGTCCATATTAAGTAGTTTAATTCACAAGTCACTTAGGGATGACAACACAGTAGCAAGTGAAGTAGGGACTGGGTAGTCAAATGAGGACATAAATGATCAGTGATACTTAATGGAGGCAAACTGATACAATCACGATTTCTTAGCAAATGGACCTTAAATGCAACAGCACCTGCATGTTAAAATATGCTATGAGACACCTCATGAATAGTATTCTCACTGTCTACATGTCAAGATGCAATTCTTATTCAGTTTTACATTCTGACTGTGACTTTCTATGGTAACAGAAAATTCATTCTAACAAATGTCAGTGGAATTTTCACTCCTAGATTTCCTGAATACTTTGAAAATTATCTACTCAGAACATTACAGTTAATTACAAAAGGGGTGTGAAAAATATTGTCTGATTAAGTTATGGACTAGGTTTGGCTGGGATAGAGTTCACGTTCTTCACAGTAGCTTGTATGGTGCTATGTTTTGGATTTGTGCTGAAAATAGTGTTGGTAACACAAGAATGCTTTATTTATTGGTGAATTTTTTATTTATTGCTCCGTGCTTACACAGAGTTAAGGATGTCTCTGTTTCTCGTACCACCCACCCCAGTGGGTTGGCTGGGAGCACACAAGAAGTTGGGACGGGACACAGCTGGGACAGCTGATCCAAACCATACCATAAGAAGTCATGCTTAGCAATAAGAGCTTGAGGCAAGGAGATGTTCAGAGTGATGGCATTTGTCTTAACAAGTAACCGCTATCCATGATGCAGCCTTGCTTTCCAGGAAATGTCAAAACATCTGCCTGTGGCTATGAAGTAATGAATGAATTCCTTATTTTCTTTTTCCTGTGTGCACAGCTTTGCTTCATTTATTAAAAGTTTGTTATTCCTTTGCTGGATTATCTCAACCCACAAGTTTTCTCACTTTTGCCCTTTGAATTTGCTTCCCTGCCCCACTGAGGTGACTGACCAAATGGCTATGTGGAGCTTAGCTGCCTACTGGGATTAACTCACAACAAAGTAACTCCCTATAAAATAGGAACATATTCTAGGAAGACAGCCTACACTGTTTATATAAAACAACCAGGCTGCCTATATCATTAATGACTGATCCTGAAGGCATTGCAGAAAAGCTCAGAGCTTCCCAAATCCTTAAAAGAGAAGATTCGTAAGAGTTGAGTACAAGGGAGTAAACAATTCCCCAACACTCCGAGTTTTAGAGAAACATTTGAGTTTCACATCATCAGTGATAAAATCTGTTTTTCTGCTTAAAGTACTGTGGCAGGATGCAAACCCCCCTCTCTCCCCCTCCCTCCTTCATCATGGAAGGAGTAGACACATCTCCCTCTCCCTCTACTACTTGAAGCTAACAGCTTCTTTTGTTTGGCCCCAGAGCACCCTGGCCAGGGCCATTAGGAGAAGGGAGTGCCGAGGCACCAGTGAGCCGCTGGGCGCCTGCGGCCAGTGTGGGGGATGTTTGGAAGCTTCAGGGACACCCCACAGCCAGGGTAGGGGTGCGGAGAAGTGTTTGGAATCCCTACAGTCAGATCTGATCAGCCTATAAAAAACGGGACTCTCGTCAAGATTCGGCCCATTGTCGTGAGTCTCTAGGAGCATGAGCAAGATGCTGCCGCCGAGAGCCCCCCCCGTCCTGGGATGGAGACTCCGCTTGCCTTGCTGCCACGGGTGTGAGTAAAAACTCACAGGATTGTGAGTGTATTTATACTTTCCATGCACATATGCACGTGTAACTTTCTGTGCTCAATATGAGCACATGTATAAATTAATCCTCGCATAATCGTGGGTTTATTTTCCTCCCGTGCTTCCATATAAGCACGTGTAACTTTCCGTGCACGTTTGCACGTGTAACTTTCCATGCTCAATAAAAGCACGTGTATAAATTATTTCCTCACACAATCGCGAGTGTATTTTCCTCCCATGCTTCCACATAAGCACGTGTAATATTCCGTGAACATTTGCACGTGTATTAACCCTCGCAGGATTGTGAGTGTGTTATAAATTTACCCTCGCAGAATCATGAGTGTACACTTTCCATACTCAATACAAGTACATGTATCTCTTTAAGATAGTCTCACACCATGTTCAGGCAAGTGTGTACTCCTCCCGGACTCAGGGATGGTTCCGGCATTGTTTTGGGTGAAGCCGTGTGCATGCACACTGTGGACCGCCTGTTGTATTAGTTGCTGCCCCTTAATAATTTTCCTCAACTGATATCTGAACCTGTATTTAAGTCACTTTTGGAGTGCTAAAACCCTGTTTCTCACCGGTTTAATAAGAGATGGTTTGGACCCTGTTGTCCCTTAAACTAACCTCGGGGTGCCTCCGTGACAAGTACCTTTAAGTGTTTCCAAATAAGTGTTGAAAAAAGGTTATAAAGTAAATTGATTTGAGATTTCAAATGTTATTATTTGAGCAGACTGCCCCACACCCCTTTTGATCCTCAAGGTCAAAACTGTGTCATTTATGGGGATTTAAGACAATGGAAGAATTGTGCTTTCACTGAGACTTGGCCAGATCTGACATGGTTATCAGCTCACAAAAGTACATAGACATTTTCAACACTATTTCAGTCCTAAATTATTGTATAGCTTGTATAAAGATGTGTACTTCTTATACAGTTTATAACGAAGATTGGAAAAGAAAAATTAAGGGAAGAAAAAGAAAGAAACAAAACAAAACAAAACAAAATAAAACAAAACAAAAAACCAAACTTAATAAAATAAAACCAAACTAAACAGCAACAACAAACAAACAAAAAAAAACCAGCCAAACAAACCAAACCCAAACAAACAAGAAAACCCTCACCCTCCCTAAAGTCCTTGTCCTGGTTTTGGCTTGGGGTAGAGTTAATTTTCTTCCTAATAGTTGCTATTGTGCTGTGTTTCGCATTTAGAATGAGAATAACACTGATAACACACTGAAGTTTTATTTGTTGCTAAGTAGAACTTTTCAGCTTCTTACACCATGCCAGGTTGCACGAGAATCTGTGAGAAGACACAGCCAGAACAGCTGATCCATACTCTCCAAAGGAATATTTGATGCCATATAACATCATGCTTGGTATATATTTTGGGGGAAGAAGAAGGAAGGAAGGGATGTTTTGAGTTATGGCATTTGTCTTCCTGAGTAACCATTACACAGGATGGAGCCCTGCTGTCCTGGAGATGGCTGAACACCTGCCTCCTCATGGGAAGCAGTGAATGAATTCTTTGTTTTACTTTGCCTGCGCACACAGATTTCTCTTTTCTTATTAAACTGTCTTTATCTCAACCCAGAACTTTTCTCATTTTTATTCTTCTGATTTTCTTCCCAGTCCCAGTGAGGGGGAGTGAGCAAGTGGATGTGTGGTGTTTAGTTGCTGACAGCCCTGAAGCTAGCGTTTTTTATAACAAAAGAAAATTATGTGTTCGAAAATCTTTTTTGTCAAGGCTTTTGAAGTTCTGAAGAAAGATACTGATGTAAATGAAAGAAGCGGAAATTGAATTCCATTTAAGACTATTCACTACAGAAAATATTATTTCTCTTTTTATATATATATATGGTGTCAATTTAATTTAAATACTATAGAAATGAGGTATCTCTTTTTCCTTTCTTGAGGAAATTTTTCATAGAGTTTGGTGATCAGAAAAACTGAAAACATTATATTTTACTATGCTTAGTGCACAAATTATTCACATGCAAAATAAATAGTTTAGGAAATGTCTAATTAGCTGAATACCTAAAATATGTACCTGTTAACAGTCCAGAACATGTTTAATTGTCAATTTCAGATTAAAGACAATTACAATTCCAATTAGTTATGGATAGTTTAACAATGGTTGCTACCATATGTAACATTTCAAATTAGATGTCGCAGATACAACTATTGTGGTTCATGAAAACTTCCTATTTTATATACTTATTTTTCAATGCATTGTAAATAACTGTTTTCTAAACGTTATTCTGCACTTCTCTTATTTTAATTAAAATTTTTTTCTCCAAAGAAAACAAGCAGGTGTTCTTCGTTGATTGACTGAAATTGTTTGGAGACTTCAATATTCAGTGATTTATGACGTATTTATGAAGACAGAAATAGTAGAGAAAATGATGCAGTTATTATGGATATTATTACTGGTGGAGAGGAATCCCAATGTGGCATGAAGGGAGTTCAAAAGTGAAGACATAGGCCTGTAAAAGAAAGATAAAAACTTGGTTTTAAACCTATGAAACATACAGATTGAAACTGTAAGAAAGTTATATTTTGGCTTATGCTTATAGAGATTTTCTTAATATGGGGAGTTCTTGTACCTAATGTTGAATACAAGGTATTAAAAAAAATCATTGTCTAGATTTTTTACTTACTGAATTGAGATTTGTCATCTGTATTTATCCTCAAAACTATTTTTTGTCTCACCAAAAATAGGAGCTTTGTAAGTCAAAACCAACTTTTTTAAAAACAATAGTTTCATTTTGATTTTTTGCATAATCATCCTGGAAGGACTAGAACACAGATAAAGAGAAAACATTAGGCCTTTTTGCTGAACACATCCCTGTATGATGATAGATTTTATATTTCTGTATCTTTTTACACTAATCCTGATATTTTCTATGAATAGCCAATGATATGTCTTAGTTTTATAAGTGATATATACAGGCTTCAGCTCTTAGCTAGTGGCTCTCTAATGATGTATACATGGAGTTCTTACAATGCAGATCTCTCTGAGGAAAGCCATCTATAATGTTATACTTAAATCAGAAATGCAAACAATCACATTTCTCAACTTGATAAGACTTAATAACCAGTGCCTGCCATGGACTTTTTTTTAAAGAATTGCAGGAGTAATAGATTGAAGGGACAGCATCAATCTGCAGTAGATGAAGACCAAGGCTGTTAGGTTTTGAAATTATGTTGCCATTGTAAATGACTAGAAAAAGAGAAAAGCAGTAAAAATCTGGTTCTGTACAGCTTACAGTTTTGTCACATTTCTAATAATTTTGTCACTCTTCTAAATATTTAAATTAATTTCATACTGTAATTTTTAACATTCTTCACATGATATATCAAATTTTTTTTTGAATGCAGTTATTTGTATAGAATTATTGACATATATGTTCCTAGTGGAACAATACATGTGAAGAAATGATAAGCATTTGTTTTAACTTTGTGAACATGAACAGTTGACCATGCTAATTATATTTAAAGAGATGCATACATAAGATCAATTTAAATAAATGTTACATAGATCCCTAATTCTTTGTTTTTGTTGACTACAATATTAGTTATTCTGAGTTTCACTTATTTCTGAAATGAGTTTCATTTTATGCAAGTACCAACATTATTCTTCTACTTGCTTGCAATTATTAAATGATTTTGACCTTCCAACCCAAACAATTCTATGATTCCATGATTTGATGATTCCCACCTGTCACAGCTGGTAAATATTAGCAAATTACAAAGTAATTTAAGTTTTCTTGTGAAGGCTTACTCATTTTGGTTAACATTTTGGAAGTAACAAAAACATCGAAGCTGAGATACATGTACGTTATGTCCATGCAGTAATCAAGACATTTTCATTCCTTTGTAGAGTACTCCACTTCTCTGAAGCAGGAGCTGGTAGGCACTGCCTCTGTCACCTGTTTCTTTCCATTTGATTGTTTGCTCTGACAAAATATTGTCTTTGCAAGGACTGAACATTCTTTCTTCTGTCCTCCTGACCAGTCTTCAAAATGCCTTATTACAACTTTGCTATAAATAACTTCCAGGATTGCACAAGTGAAGAGAGCGGTGGAAATACCCTATAATACCATTAGCTCTTCAGTAACTGGAAAACTGAGAAGCAGGCATTCACTTTAGTCAGAAGTTTTCAGTTCAAGGAAATACAAAACTCTTCAGAGAAGTTAGATAAATTACCCAGCTACAGATCATGCTATGCTGTATTTTGAATTCAGTTGCTGCACAAAATGGCACAAGTTAAACCAGCATGGTTCTGTTCTATCTACGCAGTCTGTACGTAACCTGATACTACTGGACTTCTCAGAGTAGAGAAGAATACTCAAAACTCAGTTTTCCTGTGTCCTGGAAGAATTCACTAAGAACTAAGCTACTGTAAAAGACAGAGATTTCTTCCAGGTATCTATGTAAATAGTTGTTATATTTGTGGAACTGAATCCTATCAGAGCAGGTTTGTGCTGAAGACACATTAAGAGAGTCTCCTTTGGGAAAGCAGGCAGATAATGAGTTCTCTAAATATCTCTACTGGGTATTTGACATATGGTGCTTCCAAGAGATGAAAAGTTTGAGGCAAAGAGAATTTTTCAGACATACAGAATTATCGTGGATAAACCGTATGTTCCTACAAGTTTTTGAATTTTCATGGTACTGAAGAGTTTTGAGGACCCAGACCTTGATCGTATGTGTCTTTTGTCCATTGAAATCCTTTTCATAATTGTTTCTGGATATTTGCAGTGACCATTAGGGCCTTGTCTGTGATCTATTGCACTACAAAATAAGACTGTGAGGAGGAGCCCTTACCTCCTTCTGCATTGCACAGGAAAATGTCTTCATAACGTATTTACACAAGTTGATGTTTTACTTATGCAGCTACTATATGTTTGTTTCATTTAAAAGTTACATTATGTAGGTCTCTGTCCTGGGTCAGACAGTGCTGATGCAAGCCAAGTCTAGACTGCAGATTTTAGCAGTGCCATTGCTTTCGTACTGTAATTATCAGTCCCCCACTTGATTTCAAGGAGACTGGAAGTCACAGTGATCATGAATGTAGTAACATAATTTCCAGTTTCTTATTTTAATAAATGTAAATGAGAAATACTGTCTCCATAGCAGAACACATGAGCTAGCAATTTTGAAGGGAATATGTATTTTACTTTTTCCTTTGGTCTTATCATTGGAAATCCAATCCAAACATTTTGTCAGGGAAAGTTGTGCCTTATTTTTCCTCTTCCATGCTTCCCATATTTTGAGCACATTTAGGTACTCGATCACTGAGGAAATCGTTAATTCCAATAATATTTTAGGAAATATTACTTTTGCTGGTCAAAGGACTGACCGAGCTGCTTTGTTTTTATCTACTTGACTCTGTCAGAAAAAAAACAAAACCAAAACCAAAACCACCAAAAAAAACCCCACTACATCTGAATAAAGAAAAGCCCTTAAACAGTAAAGAAAACAAAAAATGTGGTTCTGTACGGGACTCTGAAAGGTCTGAAATCCAGCAGGGAATAAAAGAAGCATTCATTATACCTTTTTGCCTTCCTTTGGGCTAGTTCTACCATGACAGGTTTGCAGGACCTCTGCAGAAATTGTATGTACTTTTCATTTGTCTTCAGGATTTCTCCCAGCAGTTGTACAGGACTTTCACTGATTTGTATGCATTTATAATCAGAAGCTTTGTCTTCTGCGTATGTAAATAATCCAGACTACCTAATATTCACTCACAGAATATGTTTTTTTTTTTCTCTAGCACAAAGCAAATATATTATTGAGGCGATTGTATACTAATATCTCCACGTACTGCAATTGACCAAGGGTGTACTAACTACACCCTCATGAAAAGGTGTATTGTACATGGGAAGTACAGTTTTAAGGATTCAGGTATTTTAAAATTCTATGTTTCAGAAAAAGTGTATCCACAAAGGACACTGTTTTGTTTTGAAGTTAACTGTTTTTTATATACAGATATGAGGAAAAAATTATACTCTCAAGGAAGTATTAAAATAAATCTGTTGATATATCTGTATTTGAAAATGAAGAAAAATTTTATTTGGTCAGCTTTTTTCCAGAAGTTTGTCAGAGTAACCATTTCTAGTTTTTACCAGTGGTCTAGCTCCTTAAATGGAACTCATGACTCCTTTTGAAGCAGACAGATATTTTTTGTTGTTTTTCAAAGATATACTTAAAATCCTGTCTGGAACAAGCCAATAATTAATAATTTATATAGATTTTTCTTGTTTAGATTTTTTTTTTTGGTGTTTTGTTCATTTGTATTTGTGGGATTTTGTTTGCTTGGTTGGTTTGGTTTGGTTCAGTTTGGTTTGGTTTTTCAAATAAGTTATGGAACATTCAAATGCTTTGTCTCCATCTCCTGGCAGATAAGAACTACAGAAAAATACAAACTGGAATGCAGGGACAAAAATTAGGAGGAATTAAATTTCAGTTTCTTGATTTCATTGCAGCTTTTTCCATTTATAAAATCAACCCAAGCTATTACGTTGTAGGAAAACAGAAAACAATGATAATTTTATGCAGAAAGAGTCAAAAGATCGTATCACTTTGGTAATAAGTCATAGGAGTCCTTCAACCCCAGTTTTCTGCTCTAATAAAATAAGGCCACACCCTTCAATGTAATGGAGAAATGCCAGTTTACAGTAAATGAGTATTTGAGGATTTTTTTAATCTCTAGATTGATAATTGAAAACAAACATGATTTTGTTTTCATTGGTTGACATGCCTAAAAATATAGTCATGTCTTTGCTCTAATTAGTTTACCAAGGACATGCAAAACCTGCCTGTATGCCTTCCTGTGTAACCTCATCTAGGTGTTCCTGCTCTGGCAGAGGAGTTGGACTAGATGGTCTTTCGAGGTCCCTTCCAATCCCTAACGTTCTGTGATTCTGTGAAATAATGTGAGTTTTCATGATGTTTATTCTATGATAAACTACATTTACTTATGTGATCTCAATGTAATTCTGACGTTTGTTTACCTTCTCACCCCCTGGTATTTTAGGTATTATCATAGATCATAATCCTGAATCATGTTATAATTTATTCTGGATAAACAGTAAAATAAAGTTTAGAGGAAATTGCAGCAGGTATGTGTGATCTCATTAACAGCAAAGCTTTATACTGGTTAATAATGCTGTACAAGCCAATTAGCAACACACAAGTGTAAGGAAGAATGTCTTAAAGACAGTCTTAATAGAATAAACTGCTATTGCATCTCATGCCAGATGACCTTTGCATACACCTTATATTAACATATTTTTGAACTTAAAATCTTCTGTGCATTGACTACATCATACTCAAGTTGAAAAATTAAAACAGTCTCAAAGCTAGTATATCAACTCCCAGTCCATTTATCTGAGTTATCTGTTTATTTGAATAATCTCAAATAGTTTTGAGCTATGATTCTTTCACAGGCATGATCTGCGAAGCATGCTTCTATTCCTTTCAAGAAAACAAAACCACTTTTTTTTTTTCCTACCCTTTTATTTGAGAAACATTTCTAGTAAATTGAGCCTGTTCTCATATATTTGCAAGTGCAAGAGTGGGAAGGAAAGATTCGAGACGTGTTCCCCAGGGGTCAGTGTTGGGTCCAGTCCTGTTTAACATCTTTATTGACGATTTAGATGAGGGGATTGAGACCATCATCAGCAAATTTGCTGATGACACCAAGTTGGGAGGGTGTGTCAACCTGCTGGAAGGCAGGAGGGCTCTGCAGAGGGATCTGGATAGACTGGAAAAGTGGGCTAATTCCAATGGGATGAAGTTCAATAAGGCCAAGTGCCGGGTGCTGCACTTTGGTCACAACAACCCCCTGCAGCGCTACAGGCTGGGCGCAGAGTGGCTGGAGAGCAGTCAGGCAGAAAGGGACCTGGGGGTACTAATTGACAGGAAGCTCAACATGAGCCAACAGTGTGCCCAGGTGGCCAAGAAGGCCAATGGAATCCTGTCCTGTATCAAAAATAGCGTGGTCAGCAGGACAAGGGAAGTGATCCTTCCCCTGTACTCTGCATTGGTGAGGCCACACCTGGAGTATTGTGTTCAGTTCTGGGCCCCTCAGTTCAGGAAAGACATTGAAGTGCTGGAGCGGGTCCAGAGAAGAGCAACAAGACTGGTGAAGGGACTTGAGCACAGGACCTGTGGGGAGAGGCTGAGGGAGCTGGGGTTGTTTAGTCTGGAGAAGAGGAGGCTCAGAGGTGACCTCATCACTCTCTATAACTACCTGAAGGGAAGTTATAGCCAGGTGGGGATTGGTCTCTTCTCCCAGGCAGTCAGCAATAGGACAAGGGAGCATGGGCTTAAACTCTGCCAGGGGAAATTTAGACTGGATATTAGGAAGAAATTCTTTACAGAGAGAGTGGTCAGGCATTGGAACAGCCCGCCCAGGGAGGTGGTGGACTCACCGTCCCTGGAGGTTTTTAAAGTGAGGTTGGACATGGCACTTAGTGCCATGATCTAGTAAAGAGACTAGAGTTGGACCAAGGGTTGGACTCGATGATCTCTGAGGTCTTTTCCAACCCAGTTGATTCTGTGATTCTGTGATTCCCACATGACTCCCTTGTTGGTAAATTGGAGAGACATGTATTCAACAGATGTACCACTCAGTGGATAAGGAATTGGCTGGATGGTCACACTCAAAGAGTTGTGACCAAGGGCTCAACATCCAAGTAGAGACCTATGATGAGTGGTGTTTCTCAAGGGTCGGTATTGGGCATGGCACTGTTTAAAATCCTTGTTGGTAACTTGGACAGTGGGATCAAGACAGTCCATTCTCAGAAAATTAGCCAATGACATGAAGCTGTGCAGTGCTGGAGGAAATGGATGCCATCCAGAGGGACCTTGATAATATTGAGAGGTGGGCCTGTGCAAACTTCATGAAGTTCAACAAGGTCAAGTGCAAGGTCCTGCACATGGGTCAGGGAAATCCCAATCACAAATACAGGCTAAGCAGAGAATGGATTAAGAGCAGCCCTGAGGAGGAAGACTTGAGGATGTTGATTGATGAGAACCTCAATATGACCTGTCAGTGTGCACTTGCAGCCCAGCAAACCAGCTGTATTCTGGGCTGCATCAAAAGAATTGTGACCAGCAGATTGAGGGAGGTGATTCTCCACCAGCAGATTGAGAGACGTGATACACTCCACTCTGGTGAGACCCCCACCTGCAGTACCGTGTTCAGACCTAGCATCCCCAAGACAAGAAAGATCTTTTGAGGTCCCTTCCAATCCCAAACATACTGTGATACTGTGATACTGTGATAAGACTATAGGAGCAAGGTCAGAGAAGGGCCACAAAGATGATAGGAGGGCTGGAGTACCTCTTCTCTGAAGACAGGCTGAGAGAGTTGGGGTTGTTCAGCCGGGAGAAGACTCCAGGGAGACCTCACAGCAACCTTCCAGTACCTAAAGGGGACCTGCAGGAAGGCTGGAGAGGGATGTTTTACAAGGCCAAGTAGAGACAGGAAATGGAGTAATGGCTTTAAAATAAAAGAGGGTAGATTTGGATTAGATATAAGGAAGCAATTCTTCACTGTGAGGGTGGTGAGGCACTGGAACAGGTTTCCCACAGAAGCTGCATATGCGACATCCCTGGAAGTGTTCAAGGCCAGGTTGGATGGATATTTGAGCAACCTGATCTAGTGGAAGGTGTCCCTGCCCATGGCAGGGAGTTTGGAGCTAGGTGATCTTTAAAGTCCTCTCCAGCCCAAAACATTCTATGATTCTATGATCTATTGCCCATCTAGCAATTTATCTCAGTTGAGATATGGGCTAATGAGTTCATGTTGAGTTCTCTTGACACTGTATGCTCATACAGTGCCATTTCCTGTAACATGGTTGACAGTTTTTCCACTGGCATTATTAGCATTTGTTAAGTCAAGATACAGGAAAACTTGAAGTGATCTTTGCTACCAAATATGTCTGAGTAGAAAATGCTTTTTTTAGTACTTAATGACAAGATACAGAAGCATTATTTTAGTATCCAAATCCTCACTGAATATACAGGCAAATAAGAGCATATCTCTTTAATAAACTGCATCATCTTTTGGGATCAAATTATTTGTCCTTTTTTTATTTTTTTTTTTTTGTTATTTTTTTCCTCCTTTTTAATAGCTGGTAGAAGGCTATTCATTATATAAGTAGAGAAATGAAAGAGATCTAGTGTTCTGGCAGGGGGCAAATAGAAGCATTTCTGTACTAGTGTGCTGCAGAACAACAGTGGTATTCTCTTTTTCTGGGCAAGGAGGAGTGTTTGTTTTTGAAGTTAAGACATTTACAGAAAGCAGTGATGACCTGATGTTCTGTGCTTATGGAAGAGATTTCCATAATGATATCATTCCCTCTTATATTAGTGAAGATCACAAGGAATATCCCCAGTGTTTTAATGTGTTGTCAATAGACAAATTACAAATTTTCAAAATTTCTTCTCCTTGTAGGTCTCCAGTCTTTCCCCAAGTATTGTCTACTAGTTTTCATTATTACTTCTGTTTCAGAACACAGTACAAAGAAGGTATAAAGAATAATGAATGCACACAAATAATAAATATTTTACTAAATTAAAAAGCATGCTTATTATTACTCATGCAGCATAACATTTGTAGATATAGTAGGATTAGAAATCAGGGGAATGGTAAAAAGACTTTATTGTAGATTTTTTCACTTATAAAATATTTTCTTTGAAGAATGAAGAAAATAGAAACAAATTCTGTAACTGACATTTACCAATAAAACTGTAGAGTTTGTTGTCTTTTGAGAATTTTTAATAAAGAAAACATTAGAATGCCGCTTTTTTATTTATTTCTCTAAGATATGTTTAATTCATCTTATTTTATATTCTTCCACAGGAAAAAAAAAAAAAGCTATCAGCATGGTTAACACCAGTACTTTACTCATACAGAAAGAATTATCCTAGTATAGGTTTTACTACTGACTATCTCAGTTCTAGGTTACAAGAAAAATGATGAGTAAGATTTATAGAGACAGACTACACAGTTTAAAGGGTGCTTTGAAATACATGGTGCTAGAGGAAAGGTTACCTTTACAAACTTGTACTACAGATATTGATTTTTTAAAAAAGCCAACAGATGTACTGTAAAAATTATAAATAAAAGGTAGAAAACATTGAAATTTTCCAGAGATCAAAGTCGTGACTTCATTTTTTTCTTAAATATTCAGTCAGCAGTGAAGCACTGAAATTCAAGGCTTACTGTATAATGAAATGAAAAATAAGTTTCTAAAGTCATATTTCTATTTATCATGTTTAAACACTTTCATGGAAACATATTACACAAGACCGTCACTGTCAGACAACTAATTATGAAGTATTAGGGGTCAATTTTCCACATTACGATTAAATAAAAGCTCTGTGCAGTCATTGAACCAAGTGTTATTGTGTGATAATAACATGCTCAGTAAGACTGTAAATCATAACTGCAAAAACCTATTCACACCTACGGTAGGTGCATCATTACTCTGTAACACCTGAACACCTTTAATGTGGTTCTAAACCACATTTCCACTATGTGAAATACAAGGAATTTAATTTAACTCAGTGAGAATATGAGAATGTTTTCATACAATCTACAATAGAAATCTATGAAAAAAAGAAACCCTCTTTTTTTTTTTTTTTATCACACTGAATTCTCAAATGTTTGTAAAATATAAATAAGTGTATGCTTCTCTAGCCTACAGTTTTTAGAGAGTCCTGAATGTTTGTTGAATTATTTAAAGTTTTTTTTTTCTGGAATTGCATTTTTCTTCCCATAGGCCTCCACTAAAAAATAAACTCTATCAATCAAGAGTTCAAAGTTTGTGAATATAATGTAAAGAAACATCAGAGAAGTTGGAGCTCAACTGTGCTGTTTCTTTTTCAAAAGCTCAGTGAGACCAGAATGAGTGTGAAGCACAGCAATTGCATGTGATCTTCCCTCACTAATGTCCATGATTATGTACATGCACATAAATCTCTCCTTTGAGCTGTGAAAAAGGAAACAAATGTGCATGCTTATCTAAAATATAAATTACTTGTTCAGTGTGTGACTTTAAAAGTTTTCACCTTACAATTTGAAAATGTTGATTAACAAGCTCTTCTGCCTCAGTGAGGAAGATACGTTGTGAAATTGAAAACTTTTTCTTCCCTGACTTTAGAGAACCCGAGTCAAAATAAGGATGATAAAGATCTTCTTTAGCTAATATTAATTAATGTATGTACTTAATATAGCTAATATATTTAAGACATTTATATTTTTATGTTGAGTTAGTCTCTGCTATGTTCTTCTGTACAGTGTAATAGGAGACTTTTTCATTTTAGTTTTCACCTATCTGCAAAAATACATATCTCCTAGTAAGTAAATTGAGCAGTCACCTCTCCAGCTTCATCATTCCAGATGATTTAGGCCAAATTTACACAATTTCTAAGACACAGAAATTATGCCATCATACATTTCACTTATACCTAACTCACTACCGAAGAAAGCTACATTTGATTTGTATTTGGTGTGAGCTGGCTCCTTGGTCAGTTTGATGACTAGAGGATGATATTTATGTAGATTTTAGGGGACTCAGATTCCTTCAGGACTGGATTGGACCCGAGCAGTGACTTCAATAGTGTTAATGTTTCCTAAATTATGGAAATACATCCCTAAAGAGACAAATAGGCACCTACAAGTATCTGAGGATCTGAACCTTAGTTATCTTTATGAAAGGCAGACACTATTATTTGGTCTATGAGTGCCTTCAGTAATACCTGGATAAAAGCAATAGATTATTATCCAAGACTGAAGACAACACAACATTATGTTCCTTGAATATACATAATTATCTGTTCTGTAAATCTAATGCTTATCAATTTTTAAAATAGTTTTTACATAAAAAGGAAAAATAGTTTGGTTATTATATTTGTGAATATAATAAACACAGTGTCATTTTATGTTCATTATATTTTTGTCCTGATTCTTTATGAAGGCATTCAGTACACAGGGATTCTTCACATTATTATTTGAAAGGCAGCACAGTGGTTCTTCTGTGCTTTCATGATAGGATGTAGCACCTATGATTACGATGTGTCACTTTCAGAGGACACGTATCAGACTTTCTAGACAGTCTATATTCAGGGTCTGAAAAATATTAGAACTGCACAAAACATAGAGTACAAGGGCACTTACCTCAACAACAGAAAAAAAGAGAAAACGTTGGTCACATGACTGTATAATAAATGACTGATAGATTTTCCTTCATTTTATTCTGATGGTAATAGGGGTATGAAGGTTGTACAGCCAGGTTACAGCTTACTCATTGTATAAAACAGTTAATAAGCTGCATTTGTAACATTAGTATAATCTATCTGGTTCATAATGGTACACGCATATTTCACTGAATGATTTATGGGATGTCTATTATCTTGTAATGCATTTCCTAGGGTAATAGATGAGATGGATTATGTTGTATTTCCTAGCATAATGTAGTTGTGTACATCACAAATACAATTGGATTATAAGACAGATTTCCTTAACAAATGAGATTTTGATTTTTATGACAGGTGTCCATTCATTAATTAAACATTTCCTTTTCCTTGTTATGAAGTTCTAAGTATCAACTTTCTTTACAATCTTTCTTGTTACTTTATTTGCATGCACTATTCTATAGTGAGATATTTAAATGTTAGTTCATGGGAATCAAAAACTTTTAAAATAAAATAAATAATTGTTGGATCTTTGTCATTCATTCACTCATGAACAATTCCTAGTCTCAAACAATTTCCTAAAGAAACAGTTTTGTCCTAAAATTTTACATCGGTGTGTTAGTGTCTGTCTGCTCCCCTTTTCCACTATTTTCAGTCTAGTCTGGCAAGGAGGTAGATCTCAATATTGCTAAATTTCTTCACATTTTATGTATATTAGTAGCTGGTGCTGAGGGGAAATACACTAGAAGAAATCTTACAGTGATGAGAACCAAGCCCCTCTTTTTCCCTGTTGAAAATATATGGCTTGTTAATCAGCAATATCTCAAATATTTGAATTGCACAATCTTTTTCCTGAACGATTGCAGTGGGAGACAGAGAAAAAGAATTGAGGAATTTGAAGGAAAAAGAAGCCAAAGTAAGGGAGGGCAAGACAGACCAATGCTAAGCAAAGTGACATGAGGGAAAGAAGGTATTTTAGTGTCAGGGGCTTTTAGGAACTTGCAACAGAGTTCAAGTTATCACAGTAGGAGGGTATGTTAGAAAGCTGGGTCAGACAGAGCCTTGAGATACAACTAGTTTAGCTGTGAGCTCAAGTGGAATACAGTAACTATAAGCAGACCTCTGACAAGAAGTCTGCTGCCAGTGTCCTGCTGATTGTGGTGCCCCATTTCAGTCCTACACTCCAGTCCAAGAATGTTCTGTGTATGATCGTTGCTGCAAATTATTGGAAAAGTCCCACAGTATGCTCTCATGCTACTGACTCCTTTCTTGTCTTTCTATTTCCTTCTGCCCAGCATCAGTTCTTTCTCAGAATTGCATGTATTCCACTGCTCTTGAGGAAGTCTTAGTCTTTGACTTCCTGCTGACACTTCCATTTAACTTAATCTAAATGGCATAATTGACAATTATATTTCCCTTAGAACAGTTGTGCTGTTTTAACAAACTATGATACACAGATCATGCATATAAATGACACAGTTGTTGAAATGTGGGCTTTCTAAGCTCTGCTGCTTCTGGTTTTCCATGCCTTTGCAATATGTATTACTGTTCACATTGAGCTAATGGGTAATATCAATAGTTCAAATAATTATAAGATTTCCATACTACTCCTCAGTCAAAAGGAGGGTGCTTTGGGGTGCACCGTCAACTCAAACTTACAGAAATAGAATCTTTTACCACACAGTTAGTAAAAAGATTAAATGAAGAATATATGAAAAAAAATATATAATAATAAAAAAAAAGTTTGGTAAGTTGTTTAAACTATGTATGAAAACTAAGCTGAATATTTTTATAATCCGCACTACATCAGCAACCTGATCTAGTAAAAGTTGTTCCTGCCCTTGTCAATGAGGGGGGTGGAAGTATTAATAGATGATCTTTAAAGGTCCATTCCAATCCAAACCATTCTATGATTTGATGCTTCTTTGATTCTACATATCCTAAGTCAACATCTAAGTAACAATTTAGCATATAAACGAACTAGTGGGTAAGAAAACATCATCAACATGCAGCATACTTTTTGTTTGTTTGTTTCATTCTGAGGACGACAAAAATATAGCTGGGCAAGAAATGTGTATGGTAAGCTATATGGGTGAAAATTAGGTAACTAATCATTAGGTTCTGTCATGATTTACTGAGTGACTCTGGAGACTGCCGAATCTCTGGTTTTATGTTTTAAATGAGTTCTGTCACTTACTCTTAGCTCTTTTTTTTTTTTTTTTTTTTTTTTAAATTAGGAATTTCCAGAACTGTTAACCTATAATTAAACTGCACAGTATCCTCAAAAATCATGACTTGACATGTAGGGACTACACAAGTGAAAAACAGTTAAAAATAAATATTTAATCCACTCATTTGTTGCCATGTGCTCTTCTAAAGGAAATCTAGTCCAATTTTGTACAATAGTATAAATATTTTTAGGAGCAATTTTTCAAATCATAACTATTGCCTTTCTTTTATAAGACATTAATTTTCAATAAGGTAACAGTTTGATTTCAGACACTTGTGATTTATTTTACCTTACACACTTAATGTAGAAGCAGGAAGCAGGAAGAAAACAGGAAGACAGTAGACTCTTCATAGATATATGTAAATCACATGTTCATCATTTGGAAAAAAAAAAAAAAACACAAAACAACAAGATCAACCAAACGCCCTACAATTTGCTCACATTTTTCTCCCTTGCATGTTTAAAATTGTGATAACAACTACAGTATATCCAAAATACCAAGTATATCAAGAAATGAGATTCCACTTAATGATGATGGCACATTGCATTCTATCTTTGCAGATTATGTAATGCTTTGAACCCTAGTGCAAAAATAAAAATGGACAAATATGTACATTAGCAATATACTTAGACAGCTAGTCAATCCAGCCTTCACCTTATTCTCCTAAACAGACTAGACAGACAGTAAGTTTAATAGCATTTCCAGAGGTTAACATGCCCAGGCTTTGGTGAAACAAGTTATGAATTGAATGAGCTCCAGAATAAAGAACACTCACAGAGAATTACTCTTTCACTTTACTTCTCTCAGAAAACCTTTCATTTGGGGGGAAGCAAGTGGGAACTTGATTTTGCTCCAAAGAAAGAGGAGTCCAAGTTAGACTTCAGAAGCAACTTGCTATCTGATTTGGCCTAAGAAATTTTATTTTTAGATCTTAAACTTCTGGGAGCAGGGACTAACTTCTGTTACACATTTCCACACACACACAAAAAAAAAAAAAAAAAAAGGTCTGATGCTTTAATGGAGACAACTGTAGGCTCAAACTCCCAGGTGAAGTAAAGTCTTCCATTCTTCCAAAAAAGCTCTCCTCAGCAGTTTCTATTCATTTTATATTGGTATATATATCTGTCATTCTTCTCCTATTGTACTGGCTTTTTTTGTACTCAGCCCTGACAGCCCTGAGGGACGTGACTTTTTCCTTTACTTAGAAATGTGATTTGTTCAGAGAGACTTGATAGCCACCAATGAGATCTTTTTAAATTTACTTTTTTTTTTTTTTTTTTACAGAAGTCTTCTCACTTAATTTCTTTTCCTAACCACATGTTCTTCTTTTTTTTTTTTTTTTCCCTTGGAAAAAAGTAAAGTGAGAAAAAAGAGGAAAACCTAAATTCTTGAAATGTCTTTCTCTACTGTCTGTAGTTGGAATGACTTTTCAGGGGAATCAGACTTCATAAAATGATCTATTTAAACAATTCTGTTTGAAATGTTATTAGAAATATAGTTTATTTCTGGAATATCTGTGATAGGCGTGCTGAAATGTGAGCATTTTATTTTACAGAAATAAAATAATGTACTGTGATTTTTTCCATTCAATAAGAAATTTGCGAACCTAATTTATCCAATATCTATTTGAATGATTTTTTTGTAATCAAAAATTTATTGGTCTAGCAATTCATAACCCATTTCCTCACATGATGATGGATAGTTTATTGTCATTGATAAATGGGTTTATCTGGTTAAGGACAGAAAACCCCATTGTATTAACTGATCAAGTGAAAGTCAAAATTCTTGGGTTTTCAGACAGTAGCTGATAATTATTGAGTTAATGGTAAAGGGTAATATGTTAAGATGATATCAGGTTAAAAAAAAATGTTATAAAAGAAACTAATAATTTAGTCATTAAAAGGGAGAAATAGACTTTAACTGAGTCTCCTCATACACCATCTACTGCCAGCAAAATCATTCGTAAATAATAGGCTGTGATTATCTGGTAGCAGGTGCTTTTTGACTCAGCTTTGTGTACAAAGTCTTAGGGAGAAGTTCTTAGCCTATAAAAAGATTATTAACGTGATTCATTTTCAAAACTGGCTTTTGACTTTTTAATAGGACTGCATTTCTAAAGATCAGGTTCCTCCTCTGCCCTACATAGTGGACATTTCCTATACTAGATTTTTTGTTCTCTAGGAATAATTTAATATGTCTCAAGGGCATCTAAAGATTCTACTTGACAAATAGAAAGCAGAATAAGTTAGTTAAAAGGAAAGTTTCTCATCCTAGGATGATACTTCGACATTATTGGGAGATTTAATTGTCGACTTCTATGCTGAGAGTAGAAGATTAATTATACTTGTGATATATATAGCTTTCAAGCATACCCAGGGTGAGAAATCTAATAGTTAACTCAGAAACTGAGTTATTTAAAGGCCTGAAGATTAGGTAGAAGCTGAAGGTGGTCTTTCAAAGTCTCAGTTTTTGTCTTAGGTTCTTAATATTGCTAGAAATCGTACAAATAGGCATTCACTTCTTGCCTGGATTTTGGCCAATGTAATTATTCTGTATTGGTTCTCACTTGTGTTCTGTTGTAATAGTCTTTATGCTTCTTTAATCCAAAAGAACAGTTAGACTAGCCAAATCGGTAAGGGCATCAAATACATTGAATTTTAAGCACACAGTAACAGTACTCGTTGTGGAAATCGCTGAAATATAAAACATCTCACTGTCTTCCAGATCTTTAAATGTTATAGGTTCTGATTCTCAACCACATTAACAGTCACTTTAAGATTAGTGAAACAATCTGTATCATTGTGGGTCTATGGAATCTTAGACTTCAAAAATGTACTTAGAGAGATCAAGTTTTCAAAGTCTGCAATGTTTTTGTTTTATATACCTTCCTTAGCCAATGATACTGAGAACGACATTTCTTAGTTTATAAATGATATGAAAGTAAGGGATCAGTAAACATGAGGAAGACATAACTTCAGATCACTGAAGGACATGAAAAACATTTTCTCAATACACAAAACTGCAAAATAATCACAGAATCACAGCATGGCTGAGGTTGGAAGGGACCTCTAGAGTTCATCTTGTCCAACACCACTGCTACAGCAGGTTCACCCAGAGCATGTTGCACAGGATCATGTCTAGATGGGTTTTGAATACCTCCAGAGAAGGAGACTCCGCTGCCCAGAGAGAGCAATCTGTTCCAGAGCTCTGTCACCACCAAAGTAAAGAAGTTTCTCCTCACATTCAGATGGAACTTCCCATGATTCTGTTTGTGCCCACTTCCCCTTACCCTGTTGTTGGGCACCGCTGAAAAGAGTCTGGCCTGATTTTCTTGATACCTGCCCTCAAGATATTTGTAAGCATTTATAAGATCCCCTCTCAGTCTGTTCTTCTCCAGGCTGATCAGACCCATCTCTCTCAGCCTTTCTTCTAAAGAAAAATGCTCCAGACTCCTAACCATCTTTGTAGCCTTCTCCTGGTCTCTCTGCAGTAGTTCCTTGTCTTTCTTGAACAAGGGAGCCCAAAACTAGACACAGTACTCTAGTAACAGCCCCACCAGGGCAGAGTAGAGGGGCAGAATAACATCCCTCAGCCTGTTGGCTACACTCTTCCTAATGCACCTCAGGATACTATTGTCCTTCTTTGCCACAAGGACACATTGCTGGCTTAGGGTAACTTGTTGTCCAACAGGACTCCCAGGTCCTTCTTTGCAATGTGGCTATCCAGCAGGACAACTCCCAATCTGTACTGATGCATGTGCTTATTCCTCCCTAGGAACAGGACTCTATACTTGCCTTTGTTGAAATACTTTAGGTTCCTCTCCGCCCAACTCTGTCCAAGTCTTGCTGAATGGCAGCACAGCCTTCTGGTGTATCAGTCACTCCTCCCACTTTTGTGTGATCAGCAAACTTACTACAAACTTGCTACTTGAGGCTACACTCTATCCCCTCATTCAGGTCATTGATGAATAGGTTGAACAAGACTGCAACCACTACTGACCCCTGGGTAACACCACTGGCTACAGGCCTCCAACTAAACTCTGTACTGCTGATTACAACCCTCCAAGATCTGCCATTGAGCCATTTCTCACTCCAACTCACTGTCCATTTGTCCATTTGTCCCACCCTTCCTGAGCTTAGCTATGAGGATGTTATGGGAGACAGTGCCAAAAGCCTTGCTGAAGTCAAGGTAGACAACAGCCACTGCTCTTCCCTCACCTACTCAGCCATTCATGCCACCATAGAACGGTATCAGATTGATCAAACATGACTTGCCCTTGGTGAATCCATGCCAACTACTCCCAATAACCTTATTTTCCTCCACATGCTTAGAGATGACATTCAGAATGACCTGTTCCATCACCTCTCCAGGGATGGAGGTGAGGGTGACAAGTCTGTAGTTTTCTTGGTCTTCCTTCTTGCACTTCTTGAAGATTGGAGTGATGCTAGCTTTCCTCCAGTCCTTAGGCACCTCTCCTCCATGACCTTTCAAAGATAATGGAGAGCAGCTTAGCAATAACACCTGCCAGCTCCATCAGCATTCATGGGTGCATCGCATTGGGGCTCATGGATTTGTGAGTGTCCAGTTTGTCCAAATGATTTCTAACCCAGTCCTCCCTGACCAAGGGAAAGTCTTCTTTTCTCCAGACTTTCTCTCTTACCTCTAGGGTCTGTGACTGGCAGTAAAAATGGAAACAAAGAAGGTGTTCAGTAACTCTGCCTTCTCTTTACCCTCCATCACCAGGGCACCCACCTCATTCAGCAGTGGGCTCATACTCATGTACTTGAAGAAACCCTTCATGTTGTCCTTGGCATCCCTTGACAGATTTAATTCCAAGTGTACCTCAGCCTTCCTAACTGCATTCCTGCATACTCTGACAATATTACTATATTCCTCACAGGTATCCTGTCCCTTTTTCCACATTCTGTAAACTTCCTTCTTCCACTTGAGTTTTGTTGGAATGTCTTGCTTAGCCATGTGGATTTTGTGTTTCCTTTGCTTGATTTCTTCCTCAGAGGGATGTACCAATCTTGAGCTTGTAGGAAGTAATCCTTCAATATTAACCATCTCTCTTGTACCTCTCTACCTTCTAGAGCCATAACCCATGGGACTCATCCAAGTAGGACCTCGAAGTGTACAAAGTTGGCTCTCTTGAAGTCCAGGGCTGTAATCCTACTTAGCGCCCTGCTTCATCCATGCTGGATCCTGAAGACTATCATCTCATGGTCACTGTATCCAAGGCTGCCCCCAAGCTTCACATCCCCAAAAAGTCAGTCTTTGTTTGTTAGTATAAGGTCCAGTAACATAATTCTCCTCATTGGCTCCTCCACCACCTGTGTCAAAAAGTCATCAGTGCTCTACAGGAACCTCCTGTGTGCTTTGCTATACTGTCTTTCCAGCAAATATCAGTGTGGTTGAAGTCCTCCTTGAGAACCAGGGTTTGTGATCATGAGACTATTTTCAGCTAGCTGTCTGTAGAAAGCCTCGTCTGAAATTCCTCATGCTGATAAAGTGGCCTGTAGTAAATACCCACAACACTGTCACTCATATTAGGCTACCCCTTACCCATAAACTCTTCATCCACCCCTAGGCAGGGTTTGATATATTGCAGTTGCTCTCCCACATGAACAGCAAGTCCACCACCTTGCTTTGTTCATACATTTTTGCTTAAATCAATTACTTTTCATAAATGGATGTGATAAAAGCAAGAAAAATATTTGAGTAAATTTGGACCGGTTTTGTTTGAGTTTTTTTTTTTGTTTCATGGGGATTGCTATGGAGGTCCTTTTAAAACTGTTAGATATATGCTTATTTTATACTTCTGAATATTCATTTCTTGTCTGAAAATCAGAGTGTAATTCCTTCAGGTACCTGGTTTATTGCCTTCAGTAAAACCCTGGGTGAAAATTTGTTTATTTTCCTAAACAGGATTTCCCAGTTCTGATTAAAAGTTGATACAGTGAACTGTACATATATAACTGTGAACACTTTGGTCTTGCAATTAACATTTAAATACCAATTTTCAATGACTGATACAATTCTTTCTATCTATTATTTTATGTATTAATACTTCAGTAGCACATAAAAAGCATGATTGGTATGGGCTCAATTCTATCAGCACAAACCAAATCATATTCCTTTCTCTAAAGGGTTTATAATTTTTTTCTAAAAAGTTTATCATTTTTTACAGTGAGTGTGGTGAAACACTAAAACAGGTTGCCCAAAGAAGATGTAGATGCCCTGTCCCTGGAAACATTCTAGGCCAGGCTGGATGGAGCTCTGAGCGACCTGATCTAGGTGAGATGTCCCTGCTCATTGCAGGGGGGTTGGACTAGGTGACCTTTGAAGATCCCTTCCAACCCAAACTATTATATGATTCTATCGACAAAAAGGGAAAGGTAAAAATAATGAACAGTTTTATGACTAAAATAATGAGCTGATAGGCTTCTGATCACTCATACAGAAGAACTAAAACTTCAGGGTACCAGGTGTTAACTTCTGCATAGTTGCTCTTTTCAAGGTAGAAGCATACCTCAGATATAAAAGCTGAAATTCACCATGGTACAGCTCTCCAGTTCAAAAGTCACATTGAAGCACACAAGCTCACCTAGTACTTGTCTCAAGGTTTTATCTGAAGCTTGAATGTTGCATACAGTTATTGATAGCTACTTTAAGTTCATTTTCACATAACAGTTTTTAGTCAGTGCTGTGTTGGTATTTCCTGCTATGTGCATTGTTTTGTTTGGACAAAATTTGAAACAAAATTTCTGAGTAGAGCTGAAAAAAGCTGAAAGGAAATGACAATTTAATAAAATTCAAAAAATCATTGCTAAATTATTAGCTCCCTTTGATCTATTAGCTAAAAAATCCTACGACAAAAATAGCTTTTCTTTTTTTTTTGAAACAAAATTCTATGCTATACCCAAGTGCCACAAATTAGGAAATATAAAAGAAAAAAAAAAACAACAAACAATAAACAAACAAAAATAACAGTGACCCTCCCCTCCAAAAAAAAAAAAAAAAAATAAAAAAGGTAACTAGGATAGCATATGAATGAGAAGCTGTTTCTTCTCTCTGAAAAAAAAAAGACAACAGTTATTCCCAAGTCGTCATATATGAGCATCCTACTTACTCTTCTCAGTTGCAAAGCACAACTGAGTATGTCACTCTAAGTCTCTTAGAAGAAACTGTTCCTAAGAACACATCAGATATCTGTATGTTTTATTCACACACACATACAAAAGTGTTTTAATCAGAAGTTAAGAAATACGAATTCATATTTAGGAGACTTGTCTTTGTGATATCAAGGTGAATGTTTACATTTTGCTCTGTTGGCAGTTATTCCATGACATTCTAATGTTTCCTTCGGGTATCTGATAAAATATTTTCTGTCCAATAATCATTAACTGCATTATTGCCCAAGTAAAAATCTAATCTGTGTCTGTGAAAGTAATGTGCTTCATCATCTAGTCATAATACAAACTGTTTGCATTTAAGACTTATAGAATTCTTTTGCAGCACAAAAAATACCAGGACAAAAAAAAAAAAAAAAAAAAAGCCTTTGAGTGAATATATTCTAAGGGATAAAAAAAGAAAAAAGTGTGATGAAAAAATTCAAGAGAGTGTTCAAACCAAGAACCACAAATGAAGAACCATAATAAAAGCATAATTCTTTGCAATATTTTGGGCTTCACTGAAGCCTAACCTGGGTCTTTGCACTTGGGTAGCCTCATGTTGCACTCCTGTTTTGCTGTGCTGCATACATTCTTTTTCAAATTTCAGACACCTGACTTCTGACACATCACAGTACAGTGATTTCAAATCTTATTTATTACAACACCGTGACTGCTTATTGTCATGCAGCTTCAGCTGCACAGAGCACACTTTTTTCTGATTCTCTTCAATGTAATATCTGATTCATCTCATAGCATCGCTAACACAATATGACTCCTCACTTGCAGAGCTTAAAATAATACATCGTATGCTTGTGTTTGTGTGTATGTGTGTTTGCGTCTTGTGTTTTGTCAAGCTTACACAAGGTCTCAAATATCTGCAAGATACTATTAAAATATTTAATACAGGTTTTATATGTTTCATCACAAAATAATCTAAAATATAGTCACAGCAATAGCCAAAAGAGCAGGTTAAAAGAGTTAGGAACAGTCAGGTATCTCAATATAAAACAAATATGGAAAATCAAAGGAATGAGAGACTACATTATACTAACAAGTACAGTGCCTGCAGGACCACTATTCCCTGGCACTGAGGTCAAAAATGAATGGAAAGTCCATGTGCCTGGTACTAAATTCTCCAGTCACCTGAATCAAAGCTGTATCCAAACTGCACATTAAGAGTAATCTCTGAGCCATGCTACCTTGACTATGTCTTGCAATTCTGTGGGTGAGTGCCATCTGGCTAAAATCAAATCCAAACCATCCTAAATTATAATAAGTTAGATGATCAGTTCCGTTGCTCTAGGAACTTCCATGACATTCTTGGTTTATTGTGATAAACTGTGGCATAGCTACAGAAAGCATAGTTAAACAAAATATTATTTAAGGTCAAGATTTTCTGACTCTTTTATTAGCTAAGTTTTCTTCATATGAAAGAAAAAAAAAAAAACACAACAAAACAAAACAGAAAACAGAACAAAAACAGAAAACCAAACCAAACCAAACCAACAAACCCAATACCAAACCAAATCAACAAATAGCATAATAAAAAGGCAGAGAGCTTATTTACTACCATTAGAGAGAAATATTAAATTGAAAATAGAAAACATAGCACAGGGAAATCTAGCATACAGGATTTTCCAGATACTGTGATTATTACTTTTTTGTCAGATGTACAGGAAACATAGTATCCGCTATCTTTTCCAAAGCACAGGTAGTACAGGGCGTAATGATCTGTTACGATAGTCCAACTATGACTGAAGTAACAAGCTAATTTCACTAAGCTGGCCTACCTTGTGCTGTGTCCTGGCCATAGCTCTGTGTCATTTCTCTTGTATAAAACGACCAGTTTTAAATCACCATTTTTATCGACATAACATCTCCTACGACATCTCATCTTACACAAATAGCTCCGGCACATATGAGACACTGACCTATAGTGCCACATTTCTGTTTGCAATTTGACAACAATTTTAGATGACATCCCACTATTGTGAAAGCCTTCCTTTGAAAATCATTCTTACTCATAGTTATCATGCTATCAAAATGCAACTACTGCTACAAGTGGTGCAGATTTACTGAGCCACTTTTGACCTAGAAGCAATACTGTCACAGTTATTGGGAAGACTCCATAAAAGGAAAAAAATAAAAGAAGAAATCATTTTCCTCTTTGTTGTTGCTCTGAGATTGACTTTGAGTATCTTAAAATAGACAGGAATGTATTGTGCCTAAAATATTGTCTGTACTTTTTGAAAATTCTCAGAGGACTGATTGCCAGAGACCCTTGATGAAAGGGAAATCTGGCATCCAAAAGTTTTGTATTATTTTTTCTTTTATCAGTGACTTAATGAAGTTGTTAATATTATGCTTATTAAACTTTTTAAATTTAATTTTTTAATAGGTTTTTGATGTATGCTATTGTTTTGACTGTTACAATATACATATTTTGAGGTGAGGAACTGGGAACCTAAATCTCATTATCCTGTTTCTTTTCTTTTCACAGAGCCTCATCTGAACTGTTCTAATACCTTGTCAACTCTTTCATCTACTATATCATTTGAGGAGATTCCTCTTCTGTTGCAACCTGAGGATTTGTAGGCATCTCATTTCTCTATATATCCTTTAAAATCCCACAGAAATACAGGCTAAATTTTGTTCTGTATTTTCAGAATATTATTCATTTTGCTTTTGGGCTTTTCTTGTGAGCAAATGGAGTTAAGGCAACTCTATAAAACTGTGTATCACAAACTGGTATCTCTGAGTGAAACAACATACTGACCTAGTGCCCATGCTGGGGAAAGCAAGGAGGGAACAAAACAGTTTAGAAAACTAGGTGCTGACTCCTTGTGTGTTAATATTCTTGACTGATACAGTTGTCTAATTACTTATCAATAAGCCAATGGAGTTATGACTAATTAGACTTTGACCTTTTATTCTTATCCAATGTCAAGGAGCAGCAAGGGCTAGATGATCCTTAAGGGTTAAATGAACTGAGGAAGTCAACTCCATGACCAGCCCAGACTGGGCAGGTATCTGAGCCAGGGGAGGGGGCAGGACCAGGGTTGGAAACTGTCACGGTCCACTCGGTGATGGACTTGTGATGTTTCTTTTACCTTTTACCTTGATCTCAAAGTGCAAAATTAAGGCAACCAAAATGTCAAGGGGTTATAATTCAATTAAACAGTGTTACTTTATTAATTTACCTGTAAAGCAGCACACGATGGAGAGAGAGAGTAAGAAAAAGACAAGGGAAAAGAAATGGGGAAAAAGTAAAAGTCGAAGTAAAGATGAGAAATGAGGTTGTGTTTATCACCAGTCGAGTTCCAGAAGCATCCCTCTGGTCTCTGGTCCTGTAGAGCCCTGCTGGTGCTCTGTCATGGTTTGGAATCCTCTGGCAGGAAGATCTTCAATGGTGTCCATTCGGGAGTCATCTCTTATGCTTCTTCACCCCTCCTTGCTCGCCATTGTTTGAAGCCAGCCTCTGCCTTGATTTCGCAGCCCAGGCTAGTACTGTGCAGGCTTGAAAGATTCACGCTTTCTTTTGCCAACGCTTACATGTCCAGCATTCAGGGGCCTTTCTCTGGCCCATTAGGTGACCTCAGGACCCTTGGTGAGCTTCTGGGCATGGTCCTTTTTGTTGGCCATTGTTTGGGGGAGCAGGTGGGGGACACGTGTGACTGAGGTTGCAGGTGAGAATACATCTTCTGGATGGCAGCTATTGTCCCTGGGTTGAAGAGACCCTCATAACAATCACTTTCAGGAGGCCGGGGCTGGTTTGGCTGAAGCAGCAGGCGAAGTCCATACATCAGCTATTGCGAGCAGCAGCTCCCCCGTATCGGAGAAATCAGTGCTTCTTCTCAGGCCTCTCTCCAAGTCATTGACCATGCGTTCTTTCTGTCAGGACCTCAGTTCTCTCAGTTCCTGATGGCGATGTTCAGGCAAATACTGCTCCATCTTCGGACCGACTCTCACAGAAACCAGCCTCAGTTGAGAGCACAGACTGTTCGATGGTGACGATGATGATGATGATGATGATGGTGAGGGCAGAGACTGGGCAGGAACATCAACCTGCAGGTGGGTTCAGGATCAGGCTGGGTCAGGGTAACCATGGTCCACCCTTGGGAAGGCTGGGCAGGTCCATGGGAATGGAGACAGATTCACACCAGGCTGGGACATGGGCCTGTGGACCTTTGTTGGCAGGGCCCATGGCCAGGCAAGGTCAACCTGCGTGCAGCTGAAAGACCAACCCTGCTGCAGTGATGCTGAGGCAGGGCTGATGGCCCTGGGGAGCTGAAATGGGGTCCTGGGCCATGGGCAGGGTGAAGGGAGGGTGTGCTCAGGGCCCTGACAGTCAAGATAACAGTCCACAGAAACAGGTTATGCTCAGACATAAAATGACATCAATTAACTAGCTAAGTGTTTTCAGTGTCGACTGGCATTCATTTGGTTTTCCTTTTTTCATTTGGTTTTCCTTTCCTACTTTGAACAGTTTTATAAAGTTTATAAACTTTTTTGAGACAAACCTACACTTATTGCTGAAGTCTTAATAAATATTATTTCGGATTCATAATTTAAGGTATTTTTATATAAATGGTCTCTTTTTTTTAAAAAAAAGGCAATACATTTCTCAACATTTAAACCCAGATGAATCATCAATCAGTAGCAGTATTCATGTGCTAAAAACAAATTTTAGAAAAATTTAGGAAAAAATTATTTTGGACAAAAATAAGAAAAATGGACACCAAAAAGTAAATGAATTAGAAAACAGATAAAATGTACAGAAGCATGAGTCTCATTTCACTTATGAATGTAAATTTAACATTGTCGACCAGGAATAACATCAATAATATCAGAAGAATTGCACAAGTATGAATTACATGTCCCAAAGAAATTAGTTTCTTCTTTAGCAAGTAGGAGAATTAAACAGTTCAAATATGCTGAGCAAAAAAAATCTGTACATAGTAAGAAAGCAGACAACTCCCAGGTACCAATTAAGGAAGAAATAGGTAGACAGAGTTGTAACTAAAAGAAAATATTCAAAATGCATGAAGACATTAAATAACCTTTTGAAGCATGTGATGCATTCTAGCAAAATATATTTGCAGAACAGGAAGATTCAGATAAGAGCAATAAAATGTCAACATTTGCGAATAACCTCCAAAGTATTTCAAAGTGAGACAGAGCTTAAAACCCACATAGAAAACTTCTGAAATATTGGCTTTTATCCTGAAACTGAAAACAGCACTGATATTGCAGAATACTTTCCCCTTCCTTTCCCTTTCCCTTTCCTTTTCCATTTTCCTTTCCTTTTTCCCTTTTCCTCTTCCCTTTCCCTTCTCCTTTTTTTCTCCCTGATTTTAAAAGGAAGTATCACCAAAATAATGTGTTCCTCAATATATAGAAATGAACACCATTCTACTTGATCGAAAAGATCTTGGTTTAAGTGAGATATTCACCAATGAAATTAAACATTTAGCTATGAATTTTCAGCTCCAACCTTAGTTCTGCTATTAATTTACTGACCTCACAACAAACACCCCTGTTAATACAGGATCGGTTACCCTTGAGCTCCTTATCTTGCTTATTATTTTTTAACTAATGTTTATATGCAGAGAGCAAGGTTTGTATTTTGCTAATGGGAACCCAATTGTACACAAATATGTACACACATATCAAACTAGAAGAACTGAACTGCAGTTCAACTGGGAACAGTTTTGCCATTTGCAAATTTCTTCCTGTTTGGGACTTCATCACACTGATCTCTCCTCACACTTTCCACTAAAAGCTGGGGGTTTGCTCTTTTTTCTTAATTTATTTTTCTCTCTCTCTGTTTACACACACCTAAATATTTACATCAGACATATAAACTGGTTTTCCTAGTCACCCTCTGAAAAAGCCTTACAAGTCACATGTCTGAGTTTTTATTAATCCCTTGCTATATTCACACATGTCCATGCCACTGTTTCTATTATTTTAGCAGATATTAAACACAGAAAAAAATAGGATTTATTTCTAAAGTATACTGCAAACAGAACCATAATCACATTGCTGATTCTCCTGGCTGACCATAAGCAATATTAGCTAGTTAGCTCAAAGTAAACAGCTGTCAATACGATAATCATGATGAAAAGTTAAGACTATCAACGTATGAGCTGGAAGACATTTTTTTATCCTGGCACTTTTAGCTTGATACTTCCTCTGACAGGCTGTTGTTACAGAATTTTAGTGGTGATCTGAGTTTTTACACAGAAAAAAAATGAGGAAAGTCATACAGTCCCAGATCACATTTGAAGCTGACTTTTTTCCAGTGAGGTCTCTGACTCTTACTATCTACATCAACAGAGCAGTAAAAATATATTTGTAGGAAAAGAACTAGAACAGAAGGAACCTACCCCTATATGTGAACTCTTTTCAGAATTACAAAGAAAGACTGATACAAAATAGGTTTTCTCTATGCTAAAAGTCTACTGCAGATTCCCTGAAAATCTTTATGAGAAATGCTTTGTGAAAAAAATAGAGACGTATATTTTTATAGGAGGAAACAAAGGTAACAATCTTTATTTTGACACTTCCTGCCAAATTAGAGAAAACATCATTCAAGTCAGGTTTTTGAAAAGAACAGAAAAATATTATTTTTTTTTGCTAACCTGACAGCCTTGTACAAAAAGATAAGTCAACTCAGAATAAATTTAAAGGTAGAGCAAATAAGGCTAGACAGTTACAGTATAACTCTCTGGAAAAGAACATTCAAGGGGTTAGGGAGAGTTAGAAGCATGCTGAAAACACTGACAGTTCCTAAAGAAAGCAAAGCCAACAAGGGCAAAGTCACAAAGCAGCAGCACCAGCACGAGGTAAGAAAAGGTCAAAAGTTCTGACATTCAGACTTAAATGAGCATACCTGGAGGGAAGCTTCCTTTGATATTAAAACAGATTGATTAGAGTTTGTCAAAAAGTGTGCAACAAAGCAGCAAAGATCCAATGAGGTTTCATAAGACGGAATTTTGAGGTCAGCCATTACAATACTGCATCTTTGTGCTATATACCTGACCAGAGAAATACAGAAGAAACTGTTTAAAGCATGGACAGGCATTTTGGCTAGCTTATAGGAAAAACAGAGGAAATACATAGCAAAGACCCTTAGGATTTACAGTATTAATCTCCTCAGAACATATTGTACTTAATAAAGCAATGTGAAATTATTGCATGCTTGTCATAACTTACTACTTTGATAAAATTCGCCATTGATACTTTTCTATTCTAATTATTTTTCAGACAATGTCTCTTTAGCCATTACTGAAACCAATAAAAATCAGGCCATATTTCAGGTTCAGACATTTGTGACAAAACTCACTATATAGAAACCTTACTTTTATTCCCATGTGATTTCAAATCATGTCTTAGTTTGACACAGATCTAAAAACCTGAGAGTATAGTGCAGAGCCACGAAGATGATTAAGGGAGTGGAGCACGTCCTTTATGAGGAAAAGCTGAGGGAGTGGGGGCTCTTTAGCTTGGAGAAGAGTAGACTGAGGGGTGACCTCATTAATATTTATAAACATGTAAAGGGTGAGTATCACGAAGATGGAGCCAGGCTCTTCTTGGTGACAACCAATGATAGGACAAGGGGTAATGGATACAAACTGGAACACAGAATCACAGAATGTTAGGGATTGGAAGGGACCTCAAAAGATCATCTAGTCCAATCCCCCTTTCAGAGCAGGAACACCTAGATCAGGTTACACAGGAATGTGTCCAGGTGGGTTTTGAATGTCTCCAGAGTAGGAGACTCCACAACCCCCCTGGGCAGCCTGTTCCAGTGTTCTGTCACCCTCACTGAGAAGAAGTTTCTTCTCAATTTTAAGTGGAACCTCCTGTGTTCCAGTTTGGACCCATTACCCCTTGTCCAACTATTGGAGGTTCCACTTAAATATGAGAAGAAACTTCACAGTGAGGATGACAGAACACTGGAAAAGACTGCTCAGAGGGGTTGTGGAGTTTCCTTCTCTGGAGACATTCAAAACCCAACTGGACATCTTCCTGTGTAACCTCTTCTAGGTCTTCCTGCTCCAGCAGGGGGATTGAACTGGATGATCTTTTGAGATCCCTTCCAGTCCCTAGCATCCTGTGACTCTCTGTGATTCTGTGAAATACTTTTGCTGTAATATTTGTTTTACATGCTTCAATAGGCAGCCCCTGTCTATTCCCACCTTATCAATACAGCAGCCTTGTGGATGGAAGGCAGGATGCAGGGCATGCTTTAAGGTACTGCTCTTTCAGAACAGCAGAGATGTAGTCCTAAGGATCCTGATTTCAGAAAACAAACAAACAAAATCCAGTAATTTATGATACACCCCATTTTTAGATGGTTGTAGGCACTGGACTCTTATAACACTTCTAAGTCCATAGCTGTTTCTTAGTACAGACTTGCTCAACATTCATAATGTTGAAATGCAGGCAAATAATATAGCCATAGACTTAAGCTGTACTCCAGACTTTCTTAAGAAGCAGGTTACATCTTATTTAAGCAGACCTATTTAAATGAAGCCCAAGCTATACTGTTGCTGAGCCCATCCCATTGGGATTCAGAAGATAACTACTTCAAGAGCTGCCTGTGCTTCTCCCTGCATATGAATGAAGCACTGCCAGAGGGTAACAAAAGGCTTTTCCACAACACCTGTCAGACAGGAAGGCTGCATGAAATACATCTTTATAGAAAGCAAATATATATTTTTGCTGCATTAATTAAGAAAAAAAAAAAAAAACAAAACCAAAAAAACCTGTCCTAATTATTTTTTCTTAATAATTATAATATAAATGTACAATAATTATATTATATAAAATACTACTGCAATTGTTATCTCTGAGGATGTTAATTGAATACCTTATTATGTATGTGCTAGATATGCTGTCTGATCCTTTTTTGTTCACTGTGCCAGAGGCTGGTCTGCTGAGTACTTTTTTCTATGCAGTTTAATACGGAGAATAAAGAAATACTTAAAGGACAACGAGTACTCCTGATGGTGATATTTAAATAACACCACAGGTGAATAGGGTGATTCAGCGAAATGTTACTACAATATTTCAAGATGAAATAATGTTGGTTTTGTGATTTCAAAGGCAGAATATAATTTCTGAGATATTCCTTGGAACAAAACTCTGAGGGCCAACCTTTGTTTTCTGTACCAAAACAAAATGTATTTGTTGTGCTTGTGTGAGCTGAAGTTTGTCAGGTAATGACTACTTTTGCAGAGGAATGTTTCACATAGACTCCTAGCCATCAAGACAAACTCAAATTACTTTTTCAGGGAATGTATTTTTGAACTTAAAAAATTAAATCTTCCCATGTAATCTTGACAGATGAAAATATTATTCTAATATATTATGGTTATTAAGGGATATGAGTATAAAATCTGTATTAGCTGAATAATAACTAGACATTGGATAAGATTATTTATCTATACTGGTTTGAGTTCTCAAAGGCAAAAGACATAATAAAAAGATATGTTTCATTCCAGAACTTAAACCTATATATTAAAAACTAAATATAACAATATAGAGCACAAGAATTTATGTAGTTTGCAAACATCTGACTGAGGTTATGCTATAGGCAGTGACTATAGGGCCTTGGGAAAGAGGTCTAGTTTATTCTTTTGAAAGGAGAGACTACAATGGGAATTGCTGAATCTGATAGCTCAATAGCCATCAGGCCACCACAGCACTATGTTTCAGGGACAGTCAGTAGCAAGACTGAGCATGAACACAACACATATATACATCTGCATGTGGCCAGCCACACAGATGAACGCTGACAAAAGACACAGACATGAAAGCCACCAACAATCTCATCCTGTTCCTGTCTGGTTGATCATGAAGAAAACCCATTCATCAAAAGTATGTTCTATGTGGATCTCTCTAGGAGCTGGGCTGAGACAGTGTCCCCAATTACTGGGGACATACCAGGGACATACCAGCCACCAAGGCCACAGCTGCATTCTTGCTGGTTCTCAGATCTACATACAAACCATAGTTACCCTTCAGTAACTAGTCTTATACAGTCAACCTACTCAGTAGATGTCCCTTAGATCTCCAATTGCTTCCAAGCACAGACATATGTCCCTTAGATCTCCAATTGCTTCCAAGCACAGACATGCAAATGGGTCTCTCTGGTAGCTACTTGTCAGTAGCTGACACCTGAACCCCATGGTCTCTTCAGGGACTGTCTTGGACCCCCTGGTCCCTCTGACAGCCAAATCTCAGACCTGTTGATCTCTCCATTTTCCAGCCCAGGCTTATGGCCTTCTCAGTACTTGCCTACCAAGCCTCTCATTCTATTTGCTGGCTATTTAAATTCTGCTAAGCAGTAGATAAAAAAATTACTTTGGAATATGTCATATAAAAATACAATTATTTCTTTCCTTTTGATGCTAAAATAATAGGTACATAAGATCTAGGAAGCTACTTACCATCAAATATCTGTTTCTCCTTTAACCAGGTAAAGAGGATTGCAACAGAAGTTTTGATGAAAACTAGTCTTTGGTTCCTGTGGCACTTTTTATTTCTGTTAGAAAATGGATTATCTCTGTTTCAGAAAATGCTTTTTCTTCATGCTTCTCTCAAGCATGGTAAAAACAAATAGCAAAATCTCAAAGGAAAACCTCTTGTTAAGAAATTTCCTGCCTATTTTTGTGATCTCGGTGGTTCGGTTGTTCATAAGAGCATTCTTTTTTTAAATCCTCACCTGAACTGATATTCTGGCTCTTGTGAAGTTTCACTATCAGTAATTGATATCAGTCCTCAAAATAATTTTTTTTTAAAGTCATCTGGGTCTTTTTTGCATTCCTTGTGCACTCAGAACTTGAGCTTATTTCACTTTGTATTTAATTTAATAAAATAATTTTGTGTTGCATCCGTAGTAACATATAAAACTTAAATCTCTTTATCACGGTGAAGAAAGTTTCTGTAGACACCATTTTAAACTTCCTACACTTTCCCGTTCTTTCCCTGTTCTCCTTCTCCTCCTTCATCTTCCTCGTTTCCCCCCTCTTATTGGATTATCTGATAACTCCAGATTCTTGTTAGAAAGTACAGGGTCTTGTTAGCATCTCTTTGTACTGATGAAGAAAAGACTGGAGAAAACATAATCTAGTTTCTTAATTTGGGCTACTGCTTGTTTACCAGGAGTCCCAGAAAACAACTGGCATAGAATTGCCTCAGCATGTTCTTAATATGCTTGCTCTGTTTTACTTTGCTTATCTACCCAGCATGCTTTTTTTATAGAGTAGGCTGCAACTGTTTATTTTTTAGATATGCTAACAAAAAGACACAAAATAAATAAAGAAAAATAAAGTGGTATATAAATAATAAAATTTTGAATTGATGCAAATAGCAATTATGTCATACAGGTGTTATCAGAAGCTCCTATTAAATTTGATGTCAGATCAGAAAAAATTGAGGGTTATTTAACCTACTTTTCTAAGTTCTGTTCTGTTAAACATTACATTATTTTCTACACACTACTGTGTCTTGATATTTACAGATGCTATTAGTCTTGTACATGTAGCAGTTATTAAAGACATTTATTTTTCAGAACAGTACTGGATATCCAGAAACGCAAATAAGCTCGTCTAGATTTACACTTGTGAATTTTTTAGGAAAGCAATATATTTTGCTTCTCAGAGTATCAAACAGATCAGTTCTTTTCAATAACCAGCTTAATGTTTTTAAAATAATGTTTATTAATGTGGATTTATTGCCTTGTATCAGTTCCAGAAGAAATAAAATGTAATAATTATTTTACATTTAAAGAGCTGTTTTAAAGATCACAGTATATAATATTCAACTGAACCAAGTATATTACAGGTTTATATTTAATCAATTATTATACCATGTATATAATTATCAATTATTAATTTATCAACTGATTACATCAATTAAAAATTCTTAGACCTGTCAATAAAGTTTTTCATTCATGTTCAGATGCTGCTCCATATTTATGCTGTAGCTGAACGAGATCCAATATTTATAAACCATCTGAAGAACACAAGCTGTATCTTGCTAAAATATATAGGAACTGCAGATAGAAGGATGTTCCTAATATACAATTCTTTCTCATGCTGTCATACTTCAGTAGATGGAAATTTTAAAATATGCTTGTCCAATTCTCTTGCTGACTACTCTTGCTGACTATCTGCCTCTCATTCACAAAGGTACACTAACAGACTGCTGATAACTTGTTTTGGCAATCCCTTTTGCTTCCTTTCATATTTATTATCCATTTAGATACTTACGCTTCCTCTAAGTAGCATATATTTGGATTTTCCCTACTTAGAGTGTTATTGTCTGCCTTGATTTTGATTTGTGTACAATTTTTCATTTATGTATTAATTTTATAGATTTCATTTTTCTAGGTTAAACTAGTCTTTCTCTGCTTTCTAAAAAGTCCAAAGGAGTAATATAAAGACTGTGTCTACCACTGTGACAGCAGGGCCCTTGCAAACATGACAGTAATTAGTAACACTTACATAACAATTAGATTTCATTTTATTTATTGTTAACAGGATGCTCCTTCTGAGTCATCTTTCTGGTCTCGTGCTTTGGATATAGCTCATGGTACATCTCTGACCACACACTCTCCACTACGCAAATTGTTCCTGTGACAGTTTCAGTAACTGATTGTTCCAGTAACATTTCTAAAAAGTACATCTTATTTTATTGTTGGAAACGCATTTCTTTCTGCTATACTAAAGATCTCTTTATCTCTTGAGTCCTAAGAACAAGAAAAACAAGGACGTGTTGCAGATGGTTCAGAGGAAAGCCACAAAAATAAAAAGAGGGCTGGAACACCTCTTCTATGAGGACAGACTGAAAGAGCTGGGGTTGTTCAGCTTGGAGAAGAGCAGGCTCCAGGGGAACCTTATTGCAGCTTTTCAGTACTTAAAAGGGGCCTATACAAAACATGGGGACAGACATTTTAGCAAGGCCTGTTATGATAGGAGACAGTTTTTAACTATTAGAAGGGAGTGTGGTAGAATGCAAACCCCCCTCTCTCCCCCTCCCTCCTTCATTATGGAAGGAGTAGGCACATCTCCCTCTCCCTCTGCTACTTGAGGCTAACAGCTTCTTTTGTTTCGCCCCAGAGCACCCTGGCCAGGGCCATTAGGAGAAGGGAGTGCCGAGGCACCACTGAGCCGCTGGGCACCTAAGGCCAGTGTGGGGGATGTTTGGAGGCTTCAGGGGCACCCACAACCAGTGTGGGGGTGCAGAGAAGCTTCTAGAATGCCTACAGTCAGATCTGATCAGCCAGTATAAAAACGGGATTCTCGTCGAGACTCCGCCCATTGTTGCGGTTCTCTCGGAGCACGAGCAAGATGCTGCCACTGAGAGCACCCCTCTCCGGGATGGAGACTGCACTTGCCTTGCTGCCACGGGTGTGAGTAAAACTTCTTGCAGAATTGCGAGTATATTTATACTTTCGTGCACATATGCACGTGTAACTTTCCGTGCTCAATATTAGCACGTGTAAATTAATCCTCGCAGAATTGCGAGTGTATTTTCCTTCCGTGCACATATGCACATGTAACTTTCGGTGCACATTTGCATGCGTACTTTCCATGCTTAATACAAGCACGTGTACTCAATACAAGCACGCATATAAATTATTTCCTCGCACAATCGCGAGTGTATTTTCCTCCCGTGCTCCCACATAAGCACGTGTAATATTCCGTGAACATTTGCACGTGTAAGTAAATTAACCCTCGCAGGATTGTGAGTGTATTATAAATTTACCCTCACACAATCGTGAGTGTACACTTCCCGTACTCACTACAAGTACGTGTATCTCTTTAAAAATAATCCCACACCATGTTTAGGCAAGTGTGTACTTCTCCGGACTCAGGGACGGCTCCGGCATTGTTTTGAGTGAAGCCTCGTGCATGCACCCTGTGGACCGCCTGTTGTATTAGTTGCTGCCCCTTAATAATTTTCCTCAACTGATATCTGAACCTTTATTTAAGTCACTTTTGGAGTGTTAAAACCCTGTTTCTCACTGGTTTAATACAAGTTGTTTTGGACCCTGTTGTCCCTTAAACTAACCTCAGGGTGCCTACATGACAGGGAGGTTCAGGCTAAACATGAGGAAGAAATTTTTCACAGGGAGGGTGGTGAAACCCTGGAACATGTTGCTCCATCCCTGGAAACATTCAAGGCTAGGCTGGATGTATCTCTGAGCAAGCGGATCTAGTTGAAGATGTCCCTGCTTATTGCAGGGGTGTTAGACCAGACAGCCTTTGAAGGTCTCTTCCAACTCAAACTATTCTATGATTCTGTGATTCTATGATTCTTTGATTCCATGATTCTATGATGATGACCACACTCAAGCAGGTTTTTGGTGGTTTTTTTGGTTGGTTGTTTTGTTGTGTTTTGTTTTGTTTTGCTTTGTTTTGTGAGACACTAGTCTAGTATTTTACTCAGAAGAAATACTCAGAGACATTCTACTGACTTTTTCTTTATTAAAATCAGGTCTGTATAATGAACATTAAGCAGACTTCAAATATTTCTTAAAGAACATTGTCTGGAATTTCCTTCCTAAACTGTGCAAAGTTGTGATCACTATGAGATATGTAATAAATTGTTAATGATTCTACAACCAAATTCAAACACATTTTGTTCTAATATACAAAGTGATCAATAGAATGAATCTTTCTTTCTTCTGGCTTTCCTTGTCTTTAAAACTAAGAGGTATTCACAAAAGGATGACTAACAATATTGTATATTGACTCTTGCGATTGTTATTATGCATATTAAATTGCTACTTCAAGTCACAGTGAAGATATAATTATATTCATTCCATATGTTTAGACTATTGGAACAGAATTTGAAAACAAGAAAATGAAGACAAATGTGCATACAATGTGAGATATTTCAGAAGTGCTCTGCAGATAAATTTAAGCTGAAGAAAATTACATTGATCTACAGCCTCAGAGCACCTCTTCTTGTCATGCAGAAAGAAAAGAAGGTTCGTTACTCCCCAGGTAAATTTCTTCTTCCCTTGAATCCTACCAAATATTCTATCATTTATGATAATAAATGCTGTACATCATCAGTGGGGACTATCTATAGGAAGACCAGGGTTATGCGCAAAGTTCTCCACTCTTTTTCTGCCTACTAATATGCAACATAATGTGGCATTTACTGTGAAGGATGACAGACAGCATCTTACTTAGCACAAAGTTTGATAATGTTAAGTTTACTTACGAAGACTTTTTTGGGGTATATGAGCATTTTTCATCCAGTATGAGCTTCTTTAGAATTATTTTCGTTGTGTCTTCCAGCAACATGAACTGTCAGTTTTTAACAGATCTAACAGATCTAAATGTAGGTTCATGGAGAAGAACTAAAGACAGACTTTCCCCATCTATGGACCTTACACTGGATATGTTTTCTAGAGAATGTGAGCATTCTAGCCATACAGACTGTGAAGGAACTGTCACAGTATGTCTGAAGTCTAAGCTACATGTTGATGTCTGAAAGGGTATCCTTCACTAGGTTTCTTTGTATTTAAATATATTTTGTATCTAAAGTTAATTTCAATATTTTTTCTTGCTTTCACTGTTAGCCACTCTGCTTTGATTGCACTTCTTGCTTTGGTGAGGACTCATAAGTCTCATAGCCAGCTGTTTGGCCAATTCTCAGATGAAAGAAATGCAATCAGAATAATAGCACTTATAGTCAGAGAAACAAATTTATCTGAAATAACTGAAGAATCTGTTAATTATCTTATTTTCTTTTCCTTTATATACTATTGGGGACACAGAACTGTTAACTTATTCACTGTTTGTGTGGTAGATAAATCCGACACACATAACTATATATGAAAAGGTATTTGTAATTTAAATTGAGAAAAAAGCCCATACCTTTGCATGAGCAAATTGATTTTCCCTACAGTACGCCTGCTCCTCCTGTTACTGCAAATAGTAAATCCTTTCCTGTTATTGTGTGTGAATTATTTGACTTTTCCACTCTGCTTTGTTACTGTGTGATTGAATCAATCTTGAAATTAAATGTAAATGAGGTAAAATGAATCCCTAAACGTTATAAATAAATTCTTATATATGAGTAATTTACTGAACTATGCTAGTCACTTTCTCTCACACTATATACTTTAAGACCTTTTAAGTTTTTTGTGAGAAATAATTTTATCACTCTCCTGGAAATCAGCACTTGTAGTTGATAGTCCATGATAGCAAAGAGAAATCCATGCAATGAGTATTCATTTGCTCTAGTATGACTTTCAAAAAATACAGAATCTACAGGGTATTCTACAGTGTATTCAACAGTGCTATTTTATTTTTACAGACAGTATGTATCAGTTTGCTCTGTGGTCTATCTTCCCCTTACATCCCCCATTCCTTTCTTGTCCTATAGCCTGGAACAGTATAGTTACTTCTAAATTTAGCATTTAAATACTTGCATTGTATGAGTCCAACTCAAACTTCCAGTCTCAGAGCCAAGCACTGAGCTCCATTCACATTGCACAAGCTTAAATGCCCAGCCATGAGTGAAAATACATACAACTGAGGGTTGAGAACTTCCAGGCACAGGACATTTATGATCTATATCCTTGTTTTGCATCTTACTTCATTCATGTTCTAGGACCCGAAGTGCAGTTTGGGGTAGACACTTTGACTATAGGGCTATGTGACTGTATGTCTGATATTGTTTAAGAACTAATTGTAAGAATACAATTAGACGGGCTATTTTGGGGCAGCAAATACAAGATTAATAGGTCCTGGAGATGCTGAAAAGAACAAAATTAGTAACTGTTTCTTTCCCATGTTACCCTCTGATTATTATTCTTGATACTGTCCTCAAAATAGATTCACAGGTGAACTTACATACCTAAGTCCTGTGTCAGGTACCTATATATCATTTAGAAGTCTTTAAGTTACCCTGAAGATATACAAGTCTCAGAACAATTAGTGTTTCAGCAGTCAGTTCCTGAAGTGTCCAGCTTCCCTCTTTTGGGCATATGCACAAAAATCTGACTGCTATAAAAACAAGTTAGGCAGGTACCTACCTCACATCTGAGCTTGTTTGGAGTCCACAAAGTCTTTGTTTGCCCATCCGTATCAGCTGTGATATCCAGGTAAATAAATTTGTTCAAAAAATGAAAGAGAGAATGTTGCTTTTACTCAGTAGATACAGGTTTCATGTTAGATGCAGGTTGCCTTTCTGAATAATATTTTAAAAAATAAAAATTTGATAATAATATTATATGGCAGAATTAAACAAAAATAATAAAGACAGCATCTTAACTAGTTACAGACCTCTGCTAAGAATCTGAAATGATCAGATCATGAAAGTTCTCAGTAACTGACTCAGCCAGGCTTTTTAACAAAAGAACATTGACTGGCTTCTTGTAAACATTTATGAAATTTGCTACATGTTAGATATTTTCCCAAGTTCTTCTTAGTTTTATAATGTAATATGATGTTACAAAAATACCTAAGTTTCCTTTCTTGAGGCAAGTACAATGGCATGGAATTTTCTGTATTACATTTTCAAAAGTCTTTGGATCAGCTTCTTATCTATATTTAAGTAATAAGTAGCACATAGTTTTGCCTGGTGTCTTATTCGAAATTATCTAACTGCCATTAACATAATGAGAATTTGATGCAAATGACTTCCTGAAAAGTCCAGTAAATGTTTCTTTTAATGCAATAATAGATTTTCAAATCTGCCTAAATTTCATTTAAGAAATGATTTCTCACTGATTTTAATGAGATTCAGAAATGCTAGCTTTTTCTTTATGTAGGGTGATATTATCTTAATTTTTCAAAAAGTATGATTAATATAGAACCACTTCTTCTGTGCTTGTTTCCTTAATAATATTGCTTCTGATCTTTCATTTTCACTCTAAAGAAAAAAGGCTTTACCCCAAATTAAGAAAAAGTAAATATCCTCACTTATATCTCTGAACAATCATAGAAAAATAATTAAATAGGAAAAAAAGAAGTATTGTTTTAGGAAATAAAATTATGATGAGTAAATAAATTCATATTGAATGATTTCTTCATTTGGTTATTCTGTCCAATATGTTAAAAGAAAAAAAAAAAAAAATCAAAGCTGTAATATTTAATGTTTTCCAACCATTTATTGTAAATAGCAGAATATCACCCTGGACTAGAATATTTCTTGTCTAATGAAATCTAGCAGATTGTCAGCTTTGAGTATCTTTCACTGTCAATTTTTATTTTCTCTTGCGTTTCACTCCCTCCTCTCATCTTTGATGTGATTCCATCTCTTATCAGACACTCAAGCTGTCTTCTTTCCTCTCCCCTTCCCTCTCCTTATTCCCTTGTTGCTCTTCAGCTTTAGATCAACCACAAACACTTTGATGATATCACCTTCCTGCTGTATCCTCTGATAAAAAATGTTTCTCTTGTGTGCATTTCATTTTCTAATAGAGTGCAGTAATGTTCTAATTTCCGTAACATGCTTTTACAGTTGAGATCCATCTGCTTGAGTTGACTGGAAGCTATTAAACACATCAAGTGTTTCAGGGTTAGCTATTGTGAGGTATAGTATTTTCTGCTGAGTTTTACTTCTTTTGTGGCACATACCTGCTTCAGACATAGAGTGAACTGCTGTTTAAATCTTCTCTATTTGTTTTTTATACTAACATAATGTTCTGTCCACTGAGCTTTTTAATCACTTCCCTTTTGCACTCAGATGTATAACAACAAGCAATCATTCTGGTTAATACCTCATGGCTATTGAGAATATACCAGAAGGACTGTAGTAACGGAATGAGATCCATCCTATTACATCTCTTCAGCACTATCTGTCTTGTAACCATGCTTAACAGGCTCTGCTGAAGCACCAGCTTGTTTGCTGATATTACTCTCCAGACCTGGGAGAAGGCCCAGTTGTCAGGGCTTACTCCACAATGCCAGACAATGACCTTCATAACATTTATAGCTGTAGACAAGACAGACATGACTGTGCTATGGAGGGCTACCAATCCTAGCTGGTCACATAGGAATCAGTCCATGGGGCATTAGTCAATCTAGGCTACAGTCAGGCATTTAGCTTCATTATTCAGGTCATCTACATTCTTCCTGTTATTTCTCAAGTTTTAAAAATACTCATATGGTTTGGATTCTTCAGTGCTAATTTAAGATCCAGCTAAGAGACAGTCTATCTATGCTTTCTTAACTTCTAAATAAGTTTTGATCAGATGGTCTTTCATTGAAGTAAAACAGCATCCTCCTTCTCCTAGACAGAAGTACTGTGATAAACTGTCCATTTACACTGTGGCTAATGGTTCCTATGCTGCACCTTGTAAGATTCTTGGAATTTCAGCTGGCTTCCCTTTCCCTGTCAAGTATTCTGGTTGTCTCATTGCATAATGGGGTGAATTTTGAATCTGATTCTATATCAGTATCCCACAGGCTTGGAGGGGGTGCTTGGGAAGAGGTTTTTCATACAGTATGGCTATCTATGTGAGTAGCCCTTTCTGCACAGACAGTGACTCTGACTCACAGCATGGGAGGTTCGGAAAATCATCTGCTTACATGCACTTTTAACACTCACCTTATACAACTATAAACACTGCTTCTTCATTTCGTTTACTGGTGAACATAGCTCCATTCTCGAAATACACTATTTAATTTTGTCTCTTTCCACCAAACCTAACTCCTATGAGGTGGAGTCCGGAAAGGAAGTATTATGTCCCAAGACTTGGGGTCTGACATGCTTGGAAAAATAACTCTCTTAAATCTACCCTTTTAAGAAAACATTAATTCTAATTCGTGGATCTCTCACGTGACCTCTTCTCTCCAGAACTGCTCTCTTGATGCTATCTACATTACCTGCACACTGTCCTTCCTAGAGGTAGCTAAACTCCTACAGACATGAAGTGTCAAGGGCTTCAGAAATCTTTACATATCATGTCTTTCACTTTTTAAACAAAAGCTATCAAAATGTCTAAATTAAGTTATGTTTCTTACAAAAAAATACATCGGTCACATAACCAAACCTGTGTACTCACTATCCTCTTTCCCTTAAGCCAGCACAGGTTGTAACAATTCAGTGGAATTGCAATGATGTTAGATTACACAAAGTCTCAGCCTAGGAATGCAGGAGGGGAAAGTCTTTGGGTTCACAGAAAGATTTCAAGCACAAATTTTGGAGTGTTAGAGGCTTTGCTCATGGAAGCTTCTTTAACTGGACCAGGAAATACCACTCTTCATTTACATATTTTTAGTCACACTAAATCTTAAACAGAAACGACTCCCACGTGTCACTCAGCCAGCTTATCACCAATCCTTCTGGAGTTTGCAAGGTTCTGGAATTTACACTGGAACAGCCTTAGAATAGAGATTTCTCTTTCAATGTTTCCACAAAGGCAAGGATGTCACTTAGAAGTCATTGCTGGAGTCTGAAATGATGCTTGGCATTATGGACCCAGACTCTGAGCACTCCTGCATTCTATATTTTACAATATAGTCTATATTTAGTCTACATTAGTCTACATAGAATATAGTCTACATTTAGTCTATATTTTACTGCTGTGTATATAGATGCTTAGATCTGACCCATTCCTTAGTAGATTGTGTTCCATAAACATTTGTTGGTAATATGAATAGATATGAACTTACCAACTGTTGGTAAGCACTCATGAATCTGGGAAAGAAGGAAATTCTTTACAAGGAATGCTCTTTATCTGCAGCTGGTAACATGGATTGCAAAAGAAGGAAGTTTTTGTGTGAGCTGGCAAGAGAGAGAGCTGTTCTGTCCTTTCAGTGTGATGGACTAATCATGTATCTGTTTTGTCTTTTAAGAGGAGGGGAATGCATCCTGGTAGAGGAAAAGAGAACTAGCCATGAGTGCGTCATCAAGACATAGACTGACTGTCCAGTCAACACATGTCCCCTTTCATATTTGAGTTTCATCTCTTTGTACCTATTCTATTTCCTTCTAGTTTAAAACACCAATGAGAAGATTGCTTGGGGCTTGTCATAGGTACATTTCTGTCATATAATGTTGGAAGTGGGACGTATGAATGGTGGGACAAAAACATGCTATTTTTTTCAGACTAATTTAGGTTAGAAAAGACCCTTAAGATCACAGACTTCAACCATTAGCCTAACACAACCAAGTCCACCACCAAACCGTGTCCCTAAGTGCCATGTCCACATGTCTTTTACATACCTGCAGGAATGGTGACTCCACTATTTCAATAGGGAGCCTGTTTCAATGCTTGACCACCCTTTCAGAGAAGAAACTTGAAGGAACATGCAAGGTCTCAGGGTTCACTGGGATAACATCAGAGACCTGGACAGCAGAACCAGATCTGGAGTAGTATATCTCTGTGCATAGCAGGGTGAATGCTGGCACAAATTCTTCTTTAAGTTCCTACACAGAGCTGCCAAGGGACAGGACACACTTAATTCAGAAAGGAACACAGGTTCCCGGATAGTACGAAGACTGGACTCCTTGTACCGGGTAGGAGTGTTCCAATGATGTGGCTGCAACCTTAGTTTAAAACAAAACAAAACACAAAACAAAACAAAACAAAACAACACAACACAATACAACAATACTTATCAGTCTGATGGTTTAACATTTTATCTCACTAACAAGTTTCTATTCTTCATGAGGGCAGCATGCTCCCCCTGAAAACAGAGAATTGTCCCATTTTTCAATTATTTTAATTTTTTAAGACAGTAATTAGAAAATTAATTAGCTGAAAGCCTTAGAACTAAATAATCATCACCGCAGAACAGAAACAATAAATGGTAGAACCTTTTAATACGTATCTGAGTCTCATGGAGCTACACCTCTCTACTGCAGGCATCCACTATTAACAATTCAGTCTTGATAACAAAGTGTAATCTTTTTATGTCTGGCTGTCATTGTCCTAGAGAAAAAAGGAACAAATACACCCAAATAACTTGCACAAAGTCAAAAAAAGAGAGCTCAGTGGGAAAATAACTTCTTGGGTCCTAATGCAGTGACTGGTGTAAAACTCTACGTTGCAGAATTCTACAGATGGAATAAATCTCCTGTATAAAATATTAAAATCCATATGTAGAAGAAATTAACAAACTACATAGTATAGTTCTTTTTCTTTAATTCTTGAATATTTCTGTAGTCACTGTGGTGACATGCATTACTGGCTTATTATATGTTAATGAAAATGATTTGACTTTGTGGCAGTGAAAAGGATACTAGATCTTGTGAAGGTTGAACATTTTGAGTGGATCAGCATAGAATAATTACACCAATCAATAACAAAAGTATGTACGCCTAGAGTCACTCAAGCTCCACCTAAATGTAGAAAATAGTATAAAATACCCTAACAACAGGAGAAAGATATGGAAGACAGCACCACTGGGAAATCAAGGAATCAGCATTGCAGACTTCTGGGACCAGTTGGCAGGCTGAGGCTATCTTCTATCTCCAAAATGTTTTATTTGGATAAGATTTGCACGGTTGGTTATACAAAGTGTTTCCCCAGGACACTTAGACTTGTAATCTCATTAGTAGCACTATATAGTCATCTTAGAATTTATATATTTGATAACAATACATATTTTTTGCAATTAAAGTGTATTTTTGCAGATAGTGTATTTTATCAATGCCATCTAAAATAACATACACCTGTTGCTTTAATAAACCTCATTTTTTGTGTATCTAGTCATGAGAATTTCTCATTGGATGTGCTCAGACTTAAAGTGTATATTATACTATTCATTAATTGGTTCAAGCACATAAATTCAATGATCACGACCCAATCCTGCACTATTAGTGAATCCATAGTCATGTGAATTCAACATAATGCTGGACTGGTTGTTGAGTGCAATTAGACTTATAGTGGTGACTTAAGGTCACTTGGTGTAATTGGGCAATGCTCATAAGTTAACCGCAGCTGCACCCAGCCCCCAGAGAAAATACTGAGGACAAGCTGGAATGCAAGGGAGTTTAACCTCAGATAATCTAACCCTCTTAACACAATAGTCAGTCCTGTAGTTCATGCCATTTGAGCTCCTTTCCTCTTAAAGTATTCATTTTATGAGGTTGATAATTTTGATTTGTTTGATCATGTTGTGTGATTTATTATCTGTTGGTCTGGAAAGTGAAATTCATCAAGCAAGGTTACCGTTCATGCCAATTGTCCTTTAACCTCCACCTTCACCTTTCCCTTCTGCTATGATGCACTGCACATGTTTAATTTTTCTTTTGTCAAATACGTGCACTTGGACAATTTTTTTCTCTGTGTCAATTAACCTTTTATTCACAGAAGAGGTACATATCTTGCTTGAAATGTGAAACCTAGTCTCAAGGTTACAATTCTTTGGCTTCACCGCTCTATTTCAGTGTTGCTTTCTGAAAAACACTGTGAATTACACTGACTTATATAATCTTTTTCTTCAGAGACACCCACCAAAAAAAGAAGCAAACAGGATGGAGGAGAATCTCCATGTGAATGACCTTGCACACTTTATAGATGACTGTCCCTCTGGGGCTGTATGATTCAGAGGCATAAAAATGGACAGATGCAGGAATTCTAGAGAGCCTGAAGTTAAAAAAAAAAAAAAAAAAAAAAAAAAAAAAAGAGACAACTCTCATCTACTGTGGGCATTCAGCTGTGAAATAATTACTCTACTGACCTCGTTTCACCACTGACATCCAGGAGAGCAGAGATTAATCAAGGTTGAGTGCTTTTGAAAATCTCACCTTTAGTGTCAGTCAGAAAAACTTTGCCTGGTACTTCAAGAAACTACCATGGAGACCTATACTAGCCTCTCCAGAGTTGGAGGGGCAAAGAAGAGAGGACAGAAGAGAAAGGATAGGGAGATCTAAGTAATGTTTCCCTCCCTACACCTACTCAAAAAGTTCTTCAGCCAAAATGTCCCATTCTGCTTGTAAAAATTAATCAAGTCATTGACTTCATGCATGAATGTTATTTATGATTATAATTCTATTTCAAACTGCTTATTATATGTAAATTAAAGCATCACACTCTAAGAAAGAAAATGGTGATGGATTTTGCTGGCAGTAGTACAATGACTATCTTTTTATTACCATTTTAATAATATATTGAGCAAAACTTCTGAATACATAGTGGATGTGTTAGAGGCTTTATATAGCAAAAACTATCACCCTGAAGATAAAGGGCAAGACTACCACCAGTCAAATGAAAATGTGGCTCTGTCTTGTACACGTATGAATAAGACCTGTGGAGAAAACAGTTACAAACTTACTAAAAGGAATTGGAAAAAGGACAAAAGTTCATCTTTTACATACTCAATGGAAAGCAGTAGTTGGGTAAATAGAATATGCTAATGTTTAAAAAATTCCAAACACTTAGAATGCTTTGTATCTTCCTCATGAAGCATTTCAGCTACAAATGAAAGACATTTGTGTGTAAGCAGAGGTTTCCTACTGTGTAATGGTGGAGTAATATTGTTATGAAGCACGGGTGAGGTTAACAGAGTAAGTTGAGGGTGGCTAACTCCTAGAGGAGGATTGGAAAAATTGGAAGAATTGGATTCATGGACACAGGCTTCACTCATGTTAAACAGATAACAAGGTCCTGCACCTGGGTTGGGGTATCAATACAGGCTGAGGGATGAAGGGATTGAGAGCAGGCCTGTAGAGATGGACTTGGGGGCACTGGTAGATGAAAAATTGGACATGAGCCGGCAATGTGCACTTGCAGCCCAGAAGGCAAATCATATCTTCGGCTAGATTAAAAGAAATGAAGCCAGCAGGTCGAGGGACCCATTTCTGCCCCTCTACTGTGTTCTGGTGAGACCACAGCAGGAGTACTGTGTCCAGTCCTTGAATCCTCAATACAGAAAAGACATAGACCTGTTGGAGATGGTTCAGAGGAGGGTGACAGAAATGATCAGTGGGCTGAAACACCTCTCCTATGAGGACAGACTGAGAGAGTTGGGGTTGTTCAGCCTGGAGAAGAGAAGGTTCCAGGGAGACCTTGTTTTGGCCTTTCAGTATTTGAAAAGGGTCTATACGATTGGGAGAAACTTTTTAACAGGATCTGTTCGTATGGGGATATAGCGGAAGATTTGACAAGAAGGTTAGTTAAATGTAGATACGCTCAAGTGACTTGCAGCTGTCTGTAGAAAAAACACATACATCACACTAATTGTTTTACTGACCTTGCGTACTTGATGAGTAGAACCTCTGAGTTAGATAACATAGGCCTATGAGAAACTCTAGGCACCTTATCACTATGTCTGAGATTCCTGCTTTGTTGTGAGAAAGAGTGGGAGATTGCATCTGCCTGAAGCCTTGAAATACACGCGAGCTCAGCAGACCCAGTGATCTCCTACCAGGGCTGAACTGACCAGCGCCTGCGTCCCTGCCTGTGTCACCTCTGCCTGGGAGCTCAGGTGTGGCTTCGGAGATCCCCCAGCAGAGAGGTAACTAAAATAAAACTTGCTCTTTGCAAATGCATTCGTGGCCTCTGGCTCTTCCTGCGGCATGCCTGTGTATGTGAGCACACTACTGTGACAGGAAAATGGGTAATGGTTTTAAGCTAAAAGAGGGGGGATTCAAGCGAGACATGAAAAAGAATTTTTTTACAATGTGGGTGGTGAAACACTGGAACAGGTTGCCCAGAGAAGTGGTAGATGCCCCATCCCTGGAAACATTCAGTGCCAGGCTGGATGGAGCTCTGAGCAATCTGGTCTAGTTGAAGATGTCCCTGACATTGCAGGGGGGTTGGACTAGATGACTTTTAACAGTCCCTTTGAACCCAAACTATTCTGTGATTCTATCAAGAAAAAGAGAAAGGTAAAAATAATGAACAATTTTATGGCTAAAAGGGTTAGTTTCATACTCCTTCCTCCTTCCCTTGATCAGAATGAACATTTACTGATACGAATTATAGTACTGCTGCAGAAACCCAAAATATTACATAAACACAGGGGATAACATTGATAAATGGACTTATTTTTATATACTGTACTGTGGGGCTAGGTAGCACTGCAGAGTGTGCTTTGGGTTGGCCCGTTCTCTATATTGACTTCTCTATCTCACTTTTTAAAAATATTTGTGTTGCTCAAACTCATATGAATTGTCATTGTTTTTCTGGTTTAATTTATTCCCTTTTTTTTTTTTTTTTTTTTTTTTTGTAAAGTTCAAAAATGTTATAATAGCTGTTTTCAAAGAGTGCCAACACTTCTAAATGCCAAAGGTATCCCTTTGGGTCTCTGACAAGAATATGTAGTAATTTTTAATCACATTAGGAGAGTATTTTTTTTTCTTTTCGTACAGAGGAAGCAAATAACAGGGTGTGTTCAAGTACAAATCCATAAATTCTAACAATAAGACCACAAACTATCCCTGCCTCAGATGACTACAACCTGTTCGGTACATCATGAGGGGTGTTTTTATGTGTGGCTACAGTGGTACTTTGCATGTGAACCACACACACGCTAACACCCCTTTTCTATGCACATACATATAAGTGTATGGTATGTAAGTGTGTAAAAATTATGTAATGTATTTCATGCACACTAGTTGTGCTGATAAAAAAAAATAAAAATAGCTGAGTATCATTCTGAATATAATGCAAACTAGAAGCAATTGCCCAAGATAAAGGAGATGCTAATCTGAGGAATGACATACTGCCATTCAGCTGATCACTAGTATTGTGATTTCTTTATGATGTCATGGCTTTCTGTTTTCTACAATGTTCAAAACCCATGGGAACCTCAGATCTATTGCCTCTCATAGAAGCAAGGTGCCAAGTGATTTATGTAGTTTATAGTTTTTTACAGTTTAGAATTTTATAAAAGTTCAGTTACAAGGTTTAATACATTTTCTTGAGAATTACCATATTTTTCAGATTTATTTTGATAAACCAATAAGAAAAGTAACTAATACATTTATGTAAAACCTGACGTGTTAATAATGTATGTATTTAGATGGATGTTGATATTGATGAACGTATGTTGATAAAATAGATATGTAGATGGATGTTGATGGGAAAACATTTGTTACATTGGATGCATCGACGTAAATAATGTAAAAAATTAAGTCTAACAACTCCTAAAGGCATTTGAAAGAATGTATTAAGAGCAATTTTTTTCTAACCAGAGCAGATAAGGAAAATTGGGCCAAAGAGAAGAAAGAGTGCCCTTCTGAGATATATCTGCACAGCAGCATTAATTAATATTTATTAGCTTCTATGAATAAGTTACAACTAGAGGCCTGATATTTAACAGAGAAACTGTGACACAATTCTTTGTTTGAAATTCAAGATGCTACATCCGTTCTGTTTTAAACTATAACTGAGTACCTTTTATTGTTTCTGTGAAGAATACTCTCTCTCCCCATCTTTCTTTGATGTTTAATTTTGCTATTGATTTTTTTGTTAGCGGCCCCATGCAAAGGAGCTATTCAATGTTGCAGTGTGTTCTTAGCTGCACAAATGGAACAAACAGTCAAGTCTGAAGTTTCTTTTGATGCTAGTCCTCAATATGATCAGATCTATGTAATCTTTAATAGATCAGGAGTGTTTTGCAACACTGCTGTTAGTGACTCAATGTGCCTTTGTTATTCTAATGGATCCCTATTGAACAGGGTCCCTGGAAATATCAAAGTATGCCAGATTGTCTCAGACACATGGCAACATACCTTGGGGACAAAAAGAGGCACACTTTAACAAGCATTAATTCTGAAAGAATGGGTTTTGGTCTACAAATGTCTGGGGCTACATGGACTCCTTCCGAGGTATTGCTGTGGTTTAACTCCAGTAGGCAGATCAGCGCCACCCACCTGCTCACTTACTCCTCCACAGTTGGATGGAGGAGAGACTAGAAAAGGTAACAGTGAAAAAACTCATGGGTTGAGATAAAGGCAGTTTAATAGGTAAAGCAAAAGCTTTGCACTCAAGCAAAGTGAAATGAGGAATTAATTCACTCCTTACCATCATCAGGCAGATGTTCAGCCATGTCCAGGAAAGCAGGGCTCCATCACGCATAATGGTTGCTTGGGAAGACCCATACCTTTTTCTTCCCCTAGATTTTATTGTTAAGCATTGTGTCATATGATATGGGATATCCCCTTGATCACTTGGTGTCAGCTGTCTTGGCTGTAACCCTTCCCAGCTGCTTGTGCACCCCCAGCAGAAAAGGCCTTGACACTGTACAAACACTGTTCAGCAATAGCTAAAATCTGCCTGTATTATCAACACTGTTTTAGTCACAAATCCGAAACTTAACATCAAAGAACTACTATGAAGAAAATAAATTCTATCCCAGACAAAAGTAGTACAGATACATACTAAATATGAAGGAACAAAAGAATACCTACTGCAAATTCACACTACTGAGATCTGCAGCTTTACAGGAAAAGTTTTAGTTGTTTTTGAAACAGAGAAGTTGGTCTAGGAGATCAAGGAGCCTCTGTCATTGCTCATTCAATTTAATCATATCTGATTAAACTGTAAATGTCCATGTTTTCACTATTTAAAATAATTTATTACAGTTAACTGCTCGATTATCAATGTTATCATTTTCTTACTATTTTTAGATAAAACCTTAGTACTGTTTTCCACCAGAAAAATTTTTGAATGCATAACATCTAAGAATAACAACTTCAAGTTTTAAATAACTTCTACCTACAAAATCATGAAGTTCAGCAGAATTCCTGACATGGATTTGAAGTCTTCATTGTGTTTAGCTCAGTTAGAGTACAGAAGTCTAATTGAAAAGTTCTTAGACCAAGGACTAGGTTTAATCTTTGAAAATTTATTACTTTGAAGATTTCAGCTTCAATTACAAATTACATTTTTCATGCTTTCAAATATTCCAAAAATGTTTCCAGTGTTATCAGTAAAAAACAAAGTTTACATGTGTCGATGTCTCCCCAGAAAAACATGAGTACTGGGGCTTAATGATAGGCATTTTTTTTTTTTCTCCATAAGAGGAAGACTATCCAAAAAAGTTAAGGGAGAGATCATTAGGAAGAAAGATCATGATCATGTTATTCACTTTTCTCTTGCAGTTTTCTGGAACTGCAGGCATTTTTTTATCCCTGCACAGAAACAGTGAATGTTTCCTAATTATTTTTTTTTGTTGTTAATTATAGAATTGGCTAATCCTGTTGTCAAAACCCTGAAGATTAGGCAAGCTATTGCTCCTAGAGGTAAGAATATAACCATGGCAGCATAAATAAAAAAAACAACAACAACAACAACAACAAAAAAACTTTATTCTTGGAAAGTTTTTCTTTCTTCTTGGAAAGTTTTGAGGTAAGTGAATGATGTATTGAGAAGAAAAGGATATTCATCACTGTATCTTTGGACAAGAACACCTTCAGAAAAAATTTAATTCTGATTTTAATCTTGCTACTCATTATGTATTTATTTATATTATATATGTTTTTATACATATTTATATATATATATATATTAAAATCCTTAAAAAGTATAGGAAGGAAGGAAGGAAGGAAGGAAGGAAGGAAGGAAGGAAGGAAGGAAGGAAGGAAAGGAGAGGAATGAAGGGAGCATGGGAGGGAGGGTGATAGCCAATGTTGCGCAGAGAAGGCAAAAGTTCTTCAAACCTTTCACTAGGCTCAGCTTAGTAGGACTCTCTGGGATGAACTCTAGAAAAACAAATATTTTCTCTTGGTTTTGATAGGGTTGAGATATGAAGTGCACTCTGAGCACTTTTGAAACTGAATTATTGTTTTCCAGAGCTTTGATAATTTCCTACCAATTTAAGTGCTGAAGCATTGTTCTACACTTCAACCCATCAGAGGCTCACAGTCTCACAAGATCTGTGTGACAGAGAAGGAAGTGAAATCAAGCGGTATAGCACCCAGGCTTGGGCTCTACTCAGCCTCCTTTCTTTCTAATCTCAGCTTGAAAGAGTAAAATTTCGGAGTATTTGCATATTGTCTAAAGTGAGTGACAAGAAACTTCTGTGCATTGGACTGTTTGTACATGGACCTGTAGAAAAGGATTAGCATCAAGCACCTAGTTTAAACATTTTTTCTCTCAGCTTAAGACCTAACTTTAAAAGTTACTATTTAGACAGTATTATCCTATCAGGCTGACACCTAACTTTAGTGTTTGTTTCATCAGGGAAGTTTAGTAATGTGAGTTTAATTAGATCCTTTCCAGGACCATCAGCTAGTTCCAAAATTTAACAGCTGAAGATATTTCCGTTCATTTACAGTATCCTGCTCTTACTTGTCAGAGTTCTGCCCTCTCAACAGTAAAATGGAGGAATAAGATTATTTTAGAGCAACGTAATTTTTATATTCTTTCTCATCTCAACAATAAAATGCATTTGAAAATTTACCAGTATTGTAAGATTTGCAATCTTGTGACAGTTAAGAGTACATACAGGTAAAGTAGAAGGGACGTCATAAAAAAAGTCGTGAAAGTAGGAGGACAGATGGGAGACACCAAGAGGAATAAAATGTAAGGAAACACAAATGAGCATGTTTTACCCCCTCAGTTAAGAACTTTCAGGAAAAATACTCTGTAGCATTTATTTTATGGATTTGTTTTGTATTGATTTTGATCATCTGAGTTATGGCATCATTCCATTTGTCAGGTATACATACATGTGAAAATTTTCTTACTTTCATATGTACTCTATGTGAGAGATTATGTGCTCTACTATCCAAAATGAAAATGAAATACTGCATGTCTTTCTGTTAACTGTAACAGTATTTTCTAGATTTTTAATATTTTTTTCTTTCCATGTTATGAAGTTCCTCCTATCATTTATAAGATACATACAAAAAAGTAACAAAGTATAGAATATTTGAGTTAGGCATATCAACTCCAGTGCATGATGTATATAAGCTTATATCTAAGCGTATCCTGTACACTTGGAACTAGTAATGCATTAACACTATACCGAGACATATAGACCAAAGAGTAAATACAGCTTTTTTTAAAAAAAACTCTTTTCCTCCTTCAGCCTAGGAATTCAGTAATAAGTTAAAAATGTACCAAAGGACATGGGAGTGAGTGAAAATAATGAGGCTATAACAGACATGAGAATAAACCAATCTCATACTTTTCAGAGAGCATGAGTTTCTCATGCTTTGGAAATTTCATACTTTTCCTAGGAGTGGCTCTTTTATTTATGGTTAAAAATCATAACTTTATTGCTGAAAAATAGATGTGAAATAAATTGAATTGCACTCTCATTTCTTCCACCATGTTCCTTAGGGATTCAAATACTGTATCCACACTGGTTCTTCTTGGAGTACAACAAGAAAAAGATGCTGTCTGACTCCTACCCATAAGCAGCACATTATGGCTCTTTCTTTATTTAATGTTTAGTTGTTAGTATTAAAATAGGAGTCTTGTTCCATTCTGAAAATAGCATGCAGCTATTTTTTTCTCTTTATGTCTTTGGTAGTGAGATTAAAATGTTCTCTACTGTGTTTCTGACTAGAAAAAAAGCACCTTCCTTTTCATAACTGCTTGGATAAGACGAGAATAGCAATTGAATAACACTCCTGTGATCACCAGACAATATTCACATTAAAAAAGCAAATAAAATAAGCTTCTATATAATGTAGGAGAACAAAGATGAGAGCAAACAAAGCATTATGTAAATCTATTCCTTTTTACAAATGACTACCGTGTGATTCCTAACTCACATTTTCAGAAGCACAAGCCAGCAGGGAAAGCCATGCAACACACGACTCAGGTGGGTTTTCTCTACTCACTGGAACATCGTGGGTTTAAAGGTTCTGATTAAATCTGAAACTTTTCATGTTCAAGCTCACTGAGGAAAAACTGAAAAAAAAGAGGAAACAAGCAGAAAGCAAAAATGCAAATGAAGCCAGAGAAGAGTAGGTAAAATTAAAATTGAATATAGAAAATCAATGCTGAACAGTGTGGGGCGGGGGGGTGAAAGAGAGAAAAGTATAACAAGCTTATGTTCGTGAGCTCTAATTAAATATAACAAGTATAACACTCCAGAATTAAAACACATGCCAGAATTAATTCCTGAGGCTTTGTCTAGGTTAGTAAACTAAAGAGTGCCAAGGCAAATACTTTAATACTGGCATATGAGCATTTATATTATCAAATCAATAGCTGAGTCTCTGCAATGGTTTTGGGTTTGGCCAGAGCAGACTGAGGTTGGCATGAGCAGAAGCTGGGGATTGTCCCTGCCAACCCTGCAGAAAGAAAATCCTCTTAGTTTCAGGAAGCGGAGAGAAGGAGAGAGCACAAAAAGATCTCATCTACATGAGTACAATCCTATTTTGCTACTTGAACTCAAGGAAAAGCTATGGTCCCTGGACAATTTTGTTTACTGAAACAGACATAGTCAATGTTTATTCAGTGTAATTTGAGAACCTGAATTACTTCACTCCTTGCCTACCACCCCTAAAACAACAAACAACTGGATTTATATCACTGTTCAGAAATCTCAGTGAAACTATGGAAAAGCCTGCATTTCACATCCTGTTAATAATGTGCCTTTTTTTTTTTTTTTTTTTTTCCCCCCATCTTCTGTGGATCATCCTGGGATTGAAGGCTGCACAGTTCCCTCACTTTGCAGAATGTGATTTTGCCAAATTTTGATTGATTATTCTAGGTAAGCCCAAGATATTCTTTATTTCTTTACACAATCTGTGAAGTAATACAGTCTATTACTACCTGTTATCAGTATTTTCATTATGTACATTACAGTTGTCAGCATTATTGATTCCAATATTACTAATGGTGCCGTGGTTTAGCCTGGCAGGTAGCTAAACACCACAGAGCCATTCACTCACTTCACCCTAGGGGGGTGGGGGAGAGAATTGGAGAAAATATAAAACTCATGGGTTGCAACAAAGGTAGTTTAATAGTACAGGAAAAAAAAAAAAAAAAAAAAAAAAAAAAAAGGAAGGGAGAACAATAGTAATACTAATAATGACAAAAAATATACAAAACGAGTGATACACAATGCAATTGCTCACCACCTGCTGACTGATGCCCAGCCAGACCCCAGGCAGAAGGTGCCACATCCTGGCCAACTACCCTGAGTTTTATGTGCTGAGCATGACATAATATGGTATATCCCTTTGGCCAGTTTGGGTCAGCTGTCCTGGCTGCGTCCTCTCACAGCTTCTTGTGCACTCCTAGATTGCCCATTGGCAGGGCAGTATGAGAAGCTGAAAAGCCTTTGACTTAGTGTAAGCACTGCTCAACAACAACAGAATCATCAGTGTTTATCAATGTTATTGTAATGCTAAACCCAAACTGCAGCACTATACCAGCTACTAGGAAGAAAATTAATTCTATACCAGCAAAACCAGGACAATTGGTTATTCTGATCTTCTGATTTTAGTACAAGTAATATTTGTGTAGTATAAATTAGTAGAAGGCACTGCCTGTATCACAATTCTCATAACTGTAAGAAAAACTGTTAGAGACACACACTGAATGTACAATGCTTAGAAATTAATAGCACAGAATGCAGTCTCTCATCTTGCTCCCTAGCTGCAGTGAAAAAGACAAATGATATGCCTGATTTCAAATGCCCATATGCTTATGATTTCTGACAGGAACCACTTTGGAATTTTCAAAGTCCCTGTGAGATTTTAATATTCCATGTTTGTTAATTTCAATTTTAATCTAAATCTATTAGGCTACTCTGAATATTTTATCCACAAAATACTGTTGAACACTGATAAAATATATGTAAAATTGGGAATTTTTTGTCTGATTCTGCATTCACCTTTGTCAGACTTTAATACTATTTTATTGATTAGATACAGAGCGTTATTTAGAAACAAGGGACACATGAAATTTTTTAACTCTCTCATTATCTTATTATTAAAAGTTTATTCTTCGAGTAAAGATTGCAGTATCAGCAAAATTAAATAATATAGCTTTCTATGGTACTCAGACATTCCATTAGCTAATTCAAAATCAAATACAAGCTCCAGATGGATCAATATAACAGCTATTTGAAAGTGACATGAAAGAATTCTGTAGGAGTCTTAACTCTTAACAGGATCTGTATTAGGTCCAGCATGGTGTGGCACAAGGGAGAGCTCAGAGTGAATCATCTGAGGAAGAGAAGATTATAGAGAAATTATGGCTTTTTCAGACCAGTAAGCCACTGTTGTGTTTATCCTTAACCTTCTTAATTTAGGAAAATAATAATAATAACAATAACAATAACAATAATAATAATAATAATAATAATAATATTAATGATGAAAGGTGTTAGTTTTATTATGTCATGGTAACCTTGTGAAAAAGAAAAATTAGTAACATAACTAGAATCTTGTAATAATTATTTCTATATGACACTATTTTCATGTTGGTAACAGAGACTTGGAAATTTCAAAATGTGTAAGATTCTGCAATTCTTTCTGATAGTGATGTTTATTGTTTGGACAAATAAAGATGGGCAGCAAATTATTTCTGTTAAAAAATTTAAATAGCAAATATATTAATCTCACATTTTAATTAATATTAAAACTATAACCACCAATTAATATAAAAAACATGAAGCCATAACATGTTAAAAAAATAAGATAATGTACATCAGATTGAAAGGTCAGCGTTCATCAGAATTTTCTTAACAATGTGAAACTTGTGTAAATTTCCCTGCTGTAATTTCTATGCCATTATCTAATATTGTAGATAGGCAATCATACTAATAGCTCTGAATTCTATAAAAGACACCAAACAGAAGCCAAATATATAAAACATGTAAGAATTAGAAAACACATATTCAAATCAGTATTTCTTTTAACAGCATACTTAACTCTTCTCCACATAAGGGGGTCCCAATTTCCTGAACAAATACAGTTCCTAGATAAATAATTTCATACATACTTGTAAAATTAATTCCTGCTCTACCAAAGGGGAAACAAATATTTATTTAGATACTCTAGAAACGTGACAGGGAGAGAGTGAGGAAGAGTGGGAAATCTATGAATCATTAATATTCTATAAAACACTTAAGGAGAGAAAATAGTACTAAAGCTATGTTGCTGTAAAGCCTATTTACAGCATTATCACTGAAGATTGTTATCGTATTTTTTACTGAGTCTATAACTTAGGATTAATTCTATAGTATTGATATTTCAATTTACTTCCATATGTAAAGCTGTTTTATCACCTTATTACCAGGAAACATCTGAAAACTAATGAAAGCAAGGTACCCAGTCCTGCATGCTGCAGCTGAGTAGCTTACAATGACAACAGACAGGTAAAAACAAAGAAAGACTTTTTTATAAATTCTGCTAATTTCAGTATGAATCATTCAAATGCCAGTAAATCCAACATCTGTGTATTTCTAAAATATAACAAAGACAACAGAAATGCTATGAGGCAGACTTTTTCTATATTTCAAAATAATGTTGCTCACTAATGGCAAGTGATTTCAAATTCAGACATATCTCTCTTCTAGAGACAAAACTCCCACTACAAAAAGGTAGGGGGGCTTTAAAATATTACTGTAGGGTGCAGAGATCTCAAATGGTGATTAACAGGAAATCTATGTTGAAAGTCATAAATAGGTCTTCAGTATATAGCGGAAGATAAGCTAATAACTACTGAGGAAGAGCTTGTGAATATGTGAGAATGAGGTCGATAGGTCCTTAGGGACTGTAGATCACACATTTGGCTAGCAGACATTGAAGAAAAAGCTTGTAAGGAAGAGAAATGGCTGCCTGTTTCTAGATGGGCTGTCAGCACCACCTCTAATAAAATAAGTAGAAGCAACTAAAATTAGTTTGAAGGGTGTCACATATTAGCCCAGCTCTCAAAGACCTAAAATTAGGAGATGGCCACTGAGCAACAGTGGTGCTTTAGGATAAGGAGAAGAGATATGTGATTTTATGTACTTATGATTATTCTGAGCTTTAGAAAAAGACTCTGAAGCCCAAGCATTCTTCAGTGTCTTCATAAGGGAAAGTATATTTTGACCTAAAGTATTTTTTGAATGAAGTGGGAGTTGGCTCCAAAGATCCCTTCTTATATCATCTGATGATTCCATGGTTTGATTTGGTTTGGTTTGGTTTTATTACATGACTTCTGGAATGACAGGACTGTCATACTTTCATAGGTATGAATTTCTGCAGCCAAATATTGAGCAAAGCAGAGTGTAATTATTTTATTCTTTTCTTACAGAGTATTTGTCCTTAGCAAGAAGTCCAAAGGGAAAAAAAACAAATGCTGGAAGAAAGAGAGAGATACAAACACAACGACAGTAAAGGTGATGAGGCAGCTTATATTGTACTGAGTACATGGACAATCTCATTTTTATTATGTGAAGGTTCTGTGCAGCTGCCAGTGGGCATGATGTTGATTTGCAGACAATCACTGAGTCAGGGGGGGTTGTTAGCCAACTTGCACTCCTTTTAGATGAGAAAGCGGTTAAAATCTCTCTGTTTAAGAATACTGAAATATCAGAGTCTACTTTCTGAGGTACTGTGAAAGACTGGAATAGAAATATGCCAGGGAAAATGACTTGTGGGACTGCAAATAACAGAACCTGAACGATAACTGAAAGAGGTAAAAAGATACAGAAAGTCAAGCAAAAACAGGAAACATGAGCGACAGTGGTCCAAAAAGCAGAAGACTAAGATTGATATGTGTGGTCTCAAGAAAGACTGGAAATGAAGTTGTGAAAAAAATGAAATCTCCTGGAGTGTGCTGCTTCTGTGCTCAGGAAAGCAGAACTGTACCTGTGCTTCAACACTGTCATGAGTGAAAACTGAAATAGATTTACAATTCCATGTCTTTGGTATCTTCAATTGCACTTTCCAATATTCTCTGAATAAATCAGGGTTCTCATTTTAATCAAATATGTAATAGCATTGAATTCATACTTCATGCAAAATACTTTTTAAAAAGGAAACATTGCATAATAGGTCTTACAGGATTACTTATCCTTGTCAAATCCTTATTCATTTTACAACTTATCTGTAAGTTAGATGTCAGGTGGATTCAGTTACTTTAGTTTAAGAAACGTCTATTTCGGTAAATAAAAATAATATGAGAAAGGAAAATCATGAATACAATATGTTTTTCCAACATTTATTATTATTTTATTTTATAGGTCTTGAAAACCTATTGCGGTTCTTTAGCCTGAAACATTAGAATCTTATATTTCAATGAAAAAAAAAAGAATTCAGGAATGTCAGGAATATATGTCAGGAATATAAATGAACAAGTTATATAGTATTTTATGTAACTATATATCTGCATATCACAGAACCTTTTGTATCTGAATTCTTACGGTCTTTTTTCTGAAAAAAAAAAACTTTCAACACTGAAGGCTATGTACCATCTCCCCATGTGTTTTTCTGGAGCACCTAACTTATTAGGATTTGACTAGGTGATCAGAAATAAGTCTCTAAGTAATATTCCATATTAAATATTAAATAAATGTTTGCACAGATTGCAATTTTTACTTCATGCCTCTCCAATGACAGAAAAAGAGGTAACACAAAATCATTTTCTCATTCTTTTGTTACTAATCTGATTAATATAAACCTTCTTTCTTCATTAGTCCTTGTGCATTACTGTTGTACCAGAAGACAGAAGACTTGGACATAAAGGTAAGTATTTATGTTATCTTTCAAAAGGAAAGGGACTGTATCAACAGCAGAGCTTTGAAGTATTCCCTGTAGAAAATGTAGTCCATAGTCTCAGGATTCATGACAAAATAAATGTTGGCTGGAAGCCCAGTTAAAACAACATAGGCGTCTTACTTGGCAACTATATTAGCAGCCATTTCATCTCATTTTTTGCTATCTGAAAGTTAGATTGTACTATCCTCTGGAGTTCTCATACTTTCAGTGGAGAGAGACAGATAACCTTGAGAAGGCTAATTATTTTCTATATCTTACATGTACTTCAGTATTGGATTAGTTTAATTACCTAGCACTACCCACGATTGTAGATTTCGTAGTTAAAAAGTCTTTTAATCTCTAAAACACAATTTTATTTTTTTTTTTCCTACAAAGCACCTCAAGTGGCTTTTGACTCTAGTTCTTACAATGGCATCTGGAAACAAGAAGAAATATTAGACACTGTGCACTCATATAGCAAGAGGTGATACCGACAAAGATTGCATTTCAGACAACACTGGCAAAAATGCAGAAATGGATACAACCTGTTAGTTGAGTATGGCAGGGCATAAAATTCAGAGAAGGGGAACAAGGAAAATCAAAAGATATGGAATACATTACTAAATAGCAAAGAGCATTACACTCTGGAAAAGACTTGTCTGAGGGCAGATACATGGACTCTGAGTGGCAGGGATAGGTGAATAAGCCATGATTGCTTTCAAAAAGAAAAAGCATACTTTCATGGTAGAAAAATTACTGAAGCAATAGTGAATGCAAATAAAACAAACATGGCTCAGAAAATCACAGGCTTACAAATTATTTAGGCTGGGAGACTGTTTTGAGCAAACATACTTTCACAGAATCACAAAATGGTTGAGGCTGGAAGTGACCTCTGGAAATCATCTAGTCCAGCCCACATGCAAAGCAGGTTCATCTAGAACATGTTGGCACAGGATCATGCTCACATGAGTTTTGAATATCTCCAGAGAAGGAGACTCTCTGGGTAGCCTGTTCCAGTGCTCCACTTTCAGTGTCCACTTAAAAGTAAAGAAGTCTCTTCTCATATTCAGGTAGGACTTCTGTGTTTGTGCCCGTTGTTCTTTATTCTGCCATTGGGCACCACTGAAAAGAGTCTGGCCTTATTTTCTTGATACCTGCCCTTAAGTGAGCTGTAAGCATTGATAAGATCCCCTTTCAGTCTGCTCTCCTCTGGGCTAAACAGAACCAGCTCTCTCAGCCTTTCGTCTTAAGCAAGATGCTCCAGTCCCCTAATCATCGTCGTAGCCTTCTGTTGGTCCATCTGCAGTAGTTACTTGTGTTTCTTGAATTGGATAGCCCAGAACTAGACACAGTATTCCAGATGTGGCCTCAGCAGTGGAGAGCAGAGTGGGAAGATAACCTTCCTTGGCCTGCTGACCACACTTTTCCTAATGCACCACAGGATAACACTGGCTTTCTTGGCCACAAGAGCATATGGCTGGCTCAGGGTTAACTTCTTGTCCAACAAGACTCTCAGGTCCTCATCCTTTGTCATCAGCAAACTTCTTGAGGTTACACTATACCCCTTCATCCAGGTCACTGATTAATAGGTTCAACAAGACTGCACTCACTACTGACTCCTGGGTAACACCACTGGCTACAGGCCTCCAACTAAACTCTGTACTGCTGATCACAACCCTCCAAGATCTGCCACTGAGCCATTTCTCACTCCAACTCACTGTCCATTTGTCTAACCCACCCTTCCTGAGCTTAGCTATGAGGGTGTTATGGGTGACAGTGCCACAAGCCTTGCTGAAGTCAAGGTAGATAACAGCCACTGCACTCCCCTCACCCAGTCAGGCTTTCACACCACCATAGAACAGTATCAGATTGATCAAGCATGACTTGCCCTTGGTGAATCCATTCCGACTACTCCCGATAACCTTAATTTCCTCCACATGCTTAGAGATGACATTCAGAATTACCTGTTACATCGTCTCTCCAGGGATGGGGGTGAGAGTGACAAGCCTGTAGTTTCCTTGATCTTCCTTCTTGCCCTTTTTGAAGACTGAAGTGATGCTAGCTTTCCTTCACTCCTTAGGCATCTCTCCTGTTCTCCAAGACCTTTCAAAGATAATGGAGAGTGGCTTAGCAATAACACCTGCCAGCTCCATCAGCACTCATGGCTGCATCGCATTGGGGCTCATAGCTTTGTGGGTGTCCAATTTGCCTAAATGATCTTTAACCCAGTCCTCCCTGACCAAGGGAAAGTCTCCCCTTCTCCAGACTTTCTCTCTTAACTCCAGAGTCTGGGATTCCTGTGGGTTAGCCTTGGCATTGAAGATGGAAGCAAATAAGTCCTTCTCTGTATACTCCATCACCAGGGCACCCACCTCATTCAGCAGCTGCAAAACAAGGAATTAATTCCCCACTTCCCATGAGCAGGCAGGTGTTCAGCTGTCTCTGTGAAAGCAGAGCTCCATCACGCAAGCAGTTACTTCCAAGACAAATGCCAGAGCTCAGAACATATCCCCGCTTATATCCTCTTCTCCCAAAATATACACTGAACATTCCGTCATATGGTATGGAATATCTGTTTGGCCAGTTTGGGTAAGCTGTCCTGGCTGTTCCCTCCTCTCACCTTTTTGTGCATCCTGACATGATGTAAGAAACTGAAAAGTCCTTGACTACTTAGCAACAAATAAAACATCAGTGTATTATCAGCATTATTCTCATTCTAAATCCAAAACATGGCACTATACCAGCTATGAGGAAGAAAACTAACTCTATCCCAGCTGAAACCAGGAAAGTTTCACAGCCTGAAAATGAAATATAAACCAACTTAGGTATGAATTACAAGATCAGTTATTCTGATCCAAACATGAAAGAGAAGTCAGCTTGAAAAAAAAACAAATGTACAGTGTGCCTTCTTGGCCTGACACTGTCACACTCTTTGAGAGTCAGATGTCAGCTTGCACTTTTTTGGTCTCTGTGAGGAGAGCAATTTGCTACCTGGAGATGGTGACTCTTTCAGGAAACTATCCCTCCAGGTGCACCTGGAGAAGGAAACCATATGCACATGACATTAACCATTGGGTAATGCCTGGTCCTGGAGTGGATGTTTTCCAGGAATTAGCATCCTTCAGCTTAGCTCATATTTTGGCAGCAAGCCCAAACAGCAAGGAACTTCTGTCATGTGTGCTTCATGTCAAGACTGTTTCATGCAGAGAAAAGGAAATCTGTCACAATCTGTGTTTATACTGCCTATAGGGTGCAGACTCTGAAGAACATTATCCTTCCTTCCGTGTACAGGTTTTCTGGCTTGGAGACTTATTGGCATCTCACCACACTGCAGCCTGAGAGTAAAGTAGTATGTATGCACTGAGAGAAACTGGTGGCAAGGTAGCAAACCAAGCTTCTTTATCCTTTGAGGTCATGCTATTGTTAATTGTATCATCATAATGTTTTTTAAAAAAAATAACACAATAGAACAATCATAATTGCAACACTTTATAGCACAATGACTTTGAAATAAAACACATGGTAGATATGTGTTAGGAAACAAAGAGTAATATATAGTACAATGTAATGATAGAATGAAACAAAATGTTATTATGTGTACATGACTTATAGCGATTATAGAACGATACATAGTATCAATATAGTTTTGAACAAAATCAGGACAAAATATATCAATCCAGCTACAAAGGAAGTTAAAAAAACCAACTAACCAAATGCAGAAAATGCAAAGGCAAAAGATTATAAAAGGCTATGAAGGTTTTTCACAGTAGACACAGTGGTATCACACTACTTTCCCTAAATCAATCTTTAAAGCAGGTAGTACTGTGCACACTTATTACAAATTTGTGGGTTTAGCATTGTTATCTGAAGCCTAAACAATTAGTATACACTGTCTTCCTAGATATGAGTTGATTAGACATAGTTTCATGGCACCAAAATGCGTAGGAAGTATATGCTGCATGCATAAAAGAATTTTCCTTGGATTTTTGAAAAGTAATGAGGAGATGGGTAGTATCTTTCGTGGTTTTTAGTGATACCTTTGATTTGTACTCTGAAAATAGACTCTTCTGTTTTTTCTGATGTGGGTTTTTTTGTGTTTTCTCTCTCTCCTCCCACCTCCCCCCCTCCGCCCCTCCCTCCTCCCCCCCTTCCCCCCCCGATTTGTTTGTTTGGTGTTTAGGTTTTAGGGGATTATTCCTTTTCAGTGTACATTGGGTTAATGAACCAACAGAACTTGTAGACACAGAGAGTGTCTACAAGTCTACAATAGGCAATTTATCTTTTGTATTTTTTTCCTTTTTCTTTTTTTTTTTTCCATTTTATATATATTTTTTTAAAGATTGCACAATGTTACAGACTAATAGCTTGTGGCAGTCAGCTAATGAGTTGAAACGTCATGGAGATAGAAGACACACACAATGGAACACTGTGAAAAATTGAAATGACAAGGTTGTTAAGGTAACTCTGTCTTGGTTATGTATTTAAGAGGCTTATTATGATGCAGTGAAATGAAAACTTAATAAACACACCTAGACATTATGAAGAAGAAAAAAATGACAACTTATTTATTAACTGCAAGATACACGGATTTGCTGTCCCTATGTTGTAATGGAAATAAAGCAAGTAACAAACAGTACCCAGCTGTCTCATATGACTAGCCCATGCCAATGCAGAACATTAAAAAGTAATTTTAAGAAGTTGCCTTTTCACATTATCTTTATAGAACCAGCTGACTTTGAGATTTTTTAAATGAGAATTTAAATGAAAATGTCCTGTCCATTGAGAGCATAGGAAGGATGCTAACAGGGCTTTGCAATTTCTGCCATGATGTGCTTTCAGTGCACTTTTTTGCTTACTTAAACGCATAAGTTCATGCTTATACATACTCACAAAACCTTAGACACCAAGGAAACTGAATAAAAAGACCGGTTCTTTATCTTGTTCTACCATGGTTTATTGAAAAATCATTGTCCGTGTGATTCACTAGTAGTCATGTATGCTCCTCTTCCAGCTGAAGTAATACTATTTTTTTGAATAAAATTGTGTATTAGGACCACATTTACCTGAGCTGGACTGTGCTCTTAGTCTTTATTTTTCTCAAACTCCCTGTCCCCACAATTGCAGAAAAAGCAAAGAGAGGAGGTGGATCATCCAAAACCATTTTTAAGGTTGCAATGTTCATTGCTAGTAGTTAATGAGAAGACTGAGGTGGAAAAACTTTAAAATATGGATGATACTGTTGCTGCCAGGTAGATAGCATCCCCTCAGGATGGTGGAAGTGAGTCTCTCAACTGCATCAGCTGAAGAAAGATTGGACTGCTGTTCTCCCAAATTTAGCATCTCATCTGGCAGTTAAATCCAACATGTAATACTTGACAAGCATGACTGTTTTTTCCACATAGATTTCAGATGGCAATATGTTTTGCAACTGGGCCAAAAATGTTACTTATATCCTGGTAGAATGAATCTTAAATTTTGGTAGCAAGATAGGCTTTCAAGTGGTAATGTAATGATATACAACACTGATCATTTTGATTGTAGTGAAAGAAACTGGTGCACATAAAAATCAACTCCAGGATTCACAAGCAAATACTGAGAGAATCAGAAGTATTTGGTCTTATTGTTACACTACTGGAAGATTCTGAGGATGTTCATATTGTGTAGCTGCTTTGCTCTTTTTTTGGACAGTTTTTATCAGGGAAAAAAGAAAAAAAAAAAAGAAGAAGAAGAAGAATGTGCTTAAGTGATTGATGTAGGTACAAGACAGAACATTTTACATGTATACTTAGTATCATTGGTATCTGTAACAAAGTATTTACAAGATCTGAAATTTTATTCTTTCTGGCAAAGCTGGTAGCAACTAAAGATTGTTCTGAAGGTGAGATGACGTACCCTAAAGTAATTCAAAGATGGGTTATATAATTTTAGCTTTACAAAGGAGAAATTATATTATTTAATCGAACATTGGCATTGCCAATTAGAAGCTCAATATTTTTTCAGTCTCCTTAGGTGTAAAATAAAATTGACCATTTTGAATAAGAACATACCAGTACAATATAGTTCCTATCATTGTCTCTTTGACTTCTCAACAAAGGAGTTAAGGGTTTTTAGGATTTTTCTGGTTGATTTTTTTTTTTTTTTAATAATATGCTTTTAGTAAGTATTGAGTGCAATTATTTGTTTAAATATGCTACTTTTAGTTCAGTTATTCAACACAGTCATAAAGCAAGCTCAAATACCTATGCCACTACTCACACATTCAATAGAGAGAAGTTATTTATCTTTTTGTAATCATTGTTAAGAATAATAATTGTGTCAATTTTTTTTTTTAATAGAAAATAATGATTTTTACTTCATTAAAGGGAGATGAATGCTACTTCCAGAATTAATATATTTTCACATTTTCTGAAAAATAAACGTATTTTCTTGTGTTGTCACCTTACTTTATCGAAGTTCTGGTTCAGGCTTCCATTCTCATCAACGAATTGGGCTCTTTGAACATGCTCATGTTCAAACTTGTTATACAATGAGGTAGTGGATAGCAGGTGATTTATCTGATAAGCATCTTGGGTTAGCTTGTGCATCAGTTCTAAAAGAAGGTAATGGATTAATAGGCATCTGAACTATCATTCCCAAGAAAAAAAAAATTGAACAGTGGATCAGTTAGGGAGAACTAATGCATCTATAAGGTCAACTCAGCAAAACCAATATGAAACCTTGTTGTTATTATCACACTATTTAATTTCCTCTGCATTGGTTGTCAAAGAAGCCTGAAAAAGTAGCTCAAACACAACAGTGTAAGTCATACGACTTCTGGACTAGATCTGACTCACAGCCGACACCCTGTGCAGGCAGAAAAAATAATGATGACTGTTCTGCCTGTACTGATATAATACAGATAATCTCATATGCTAAAAATAACGTATGTTTCTTTAGCTTTTGAATAAGGGTGTCAAATACCTAAAATAAGCAAAATAATATAGTTGTGAAATTTAAATTTCCAACATTTTATAAATCACACAGCTTTCCATTTGCATTTTCACACTATCTGGAGAATAACATTTTGACCTTGAATCAAGTATAATCATATTTTCTAAATGACTTACCATTTACTTTTATTTTGAAATGTTTGATAAATACATATGTCTGTGATTCACTCATATTGTACTGCTGGTCAAATAACTTGAGGTCATATTTGTCCATAATTATTTCAAAGAATTGTACAAAGTATTTCAAATAGGCTCTATGAATAATATTAGCTGAAAATGTATATGACAGATATGTTAGATTGTTTATCAAAATGATTCCACTATTCATCATTTCTATAAATCCTGCCCAATATTTTGTGAATATATTTAGAGGACAACTATGTAAATAATTTCCAAAGTTATTATTCCAGCTTTTATGGAAAAGCCACTGTTTTTCATTTACCCTCTGTGGTAACTGACCCAAAGTTCAGTGTTGTCTCAAACTGTTCTTCTGTTACTTCATCAGTGCTTATATCAGTGGCTTAGTCCAAGCATAGGAAGACTTTTGATGAAGATTGCTCAAAATCTCACCAGTGCGTATCTTATTCCATTATCTACTGGTAATTTACAAGCGTATTTGAAATCAAAGTGGAGCGTGTCGGTTGAAAAGCAGTATGCAATTGGATTAATTTATCTTTTGAATAGTTTTATAAAAAGAATGATGAATTAATCAACAATTATGACATTTATTTTCAAAATACTAATATCCCAGATGACCTGGGTACTGTTTCACTTTTTAAATGGCATGTACAGAAATAAGTAGCTATATAATTAAATAGGTCCAAGGTAGGCTGATAAAAAAAAAAAAAAAAAAAAAAAAAAAAAAGATTAGTAACTTTCACAGCTGTATGCATTTTATGTTTGTTTCTAGAGAAGAATAAGGAAGAGGTAAGTTGAGTCAGACTATGCCATTATATTTCTGCAAGGACTTGCAGAATTTTAACGGCATCATTTCTGCTGTTCCACAGTCAATATGCATTCACTTTTCTATTTTCTGACTCTGTGTTTTTCATAGGTTTCACTTGCCAGTATTATGCATTTTTGTTACGTTAATGGCTGGAGAAAGCTCATACAATTTAAAGCTATTTTGCTGAAAAACTCAAAAGGCAAAAACAAAATAGAAATCATTGTACATCACAAATTTAGATTTAAAAAGGATTGCTGCAAAGAAATTATATTCAGTTTAAACTATATATAGCAAATTTATTTCACAGCTTCAGTTGTTGCTCAAAGATAATGAAAAACAATTTTTTTTTCTTAGCATACAAAAAAAATGTCAATGTTCATAGTACTATCAGTTGCACAGTGAACAGGCAAATGAGACTAATCACCTCAGAATATTATTTTGAGGCAGATATTATGCTTTCTACCTGCACAAATAACAAAATTAAAACAACAGTATCTAAAATATTTCAGCATTGTTTCATATTCTAAGTAATTATGCTACACAGTCCTTTCTTTAGATATAGAAACTGAATAGCAGTTAAATGACCTACATAAAACAACAAATAAAAGTGTGTTGTCTTTCTAATTAACATTCAGAATTTCTGATTCTTATTTTTAGGTTCATTCAGATAATCTATTCTAGGATCTGAATGTAGTCATTGTAATGACTCTAGCATTTTAGTTTAAGGCAATGATGAGGAAATACAGTTACTTTATTCACTACTGACATATTTTAGTTCCTTGTACAGCCAATGTAGAAAATTAGTCATGACCCAGGTTTTTAATAGAGCTGAATTAGAAGGAATGAATAGACATGAACATATATTATCATATTTTCACCCACTGATAGTTAAAAAATATAGAACCATAATATCCTTTTGGTTGGAAAAGATCTTTAAGATCATCGAGTCCAACTGTTACCTAATATTGCCAAGTCCACCTCTAAACCATGTCCCTAATAACCTCATCTACACCTCCAGGGATGGTAACTCAACCACTTCCCTAAGCAGCTTGTTCCAATGCCTCACAACTCTTTCGATTAAGAATTTTTTTTTTATAATATCCAAACTAAACCTTCCTACCTTGGTGCAATATGAGGCCATTTCTTCTTGTCCTATCGTTTGCTACTTGGGAGAAGAGACCAACACCCTCCATGCTACAACCTCCTTTCAGGTAGTCGTAGTGAGTAATAAGGTCTCCCCTCAGCCTCCTTTTCTCCAGGCTAAACCACCCAAGTTCACTCAGCTGCTTCTCACAGGATGTGTGCTCCAGATCCTTCACCAGCTTTCCTGCCCTTCTTTGGATGTGCTCCAGCAGCCCAATGTCCTTCTTGTAGTAAGGGGACCAAAACTGAACACGGGATTCAAGATGGGGTCTCACCAGTACCGAATATGAGGGTACGATAACTTTTCTAGTTCTGTAGTGTTGCATGGGGTTGTTGTGACCCAAGTGCAGGACTCAGTAGTTGGTCTTGTTGAACCTCATGCAATTGTCCTCAGCACGTTGATCAAGTTGGTCCAGATCCGTCATGTCTTCTTCTACTTTTGTAGTATTGGAATGAAAACAAGTCTTTATGGTTTTAGCCAGCCTGGGTCTGTCAGAAAAATTCTTGACCATGTTGGTGCCCTGGCCTAGCTGAAATCAAGTTAATTTTCTTCATGCAGTTTGAATCTTTTCTTTTAGTAGCTAGTACAGTCTTATTTTTTTATTGTTGTGTTTTGAAGTTGGTATGAAAAGGAGAACTGAGCATCTCACAGAATGACTTCTGTTCCAGTGAGAGCTGCATAGGAGGGACTGATGTAATTCTCACATGATTTTAAATAAAAGCTTCTGCAGAACAAGGAATATCTTTATCTGACACCCACCACCACACCCACCACCCCCCAGGTTAATCCCCTTTGCCCAGTGGCTCTTATCCAGGGCATGTAGCAGAAACATCTCACATGTACATTCTTTATCTCTGTCAATGAAAAATCAGCTTGGACTTCAGACATAAGCAGACTTCGAGAAGACACCTTTGTGTCTTCTTCACACTTAGAAGTCTTACCTAAAATATTACTGGTCAAATGACTGAGCATTGTATTACTAGATTATTGGCTATATAAATACATATAAATGCAGTAATATGATTTTGACTTGCTTATACAGAAATAAGCAACTAATACAAAGTCATCAAGCTGAAAGTAACTTTTTCAGAAATTTGGAAAAAACATTATTTGCAATTTATTTTTTCTTTTCCTAGGGCGTTTGAGTACATGTTTCTCTGTGCTAAATTGTAAGGTGGCTAATTTCATTATTTGTCAGGCTCAATACTTCCTAAGATTTTTTTTGTAACCAAAAAAAGGATCCATCTTTCTCTGAGTCATGTGGTTGGCCACCTTTTGCCACACATGAAGAGACTCTGTGAGTAGGATATTTACAACTTAGAAGTACAAAGCAATTATCTGCAGTTAAAGCATGAACAAAAGATAGCTAAGATTTAAAATTTACCAGGTTAAAATTTTCACCATTACCCAAGGAATCACAGTCAATGAGGAGGGGAAGATTCAACCTTTATCTCTCTTATGAGTTTCCTTCTTGCACTTCAGATTTTTCCTTTAGAATTTTATCCCTTTCCATGTTCATAGAATCATAGAATCATTTTGTTTGAAAGAGACATTCAATATCATTGAGTTTAACTGTTAACCTAACTTTCACTAGACCATGTCTCTAAGAGCCTCATCTGCATGTCTTTTAAGCACCTCCAGGGATGGTGACTCCACCACTTCCCTGGGCAGCCTGTTCCAATGCCTGACAACCCTTTCCATGAAGAAATTGAAGAAATTTTTTTTTTTCCTAATATCCTATCTAAAGATAGGAGAGGCATGTAAGGCATGGAACAGAAGATATTTCCTGCCTATTCATTTCCCCCTCAGCATCAGAGACTCACTGATCTGTGATTTTCCCCCTCTTCAAAAAACCAAACCACAACAGGAGGTACAGACCATTTCCCAGAGGAGAAATCCTGAGAGCAAACATGGAAACAGTGGAAAGAAATACGTCTTAGTATTCCTTGAAATTGCTCACTGGCTTTCCAGGAGGATTCTCCACTCACCCATTTTGCCAGCAAGCATGGGCTCTGCCAGAGACAGGCAGGGAATCTGGTGTTATATCTTTGTCTTGGAAGAGCATGCTTCTCCCCATGAATTTCTGAGCTACTATGAGTTCACATCTTAATATCCTACTTCCCTCATTAATATTACTTTTTTGCTATTTTGCACAGTTGTACAGTGCAAACTTTCTCACAGCTCTTTCTGCAGCTTAGCAATTTTTTTTAGCCACCTATTTCCATTCAAGCTTTGTCACTTTACAGTTGTATCAGCAACCTGAGGCTGCCTGTTGTGTACATGGATTTAATTAATGTGACTCGATTCATATGCATAATTTGAAAAAGACCTTTTTGAAGACCTTTTTTTGACCCCAGACTTTGGTATCGTGATAAGGCAATTCCACCTTGAAGTTCTGGAAATTTCAGGCTCTGTAATTTCTACATCTTCGTGGTAAGGACTAAGTGTATATATCTGTTATGTGATCCAGATCTCCTGAGAGGCTGTTTTGATAGGTATTTGTTTTGAATACTCCTGGTTCAACAAATGTAAGTATATTACAATTACTTTCTTATAATTAAGTTCAGCAATTTGTCTTTTTTTTTGAAATTGCACTAATATTGGTATTTCTAGTTTGCAGAAACAGTTGGAGGGCATGCTCAGGTCCAAAACAACTTTTAATGCTTACTAGCAGCAGCACTTTCAGGATTGATTCTATTTTGACCTGGTAGAATCTGATTTATCCAGTGCTTTGGAAATGCTTTTCAAACACAGCTTAGAATATGGACAGATCCTAGTATCTGCTACAGACACCAGCTGGAGAGGAGCAAGAACAAAAGTATTATGGCATGAATAACTGATACAAACGTCAAAGCTGAAATGGATGCCCATTTCCATATGTTTGTTTGGTTTTTTTCTGGTTATGTACTTCCCACTGATACTGAAAAGTAAAATAGTTTTGTCTGAGATTTGCAAAAAAAGGTTCTATGTCTTAACGGTATTTACTCTTAACTTAGTTTTACCAGATTTTTTTTGCTTTTAATAATTAACATGTCTATTTTTCAGGTTATAGATGATGTTCACTCACTTTGAGCAATTTGTACAGGAGTTCTAGGATTCTTGCACTAGGCTATGTCATGCATTAGATAGAAGGGGTATATGAGTAATCTCTGCTTTTACTGAACAGTGAAAACAACCTGGGAAAATGGCAGTGAGTATGTATTTCAGGAACACTGACTGCTGTCATTGAAAAATTCTTTAGGCAAAGCACTTATCAAACCATACAGTATTCTACACATGTAAAGGTTTCATGATGACATCCAGTAAGGAGAACTGTTTCTTAGTAGTAAATTTATTTTACAATTAAGGATAGAAGCATTAGAAATATTTAAAAAGCAAGCAAAAGATAAAAGACAACTAAAAATCTGAAAAATATGCATTTGGGTTTTGGGTTGGTTTACTACAATAAAAGGATAACAAAGCTATAATCATGCACTACAAAACCTACAATCTATTTTTTAAAGACAAAAGGTCTACATCTACTCTGTTTATTACTCTATAAAGATGTAGTAGTAACATATATCTGAATATTGGATTAAAATATTTAATTTTAATGGTTGGAAAATTAGATTTTTATAGCGATGATTTTTCTGTTAACATATTAATGGTATAAAATTGAATATTGTCTTATGGGTTTACTCACTCCCAAGGTCAAATATTAGATTTAGTTTAATTTTGCTTTCATTTATGACTAAATAAAATTAATTGAACAATGAAATTAACAGCTTTTTAGGGTTCTTCTAATTATTACATTGTGGAAGACCTTTAAGATTTCTGAAGTAGATTCTATTATTTGGAAACAATGAAACATTGAAAACATGGGGTTTAATTATTTCAGGAAAAAAAAAGAACAGAGAAGCCCAGCAATAGAAAAAGGAAATTGCATTAACTTAACAGATGTAAGTGTAAATGGGGGAGAAATTAAAAACAAATGCAAATTGCAGCCTGCTTAGAAAAGATATATGTGATAAACAATAGAAGACAGGGAAATTAAAAAAAGACAGTGTAAAGAAGCTCTTTTTAACTGTTTGGTACTGAAGGTGTTTCTGAAGCACTTATTAATAGTTTAGTAGAGGCAAGTTCAGGCTACATTTATATCCCAGAGTATACAAACTCAATGAGAAATCAAGAATCAGAAGCTACATGATCCTTAAGAATACTTTCCTCTCTTTGAATGGTAGCTGCAGGGACACGATTCAGCAGAGGAAAAACTGGAAAATTGCATGAGGAATTAGACCAAAAATGAAAAGCATGAACTAAGACAATGGTCCTTAGGCCACAGATTCTTGGATCCTTCTTAAAGAAACTCAGAATACAGCCTTCCCAAGTGCATGCACTTGAGCAATAAGTTAGTACTTCTTCCTCTCTCAATTTTCCAATGCTTTTCAGTTTATTATCTGGTTCCTGTTATATTCATATTATTACTATAGTATTTTTATGATACTTGCTCTATTTTAGCAATGCAATTCATGGAGTGCAAAACATGTTTTGTCCACTGCTCAGTGTACACTGACAACTGCAAGTAATATTTTACAGTCATTTTACTGAAGGTTATATTTGAGTACGAATGGTTTTCTCCAAAGCACTATTTACCTCTTGAATTCGCATCATGAAGTATTACAATGCACTACCTAATACCACTAAAACTCATGGTATGGTGACTAACCACTGTAATAATCTGATCACTCTGGTATAACTCAACTGTTAACTCAAGCACTTTACTGCTGCAAAAGCGTACCTTACTGGTGTAGATAATTTTGTTTTGCCATTATTGGCTTATTCAGTGTCTTTTAGATTGGAAAAACTGACAACATACTACATTACCTAAAGAATTGCATAAAGATTACTTTAATGAATGAGTTTAATATTCAGCTCCATGATGTTCAGAGAGGCAGTGACTAGACAGATTCAAAAGGTACTTGATGCTTGACAAGATTCTACATCTTTAACCAGATTTACAGAATGGTATCACTATGTCTGTGATTCCAGAAAACAAGTGGGTTTTTTGATATAAGCAGTTCTTTGGCTTCCAACAAGGTTTATAACAACCTCTGGGATACCAAATATTTTTTTTTTTTTTCCTATCTAAACTCAGAGATTCTCTACTGTTTAGAGATCTTGAAAACCTTGTCTGTTTAGTGACCTCCTGGGCATGAAATTTTTCTCTTGGATTTCTATTTTGGCTGTGGGAAAATTCTGCAGCACAAGACATTTGATCCACTCTAGCAGAGACTGGCCACCTGAGCTAGATTTTCTGAAATACCAGGAGAGAGAAACTAATAGATGAAGTAAAAGGCACAATTATTGGATCATATAATTTTATTTAAAAAAAAAAAAAAAAAAAAACCAAACCAAAAACACCTCATCTCTTTTTCCCTTATGCTTTGTTATCACCCACCCACTTTCTTATTCCCAAACTTTCACACAAGGTTTTAAAACTTATTCTTCCTTGCTCTTTCAGTTCCAGTCTACCTCTTCATAGCTCCTTAGTCATTTTGTCTATTTGTTATTTTTGTCTCCAATTGTACTACCAATCATAAATGACAACCAGTGGACGGCATTACTAGTCTTTCTTGATGAGTTAATCATCTAACACCAGGGAATGTCACAGTTCCTCTCTAATCAATGCCAGTTCTTCTCCTGAAACATGGTTCCAGTCAAATGACTTCTTTTTCTGCCCCATCTTCATCTGCCTGTCAGTCTCCTTTTCCCTTCAGACTCAGTCTTCCAAAACTACTCAAGTACTCTCTATCTTCTTCCAAGTAATCATATTCTTTCAAACCCTCTTTAATCACCTGGCTTCCATTTTCCAGCTTTCTTGCAATAACCAGTCCCTATTATTCCACTCCAACACCAGTCTTAGTTTGCCTTTCAAGTCCTATGTCCATGTCTCCATTTCCTACATGAATTCTACTTAAATTCTAGTTCCAGAACATGAGAAACCATGGCAGGAGTGAGTGGCAAAGACTGCAGGACCTCTCTTTCAGTGAAAATCCATACTTAAGTTGGTTTAAAATGAGCCTGTAAGTGTACCTTCAGAAGCTTAATTTTGTTACAAAGGATGATGAAGGTGAAAACCAGATTTTTTTCTTCTCCTCTGCACTCTACTAGCAAAGGCTATGAAGCATTTATCTTTTAGGTAAAAAAAAAAAAAAAAAATCCGTTGTATTTCTGAATTAAACATGGTGAAATTTCTGTCTTGGAATCTGTTACTATCTATATCTGTCAAGTAAAGTTAGCTTAGTGATAAAATTTGAAAAAGTCTGGTTTTCAGTCTTTCTGTAGCCTCCTTAGCATGTCCTAAGAATATAATGGGAATTAGAACTGAGCACATGAATTTAACATACAGCACAGAAATGCCCTTTTGCAAATCAAGAGTAAATAACCTTAATGAAAAGAGAATCTAGCCCTTGTTGTAGAGCAGTTAGAAGTAAAGCAGCAATTTCATAACTACTTTTTAAACTGTAGTTCAAAAAGCTTTCATATCACATCTATGCTTTTAACTCATTGAGTGAGTTATTCTCTAATAACAACATGGTTCACAGGCTGCTGTGCAAGTCCTTCTCCTTTCTTAACTGGAGGCTCATGATATGAAGACCAGCATAGGTTAATTGGAAATCTAGTTCTTTGTTGATTTTGTTGGCTATGCTGCTTTTTAATATTTTAGTCTAGAGTCACAGAATCATAGAATCATTTCAGTTGGAAGAAACTCTCAGGATCATTGGGTCCAACCATAACCTAACCTAACTCTAGCACTAATCTATGTCCCCAAGAACCTCGTAGAAAACATCTATTTTTTTTTTTTTAAAGTATGAAAAACAATATCCACCGTTAACATTACACAATTGTTAGAAAAGAGGCTTGTTAAAGTGGCAATGAAGTTCTTACAACATGTTTGGCACTGCTTGTGCAAGACCAGCAAAAGAAGAAATCGTTGATGGGTCAGACCTGTGAATCTACTGAGAGATAGGCAGCTATGATTTCAACACAGCATTTCAGTTGGAAATATCTTTGATTTGTCTTCTCATTTTTGTGCTGTACAGCTTTTCCTTGCCTTTCAATCTGCACTAGAGAGGATGTTAGACATTTTTTTTTTAATTTCTGTATTTTATTTCTAGTGTATATGAGTAGGAATGGCAGTTCCAACTTAGAAAAGAAATAAAGTATCTAGTAAAATATGGAACAAAGCACACACAACTTATTAGTTTGTTATTTCTTGTATAAATCTTGTTAGAGAAAAATTGAGAGCAACTCAGTCATTTCAGGTTTGCAGAGCATGAAAAGCTATTATTGATCTTCTCATAAATCTTGATATTCGGTTTCTAAATATAAGATAGAAGGTATCAGCACAAAGGTTGGTATAATTCTTAACTATAAGGGGGTTATCACACACAACTACTATACCTCAAAAGCTAAACCCATTAAGTCATTTAAAGACATCATTGACATCATTTGATCATTGATTAATGATCAAAATAATTTTATAAACAGACTAATATGATTCACAGACAGAGTTCGACAACTTGACCTTTAAAGAGGTATTTCTTTAGGAATTAGTGATGGAACTTATTTTTGTAGAAATAATATTGCAAAAGGGCATGATTGTTGAGAAGAAATTTTCACTGAAAATGTCTCTTGAAACCAAGACAGAATTTCTGACAGAGGTGGAACATAGACTTACACCTTGGATTTATATTTTTATGTCAGATATGCAGAAACCAGATTTACATTATTTTAAACTAGAATATGTTTAAACTTTTATCTTTCATATCCTTACCCAATACCTTCATAGCAGAACAACTCCCTTCCTGATTTTTTTCATTTGATAGTTCCCATATGAATTCCCCCTACAGGCAATAGTAAACAAAAAACCTAGAAGATTTTCACAAAATTGATTTTTATTTTTCTACCAGACTCATTCAACAGAAATCTTTCCTGGTAAGGAATTATGCTGAATAAAATAACCCACCTTGTCTGCATACCCACAAGGAATACAGAGATATGATGGTGGATGTGGGAGACAAACAACACTCCATGCTGTCTGCCCTCAAGACTATCTCAAGAGCCACCAGCCCATCAAAAGGCAATGTCTGCAAACTCATAGAAGAAGAGAGGCACAAAGGTCGATGAAGAATACAAACTAGTGACTCAGAGGAAGGCACACATTATGCAGGCCCCCACAAGACTTGTCCCAGAACAGCCCTATCCCCAAAGTACTGGGTTGCAACCCCAGTAAGCCAAGATAAGCCAAGACAAGAAACCCTCTGGATCGCCTTTTGGACTGAAGAGGTGGTCACTGCCTAGGAACACCTTATGAGAAGCAGACAAAGAGTATTTTGCAATAACATAAGATTTACTAAGAGATGTTTAAAGGAGGAATCTAAGATAGGGAAAGGGAGGGATAAAGGTGGTTTGGGTGAGAAACACATATGGTAAAATAAAAGGGATAAAAGGATAAAATGTGTGAGTTACATGCAAACAACACTGCTCAGTGTTTTCTCTGGCCATGCTCTGTGCCTGATCAGTGCAGTCTGTCCCATATTCTGCCTAAACTCCATTCCTACCTCATTTTTTGAGTGAGGGACTCTTGATTCAGGGTACAACTGTGTGTGTGTGTGTATGGTTCTGATTGTCAGCCCTGCAGTGGGAAGAGGGCCCATGTGTCTGTGGTGTAGCAACTGGTGTGATTGTGGGTGTGTGAGTCAGTGTGAGTCCTTGTGAAGATCCTGCTGTGTGAGCTGGTGAGTAGGTGACATGGCATGGGAACCAGGGGTTGTGTGTCTCTCAGAGTAAGACCACAGGAGGAGTTGGTTTTTGTAGGGTTGGGAAGTTCCAGACATCTGCTGGAGAGACCATGGGTTCTGTGAAACAATCATGACTGACTTAGATGTGCATGTGTGTTTCTGTGTGTGTAGGTGTCTCTAGGGGTGAGGCACCTGGGGAGAGTGAAGATCCAGCACCAGCTTATAGATTGATTGTGTATCCAAGATCAGCTACTAAGGGATCTTCTGTGTGTGTGTGTGTATGTGTGTGTGTGTATGTGTGTGTGTGCAGAGTTGGGGAAGATGTGGGGAGGTCAGGGAATGAATAATGGATCTACAGAGCAGCTAACATGGAGCTGCAGCCTCTGGGGCTTATATACCCAAATGCCAACAACTAGAGAGAATGAGATCCAGGAGCAGCTGCTGGATCGATTGAGTGTCTGAGTCCAGCATCTGCAGGGATCCACACTGTATGTATATGCATTTCCCACCAACCGACCTTCACCCTGGTCAGACAGAGGAATAAGATGAGGCCATTGGTGGTGTTTGTGTTGGCGTGAGTGCTGAGTGTGTCTGTCTATGTTGGTCTGTGTGGCCAGCTCTGTGTATATACCCATGTGTTGCATACGTGTGTTTGTGTGTAGACCCACTGATAATACATGCTCAGCCTCACTGCTGGCTGGACTCGGGGCACACAGCTGCAGCAGCCTTGGCTGTATCAGGCTACAGATTCAGTCTCCTCTTAACTAATTATTCTGTATTAACAATCAAATTGTACATGTTTGGCATCAAAAATGCATCTAGATATCTCCTATCATTTGGGATAAATAAATCCAAAAATAAATGTGTGAATTGAATATAAACCAGTCAATCGCATTAAAAATTAGTCCTTCATTTACTCTGAGAACACATTACGTTTAGGCTGTCACTCAAAGAATTAGCTCCTTACACGTTTTTATACATAATTTACTATTAGCACTGATACGTGGCTAGCATTTCAACAAGCTAGTTCAGGGACCTAAACTAGTACTAAACAGTTAGGTCTCTACCTGTTTCTTCTGGTTTAACTCTACTATTATATCTGAGTGTGCTGAGTTAAGATGAGCATGAGAACTGTCATAAGCCATGTGGAAGCAGCCCACAGCAGCAACTAGGCATTGCCTCAGCTTTGCTACAATGTAAATGATAGGCAGAAACTTTTCTATTTTGTTTCTGTGTAAACAGAAACTATTCTTTTAACTTTTCTTCCTGGGTAGAAATGTTCTGTCTCAGTTTAGTTCTCATTATCTTCGCAACTATGGAAATTTTCTTCTATGACCATTTAAGTCCATAACATTTTTCATATCCCTTTACTAGCCATCCCACCCAATATTGTTGCAGCAAGAACTGGGACTTTTTTACTGACCAAGTTAGCTGTGGAGGACAGGGGCAAGAACGCCAGAAGTCTTTGCTAAGAACAGGTGTTACATACAAGTATAGCTCAATATAAATAAGGTAAGGGAGCTGCTAATGTATGCTCTATACATATAGTTTTTAGTGCCCTTTTCTACTACAACTTCAGTTAGTAAATTCTTCTACCATGTGGTAATTTTAAGTTAGAAGAGAAACAAATAACTTTAAAAACAACCTATAGATGCAAATTTTTCAGCACTCATTTCTGTTATATATTCAGAACTTCTTACTTCTCAGTTATCTTATGTATCCTTGTAGTTCATTAATAAAAAATAAATGTTTTTTAAGAACAGGTGAAGTAGGAAAAAATGGAAATATGAAATTGGGAAAATATGGAAACTATTTTAAGCATTCAGTATATACATTTATTAAAAAAAAATACATATGTCATTGATTCTTTTTTGATTGCCTTCCTTTTGTGTATTTTTCAGTTGTAGTTTATTTGGACTGGAAATTGTATAATAGATCATTATGGCAGAAGTTATTTTTACTAAGATCTAAGAAGTATCATAGCACGGATCTTAGGAGATCATCTTGTCCTTCAGTCTGCACCAAGACAATACTAGCACTCCTCCTGACAGACATTTTTGTTTAACCTTTTCTTAAAGACTTCAGTGATAGACTGCCCTAGGCAATCTATTACCATGCTTTATAATCCTCACCATTGGAAATATTTCTTAATCTGATGCCTTCTTTCTGTGATTTTTTTTCTTCATTTTTGCAACAGTGTTCATGAAATATTGTCTCCCCTGAGTCCTTTCTCCTTCAGGCTAATCAATTTTTTGTGCCTTTCTTTTCTCTGAAGTCTTACTTCTTTAGACTTCGATGAACATCAGAGATGGAAAGATTTTAGACATCTGACCAACCTTTACCTGGTTTATAGCATCCGTTAAATGTCATACCTGCAACTGATCACAAACCTCCGAAAGAGGGCTTAATGACACCTGAAAAAAAGTATAAGAGCTTGCAAGCTATGGTCTTGTTTATTCATTTATTCATAGTACTATACATAAACACAGCACATAGACATAGCACTTATCCTAAATTTAGCTTGTGATCTCCTATAATCTCCTTTACTCAGACTCAATAATGCAGTTGACCTGTAGTGCTGCAGGTAATTACTCCAGCCTATAGTGAGGAACCTTGCAGTTGTCCTTATCAGATAACTTTCTATTTCAAGTTTATTTCTTCAAATTCTTAAGACTGCTTTGTATTCTGTACCTGTTTTCCAATGCCTTTGCAGCATCTCCTAGTCTAGTTTCTTCTGACATATCCTCTATTTCATCACACATGTAATTTGTGAAAGTATCATCACACCTTAATGAGGCGCATAAGCTGCAGGACGAATAATTTTAGTAGTGATTGTAGCTGTGGTATCTTTATCATAAACTCAATTAGTAGTGATTCTTAGGTATCCAGTATTTGGGGAATTCACCCCAGCATAGCAACGAACATGGTACAGACACCCTGCATTCTTATTCATGAAGAAAAATATAAACAATAAGGGAAATTAGAGTGTTAGGTTAGGATTTTGGTAAAAGGAAAATGCTACAAAAAACAAACACGTCTTTTAGACACATAAACAATTCCTGTTTTGACCGACTTAAAGTTTTGAGCTTGAACTAGCTGGGCATCATTTTCAAATTTAAGTGAAAAATCCCCACCAAAACAGCTTTATAAATTTGTTCTCAGTAGGTTTTTTGGTTACATCAGTCTCATTAAGTTTTTTGGTTACATCAGTCTTCACACAGCCATAACTAGCTCTATATGAAAATATTTTATTTTTTTCTTCTTTTGTTTTTACTACCTTAGATACTCAGTCCTGTCTGCTATGCTTCTGATTGCTTATGTCCCTTCTTAATGAGGTCTCTTGTGTTTCTCATCATTTGTTGAAAGCTTCTCTCACTTGACCATATGTAGCAGACCCTCAAGAAAGAGCCACCATCTCATTCGTGGGAAGAAGCTTCTTCTTAACCTTGAGAGCAGCAGTCAGAACAAGGTAACTAGAAGCCATCTCTCAGTAGCCAGCACAGCCCTATGTTCCTTAACCTTTTGGGCACTCAATAGGTTGTCTGGGAATGTAAGGATAAATTTTTCAAATTTTTAGCAACTGGGACAGTATTTCGTTCAATCTTTAAGAGCTAAGGCATCCAAGACATCAACAGGGACCTGGCAGATACAATCAAGGATGCATGGGATACTTATGATTTTCTTTAGTGCAACTGGAGTCTGGGAAGAAAACCATGGCACTAGATGCCACTGTTTAGGTACTTGAATTCCACATGCATTGCCTGAATATGCCAGTTTCTAGTTTTCTTAGACTTTGAGAAACTTACTGTAAATCACTTACTATCTGATTACAATGATTTAGTTCTTGTTAAAGAAAAATACAAATGAATATTTATTTAGAACATCAAAAATATACAGTATAATTTAAATTGTTAATAAGGGCTGAAATTAAGTATTGTAAAACTTAAACTCATTTACATCAATATAAAATTTGAAATATGACTCTTTTTTTCCCCCTGTATACATAATCTAACTTTGTGTTAAAATGTTCCTAATATACAAAGCTCATATATCTTGTGTCTTAGATTACATTCATTATAGATTGCAATTATCAGAGAGAACCCTCTGTCTCTGAAGCATGATGTCTTATATAATTGATCTCTTTTCTTGGATGCTCCAGGTAGTCCAAGTGATTTTCTTTTCTATCCCTCTTCACTTCCACAGTTGTTTAAACTTAAACATTTCTAATTTATTCAGGAGATACTCTTAGACACCTCAATTCAATAGTCTTACCCCTTTGGAGATAAAATATCAGATCAGAGATCATGTTTAGTGTGAAATATGTTGATTCATACCTTGGTTTCTAGGAAAGGAATAACACTCCCTTATCTTTGTGGTTTTGTCTTCGCTGTTCAATGTGAAGAATCTGAAATATATACTATATAAATCTTGATGTTACCAAAATACTTGATCTAGACACTAGAAGGGATAAATGTGTGTAGCTCATCACTACCTTTTGACTGAGACCAGGCATGACGGTAATCAGCATTTCTGGGTTGATAAAAGCTTTAGAGTGATTGCTGCTGCTCTCCACCCAGCATTGCTTTTCTTCTCTAGAGACACCATAATAAACTCTTACTAGACATCTTCTTGACTGAGAATTTTCACTTCTGACATGCCTGATGTTTCCTATGTTTTGGGGATTTTATTCAGAAAAGTATGAGATTTGTTTGCTTTGTCCCATCCATATCTGCTTGATAGTGGATCTGTATGCTTTCTGCTGGTTGCAGGTCACCATCTTCTGAAACATTTTCATTAATACATAAATAACTTGAAGTGCAATTTCACAGTTCAATGGCAATTTTGAGTGCTCAGGGCTTTTTTGGATGTCCAAGTAGAACTTAAAAAAAATAATAATAATTTTTCATACTGTCTGTTTTCGGCTCTTCCGCTTAGACATTCGAAAGATTCAGCAATCTATCTGCTGGAGGCACCTATAATGAAGACAGTAAAATTATATTTCTTTTTACTGTAAGGAAATTTCATTCTTAGTGAAGGTTTATAAGGATTTACTTTTTCTAGCTTCCTGAATTTTAAATGATATTTATTTTTGAAATGATTGGATAACTTGAAAGGTTTGCTAGTGAAATAAGGTGTTATTTCTTTGAGATTCCATTTAATACTGCTTTTTATTCTGCATGATAGCTTGAAGCCATAGATGAATTAATATTTCTGACAGACCTCAAAGGAGATTGCATGAGTACCTGACTGTGAAGTGCAGTACTTTAAACCTGGGCATTGGTAAAATTTGCTTCAAAGTGACAGTAGGGAAGGGACAGTTCTGTTTAGTAAGTAGATTTTTATTTAAAAATAAAATCCTGGTTTAAATGTAAATGGCTCTTTTAAGGTCATAAGATTATTATTTTTTTTTTAATTTTAGGAATGAGTTAAATAAAGGCTTTTTTAGAAAGCCAGGCACAAAAATAACCATAAAGCAAATACCATCACTCATACAGTGCACTGTTCATCATTCTGATTAAATGGAATGTTGAATATTAATTACCATGTGAAAGCCCTATAACAGATTCATAAAATATCCATTTAGTTTAAGTGTTTGTTCATCTGTTTGTTTGTTCTTAACAGAAATCAAAACCTTTATGGAGAGTTACTTCTTTAAAACCAATATGTTCTTCCTACCATGAAGATAAAGAATGCTAATTAGCTTCTTAGCTTTTCTGAATGATTTGATTAGACTTCTTTTATATCCTAATTCCCATTACACCTTGGATATACTTTATTTTCTTTATATATATATATATATATATACACACATGATTGCAACACTGACATCCAGTGTCTAGTTAAATTAATTGCAATTGAGTAGTCCTTCAGGTTACTCTAGGTACAAACCCTCTTTCTTTACATATTTTCTAAGTATGTTTAAGGTGACAGTGAATCCTACAAAGTAATAGAAACAGCCTTCTAGAAGATAATTTGTGCAATGGAAAGACAAGCAAATAATTCTTAATAAGTAATCTGGTAAATACCAGCACAAGGATAAATAAGTTATTTCATGTGAAGACATGAGGTTGTATCACTACCAAAATGAATTCCAGTTCATGACTTATGGGTAGAATAATGTAATTTATTTTCCCCAGATTTTCTTTAATTGACAAAGTATATTCAGCTTAATAAGTTTAAGCTTTTAGTTCCAACCTTTGAAATAATTATTTGGTGGTTTTCTTTTCCTTTTTTTTACCCTCAAAGAGTATTCATGCATTTTACAGTATCTGCAGGATGTGTGCAATGCTAAGGATTGCCTATAAGAACAGAAGAAGAAAAAGGACAGGAAGAAGCTCTGTAGATGACTTGTATAATTACAGACAAGCTTTGGAGAACAGAAGAATTACAATAATGCATTTCAGTGTGCTACCTCTCCTAGTTAAAATTCTGATATCGTTTAGCTATTAGGTACATATTTTCATCTAATTATACCTGTAACAAGTCGAGTTTAAAAGCAAACTAATGGATTTCAGAGATATCTAATTTTGATGTGAAATCACTAAGATATGGAGAATTTCCTTCAAAAAATATTGAATAATGTTTCCACTGAAACAGTTTGTACTAGCAGTACAACACTAGTATCAAAGATGTTTCATATCACTTTATGGAAATAATTGTCTTCCAGTGTTCACAATGTTGAATATACATTGAATATAAGAATATTTTCAAAAGATGTTTTCACTTGTTTGTATCTTGTACTCTATGCAATTACATGTTATAATTTACTATTACAGAAGTATACAACAGTGGCAGAACAGGTCTAAACTTCTTTTCTATGTTCTTGAGCCCTTTTGCAGTTCCTAGGCTGCTTCTCCAAAGGTGGGCATTTGGCAGGGGAAGGGGAGAAGTGCTGATTGCTAGTGAGACTTCACCTGCCAAGTTAGGTCAGTTGTACCTAATACTAAGGTGATTGCGAGTTGGTATTTGGATGGGGGAGGATGGGAAAGCTACATGCTGAGGGACAGGGGAATGGGAAGGGTCTGGAGGAGGAACAGTATGGAAAAGGGGAGAATGGAGGAAGGAAGGAGGAAAGAAAAGAACAAGGTGTTGAACTATTATAATTTTTAAAGTACTGGTAACTGAGAACAACAGGGTTTGAATACATACTTAATCAGTATGATGGATAAGAAAGCACAAGTCCTCCTTGAAAAGGATATAGTATACCATCAGAATACAAGAAATCACAATGAGTGAAGGAAAATTGCAGTTTGGAGAAATTGTGTCTTGTTCAGAATTGCCTGGCAATATTATTTGGTGCAAGGGTAGGGAACGACTCCAGAAAAATTATTAAGAAATCAAAGACCTTATGCAGTATTGTGGTTAACTGATAATACAAGATTTTGTTCTATTTGTAAGAGCTTCTTAATAGATTTTTTATTTCACAACAAAATCATTTTGGTCATCCTGAGGACTATGTGCAAATGTGTTTTGTATCCACAAAATTATCTCAACTGGAAGCAAAAATATTTGGAGTCATGAAAACAAATGAAAACCTGCCCATATGTCTCTGCATCAAAGAGGTTTTTTCCATTTCTGAGAGAGTGTTTTACTTAATAATTCATAGGAGAGTTTGTTTTACATCTCTCTAGTACCCTGTGCTACACCTGCCTCAGTTTTTATTAAAAAAGTTTCTTTGTTATTGAAACAGAATATCAGTCATGGGACTGATTCTCTAGCTTGGTGAGTAAATCGTATTTCCAACTATAGCATAGCTATATTTTGGACATTGTTTTGGTTAATCAGGCCTTCAAAGTGGAAGAGTGGAATATTCCATCTGGAATATTGTGTCCAGTTCTGGGCCCCTCAGTTCAAGAAGGACAAGGAACTGCTGGAGAGGGTCCAGCGTAGGGCAACCAAGATGATTAAGGGAGTGGAGCACCTCCCTTATGAGGAAAGGCTGAGGGAGCTGGGTCTCTTTAGTTTGGAGAAGAGGAGACTGAGGGGTGACCTTATTAATGTTTATAAATATATAAAAGATGAGTGCCATGAGGATGGAGCCAGGCTCTTCTCGTTGGCAAACAATGATAGGACAAGGGGCAATGGGATCAAGCTGGAACACAAGAGGTTCCACTTAAATTTGAGAAGAAACTTCTTCTCAGTAAGGGTGACAGAGCACTGGAACAGGCTGCCCAGGGGGGTTGTGGAGTCTCCTTCTCTGGAGACATTCAAGACCCACCTGGACATGTTCCTGTGCAACCTCACTTAGGCGTTCCTGCTCCAGCAGGGGGATTGGACTAGATGATCTTTTGAGGTCCCTTCCAATCCAGAACATACTGTGATACTGTGATACTGTGAGTATCAAAAGAAGACAAAGTAGTCAAACATAAAAAATATCATCTAGGCTGTTTTTTTCATGGGCTAAATAGCTTAAATCCATATAGAAAAAAAAAAGATTGAATTAAACTCAAATCTCCCATTCTAGCTGATTGATAGAAAAGAGAGAACACGTATAATCAGTCTGTAATGAATGTGAACATTTGCTTTTCTTGAAAATGCATGATAACAAAATGTTTCCTTTTGGATTAAACAGGAAGTTTTAATTCAGATCCTAAGGGAACAAGTTTGACCTTGAATTTTTTTCAGAGAGTTTCCGATGATCCTTCTTGTTTATGGGAGTGTTAATTATTAAGTGGAGTGCAATGAAATGGCTGTACAGAAGTGATAAATGAGAAATGTTACCTGTTTAAACTATTAATCTCTACTATGCCAAAATTTTCCAGGGACTGTTAACGTTATTTCGACTGTCAAGCCCTTTAGGTTTTTTATTTCTTTTTGTACTTTTATTATTATATTTCATATAATGTGTGATTTATGAATCTCATTCCAGAAAGGTATGAAGGCTTCCCAAAGTCAGGACAAAATAATGACATTCAGTGTCATTCAGGAAGCAGTGCTTTACATACAAGATAAGGTCTAGAAGTCTTCTAAAATTTTGGAGATAATCTTGTTAAGAAAAAAACATCATTAACTAGATAAAAATTTTAAGACAGTGTGTTTATGAATGAAAGGAAGCCTAGAATGGTTAGGAGTTTTTTGCTCACTTAACTTACTTTTCCTAAAATTTTTCTGCTTATACTTGCCTGTGAAATATTTTAAGTGTTTTAGGAAGTGCTTTCAATGAATTATTAAAGAATGATTTGAGATCATCCTAGGTTATGCCTTTCCTGGTGGTGCAATCATCATTTTCTAAAATGGAAAAAAAGAACTGTTGTCTGAAATTTTGGCCACAGGTCATATTCAATAGATGAGAAAGAAACTTTATTTTCCCCAAAAATTATAGAGAGGAGGACTAAACATAAGCAATATCAGTTTGTACAACTAAATACAAAGCTTAGATCCTCAAATTCCTTTCTTCAATTGCTTATTAACTACAGGGCAAGCTACATGTCCAGAGACAATCAAAGCCTTATGCTGTATTTGATAGAAGATTTATGTAACAAGTCAAGAACTTGTTAAAAATACCATGAAGAAGTTATCAGAAACAGTCTTTGTGAAAAGGCCACACTGTCAGAGAAGACACCTGTGATCACAGTGGCTTATCAGATATTCTGTTTAGAATGAACAAGAGCTGTTATTCTTTATCTGCCATATTGCTCAGGAATCAAAGGGGCTGCCAAGATCAGGAGGCAAATGTTCGGTAAGCTAAAGTCTTCATTTACAATATACATGTTATTTCTCAATACCTCCCCATGTGGGTACTTTCACTGTGAATGCCTCTGCATGAAGTGGTTGACTCCAGTCTGAAAATGAAGAGGAAAGTTTCATACCAAGGCACTCTGAGTGTCTTTACAGAAAGATAATTTATGACAGTACCCTGTAAATGGACACCCCTAACCCTCTATGCATGAATTTCCTCAAATAAGCAATTTAATATATTATGCTTTATTTCTGACATTTATCCACAGTAAGCATTTTCAGAATTTCCCAGTATTTTCTTTCTATTCTCAAAATTGATTTTGACATACGTAATCTAATTTTCAGGAAGTTAGATACTTCAAGATAAGAATTGCAAAATATGTTGGTGTCTTTGTTTGTAGATGAGAATCTAAGCAGGCTGGATATCTAAGTAGGAATAAGACATTATTATATCTAACTATTAATTCACAGTGTAAATGCACTTCAAATACTCAGTGTTGTTCCAGAATCACAGTTCAAAACATGTATAGTAGAAACTGCAAACAAAGACACCTCACAGGTGATTAGAGTTATGACTTAGTTTTCAAGATAAGTGTTGAGATATAATCAGGACCACTAGTCTGGAAAAGACTAGGACAGAGCAGGGAGGGATGTGAGCAGTTTTTATTTAGGTTGATGCAAAAGGAATTGCAGTTTTTGCATTGTTGAAATTCACCATTTGATATTGGAATACATTCTTAAATAAATGTGGTTATATTTAATGTGTTTTTCTCGCCTTTGTTTTTTGTGGGTTTTTGTTTGTTGTTTTTTTGTTGGTTTTGTTTGTGGGTTGTTTTTTTTTTTTTGGCTACTGACCTTATACTTGCTGTTTATTCTATATTTCTTTTAGAATATGGAAATTATGTTACACCAAAAGTAAATTCAAGCAATTTTCTTATTTGAGTTCAAAATGGATCGTAAAGCAGTGAAGACAACTCACATCAACAATGCATTTGGCCCAGAAACTGCTAACAAGTGTATCGTGCAGTGGTGGTTCAAGAAGTTTCACAAAGGACTTGAGAGCCTGAAGATGAGGAGTGTAGTGGCTGGCCACCAGAACTTGACAATGACCAACTGAGTGCAATTATTGAAGCTGATCCTCTTACAACTAGGTGAGAAATTGCTGAAGAACTCAACGTCAACCATTCTACAGTCGTTTGGCATTTGAAGGAAATTGGAAAGGTGAAAAAACTTGATAAGTGGGTGCCTCATGAACTGACTGAAAATCAAAAAAATCGTCATTTTGAACTGTTGTCTTCTCTTATTCTATGCAAAAATGATGGACCATTTCTTTATCAGATTGTAACGTGTGACGAAAAGTGGATTTTATATGACAACCAGTGATGAACAACTCAGTTGTTGGACTGAAGATAACCTCCAAAACACTTCCCAAAGCCAAACTTGCACCAAAAATAGGTCATGGTCACTATTTGGTGGTCTGCTGCCACTCTGATCCACTACAGCAGAGGTGTCAAACTCATTTTCACTGGGCGCGACATCAGCCTTGTAGTTGCCTTCAAAGGGCCGAATGTAGTTTTAGGACTGTATAAATGTAGGAGTAGTAACATTCATCCACCAGTATCCCCGAGCCCTTTTCTGCAGGGCTGCCCTCAGTGAATTCATCACCCACTCTCTATCAATATTGGGGACTGCCCCAACTCAGGTGCAGGATCTTGCACTGAATTTCATGAGGCCCCTGTTTGCCCATTCCACCAGCCTGTCCAAGTTTTTTTCAAATGGCAATCCATCCCAGGAGCATACCAGGCAGCCCCTGGTTTTGTCTGAGTTCTGCCCACTTGGGGAATGGTTCTACTGAAGAGGCTTTTGAGATTCTGATAGACAGTGAGCTGAGCATGAGCCAACAGTGAGCCCTGGAAGGAACACAGTGAGTAGATGAAGAGAAGTGATATTTCCTTTTACTTGACTCTGCCCACAACTGGAATATTCTGCTCAATTGCAGCTCCTCCCTCACTCTCCCAATACAATAAAGAAATCAATAATCAAGTTCAGCAGAGACCACCAAGATGATCAGACTGAGAGCACTCGCCCTGTAAGAGGAAGCTAAGAGAGCTGGGCAGGGGGATCTCAGAGCAGACTCCCAGTGTCTACAGGGACATTGTCTGGGAGACTTGCCAGGCTTTTCACAGGAGTGTGTAGTGGGAAGATAAGAGACAACAAGCATAAGCTGAAACATGGATGGTTCAGACTGCATATAAATAAAGGATTCTTCACCATATGGCCTTATGGTGAAGAAAGTTGAACAGTGGAGCAGGGTGCCCTTTGAACCAAAGGTTGGACTAGAAACCATCTGATGACACAATGTTAAGAGGAGTGAAAATTGGGCAAACTTAACAAGGATCAGAAAAGAACGTGATTAAGCAGACTCAACTCTCTTTAAGGCCATCTACTTTTGTTTAGTTTAGTTTTTTTAGAAGAGAAAATAATTCTGTTAGGGCACATGAATGAATAAATACTTTTTCTATGTGTGAATGACTGAGAATTGGGGGTACTAAAAAAACTTTTAAAGATGTTTTTTGATAAGGTTAAAATAATCATAGCTCGTGAAGAAAAGAAAATATCTACATACCTGACAGCATTGTAGGTTATTTGAGACACTTGTGACAGTACAAATTTTTATCCACAATTTTAGCATCTTATTTTCAGTACCACTGGTCACAGAAATCCTGTTCTGAGGATTTTTATCCATATATTCTTCCTGAGTCATGCCTCATTTCTGAATGTCATGTTTGGGCAGTGCTGACTTTCCATTGCCCTTGTATGAAGCTAATGAAACATACTATAGTTCTGTATTTTCTTGCTTTCTGTTCCCTTTCCCCCACCCCATCTTTCTTCCTGCTATACACTTTGAAATTAATCAGATATGAACAGAAGACAACCATTAATAGGAGATGTATTTGCAGAATATAATATATCTTAGAGTTAAAGGTAAAAAGTTATCTTTATTAAGCAGTAAACAAAGAGAAATATTAATTTTGTCATTAAGAATTTTTTTTTAATTGAAAACACTGAAATGTCTTTTAAAAATACTTATATATGTCTTTATTATTTCTTTTGCCTCATTTTTACTTAAGCACATTATAGTATATATATATGCAATCAAAAGTAATGAAATTGTTGCAACAAATGTGTAATGAAAAAATCTGAATTATTTATTATACCTATTATATAGTATTTTGGCTTACTATAAATGTATATAGATAATGACAAGGTTAAATTCTATATGAAATTAATGGATTTAAAACTACATAATGGGACAATACTGAACAAATCAAAATCCAAATTACTTGTTCTGCCAAATATTCTGCTGAAAATGCTGTAAATATATTTTTATTTTCATTTTTGAAGAAAGCATTTCTGTAAAATACCACCCAAATTTGTGTCTTTCTGTATCTGACCTTCCATTCAAACAACTGATAATAACACATTTTTCTACTCTGTGATAACTATTTTTATTTAGTATCTATTATGCCATTTTTCTTTTGCTTTCATTTGTAGCTATAATCAAGATTTTATAGAATTTACAAAGTTTTTTGAGGGACCAAAGATCAATTTTGCATGTAGTTAGCATTTTTACCAACTTCTTGGGAACATTTGTATGATTTAAGTTATGACTTTGATTAAGTGAATTACAGAATTCCATCTAAAAACATAAACTCCAGTTGAGGTGTAATATAGTCTGTTTGCTCTGTAGTCACAAGAGCTTATGAATCAGCACAAATCAAAATATGACCACAGCCAGCTGAAAGGACATCTCTGTTGTAAATATAAAAGCTACTAAAGCTTACTGTTGTGATCAACAGCAATTAATCTGTCTTCTGTACACTAGCCTCCAACACTTCTGAACCAATCTAGGGTCATGTTTCCTCCATACTACTGTCCTTGCATCACTTTTAAATAACTTTTTTGTTGTTGTTAAGGTTTGTATAAGTCTCCTTTTTTTTCAAATTATTTTTTTATCTAAAATATCAATTTGTAGTTACCAATATTACATTACGTAGACATCAAGATTAGACTCACGTATGTAACTTTATAAAAAAGTTACATTTTTTCATTATGTCCTTCAATTTTTTTCTACTTCTGTTTTGCATTGAGAACAGCAGAGCAAAAGAAATTCATTTTCATTGACTTAGATAATGTGAAGTTTGTCAGTATTCTCCTTGGTCTCTGGGTGATTACGACAGTAGAAAAGACCATAGAAGAGACAGATAGAACATACTTTTCCTTTCAGATTATCTAGTGTCACCTATTTTAAAACAGACTTAATGAGCTGATACAATTAGTAGTCTTTCTTGCCACCAACAGGTTACATATAATTACATAACTACCATATAAAGTTAATAGGCCACCTGTAACGTTACCAAAAGTAGCTAGGTCTGTTAGGTAAATAAGTTGGTGTCTGCAGATCAAAACTCTAAGTACTAAAGGCAACACCCACTTGAATAAGCTGTGAACTTCTGAAGATTATGCGCAATGCCAATTAAAAGAAAAAAAAAAGAAAAAAAGAAAAAAAGAAAAGAGCAAGACACTGTGGGGCTTTTCATGAGTAAAAAGATTATTTGGGATGGCAGTCATGCAGCCATGCTGTTAGGTCTAAAGGGGTGCTGAGATACGCTGAATAATGTCTGGTTCAGGAGTATTTAACTGATTTTTGGACAATTATTAGCTGTGTAAGGAGTTTAATGAAGGACTGTTGTTTTTACATAACTGAGGACCTGGCGCCTGACCCCAGCATGGGGGAAGGACCAAGACACATCAGACTATGAATCCTTAATGTAAAACACAGCCTCTTCAACTAATCTTGGAATGCGTACTGGTACCTCTATTTACAAATTAATTTAGGGGGAAGGGTAGCCAAAGAACCAGGAACCCATATTTTAAATAGATTGATAAGGGGAAGAGTATTGTTAGAATGAGAAGAATAAAATATGGAAACTGAGGCAAGTGTCGGGTAGTCTGTAAACCCTGAAGTACCAAATGAATGGGGAACAGGGGAGGGAAATTGCAGCCGGGATTTTGCGGGGATATAAGCAGGGGCTTTTTGCCCTGTTATGTGTGCCTACCCTTAGGTAGATCACCCGATCTTGCAAAATCATTGTTAAAATATGCTTTGCTGAGACATCCTGCCTGGGCCTATTATACTTGCAAGGTAATTGTTTCCCACAGCTATTTAAGACCCCTTGTGCTATTGGAAACAGTCAGTCTTGCATCTAAATTCCCCAGAAAATTTATATTTTAGGCACATTCTCATGCCTCCTCTATTTTATACAGATTTTGGTGGGGAATTGTACTGTCTCCAGCTAGAATGGGGTTAACATTTTCATAGCAGCTGCATGGTGCAGTTTTGGAAAGACACTGCTAATAAAGCACCAGGGTATTGCTGAGCAGAGCTCTCACAGCCTCAGGGCCTTCTCTGTTTCTCACTCGGTTCCTCATGCAGTGAGTAGGCAGGGACTGACCCAAACTGACCAAAGGGACATTCCATACCATGTGTTGTAATTCTCAGCGACAAAACCTCAAGAAAAGATGGAGGAAACTGACACGATTGTGGTTATGGTATTTATCTTCCCAGGAAACTGTTACATTTTGTGGCAGTTGCACATTCCCCTGAGATCCGAAGCCTTCAATAGGGCAGTTGATGCCTCCTTTAGCACCTTTTGTGCCCCATTGTGCCTGTCCCAACACATACATTTAGGGTGGTGCCCAGGTGCTGACACATGCTGTCACATCCTCCCCTACCCTGGGTCAAGGTGACTTCACCTCCACCCAGCTTGGGGGCAGGAGGGGTGGGACCCTCAGTCAGTTTACAGAGTACTCAACAAAAGAGATGCCCAGAGAAGCTGAGAAGCTTCTGGAGTATAGTGTAATGCTCACAGCCAGATCTGACCAGGCTATAAAATGGCATCCCCACCGAAGACCCCTTTTGAGTGGTCTTCTTAGAGCAGCAGGTCTGTGAACTGGAGCCCTCCCCTTAGACTGGGATGCCGTTTAAGGAGACTTCCCAGGATTGAAAGCGCCTCACCTCCTCCTGTGTTTAGTGGTTATTTACTGGATATATCCTTGAATGAGTCCTCACCTAACCCAGGCAAGTGATTATTTCTTGTGGTTATCCTGGAGTCAGAAGCCTCTAGTTTTGTTTCTTGTAAGTGTATGAGTGCATGTTGCAGATCGTCATTATTCTTATGTTGTTGTTCCCCAACAATTTCCGCAACTGATATCTGAACCTGTATTTTATGTTGTCGGAGTGCTAAATGATTGTATAAACCCTGTTCCTATTTGGTTTATTTGCTACACTTTTCCAGCTGGAATAAAGTCTGTTTTGGAACTTGTTGTTCACCTAAAATTGACTTTTGGGGTGCCTCTAAGACACATGTGCTGAGGCCCTGCCTTTCAGGAGGGGGCCAAATATCTTCCTGCCACTGGGAAGTAGTGAATTAATTATTCTTTTTGCTTTGCTTGCACATTTGGCTTTTGCTTCACCTATTAATCTGTTATGATCCTGATCCACAAGTTTTCTCCCCGTCCTTCTACTTTCTCCTCATTCTTTGGAAGAGAGGAGTGAGAAAGAGGCTGGATGGTTGCTTGGTTGCTGACTAAGGTCAACCCATGACAAGGATAAACTGTAGCTCAACTTTTGAGTGAATGTACCACAGTCTTTCGGGGAACTTGATGCTGCTGTCACCAGTATTATGCTTTATTTGGTAAATGCCTGCTACATGCTCAGTGGCCAGTGCTTGAGACACCAGCAGTCAAGACAGTAGTAAATCAAGGCAAGAAAGAATCAGTTCTCCAAGGTATATCTTGTTTTGTACATACACAATGGTTTACAGATGAAATGTGAGCTGCCTTGTCTTTGGCTTCATTTGAAGTTTGGGTCCTGGATCTCCCCTTTCTGCCTTTTCAGTTCCTATTCCATTACTGCTATGTGCCACCTCTACCCTGAAAAGATTTGCTCCATGCTGCTGCCCAGGTTATGGCTTTTGCAGACTATGTAAGTATATAACTTCCAGACTCTCTTATGACAACCTGAGTGCATGTTTACAATACTTTACTCATTTAATTCTTTCTTGCATACATATTAAAATCTGTTTAGCACTGATACATTTTCCACATAACATTGAGGGTGCTACAGACTGAGTATTTATATATTTTCTTTATTTCTGTAGCATTTATTTCCCACATACTCAATTGCTTCAACCTTGTATTTGTTCCTTTTGTTATCATAATCCACGTTCGTGCTTTGTAAGCATAAATAGATTGTAACATCTCATCCACATGGCAACCAAACTGAATGTTACATGAATTACAGAAAAATAAATGTTCTTCTTCATTCTTAGATGGTGTTTCAAATAATAGAGTGGAATTAATAAGGGGAAAGTGCAAGCTGTTTTCTTGGGCAGTAGCAGTCAATTGCAGGAATACATGATGGAGAACAACTGGTTAGGCAGCTGTTCTAATATGAACCTGGATCATAAGATATAGATCATAAGATGAACATGAGCAACTAGTGTTATGCCCTGTGAAAAAAGAAAATATAATTCTGACATAGTTAAATATCAATAGAACTTACATGAAATGTGAGTGATCCTTCAAACCTTTTCAACAGTTTTGAACATTGCAGCTAATATAGGTGTGTACAAATTGGAGAGGATACTGCAGATACTGCATGTGAGAATGTTCAGGAGTCTAAAGACATGACAAAGACATGGAAAAAAACAATTTTTTAGTAAATCGAATTTAGAACTGTTTTGTCTGGAGATGGCATGATAATCTTCAAACAATTAACAGACCTAAAGATTTACATCACTGTATGAAAGATTCAGATAGAATTATTAACCTCCGTAATGCTGAGTGTTCAGAAGCACTGAATTACCTGGGAAGACTGGAATCTGGAGGTTGTTAAGGCCAGGTTAGACAGCTGCCTTTTTTGACTGATCCTGCCTTAGGATGGAATGATAGACTGGATAATTTTGGGAGTCATTCTTTTCTTCCGTGACTTTGGTTCTATTAGTACAAGTATCTTCTCAAGATTTAACTTGAATATGTGAATTGTTGGGATATTTTCTATCACATTCTAATGGCAGAGCATAGACTTTTACCACGAAAAAGGCAAAACCAGTTCTTGTGTTTGGAAGGTTAAACAGTTGGAACATTAGAATTTTCTGATTAGCTCATCCTCAAATTAGTGTATATGTGTCTATATTATCATACAGATGGCTTCTTTTAATGTGACTTTCATTGTTAAATATCCTCCATTCTTTGGCAATGCATAACCATTGTTATATTAAAAAATGGGTGTTATCAGTATAATCTGTACATACTTTGCAAGGTCCTGCATTAATCAGGGTTTGCAAATGTAATCAACATAAAAATGAATCTCCTAATTAGATAGCTTTTGATACTTCCTAACATTATCAATATATTTGGAAGACATTAAACAGAAGGAATGTTGAATGATAAAACAAAACATATACTATAAAACATTGTACATACTCTTAAAGAAGCTATAATTTTGAGAAAGACATAACTAGTTTTCATCTATTCCTCACAGACCTTTGGTTACCCTAGGGATATTTTTCTGTCACATTTCTTGTCTTGATCACTTTTTGCTCAGTCTCTAATTCTGTTCAGAAAAGTTATAATCTTTTTCATATGGAAGGAAGCTGTGTTTTGTTCTTGAAAACCAAGTAGATCACTGTGTTGAATCCTTGCAAAATGTTCTTTCCTGGCCTAAGAATGAATCTAACAAACTGTAGCCTAAAAGCTAAAACATTGTCAACCATGAAAATTAAATGGAAGGGTTTGTACTTTTTAAAATATGAATCCTATTGTCACACATACTCACAACTGCTTACACATACACAGAGTTCTGTTTTATCAAAATTTGTTTATACGTATAGGTATTTTGTGTCTCAGGATACATAACTTCACAAAACTTTCATTAGTAAGAAACCATTGAGCTGTTTGGTACTTTCTCTTCAATTCCACATTTTATTTCTGTAATTGCTCCACTGAAAGAATTTCTGTCATGTGCTTCAACATAAGCATGTATTGCCATGCAGCTCTTAAAATCGGAATCATTATTGCTTTGTTCTTTTCCAAATGCTTTACTTAAATGAATCACTATAAACTCATGTAAATAAGTTATTTATATATGAGAACTGATTTGTATTATTCTATCAATTATTTCTGTTTGAACTTGAATCCTCAGAACCTGTTTATGCTAGTGGATGTTATATTAAAGATATAAACATATTACAGTAGTGGTATTTTACTGATGTATTACACTATTTCATCACTATAAAAATAATTTTTGTCATATAGTATTAGGGGAATGTTGCAATGACAACGAGTTCCTTGCTAATAATTCTGGCTACTGTAAATAGCTTGTAATTATTCCAAAATTATAATAAAACATATCTTTCTAAGTGTGTGGCTTTAAGAAAAAAAAACTATGCTTCAAACATCCCTTCTCAATTTCTCATCTGAGATAATACCTGGTGGATTCTTTGAGGTATGTAAAGACTATTCTGTTTTAACAATGTTACTTCAGGATTTTTGGGTGTTCCTATGCCAAATGAAGTGTGATCTACGAGGACTGAAAAAGGCTGACACCTCTGACAGATCAATATTTCTGCACATGATGAATATATCAGGCACGGTTATGGTGCAGGGGCTTCCTGCTGCATAACCCTATCCATGCATCAGCTCTGACCTGCAAGGAGAGCTTTTAAATGACAGTTCAGTCCTAAATATTGTGCCTGAAACCAAGAACAAATAACACAAAAAAACAAAGGTGCAGTGAATTTTTTTTGTTGTTGTTTCTAGTCTAGAAGCTCTCCAAAAGAAAGTGAACTATAATTATCAAATGCATTTGGCTTATGTTTCAAGGTGCTGTCATAGAGGGTGACTGCAAGGGTGTCTGTGAGGAGAAGCCGGGGCTGCCCTGTGCCCAACACAGCTGGTTCCATTGGCTCCAACCACCCAACACAGGGCACAGCTGAGACACCTGCCAAGGTGATGGGGCCTTGGAAAAGCATATTTAAGAAAGAGTAAAATACTACAGAGCAGAGAGAAGTGAGGGGAAAAAAAAGTTGTGAAACAGCCCTGCAGACACCATGTGAGGGCATAAGTAGGGGGAGGAGTTTCTCCAGATTCAGGAACAGAGATACCCCTGCAGCTTCTGAAGGAACCCACACAAGACCAGGTTTATCCAGGAGGACTGTAACTTTTATTAAAAATCATGCTCATATTTTCAGCCTTACAGAATTAATGAAGAAAATCAAGTTCTGTGGTTTGTGATAATAACTGTTGGTAGACTTGCTTGTTTTTGAAAGATTCCATTAGAAAACGTTGTGTGAATGTAGCCTGGCATGGTACACTAGCCAACCAGGAAATATTTTCTTTGGTAGTAGTAAGAAATCATCATGGGAAGGATAATGCAGAGAATAATCTGGAGGGAAAACCTGTGTAAAGGAAAAAGGAAAGAGTATGTAAATACTCAAACACTGGGAGCTGTGGAAGCAGAAGAATGGATGGGAGCTCTGTGTATTGTAGAAATGTCCAAATTACTAGGACAACAGGTTTCATTGTCTCTGTAGGGAATTTCTACTTTGGTTTTGTTCGCTGGAGGAAACCTCATAACAAAGGAGTATCACTTTTGTTGACAGGAACTTTTTCTGAGTGATTCAGTATATCAACTATGGTCCATCTTTTCAGCTTTTTTATATAATGCCATGTACAAGCATGGACATATCCTAAAAAATATATCCTTAGAATGAGATTTCTGCAAGCCAAACTAACTGAAAACTGGTATGGGACTACAGTTTAAAAAAAGCTTTATTTTATACAAGAGTATCAGAAAGTAGGCCTTATTTTGGCCCTACTTCCCAAGTGTCTGGATCTTTCCATTTTGCAACCTGGGTGATTCCTACAGATACTGTGGAGTTTCCATGCTTACGTGCTTGTCTTCACTCAGATGGTGTGGAATCTGTAAATATTTAGAAAGTCTTTATCTCATTCTAGGGGAAAACAAGTGTAAGTCAGGAATTATTTGAATGCCTGAAAGAAATTTTCAGGAGAGAGGGAATAATTTCTTATGACTGTTACCAATAGAAGGAAGATTTTTTTAAGATATTTAGATTTGGTTTCGTTTGCTTTTACTTGACAAAGATTGTTGCCAGATTTTTCAGTTCATTTGTTTGTTTGTTTTATTGATACATTACTTTTGGCTTTGGTCTTTTAATAAAATCTTACTTTATTTAAACTGCGGCCTTGGCCAACACATACCCATGTCAGCTCTCATTGTCTCTCACGGAATAAATTCTAATTTACATGTGTTCTATCATGTCCATAATTCGTCTTTTACAAAGTCATGGCTCATAGCTTCATTAATCAAACCAAAATTTCTAACTTTCCAAGATTCCATGGATAGCTAGAGTGCTGATGGGGTGGATTTTAGTGTTGAGATTCAACACCAGTGCTGTAGTGTTTTTTAAATTCTGCAGACGTGTGTTAGCTTTCCATCATGAAGACATTCACTCATTCATTGACCTGCTTGAAAAGGAGTCATTAAAAATGTCACACATATTTACTGAAAGGAGCTTCTCATCTAAAGCTCAAATGCCTTATTTCTAATGACTGTTTTTATTATTAATTGTTAGCATTATGTTGCTGCTGTGGCTGTCAGTGGTGTTATTGTTGTTATTTTTCCCGAAAGTTAAAATAAAAACCTAGAATCGGAATCCCTACCTTTTATACTTCCAGTGGGTGACCATGGGCACACTGCTTAGAACTTGTTGTAGGTCAGTTTTTTTGTGGAGTTTAGACAACAGTGTCCAAAAATTCATTTGTGTTAAGAAATGAGACCTTCCCACTGAATACAGAACAGGTATCCATTTACCATAGTGAAGATGGAGAAGAAAAATATCTGTTGTGAATATGCAGAATATTACAAGTCTTTTTTCTAATTTCCCTGTACTTCACTTCGCATGTTTCCAGTACTCTTTGTGGATGTCTGAGGATATAATTAAATTTAAAAAATGGAATTTGGTTATGTGCATCATATGTGAATACATGCAAAACCGTAGATGAGTTCTTTCTTCCTAATTCTGTATTTCACTGGGAGGAGACAGGGATAAAAACTGCTTGATTCTTTGCTCTGTAACTTTAATAAAATAGTACTGTAAAGTAACCTGCTTTCTCCCATAAGCATTTGCACACATTTCATGGAAAGGACTATTTCTTTTTTTTTTTCTTTTAATATCTCTAATTTCTTTACATGTTCAAATGAAACTTCTCAAGTTTCTTAGTCACCCAGCCAAGGGTAGAGGGAAATATTATATACAATGACACCTTATCTTTAATTTACATATGCAGCTACAAAACAGAAAATGGAAGAGTGGAAGTTTTTAATTTGGTTATAGAACACAATTTCTGAAATATATTTGTAAGGTCAAATTGAACCCGATTTTAAGCCCATCACTGAGAAATATGATTATACCGAAGGAAGATAGGTAAAAATCGCAGAAATATTCAGTAAGTTTCTATTCTCTTTTAAGAACTGTTTAATAGTTAATTTGTTATATAAATTTTAAATTTAAGATTCTATGTCAGTTACGAGATCTGAAATAAGCCTTATATTGATTAAATGTGTTTTTCTGAAAATATGTAATAGTGTTAATATCAGAAATGAGGAAAGACTACTAAAACTGGGAAAGCTAATAGCAAGCTCTCAAAACCTTATTGTATAATCATCTTGTCTGTAAATACAGACTAATACCAATATAAATCTCATGAGATATTAAAATGGATATTGCTTAATTTGTGAAATGTGAATTATGTCACAAACCCCACATTTTGTTCTCTTTGCCTGGCTCACTCATATTGCATGACTTTATTCTTTATTAAGTCTGAAATCCATTACCATGCTAATCAGAGCAATTATTCATCTATTACATTTTTTTTTTTAATTTTCTTTGCCTTTGAGATATTGACTGTATATAAGAACTCATCACAAATTTTAGATGGAATTTCAGCATTTTTCACATTACAAAAATTAGGATTACAAGGCATAGTTTTTACTTTCTATGGAGGCAGTTTATGCTAACTTTCTCAATAACCTTTTTCGTTTCATATTTTTCTGTATTCTAGTATAACAGCAAATAGCGATGCAGATTTGTCCTTAAGGTTGACTTCAATGGAATATAAAATATAGTATGGTTATGTAGAGATATAATTTTTTTCACTCAGCTTTGTTTATTGGAAGTGGTGGTTCTGACCCAAAGTAATACATTGAAAATTTATAAAGTCTGCTTGATTTTATCAGAAGAGAATGATTTTCCTCTTTCCTAAGTGATGATAACTTAAAGAGTCTCTGAGCTTCAATTATGCCAATCTGTCTAATCTATGTAAAGTTACAGAAGGTGAGGTACTGAGTAGTGAAGCTTACTAGGGAGAATTTCAAGATGACCTTTGGAAAATAATCATAACTAAATATGTCATTTTACACAAATCACAAATACTAATTCATAGAATGTGTTATCTATTCCTATGACACAGACAATTTCTTTAGCATAAGTATTTTGTAATATCTCTGATTTATTTTTTTTTAAATACATCTAATCTTCCTGGGCCAACAAAGAGACAGTTTAAGACAGGAGTTCCTCATCAACGATGCAATGTGTAAGAAGGAACAGTGAGCATGTCAGTAAAATTAACATCTGCCATTGTACCGAGAGAAGTTTAAACAATAATAAGCACAGAAACATCAGTCAAAATAATATTTTATATAGCTGAGTACTAAACAACAAAAAATCACCAGTGTGTTTCTGCAAAATACTATGATAAAGGCTGAAGGATTTGTATGAATTCCCAGTGAAGAGATTTCTAAGAACACTCTTAAAGGACAGCCTTAGGAACAATGGAAAATAAAGAGAGGATTGGCTGGAGCTCAGTGGAAATTTCTTCCATCATATTTTGGCTTTAACCAAAATATATTTATTCTGTCATATTATTAGAGACTGAAACGGGGTTAAAGGGCCATATGTTACTCTCAGTTTCCACCATTGCACACCTTAGCATCTCTGCAAAAGTTGTTTAAGTGTCATTTGGTTTATATCAAAATAATACAGTGGTTTTGGCTGGTGCTGAAGTATGGCACCTGTGGGAAAATCCACAGGGCCTACATTCTTCAGCTTGGTGAAAGTCCAGTAGTGGATATACCCTCCATATAGATTTTTTGAAGAGTAATTTATTCATTTATGGGGCTACTTGTTGAAAAAGAGTGATTCTGATTGTTGCATCCATTATTTTATTGATTATGTGGGTCCTACCCTCTTGAATATTAACTGTAGTTTTCCAATGTCTATTTTTGACACAGCACCTTATACATACTGTATAAAATAATATAGGCTGGTTAATGTTGTTGTCTGTGCTTTTTACTGCATTACTAGAGCCAGTTTATAATTCACAAAGTATTAAAATCTGTATCAAACATATGCTTTTTCAGTTTGGACAAAGGACTAAAATGGAAGAAGGTCTCTGGATACAAATAACAATCTAATTTCACACACAGGGGTCATAAACCTAATTCAGTTGTTTCAAATTTACATTAACTTGAAAACAAATCATGAAGTTGGCAATTTCCTCAAATAGCAAATAGAGACATAAATAAATCAGAAAAATAATGAGGCAGCATTTTTTATCCGCCGTACAGGTAACGCATCAAAAAATATCTTCAGCGTGCAATTTTGCAGGTAACCAAGGAAAAGAAATGGCAAGTGAAATGAAAAGATAAAAAAGCTTAGTCAATAGAAATCTGAAAGCAAAATTAGATATTATGAATAACTTCAGAACAACACAGGCTGGGAAAATATTGTATTGTTATAATTAGCATCTAGGAAAATAAAAGCTTTTTTTAACATCTTGTAGGCCCCTATTGATCATGGAACTCAGCATGATGATGCTAAGCAGAAAATACAAATAAGACTTGTTAAGAAGTGTAAATGTTCATCAAACTATAAATTAAAAATAAAGTATGGTAACACCTAAAATGTTTACATTCAAGGATCTTCATATTGTATTATTTATCAAAGTCAATTAACTTTGCCAGAGAAGAAGCAATATCCAACATGTTTCTAGAACTAGTTAATAAAATGTCAGCCTTGGTGGGATTCATAAAAATTCTTCACCGTTTAGATATTAGTATTACCTAAACAATCAGTCAAGACTGAGACAACTGTAGTATAATTAGGTGGAAGTGCTGGATAAATCTGTTAGTCCTTAATTATATATAGAAATAAGAAATTTCAGGTATCACATAATACCACGAGCAATTATTTTCTGAACTGAACCCCAAATACAAGTTCAGCTATAATGTAGAGGGAATAGAATATTGTCAAGACATGTAGAGATGATGACTTGTTGGCAAATGTCCTGTTTAGGCAAACAAGGTAATTCGAGATCTGTTAAAAAAGAGGAGTATTTTCTTCTTTTAATTATGGTTAAAGAGCAAGTGGTGATAAACTCTGAAACTTTACAGAATAGAATAGTTATGCTGGATATCTCAGTGGCAAGCAGTGATCTAAGACCAAAAGCTGCCATTTGAATAAATGACTCATAAAATCACATTTCATTCAGGGATCTGAATTAGTTTTCATGGGCTGTCTGAACTGTAAGCCTCAACATATTGTGAAAATCAGAGCTGACTAATGTAAAAAAATACCTAAGTGCAAAAGGGACAGGCTACAGAAAATCTGAGAAATGCCAGGAGGTTAAAAATAGGATAACAGTTGTATATTTAATAAGTGAACAAGACAATGGATGTACTAATGCAAATATTTTTCCCTCATGCTTATACATTTTTAAATATATTAATAGATTCTTCACTTCTTTAGAAACTACTTAAGCTGAGAGAGTTGGGGTTGTTCAGCCTGGAGAAGAGATGATTCCAGGGACACCTTATTGTGGACTTCCAGTACTTAAAAGGGGCCTATAAGAAAGATGGTGACAGACTTTTTAGCAGGGCCTGTTGCGATAGGAAAAGGGGTAATGGTTTTAAACTAAACGAGGGGAGATTCAAGTTAGCCATGAGGAAGAATTTTTTTACAATGAAAGTGGTCAAATACTGGAACAGGTTTCCCAGATAGGCGGTAGATGGCCCATCCCTGGAAACATTCAAGGCCAGGCTGGACAGGGCTCTGAGCAACCTGACCTAGTTGAAGATGTTGCAGGGTTGTTGGACTTTGCAGATCCTTTCCAACTAAAACTATTCTATGATTCTATGATACTTGCTGATGTAGCTTCAATTAACATTTTATTAGTCCATAATCTCACTAAAAATCTTTCCTAGCCTGTAATGGGGACAGGTAAAGTTCAGCTTTTAACTATACAGTAATTTTTTTACTGTGGTGCTGATAAATTAACATTAGCTACCACAGCACTGATACAAACATTAAAGTCCAGTGGGAGCCTAACCATTAACACAAATGAACTGTGAATCCAGACTTAAAAACAAAGGTAGAATTGTTCTCCATATAGCTTGAGATATAATAAAGAGTATAAAAATACATTATATGGTATTTCATGTTCACATAAGGTATAGTAAAATAAGCTAACAAGTCTCCAACCAATAAGTGAAGAACCCAGTAAAACTTGTATTATAATTTTTTTTCTCATCAGAAAGACATGAAATTGGGCAGTTACCCAGAGGGAACTCAGAGACTAAAGTTACCAAAGAACTAGTGGAATGTAGTTGACAAAACAAATGAGAGAGAAAACAAAAGTGCAAATTAGGATAGCAAAAGTTCTCAATAAGATTGATTTTTGTTTTACTTGCTGTGAGACCTTTGGCCATCCACTCAAAAAATCCATTTTGACTCTGTGCAATATATTCTAGCCACAGCATCTTACACCTCCACCTAAGGAAGTTTGCTTAAAAGGTTTAACCCAGAAGAAACAAAAGTGATGTGAAGAACAAGCTGCAATGTATAGACTGCCAAAAAAGAGTTGAACACAGTTATGATAGTAATATAGGAAGAGAAAACTAGTGCACTCCGCTTGTTTTGTGGGTTTTTTGCTTGTTTGTTTGTTGTTATTGTTTTTCCATTTTCCTGGAAGTTATACACATTTTATTATTAATAAAAAATAATGAGAATAAAACAAACAAAACCAACCTCCCTCAAGCAGAAGAGTATTGGCACTAATCGAAAGCAAGTGTTTTAATTTTGGAGATATGATGAAATGTAAATCAGTAAAATATGTTGAAAGGAAAAAAAAAAAAAAAAAAGTAGTTGAGGGTTTTGCTCTCCAATTGAATGAAGATCAGCAGAAAGTTTTATATAAATGCCCAGTGACGAACAAAGTTGTCTATTGTAGGAAAACAGGGAAAAAGTTTAGTGCTTCAGCTGTCCCCACATGAGATTTCTTCACCTCCATTTTTTTCCCTGTACTACATGAGTTTAATTCAGATTACCGAGGCTAAAATTCAAATATAGTCTAGTAACTACTGATGCTATACGAAGTATCATTTGTAGAATCACACAGACAATAGACTAACTACCTATGTCAAAGGAACATTAAAGAAAGTACTCAGCAAACATTATTTGAGATTCCAGTTAATCCCGCGTCTTGCTACATACATGTCATTATTAAAATGATGACCACATTTGATCTTGAAGTATAGAAGAAAATAAAATAATAACATAACGTCTTACAAGTTAAAATAGACGTAATATTTTTCCAACTTTACCTTTTGTTGGGAAGTCTTCCATGTACAGACTAGAACATGTCAGACATCAGAACTTCTATTATTGGTAATGTGGATAATATAATAGCAATATTTTGCATTTACACTTCAATTTTCATTCACGTTCTCAAACTATGATAAGGGAAAGTAAGCTCTTTTACTCCATTTTTTTTTCTAAGACACAGAAGAAACAAACAGAAAACGTTTATTGTTCAGGTTTCATCACAAGTGAAGGATAGTCTTGAAGTCATTTTTGCAGTGTCTGCTGGTTAAAAACATTACCTTGGCATGGCCCACATATCTCTCTGGCACTAGAAAAGTACTCTTGTGTTAGTTCTAACTCTGTTCTTTGTTTGCTAGCTGTTTTTAATCACATAGCATGATGTTATACTGATAAAAGTACATCTCTCAAGACAAACTAAAGGTTTGATTCATGATAGAAGAAAGGGCTGCCATATTTACCACTGGATGATTTAGGATTAAGTGAGGGATAAAACGTTCAATGTAATGCTCATTGCCATACTTTACTCAGCTTGCATTGCTGTACAAAGTAGTATATCAGACTTGATAAAATCTGGATAAGACTAACATGGTAGAGAAGACATTAAACTAGCTCCTCATTGTAGAGCAGGGTTTCACTCACACTGAGTAAAGAAATAACTTCAGAGCTAAAACTTTTCTTATATATTGTCCAGTGCTATTTTGTACTACACCAAGGTAGTAGGTCTTAAATCCCAGATTGATATGAGAAGGAAAATTGTTAACTTAGCACTCCTAGATCTACTGTTCTGCCATTATCACTAATACATAAAGCATTAGCATATTGCAATGAGAATCACAACTCCCACAGTAAAAAACTAAAATACTGCAGACACAAATGATACATCGTAAATCCCAGATGACAATGGCCAGAACAAACTACTGTAGAACTAGGTCTCTTTTTCATGTATGTGACTATCTGCAATGCTCTCACCCTACTCCACAACTGAGCAATATAAAGTTGGCAATCTTTCATGCATTTACAATACATAATAAAACCGTGCAATCTATTTAATATACAATTATGATGAGCTGTGCTCTTTTTGTATGTACAATATGTGAATTGCTTTAAAAAATTACACCCAGATGAACCATAAACTCTATTATTTCCTTCAAACAATCTCAGTAACCCAGAACCTTGGATTATTGCAATGACTCCTTAGATGGCCAAATTGATAAAAAGAATATTGTGCCTCTCACAAGTTTTACTGAAGCTTTTTTATTGCTTCAAAAGTCAGAGTAACTAAATACCTAAGTTCAATAAAAGTGGAACATTTTTAAGAAATCACTCCTTTAAAACTCATCATTTGCAAAATGTTAATAATCTTAGTCACATAGCAATATCAAACTGTAAAATTCTGCAAAATCAATAACATCTTGGTTTTCCAAACTTTTACATAAAAAGACCAAGTTCATGGTCCTGCACAAAGGTCAGGGCAATCCTAAGAACAAATACAGACTTGGCAGAGAAAGGACTGAGAGCAATTCCAAGGAGAAAATCTTGAGGGTGTAGAACAGAAGCTCAACATGACCCAACAATGTACACTTATGAAGACGGGCTGAGAAAGCTGGGGTTGTTCAGTCTGGAGAAGAGGAGGCTCCAGGAAGACCATACAGCAGTATTTCAGTAACTAAAGGGAGGGTGTGTAGTGATAGGACAGGGGTCTAACGGTTTTACACTCAAAGAGGGTAGGCTTACAGTAGCTATGAGGAAGAAATTCATCACCATGAGGGTGGTGAGGCACCGGAACAAGTTGACCAGAGAAATTATGGATGCCTCATCCCTGGAAGTGTTCAAGGCCAAGTAAGATGGGGCTTCGAGCAACCTGGTCTAGTGGAAGGTGTCCCTTGTCATGGTAGGGCAATTGGAACTAGATGATCTTTAAGGTCTCTTCCAACCTGAACTATTCTATGATTCTATGATTGTGTGATTCTACATATAAAGAGACTTCTATTTCAAAGAGAAGTAGAAAGCCTAAATAGTGTGGCAAATAATGGGATACTGATAAACTGTAAGACCTATTTTTCAATTTCACTTAATGTGTTGTATAGAAATATATATTCCTAAAAATTATATAAATATTTTCAAATTTTCTCTAAAATATCTGCTTTGTAATATTTAGCCCCATTAAAAAAAAAAAAAAAAAAAAAGAAAACGAAAACAATAAAGCAAATTACAAAATCACCAGTAAGTCAGCATATATGGAAAAAAGCCACAGTGAAAGGTAGGAAAAAAAAAAAAAGCCACAGATTTGTCCACTTGCCCCTGAAGAGTTTTGGTTATTTTTTTCTTGGAATGATGCTGGTTATTTATTGAAATTCTGTTGTAATTCAGGAAGTTAGGAGCTTCTTCTTATTATTTTTATTTATATTCACAAAGAAAATGAATGTGCTAAATTACAATAATAAGTAGAGCAGAATTTCATCTAGATTGAATATATTACTGCTCATTTTATTGTTTTTCTCAAAATGTGTTGAATGACATCTTTTAATATGAATATTTTGATTTCATAAAACATATATTCTGATTTCATATAACAAGGTTAGGTTTCTCCAACTTATTTTTTTTTAATTCCTATTATTTTCTACCATACAAGATTCACTAAATCTTAAATACTTTTCCTTACAAATCATTTAATTCTTTTACTGATCTAGTAAACAGAACAGGCTATTGCTCTTGTAAATAAAGTACTTCAATTACTCAAAGTTAGATATATTCTTCATGGAGTACCTGCCAAAAGCATGATAATCTCTAACAGAAGTAACAGCAAGTTATTTTTCAAGCTCTGTTTGTTCAATTCTAATACCTTAAAACACTAAACTTACTTATTTAACTCAGGTTATTGTCCATTCTGTTTTAAAATCTGAAACATAATCTTATTACAACAATAACAAATTTTAATACTGAAACACACCTATGATGTGCAACATTACATTTATTGGTGTCCTGCCCCAAGAGATGGTATGAGGGATGAGTTATCTCTGAACGCGACACGTGCCCTGATGCAACAGATGAGATCAGATGTGAGTTAACTCTAGGTTAATTCTGTGCAGTTATGTGAAGTGAATGGCAGACAATCACTCCAGGGGTCCAATTCAATTATCAGTTTTACTAAAAGTACATGTTTGGGTATAAGTTACAGTGAATAGTGGCTTGTCAAAAGTATTTTATGATATCACAGAACTTATCAACACATTAACAGCAAAAGTCCTACTATGAGCCATGTATTGGCAACCATTACTAGCTATAATATGAAATTTAACCAGAATCCAACAGCAGAATTTAAAGACAATGTTACCCTTATATGTTCAAAAGGAAAAGAGAGCAAGAGAGCGGTACAGAGGGAAGGAAAACTAAGGTATAAGAAAGAGACAAAGAGAGTAATATAACACAGAAGACAAGACAAAGAAAATAGGGGTATAGAAAAAAAAAAAAGAGAGAAGGAAAGAGCAGAGAGAAAGGAAGAAAGAAAAGAGTGAGGCACCCAGTCTCTCTTACAGTCTCATAGCATGGATGACAGGACTTGCATGATGATGTATGGTCTCGGTGTTCCATGGCTGGGGTTTGCAGTTCAAGAGCGCAGCGTCCTCCTATGTCTGGTTCAATTCCCTTTGGTGAAGCTGGTGGGCTGAGGGTTCTCAGGGTGATGGATTCCCTTCGAGTGAGTCTGGACTGGTGGATGAAGAGTCCTGAGGGTGGATTCCCTATGGTGAGGCTGGTGGGCTGAGGGTCCTCAGGGTGGTGGATTCCCTACCTGTGCTGTTTTAGGTGAGCTTTTTTATAGCTCTCAGAGTAGAGGAAAGCCTGGGGTGAAAAGGGGTGATTGCGAAAGATCAGCAAGTCTGGAGGAGTCCTGGGCCACGTTGAAGGGTCTCAGCTTTTCCCCTTTGTTGGCCAAGCTGTGCATATCAGAAGATGAGGCTATGTGCGCTCCAGCACATCCTCCACCTCCATTATCCATCAGCCGGCCTGGTCTGTGGCTCCTTAGCTTGTCGTTGATATGTAAATCACAGTTCCCCCTACAATGAGTGTGTAATCTCCTGTGTCTGGCTGAACTAGTTTCACCACAATGTTTGCAGCCATGATCCTTATCAATACACAACAGTTGGCCATTGAGTTGTAGATTTGGGTTTCATGGACCAACAAAGTACTATAGGCATTTAAACAGGAGAAATCTTGCTTCTAATGGGCACATTTATCAACACAGCAAAGAGGATATTGGATTCCTAAAATAATAGATATAATACATATATTAAATTTATCCATCAAACAGTTCATCAGTTAGTGTTTTGACATATGAAGTTGTTTATATTATTATATAATATTGTATATATTATTATATTATTAACTACAGTGAAAGTTCCTAATGTGCTCTATACACTTTCATTATAACTCTAAGTGTTGCATAATACAGAGCAATAACATTATAATCTAAAATTCTGATCACTTGCATCTGCTTCTCACTAAGGAATAGCCATTTTTCAAAGATTAATGCTTTGTTTTCTGTTATGCTTGTTTGTGAGGGAATGGCTGTCTAGAAGCATGCAGAGTATTTTTTGTAGCATAAATAATTATGCTTACTTAGTAACAGTAAATGACATTCAGGATGACGTATTTTCTTTAAATATTAATATTTTGCTTAAAGCTATTACTGATCCAGATGTCTGCAGATGTAAGATATTTAAATTAAAAATACGAGTGTGTAGGTTGTCTGGTTTTAACTGGAAATCATGGTTATCAATAACATGACTTATTGCATTGTCATATTTGTTGTGCACTTATTGTAATATAAAAACATAAAAACAGTAGACTTGTCCTACTTCATTTTCCTTCATGTTAATGTTACAGTGCCATAACATTTTCCCTAATCTTTCTTATAGAGAAATATCTATAGAAGTTTTATTAAAAAAATAACTAACTTGCTTAATTCATCTGTCACATTAACTGTCTATATGTTTTCCTTCCATACAGAGCTGTACAGTCTGTTGCAGATAGAGCTGTTTAATACTAGGAAGCAGTCAGATTTTTTAAAAAAATCTTTGTGTCATTGTCAGTGGGATCTGCAAAGCCATTAGTCTCTGAGATAGACAGAAGAATGCAAAAGAACATTATAGATTAGGAATAGTACTCTGAATATATTCTAATTGTGGAAGCAAGACAAGTCAATTAATGTAGAAGGAACATGATTGTTTAAGTTAAACATTGCTGTCAAGGGGGTAAACTTTCGTACTGTGCACCACGTCTCTTGTGTGTTGCTTTCTACCTTGAAGTACTTGCCTAGTGATAACATTGCTCGCAGATGTAGCTAGTTCAGGTAAGTACTTCACACAGCAAATCAGACAAGCATTGATTCCCAGGTAGACTTTCTACTTGTTGATCTAGCTATATGCCTGAGAGAAGATATATAGACACATGAATCTGAGCAAATAATTTGTTCAGACAGTGTGCTGTTTTCGCAATTAAAAATACTCTACAAAATTTAGCATACAATGATGGAATTTCACAAAAAAAAAAAAAAAAAACCAAAAAAACCCACCAAAATAAATTTAGTTTAGTGAGATATGTTCTTTCACAAAGACATTTTGATTAACACTGATTGCAGCATTTCTTCATCTATCCTAAGCAGTTAAACTCTCCATCAGGCTTTCCCTGATTGTGCCTAGAATTGACATTCAGATGGCATGCATCCACTTCTTCATAAAATAATCTCAACAGACTTTTGTATTTTATTGGTTTCATTTTCATTTAATTCTTTGGAGCTTCTTCAATATTAAAAGGACTTATTGAAAATTAGCCTTGTCCACCTTGTCTAGCTCTTTCAAAAGTGTGATAAAGACGATTCTGCAGATTTTAAAGGGTTTGCTTTTAGAAGTATTAAATACTCTGCAGGATTACTGTGAAATGAAATATCTTCCTTCATTGTCTTATATTGATATGTTATCTGATTTTTTAATTTTTTTTTTTTAGGCAAAAAACTTTTTATTGAACAGTTCTGATTTTGACATAGCTATTGCTGGTTTGGCAATTTCAATTAGGTAGCAGAAACTGCCACTAGACAGATTTCTCTAGAGAGAGTATCTTTGGGATTCCTATAAATAATTTGTCCATAATTTGTTATTCCTTATATCTGGAAATTCCTGACTACATGGACCTGGTGTCACTTTTATCTAATTTCTTCTTGCTTGCTTCACTATGCTAAAGGTAGAGGTTAACAGAATTTTGTTGTACAGTATTTCTACATTCAAAACCAAAACCTCTTTTCAGCCATTTTAACAGTTTCTGAGTATTCTAACTGACAGTCAAACCAGTAGTACCAGTCTAGGGTGGCATCTTTGTAGAAGCTCCTATTTACCTTCCATCTGGAAAATAATAGTAGAACATATTGGTTTACAGGTGCTCAAGCAATTGCCAGAGAAACATCTGATGTTTTACCTGGTTTGAGGTAACTACTAATTTTCAGTGTTGTGGTAAGTCTACCTCATAGGTAGGAAAAAAAAGTTGTACTCTTCTGCCTTATAAATCAAAGCAAACTTAGAACTTAGTTTTCACTGCCCATGGGTGATATTCCATTGTTAATCAAAAACCTACTTTATTTCCTAGAAGAAGCTATTCTTTTCTCATGCATGCCCTAAACTGACTTAAGCCAGTCAAGCCTAGTAATTTCAGAAAATGCCTGTGGCTGGCTGTCATTTTTGTCCACAAAGGCACCATAACAGTCACCAGAGAGTTGTCCAATGCTGGCAAAGTGAAAAATAATTTACATTTAGTCCACTGAAAAAAAAATCTTTTGCTCTCACGAAGTTCACCAACTCGCCAAGTTGAGTCCACATCTAGAATACCGTGTCCAGTTCTGGGCCCCTCAGTTCAAGAAGGACAGGGAACTACTGGAGAGAGTCCAGCGCAGGGCAACAAAGATGATTAAGGGAGTGGAGCATTTCCCGTATGAGGAAAGGCTGAGGGAGCTGGGTCTCTTTAGCTTGGAGGAGACTGAGGGATGACCTCATTAATATTTACAAATATGTAAAGGGTGAGTGTCACGAGGATGGAGCCAGGCTCTTCTCGGTGACAACCAATGATAGAACAAGGGTCAATGGTTACAAACTGGAACACAGGAGGTTCCACTTAAATATGAGAAGAGACTTCTTCTCAGTAAGGGTGACAGAACATTGGAACAGGCTGCCCAGGGGGCTTGTGGAGTCTCCGTCTCTGGAAACATTCAAAACCTGCCTGGATGCCTTCCTGTGTAATGTCATCTAGATCTTCCTGCTCCAGAAGGGAGATTGGTCTTTCGAGGTCCCTTCCAATCCCTAGCATTCTGTGATTCTGTGGAAGTTGCTGAGGTGAGAAGGACCTGGGATCACTAATCCATCACTGAATGGCTGTGGGATGATTCCGCCATGCAGCTCTGATAAGAAAAAATGCAGTGTTACAGTGCAACAGAAAGTCTTTCAAGGTGTGCTGGTTTTGGCTGGGATACTTCATTTTCTTGATCTTAGCTGGTATGGAGCTATGTTTTAGACTTGTGCTGAAAACAGTGTGGATAATAAAGGGATGTTTTAGTTACTGCTGAGCAGCACTCACACAGCATCAAGGATTATTCTGTTTCTCACATCACCCCACCAGTGAGTAGGCTTAGGGTTCACAAGGAGTTGCAAGGAGACAAGGCTGGGGCAGCTGACCCCAGATGATCAGAGGGATATTCCATACCATTTCATTCCATATGATGTCATTCTCAGCAGTAAAACTAAGGGGGAGCTTGATGGGAGGGTCACTTCTTGGGGACTGGCTGGGCATTGATTAGTTGGTGGTGAGCAGTTGTTTTCATTTGCATCACTTGTCTGTCTTGGTTTTTATTTATCTCTGGGCTTTTGTTTGTTTTGTTTTGTTTTCATTTTTATTAGTATTTCATTTTAATTTTTAAACTCTTTTTATCTCAGTCCATGAGTTTTCTCTACTTTTATGCTTCTGATTCTCTCTTCCCATTTCACTGGTGGGAATGAGTAAGCAGGTGCGTGGTGCATAGTTGCTGGCTGGGGTTAAGCTGTGATGCAAGGAAATCAGGAAAACATAAGAGCCACTGTGTCATGACCTTCAGGAGACGTTGCCTTGGAATACCATTCAAAATTCTCTTCCATGTTTGCATGCTCTTTGTGATCTTGTTCAGAAAGGATACCACAGAGGTACCTGAATGTAGAAAAAGGACATTAAAATGACTACCAACATAAAACAGATATCTATTTTTTTTCTCTTTTGTAGGTTGGGGAAAAAAAAAAAAAAAAAAAAAAAAAAAGAATCTCACTATTCCTGAGAAAAATTCACTGTAAAAAATAAAGTTAAAAAAGATATCTAAATTACAGGCCATAGGCCATGACTTCATTTATGAAACAAGGATTATATGTAGATAAAAATTAGGACTTTAAGTGTTAAAGAAATCTATTTCTGGGATAATTTTTTTTTTTCACTGTAATAGTACAGAAGAGAATTTCTTTTAAGATTGACTTTGGTTCATTTAGAAGGATTGTTCTATCTGAAGACTGTGATACTATAGGATTGGATTAAGTGGTAGAAGGTCCGTTTCATTTCTGCAATCATGTTGCATACGTGAAACTCTCTCCCTGTACTGTTGTGTGTCAGTACTCATCTGTATTGAAGAAATGAATTCCATCTGGTTGAGACTCAGATGGGCTGTCAAGGAAAGATTATTAGACATCACCTCATAACTGCAATAATCTATACCATCCCTGTTGAATAATTAGTATTTGAACCTTTCAGGTCTTGTTCAGGCAAAAAGCTTTAGTGTGAATTGTCATAACTTACTCATGCTGAAAGGAGATCTACATTTTATTTAGAATATAACCCACCTATGTGTACTGGATTCAGCATGGGTGAAATTAAATTTTCTTCATAGCAGCTTGTATGATGCCGTATTTAAGATTTGTGATCAAAAAAATGCTGATAACACACCAGTGTTTTAACTCTTGCTGAACAGCCTTTGCACACCTGGCCAGGCTTAGACTTGCTCTCCATATGTTTATATTTGGCCTTGTGCTGTTTGCTAATAATATGTTGATATACATTAAGAAGATACCTTAAATTTGTACATTAAATCAAGGAAATGGTTGTCGTGGTTTAACTCCAGCCAGTAACCAAGAACCGTACAGCCACTCACTCAGTCCCACCCTGCTATGAAATGGGAGAGAGAATTAAAAAAACCCTCCTGGGTTGAGATAAAGACAGTTTAATAAGATAGCAAAGGAAGATAATAACAACAACAATAGAATATACAAAACAAATGATGCACAATGCAGTTGATCACCACCCATTCATTGATAACCAGCCTGTCCCCAAGCAGTGACTTCCCCCCGCCCCGGCCAGTTCCCTAAGTTTGTATACTGAACATGATGTCATATGGTATGAACTACTCCTTTGACCACTTTGGGTCAGCTGACCTGTCTGTGCCCTCTCACAGCTTCTTATGCACTCCTAGCCTCCTTGCTGTAAAGTCCTTGACTTTGTATAAACATTGCTTAGGAACATTGAAAATATCAGATTTTTATCCAAATTCTTCTTGTAATAAATCCAAAAAGCAGCTACTAGGGAGAAAATTAACTCTATTCCAGCTGAAACCAGGACAATAGTGTATAATTTTTCCATGCAGATCTCCTATTCATATAAATCAAAATTAAAGTAAGCCATAATTGAATCTGTCCAAACTTGTAGCTGTCAATGCCTGTACAAGTTTCACAGAATCTATTCAAATGTGCCTCTTTTTTCTATAGTTCAACATGGAAAATCATACAATAAGAACAACAACAACATAGATGGAGCTATGGGTTTAAAACTAGTCAGTGAAACTTTCCAGATAAAGGAGTTCATGCCTTTCATAGATGGATGCAACTGGGCATCTGGCAAATAAAATAAATGTTCTGTGAAGTTCATTTTTATCAGTGTGTAGGGAAAATATATTTATAACCTTTTAACATTGTGCTATAAGGAGAAATTAAGGATATAACAATTTACTCTGGGGTAGTGGACCAAGAGTGTCTTCACCAACAAGTCATCCAGGATTATAACTAGAGCTTTAAACTAGACTTATCTGGGGAAAAGGATGCAGTTTTGAGTAACAGGAAAGAGCCAGGGAATGCTGATGCATTAGGAATAAACATAGAACCACCTGTAAAATACCTCAAAGGAATTAGGGAGTGTTCCTCTAAAATGGTCAATAGACCAGTTGAAATAACTCTATACCAATGCACACAGCATGGGGAAAAAAAAAAAAAAAAAAAAAAGAGCTGAGAGCTGAAAGCCACTGTATGGCTAGAAAGCTAGAATTTAATGACTATCACTGAAACCTGCTGGGATGAATCACATGACTGGATGTCATCTACCTGGTCTTCTGTAAGGCCTTTGATATGGTCCTCCACAAGACTTTTGCCTTTAAATGGGAAATGGGAGAGATATAGGTTTGATTAATGGACTACTCAAGTGACAAGGAATTGGATGGATAGTCACATCCAGAGAGTTAGAGTCAGTGGCTCAATACCTATACAGAAACCAGAAACAAGTGATGTCCCTCAATGGTCTGTACGAAGAAAGACCTTACTAATGAATAACTTCACAAGTAGACACAGACAGTGGGATTGAGTGCATTCTCAGCAAGTATGCAGATGACACCAAACTGAGTGATACAGTTTATATGCCAGAGCAAAAGGATACCATCCAGAGGCTTGACAGGCTTGAGAAGCGAATTTCATGAGGTCCAGCAAAGCCAAGAACAAGGTCCTAAGCCATGGTTGGAGCAATCCCCAATATTAGCACAGACTGGAGGATGAACAGAGTAGAGGAGCCCTGCAGAGGACAACCCCAAAGGCAAATCGTATCTTGTGCTGCATCAGAAGTTATGTGGCCAGCAGGCTGTGAGAGGTGATCCTTCCTCTCTACTCCACATTGGTAGGATACCACATGGAATATTGCATCCAGATCTGGGGTCTGCAGCCTGGGAAAGACATGGACCTGTTAAAGCAGGTCCAGAAAAGGACCATGAAATGATCAGAGGGCTGGAACACCTCTACTGCAAAGGCAGGCTGAGAGAGTTGGAGCTGTCTAGCCTAAGAAAGAGAAGGCTCACGGAGGACCTTATTGTGGCCTTTTAACATACTAAAGAGGGCTTCTAAGAAAAACAGACAACAGCTTTGCAGAAAGATTTGTAGTGACAGGACAAGGGAGAAGTATTTTAAACTGAAAGAGGGTAGGTATTGATTTGACATAAGAAGAAATATTTTATCATAGGAGTGGTGAGACACTGGAACAGGTTGCCAAGAGAAGATATGGATCCCCCATCACTGGAAGTGAAAAAGTCAAGTTGGATGGGGCTTTGAACAATCTGATGTAGTGGAAGATATCCTCGTCTATGGCAGGGAGGTTGGAACTAGAGGATCTTTAAGGTCCTTTCCAACTGAAACTGTTCTATGAATCTAGATTCTATGATTCCATGATTCTATACTTTTGAGGGTGCAACATGCACAACTGCTTTCAATGTGGAAGAATATAATAAGGAAGTTAGCTCTGTGTACATGTATAAGTTGACATATACTGATGTTTTAGCTTTAAAAAGCTAGAAAATTTCCATCTTAATTATTTTGAATAATTATATTCACTGCTTCAGGACATTTATATGACCTTGTTTAGGGTACTAAAAGAGAAATAGCAATATGTAATTTCTCTAAATAAATAATTTACATTATTTTTTCATAATGATCAAAAATGCATAAAAGTTGCCAAAGTAGTACTTTGGTAGTCAGATGCTTTCAAAAACAGGTTATATAACTAAATTTTTAGCTGCCACTAAAAAATTATCTATAGAATTTCAAGATAATTAGTATATTTCAAGTTGTTAATAGTTTTTATAATTAAATTTAGTATATAAAAAGCTAAATCAATGCTTACATAAAAGATATTAGTAGAGATTTTTTTTCAAGAACAGTTCCAGAATATATAAGAACAATACTGTATTTGGCTTCAGAATTTATATCTTTCAAGTAATTTTTAATATATGCCCACTAACAACAATTATGCTACAGGACTCTCCAAGAGGATTTGTAAGAGATACATTAATGTTTCCCACTCAAAGAAACTAATATGTCAGCATTTGCTTATTTCAAATGGCTTCTGAAATTTAGCTGCCATCACCCTCTCTGCATATACAGATACTCCTGTTCCTTCTGATTTCACTCCAAACACAAAATATTATTTTCTTTTCCAACAAGCATTGTACATATAGATTTTTATATTTGTATCAAGTCTCATACCAAGTTGTAATTTAGATTTTTAGAATATAAATTTGTGGCTTCTTCAAGATTTAGTTTAAAATGTATTATGATTAACTTCCTTTTGCATATTAAACATTGAAATGATCAGTTACAAAGAAGTCATGGTTATTCTGTCTCATTCATCCAGGACTTCAAGAGTTAGATGATCATTTTTGTACTGTGACTGCCTGAGAATACCTAGCAAAAGGTTATTTTGTGGCATAGCAAGTAGCATATACTCATTTTATGATTTTGTAAATTGCCTATGGAAAAGAGTAATCACAGGAGCACACCTGACATTTGAATGCACTTAGTATGTGAACTGATCATGGTATTTATGTGCAAAGATATATTAGGAGTTGCCTATTAAAAATACAAGCATAAAAAAGGAGAAAGAAGCGCGGCACTTTATTCAAGGACACTGTCCTGCTTTGCCAAATGACCTAATAGTAAAAATAAGTAAACAGCAATAATAATAAGATTAAGACAAGATTACAAAAAAAATGTATAAATTACTGTGCTGTAAAGGTACTTAACAGCTCTAATATTTACTCATATTCTATATGTGAAATAATAGACTGCAAAATGAAATTCATACCTTAGTTAATTTGACTGAAATCAATGCAGCGGTTATAAGGAGTGGTAATAAGGGGTATCAAGTTTCAATCTTTAAGCGGCAACTATATAAGAAGTTGTAGATCATATGAACTTATGATTAGGTAAGCCCTAGATACTGAAAATACAACTTTCTTCACTTAAATTCACTTATCATTCTAATTGATATTGTACCACTGTATTGACAAAGCTATAGCAATATGAAAAGAATAACTTCTGTTGAAAGAAATAATTCCAGGTAAAATGTCGTGATCTTACATTTTTAATGTTCCAATTCTTAAACTCATCCCCTGCTATGTATATAGTACATTCTAATTTTCCGATGGTTTTTATAATATTAAGAAGTATAAGTCATATATTGGAGTGATCAAATCAGCTTTTAGTGAAATAACACAGTGTTTTTCCATCCTTCTTACACTCCATACAGCCACACACTGTGATTTACAATGAACAAAAACTGCTTAAGATAAACCATATTTCCTGCCCTAAGCCTGTAGCAATATCTGGGCTTCAATAGGTCCATTATTTTGAACTAGTATGCTGTGGCTTGTTCCATTATTTTTTTTTTTTTTTTTAGATATGCAGAACCATCATTGCAGAAGGGAGAAAAAAATAGGTCCTACTGATTATTCAGTTTTATGAGGACACGAAAATAAGCATAGGTGAAGAGCTGAACAATACTAACTGAATTATGTTTCCAAGTGCAGAAATCAGTGTGAAAGAAGACTAGAAGCTAAGAGCTGGCAAATAAAATACAAACTGCACTAAGATAACAAGAAAAATTGAAGAAAGTTGGCCACAACGAAAAGAAAAACATGAAAGAAGATATTCAAGAACAATACAAAATAATGGAGGATGAAGTTGAGCAATACCTAGCTTCTGAAGCTGATTCTTCTGATGATGGAAGTAGAAGTTTTGCTACAAGCCCTGACAGGAGAGGAAAAGAGCTTTCTTTGTACTAACTGTAACCTTGACAATTTTATGCATGGTTCATAATGTCTGCTTCAATGAACAGCAGCTGGCTAATAACTTGCCAAAATACCAGCTGAATTACAAAGCTGTGAATGACTGAACTCTACCAATTACATGGTCAAAAGATTCTGTGAACATCAAAGCTCCATGTATACAAGTATAATGAGCATTTGTAGCATCGGTGTCCTACAGAAATGAAATGCTAGTATTACACTCTGAAGTCTATGCCATTATTCTCTGGTAAAAATGGTAAAATGCATACTTGTGGGCTCTGCATCTGTGATCAGTTTTTGGTGGCAAACTATTGGAATATATTTATCTCCTGTATTTGATAGACTGGTAATACAGCTTGCAATTTCTTGTAAAATTGCCTAGTGCTTTGGTGGATGTCCATCAATAATTCACAAAATTACAGAGATTCACATATAATCATGACCTTTGTTGGAATCTTTTAGTACTTAAGCTTTTGAGGTATGTAGTAGAAAGCCTTTGTGAAATATTATGCAAAAACTTTTCCAGTTGGTTTTGCTTCCAATATAGAGGTCTTCAGAATTCTTCAGAAACTTGAGTACTCAGATCGGCATAAGAATCTACATGAGATACAGAAATCTCACATAGAGATTTCCAATGTAGATACCACAGTGTCTAAAAAAAATAACTACCTGGCCCCAGGAGTGTGATTTGGAACACATAATTTAGATACTGACACTTCTTATGTGAGATATGGGAAGGATGAAGTGATTCAGAAAGATTACATGATGAACATACATCTGAAGTAATCTATTCCCAGAATGTTTTAGTGCTTTCAAGCCAAAATACCTATAGAAGGAGCTGCTGGAGCAACATTTTGCAATTAGCCTGCAGTCTTATCTCACCCAGGGAGTAGCAAGCCAATTGTCACGGAAGCACCCCGAGGTTAGTTTAAAGGACAACAGGGTCCAAAACAACTTTTATTAAACCGGAGAGAAACAAGGTTTTAGCACTCCAAAAGTGACTTAAAGACAGGTTCGGATATCAGTTGAGGAAAATTATTAAGGGGCAGCAACTAATACAACAGGCGTTTCACAGAGTGCATGCACGTAGCTTCACCCAAAACAATGCCGGAACCGTTCCTGAATCCCGGAGAAGTACACACTTGCCTAAACATGGTGTGGGATTATTTTTAAGGAGATACACATACTCATAGTGAGTACGGGAAGTGTACACTCGCGATTGTGCGAGGGTAAATTTATAATACACTCGTAATCCTGCGAGGGTTGATTTACTTACACATGCAAATATTACATGTGCTTATGTGGAAGCATGGGAGGAAAATACACTCGCGATTGTGCGAGGAAATAATTTATACACGTGCTCGTATTGAGCACGGAAAGTTACACGTGCATATGTGCACGGAAAGTATAAATATACTCGCAATCCTGCGAGAAGTTCTACTCACACCCGTGGCGGCAAGGCAAGCAGAGTCTCCATCCCGGGGAGGGAGGTTTTCGGCATCAGCATCTTGCTCGTGCTTCGAGAGACCCGCGACAATGGGTGGAGTCTCGACGAGAATCCTGTTTTTATATTGGCTGATCAGATCTGACTGTAGGCATTCTAGAAGCTTCTCTGCACCCCCACACTGGCTGTGGGTGTCCCTGAACCCTCCAAACATCCCCCACACTGGCCTTAGGTGCCCAGTGGCTCAGTGGTGCCCCGGCACTCCCTTCTTCTAATGGCCCTCGCTAGGGTGCTCTGGGGCCAAACAAAAGAAGCTGTTAGCCTCAAGTAGCAGAGGGAGAGGGAGATGTGCCTACTCCTTCCATACTGAAGGAGGGAGGGGGAGAGAGGGGGGTTTGCATTCTGCCACACCAATACTGAACTCCAATCTTAGCCTTAGAAAACTGAGACATATTCCTTGCTTCTCATATGAGTACTTTACTCACTTGACTACAAATATTTGGACAAGGCACCAGTTTTGAGCAGAGAAGGAGAATCACTATTCAGCCAAGCATGTAATTATTAATGATCCCAAAAAAGAACATTAAATATAGACTGATTTTGGTTAAGCAGTCAGTGAACTAGACTCTGGGATAGGCATGTGAAGACTTCCATGCAAAAGACTGGATCAGATATAATGCACCTTGATAAAAGGAGGGAATTGAAGTCAAACTCTTTTTCATTTACATTTTATCCAAGTCACTGTTGCGCAATAGATGAGTACAGGCACCTCACATCTTCCATTTATGTTTTTGAACTAAACTGAAAAAACCTTCTGTGCTAATCTATGATTTTAAAATGTTCACAGTCTAAATCAACTCAGCCTCATGGAAAAGTGTTAATTTGTCTCTGAATCACAATCATGCGTGTACAGGTACTATGGAAATGATAACCTGCTCATGTTCAATCACAAACAGGTATTGCTGTGCAGCACCTCATCTATTAAGCTTAGGGTTGCTTCTGTGCCCCAGGCATTACAGTGAGCCACTTCTGCAACGAGCAGCCAACCAGGGAACTTCTAGCCTATATTGTCACAAGATGAAGCCTACACAAAAGCCCTACTCAGGATAAACCTAGACTATATCTGCCCAACTATGTGATGCTGGAATAACAAAGCAGAACAGCTAATAGTTATATGGAAAATTTGCCCAAAATATCTGAACTACATCTGTCCCATTATAATTGTTGGCACTCAGGAAGGAAACAGTGAAGTCCAGAGGCACTCTTAACTTCACATCCTTGCAACATTTTTGGGGCAGTAGGCCAAAAGGGCATAACAATCCAGGTAAAAAACCCTAATTGTCTTTAGGCACAGAAAAGGTCAAAGAGATGGGTGGCTTTGGGGTTGCTTTGGATTAGTGAGGCCATTGACTTTTTATGAAGACAAGTAAAGTTTAAAAAGTTAAAAAGCAATAGATGGATAAACCAGTGGGAAAACATCCACAGGTGTCCAACAGCTTGCAGAAGCATGTTTGTGTCGTAGAACATAAATCTTTGGCTAGAAATTACTATCCATCCATATACCTACAAATATTAGATTATATGTCATAGAGTGATATGGTTTGGTCTCTCAGCTACTCCGCCCTGAATTAACCAAGACAATCAGGTCACAGTCACATAAGAAGTCTTACCATGTTCTGAGAGCACCTATTAGTAGAGTGTCATTTGTTCCTGGCCAAATGTAATACTATTATTTTCTAAAGTACTTACTCAAAATGAGAATGAACACATCCATACTTGCTTGTCAAGTAAGGAGGCCAGGATTGGTAGTGTTCTTTGAATAAAGAAGAGTTTGTGTACAACATGTGTGTCTACACACACATTCAGAAGAGTGGGATTTTTTCTAATCATTTTATGCACACATTTTATGCCTCACAAATTTAGCACTATTTTTACCTTTTTTCTTTTCTTTTTTTTTTTTTCTTTCTTTTTCTTTTTTTTTTTTCCCCTCCAAAAGATTGTTGCACAAGTAGCAAGAGTTTCTGGTACTATTAAAATGTTATTAAACTTAAGATTCAGTCATTTGAAAAATATTGTATTTAACTAAATACAGAATGTCTTAAGGCTGATAGATTTCATTTAGGGCCAGTCACTACCAGTAGCAGAACACATTCCTGGAAGGTGAGAATGATCTTCCTTGATTGAAAAAACTTCCCATGGTTATTACTCTGCCAGTGGGATAAGGAGTGCTTGATGTGATGCAGCTGTTGAACATCATAGAATAGTAAATTACTCTAATAACTCTATTTTCTAGAGACTCCTAGGATTTTTTAGTATATTTTTTTTTCCTTTTTTCCTTTTTTTAAAAAAATTATTATTATATTAATTGTATGAACTGACAGCATTTAGAAATTCTCCTGTTAATAGCCTTCATAAATGGAAGCTTCTATCACAGAATAGCTGGTAGTAACACAAGCATATTCACTATAACTGGTGAGAAAAGCAGGAGAAAAGGTTGTTTAAATTCTGTTCTTGTTCACTTCTTGGCTGCTTTTTTGATGCTGTTAACAATTTGAAAACTGTGATACATCTGGACAGAAAATGTGCTAGTACTGCAAGTAATTTTTACACAGCCAGCCCCTATAAAGAGAGGGCTTTTAGTTACTGTTAGTGCACTAGGCCTGAATTATTATCATTGAGATAAAATTTCATTTAAATATTAACAAGCTTTTGAATCATTTGTTCTCTGAAACAAAGACCACGAAATCCACCCTTAAAGAAATAGCTGGAAGCATATAGGGATAATATATAAATTAAAAAATAAACATTTGAACAAAATCAAAGTGCCCAATAACATACTTATGATTCAGTCCTTTCTTTTTGCCCTTTCATTCTGCCTCTGCATCTAATCTTACCTATGCTTCTCCTATTCATCTACCACTTCACTTGATACAAATTTGAATACCATTGCTAATGAACCCTTTAAAAATCTCTTACAGTGCTAAATTTTTTGCATAAGCCCAGAAATACAATGTTTGAACCATGCTGTGATTGTCTACTGCCTTAACGAAACACAGGAACTGAGACGAATAGCCCCTACATGCTCTGGAGCACCAGATCGACCCTGAATCACAGTATCACAGTATCACAGTATGTTTGGGATTGGAAAGGACCTCAAAAGATCATCTAGTCCAATTCCCCTGCTGGAGCAGGAACGCCTAGGTGAGGTCGCACGGGAACATGTCCAGGCGGGTTTTGAATGTCTCCAGAGAAGGAGACTCCACAACCTCTCTGAGCATCCTGTTCCAGTGCTCTGTCACCCTTACTGAGAAGAAGTTTTTTCTCAAATTTAAGTGGAACCTCTTGTGTTCCAGCTTGATCCCATTACCCCTTGTCCTATCATTGTTTGCCACCGAGAAGAGCCTGGCTCCATTCTCGTGACAGTCACCCTTCATATATTTATAAACATTAATAAGGTCACCCCTCAGTCTCCTCTTCTCCAAACTAAAGAGACCCAGCTCCCTCAGCCTTTCCTCATAAGGGAGATGCTCCACTCCCTTAATCATCTTTGTTGCCCTACGCTGGACGCTCTCCAGCAGTTCCCTGTCCTTCTGGAACTGAGGTCCCAGAACTGGACACAATATTCCAGATGTGGTCTCACCAGGACGGAGTAGAGGGGAAGGAGGACCTCTCTCGATATACTAACCACTCCCCTTGTAATACACCCTAGGATGCCATTGGCCTTCCTGGCCACAAGGGCACAGTGCTGGCTCATGGAATCACTCCAATGAAGCTGTAATCACTTTTTTTAAGAACAGTGGTGATGACACTAACCCCAAGTATAGAAGCTATAGGGATTACAGAATGCTTTTGGAAATGTATAGACATGGGTTCTCTCCTTAGACTTCGGAGAGTTAAAAGCTGTTTAGAATATCAAAATTCCATATGGAATTTATTTGAATAGAGGTCAGTTTTTCATTGCTATCAGTACCTACAAAGCAAAATACTTTTGTAATAGTTTTCTGTCTAAATGCTTATATATTTCCTCATCATAGCGGTATTTATTTTCATTTTATCTTTCTCCTGCCTCTATTTTATCATATTCCTTGAGGTAAAAAGAAATTGTTTCCAAAATCCTGAAATGGCAGATGCCTCGCTTTAAAAACCATGCCCCCAATTTTAGATTAGTAAAAGTGTGAATTTCAAAGGAAATCAAAGTGCTTAAGCATACCAGGTTCAGTAACATTCAATGCTATTTTTACTTTGTCTCTCAGGTACTTTTAAGAATCCTTCTGCTGATCCTAATTTAAACACTTGTATTAAAGTCGTAGGTTTTAGAAGCAGTGAGTAACAAAAGTTTCCACTGACTTCAGTGAGAACTCATTGGCTCATAAACTAAGGCTACTTTTATCAAAGTATTGGAATTTCAGTACTGAAATCTACAGTGTTTAATAGAAATATTTCAAGTCAAACTGTGAATTCAGGAAAGCAACAACAACAACCACCACAAAAAAAAAAAAAAAAAAAAACGGAAAAAAAAAAAAAAAAACAAGAGGAAAAATGAATCTTGAAACCTTGAAAGCTTTCCCCAGTGTGGTATGTAATGAGCTCCTTGTGGAAATGCAAAGTGGCAGACAAGGGTTTGGTACATGCCTCTTATGGTGGGAAACATGAAAGAAAAACTACCTTGGATCTACCCTGCAAGGGCTATTTCAGCCTTATGCCTAAAACTTGATTCTGTTGATAGGAAGAGAATAACAGGGAAGGAGTAGAAGTAAAAATGCCCCATGAAGCCATTTTATCCTCATCTCTTCAGGAACTGAGACTTATGTGAGCAAGTTATCGCTGCGTATTTTTGCTTATTCAAATATTTTTCAAGTAATTTACCAAGTTCAACTCCATTTTTATGGCAAATTCTCAGACTTCTAAGATTCATGACAATATGCAGATTGATGAAGGACAGTGACAGTATCTCTGTTGGCATTCAGGTAAAGTATGCCTCATGCAAGGAAGGAGGAAGAGACCTCATAAATATCCTTGCACTGGAATAATTTAGAGTCAAAAGCATATCTTATTATATACACTAGGCAGTGACGGTGATTGGAAAGTGGAATCTTCTGCGAATTTTAAATTTACATTTTATGCCCACATATAATTCATTGGAAAAATCCATCACTTGAATCCATCAGAGAAAAGGTTTCAGTTCATAAAGGTGGCCATAGATATATCAGCCTTTCTGAAAAACATTAGATTGCTTAGGAAACATGATCTTAAAGCTAACACATGGAGACACTAACAGTAGCACAGTGAAAACATACTGGTACCGACTCTGATAGAGAAGGTCCTGCACAGACATATCAAAATGCACAGCAGTTGCAAAGAATTGCCAAGGAGATCAGAGAAAAATATTGGTGTCTTTACTGCCTGTCAGTTACTAATTGTAAGACAACACCCACAGAAACACAAAGTGCTCCCATTAATATGAGCATCACAAGTGGCCTGATCATCTTCCTCCTCTCTGGTGGATGAGGACTGGGGTTTATTAGGGTTCACACACACAAACACACACAAATCCCCTCGGTAACTGTTTTCAGACAATTGAACTATCCAGACTTCACACACCCTCAGACCCCTTGTGGTTTAAACCCAGCTGGCAAATAAGCACCACACAGCCCCTCACTCTTCACCCCCAAGTGAGATGAGGGAGAGAATTGGAAAGGGAAATGTGAGAAAACTTGTGAGTTCAGCTAAAACCAGTTTAATAGGCTTAACAGGTAAAAATAAAATAAAATAAAATAAAATAAAATAAAATAAAATAAAATAAATAAAATAATAAAATAAAATAAAATCTGCACACACAAACAAAGAAAAATAAGGAATTCATTCACTGCTTCCCATTGACAGGCAGGTGTTCAGCCTTCTTCAGGATGGAGATGGTAACAATTACTTAGGAAGACAAATGCCATCACTACAAACGTCCTTGCCTTCCTTCTTCTTCTCCCAGCTTTTATTGCTGAGCAGGATGCCAAATGATGTGGAATATCTCTTTTGTCATTTGAGGTCAGCTGTCTCAGCTATGTCCCCTCCCAGCTTCATGTGCACCCCCAGTCTATTTGCTGAAGGAGCAGAGTGATGAGCAGAAAAGGCCTTGACTCTGTGTAAGCACTGCTCAGCAGTAAATAAAACATCCCTGCGTATCAACAGGTTTTCAGCACAGATCCAAAATATAGCTCCATACTAGCTACTATGGTGAAAATTAACTACCCCAGCCCAAACTAGCACGTTCCATGATCTCATACACTCTCAGTCCAGTTGCTGAAACTCAGACATCTTATCCTACTCAAATGCCAGTCTTGCTTCACATTGGTTTGTGCTCTCACATAGGCTCACAGGAGAGGGTGCACTCACACCGGCAACACTTAGATACAGGATTTATTAAGGGTATAGGACGGACAGGCTCTGGTGATCAAGCACAAGGCTCAGTCAGACAGAGGTGTACTGACCAGCCACCCGTTTATGTGCAGTGAAGCCTCTTTTACCCTCTCCTTCCCCCAGTTCTCTAGCATTTCTTTGTCCTCAAGCCACCTCGATTTCACCATCTTACTGCTGTTGGTGTTTTCCCTTAAACATGTCTTGCACATTCCCTCAGTCCTTCGATTCTTGCCAAGTCTGAGTTTAACCTGCTTTGCTCGATTTAGTCAGGCAGCCTAATGAACTGGACCCACCACAGGTATACATGGTAGGCTTCTACTCTCAAGGCCAAAATCAACTTAACAACCTGCCCTGAATGTTGCCTGCCAAGGAGAAAACTAGTACAAAAATAGAACTTCTGCTGTGGAGTCCACATCAGCCACGAGTGGATGTCTACAAAAAGCTGAGGAGCTGACATAAGGATGTATTTCCTTATTTCCCTTCAAGAAGAAAGCATTAAAAGGCAGCTAAAATGCACTTAACTTTTGCCTAATTTCACTTTCTATTTAAGCAATTGCTGCATTTCTTTCAAAGACAATAGCTTTCCTACGCATTTACAATTTGAACAATGGCAAGTAGGAGGTAAGATGGTTCAATTAGAAGTATTTTGAGTTAAAGTGTGGTCCAGACAATGACAAAGTTTGTGCAAACAATCTAGACCGTTCATTTACTAATAACATATTTTCCTAGGCACAATTTGTATAAAAGACATTGAATCAGCATTTCAGTTAGAAATTTATATTTTAAAGCACATTTTAGGACTGCATATCACATCATAAAATACAGCATTATAAAAAAGTGTAATACTTTTATGACCCTGTCCTACTGTAAAATAACAAGATTTTTTAACACATCTATCTATTACTTCATATTATGTTAAATAGTGCACAACAATATCTACAGAAATTGGGGGCTGAAATAGGCTCTTGAAGAGGTGTAGTATGCATAATTTATCATCTGGCTTGGTAATGAAAATATAATCAGTGTATTCCAAAACCTTAGCGGAAAGTGCGAGACAATTTCTACCTTCTTAGAACTGCATTCACTAAACAATATATGGATGCCTAAGAACTGGGACAGTGCACTCTCACGCTGGAGGAGGGTTGTTTTCTAAGGTTATGGAAACCTATGGAACACTCCATGCAAAGATATGTTCTCCCATGGTTGTATCCACAGTGCCATGCAGGGCAGGATAGACTGAAAAAACAGTAAATGCACAGCTGCTCAAAGCTGTGGGCTCTTATGATGAAAGGATGAAGTCTCCAGAAATGCCAGTCTACAGTGAGCTGAGGCTTCCACTGCTGCTTTAACTCTAAGTACTCAAGTATAGCCAAGGGTTTTCTACTTTTTCAGTGCACTGTCTTAATAACATCAAAATTGCCACTGTGTACATATCCTTTCCCTAGAATGTTGTGGTGCAGTTTATGTTATAACTTCATAACCATCCCTAACATTCAGCAAGAGGAGTAATTCTACTAGAAAGTCATGCTTAATTTTGTCATTATATAAACCCAACTTGATACATATTTAAACATATTTTAATTAATAAAACATACCCTCTGTATAATTGAGGAATGCTGTGTAGCAAAGCTTTCTGGAAAGCAGTAGTTAGAAAATTTAGCAATATCTCTCCTCACCGTCTTTTAAGAATTTATGTATTCGAATGATAACACTCTGTAAATAATAAGTTATGCCAGGATGAGACCGTGGTGAAAGTAGCAGGCATTTCCAGTTCTTCTGACAAACTACACAAACACTTGATATATTTTATTCTTTATATCAATCACTTTATCTGAAAGACCGCTTAACAAAATGATTATCAATATGTTGCAGATTTTGGAAGTGAAGCTTTAAGAGGAACATAGCTTCCCAGAGATCACGCAGAAAACCAGACCAAAATGAGAAGCCAGCTCTCCCGTGCTCCAGCATCATAGTCTACTCAATCATTAGTTTGCTACCACCATGTACATCACACAAAAAGAACTCAGAAATTTCCTTGTAGTATTCAGATGTACATTTTTCTAACAAAACAAAATAAAACAAAACAAAAAAAAAAAAAAGAAAAACAAACCCACAAACATCCTAGTAGTTAATTTTATTAAAACAGGATAATTTGAAATGAAAAAATGCATAACTTCTCCCGAAGAATTCTTATTTTAGGTACTTGCAACATCTTTAGTCATAGAGCACCTCAGTATATGCCTATTTGCAACATGCTCAGGAAATACAGATACAGTCTAGACTTAAAGAACAATGATAAACAGAAATTGAGTGCTTCACCCAAGTAACACACAAAACAGATTAATTTTATTGTTGTAGCATCCTGAAGTTATGGTATTTAGGGTTGTAAACTAATTGCAGTTAAACATTTCTATAATGTCATCTAATCCTCTTCAGAACAGTTTCAGGTGTTCAAACATTATCTGTTAAGGCAGTATAGCCATTGTCAGCCAGTGATTCATTGCCCTTTTCATTGATGCTAAGAGCCAGTAACAAGCTATATGTACTTGGCATGCATGTTAAAGTCACTTGGTCTGTTCAGTTTGGAGAAGAGAAGACTGAGAGGAGACTTCATCACAGTCTACAGCTTCCTCACGTGAGAAGGAGGAAGTCTAGGTGCCAGACTCTCTGGTGACCAATGACAGAACCTGAGGGAATGGCAGGAAGACATGCCAGAGGAGGTTTAGGCTGGATATTAGGAAAAGGTTCTTCACCCCCATTGTGGTGGATCACTGGAACAGGCTCTCCAGGGAGGTTGTCACAGCCTCAAGCCTAACAGTATTGACAAAGCAATTGGACAATGCACTCAGATACATGGTGTGAATTATGGAGTTGTCCTATGCAGGGACAGGAGTTGGACTCGATGATCCTTGTGGGTCCCTTCCAACTCAGGACATTCTATGATTCTATTTTCCAAAGTTATATGCTCATACAGTATGAAAAATAAATATATTTTGCTTTAGTAGAATAAAAAAAAAAAAATGTATTGATTATTTTAAAAATCTGATACAGTGAAAGGTATATTTATCATCAAAAGTACCAAAAAGCCATCTGTGGGAGGGAAGAGTTGCTATAATAGTCCATTAAATGTAGGAGAGAATTCCTAATGAGAGAGTTTTATTTATGTATCTCTGAATTCAGCTAAGAGCATGGGTATCTCCACATGCTGAAAAGATGCAGTAAGTAACCATAAATATGTCAACAGTTTGATCCTCTAGCAAGATCTTAGACATCACATGGAATAAACCATGTAAATACTGCACGTGCTGGTCTAAAATGACCAATCTGTAGCTTTTTTCCCTAGGAAAAAACATATTGTATTTGTACTCTTCTGATACTGCAGGATTTTTTGTTTGGTTTTGGTTGGTTGTTTTTGGTTTTTTGTTTGTTTTTTTCCCATTGGTGGTAGACTCTAATTTTATTGAAATGGATTACTATAAATTGCCTTACAAAACTGACTCTTTCATAAAAATAACTTTTTCACAATTACATTTTATCTTACCACTTTTACTGTGTTATTTACTTACGTAAGCTCTCAGTTAGTAAAAAAAATATAGAAATGTTTGGATGAATAAGTTTGACATCGTCAGCTGAACTTCCAGCAGGCTTAGTGGGTCAGAAAAGATAGCTTTTCCTACTTTAGAAACTATTGCAACACCTCCTGCAAAATTTTAAAAATAAATTTGTATAATTGTGGATCTGATTTAGCTTAACATGTAAGGCAGATTAGTTAATTAATTAATAAGTTAGGCATACCTGTAGTAGCAAAGCTTCATCAACCCTCAGGTCTGTTTCCTCGGTAACTTCTAACCATGCTGCTAGCAACGCCTTAATATGAGGTTAGGGAATTTGAGCTATAGAAGGATAAAAACAAAATCTGTGTCTGTGGAGCGATTGACCCTTATTACATCTGGAATCTTATTACTTCCATGAGTATTTCTTGGAACTTACTAAGAGTCTGAAATACAAATTGTCAGCTGGCATTCAATTCATTAAAACAACACAGATGAAATAATAACAATATCTTAGAAAGTTTCATTGAGATATTAGAATGAAGTATAATATTTATAAATAAATCACTGTAAGTAAATCAATAGTTATACCACCCTATGAAGAAATTCTAATCTACTCAGTCTTATACTAAATAATGAATTATTTAGCCTTACTTTGACTTGAAAGAATCCATCCACTTTGATGTTGTTTTCACACCCATCTTGTTCTATCATACCATCTTTCCAATATTTCTAAAATAAGAACTATTTTTACCAGGCATAGTTTTTAACAGAAATATGATCTATTTTTGCATTTGAAGCCAGCACAATAAATAGAAAAGTAATCAACAGTGCTCAGTTCTGCATTCTTTCTAGTAATCATGTGTCCCTAAAGTCACTGAAATACTTATCAACTGTGCTACTAAATTGGGTCATGTAATGTTAAAAACATCAAAGCTGGTCTTATATCCCCCAAAAATAATTCCCAAGAAATTCATATTATGTTTCTGTATAATTATAGCTTAAAAATACACACAAAATTCTGTCATCTTTTCCTCTGGGATGCCCTCAGGGCTTTGCAATGATCTCTGGATCTTGAAGTTGCTGTAATTTATATGAAGAAAAGTAATAACAGATTTCCTATAAAATGAATATAAAATCCGTTTCCTCTTTTTCACTTATGAATTTAGACCTTATGAATTTAGAATTTAAAAGGACTATTGTTAACATATTAAAATAATCTGACTCACAGAAATGATGAAGATATATATTTTAGCATTTCTTCTGCAGATATAATTTAATTTCCCCTGACTAGCAGGATTTTTCATAACTTCTTTTTTATTTTATCAGTTTGTTTGAATGTTATATGGTAGATGTCAAAATACTAAATAGCCACTTCATCTGCACTTGTACTACTGTCTGACAAAATGTAACTTTTACTTATATATTTTTTTTCCAAAGAAAACATCCCTCCCACTCTACGCTTTATTACATATATTTTTTTTTTCCTTTTTCTTTGAAAGACATCAGGGAATTTTAAAACATCATATTTTTTTCTATGAAAATATAGTAATACAAAAATAAGAGACATGCCTGGGTTATAGTGTTAGTTCTATAAATAGATTTAGGCCAATTTTCACAAGTATTCAGGAAGCTAATTCACAAATGGCCTCATGTAATTCTCATTGAAATCAATAGTAGCCTTTGGTAGGCTTTAAGACTAGTCTATTTAATCTTCCTGCATCTCAATTATACCCCTGTAAATGGAGGATATCTCCTTTACTCACAGAAGTGATGTGAGAATGAATGTTTAATAATTTATGAAGAGTCAGACAGTGCTCAGAGGTGGGTGGTAAAAGCAACCAGACAGCTCCATTTTATTTCTATTACTGAAAATACTGCACAAAGTCCAGCTCATCTAAGTTTTGTGCTCTGTCTGGGGAAAAAGGGGTGTCTTTTGAATAACCCTGAAAGAGTCCTATCACTTTTCTTTGACAGGGCAGAAAACTCATATGAATTGCAGGGACTGCTTCAAACCAGTGACTAAAGGGAAATTAAATATGTTAGGTGACATAGATCTCACATTTATGTTGACCCAGCCTTTCTATTATAATTTCTAATTATCTGTACATTTTGAGACTTGAGCCAGACTCCCTGACATGCCCTCAGTTCCGCCACTGTTGTAGCACTATTTCCACATGTAGTCATTGATGTGAAGTAGAAAAGGCTTTGTCTACACTGTTAAGTGCTACCAGAGACTATTCTCTGGCCCCGGTGGCAAACTATGCAGCAGAAATTTCAGCCAGATATCTAATCTCTCTCTCTCTCTGCAAACAAAGAATGGTTTCGTTCATTCTACTTACTCGGGGTCGTCCCTGGCTTTTGATATACTTTAGCTGTGGCTGCATATTTATCTGGATGAGTAGTAGCAGGCACAGGCCAAAGCCACGCCAAGTGCTATACCAAGAGTTCAGTGGTGCTCTGGACCAAATAGCAGAGCTCAAGAACGTGCCTTGTGCCTGTGCAGTTTACTGGCATAGCTGCACCCAGACTGCCCACAAAGCAACAAGACTGAGCAATTTCTGGCCTCAAACTGAGTATTGTTAGAGCTGCTAAACCATGGGACAAAACTGAAGTAGAGATTACAATTCTTCTCACAAAATTGTATTTTCTAGCATATTAATATGTTTACGTTACTGTACAGATTTAGTACATCTCAGTGATGACCTAGACCTCTTATTAAAACTGCTGAAATCACTCTTGCTCTTATACAGGGCTCTGAACTTGGCTTTTTATTGAATAACAGAAAACAAAGCACACTTTCTCATCCAGCGGCGCGAAAGGAGATTTTGATAAAGGTAGTACAATTAAAAATTAAGTGTTTAGCTAAGCAATCTACTAAAGCAGTTCAAAGAAAACTGCAGTTAAAAAACCAGAATTTTGATTACATTCAAATTAGAGCTAACAGAGTAATTCAATGTAGAATTCATTATAAAATAATAACGTAAATTGATAATATATTTAAACTTTTATATGACATGTAATTCTATACTAAATTAAAGACTGCTTTCATGAAAACCAGGTGTTCCACAGTGCTTATGGTCTGGTTACCTTTTAAAACAGCTGTATATCTGCACCTCTTTATCTTCATATATTTGTGTCTGATTTATTTCATTACTAACTTTACTGTTTACAAAGCTGCTTCTCTTTCAGGTAAATTTGTGGACCTAGTAGCCAGAATGAGAGATCTACAAATACCTCTATGCATCACCAAAAATGCTAGAACTTGATAAAGAGCATTCTGTAGCACTTTTGTTCAAATGAAACAGGCATAAGTTGATCAATAGTGTACTTAACAGTGACTAATTAAGCTGGCTGAATATAGCTATTAAGATTACAGAAAGTATTTAATCATAATATGATTAAATGACTGAGATTGTCCTAATGACTAGGTGTTAGTTGCAGAAAAGGACTACACTTAGATGGAGAAAGAAAAAGGAAATAAAATAAAATAAAATAAAATAAAATAAAATAATATAAAATAAAATAAGGAGAAGGGGAAAGGAAAGTGGAAGGGTAAGACAAAGGGGAAAGGAAAGCATGGTTTTTTATCTAAACTAAACAAATAAGATGTATATTATATCATTCTCAGTTTGATCCAATCTTAATTTCCAAACTCATGAATTTACATATACACTTCTGTAGTCTTGTAAATTGCTTATGTTTTTGAAATAATCTGCTTTTATTCTGTCTCCTATTACTGTACTTTTAATAGTATTTCTCCATGACTGACTGACAATTACTTGCACCATGAGATGACAAGGAACTCTCATGGCCTCTGAGCATACTGTCATTGTACTGCTTGCTGCTTGTTGCACAGATTCCATAATATATATGTATCTCCCTGGCATCATTACTAGCTTTCTTCAGTGATACAGAAATTCTAGGGCATGTGGTAAGGTTAAATTACCCTCAGTTAATAACCACTTTTAGGTTGTTTCTTTTTGTACATACGCACAGTAACTGGTCCCTTAATGCATCATTTAAGCTCTCTGAACTGGCAATGCTCTGTTAATTTTCTTAATTCAGCCACTTCAAAAAAAATTATGAAAGTGGAAATGGTCTGAAGTCATCAGTAGTTTAGGGGCTAGGTAATTTTATGCAGTTTCCACAATTCATGTAAATGTTTTCTCAATTGGTTTAACAGAAACTCTTAGCTTATACAACAGCTTAAAAAGGTTAACCACCATTACCCCTGCTAAAAACACAAAGATTTTTTGTAATTTAGGATGTTAGTTAGTTCATATTGCCTGAAGCCCGAGATACAGGTGGGTCAGTCCTCTGTTGAGCTATCAAACAATATCATTTCCCCCAAGCCAGACATTCACCTTTTTTCTTTTTTAAACAAGCAATTTACTCACAGTCCCAGTAGCTACATAATCTTTTTTTTGTTTTTCATATGTTTTTTGCTAGGCTTTAATCACTCTCTATTTTACAATGTTTTACAGGAGTCCATTTTTATCACCAATGTTAAGTTCTTTGCCATTGGCTTAACAACGGTATTATGAAGAAATGCTGAAGTAACCATAGTAAAAAAAATCTGCAAATAAACACCAACTTCTTTTGCATCCAGCTTATAAAGAACTTATCCTTTGTGTATTTTTTAACAGTCCCTGAGCACATTTCAATTTTATAGATTCCAGACAGCTAAACGTGAGGCATTGTAGTATATCTGTGGTAATTTCCTCTGTTTATACATTATATGCTTTACAGTGCAACATTTTACCATGTGTAGCATAAAAAAAAGATTTATTCATTCCTCTTACAGGATAAAGATACAGGTATTATTTGGAATGCATTGTGCCTGTCCATACTTATATTAGCTCTGTACTCCCTAGTTAGTAATCTAGAAAAAACCAGCTGAATACTTAGAATATTAGAAAAAGAAAATTTTCCTGTTTTTATAGGTGTAGTTATTTGGGTAACTAGTTCTTATTTTTCTTTTAAATAAAAAAACCTTCAGAGTTTCTAATTTTTAGCTTGGTTTCTATGGAAACAAGTTGTGTGATCATTCAGTCTCTATTGTGATCACTTTGATTTTCTGTCTCTTTTTTAACTGCTTTAGATCATTAGTCAGATTCTTCGAAACTTAGCAGATAAATTATAAGAGATCTGCCCAATATATTATCTGATAAAAAGGATATGGACATTCTTCCCAGAGCTCTCCTAACAACAGTTTTTTTCATCTCCAGCAACTGAAAGGAAGGTTTCTTTAGGCTCACAAACTAGTCAAGTGGCAGAAGATGTTGACATTGACAGCAAATGTATGCTTTTTCCTAGCTTGCAAGTCCTAGCAAAGTAAAGACAGCAGGAAGTTATTAAGATTAATAATAAAAGGGTGATTGCAGATTACTGCAGGTATGGATTTGGGAAAACAAACAAACAACAGAGTTAGCTGAGGTTATTATGATTAAACTACTAGCCATAAAATAAATGCTTCACTTAGCTCTAATGTTCTGAAAACTACTTAGAATTTTCAATTTTTCCTTTTAGGTTATTGTAGAAATATGTGAGATGGAATAATGGACTTACATTAACTCTTATGAGGCAAATTGAACAAAGTAAAATAAACTTTTCATTTAAAAGCCCCATTTGTAAGCCTTTATTAAAAGTTCTTTACCTCACAGTGCCTGAGACAAGAATCGGGAACAGGTACCAACAAAGACTGAGAATACCTTAGCTTCCCTGTTAATTCAATGGTATTAAATCACTCACAGGAAAATTCCCTCATGATCATATGAATCATAGAATCATGAATCATAGAACTATTTTGGTTGGAAGAGGCCCTCCAGATCATCAAGTCCAACCATAACCTAAATCTAGCACTAAACCATGTCCCTAAGAACCTCATCTACACCTCCAAGGATGGTGAATCAACCACTTCCCTGGGCAGCCTATTCCATTGCTTCACAACCCTTTCTGTGAACAGAAATTTTAAGTAATAGAATAAAAATACCATGAGCAACTAAATATTCATATTCAGGCAAAGAACATCCCACAGTTCACCCCAAGACAAACATGTATTCACAACTTAATGAAAATTGTAAGTTGTGCAGTTCAAACAGTGTTCTATTTCATTTTTCTAGTTATGGCTAATCCTGCCTCCCTAAATTTCTATCATACTAAATATCATAATGCTTAAATATATTAATATGTTGTAATAAAATATGATACCAAAATCTGTTTTCAACTATAAACTCTTAGATAAATATTAATTAAAACAGTTTTCAAAACTCAGGACAATTGATAGAAGCTTTTCCAATATTAAGCCAGCAGCACTTAATTCTTTGTAAATAATGAGTGGCAAATCAGGAGCAGGAAGATAGAAAAGATGGACTTTGAAAAAAAGAACGGTGATATTTTAATTTTATTAAACTAAAACCCCAAAATTAATGAAGGCAATATCCACTGAGAAACAAGAAACTCCACATAAATTCAAAAAGTTTTATCTGTTGTAGATTAAATTGGATATCCAAATAGATACAGCTCCCACTCTGTCTAATGTGCTTCTCCATGGCCAGTGTCACAATTTTAGCTGGTTTTGTTTTTAATCTCTCTTTTTAAATCATATATCTTGCCAGACCAGACAACAGGTTATTTTTCTGTATATGCCCTAACTTTCGTACTGTTTTATTTTCTTGAATAAGTATATTATTTCATATTTAATTTTAACATCATTATCTGTGACCATTGTCCTTTTTATGATTCTGAAATCATTATTTTAAACAATTTTGATCATACTGTATTTCAGTATGAGTATTTTCATTGAAAAAAAGTTTTATATATATATATTTTTATAAATGTGTGTACAATGCAATTACAAATAATTATCGTAAGATTATTAGTTAAAATCTATAAAAATATTAATGAAGTTAGTAATCTTCTAACTCCTCTACTTTATACTGAAAGAGAAAGAAAGGACGTAGATATATGTACATGAATACATAGATATCTTTGTAACAACTTTTATCCTGATAAAGCTGAAAACATTCTTCAAAACATTTCTAATTTTCTTATTAGTAAATAAGCATTTTACACTGGGCGTAGAACCTAGGCATGGCAAAAGCTACCCCAATATTCATATATCAAATATACCTTAATTTTTAGTTTGGGAATAAGTTCTGTTGTTCACAGAATATACAGCTATAAATTTGATTATAATCATTCTTACAGTAGTAACATTTTCAATAGCTTAGACACTTATTGAAAGACTAACAGACAGACTGGCCCGTTAGCCACAGTTAAAACAGCATTTCTTCTTCACTGCTGGCACAGACAAGCAGGGTACTGAAAGAAATTACTTTTCCTCACTAATAGGTATCCATGACCCTGCTGCCTGCATGTTCAGAAAGCTTCCCTTCTGCAGCCCTGCTCCCTGCTGCTAGAGATGAAGGAAGAGGATCTGTGGGACACTGTCAGAGCTTTCTGCCCTTCTCACACTTCTACCAGCCATCTCAGCCTGCCCAGGTGTATTTGTAAGACTGAAGTAAGAGGTGATATGGCAAGCAACTGCATGGGCTATGGAGTTTGTCCTTTTTCAGAGCCCTAACCTACTTCTTAAAACAAACAAACAAACAAAAAAAAAAACCACACAAAAAAACCACACAAACCAACCAAACCAAACAAATAAAACCCATTAAGTTTGTATAACCTGCTAATTCAGCCCTAATTCTACAGTTCCATACTACATTAAAAAAAAAAAAAAAAAAAGGAAAAAAAAAAGTATGCCTTCAGGTATTGAATTTCCTATCCATGGCTGCTTAATGTTTCTCTACCTTGTCTGTCCTTTACTCCTGCCCACCTCTCACTACAATAGCTTCAATGATGATCTGACACCAGGCAGTGCAAGAAATTCTGTGGGAGTGCTGTCTGGGCAGAAAGTGCACCAGGGAGTCTCTCTGATGCTGAGGTCTCACAGCTGAGATCCCCCATCTCTCCTTACTTGGATAATCAATATAGGCATCTCTGCTCAAGGCCACCAATTTGCACCAGGCTTTCAGCTATTTATTTCCCTTTGAGACTTATAGGTATTTGTGAAACTTAAGAATCTTGATAATGGATCAAAAGTTTTTAGGCACAGATGTGACAACAGATGGACTACAAGACTTTGGGGTTTGTTTGTTTGTTATTTTAGTTTTTTTTCGCAGGTTTTGGTTTATTGTTTTTCTTTTTCATTAGAAGAATAGTATAATATTATAACATTACGTCTCAGTCCCCGAATTCTGTTTTTACCTGCCATGTTCATGCTGTCATAAAAAGAAACAAACAAAACACAAAACAAAACAAACTTATGACAACCCATGTCTTGTCATTTGCCTCGGATATATAGAACAACAGTCAATTCCAGAGCTGAAGATATCTCACTGGGGACATTATTGTGCCTTTTCCTACTTGAAACATTTAGAGATTGTGGGGTCTAATTTTAGATGCTCAGGACCTAAATCATTAGGTTTAAAAATGGTCAAAGAATACAATTTTTAGTCTATTCAGAAATCCATCTTTGACTGAAAAGCAGAGGGATTGTTTGCTTTTCATGTGAAATTCATTATCCAAGAAGCTATATTTTTAATTACATAAGCCTTTGGATTTGTCTAAGAGACCAGCACTTCATAAAAAAGTTAGAGCAGCGTGAAATGCACAGTTTCTTAGCATCACTATTTCTTTGTCAGATATGTAAAATGCATATAAAATGTAGCTTAAAATGGAAAAAAAAAATTCTATAAATAAGATAATGTCCTAATCAAATTACATGAAACTGAATACCACAAAGAAAGTTACCTTCAGTTTTAATAATGAAGTTGACGCTGTTGTTTCATAATGACGGCAATATAGAATTTTTGAGAGCTAACAGGTACATCCTTGACCAAAAGGAATATGTAAGAAAAAATCTCTCTCTATATATATATATATTTTTATTCTATTTTGGTGTCCTTTTGTATTAATGGGAATAAAAGTTTTTAAAAACTGGCCTCTTCTCAGTTATTGAATAGTTCAGACTCCAAAATGCTGAACTTACATACCTGCACATGGTTGCATTAATTAAAAAGAAAAGCATATTTGGAGTTCTTTGTGAACTACTCTTCCCTAATAGACAGTCTAAGAATGAGCTAATATTTGCACTACATTTTAAATACCAATGCTTATCTACAAATTTGATTAGAAAGAAGAAAGAACTGAATCTGTAGTGAGATGCTTTCCTTTAACACTTTGAAAAGCCCTCAGTTTGACAAGCCAGTAGAAACATGTTCTGCAACCAAAAATAGTACTAAATAATGTTTGTTATCTATCCCAATAAGGTTAAGTTTACATTTTTAATATTGTACTGTGTTTGCGTGGCAAGGTTTTGGTAACAGGGAGGCTGCAGGTGTAGATTCTATGAGAAAGTGCCAGAAGTTACCCCCACGTCTGATGGAATCAATGCCAGACGGCTCTGAGGAGGGCCTGGAGCTGCTGAAGGCTGAGCCCATCAGCAGCAGTGGTAGCACTTCTGGGATAACATAGTTAAAAAGGAGGAAAAAACCTGTTGCACAACAGCAGCTGAGAGAGATAAATGAGAATATGTGAAAGAAACAATTATGCAGACACGAAGATCAGTGAAGAAGGAGGGGCAGGAGATGCTCCAGGTACTGGAGCAGAGATTCCTCTGCAGATCATGGTGAAGACCATGGTGAGGCAGGTTGTCCTTCTGCAACCCATGGAGGTCCCCAGTAGAGCAGACACCTACCTGTATCCCGTGAAGTACCCCACACTAGAGCAGGTGGATGCACTTGAAAGCGGCTGTGACATCATGGAGACTCCACGCTGGAGTAAGATCCTGGTAGGACCTCTGGACCCATAGAGAGCTGAGCCCACACTGAAACAGGTTTGCTGGCAGGACTTGTGACCCCATGGGGGACCCATGCTGGAGCAGTTTGTGAAAAACTGCATCCCATGGGAAGGGGTCATGTTGGATAAATTCATGGAGAACTGTCTCCAGTGGGAGGCACACCACACTGGGCAGGAGGAGAGTCTGAGGAGAAAGGAGCAGTATAGACAACATTTGACGAACTGACCACAACCCCCATTCCGTGCCCCCCCGCGCTGTTCAAAGGGAGGAAGCAGAGAATTTGGGAGTGAAACTGAGCATAGGAGGGGTGCGATGAAGGTGTTTAAAGATTATGATTTTATTTATAATGGAAAGGGTTGTCAGGCATTGGAATGGGCTGCCCAGGGAAGTGGTGGAGTCACCATCCCTGGAGGTTTTTAAAAGGTGATTAGACAAGATTCTTAGGGACAAGGATTAGTGCTAGAGTTAGGTTAGGTTATGGTTGGACTCAGTGATCCTGAGGGTCTCTTCCTACTGAAATTATTATATGATTATATGATTTTTTTTTTCTCTCTATCCAGCTGAGGAGGGGAAGTGATAGAAGAGCTTGGTGGGCACTGGCATCCAGGCAGGGTCAACCCACCATGGATACACTATACTAGCTTCCAAATTTTCTATTGGCAGAAAAAGAACTTCAGACAGAAATTACGTGCTGAAACTTTCTAACCACTTAGAATTATAGCAATAGGATTAAATAATTTCTTCCCTCTCTAGAAATATTCAAAATGATTTCACAATTAAATATTTAAAGTTTCTTTGTAGTGTTCCATTGGAAGCTATTACTAATGATGGAACAGTGTGAGTGCCTTTTCTGCCATTAAATAACATTACAGTTAAAAAGAACCAAATCAAGTATGTTTCATTTGTAAAACTTTTCACTTTTTCTTATGTAGAAGACAAACTATTTCTTATTTATAATATACCCATGCAAGATCCTATGCTAAAGTTAGAAGCATTGTTTCAGGTCCATTAGTGCTAAGTTTCATTTTTCAAGGTCTCTCAGGGCAGCTAAAATAATCGCAAACCTTGAAGACATACGCTTCTAATGAAGTCTTTTTCATAACCTCAGAGCTATGTTCTTCCACCCCTTTGACAAAAAGTAATTACTTTCTTTATTTTACCCAAAGGCTAAACTTCTAACATAGGAAGAAAAGGGAAAGAAGGGGAAGCAAGAGAATACACATTGAATTAAAAGTGTATAATTGATAAAAATAAAATATTACTTACAAGTAAGTCTGCAAATTCTGAAATCAGTCATATACCCACCAAAAAAAAGGTAAAAGTAGAATTATTTGGTGTTTTTTGCCAAAAAACACTGTTTTTAAAGACATCCAAAACTGACACATCTAAATAACTGTTCATTTTTATTATAATCAAAGTGAATTATTCATGTCAGCAATAATGACTGTAGTTTTAGAACAAAGTAGGCTGGAGTTCTGTTGAATAATAGGTGCACTTTTGTCATAACAGATGTTACAGTCTGACATAAAGTTTCCAGTGCTGAATTTTTATTAATATTATTTTGACAGTTTTTGTCTTTATACTGTATTTATAAGAAGCTGGATTCTTGTTTCACTTTTGTCTTTCCTCAATACCTCAAAAGTGATTCCAAATTGTCATAGTATTTAGGTGGGGTGGGTGCAAGAACAGACCACACTAATCTATAATATATAATCTAAAATGGATTCAGTAAACAGAATAGGTATAATATGTGATTACTGATTTTTATTTTGAGATTTCTGCCCTGTGCTGCACACAAACAAACCCCTCTCGTCCAGTTTAGAGCAGTACCACAGACCAGAGAAGCAGGACTCTTGCTCCAGGGTCAAGGTGCCAAGCCCTGACTGGTGGCTGCACTCCTATGCCAAACAACTCCCCATTGAGCTCAGTGTTCCCCATGCTGCCAGACACATCAACTTGTGTTCCCCTGTACTCCTGCCTTTCAAAGCCTTTGTGTGTGGGATTTTTTTGTTTGGTTGGTTTGGGGTTTTGTTTTGTGGGGTTTTGGTTGGTTTTATATTTTGTTTGTTGTTGTTGTTGTTTGTTTGTTTGTCTGTTTGTTTTTAGTATCAGCTCACTGATTTAAGCCACCACTGACATCAATAATTAGTGATCCTCATTGGGTCTGTATCACCCTGTGGTCTCCTTCCTCAAACGTGTTGGAAAAGTCTGCAGTTTCTTTATTGCCTTGTTTTCCAGCTCATAGCAAGTCAATCTATGCAGAGCTGGGCAGATCTAGTCAAAGTCTTATATTTTTGGATGGTTCTTCTGGGTAGGCTTCATCTCATAAAACTAGCACTGAAAGCTGTTTTATTCTTCACAGCTTGTGTAGACTGCAGAGTATATTAGTTAAATGAGAAACATGAAATGAAACCACCATCAGACAATCCTTTATCTGCACAACAAGGTCATGTCTTTGTTCAGAGGAACACAGTACTCCAAAGAAGCTGGGAATTCAACTGGTTTAATTAAACAAATACTAAAACCTTTTGTTGAAATTAATTCCAATCTAGACCTATGTACTGAGCTTTAAATCAATTTAAAATCATCTAGAGTCATCCTGGATAAATAGGGTCTGAGTCTAGCCGTGCTGCTTCCACAGCATTCCCAGAGCTCAGATTACATTTGGAAACAAAGTTCATGAGGATATTTAGCATCTTCATTAATAAAAGGATTTAGCCAACTTGTAAGGCAAACAAGTCCCTCAGCAATATGGATAGAATACTGGTTATTGAGAGACAGTATAATTTCTTTACTGTATTTAAAATACAGTTTCATCATTGCATAGCATCTAGTGAGAAATTCCAAAATAAGACCAGGAAGAAATCAGAAGGCAATTTAATGTGCTCCTTTTAACATCTGTCCAATCAGCACATTATTTTGGTTCATAGTTTACTGTTATCAGGTACCCCAGCTCTTATGCACACAGCCCTACTACATTTCTGTTGAATTAATAAAAAGCCCTATCATAAACCTGGTCAAATAGCTCAATATCTTTCTATTTTGGATCTCTACCTTAAAGAACTAAACCTGCAGTTGTTGCTGTCACAGAAACATGGTGGGATGACTCGTACAACTGGAGTGCTGCATTGGATGGCTATAAACCCTTCAAAAGGTTCAGGCAAGGAAGGAGAGGCAGTGGTGTAGCCCTGGATGTTAGGAAGTGTTTTGATTGTCTGGAGCTTAATGATGGTGATGATAGGGTTGAGTATTTATGGGTGAGAATAAGCGGGAAGACCAACACAGCTGATATCATGGTGGAAGTCTGTTAGAAACCATCCAGCCAGGATGAAGAGGCATACAAAATATTCTATAAGCATTTGGGAGAAGTCTCACAATCTCTAGCCCTTGTTCTTATGGGGACTTCAGCTTACCAGATGTCTGCTGGAAATACAACATGGCAGAGAGGAAACAGTCTAGGAGGTTCCTGGAGTGTGTGGAAGATAGCTTCCTGAAACAGCTGATGAGTGAGTCAACTAGGCAAGGTGCCCTGCTGGACCTGTTGTTCATGAACAGAGAACAACTTTGTGGGTGATGTGATTATTGAAGGCCATCTTGGGCATAGTGACCATGAAATGGTAGAGTTTTCAGTTCTTGGAGAAGTAAGGAGGTGGGACAGCAGAACTGCTACCTTGGACTTCCGGATGTCAGACTTTGACCAGTTTAGGAGACAGGTTGACATAGTCCTTTGGGAGACAGTCTTGAAAGACAAAGGAGTCCAGGAAGGCTAGACGTGCTTCAAGAGGGAAATCTTGACAGTGCAGCAGCAGACCATGCCCATGTGCCAAAAGACAATCCAGCTGGGAAGAAGATCAGCCTGGCTGAACAGAGAGCTTTGGCTGGAACTCAGGAAAGAAAAAAAAAAAAAAAAAAAGGAGAGTTTAGAAACTTTGGAAGAAGGGACAAGAAACTCAGGAGGACCGCAAAGATATTGTGAGGTTATGCAGGGAGAAAATTAGAAGGGCCAAAGCCCAACTAGAGCTTAATCTGGCAATTACCATAAAAGACAATAAAAAATGTTTCTAGAAATACATTACCAATGAAAGGAGGGGTAAGGAGAATCTCGATCCTTTAGTGGATGAGAGGGGAAACACAGTAACAAAGAATTCCTTCTTTGCCTCAGTCTTTAACAGTAAGGCCTGTTGTTCTCCAGATACCCACTCCCCTGAGCTAGAAGACAGGGAAGGGGAGCAGAATGAAGCCCAAATAATCCAAGGGGAAATCGTTAACAACCTACTACACCACTTAGATACACACAAGTCTATGGGGCCAGATGGGGTCCATCCAAGAGTACTGAGAGTGCTGGCTATCATGCTCACCAAGCCACATTCAGTTATTTATCAGCAGTCCTGGCTAACCAGGGAGGTCTCAGTTCACTGGAGGTTAGCAAATGTGACATTCATCTACAAGAAGGGTTGGAAGGAGGATCTGGAGAACTACAGACCTGTCAATCTGACATCGGTGCTGAGGAAAGTTATGGAGAAGATCATCTTGAGTGTCAATACATGGCATGTACAGAACAACCATCAGGCCCAGTAAACATGGATTTATGAGAATCAAGTTCTACTTGACCAACCTGATCTCCTTCTATAAAAAACTTCCCCAACTAGTAGGTGAGAGAAAGGCTGTGAATGTTGTATACTTAGACTTCAGTAAAGCCTTTGACACTGTATCCCACAGCATTCTCCTGGAGAAACTGGCAGTTCATGGCTTGGACAGGTGTGCTCTTCACTGGATAAAGAACTGGCTGGATAACCAGCCCCAAAGAGTCGTGGTGAATGGCATCAAATTCAATTGGTGGCCAGTGATGAGTGGTGTTCCCCAGGGCTCATCACTGGGGCCTGTTCACTTTAATATCTTTATCAATGGTCTGGACAAGGTGATCAAGTGCACCCTCAGTAAGTTTGCAGATGACACCAAATTTTTTGGAATGTTGAACTGCTGGAGGGTAAGAAGGCACTTCAGAGGGATCTGGACATGTTGGATCATCGAACTGAAGCCAATTGTATGAGATTCAACAAGGCCAAGAGGTACATCCTGCACTTGGGTGACAACAACCCCAGACAGTGCTACAGGCTTGGGGAAAAGTGACTGAAAAGTGGGTGGAAAAGCACCTGCAAGTGTTGGTCAGCATTTGGCTGAATATGAGCCAGCAGTGAGCCCACGTGGACAAAAAGACTGATAGCATCCTGGCTTATATCAATGATAGTGTGGTCAGTAGGAGTAGGGAAGTGATCCTTCCCCTGTGCTTGACACTGGTGAGGCCACCCCTTGACTACTGTGTTTAGTTTTGGGTCCTCACTACAAGAAAGACATTGAGATGCTGGAGAGAGTTCAGAGGAGAGCAACAAAGCTGATGAGAGGCCTGGAGCACAGGTCTTATTAGGAGCAGCTGAGGGAACTGGGGTGGTTTAGCCTGGAGAGAAGGAGGCTGTAGGGAGACTTTATCACTCTACAACTACCTGAAAGGAGGTTGTAGCGAGGTGGGTGTCAGTCTCTTTTCCCAAGTAACAGGTGATAGGATGAGAGGAAGCCTCAGACTGCACCAGAGAAGTTTAAGATTGGATATTAGGAAAAATTTATTCACGGAAAGGGTTGTTGGACATTGGAACAGGCTGCCCAGACAAGTGGTTGAGTTACCATCCCTGGAGGTATTTAAAATATGTGTAGATGTGGTGCTTAGGGGCATGGTTTAGAGGTGGACATGGCAGTGTTAGGTAATAATTGAACTTGGTGGTCTTAAAGGTCTTTTCTAACCTAAACATTTATATGAATCTATATTATATAAAAGAAGTAACCGTTTACTTTAGGTCTATTTCTTGAATAGCTAGCATTAAAGAAATAGGGTTTCATACGTTGTGTGAAGGACAGCTCTCTTTGCACTGCAATCATATGAAAAGAGAAACATCTTTCAGAATTTCAGAGGCAGAAAATGGATAGGAGGACTCAGTGCCATCAGTAAGAAACTCTTCTGTAGTAACTGTTTCAGAAAACTTTAGTACATTAATACTAAGTAATGTGAGAAAAGTATTAATAAAGTTACTTAAAATATATGTTTCAGCAAAGAAAAATAGCATTAAATATAAATATTTTTCTGACTTATGTAATTTGGTATTTGGAAGTAGTATTTATTTTTCCTTTTCAAAACTGAATTCCTATGAAGATTATAGACTTGATTCATAGCCTGTTATATCAGTTATTCTGTGATACAGGGAATTGACAATTAACTATTTGACACTTAAAGAACTAACACTTAACACTTAAAGAACTAACCCTACCCCACATCACTAAAAAGCCAACAGAGAGCTAATCCTTTAACCCACATAGCCTTGCTTAGCTTAGGTTTGTGTAACTTATTGTACGAGAAACAGGAGTTCGCTGACGCCTTGCAAAGATAATAATCCTCAGGTGCATCCTTGGTGAATCCTTGGGTGAACTAGATAACAGAAACTTGGGGACAGGACAGGAGATACACCAGTTTTAACCAACTCAGTAGTCTGAGTCCTCACCAACTCATCACACAGGACCGAAGGTGAGCGTGTACAGAGAAGAGGACCCGGGTTCGCAATCACTGCACAGCTGCAACCAGGAGGAGCCAGAGGTGGAGACTATGGAAATGGTCTCCGGAACTCATTGTAATAAGAACCGCCTTCTCGGGACAGGTTATGAATATGTATAGGCGTGCCTAAAACTTTCATGAATATGTAACACTTTACTGCATTTAACCAAGCTTACAGCTACTGTAAATTTACACACATATTAGGTGAAATGATTCCCTGTGTGTCCGGTGCCATAAATAATTAAGTAAATACATACCTTCCTTACAATCTCAAGGGTTGTAAGGTCATTTGCGCACCTCGTCTGAAGGGACATCCAAGAGAGGAATATTAAATCTGATATCTTAATATTATGGTCACAATTCCGTAATTAACCCTTTGAGAGAAAAGTAGGTGAATTAAAGCAATAAAAATGTAATAGATTTCTTAACCCTGAAAACTGGAAAAAAATGTTTACACAGTTCTTAGGTGGCTGGATTGCAGTTTTTAATTGACATCTGAACTCTAGTTCCTTGTCAAAGAGCTTTTAGGAAAAACTAGGAGTAAAAGAGAGCTCTAAAGTCAGATGCTAATTACGCATAGTAATTAATAATTTTGACTAACAAGCTCAAAGTTCACCTGAGAAATGGCTCTAATTAGATCTTTAGTATCTGAAGATCAAACTATAAATAGCTGTATTAAATCAGAAAATCATAGTAAAATATATTGGACTTGGAAACAAATGTGTCAGTGTGAATGAAGACTTGGTGACATACCTGTAAAGGTCAGATATTTTTGAAATATTTAAAGAAGTAGCTACAGGGTAGACTAAGGATGAAAGTTTTAAATTGGATTAACAACAGAAAAATTAAAGTATGAATCTTCCAGACTATTAGTAACCATAAGATTTTCTGCTATTTTACATTTCAAACTTTAGTATGTTTGCCTTCCTTTACAGAAACAATGGTTGTAGTTTTCCCCAAATAAGTAAGTAATAAGTAAACAAACAGACAAACATACAAATAATTCTTTCCCACTGCCAGCTCTTTATGTGGACATCTCTTCAGTGACTGTGCATTACAGCAATTCTAGAGAAAGTAAGCACAGTTGTTTTCAGGGCAGCTTTCAGATTTCCTTGACCTTAAGCGATGTGACATTATATCAAGTTACACTAAGGAAACAGCACTGACTGTACTGACAACTGATCTATATATTAATTCTCTTAGATTTATAGCTGTTGTTAGAAATACTGACCATGATCTCTTTTTGAAACTGAACAGTCTCATACAAAGGTGAAAGGATTGCTCAAGTGGGCTGCCCATATTTCCCCTTTTGGTCACCTTAGAAGATCACAAGACAATTATTAATTGTCTTTAGAGATCTTTCATCCATATAGAGGCCATAGAATCTTACGACAAGTGGACGTTATGAAAACTGGGAAAAAATACTGGGAGAATTTATTGAGAAAATTTAGTACTGGCAAGCCAATGTAAGTGGTGAAAATTGTTTTTAAGGATATTAATTTTCAGTGGACTTGGTGGAATAAAGAGAAATAGATAAACAAACAAAACTTTCCTAAACATCAGAAGTGGGTTTTTTTCCAACCTGTGTAAGATGGAATCAGCATAAGCTTCTCTGTTCCCCTAGGCTTTTTTTGCTTTTCAACTATGTTCAACTATGCTTTTCAACTACATATAAACTATTCCTGTCCTACAAACACGTGCACAACTGAATACATGGCTGTTATTAAGCAGTTATAATAACATAGATCTAAACATACCAGTACCTTTCCTACTTGGAGGTTCCATAATTTGCTACATGTTCCAAAGATGGAAGTTACTTCTACTTATACAATATTGATACTAACCTGTCAAATATTAGTTTATTCAAGCTGTTCCCCAAGACATACTAGCTACCAAAGGGCTTGCAGATGAACTTCACCTGCAAGCTTCCAAGTTATTAAATTTATAATCCTTGTGTTCAAGGTGTTTATCTTCAAGTATTTACCTGAAAAATCAATTATAAAAAGAAAAATTTGAATGATCAGTTCTAAGAGTTGATGAAGTAAGTGTTAATAGCCAGGAACTTTCAGGAAAATCCTTAGAATTCACTTCTTATTCACAATTCTCACAGAATTCCCTTGAAGGAGAGACAACATAGGGAAAAATCTTTGTCTTGGAAAGATTCTTGGAAATATCCAAAACCACATTCATTTTGAATTAATCCAATTTAGTGGTATTTACAGGGGCAGATATTTAGCCTTTTAGCTGTTTTTAAGTACCTCCTGAACACAGGAGATATCAAGGAGTTCTGGCTACAAAACTTACTGTTTATGTTTTTAAAATATTTGCAGTTTGTGTTAAATGCAATTAGAAACATTAATGAATATGTTATTAACAAATAACAAAAATATTAACAAACAGATATTCCTGACAGGTATAGTTTATACAGGTGTTATGTATTTATACAACTTATTTCAGCTTCTGGAGTTTCAAGGGTAACCTCTACTTACAGTAGAAATAACTGCAACACACTAAAGGAAGAAATATTACTCAGACTATTTTAATTCTCAGAGCAAAATACACATGAGCAAACAGGATTCTCAGAGTGTATACTCATTCATTACAGTGACTTTAAGTACAGGATTAAAATACAGGTTTGGGTGCTGCAGTGCAAGAAAATTATTGGTAAACTGGAGTAAGTTCAGCCTTCAAGATGATTATGAAGGAAGAGAATATGATGCAATAAGGCATGCAGAAAGATCTGGATGAATTCAGTCTTCAGGAAAAAAAAACTATGGCAGTGTCTTACTGATGTCTGTAGTGATTGAATAGGTGGTTACAGATAAGACAGAGCTAGCCTCCACTTAGAGGTGCAGAGTGAAAGGAAAATAGGCAGTAGACATAGATATGTCAATAAAAATTCCAATTAGATGTTAGGAAAAAAAATAAATCACAATGTGGCTGTTAAGATGTTGGAAGAGTTTGCCCAGATGAACTCTGAAACCTCTTGGAGGTTCTAATAAACAGATCATGGTGAAGATCCTGAGCAAGCAAACAGGTCCTGTTTCAGGCAAGAGGTTGGACTCAATAACCCCCCTGTGTCCCTTTCAAAAGAAATTATAGTAGCTGATTTACTTTTCATAGACTATTCAGATCAGTTTTAAGTTTTCAAACTTTCAACTTTTCTCTGGAATTGTTGCTACAGTGCAAAGCACATCTAATGTACTGATATTTATTTCTATCTTTATTTCTTTATTATTTGAGCAATTAACCAGTACACTGTTGCCTTGCTATTGTAACTACCCACAACTCAGAAGATATTTTTCTTTGTTTTAGCTTCAGGAGATAAATGAGATGAAGCAATATTGATTAGATAGAAAGTAAACATAGAGTTAGACTTTCAGCACAATTCCTTCCATAGAATTTTGAAGGAAGACTTTAGCACATCAACAAGGATATCTTATGTCCCTGGGATCAGCATTAAATTCTGTTACATACATTGCTTTCACAAAATTATAATATATGTAAATTTGACCTTCCTCCCACAAAACTGGAGTCCAAGTGTGTTTTACAGCTTGTCAATAATTTTGATTGAATTCAAACATTTAGTATTTTTTTGTAATTAATTATAGAATTAGTAAGGTTATAAATATATGTAAAGCTATTGTACCTAATTTCAACATCATATGCCATCAGTAAAAGAAAGTCAATCTCTTTCAGTTCTTTAAAGAAATATTTATAGATTTTAGACATGTAAATATATACAGGTTTAAGCAGGTGAGGATTATATGTCCCGAAAAGTTCAATTTTCTAGGCTTTTTCTAAACGTTTTTGTCTTGATTCCTCAGAACTGATTGCCTCTCATTCTCTTTGAACTACTGACTTCAACCTTTATTCTATTGCTTTTAAAGTGTGCAATAGAATTTTATGAAATAAGTAAGTAAAAAGCCTCACCAGATTACATATTTCGTTCTAAAGCTAATGCTTCCAAAGCTAATGCTTCCATCATCCCCTGATCTGTTGTCATTGAGCACTGAGCTATATCACAATTTAGATAAACATTACAGAATTATAATTTTTTATGTGTTTCATTCCTCAAGTTAGCAATGTAATGCCACTCCTAGCTTGTGCTAATAACTCACTTAATTGCTTACACTGGTCTGACACCAGTGCCAGAGTTTTCTTATGCCTTCAAATGGATAATTTTGTGGTTCCTGTGTTATCATCTTTTTATAACAAGTACTTTCATTTTAAAATGATGAGGCAGTTCCTGTTCCCAGTGCTGCAAACCTCACAGGAGCCATGATAAGGGAGATTAGTGTATTCTCTGTCTACTTTCACAGAATCACAGAATGTTTAGGGTTAGAAGAGACCTCTGGAGATCATCTAGTCTAATCCATCTGCTAAAGGAGGTTCACCTAGAGTAGATTGTACAGGAAGGTTTTGAATGTCTCCAGAGGAGGAGACTCCACAACTTCTCTGGGCAGCCTGTTCCAGTGCTCTGGCACCCTGAAAGTAAAGAAGTTTCTTCTCATATTCAGATGGAACCTCCTGTGCTTCAGTCTGTGCGCATTGCCCCCCATCCTATTGTTGAGCACCACTGAAAAGAGTTTGGTCCCATCCTCTTGAGACCCACTCTTGAGATATTTATAAACATTGATAAGATCCCCTCTGCTCATACTTTCTTCCATATTAACTAGGCTTGAAGTTAGCCTCTTGATTATCCATATTGACTTTCCACAAGCTACTATTATTCAGTAATGCACCTGACTGGAAAAGTATCTGGCAGAGAAATTCAGACACAAGCCATGGAATAACCTGAACGGAGGCTCACACTTGTAGAATAGCATGAGTAAGACCACTATGTGGCTGGAAGACAAGGATAATGCAGGCAAGTCAAAACTATCCTAGCAAGTGTCACTGACTTTTAGATTTCTTATTAATAAACAATTAGTATTAATATTTACATGTAGCTTTACCTTTAACCTGCATGAAAGGTCATTGGTCTTACAAAAACTTTTGTGAAGAACATTCGAATCATTTCTAGGGCAATATATCCCTGTTACAACTGTCAACGGGACTACTGTAGCTCTGGAGGAGAACTGAGAGTTTGCAAACCTTTGTAATGAGCTTGTGAGGGTACAAAATTTGTACTAAATTTATGCCATAAATGCTGACATTTTTGGTATCACAAAGTCTGTTTAAAACTGGTATTAATAAACCAGGTGATGAGACAGAAAAAAAGAAAACCCAATAAGGTTCACTGTGAAGATCTGATTCAGCTCATTTGGGCGATAAGCCAGCCTTGTCATTTGTGTAAAGAATTTGAAAAGGTTCTTATGCCACTGACTAACAGAAAAGCCTAAGCAGCTCATCACCACCTCTCTGCTGGAAGAAAGTTCTAAGCATTTGGCTATAATAAATCCAGGACCAGAAATTCTTCTTTGTAGTTCGGGGGTCTCAAGAATCCTTCACCTGACCTGATTCTCAGGTTACCTCACAAGTTAACCTCTGTAATGTTTTAATCAGTCTTCAGGGAATTGCTGTCCTGTAACAGCCCAGTGGCCAAATTCTGCTGTGCAAATATATGTATATACTTATTTCAGGCTGTACTACAGGAAAAGACAACATTTGCTGTTTACTGCTTGAGAGCTATGGCTAAAAATGTGTCATCTGAGAGCAGGGAGAAAAGAGGGAGGCATCACTATTTGAAGGACTGAAGTGAAGCAATTGATAGGGCCATGCTGGTCGAACCATTTTGATTTAAGGGCATGATGTTTCTACCCAGTGGGCAATGTGGGCATCGGTAAAGTAGCCTCAGATGCTGCCCTTCTGTCACCATAGACAAATGACTTGACAGTATTGATTTAAACATGGGAAAGGATGACCTTAAGGGATCTGTCATGATCCACCCAAATCTACACAGAGTGTGTCTTGGAGTGACTGTAGAAGACTGTGAAGGGTTCAGGGTCACAGTAAGAAACACATTATTTAGATACTAGCATCCAGCCAGTCACACAAACCACATTTTGATCCAAGTTTTAAAATTTAGGCAAGTGTCCATTACAAATAGAAAAAATATTTATGAGGAATAATAATCATTCATAACTCCATATCATAGCAACTGATATGAAGTATACATGTAATTTAGCAGGAGTCAATTGATTCAGGTGTAAAGCAGTTGAAAGATTTTAGCATTCTTTTTTTTATTTGTCCTTCTCTTTTCCTCCAGTTTTCTCTGCTGATATTCATCTGACAAAAACAATGATACTGAGATAGAAATGTAAAGCTAATTAATTTTTGAACGTCCAGTTTTGACTTGATCTGCTTTTCTGTAGTGGTAAGTACAGCTTGCTTTCATCTGGCAAATACATGCTAAACCTTCTATTTGCATGAGGGTTAAAAGCTTCCATAAAGGTCAAGAACTATAGGTTTACAGGTTTTCTTATTCTGTCAAGGTTCCTGCTTGTTTGAAGCTTATCTTAACATCATTTCCAAACTTTCACCCTGGAAATTTTTATTTATAAATAACTGAGCATGTTAAAGTGTCTTCCAATATATGTTGAAGCAACTGAAACATTCTCTTTTTTTGAGTGTTTTTAATTAACATGAAGAGAAAGCCAAGCAGGGGAGAAATCAGATCTGATCCCCAAAAGAAATTATTAACAGAAATCTGCTTTCTGAACAAAAATCTGAATTCTAGGTTATTCAGTTCTATAATAGAAAAGAACACTATTCAAGAATCACTAGCTGATTAATCAGTTTTGTCCAGGTATTTTCAGCTACAAAGGACACGGAGATAATTCAGACCACACAGTTATTCAATAAACTTTTCAATATCAGTAGTGAAACCAATCCTTTCCACCATTTCCCTTCCACCAGTTTCTTTAGTATTCCTTAGTATTTCAACTTCTTCCTAATAATCTAGTTATATTTTTCTATATATTTAGTAGAGTAGGGCAATTAAATAGAGTAAAAAAAAAATAGAGTTATTTCTGAAATAATTCAAAAGATAATTCAGCTATAAGGGGAGAGCCTTGAGCTATTAACAGTATTCCTGCATTATATATTATTTATATGAGACACAAACATTAACATAAAATTTTGGTGGAAGAACTTTGTATTTTTCTTTGCCTTCTGGTACTGCATTCATTTTACCTTTTCTCTTGGGCGCAAAAAATATCATCACTTAAAATTTGTCACTACTGAAAAACTATGCTCTCCTCTCTCCTAAGCAAATCGATGTAATCCTGTTGAGTGCTTTGGCAAGTAAAATTCACATTTATGTCTAGAGTAGTACAAAAGGAAGTGCAACACACTATAAGGAATAAAATACAACCCAAGCAACAATTTCCAACTACCCATTTGAAAAAGCCAGAAAGTCCTAGGTGCTATTTTTAAACCCTAAATTTTTGCTAATAATACAAAGCACCATTACATTACTGAAAGGTTGACACTGTATTAATATTTCAAATTATTACTTATTCATATTCTTAATTTTTTACAGTATTATTTTTTAAAAGTGGTTTTTAAAAAACTAGGCAAGGAAGCCTAAAAACACTGAAGATGTGACTTATCCAACACCAACTGTCTAAAAGGTAAGACGTCAAAGACTAAACTATTCACACACAATCTGATTTTGAGTGCACACAAAATACAGTCTTACAGCAGACTGGACATATTGGAGTTTGAGAAGACACATTTTCTCTTCAAGTGAATGAGCTGAATGAAACAGACTGTTGTGATGCTTTTAAAAATAAACAATATGTGCAATTGCATGAAATGTTTTTAGATCTACAGTTTAGGCAATGACAGCTTGACAACCTCTTGTTTCTTTTTTATCTTATGTCTTCTAAGGCCGGACCACTCATGATGTTAAGTGTTCTAGGAAGTCTGCCAAATTTCTAAAGAAAAGTGGTATCCTTTGAAAAAAATCCATCTCTCTGTTCTACAGATTAATCATATCAGCTTTTAATGCAAATTCTTAAATATTAACAACAAAAAAAACCCCAAACAGGTTCATTACTTGGGATATGTAGAAAACTCATGTAGCTTTGTAGATATTTACATGTGCCATTTAATATTTAAGGACAGAATTATGTAGAGAACTAGACTGGCCATGCCCCACTAACATTTTAGAATCCTTGTAGTATGTCAATCAAGAGATTGAAAACAATTCTTTTATGATTTGGCTTCTCGTCAATCTTCCACATTTAAAAAAATCCATTAAAATTATTAATATTTCAGAATAATTTAAAAATATAAAAAATAAAAAATAGAAATTTCAAAACAAGGAGCAGGAAATAGCTAGTTAGTAGAGAGAGAGCAGAATGGATATAGTAAATGAATTATTTAGATAAACTCTAATTCTTGGGTTTACAGCTGTGTTCTCTCTACATTTGTCTAATTACTGATGGATCTCAGTTTCCCTCTAAAACACAAAATTTTGATTTGTGAAGCAGCAGAATTTAAAATACAAAAACTTTCACTAAGCACTTGCATTTCTAAAAGATTGCCCACTACTGACTTGTAACTTTCTGTTGACTCTTAAAATTATTTCAGAAGTTCAATAGCAGATATATATAGCCTAACATTCCATTCCAAACACATCACTCAGTCTTTTGCACTAAGCATTTTCAGGATGCTATAAACATCATACAGGAAAGGAGGGATTAAAGAGGAAAGACAAGATGAACAAAGCAAGACAACAAAGCTACAGAAGTTGCAAAGCTTTCAAGAACAGCTTGTAGCAGTGTTTAGTTTGTCATTCCATTCAAACCCCTTTTTAGTGCTTTTCCTTTTTTTTTTGTTGTTTGTGGGGCTTGGGGGGGTGGGTGGTTTGTTTGTATTTTTTTGTTGTTAGTGTTTTTTTTCTCTTTTTTTTTTTTTTTCCTATAAAGTATCTTTCTTTATAAGCAAAAGTGAAGATGGGTAAGGAAAGAGGCCTTACCTATGATGTCCCTAAACTCAGTATCATCTAGTAAATTAATTTCTTCTACTGCCTTTGTCTTGAATTCTCTTCAGCACAGGAGGCCTACAGACTATGAATTGAGCTGTGTCTAGCTTTTCGCTCAGCAATCCATAGAAAGGTTGATTGTATCCTTTTGGTTTGGCCTCTCTATCACTCTCTTCCTTTTTTTAAGTCAATCACTTACCTGGGAGTGTCCAAAAGAACGTAGAAGTTCGACCTTTCCATGTGTTGCTGCTGGTTTTGCATGTGGTTTCCATAATAAGGTCATCTGCCCTTCCCTCTTCCAATATCACTGGTGATCACAAGAATCACTTAAGACATTATTCAGACTTCAGGGATTTCTTATAGATTTTGCAGTACAGAACTCCTTGACAGCACATATAAATGGTACTAATGTTCCTGTGGACAGGTGAGTGTTGCTTTGGCTTTCATCCTCCCCACAGTGCTTGAGCCTTTGGAGAAATGTGTGCTATTTCCATCTCTTCCATGCTGTGCAAAGCTGGGAATATTTTTTTTCTCTGCATATCTTACCTCATTTTAAATGCATTCCCCAGCAGTGCAAGAGGGGATATTTGTAGCATCCATTTGTAAAACCAGCATTTAGAGTTTAAAAAAAATGATTTATTTCCAGAAACATAACCTTTTTTGGTGTCTACTTTTTTTTTTAATCAGTACAAATAGGAAAAAGATAGCTTCCGTATAAAGCACATAAGAAAGAGATAAAGGATTATGAATGCCATATTCATTTTAAACTGAGGGAAGTTACAGAATTCTATTATTAGAGGTCTGATGGTCTAATAAAAACTGATCTTTTACCAGTGGCTATTACCTATGCTCCTTTAAACATTACTGTAAAAATTCCCAACAGCTGAGAAATGTCAGAGGTCTCACGAAGGCAAAAGTCTTACAGCCACTAAAGTTCTCTTCCTACCTGTTGTGTACAAAACCCACTGATGTCAACTGCGCCTTGTGAGATTTTTCATTTAATTTAACAAATTTTGAGCATTCACATTTGTTGTATATACATCTCTTAAAGAGCTCCCCAGAGATTACCATAATTTCTTAAATATGAGATTCTACCACCTGTTATCGCTTACAAGATACGTGCTTTGGGAATCCGTAGATGAGAGCTATCCATGCCTTTAAAATTAGTATATCCACTACTTCATGAAATTAATTTTACAGTATTCAAAGAAATTACTTAGCCTTTTGCCAGGGGGACTGGGGAAGAAAAAAACAAAACAAAACAAAGCTAAAATCCTAGTTATCTTACAGCTCCAAGGCCCTAAAAGCCCTGCAGACATCTTCACATCTCATCTAAGGTGTTACTGTCCTGTAACAAAGGGATTGGACACTATCAGAAATTTCCATTGTCTTTCTCCTTTTGAGCACTTCAGGATGTATCTGCAGGCATGATTTTGCATTGCTGAAACTTTTTATGAACTAGATCTGAAGCTATTAATCTTTCCTGTGTTAAGGTTAATGGGCACTGTACAAAAATATTTCTATATATTTGAGATGAACCTTCTGTGGAGGGAAAAGAAAAAAAAAAAAGGATGCTTAAGCTCTCATAAGCAGAAAATAAAATATAAATTAAAAGTTAAGTGACTTGGTTGTGGTGACATCAGAATTAAGTAATTTCCTACAAATATGCTTGGAAAGTGGAAAGATCAACACAATGAAATGGGAGAGCAAATTCTGAGCAGAAGCATATGCTGTAACTCCAAAAGTTGCTGTAGGCACGGGCAACTAATTTAATTATAACTTGTGGCACAAATACTCCGCCAGTCTCTCTCAGATCTTAGAAATGGTATCTGAAGATTGTGTTTTCGTTGCCATTTTTGTTTTTTGTATCTTCTAAGTACTGTATCATTTTAGTGACTAAAATAAATGAGAAAGTTCTTTGTATATTCATCTTCAACATCAGGTAGACTCCAGCTTTTAATAAATGTAATATCTGTTTTTAATGTCAAGTGTGGATGCCAAAGCAAGTTTTATGTGACGTAACAGCTACCTTCTGCATGGCTCTTATTAAGAGCATTACAAAGCCTCTTGAAAAAATAAAATCCCTTTCAGATAGAAATTATCAGGCTGTTTCGTCTTTAATGAATTAGATGCTTATTAAGTGGGAATAAATTAAATTATTTGCATCAATTTCAATACCTATGTTCCACTAACTGACAGATCTGAATTACTAATGATTCACAAAAGGGAAATTTGTTATTAGTGATAAGAGGATCACTTTTCAATGATCTTTTAAATTATGCAGGAAAATAATACTCTGAGCATTTTAATATGTAACATGGATTTGCAAAAACATTTATCTCAACTATATTTTTTTCAAATTAGTGGAAAATCCTAAGCAACAAGCAGAAAAGCATTATTATATACACATGTGAATATATGTATAATGAAGTACAAAGTAGCTTCATAACCTTACGACTTTACACAAGACTAGCTTTGCTTTTTAGAAAAATTTATTCTCAACTTCTGATGGAAATAAAGACACATTTTTCCACATTTAGGAATCGGATGATTATAATGCATAGTAAATGCGGAGACCTTAACAACATGAAACTTTCTGTCATTACATTACTGATAGGACTTATCTTCCCTCATTAAAGCTGTTTTTAAACCAGATGAAAGAGTAGGGTAGCTAAAAAATGTAATGAGTTTTTAATATCCCCATCAGGTGAAAAATATTAGCTGGCAAATGTCATGATTAAATATGGACTTATGTTTATAGAACAGGGCAAAAATTATATTTTCATTCTGTAAAAAAGCATATGTTATGTATAAAAATGTACAGATGTAATCATGCTTCACAGTAAATCGTGAGGTTAAAGCGAGTCTGAATCTGAGTTTAAAATAAAAAGATTAAGTCTGCTCTCAAATAATTAAGTACAAATGTAGCATTTCTGAAAATCAGTGTTAAAATCTCAGAATCTCAGAAAGATTAATTTAAGTTTTTTGGTAGGCTGCCCAGAGAGGTTGTGGAATCTCCTCCTCTGAAGACATTCCTGGACACATTCCTGTGTGATCTACTCCAGGTGAACCTGCTTCAGCAGGTGGGTTGGACTAGGTGATCTCCAGAGTTCCCTTCCAACCCCAACCATTCAGTGATTCTGTGATAATGTCATCATATGTACCAGGATAAGTAAAAGCAGAACACTGTGGCTGGTCTACGTCTCAGGGGGTGCAGGGCGACGAGCAGCACAAGGCTCGTTATCTTGGCCATTTATTACTCTTCTGGAAAACAAGCTTTGAGCCCGCCCTAATACCATTGTGAAACTGCAGATTAACAATTTCCTATTTAAATAGGCTTTGAGGATTTAGTACCAAGACCAGGATTGCCAACCTGTTTGCAGAGGATAACATTTGCTTTCACCATGATTTCTAAAATCAGTTTAACCTACTCTTACCTGCATCAACATCCCTGGAGGCCTTAAAAAATGTGTAGATGAGGTTCTTAGGGACATGGTTTAGTGTTAGTGTTGGGTTAACAGTTGGACTTGATTATCTTGAGGGTCTCTTCTAACCAAAATGATTCTACGATTCTGTGATATCACCTTTGTACTTCAACTAGGATTGAACAGGAAGAAAATTCCTAGGGAAACATCTGGATATCTTAGAAGAAAATATGTGGCCTTTTATTCTGTCATGAGCAGAGGCATGGTGTGAGTAGAGTTAGGTGTGTATCTATATGCATTTGAATAAAATTAATTCTGTTTTTCCTATTTTCTTACTTGCTAAATGACTAAAAAAAAGACCCTTAGCATTCAAAGTAGCACTTGCATTCTTACATGCCAACAGTTCCAGGAAGCTTTCATTAACAAGGGTCAGAGAAAGAGTAGGTTTGAGTAGTTTGTATAAATAATATATAAATAATTCTGAGCGAAGGGAACAGAACACAAACAACCTGGATACTAAACTACGCCACTATCTAAACATTCAAACATTTATTTTAAGCCTATATTCCCATTAAACTAGACAATTATGATGAGTCATACATATAGTATAATTCTGTCTGTATAATTCTGTATAATCTCCATCTCAATATCTTGCTAACCTAGTGGTTCATTCAACAAACGTAAGAAAAAGATGGTAGTCTTAAAGCCAATCAACTTCATGCACAGTTCCTAGGAATAAGCAGTTTGTAGGAGACATAGAGCTTCAAGCATTCAGAAGATTAGTTTAATACATATATGTGAGATATATATACAAACATGTATATGATTGTTACTGTGTTTCTAAAGCTGAAGGTGACAGAGGTTTGCCCCATAGAACTGTGGTGTAGCTGGGCATAAGAGTTGAGCCTGTGTGCATTTCCAGTGCACTCAGTCATCCCAAGCAAGCACTGGGAAGGCCCCTGTTAGTCTCTGCATAGATGACACAATGGACTGATTTGCTGGGAATTACTGAATTTCTAGGCAGAGTCACAACAAGGAGAGTGACAATAGTCCAGGCCACATGACAGCACAGCTAACTGGTTGTCACAGGGACTCCTGGGTAGGACCTCAGGCAGAGCCAGAAATTCTCCCTGCCAACTCCTGCTCTGCTTAGGCCAATTGTTAGACAATATTTGTGAGTTTAGATGTGCTGTTTAATATCCTGGAGGAGAACTGCAGATACTTCCCACCATAGAGAAAAGAATTCCCCAAACCATACGTAGGTAAGATAATTTTACTCAATATGTAGAATCTGTACCCATAGGAAGGGATTCTTCAGCTAGTCTTTTATACACAGTTAAGATACGTAAACAGATTTTCCCCCAAATGTTGTCTGTTTGCTTTGGCCTTCCACTGGAAGCTAGATCAAAGAACAGGCTGAAACTAATTTCAGCTGGAGGAGATGGTGAATTGATTTGGACTCCTCTGGGGCTCTGTGTAAGGAGTCTGCAAAACAGCTGTTCTGTGTAAGTGGAAACTAAAAATGATAGAGACTTAACATACTTCTGCTAATAGTTAATATTTGCAGTATATTGTAAGGATCACTTTCTTTAATTGCAAATTCAAAAAAGGAGTTTATGATAATTTGCTGCTGTCAGATAATATCCAGATTGCTGTTCAAGTAAGTGCAACTCTGGAAAATTAATGGATAGCATTAGAGCTTTAGAGCATTCTTTTGACTGTTTATGTATTCATGTTCATAAATCCTTTGTTACTGATAATCACAAATATTCACCGCAGTTTTATTGAAATGTATTAGTTTGTATTTATACAGATGAATGATTTAGCTACAAACAAAACAATAATTCACAAAGATCAAGCTATTTAAAAATATATAAATGGTTTGATTATTTCCAAAGAAAAGATAGTGGAAAATAAGTTCCAATTCTTCCACACACAGTGTCCTACTGTGAAGTTACAGTGTCTAACAGAATGATATTTTACAGTGTATGATATTTTAATCCTGTATTTTCAATTTCCATCTGTGTTTATATCTTAGTATCTTAAAATGAAATTGTTAATTTCTACAAGAAATACGTTATAAGTCCATACTTACAGTAATATCATCCATTCCCAGCAGAATATGCTGTAGCAGGAAACATCTTTCCCACTGTTGATTTTTTCTTTTTTTTTTTTTTTTTTTTAAGAACCTCCTTGGTTTGCAAAAAAAATGCATCCACTAAGATTCAACATATCATCTTCTGTTTGGCTTTAAGGAACACTGGGAGAAGCATCCTTTTCCAGCAAAAAAATATTTCTGATATGCATTTCTTTTACAAAACTACACTTTTCTTCTCTAGTATTGAAAGGTAGAAGTAAATATGATTAATGAAAATATATCAGTCATTCAGAAGTATTTTGATGTACCTGCTGCCTGTTTTTTGAAATAAAAATGTTTGTTAAATGGACTAGAAAACAAACATATTTTCCTACGATTTTGGAGACTGAATCTGTTAAAATTTTCACTAATGTAAAGACTTTGAAGTAGATTCTGATATCAGTCCCATTAATAACTACAACTGTAACTAAAATTAGTATATAATTTTCCCTGTTTTCTTAATGTTGTCCTGTTTGACCAAAGTTGTTAGCTAAAACTCAGTTTCCACCAGGAAGACAAATAAGTAATAACAGTTGAATACTGAGGCAATTCAGCTGATGAGGGACTGATACTCTCTCCTCCAGCACCCTCACTTCTCTCTTGTTCGCAGTTCATTCTTCCTCCCATGTCTTCAGTTCACACATCCTGTCAACTGGTTGATATAAAGCTATGGTTGATTCAGCAGAATGCATTCACTTATAGGATGTGGTGGTGACTCTGGAGAACATGTCAAACGCCCACTCCCCATTTCATTCATTCTCTGCTCCCTGCAGATGAGAAGATGTCAGTTTGGGTCATATGTCTTAACTATGTCCACTTCCAATCTCTTGGTCACCTCCACCTTACAGACTTTTGGAGCTGGAGGGAAGCAAATGCAAGCAACTGCTCAGCAACAACCAAATAGTGTGTTATCGACACTGTTTTAGCCACAAATGCAAAGCACTGCACCACACAGGCTAACCTGAAGAAATTTAACTTCATAGCTCCATCCCAACTGGACCCAGTGCACAGGAATACAATAAACAATGTATATCAAAAACATACTGATCAAAAAAATGATAAGAAAGTATATTGCCAGCTGGAGGCTGTGTCATGAAATAGATAAGATCTTGAGTTACAATTTAGTTTTTCTGTCTAGAGACAATGATTTGGATGTTTATCTTGTGTCCAGCTCCTGGTTTTCATAATAATCTTCAAAATTTCAAATCTTTGAACCTTTTACTTGTTGGCTGAAATTACTGAATGAAAAAAAAAAAAATATTACATAGGGAAAGATAAGAATTAAATCAAGTATACAGTCTAGTCAGACAAAGCTTGCTTTCTAGAATTCCAGGCAGCCCTTCTTTCTCTTCTAACTTTTTCAGTGTTGTACTGTACAACCAATTAAAAGAACAGTGGAAAAAAGAAGTAAATGGCTATGTGATTAAGTTTACTGATACTACAAAATTAGAAAGAAGAGCAGTACACAACACAAAAGAGTTCCACAGATACTCCAAGTTCTCTCCTTTTTTCTTTTGACTAGAGCAGGAGAGACTTGTCCAATATATCTTAACCAACACTTAAGAATGAGCAAATGAATCATTACTATTCCTTGACTAGCCAGTCTTGGAAAAAATTACCTTCCGACTCCATGCTGGATGACCAATTTAATCCAGAGTGTAAACAAGCAATTTATTTGGACAGTGAATTCTACATAATGCGATAAAATACACATGGCTTGCAAAGACCCCTCCAAAATAACAACCAACAAAATCCAACCACATTCCAATATTTTTTCAAACTGCACAGAGGCAGTAAAACACAATTTCACAAAGTATTCTTGACTCTGTAATATTTTTTTTTTTTTTTGTAAATGCCTCTGTATACTTAGCAAACTGCACTTTAAAGTCATTTTTGTTCTTTACCTCATAAAGATATTCATATGATTATTTCAGAAGTTCCTTTGTGATGTGATCTGACACCTTATATGACATCCAGTCTAAACTTATTTGTAGCCATTTATCAAGTGCTAATAGTATTCTTAAAATTAAAGGATTTTCTTGCCTTGATATATCCCCTATGAATGTAGTTATAAAAAGTCATTATATCACCTCTTAACCTTCCCAAGTTAAACTAGACAAACAGAACTCTCTTTAATCTTTTCTCTATAAGGTAAATATTCCATTCTTTTAGTCATATCTCTTCTATGAATCTGATCTGATTTAAGTTAAACATTCTGGAGAGAAGTGATTAGAGAGGTACACAATACTTCAGATGAGACCTTAGTGATGCCTTGTGTAGGGTATTTACATTCTCCTCTCTCTTAGAAGCATGCTTCACTTAATGCATTCTATGATAGCAGTAGCCTTGTTTTATAGCTACATCACTCTGTCAGTTCATACATGCTATTAAATTGCATTCATTCTGTGTGATTTCTCTCTTTAGAATGATCAGATCCTCTTGATGCAGTCTCAGCAGCTTGTTGCTTTGGCATTGCTCAGGTATATATGTAGTCTTCACTTCAATGTCATAAACAGATATAGTATATATATGATCAATCCCAATGCTGATGTTTGAGATGTATCTATACTGATTTTTCTCTAGACCACCTAGCTGTTTGCGTATAGCTGGGGATAGTCTCTCCCCTAACAAGCTTCTTTTGCATCTCATGTTAATCCCTGTCATCACCACATTTAATACTAATTTATCATCAAGAAATCTTATCAAATATTTAGCTTAAATCGGAATAGTTTTATTTTATTAGCCCCTCTAGGAAGTCAGTTATCTAAAAAGATTAAATTAGTCTGATACAATCTGTATGAGATAAAACCATGTTGTAATGTAAGTTCCATTTACATCTATGCCCCTAATTAGTGCTTGTTCAAAATCTGTCCCAGTGCTTTACATAACAGTATAATCAAACTAACTGCTTGGATCATGTTTTTTTTCCCCGTGGTTTTATATCGATACTAGATTTTTTTTTCTCCAAATATATTACTACCAGATTTACAGATTAATTTTAAATAGCTTCTGCTAGATTTGTAATATCATGTGCTAATTCATTCAGTTTACTTGAATAGATGTTATCAAGCTCTTTAATTCTTTAATTCTTTCACACTTAGAAATAACAATTTTGTTTCTAACTTCCACACTGTAATTTGTATCATGGTCTTCTGATCTGCAGCAGATAATGTATATTATCCTCACAATGACTCTCAAATTAAAAAAAAAAAAAAAAAAAGACTAACAGACTAAAAAAACCACCAAACCCAAATAACAAACAAACACACAAACACCTCATCAATGATAGGAGGATTAGTAAAAAATTTTGGCCATTTGTAGTTCTTCCATGATGCCTTCTGATTCTAAGTATACAAAAGTCTCCTTATTTTTTAGTTTCCCCTCTTTATTTATGTAAATAATATAAAAGAATAATAAAGAATATAAAGAACATAGCAATTAGTGTGTAAAAAAAAACAAAACCAAAACAAAACAAAAACCCAAACATTTTATTTTCTAATGCTAGGGTAAGGCTTTCAAAGTAATTAGTCTTTACCACTTTAACCTCTGAAACATTATCTTTCTCTTTTTGAATACCTTTTCCCCAATATTTTTTACTCTATTCCTCTTAAAATAACCCTTTTACCCTTTCTTTTTATCTCCATTTTTCTTTTTAAATCCTCTTTCACATGATTATTCATACTGAAAAGCCCTTTCATACAAGTATTCAGTTTTGTCTTTGAATATATGTTCTAATTCTATAGACACATTTCACTTAAAAGTAAAATAAGACTTCCTCCAAGTGTTCTCTGAATTCAAATCTTAAATTTTCTCAAACCAATCAGCCTAATTAACTACTTATTTTCCTAGCATTCTAACATTTGCCTTCTTAAAACCTCTAGGATTATTTATAAACTTATTTTGTCTGTCTTGCAGTTTAACTGAATCGGTTCATGATTGCTGAATCATATTTAACAAACTGCAAAGCTGCTGTTCTTGTGAACAGTTTCATAATGATGTTATGATTGTTCAATTATAGTGTGATATTATATTGTTAACTGAAATCCTCACTTTCTTCTCAGTTGTATCGTTTGTACAACTGTAAAATTTATTTCTGCCTCTCTATCACAGCTGAAATGAAGAGATGAAACTTCTGAATTTTTGTAGTATTGGTCCATTTATCTTCCATGCCACTTAATTTTTAGCTTGCTCTATATTAAGGCAGTTATGAATTGTTCCAGTGAGCTCTCACTGGGATCTCAGAGAACTACCCACTCCAAGAGGATCTTCCTAAAGGGACTGTATCTCATTTGACTTCTACACTATACAGGGCTTTAACTCTTATCCCATTTTCAAACAATGCATACATTTTCCACTCTCAGACAACTATGCACAATGTATGTTAACTTAGTCTCTTAGTTCAATTTCATTCTAGAAAAACAACATCCCCATGGGTAGCTAGTTTTCCCTAAAGTGAGCCTGTCTTAAATAAGCAAGACAGTCTGGGTTTAATATAGATACACTTTAGGATTAATTAATTTAGATTTTTTCTTTAAATAAAATTGTTAAAACAGAAGATTCTAATCCACTTTTTTGTTAGAATAGACTTACATTTTGCACGACCTAGATATAAAACTCCCACAATATATTTAATGTATATTTAAAAAAACACACCACATTTATTTCCTAGATAGATTAAAATAGTATTTAAATTAAAAGAGATAGTAGTCACTGAAGACCTCAAGCAAGTAATTCTTCAAAATATATAAAAAGAAATTAGGTTTTCTTCAGCAGGTGTAGCCATAGAAATTAACTGGAACTACAAAGTCATGGAGTCACAGGACAGTTCAGGTTGGAAGAGACCTTAGGAGGTCTGTGATTTAGACTCAGGTTGTTAGAGATTTATCCAGGAGGGACTTGAAAACCTGCAAGGATGTACTCTGGGCAACTTCCTACACTGCTGGCCTGTTGTCTTGGTGAGTACGTTATTCCTTATATTTAATTTTAACCTCTTTTATTTCAACATATGGCCACTGTCTTTCATCCTCTCACCATATACCTCTGTGGAGAGCCTGGCTCTGCCTCTTCAGTAACCTCCCCATGAGCACAGGCAGGCTGCTGCTAAGTGGCCCTGAAGCCATATCTGCTCAGGCTGAACAAGCCCAGCTCCCTTCACTTCTTCTCACAGAAGAGCCGCTGCCATTCTGGCAGCATTCTTTGAACTTACTCCAGTTTATTCAAGTACCCATCTACTACATCACTAATGGAAGTCCAAAACTGGATGTGATATTCCGATTGTGGTCTAATAGGTGGAACCATATGATGTGATTCATGAATACATCTTTGCTTAGAGTTAATTATTTGTATTTGAATAAACTACCCTTTTCCTTCTCTTGTTGATATTTCATTCTGTAAGAAATGTAAAGTTAACCTTTTTTTAAAAAAAAATAAATATATTTTTCATAGTTTTGAATCCAGGTACTTCCAATTTCAGGAGGGAGAAAAAAAAAAAGTGAAAACAACTTTTTACGACTCTTGCCATCTCAGGTCTCTCCAGTTACACAGATTTTTTTGTTGCCGTGTACCATGTAAAATCTTCATTCAGTTTTTGTGATATTCTGTATCTTCAATGGAAAACTTCCACAAGTTCCATCAAAACGTTCAGATCTGGAATTTTATTTTGATCATTTCATATCATGCACATACACAAACACAAATTATTTCCAAAATATAAGCCTACATTTTTAACTAGCATTATTTGCATATAAGCATGATACACAGACAGCTGAGCTGAGGATTTTCTGAACAGAGCCATTCGGGGAACATTATGTTTTTGTTGGTTCATAGTTACATAACTTTTTTTTTTACCTCAAACTTTAAACAAAATTATATATATAAAAAAAATAATAAATTGTCTTAACTTCAGCAGTTGCCTGTGATAGCAGTATCTGATAATTTTGTTTGTGCTACCAGTTTGATAAGATGAGAGCCTCTTACCTGAGCCTCAAAACCAGGTTTGCAATTCCTTTCAAGGTTATTGTAGAACACAAAGGAATTCAGAGTGGTTTTGTGTTTCGAGTAATAATATATTGGTCTGCTTGTTTTCTCATTTAGAGTCACAATTAAAAATCTGTGTAATTTTATTAGACACCTAGAACAAGAATCCACTGAAGTATTTAAAATGCTCAGTATTTGATAAGGCTTTCATTTTGCAACTTCCCTTATTTCATTCTCCCTTAGCTGTTAGGATTTTTTTCTAAAGGAAGCATCTCGTTTGCCAGTCTTTTAGATGGTAATAACTTCTTTTTTTGTGAAAATGAGAAAATATTATAGCAGAAAATCTTACAATATAGGTCTGGAAAGGTCATCTAGTTCCTGCCCTGAGGTAGAATCAGTTCTACCCAATGGTTAACTGAGAAGGTCAAAAGCTCTTTTTATTGCTGTTCTTGTTGAAGTCAGATATACTTTCACTCAAGATGAAACAAGACAAATTACAAAAGGATGGAGAAAAGAATAGCATGCACACTAAGCAGTCTGAACTACTCCTTTAAGACCCTGCAAACTTGTAGAAACATCAGGCTATTTAAGAGACTGCTTTGAGGTGCTCTTTCTCTGTGGCTCACAGCAGCACTGTGATAAAGATAGTCTTGGTTCACTGAACTGACTCTCTTTATCAAAGCCAAGAAAGACAGAGATAGAGAAGAAGAAAACACTAATGTAGAGAAAGAAAGCATATAAAAATATTTGTAACATTATGCAGCCAATTTTTCACTCTATATTATGTCCAAAATCTTGCCAAAGCCAATGAAGACAGCAGTGTAGTATGAATAGCACACCTTTGCTTTATTCAGAATGTTTGTGAGACAACAGATCCAACAATTTGTGAGATCCAACAAATAATTGAGATGGCTGAGTGGAGACTGAAAAGCCTGAGGTTCTCTGGCAGATTTCCACATGAAGATAGTGTTAAGACTTCATAAAAGAGCAATAGATGAAAAAGCTCAGCTGCTCAGTATTTTATTGAAAATGCATTCTGAGGAAATTTTTAATGTATAATTTCAGGTGAATTGATTTTTTTCTCCCCTGTTTCTCTGATTTATGATATATGGTTTCAGCTTAGCCCTTTTTATTTAATCAGGTTTTTCTATTATTCTCATTAACATTAATTCAATCTTCTTATCCGACTGTTACAATTTCTTTCAACATGTAAAATTAAGATTTTGCTACTGTTTTTCTAATTCTCATCTTTAAATAACTTTTATGCACATTCACATAGGAATATTCACATCCGTCACAAAAGCAACTAGATTTTATTTTTGTTGTGGTAGACTAAGTAAACTGAAACAAGATAGAGAGACTTACCTTGAGATGTAAATCAGAAAGTACCAGTAATAAATTAATGTAAGAGAAAATGGATAAATGCTGTACATATTCAGGAAATTGTGTGAAACAGTGTTTAAAAACTGTTACAATCTTAAAGCTTCATTTAAGATTGCCTTTTTGAAAATGAGTTCTTGACTGACAAATATTCAGGTAACTGAGGAACAACACTGTCTTTACATATTTTCATAAATATATACAGAAGCACTAAGGAAATATTTTTAAATGTGAATAGAATAGAATAGAATAGAATAGAATAGAATAGAATAGAATAGAATAGAATAGAATAGAATAGAATAGAATAGAATAGAATAGAATACTAGGCTATTTCAGTTGGAAGGGACATACAACAACCTCCTAGTCCAAGTGCCTGACCACTTCAGGTCTGACCAGAAATTAAAGCACATTTTTAAGATCATTGTCCATGTGCCCTTTAAACACTGACAGGCTTGGGGCACCAACCACCTCTCTAGGAAGCCTCCTCTACTGTTTGATCACCCTCTTGGTAAAGAAATGCTTCCTCATGTCCACCCTGAACCTCCCTTGGTGCAGCTTTGAACCATTCCCATGCATTCTGTCACTCAATACCAGGGAGAAGAGACCAGCACCTCTGTCTCCATTTCCCCCCCTCAGGAAGCTGCAGAGAGCAATGAGATCACCCCTCAGCCTCCTTTTCTTCAAATTAGACAAGCCAAAAGTCCTTGGATGCTCCTTCCATTTCTTTCACCAGCTTTGTTGCCTTCCTCTGGATGCATTCAAGGACCTTCACATCCTTCTTGAATCATGGAGCCCAGAACTGCACACAGTGCTCAAGTTGAGGCTGCACCAATGCTGAACACAGTGGGATAATCACTTTTTTTTTGACCAGCTGGTTACAGCAAGTTTGATGCACCCCAGGATGTGGTTTGCCCTCTCAGCTGCCAGAGCAGACTTCTGACTCATATTGATCTGCTGTTGGCCAGACCTCCAGAAATTTAAAGGCCTGTCAGTCTGACATTAGTGCCAGGGAAGGGCGTGGAACAGATCATCTTGAGTGCCATCATGCAGTGCATGTAAGACAATCAAGAGATCAGGCCAAATCAGCATGGGTTTATGAAAGCCAGGTCCTGCTTGACTGACCTGATCTCCATCTATGAAAAATTGACCCAACTAGTAGGTGAGAGAAAGGCTGTGGATGTTGTATATTTAGACTTCAGTAAAGCCTATGATACAGTTTCCCACAGCATTCTCTTGGAGAAATTGGCTGCTAATGGCTTGGACGGGCATATTCTTCGCTCAGTAAAGACCTGGCTGGATGACCAGGCCCAAAGAGTCGTGGTGAATGGAGTCAAATTCAGTAGGCTGCTGGTCATGAGTGGTGTTCCCCAAGGCTCAGCACTGGGGCCAGTTTCCTTTAATATCTTTATCAATGATCTGGACAAGGAGACCAAGTGCACCCTCAGTAAGTTTGCAGATGACACCAAGTTTGGTGGAGTGTTGATCTGCTGGAGTGTAGGAAGGCTCTACAGAAAGATCTGGACATGCTGGGTCACTGGGCTGAGGCCAACGGTATGAGATTCAACAAGGCCAAGTGCTGGGTCCTGCACTTGGGTCATAACAACCCCAGACAGTGCTACAGGCTTGGGGAAAGGTGGCTGGAAAGCTGCCTGGCAGAAAAGGACCTAAGAGTGTTGGGTGACAGCCGTTTGAACGTGAGCTAGCAGTGTGCCCAGGTGACAAGAAGGCCAACAGCATCTCAGCATGCATCAATAATAGTGTGGCCAACAGGACTAGAGAAGAGATTGTCCCATTGTACTCGACACTGGTAAGTCTGCACTTCAATTACTGTGTTTAATTCTGGGCCCCTCACTACAAGAATAACATTAAGGTGCTGGATAGAGTTCAGAGGAGAACAACGAACCTGGTGAGGGGCCTGGAGCACAGGTCTTACTAGGACCAGCTGATGGAACTTGGGCTGCTTAACTGGAGAAAAGGAAGCTGCGGGGAGACCTTGTCACTCTCTACAACTATTTGACAGGAGACTGTAGCATGGAGGATGTTGGTTTCTTCTCCCAAGTAGCAAGTGATAGGATGGCCTGAAGTTGCACCAGGGGAGCTTTAAATTGAATATTAGGAAAAATTTCTTCAGAGAGAGGTTTTATAAAGCACTGGAACAAGCTGTCCAGGGAAGTGGTGGAGTCACCATTGCTGAAGGTGTTTAAAAGACATGTAGATGAGGCTCTTAGGGACATGGTTTAGTGCTAGATTTAGTTTATGGTTGAACTCAATGAACTTAAGGGTCTCTTCCAACCAAAATAATTCTATGATTCTATCATCTCACAGATTAACAACATCCACTGCATTTCCTTCATCCACTTGGTGGATGACCTTATCACAGAAGGATTAGTTAAACAGGATTTTCCTTTTGTGAACCCACATTGACTCTGCCTGATGATTGAATTGTTCTTTAAGTGCCTTTCAATAGCACTTCTGAAAGCCAATGTAAATTGCAAGGAAAATTAGCTGCAAGGAAAAATACAGACAGAAAAATGTGAATAGAAATAGGTAACACATGAAGAAGAAAGCCAGGATTGCATAACTCAGGAGTTCAATTCATCTAAACATTCATCCTGGTTCACTGTGAAACTATAGTAACAATTAAAAGTACAAAGCAAATGGAGTAAAGGTAAATAAATAATAGTAACGTATTAAAATAATAATGTTGAAAATCAGAAGAATACATTACCTCTAACTATAATATATATCCGCTATTTTGCCAGTAGTACTGTGTGTGAGTCAGCACGAGCAGGACACAGGAACAACCACAAAATAATAGATGAAATGTGAAGAATAAGTTTATTTTAATTACCTTGCCAGCCAATGGATACCTGAAGCAGCACCTGGGAAGGGACACACAGGCAGAGATTTTGGAGCTCGGACCATGCTAGAGGATCACTGTTTTTACCTGTATTTCAAGGATTCATGGAGGCATAGTTTTCCACTTTGCTTTGATCTTTCCTGCAGAACAGCAGGAACCTCAAGCGTGTTCGACAAAGTGCCTCTGAGCACCTATGCTACCTGAACACAGAGGCTCTACTCGTAGAGCACGCAAGACTAAGCAACAGTTAACATGTATATGTGTTTGTCTACACCCCAGCTCCGTGTCACTTGAGCATATTAACAATCCTCCTCAACAATCTTCTGTTATATTCCCACATTCAATCCCCTTGCTCAAGAGGTCACTTCTGCTGGGACTGGCCAAGCCAAAGGTGTCCATTTGGGCTTGTAGGGTGTAGCAGAGAGTAATTTACAAACGTACATGATGAACACATACAGAGAAACACATAAACATACATCTACAATAATGCTTTGAATCAGGTGTCCCATTCATCCTGTCAGGGAATTAAAACAACTTATCCATCCAGGCACCATCAGTAGACCGTTTCATTTGGTGCACTAAGTACTGAAGATGTTGAATGTTATAATCTACACTGGCTGATTCATCAGTTATGTTGAAGCAACACGTGCCTTCAAAATCAAAGCAGCATTTATAGTGTGAAAGGAGAAAGTAGTCCACTGTCAATCAATTTTGTAATGCTCATTGGCATACAGCCACTACCTACTCAGAAAAAATAGCAATGGGAAACATTAATATCAAAATTGCTCAGCATAGTAATGATTCTGTAATATAGTGCTGGGGTTAGTACATAAATGAAACACATTGTCAAAAGGTCTGCAGCTGTTAATCTTCTCTTAATATAAAAGGAATATGAGTTAGTTACAGTAGAGGCTAACCAAATCTAAGCATTTACATGTTAATCTTGCGGAAATGTATCCAGGTCATATGCTTGTAGTACAAGATTATAAATCACAACAAGCTAACTCGTGATATAGGAGGAAAACAGGAGTGTCATTGCCTTCCAGTAATACCTGTGCATTGTACCAGCTCCTTCAGCTAATACTACTCTGGGCTTGATAACCTAATGTGGGGTAATTGCTATGGCTTGCACTTTTTCAGATTGAACTTCTACTCGATGTTGGGTTTGTGACACCAATAACACTGTTCCAATGCTGTCTTTTCTAAATAAGACACAGGTATTCATTGAAGATACCTGAAATACAAGAACTTGAGAATCTGATGTCAACAAAGAATATAAAATAAGAAGAGAATTTGGGGTACAAAACCACACAGCATTCTCAGCAGTTATTATATGAACCCTCACATCTAGACTAATACGTCACAGACCCACCACACAATCCAGTGGTATAAACAATTCAATTTCACTTATAATTAATATTTTGGGAGATATACCATCTGGAAGAATTGTAGTTCTCACCATGTTGTGTACTGCAGGTGTTGTACTTCCATCAATAAATCAGGCATCTTTTTCGTGCTCTTCTGTTAACTCGTCATAAGGGGAAGCCTCCTCCACAGAAGACAAAGGAATATCTCCAATGAGAAGATTTTCCCCTAGTGTGGGCATATCATTTAATTCCTAGATTTTTTTTTTTTAATTGTTTGCAATCCTCTTTACCAGTCTTCCATTATATTCCCACATAGTAGCATGCTATTTCTACTCTTTACCATGTCTTCCTAAAACAGGAAGAATATAAACAAAGAAATCCATGCACACAATGGTATGATCTCAGAGGTATAAGACTGTTTAGCACAACCGTAGAAAAAATGTATTGTTCCTTTTATCCATTTTAAAGATTACATAATTACATACCTTCCCTTCTCAAGTCATAGAATCTACCCATCCACAGTCCCACAAGTAAATGAGGCACATATCAGGTGGGTTTTCTGCACTTCTCCATTGTATAGGCTGATGGAGGAACTGATCACCTGTGTATGGTGACATGATCAAAGCCAGAAGTCAATATTCTGATTTTGCTTAAAAAAACAACAAAAACCCCACATCTCAGTAATTGCCAATCACTCACTATCATGGAGGCACCCCAAAACAATTCCAATTAAAGGTAAGTTTAAACCAATTTTAATTCACAACCAAAACCAAAACCAAATAACAGAAACCAATGCAAGCCAGGGGATGAGGTGAGGTGATCCAAAATCAATCAGCGCTCTGAGAACATTTAAACCAGTTGGGAATATTATTACTATATGACCACACAAGAATGATGATCCACATTGTGCACACGCTCACTCAGTAGAAGCCTCTCTCATTCAAGGGCACCCAGAAAAATTACTCATCTGCCTGGAGTGGGGCAGGGGCTCAATCAACAATGTAACTGGGAGAAATAATCACTTGCCAAGGAAGAGGTGAGGGCTCTAAGTCCTGGGAAGTCTCCATAGATGCCGTCCCACTCTAAGGGGACGTCTCCAGTCACAGCCCCACTGCTCTGAGAAGACCACTCAAAGGGGATCTTCAGCAGGGTTCCCATTTTAAAGCCAGGTTGAATCTGGTTGTCATCCTAACAGCATGGTCCAGAAGCTTCTCTGAGCCTTGGGCACCTCATTTGCTGGGGACCCTGTCTATTGACTGGCTGTCCTGCCTCTCCTGCTCCCTCAGCCAGAGGGAGGTGAACATAACATTTGACATTGATCAAGGTGCATACATGAGGACAGCTACAGTGAGCACAAAATGTGCTAAAAAGCTATCAACTGTCATATTGAAAGCTCTGGACTTCATTGGGTATGTGCAACTGTCACACTCAGTCAATGATAATGCTAAAAAGATTCACTAACAGTCATTTTTTAACTAGCTGTCTCAAAATAATTGAGTGACAATATCTCTAAGAGACCTCTGGCCCACTTGTGTTACCAGAAGACAGAAAGCTATTGTGTCAGTATTCAGAAAAATAAAGGAGGGTGACCTACTAGGTAGAAGTTGACTGGTTTGACTTAAATCCTTAGGGAGATAAAGGAAATTTCGTGGAGGATTAAATTACTAATTAATTGAAAGAAGAGTTTAATTTGAATAGATTTTTTAATGGATCTTGCCAAACAGAGCTGATTTTATTATACAACAAGATCATCTAGCACAGTTGCTGAGTCTGTGAAAGGCATATGTAGCAAGTTGGAGTACTGAGGTGATTTCTCTTCACACAGCTCTGGTGAAACTGATACTGCAATGAAAATACAAAAATACTGCATGCAGTTCTATTTTTCATTTTTTACAGTTTTTCAAATATCAGACAAGTTTTAGAAAACCTTGAAGCCACAGCATCACTATAACACTTTAAGGGATGAAACAAAATGCCACTCATAAGTATACTTGTGATGCTTACAATATGTTTAGATATATCTGAGTTCAGATGATCTAAGCAAATATAGTTCAAATTTCCATGCTGCATGATTGCATGATGGCTGAACAGAGTCACAGGAATAAATCGATAAATAGTCAAGTGATGATGCTAGGTAGAGTATGATGGTTCCATTGCCATGTGGCTTATAATACCTGTTTTAGCTAGCTCAAAAATATCTTGGATATGGCTGAGAGGTAATGAGCTTGGTATAGGCTGATATCACTGGTATTAGAACTAATAAAATTGATGCTTCCTAAAAGCATAAAGGAACAGTCTGTAGTGATACCTGTGGTGATACCTGCAAGTGGTTCCATGCACGATGAGTTAGGTTAAGAAGTAAAAAACCTATTGTTTTCCAACAAAGAAAGCAGATACATTGTTTCAGATGGTTGCAGGTAATCCAATACTATCATCCTTGCAACATTGTGCTACACAAACATGATGAGACAACAGTCTAGTTACAAGGTATTAGAACAGGTGCAAAGGTATAGTCAAGTCACAATGTCACTTCAAACTAGCTATGTCTAAAGGACTAAGTATAATGCTAACAAAATCAGAAATGTATGCAGTAATAAGGAAAGGATAAAATATTGCCATATCACCAGGGATAAAATTCCAGTGTACAGAATTATTTTTGAATGAGCAAACATGAAATTAATATTCAGTATTCTATAATTTATAATGTGCTGATGTAGAACTAAAAATCTGCTCAGAAAACTTATTAATACAAATGTTTTAGCATCTTCTACCTATTATGCTACCTGATTATTAATATATATAGATTTTTTTTTTTTTTTTTGAGCCGTATGCATTGAAGGAAGCAAACATGACATCTCAACCTTTTCATATACGTTTGAAAATAACAATGATTTTGTGGAAACAGAAGAAAGAAAATATTTATAAAACTTGTATGTTAATTATAGTCAAAAGACATTCATAACAGCATAGGAAAATGGAGGTCAGCCAATCTGCAGGATCAGGAAGAGTTAATCAGGTAACCTCTGTAATATTGATATGTTTGTCCTTTATATGAAATCAAACAGCTTAATACTTTTTTCTTTCTTTTTTTTTTTTTTTTTTTTTTTTTTTTACTATTATAGACACTTGAAGATCTTTATCCTGATTTTTAGGTGTGCAAGAACTCTCTCTGTGAAAAGACAGTTGTCTGGCTATGTAAATGATTGTATGCCTTCCTGCTTTTAAGTAATCTAGGTTCTTAACTCTTCTAGAATGCTGCAAGATAAGGTGCTTTCCTCTAGAGTGTTGTGTTCAGGTGCTCAGCTATACCAGACAGATGAGATGTTCTGAGACATTCTCTCCATGCAGAGCAGGCACAAAGGAAACATCTCAAAAAGGTGTGCTAAACAAAGTCCTTCACACCTGTTTTCAAAAGTCAGCTTGCATTTCTTCATTACTGTTTATACTAGCTGGAACACAAGGTGCCTGGGGAACCAGGGGGAAACATGGAGCTCTTGTTCCTTCAATAAGCAGAGTACTCGCGTAATATGGAGTCTGTGGAGCCTTACTATGTGCAGAAGTCAACAGTTTAGCTGCAATACTTGAGCAAACTCAGCATATATCATTCTGTTAGCTGATGATGGGATCCTTGTTTTGCAATATAGACTTGATTAAAGTTCATACCCTTTGAGCATGTATTCAGACCAGGTCAGAATCCTAACCTCTGTCACCAGAAAAAAATCAAGTATACATAATGCTTCTATCACTGTGAGCAGCTGGAAGAGATAAGCCACAGGCAAGGCCAAGTATGTTACAGTCCAGCCCACAACAATTTTATCCCAAGACAGGTTCTTCTTAAGCCTGTTGTAGACAACCTGAACTACAACCAAGGTCGAAGCACATCACGAGCAGAAAACACATAGATAATGGGATATGATGAACATTCCTTATTCTTGGCCTCCCTTATGTCAGAGTCGTACCATGATATAGTACCACCCAGATCTTCCTAACCATCAATTGACATGTCTTGCTCCATCATGGGGAAAAAAAAATATTACAAGATAAAATAAACAAAATCCCAACAACTAACTGTCAATTTTCTTGTCAAAATATAAGCTATTACTTTCACCTGAGATATATTGTTTGAGTTACAGAGCCAATCTAGCCCTTAAGTACACACTGATTACAGAATGTAGAACAAATGAAGAATGTAGACCAATAATGAATGAATGAAGATTAATAATGAGAAGGAAGCAGAGATAAAGGAAAACAAAAAGAGCAGAAAGAATTATGTTCTGAATTTAGGTTATGAACTTTATTATGAAGACAATAACTTACATTTTTCCCAAGAGTAAGTTCATTTAAATTTGACATTCAGAATTTCACGATAGCATGTGGTGACAATTCAGACCTTACTACTTCGGAGTAAAAAGAATGAACACAGATCTCACAGACATACTGTTTAGCTGGACAGCAACACAGAGAAAACAGAAGGCAAAATAACTATATTTTTAAATTACATTTTATAGATGACAGCAATCAATACCATGTTCATCATCATATACAATGAAGAACCATTCAGTGTCTTCCTCTGCCCATCACCTTTTGTTTAAATCAGCAAATTATTTTCTGCATGGAAAATAATTTAATCCAAACAAGAATAATACTTTCAATTTCCATAGCAAGAGGCATAGATTATATAATAGTCAAAATTCAGCTAAGAAGCCTTCCAAAAAACTGTAAATAATTTTTAAATGCTTCTTGATATATGTCATTTTAAATTCTGTCAGGACTGTGAATCTATTTGATTACATTAACTATTTTAAATACTAAAGATAAGCTGAAAATAATGAATCAACAGAAAAAAATCTCAGTGATTTCAAAGAAAGAAAAAATCAAAAGAAATGTAATCATCTCCTTAATTTCCTGCCAGTTCATAATTTCACACATATAATAACACCAAGAAAGAACTGCAGAGGATGCCAGTTGCAGTGGATGGAAATTTTTGCTGTATGCAATACAGGGCATCCTGGATTGTTATAAAAATTTCTTTCTAAATAAAAATCTATGTGCAAAAAGATAGATCATGAACTGAATACATTGGCATTTCCAAACAGAACAATAAGCACGTGACAATGGTTATTATGTCAGGCCAGGACAGAGGCCACCTCTGTCATTTACTTTGTAAAATAGGACTTCTAAAACCTTCCTTTTTCAAACATTGTAATATTGAATATGTGTGATGTGAAAGTGAGGCCAAAACTTTCAAAGGCCATGAATATATTGGAGAGCAAAATTTGTCAAATTTACATTACATTAGTTTGATATTACATACATCAAACTACAAGTCTGGTGCACTTACAGTTGAAATCCTGAATTAGGTCTTTGTATTGACAGTGATCAAACAGCAACAGCAGATCTTTATATCATTTTTTTTTAAATAGGAAGTGGTGACCTATAATATAAGAATAAAAAAGCTGTGGGATTTTTCGAGGGGCACCTGGAGACAGCAGTGAGAGACACATGATCTAATACGTCGGAGGAAGAATTTCTATGCTAACTTTGCCTGGGTATTTCCAAGATGCCCTGTTGCAAATCCTGATATTCTATATCAGTAGAAGAAGCAGGGAAACAGGCTTTCAAAACTGTATCATAAACATAGCAATTACTTTTCTATTTGAGACTTAATTCACAGTTTATACAAAACTAGCTAATGACTACTCTACTATTCCTAATGTGTCTCTACTTCAGGAAAGTAGCATCAACACTTCTATACAATATCAGTCTTTGTGGCAGCCAGAAGACGAAGCAGGAACACTCATAATTATCTGAAAATTAAATCAACCTTTATATTTATGAACAGTTTCTAGTGGGTTGTATGTATTCTTAAGAAAAGTAGAAAGTTATTTGGAAAAGCAGAGTGTTTATTCGTTAAATTGAGGTTCTCAGAAGTACTAAATTTATGTAAAGAAAAAGAGGGACAAAGCAAAGCAAAAATAATTTGCATTAAAAAGATAAAAAATAAATCAAATGTAAATAATCTTGTTTATTAGAATTAATCTAGATATCTTAGAAGGGAGGCAACAAACTGTCCAACTGGACAAAACAAACCAAACTAAAATACCAAACCAGACGCAACTCAACTAAACAAAACCAAAGAAGGATAATATTGAGATAAAAATATACTAAGAAAAAAACCAGCTGTTAAAATTAATTTATTGTTTTCTAAAATGTACCAGAAAATCAGAGAAGTGATGAATAAGTAAGAACTGGAAGTACTTTGTGTCAATGTAACAAAAGTTTTAAACAAAGGCAGAAAGAACAATCACTAAATCGCTGTTTTGAGTAAAGGAAAGGCAATACAAGAGACCAGAACTGTAGCAATAATATTTTCTGGACATATGCTTTTTTAATAGAGATGTAGATCATCAAGAACGTCAACATTAGTACACAAAATGGTCTGTTGACCATTCTTTAACTCTGAAGCCAGCCGAGAGAGCATGGTTTACATCTGTGTAACTGAACTCTCCTGCTGAGTAGGACAGCTGCATTAAGTGGTTCCTGGCCCAGCTAATCCCAGCTGAAATTGTCTCATGGACTACAGTAAGAATTTATAGAATATGTAGTTCTGTGTAGGTGCTTAGGTCCATGTCATGACCTTGATCATATTATAAAAAGAACCTCATTCACAAGTAATTGTGTCTAGTCATGCTAGCCCACAGAGCACAACTGACCTATTTTAATTCTCAAAGTTTTCCAACATGTGATAAAGGAAAATTTAGTTTTGCTATTATCTTGGAAGGTACTTGAGGTCCACATTATACCACTATTGAATTAGTGAAATTTCTAGTCTCTACAGTTTATGTTACACCTATTATCTCTATAATGGGCAAAGCTTAGAATGTAACCTCATGGACTTCAACATTGTTACACAGAAACTAAGGGAAATTAATCAGCAATGGAGTGCTTGTAGAGGAACAAGTGTGGTTTCTAGTGAGTTAGCAGAAAAAAAAATGTGCATTAAGTCAAAATATAGCAGCTTAGTATGTTAATATATGGCCGATCTGGTGTGATGGGACCCTGCTCAGAGCCATCAGAGGGGAGACTAGTTTGCCTCATCTACTTTCCTTAAATCTTTATGGTCAGAGTCAAAAAGCTTCTGATGTAGCAAAGACCTCTAGTAGTATGATAGCAGAGGCCTTAATACAGACACAAAACAGTACTGGAGGCCTTCAGACATATAAGCACAAGCTTAAAATTATCTGTTGCTGGTCTCTGTAGGAGTGTAACCTTGAGAGCAGAGTTGAACTAAATTTAGTGCACAACAAGGAGAATAAAGAGTGTGTGTCCAAAATACACAAAATATCCTGCGTGACATGAAAATAGACAGGATAACAAGAAGGCATAAAGACATAAAGACATTTAAAGATCATACTTGAATGGGATAGGGAAGAATTCCACTGCGTGGCTTGTCTGGATTAAGGATTCTCATTTTTACTTAAATGTCAATAGGTGCCCCATCACCTTTGCAATGTCCCCCATAGCCTTCCCTAGAGAAGGGAGCACTGCTTTTTTGTTTGTCATTCACGACATTTTGTTGATGCAACTTAGCCTCTGTATGTATGTATGCAATTCATTGTCTCTTCAGTAAGGTGTGGAAAAGTGAATTATACCAGTTGTATCAATTTTCACAGCTGACAAAATTGATTCTTTGTGTTGCTTACAGTACTTGACATAGTCCTACTAAACTAAAGAAAGATAGCAGCCATGTGAAAGACCTTTTTTTTTTGTCTAGAAAGACAGTTACGCCACAAATTATGAGGCATCTGACATTAGGTTTATAATTTAAACGCTTGGAATCAGCATTATTTGTGTTAGTGAAGAATAGGCTATGTTCATCTATGATGCCCTGTCTGCAGTGGTGGAATTCCCAGGCTGGGTAATTCTGGTTACACAGCTTTTTGCGTGGTAGGTTTGGTGGTAATAGTCAGGTCCTTATAGTCAGAAGTTTCAAAATGCATGCATTTTATCTTTATTTTATCTTTATCTTTAGATCTCTTAACATATATTTCCACTAGACAAATATCTGTTTCATATGGGAACTGAGGTTAGGTTAAATCAGTTTAGAACACTCCAAATAATGCAGCATAAACAGATGCAAATCTAAAAAATTGAATACAACAGTCATGCAAAACAGAGATTTAAACAAAACTTTTATTTCCTAGAGCATTTGCAAATGTCACATGTATGCTTGTTTCTGTAGTTTGCAGAGGGCTTTTAATTCCAATTAAAGTAGAAACAACTATAAACAACGTATTAAATCGTCACTTATAACATTATGGAACTTTTCAGAGGTCTTAAATCTGACTATTAAAATGCATATATCTGAGCATTTTCTTTTCTGATCTGCTGCCATTTAGTCCATGCAAGGCTATCACAATTTAGAAGTCTTTTAGCTACAAGCCATAATTCATGAAGGCATGTTTAGTATGACCAGGATTAGACACATACATGACCGAGTTGGGAACTGCCATAAAGAACAGCTCTTTGTAAATGTCCTTAGACCTTAAATGTCTGATGCCTCCCTCTCTGCCAAACTCCCTTTGTCACCTTAGTTCTTTTCAGAAGCAGATACGTTGAACTACGGCCTCCAAATCTCAGAATCAGCCCGAGTCCTCCTTCACCGGCTACAGTTGCCACCTGTGCCAGTCTAAATACAGTGTTAACGTTAAGGTAGCTTGTTTCTTTCAACATAATTGCTTTGGAAATGTTAGACTTCAGTAAGTGCTATAGACTGACAGATAGGTAGATAGATGATAGATAGATAGGTAGATAGAGAGAGAGAGATAGACAGACAGATAGACAGAGAGAAAGAGATAGATAAACAGAAAAACAAAGGCTTCTGGTCTCCATTTTCAGCATCCATCAGACTTTTAATCACACAATGGAGTATGAGTGACATTTCATAAATTGTTACCTCTGCTGTCTGCTTCATCTTACATAAAGATCTACCACACACAAAAGAGCATAGTAAATTTTAAATGAGAATTATTTATTCTTACCAGATAAGCTCCACAAACTCATCAGGCAACTTCTTTAATAAATACATATCTGAGATGTTTAATGCGTGATTTGCTTTCCTGTTTATAAATGTTATAACTGCTTTACATATTTTTCATGGAAAAGGTACTTTGTCTAGTATATAAGTGGAAGTGGAAACCTTATAGACTTAGTAGAAACCCATTCTGTGTTGATCTTAATGTAGGCCAAACAGAATGATGTGGAAAATTTTTTTGAAAGTGACGTCCAATTTTTTTTATTTATATAATTAACTTATTTAAAATAAAATACTGTCAAATTAGAGTGCCTTCTCTTGACAGTCTGCTAGAAACAATCAGTTAGACACTTGATACTTTGCCTATCTTGCCCAAATGAATAGTCACTCTGAAATGATTGTAGGAATTTAGAAGTTGATATCAGCAGAAATTAAGGCAGTTCATTATTGTTGAAATGAATGCTGCTTATTCAACCAGGTCTCAGAACACGGAAATAGAATGAAGCTAACTCCATCCCCTTGTCCACATCCATCCTTTTGTTTTTCTTTTTACCTCTAATGTGTGACAAGACACTGAGAAGTTAATAACCATTGCCCTGGAACCTCTCCAACAAATCAATGTAATAGACATGCTGTTTTACTTTCTCTACTTCAAGTATTCATTCACTAAGCATTACTCAATCTATATTTCACTAGCGCATTATGATATCTAATATATCATTTACAAGAATGCAAAATTTATATCACATCTAGATTGCATAAAAACATGATTATTATTTTTATTTATATGTGGCTGATAGAATAATTATAAAATCAATATCATACTTAGCAAATTTCTAACTTAGCAAATTGTTTTTCCTCCAATCACAAATGAAGTCATTTCCAGTCTGATTGTTTTTTTGTGGGTTTTTTTTTTTTTAGTATGAACATACACAACATTAATTAACTTCTCTTAAGTTCCTCCAAAACCAGACTTTACAGATTTTTTTTTCTGCTTCTGTTTCTATAGAGGGAATATCCATAATGTGTTTAATAGTGGGTGTGATCCGTATGATCTGGAATGCATATCTGAATCTAGGATAAATTTAAACCCATAAATGTTCCTATGAGCTTCTCTATTATTTACGACTGGCATTGGGAAAAGATGACCACAGTGACAACAAATCGTTTGTAACAGACCAGCTGGGGAACGCTGCTTCGGTTCTTTATGTACTCATTAAAACTCTGCCTTTGTACCTTCATAACTGGTCAGAATTTTCTGAATTCCACAATGTCACCGTTTATTGCCGGACAGCAATAGTGTTCTCTGTTAATCCCGTCCTCCTCACTAGGGAAAGGCAAAAGGAGGAAAAGGAAGAGAGACTTAGAAGCTGGAAAGTTTTAACAGCTTTACTAATAATAGTAATAATAAAAGGAATAATGCAATATGTACAAAACCAATATTGAATCTTTGGAGCAGCTGCAGTGCCTGCAGCAACTTGCCTCTGTGAGGGCTGGCACTGTGCCAGCAGCTGCAGGTCAGACTCCAGGAAATCCTGGACTGGCCTCCGCAGTAGACACGACTTGGATTTAGGAATGCACAGTCTGAAACAAAAGTCAAGATTTCAGGCAGGATAGCAGGTGGAGTCCTCTTTACATGCTGACCATCCATGAAGAGAGGTATACCCCTGTGATCACCCAGCTTTATATTGAGTATGATATGTATAGAATGGAACACCTCACTGGTCAATTAGTGTCACCTGTTCTGTCTACCCCTTCCAAAAAGTATGACCCTTTTATGACCCCTCACTTTTGGAACGTAAGTTCTATGAGCAACCTTCACTACTATATCAATAAAATATAAACATGGGCCTTTTCTCATGCCATTCCTACCATTAGCTCAGTAAAATTTTAAACAGCAGGTATCATCTGCGGTGATTAGAAACGACGCATACCAGGACACAGACAGATTCATGCAGAGGCAGAGATCTTGTTTAAGAAGGAGCGCAGAGCCTGGCCAAGCAGAGAGCTGACCTAGGCCTAGGCTGCTTTCTTTATTCACCATTGACAGTTTATAGGATTTTCTGGTACAGGCCTGAACTAAGATGTTTACAGAAAGGTGCTTTTCCACTAATTGTTATTAAGAACACACTAAACTCATGTGATGTTTGTCTCACTTTTTTTCCACTCATTCACAGACCAGGCCCAAGGACATTCACACATCCCATGCACTTGGGGGCGGTTATCCGGCCCGAGATACCATCCTCACAAGTCTGGGCTCTAACTTTTTACAATTACGAGAAACGTACTTCAAAGTAATCTGTCCAAGGCCCTTTATATATTATTATGTTAGTATTATGTCTTCGACCGTCCAAATGGTCATGTTAGTATTGATCTTTCTTTATGATCCAGGTGGCTGTAACCACACATCTTGCTTTCCCATATTTTACTTTCCAACAGTCATAAGCTCTGGAGAGGACACTGTCTGAAAAACATGCAGCCATTACACTTTGCACTACATTAGTTTACATCACACTTGTTTAGAATAACTTAGCTGAAAGAAAAATTCACTTAAAGAGAATCAGTCCCGTTTCAACCAAAACTAGGACCCATAAGCTGTGAGAATGCTCCACTTAGATAGGCAGTATGCAGGAGGTGGCAACAGGGGCAGGAAACAAGCAGGAGTTTAGAAATGCCACCCAAGCATGTAGGGCTGGTGTTAGGAAAACCAAAACTCGAGCTGTTACTTCCAAAGCACATCAAGGACAATTAAAAGGTTCTTCTGCTACATTATTAAGAAAAGACTAAAATGTGGGACCGTTGCAAAATGGAGCAGGTGATTCAGGGACAGCAGACCAAGACAAGGCTCAGATACTCTACTGCATTTGATTCAATCTTTAGTTACAAAGTGTCTGAGGTTGGAGCCTCCTTTGAACCTACGTGACTCTGTAATTTTACAGGTTTCTGATATTTTATCCGTCTTTTGCCTCTACTTCAGCTTAAAATAAATACTGGTACATCTATTCATATTTTCAGTAGCTTACCTAAGAAGCTGTGGCACTGTCTTTTGATAGCTGAAATGGTAGCTGAAATACAAGGGGCTATGGTTCTTCATGGTCTGTACTCCAAATAGTAGGATTCTATGCTGAGATCTGGACTCAGAAGAACATGAGATGTTCTGAAAGAGGAAAATGCCTTTTTTTCTCATTTGGCTTGTAAGTGCTCCTGTCTACTCAGAAGTTTCCTGTTCCTCTCCCTTTTGCAGTAAACATCCATGTACACCAAGCATTAAAATGAAGAATTCATACGTAAGTCATGTGAATTAAGTTTTTGCATAACAACTGGACTGTAATAACTCTATTTGTGTGTGCTTTCTTAGCCATAGTATTTCCCAGTCACATAGAAATATAGTTTCAAACATCATTTTTAAACTTTGATTTGTTCCTTCATCTTGAAAATTACCAGATATATTTGAATAATTCAATCCTCTGGTACTGTGCTTTTATTCTAGTTAGATTTATATCAGTATATTTTCTCATAAACCCCACATTCTATTCTCTTAGCTTCTGCTATGTAAAGATAAATTAACCTGATTTTTCTGGGTACCACTGCAGTCGATGATGTCAGTGTGAGCAGTCAGTGCCCATTCTATTTGCAAATGTGTCAAGTTCAGTTTTCTCTTTTTGTTTTCTCTATTTTTCTTCCTTTACCATAAATGTAAATGTTTAATTTATGTTGGTTTTGTCTTGTTGTGCTTTTTTATTTTTTGTTTTGTTTTTTAATAAAAAGTTTGCAGCCTTGGATTTAGGCATTCCCCTTTCATATTTCCTGTTCAACTGGAAAGTTCAGCTGCAAAATGACAGTAATTGCTTGTTTCCTTTCCAAGTAACATCTAAGATTCACTATGTTCAGCTTTCTTTAGAATAGCTGCACTTAGTCAAGTCATTGCTGTGCAAATAATGCAATTCCTTATCATCATCATGTCATTTGCAGTGTGAGAGAGATGATTAGATGATGAGACAAAATGAGAAAATACTACTTCCTGTCAAAAAAGAAAATTGTAAACATTTTTTTCAGGTTGGGGAGTTGCTGAATATGTATTCCAGCTGAAAAATAAATATGTAAGGGGGATACATGGTACTGTTCTTGGCTTGAACATACACACTAGGAACTTGTTAGTTGTCTAATCCTACTTTTGCTAACAAGTCCCTAAACTCTCGGTGGCTGGAGTGTGACTTACTGAGATCAGCTGTTTACACTACCCAATACTATTTGAGAATAAACCTCTAGAGCTGGAGACAGGGATTTCAGCCAGACAAAACATTTTGTTTTACAGGTACTTGATAAATTTGATAAATGAACAGCTGTACATTCCCCTCGAGCTACTATATTTAGACAAGTGGAACAGATGGTATGGCTCTGCTTCTCTTGCTCAGAAATGTAGATACTGATGAAGGCAGTGCCAATATTGCATGTGCAATTATGAGTCAGCTGTAAAGCAGGCAGAAGATACAACCTTTTGTGACCTCTCGTTCCTGGCACAGAATGAAGACGTAAACCAAATAACATCATTAAGGTCAAGACTACTGATATTCTTGCCAGTAAATATTACTATACAATAAAGTTATGTGGCACTCCTGAATGACTGAAATCGCACAACCAGCGCCTTTGCTGTGACATGGAGTTCATTTTCTCTCCCATACAAAACTTTTACTATCCTTATTGCTCCTGCAGTTTACAGATATTCTGGAACAGTGTTGGCTCTCCAGTAGTGTTCTACAATGTACCTGTTCCTAGGGTCAGGATTTATCCCTGCCATTTGAACTCAACAGGAGGCTGGTACAAAGTACATTTCTAATGTGTCAGGCAGTGATTGTCAAGAGCAGTCCTTGGTGCTGAGAGTAAATTATGTCACATAGTAGAACCCTGACACATTAGTTGCTCCATTCGGAGTACTGTCACTGACACTATTGTGACTCTCTTCCTGTAGGTTCAAGAGTTAATAGCCATTTAGCAAATATCTTGAGGAAGGTGGAGCTGGGTGGTCACGTGACAGTGGAACCCCAAATCTCATAAAAATCTGGCTGGTTTCAGTTTCAGATAAATAAAAAGAGTTGACCATTTAGGAGAAATGTTTGTGTCCTGGCAACTTTCTCTTGGGTATTCAAACCAAAGTTTTATGATGCCAGCATAAGTGGACCTTTCAAAATACCTTTAATTAGACTGCTCTGTAATGGGACTCAGGTACGGTTTCTTCTAACTTTAAGTAAAATAAAAAAGAATATTTTATCCCACAGAAGGAACATCATGATTTTTCAGATATTAAATGACAGTTTATAGTGATATATTTTTCTATAGGTTTTGTTAAGAAAAAATACAAAAGAAATACAGGTGTGAAAGTAGAGACAACACACTGAAATGTATACAGCAAATGAAACAAAGTCCTTATGATCTTTCTTGCTGTCACTTTCCTTAGCAGACATAATCATAATGATTCTCATCTTTAGAGTTGAAAAATATACTGCAGTGTCATTTCCATTTTCTATAAGTGTTTTCTGTTCTCATCAGTCCTTAGGGACAAATCTATATTGCAGAGTCCAAAGCTTGTTTGGGTCCTGAGAGCAATATATCTGTGTAAGTTCAGCCTAGCAAATTGAACAGTTGTCAGAAAATTTCCTTATTCATCGTTCTAAGTATACATAGTCCAAAATTCAGATTTTTGTCTGAAATGCCAACCATCTGAAAACCCAAAGCAAAATTTCTTAACAAACAGGCTGGGATAAGTGCTAGGATGAGTTTCAGTTTTGAAACAAGTCCCTAAATCAGCAACTGTAAGATGGTAGATCACAGCTTTCTAGATTTTGCTTTGTTCTGCTTGTAATGTGTATATATCTATGCATTCCTTAAGCACGAGCATAGTCTGTCACATTTAAAATAGCTGAACCTGAACAGTAGAGTTCAAATACATCTTTATGTCCTGCATGGAAGATAATAACTTGTGTTTTCATGGTGAAAATTGAAATAAGTTCTAATATTTATGAAAGGTTACTAAACTCTAAATTAATTAATATATTGAATTACCAGCATTTTCAGTATAAATCTTATGTAAATAAAAGACCTATATAGTGTTTTATCTCATGTCTGGCAGAATATTATTATACCTCTATTTCATATGTGTTCAACACAAGTGAATAAAAATGACCCATACTGCCTTTATAAACTTAAGTTTATTTCAGCTGTCAGGTAAGGGAGAGAGAGAGAGAAAGAGAGTGGGGAAAGAAAAAGTAAGGGAATGCTACAAATTGAATGTAGGCATTTTGTTTTGAAAAAAAAATGTAAGCAAAGAAATAGCAAAAAATGCAAAAAGAATCCCTGGGTGGCAGCTAAATCTGGTGTACTAATGAAATTCTTATCAACAGAATACCAACAAAACCACTTAAATTTCAATTACTACTAATGATTCTGTGATTCTGTGAAAACCACTTAAATTTCACCCATGGTTTATACACTACCCTAGCTGCCAAAGTTTGCAACACTAAATAATTTTTTCCATAAGAACAAGCCATGAAAAAACGAATTTTGATTCAAAATTAAAAGATAAGTGAAGGAAAGTTTATCTGTTACTCAAAACCTAGTATATTTTTCTTTTGCTTCAAGCCATACCCTGTTTTTCAACTTAAAGTCATGCTTTCACAAAGGTACAGAGAAAAACTGAGGTACTTCTAAATGTAGTTTGGATTTTACTTTTCTTTAGTATCTAGGGTTTGCATACTTTACATTTCAAAATCCTGTCCAGAACAGAACAAATTATTTGTAAAGTAAGTCATGAAATGGATTACTCAATAAATTCAGCCTCACTCCATGTAGAAAACACATGCATGGACTGCAGTTACCTGAAATTACCTTTGTTTAAAATAAATTGAATTTTTTTTCAATTATTTTCCTTTATTTCCTCATTCTGAGACTTGCCCTACATTCTACTGAAAATGCATGACAGTGGATATTTCAGATTTCCATGATGTTTATCAATCAGAATCAAGAATTTTCATATACTGCTTAATTATTTTCCCCATCTCCAATCCAATAACATAATCAAATTATACTTTTTAAGAAACCAGGGAGCAGAAATAAGAGACTGAAAAGAGCTAAGTAATAACCAGAACAACGTTGTTACTACCGATGTGAAGTTTAAGTTATATACAGAACACAGGAAGAGAGCACCGTATACTTTGGGTTTCTACTTGTGGATCTCAATGCATATTAATGTGATTCTCTGACACTGATGTACCGGAATGGCTTTGATGCAGGTATGTGATGTCTATCCTACCCTGAGTCTTTCACCCATGTGTCAATATAAAGGCCAAGTCATCATGTGCAACCATCTCGATATTTTAATTAAGTACATGATTGTCTCCCCCAAGCCCAAGAAAGGTCTCTCCCAACAAACAGGAAATTATGCAATAGGATCCGGAAACCTGTATGCAAGAGCAAGGAGTTACTAAATGAGCTCTAACTGAACTCATACTCAAAAAAGAAGTATACAAGATATTGAAGCAGAGGCAGGTGACCAATGAGGAGTAAAGGGATGCTGCCGGGTCTTGCAGGGATGAGGTTAATAGAACCAAGGTTCACCTGGGCTCAGATCTGGTGAGGGATGTGAAGGGCAACAAGAAAGGACTCTGTAAGCACATAAACAACAGAAGAAAGACTAGGGAAAATGTGGGTCTGCCACTGAATAGGGCAGGGGACCTTATGACAAATGACACGGAGAAGATCAAGATCCCAAATGTCTTGTTTGTCTCAGCATTCACCAGTAAGATCAGCATTCGGGAGTCCCAGGCCCCTTAAACAAGAAGTAAATTCAGGAGCAAGTGAGTCTTATATTCGGTGCAGAAGGACCAGGTTAAGGAGCACTTAAACTGGATGTACCTAATTCTGTGGGGCCTAACAGGTTGCACCCATGAGTACTGAGGGAGGTGGCTTATATCACTGAAATGTGACTGTCAATTATCTTTAAAAGGTCAATGTGATCAGGAGAAGTTTCTGATGACTGGAAGACAGAAAATGTCACTCCTATCTTCAAGAAGCATGAAAAGGAGGATCTCGGTAGCTGCAGGCTAGTCAGCCACATGTCAGTCCCTGGGAACTTGATGGAGCAATTATTCTTGGAGACTATTTCCAGACACATGAAGGATGAGAAAGTGATTAGAAGTAGCTGGCATGGATTTGTGGAAGGGAAATAATATTTTACCAACATTATAGCCTTCTACAATGAAGTAGTTATCTTGGTAGATGAGGGAAGAGCAGTGGATGTTATTTGCCTCAACTTAATAAGACTCTGGACACTGTGTCCTATAACAACTACATAGACAAGCTGGCAAAGTACAAATCAGATAGGTGCACAGTGAGGTTAATCAAAAACTGACTGAACTACCAGACCTGGAGGGTTGTGATCAGTGGCACAGAGTTCAGTTTGAGGCACGTTACTGGTTTTGATACTGGGGCAAATACTGTATAACATTTTCATTAACAACTTGGACTCTAGGAGAAAGTGCACCCTCAGCAACTCAAAGAATGATACAAAACTGTGAGTGGCTTATGCACCAGGTGGTTGCGCTGCCATTGAGAGGGACCTCAACAGACTGGGGAACTGAAACAAGAAGAACGTCATGAAGCTCAGCAAGAGAAAATGTGAAGCCCTACATTTGAAGAACAATAGCCCCAGGCATCAGTACACACGGGACCAACTGGCTAGAAAGTAATTCTGCAGAGAACCCTGAGGGTCCTGGTGGACATCAACCAGAATATCAGCCAGCCATGCACCTTGGTAGCAAAGAAGGCCAGAAGCATCCTGGCAAGTGCATCAGTGCAAGAAAGACATGGACATACTGCAACAAGTGTAACAGAGAGCGAAAAAGATGATTAAGGGATTGAAGCACCAGTTATGTAAGGACAGACTGAGAGACCTAGGGCTGTTCAGCCAGTATGATATATAAGTCAAGGGGCAGTACCTTATTAATGGGTGGTTAAACAATGCAACAGGTTGCCCTGAGAGATTGTCTAGTCTCCATCTCTTGGAAATATTCAAAACCTGACTAGACACAGTCCTGGTCAACCTCCCATAGGTTACCCTGCTTGAGCAGGGGAGTCTGATCAGATGATCTCAATAGGCAGCTTCCAACCTTAGTCATTCTGGGATTCCATTATTACAAATGTCTGCTGAGTGTGTCCTTTGGCTGGATAGGCCATTAACCTAATAGCATGGCATAGAGCTGATTGGGAGCTGGCATTTGCCATTTCTATGAAAACTGCAAAAGATTTTTCTGTGTAAAACCTGTTTGCCATCCCTTTGGAAGTTTTGAGCTGCTAGACCTTGAATGAAAAAATACAAGGCCTTCCAGAAGACTGACTACAGGAATAAATGCTCACAAAATCAGCCTATTAAAAGCAATTCTCTATGGAAAATGTAGTCTCCAAAATGTTTGAAGTAAAAGACCCTATGCACAGTAGTAGAAGATGACAAACTGAAGTACTGACTTTGATTCTGCTTGCTCTACATGAAAAAAAAAAAAAAAAAAATATTGTTTGCTTCTTATGGCTGAAAAAAAAATACTTCCCTATAATTTATTTGAGTATATATATTTAAGAAAGGAAGAAAACATTCCTTATGCATAAATTTGGTATGTAATTAAATGTTTCAGTGAAGGTTCTTCTACCATTCTAACCTTATGTCTTCCACTCAAATATTTTAATTATACTATTTTGGAATACAGCTTCTTTAGAAAAACAAAACAAAAAAACCCTAAACTTTGTAAGGACTCAGCAGAGGAGGATGGGAAAGGATAACCCTTGAAATTTACATTGCAAGCTTCCTCGGGCAGGAAAAGTCTCTACAGTCTTTCTTTCTCACTTTTACTCATTTTGCACTGCAGTGATCTGGAGAAAGGAGACCCCTGATATTCTGTTTTCACCTCTGTCTTCCTCAGGAGTTTCTATGGTTACAAACTATCAGACCAGACTGGCATTTCTACTCACACAGTTGTTGTACTTCGCAAAAAGGGAACTGAGCTGTCCAACATATTCTACTGGTCTCCATTCTCACCACCTCCCCCACCCTGCTTCTTTCAGGACTGTACCCTTTGAAAACTCTTACAGAGGTTTGCTTAATTAGGGATATGAAACATTTTCCAGTGACAGGCTAACAACAATTATATTTCTCTCATGTCTAAAGACAGGAATTTGTAACTGCAAATACATGCACATAATTATGTATGACCACTAGTCTTTGTAGTTTAAAAGACCTACTCACATAAAGAAAGTTACTTGTGAATGTTTTATTTGTCACTTACATTATATTCCTGTCTTCAGTTAAGATCACTGAAAGATGATTCTAACAGAATATCTAGGACAATGTTTAATATAGAAATTGTAGTTTGTAGCGAATTCATTCACTTCATTACCATACAAATCCTTGTAAGATATATGCACATCAGTACACTGGGTTAGAGAAGCACAATTCTGTTTACCCTTTTAAAATATATATTTGTTCATATGTAAGCAAAGAACTGGCATAATATATATAGGTTGTTTTAAATGCTCTTTACTTCAACTAAGAAAATCCACTTTTAATGTGATCAAACACTTGAAATTGTAACAAACTGGAAAATGTTTGTGAAATACATAACTACCTTTAGGATCACTTTAGAGCTAAAAAGTTATTTGCACACCACTGGTTAAAGTTTTGAAATCTTGTACAAGTTTATTTATGGTCAGTGCAGCATTTAAAATAGTTTCTTTGCCTCAAGTGCTTTCATTGTTTTTAAAATAATTCTTGTTGGAATTTGGTAGTTAATGTCATTTGGACACTGCTGAGCTGGTCAATGTTTATAAAAAGTCATGGCAATGTCACCTCATCATACCGTAATTGACTTATGTGTTCATTTATAATTATGGCTGCTTAGGATTTTTGTTTTCCCTAGCAGTGTTTGCCATGTAATCAGCTTCACAGATTATGTTGTTGATAATCTGGTACTGGATCTGATCAGCTACTGCCTGCTAGAAAGGGAAAAGTGAAGAGTTTTTCAAGAATTTCAGAGAATGAGACATGGTTATTTTGACATAACTGCTATGTTTCATCTAGTTCATATCTTTCTAGCCCACTTTCAGAGCGACATTTTTTGAAAAATTCTACCATAACTTTTAAATCTTTCAACCAGGCATCAAAATAACCTTCTTCCACATCAAAAGAGTCATCTGTAGGCTACACTAGCAATTGCACATTCAATTCTCTCACACTGGACATTGCCATTCTGTGAAAAGCAAACTAAAACTACATATTGATTTCTTTTACTTATCTATAATTGTTCTTTCCTCCTGTGTAATTCTGGGCTTTGGGTCTTATAGGCATCATGCAGTAAAGTAAGGCTTATTTTTCTTCCCAATCTACTCTGAAAGCTCTCTTAGTGATTCTGTCTGTTAACAGCACAAATACAGAAACTTGCTGTTCACCTCAACATCATTCAAGCCCAGGTCTGTAACAGGCAATCAGTCTAGGTTATCAGATCATCATGTGAGTGCTAAAGCTAGCTGTTACTGAAGAGATGAGGGGATTTTCAGAAAAATAACTTTAATAAATCTCTCCAGACAAAACTTCCTAATGAGTAAATTTTATTCATTTTCTTCCAGGTGGAGATGTATCCAACTTCTTGATTTTTTGTCTTATTTTGTTTTCAGAATTTTTTTTGTGTATCTGTTCTGTAACAATAAGCACAGAAGATATAAGAATTTCAGGCAGAACTAGACCAACTGTGAATCAGACAAAACCCACAAACATATCCGTATATATAAGAGAGGCACTATAAGAGGTTTTTCTGTTTGTTTGGTTTGTTTCTGTCAAGACTGTGCTATCTCTGTATTGCTGTTGCATCTTCTGCACACTTTTATTAACAGAAAGAATCCCCAGATATTCAAGGTCATGTTTAGAGGCAGTACTTGAAGACTGAATTGTAAAATCTTACAGATAGAATCAGATCCTTGTGTTATAAGAAGGCTTACTTTTATCTTTCTCAGAAATACAAGTTCAAGGATCTGATATCTGTTTAACAACTGTTGACTGCAAATTCAATTTGAGCAACAAGACTGTCTGGTCTGTGGCAATCTGGAACTAATCAGACAACATGAATTTGACTAGTCCCTTTATACACTTAAATTGCTTTGGGGAAAAAAAGATGTCATTTTGGATGGCAAAAGGTCTTTGTAGTTCTGTGCAGAACAGGAAAGACTTTTTGCTAAATGTTTGAATAACTCTTTCAACCACAAAAGGAATACAGATATAGACAGACAGATATAGATCTATATCAAAGCTTTTGTAGCCATGAATTGCAAATTTTCTAGTTCATCTGAATTTCTGAGATATTCTGAGGCATCTCAAATTAAGTTTTTTATGGCTAAGCAGTTGAATCCCATCCTAAATCAGGAGAAAAGAATGGGAAAAATACGGATGGAAAGATATTTTGGGTGAACTTTGGGCTCTGGATCAGCTGTTGAATGCCAATGGATTAAAAACTTGCATTCTTGGAAATGAATGAACAGAATTCAGTCCGATAGATCAGCTAGGGCCTGGTTTGGACAACGATGAAAGAAGATCTGGTGATACTAAACAGGTTTAGTGGAGCCTATAAAAAGTATAAAATATTTTTCTCAGCTCTAGTGGCAATGATCTGTCAAGGTGTAAATAGATACAACATGTTAAGGACACATCAGACTTACATATCTATATAGCTTTTCATAATAATCTTTTCTGTTCTATGAAATTGTCTGCATATGTGATGCACATCAAATATGTGTAGCAGGAAATACTGGACAGAAATAAAGGACTCCTGCTACAGGGGCATCAAACTAGCCTGTATCTTGTAGCATCAATTTGCCTCAAAAGAAAATGTTTCAGATTTGTCTTCATAAGCATAAAGAACTCAGCAGTGGAAGATGAATAAAAGATTTCTGGCAGTCATTATGGAAAAAAAGTCCCTGATAAATAAGGTAAGTAATGTATATTGATTACAATGAAAAATCTAAAAATTCTCCTTTGTATCTAATCAATATATTGCCCAGACCATTCAGATTTGAATCGCTACTACTTTATAGTGATTCTGCAATATCATCACGCTCTTCAGTTTTCCATTTATATAAATGAAATTTTACTTTGTAAGGGCATAAACTCCCACTGATTTCAATGTGATTAGTCTTGTTTCTTTGATGAACTGAGGCAATGCATAAAACTAGATGTACCTTGGTGTGGCACGGTGAGGCACAGAGTACTTCCAGTTAGTTTTGTTTCCCTGTATGGCTAAATAGAAAAAGGAAAATGAGAATGATATTTTATAGGCTTAAGAAACTCTTTAGATTATCTCGGTGAAAACTGCATATTTATAGTTTTAATCTGTAGTCCATACATTTGATGTATCATCATATGATTTCTGCAAGGCTACATTGATGGTGCACTAGAGAAATAACTTTATGTTAACAACAGGAATCCCGTAAGACCAGGATTCACCCTGCCAATTTGTTGTCTAACTTTCAGTCTTTCAGCAGTGAGCAGAGAAAGACAGAGGTTTTCAAACGGTCATTCAAATATTAAGCAGCTGCAATTATAAGAAGGTTGAGTTTCCCTTTGAAGAACCTCTCTTTTCGTTATAATCCGTTAAGTAGATATCTGAGAATGGGCAGATACCTTAACTGAGCATCTCAAATCAGGTCATAGAATCTTAGGATAGATTGGGTTGAAAGGGACTTTCAAAGGTCATCTAGTTCAAGCATCCTGCAATGAGCAGGGACATCTTCAACAAGATCAGGTTGCCCAGAGTTCCATCCAGCCTGGCCTTGAACGACAACTGTATGTTTTACTGTGGCTAGAGAAGTAAACAAAGAGACAAAGGCACAATGGGCAAGAGTCCTCCTTCCTCTGCTACAGAGTCTGCACAAAGAGTGGTTCTTAGACACTTCTGAGCACAAACTGTACTATTGTCATGAGAAGGGTCATACCCAGACATACTTCGAAAAGAGATGCCAACTGTCTTCCATACCAGCCTCCAACTGTCAGAGGCACTTTTGCGAGTTACCCTAGGAAGACATTTACTTTTTCTTGGTGGGAGTGCCATCAGGCCAGTGCTTTACATCTTCATTTTTTAAAAATTTTGTTTGGTTTTGGTTTTGTTTGTTTATTTGTTTGGGTTGGTGAGTTTGTTTTGTTTTGGTTTTGTTTTGTTTTTGTTTTGTTTTTGTTTTGTTGTGTGACCAGCCTGACAATTCTGACATTAGAGCCGTTGTCAGCTCCCATGCAGGGGACAATCCTCCTCCTTAATTGGAACCACTCAGTGTAACCTGCAGAGTAACAAACTGCTGCTGCTGCAAGATCACCTGCTGGCTGAAAAGGCATTTCAGGCAGCCATGAGGAGCTGAGATCTAGCCTGTTTCACTTACTAAATATTTACTTTTGCAGTAAATGGCTATCTTGCCTGTGTACCAAAAGGAGAGAGAGTCTACTGAAGAATGTCAGAAGCAAAATTCCTTTCAGACTCTTGGCTTTCAGATAGAATGGCGCACATAGGATATACGTTTATGTATAAGAAAAACAATATTTTTTATATTAACTTGGGTAAAACTTTTTCCCAACAGGTAGTAGATCAGTTGTTGGGTTGCTCCTGTTATAACTTCACTTTTGATTATAAAAAAAAAAAGGCAAACAAAAAAAATACACCAAAAAAACAAAACAAAACCAACCAACCAACCAAAGAAACCCCAAACACCCCTCCAAAATGTTTCAGTATGAAGGAATTAAGATATGTAAATAGATATATATACATGACCGAGGAGAATCAGACATACCATTGGTAAAAATGTAAGCCAACATGCATCAAAGCCATTTTCTAGTCTAAAGAAGATGTCTGTGTATGTGTGAGTATACAAGTATGTGCATGCATGTGTAGCTGAGAATTTCAAGAATTGGGAGCACTATTCTGCAAATGGAAAGATCTACATAATGACTACATTAGTAATAATCTCATTAATTAAAACTCTCCTTTCCTGTTCTGTCTAGCCCCGACCTACATAAATTATGCAGGCTTCAAACAGCTTTTCTGGCTTTTTTACTGAATAGATGAGCCTACTGCATAGCTAAAGCACATGACCTTCAGATGCTTTTTTAGAACAGTATTAGCCTGTCATAGAAACTGACAGGAAAAAAAAAAAAAAAAAAAAGGCAAAAAGCAAAAACAAAACCAAAAACCAATACAATGCACACAATACTAGAACTTCTTTTCTGTTTAGCTGAGAATCTTTTTTTTCATTGTTGTTTCCAGAGCTGAAGTGAACATGATCTATGAAGCAACTTTCTAAACAGAATAGGAAATACTGCAAGATGAAGATTTTCAGTTTCGCTTACAAAGCTAGATCACTAGTACAGGAATCTATTGAACTGAACTCTCAAGATTTTAATATGAAATAGACTGAACCCCAATCTACAAAAATGGGACTGAATTCCTCTCCTGCCCAGTATAAACCAGCTGCTAGTACATTGACCTACAAGAAATTGTTCTTTTTAACTCCAAATCTGGCACTCAGTTTTAACCTTGAGCACATGAAGTAGACACAAACTAGATGCTTGTGAAATTTTATTCATACCAGGCTTAACAGTTCACTCCCCTCTACATCCTCTCAAACTGTACCAGTCTTCTGACCTTTAAAATAAAGGAAATCCTCTTCTTCCTGTTTTTCTTATGGAATGACAAGTTTTATATGAAGGTGAAAAATATCCACTCTGGTCTCCAGAAAGTTCTCCTCTAGTCTCCAGAAAAATATCTGAAAAAAAGAATATGTTTATACTGAACATGTAAATATGGTTCAAACAAATATAAGTCCACTTTTATGGCATATGCCAACATACAAACCTATACTCAATACAGAATGAATGAGATCAGACCAACATGTTAGTTTTTTCTTGACATGCCTATTTATGTAACTTTACTTTTACATACATCTAATACACATATTTTGATAGTGTTTTGATCAAGATCTTCAGCATCTAGATCTGTATGTAGCTTTTGGGAACATACATAGTCTAAAGAATAGATCTATTATAAAACAAGTACTCAAGCATCAAAAGTTTAGCTTGAAACTGGAGCTCTAATATGTATCATTTTACTCTTAAATTGTTCATCTCTTCTTTCATTTCCTTTTAAGATAGATAAACATCTTCATTTTTGAAATTTAACACTTCAGTCATGGAATCACTGGAAAAAAATAATAGGCTGGGAGGACCTCTGGATGCCTAAAACAGTCTAACTTCTAAGTTGCATCAGTTTCCTCAGGGTTTAATCCAAAATTTTTGAACATCTTCAAGGGCAGAGATTTCACAACATTTTAGAGAAACCTTTTCTAATACTTGGTATTCTCATTAAGATTTTTTTTTTTAATTGTATCTGGAAGAAATGCCACTTGCTTTACCTTTGACCATACAAGGGTGCTATATTAGACTGTGTTGAAAGGCTTCTTAGGCTAAGGTGAATGATATCCACTGCTTTCCTTGTATAGAAGGCTAACAGGTTAGTCAGGCATGGTTTTTCCCGTACTGGTTGCCTCCAACCACTTTCTTGTCCTTCATGTGATGGGAAATGGCTTTCCCTGGAATTTGTTCCATTGTTTCCACTCCCTAGGTGCTATCTCTGTTAGAAGCTAGACAGAAGCCAGTTCTGCAACTCTACCCTCCTGTATACAAGGTTTCTCTTTGCAGAAAATTTATTTCATTTAATTTTTAGATCTTCGCTACAGGTTTATGACCTGGAGAACACCAGGGGCATTCTGCCTTCCATGCTGAGCTCCAAATTACTCCTAATAGGTTTGACCATTAGGTGTCTCTTTTCCCACATCGGAAGGAGATCTAGAAATCTGGCATCACACTGACAAATTCCCCTAAGTGATCTGTATGGGAGGGTTTCAAAGAGACCACATGAAACACCCAACTGCACCAAACTGCATAAATACAATGGTATCAATCATTTTCATAAGCCAACTTGGAAGAAAGGATGAGAAGTGGAAGAGGAGAGTTTATAGATCATTGAAGGAGGGGCTGGCCACTTGGGAAAAATAGAAGGCTGTTGTCATAGGATGTAGGGAGGCAACTAGGAAAGCTAAGGCCTCCTTAGAAGTAAACCTGGCAAGAGGGGTCAAGGACAACAGAAAGAGCTTTTTCAAATACATGGCAGATAAAACTAACACCAGAGGCAATGTAGGCCCACTGATGAATGAGGTGGATGCCCCGGTGACAGAAGATACAGAGAAGGCAGAGTTACTGAACGCCTTCTTTGTCTCTGTCTACTCTGCCGGAGGCTGTCCTGAGGAGCCCTGTACTGCTGAGGCCCCAAAAGAAGGTAGAACAATGGAGGAGTTTGCCTTGATTGAGGAAGACTGAGTTAGGGAACAATTAGGCAATCTGGACATCCATAAATCCATGGGTCCAGATGGGATGCACCCACAGGTGTTGAGGGAGCTGGCTGAGGTCATTGCTGGACCACTCTCCATCATCTTTTCCAAGTCTTGGGAAACGGGAGGGGTGAGAGCTAACGAGCCACAGCCCAGGCCGGCTTGCCAATACCAGATGTGGAGGACATGCCAGAGGGTACATAGGTCCACCTTCTGACATGCCCAGCATGGCACACAAAGGGGTTCTCCCCTGAGACCCTTCAACATGGTCCGAGGCTTGTTGAGACTCGTTGATCTTTCGCAATCACCCCTTGCCCCCCAACTTTCCTCTACTCAGAGGGCTATAAAAAACTCACCTAAAACAGCACAGGTAGGGAATCCATCACCTTGAGGACCTTTCCACCCACCAGCCTCACCGTGGGACACTGAAGTCGTCATACAAGTCTCATCATCCACGCTGCAGAGCCGTAAGAGTGGCTAGATTCCTCACCCTTTTATTTCTTCCTTTCTCTCTGCTCTTTCACTTTTTTTTCTTCTATATCCCTATTTCTTTGCCTCTCCTGTGAGTGGTGATATCTTACTCTCTTTCTCTCTCTCTCTCTTATACCTTAGTTTTCCTTCCCTCTCTACAACTCTCTTTTCTTTTTGAACATATAAGAGTAACATCATCTTAAGATCTGCTGTTGGATTCTTGTTAAATTTTGTATAATAGCTACAAATGGTTGCCAATATATCACTTTTAGAAGGACTTTTGCTGTCATACTTTTGCCAAGTCACTAATCACCGCAATTAGTATTCCACAGTGTGTGTTTAGTAAACTCATAATTGAATTGGACCCCTGGAGTGACTGTCTGTCATTCACTTCAGATAACCACACAGAATTAACCCAGAGTTAACTCACACCTGGTCTCATCTGTTGAGTCAGGGCACGTGTCGTGTTTAGAGTTAACTCATCCCTCATCTCATCTGTCAGGACAGGACACTACCTTTAATAAAAAATGAACCAAGTTAATTGGATTTCATTGGATTTTTATAGAGATTTTTCTGAAGTACACCGCTTAAAAAAAAAAAAAAAAGAAAAAAAAAAGCTAAGTAAACCTCATTAGTGAAAGTGCTAAATAACTGCATTGTCTCAGTACACACAGGTCTTGCTCACTGGGTGTTCTGAGGTGAAAAGTTATGGGCTAAAGAAGGAGGAATCTGTAGGATTTTTTTAAAATACCAGTCCATTAAAATGGTGGCCTTAAGTCTGAACTATCAGCATAGAAATTTTACTTATTCCTGCTTCCATTAATGTTAAAGAAACATAGATAGAAAGTACTTTATAGGCTAGTGAACTATTTCTGAAACAGTTGTCACTTTATAAACACACGTTCAGTAAAATTCAGAGATTTTCATTACTTCAAAAAGTATATTGAGCAGAATTCTTTGTTCAGATACAGTGGATAAATAGAATATAACTGTATGAAAGTTAGTATACCTAAGAGGACCAGGTGAGTATCAGTAAAATGAAAGGACAGTCAAAGAAAAAATATTAAAATTAAAAGGTCATATAGTGTACCTTTAATAATTTTCTAATCTGTCCAAGAGTCCAGGTTGCCTTTTAACCATAGTCATATACACATTGGAAAGCAAGAATGGCTCCTAATGGATCAGAACATAGATCTTTCCTTCTCAGTATAATGCATCAGAGAGCAGCCAGTCATGGGTCATTATGGAAGTGTATCACAGAGAGGTAAAGGCTGAAAGAGTCTGCCCTGCCCTCTGTCCTGTTTGTTCTGCCTTTCTGCTCCGAGCCAGGGAAATAATTTGGTTTGTACATGCTAATTATCATTTCTGATAATGATCAAAAATGTACTTATGAAAAAAATGAATAATCAATACCTATTCATGTTTTCTGTGACACATAGTCTTACCACAGCTTCTGCTTGTGTAAATGTAGTTATCCCAACAGCTGAACTACTTTAGTCAGGTGTATTTTATACTTATTTGATTTTCCAAAGAAGGACGAAGGACAACGAAAAGTAGCCATTGAACACTGACTCTGTTTATGTGACTAGAGAAAATATGTCTTTTAATAAAGTCTCTATCAAGTAATTAGTACTGGAAATTAAAACACTGGTAAGTAGCACATCTGTGTGTTACAGTGTTCCTGTATTACTTGTCATGAAAACTTCTGCCTAAAACATTTACATTCATGAGGTTAGTTTCAGTTATTTCATTCCCATAATTGAGATAATATTCAAGGGTAGCACTAAAATGATTTCTGACATCTCCAATTGAGGGGAAATAAGAACTAGCTCCAGCAACACAGAAATATTATCCACCACACAAGCTAATTATGTATTCTATTCATCAAGATGCTAAGAGGAGTAGGAATTCCCATGGTGTTACTTAAATTGCAGGGAGGGATGCATTTCAAGAGAGAGGGTATGATAAATTTTGTTTCTGTAAAATACTCACTGTTACATGCGCTCGATTTTAAATGTGATAACAACAGGGATTGACTGTCAGAGAATTATTTTCCAGTGTGTTCTATTTTATATTTTGAGTAACTGCATCCAAAATGAATTAACCCAAAACAGATTTCCTCCCAGTTTCTTATGGTTAGTTGATTAAAAATTAGAACAGAGTAGTCTGAACAAATTCTTATCTAGAGCATAATGGAATATAACATGCTTCTCGTATTGATCAAAAAAAAAAAAAAAAGAAAATCCTGAAAGTCTACAATACCTTTCCTGAATAAGAAAGGCAATAAGTTATTTTAAGCTAGGACAAATGCAACAGAAACTTCTGGATTCCATTTCTCTCAGAGAAATGCAAAGACAGACGGGTCTCCTGGAATACCTAATTGAATTGCCTTCTGTGTTCTTATTCAATTACAGCAGTAGTTGTTTGTCTGCTTTTGGGTTTTTAATCTTTTCATCAGATATAGGACCATCTACTTTTTTCAAACTTAGCCTTGAATAACTAAAAATTGTAGAATCATAGAATAGTTTGGGTTGGCAGGGACTTTAAAGATCATCTAGTTCCAACCCCTCTACCATTGGCAAGTGACACCTTCCACTAGACAAGTTTACCCAAAGCGCCATCCAACCTGGCCTTGAACACATAGGGCATCCTCAAATTCTCCAGGCAGCCTTTTCCAGTGCCTCACCACCCTCACAGTAGAGAATATCTTCCTAGTGTCTAATTTAAATCTACTCCCTTTCAGTTTAAAGGCATGACTCTTTTTCCTGTCTCTACATTCCTGTGTTAAAAGGCCCTCTCCAGCATTCTTGTAGGTCACCTTTAAGTACTGGCAGGCTGCTGTAAGGTCTCTCTGAAGACTTTTCTCCAGGCTGAACAGCCCTAATATCTCAGCCTGTCCTCATAGTGGAGATGCTGTAGTTGTTGTAGTAAAAACTGAGATCACTGGTAGGGGGATCAAAGACGTGGACTGACCCTGTATAAACAAACATAGTGGCAGGAAAAAGTTACACACTTCATAAAATACACTGTTTTTAGGGCCAAATTATATACTTGTCATAGTTCTTGGTGCCTAAAAGTGAACTTAAATGTAATCTAAAAAATTCTTAAAGCTTTCAGAAGAAACCTTTGAATGAAAAATAATTCTTGACCCAAACTGTAAGTATGTTCTCCATTATATTTTATGGTGTTCCTCGTAATAACATTAAAGTGCTTAGGAGATTTTAACTAAATTCTGGTTTTTACCTGACTACAAGGTATTTATGAGACAAATTATGATGATGTTTTACTGATGAAGATGGGTGCATAGGAGAAAGCATAAGACTGGCCAAGACTTTTAGGGATTCAATTTCAGATATCAAAGACCTGGGGTTTGTGTAGTTTGTTTTTTGGTGTAGAGTTTGTTGTCTGGTTTTTATTTTGTTTTGTTTTTCCAAAGGATGCATCTATAATCTACTTATAGGCCCTTGGGCAAAATCATATCTCATTTTAAAACAACTATCTTGAACTATTTTAAGCAGCAGTGGGCACACGACATACAACCATCAAATTTCAACTGGACCACTTTGTAGCTTAGAAGCTTGTCATTCTCTTCTCAGCTAAAGGACTTAAACTTCATGTCCTATGGTTTCAAAAAATACAACAACCACAACAGATTTGCTATTTATAGCTGATGAATTATTCTTTCCAAAAACTCCATATTTGCCAGCAAAAACTTAGTTCAAATAAACTCTGTTAATTACTAATGAGACCAAATCAAATTACAGATGTTTCTGAGTGCAAGAACACCTGAAGTTGAAACTAGAAAAAGCAGAAAGGGATATCGCTGTGGTAAAAATATTTGCTTTCAAAAAATTAAACATTTTTCTGCCAACGTTTGCATTAGATGTGCATACACATCCAAAAATCAATTCATCAGCAACAGCCAACAGGACATAATTAACATGAATGAAAACCAATCCTGTAAATCTCTTTATTGGATTTAGTAGCTTTCCCCCACAAAAGAGCAGATCAATTTTCAATGTAATTTAACAACATGTAACATAATTTCAGTTCCTCCTGAACTGATCACTAAAAAGAAAATCACATATCTTTACATTCACTGGAATATGATGACACTTAGTATCATCTCAGAATATTATAGCAAGCATTTCCAAAATTTGACACTTGTGAGAAAGAACAAGGACTCATTTTCTAGTTCTTGTCTTAGTCACAGTGTAAAAATATTCAGTCTTTTAGAGGAAATTTAAAATGTACATAATATAAGCAATGTGCAGTACATTTTTCTCGAGCCATTCTTCATGGTACTGAAGGCAGTATAAACCGTTTTCACTAGAATGAAAGATAAAGTAGCCATTTGTTGCAAGTGTGTCCTGACCGTAGAAATGGTACTACAAGCTGCATAAAATCAGCAATAAGGAATACAGGATTGTTAAGAAATTACATAGTTACATAGATCATACAAAGTTACATAGATCTGAACTTCTGAAATAGAACATTAAAAAGAAAAAGAAAGGCTTGCTCAAAGGGTCAGAGATACATTTAAGGTTTAATTTCTCAACTATGACTCATAATGCATTTCAGTGTGCCCCTTCTATACGATAAATAACAGACAGTGCAATAAAGCAATTTTCCTTCAACAAATCATGGGTTGCTATCATAAGAAGGCAACATCCTAAATAACGTATTTGATTTTAGAATTATCAACGTTTGTGAAAAACAGCAGTTGACTCTCACCTAATAAAACACAACTGAATTTTTTGAGCAAACAATTCTCCTCCAATCTGTCCAAAGCCTCTTTGTACGATCTCATTAACTTTGTTCTTCAGTGAGTGCCTAAAAGAAGAAACGATGCGCTACCATGGACCTCCATGGACCACAGAGGAGCAACCTGAGTCACCATGGACTCCAGGAGAATCTCTGCTCCAGCACCTGGAGTACCTCTTCCCCCTCCCTTTTCACTGACCTTGGTGTCTGCAGAATTGTTTCTCCCTCATATTCTAACTCCTCTGTCCCAGCTGCCTTTTGCACAGCATAGTTTGTCTGTCTTGGAGCCAGCTGGAATTGGCTCTGTCAAACATAGGGGAAGCTCCTGATATCTTCTCATAGAAGACTGCTGCAGGTCCTCTGCTACTAAACCATTTCCACTTAAACCCAATACAGTTTAGAATACAGTCTTAGCATTCATTAAGCAAATATTATCATTCATTTTCCTAGTTCCCTGGTCACAGTGCATGTTTTCACAAATAAACATAATATGCCCTAAAAATATACCTTGAAATATTATGGGCCATAAAAATATTTATTTGGGAAGGAGGTCTTTCAAGTCAATTGATAAGAATTGCTGAGCCGGTGTTCAAATGAAGGAACAGTGATTGGCAGCAGATTCTCTGTGTTTCCCCATGTTTTCCCCTTGTCTTCTTCAAGTGATTGCAGTGTATTGTAGTAAACCGCATTATCATTGCAGTTTGAAAATTATGGAGAAACTATCTGTAACATTACAAGGATGTTTAATGTAAATAATTCAATTAATATATTTTAAATATTAAAAAAAATCATATTATTGTTATACAGTCCTTGTTCAGTGTGTTTAAAAAAAGGAGGAAAGTATATCAGATAAAGTTATCACATTAAAGAAATTCAGAAACTTTTCCCATACTCAGCAAAATGTGAAAATGTTCAAAGAGACCTAGTTTTTAAAATGCTGAATTATTTTTAACCAACCAGCACCTCATCTTGTTGTCTTTGTTGTTGCTATAGCTGTGTGTAGCCTATAATCTGTTTTTTCCTACATGTGACAGCTATTCATCACAAGTTTTTCATCTTCTCAACATCAGAAAATGCTTCCTAAACACTTCTATCTGAGTGGATTATAAAGTAACTAATGGAGCAGACACCAGTGCACATAATTCAAGGCGGATTATCAATTTGTTGACTTCCTGTCTTCTTCTTGGACTTAAATTAAAGTCTCCAAGTTTGAAACATGAAGGACAGCTACTGAATGCCAACCTTTTCTGTGTCTGTCAGGTTCTATTAGACCAAATATAATCTCTGTGCTTTCCATTATGCTCACAATACGTGTCCATGAAGCATGAGAGATATATGATGAGTGCAAAATAACTGCAAATTTATTTCTAGCAATCTTGTTTTATTTGACAACGTAACCTGTTAAATTAGATGGCCACTTTAATCTGACCTGAACAAGAACATACACTTCTTTTCTAAGCAATTCATAACATACATCATCTACAACTGTCACAAAGTACTTTTGAGCTGCTACCTCTAAAGGGCATTACAGGGCTTATTACAGGTTGAGGAAAGAAGAGAACTAATGTTTGCAAGGACATGAAGTGGGTCCTTCCTCTAATAGCTCAGTGAGACATGAGACAGCAGAGAGCTTTTCAGCTGCATACTTTGAGCTGTGCCAGCATGAAGGTATTTCTTCCCTGTTTTCTGAGTAACCAGTGAGGAGCCTTCTCTGCCTTTTCTCTAATGTGTCTCTTTATCATAGGTGGACAGACACCAAATGGTGTCACTGAGATGGCAATACTGAAAGGGAATAGCAGTGCATGAAATAGCAGAGGAAAAAGTGAGTGGAGAAAGACAAGAAAATACCAAGGCAACAGTGAAAATGAGGCAGTAGAAGAGAAAAAAAAATGATTAAACAAAGGACCTAGGAGGATTTTACAAGGAAGATATGCTTTTCAAGGAAAAGGATTTACAGAATAAAAAGTAATAAATTAAAAGAAAAGAGTCTACAGACCAGTCCTTCCTCCACTACTGGTTGGTCGGCACATGCATTGCTGTTGCTATGTGATCTTGTGACCAACCATGCTGATAAAGGCAGAGGCAAAGAAGCTATTGAGAAGGAACTGCCAGAATCATAAACTGCTGAAACTGAGGAAGATGTGTGAAATGTGATTTCTCTAAGCTTTGTAATTAAATTCACTTGGACTTTTATGGCAGAAGGTAAAGCTATGGCACAGATAGACTAAGATTTAGGCTTCTGCTAAATTTTAACATCTTCTCCAATGATATGGAGTAGTAAAGCTCTTCAGAGGAAAGTTCATTAGAGTTTTTATTTTAAGTAGTGAGATAACAATACTTTTTTCAGCATTATTACTGACAGTGTCCCTGCCCTGTTTAGTAGCAACCCTATGTTTTCCCTGTGCTTCTGCTCACCACTCAGATATCTGAAGAACGTTCTCCTGTTGTATTTTCAGTTCTAGCTGAGCCTTAGCCTCCCTTGCTGCATTTCTGCAAGCCCAAGCAAGATTCTTGTAGTCTTTTATAACTCCTTGTGTGCCTTTCCATAGTCAGCATGCTTCTTTTAAACACATCTAAAAGCTCACTATTAAGCCAGGGTGGTCTTTTGTTCTACAGTTTATGAGATGACTATCCTATCTTAACCCAATTGTTCAGAGCACATTAATTTGAATTAGCAAATGATGAAACGTTTTAAAATTACAACAGCTTCTGTTGACAATATAGACTATTTTAAAAAACAAACAAACCAAACAAACAAAAAACCTCACAAACAAACAAAAAAAAAAACCCAACACAACAAAGCCCTAAATACAATTTTTAAATCAACATCGTGTGTCTCTGTGACGATCAGTTGAAAGAGATATTTCAAATGGAGGAGATATCACAGCCTTTTCTAAAACATTCCTCACCTCTGAAGGATGCATGGGTGCTCTTTTCACTACAGAAAAGGTCTGGGCATCTAAAAGAGAATACAGATGGAGGTACTGCAAATAAACACTGTCAAAACCGATAATGTGCTTATGACTGTTCTTCAGCAGTTCTGTAAACAAGGAACAACTATTGAGACTCACAACTGCAACACCTTCGTGAAGCAAGATAAAGTAAGAATAATCATGGTTTCTGTTCTAAAAGTACGTTTTGCTGTGCTTCTAATGCCAGTACTATTACTGAATTTTAGAATATATCTCAAATCTTCTGTGTGCTATGTTTTATTTCAAAAGGGATATCAAAGAACTAGAAAAAGTAAAAGGAGGAATAATGAGATGATCACAGGTATGGAACAGCTTCTTCATGGGAAGAGATTAAATGAGTCAGTGACAGAAGTATTTTATAGGTAGAAAGCCCTATAATAAAGAATAGCAAGGAAAAAACTTGGGGTCGGGTGGAAATAGAACAAGTCCTAGTGATCTCAATATGAAATTGTAAAGCAATAGACTTAAAACAAAAGGCAATATTTTTCAACATAACATTAAAAAAATCATAGAATGTGAATCATAGAATGATAGAATCATGGCATGGTTTGGATTGGAAGGGACATTCAAAGGTCATCTAGTCCAGTCCCCTGCAATGAGCCAAGACATCTTCACCTAGATCAGGTTGCTCAGAGTCCAAGAGTCCAACATGACCTTGAATGTTTCCAGTGACAGATTATCTACCACCTCTCTGGGCAACCTGTTCCACTGTTTTACCACCCTCATTGTAAAAAATTTCTTCCTCATGTCTAGCCTGAATATCCCCTCCTTTAGTTTAAAACCATTACCCCTTGTCCTATCACTACAGGCCCTGCTAAAAGTTTGTCCCCATCTTTCTTATAAACCCCTTTTAAGTACTGAAAAGCTGCAGTAAGGCCTCCCTGGAGCCTTCTCCAGGCTGAACAACCCCAACTGCCTCAGCTGGTCCTCGTAGCAGAGGTGTTCCATCTCTCATCAGATCAGATCAGATTTTTGTGGCCTCCTCTGGACTCCCTCCCACAGGTCCATGTCTTACCTGTCCTTGGGGTTCCAGAGCTGGATGCAGTATTCTGGGTGGGGTCTCACCAGAGTGGAGCAGAGGGGCAGAATCACCTCCCTTGAACTTAGTGAATAATTTTCACGTATAACAAGAAGTTCATAAGAAGCTGGTAGTACCAAGAGTAATGACCTACGTGTGACCTCCATCTGTGGAAATACATGATGTGCAAACTTCCAGGAGCTTAGAGAAAATAGTAGAAGAAGGATAATTTTTTTCCCTCATTTTTTTCCTCATGTTTTTACTCTAAACATCTAGTATACTTGAGACTTCTGTCATCAGAATTCTCAACTGGACAGAAAATAGTGGTCCAGTTTTTGAGTTCTAATGTCCACGCAACAGTTCCCATTGTAAATCCCAGGAGCTCTTGTATTAGCTGGAGAAATTATTTTTCTTCCCAGTACAACTGAAGTATTATATATATGAAAAAATCTAGTTTAATTTAATTTAAAGTACAATTCTGCATCTGAAAATTGCTTATAAACTAGACTATATTTAGGGTTCATAATTTCTTAATTTGGAAAGATTTACTTAGCACAGCTAAACATACTAATATATATTACAAAGGAAAATATTCTGCATACCATGTGGCAGTTTTATCTTACGATTGACAAAATAGAATGTTCTCAAAGAGCTTTTAATGATCATTTGTTTTCCATAATCTTATTATTTCTTTGCATTTGCAAGATCTTATTCATACTAGGGTCTAATAGGTTTAGCAATTGTATGCTGACGTCTGTTTAAGTTAGCATAGTCTTCTTTTTACCAAATCTCTACTGAAATAGTGATGATGTCAGTATAGATCATGTTAGCACAGAATGGATTAATCTGAAATGTACAACATAGTAAGTGTAAATAGGTATGTCTGAAGAAAAAACAACAACAACAAAAGTCCCCAAACCAGCCAAGCCTGTCTGAAGGGAAAGTGAGATTTCTTTCTGGTAAGATTCAGGAAGTAAAGCAAGAAAAGTCTGTTTTGTTTGCTAAAGGAATATACACCCTTAAAAGGACTTGGAAGATAAATAAAAGAACCAAATTTCACATTACAGTGAGACAGAAAATCAAAATAGCAACTTCTTATGAAGTAACAGTAGGTTCAAATAAATGTGTACAGACGCCTCTTTTTAGTTCCTTTTTGCTCCTTTATTTTACTATGGTTAGATGTTCAGGTTCTTCTACTGAGGCCACTATGTATTTTTAAAACACAGTGTAATGTGTGTAGGATCAAGATAAGCTAACAAGTTTGATTTCTGGGTCTTTGTTTCACTTTACATCACCACTTTCAGACTACAATGTCTGAAAGAGATGTCTATGACCATAAAGCAAATCTTAATCTTTTTTTTATAGTACTTGTTGTCAAGAAAGCCTAAGTGGTGCTATTTGTAACTTCATGACAGTTCAGAGAAGCTTTTACAGTCTGGGAGAAATAGCATGAGAAATACTTTACCCACATTTGCCCTTTCAACTACATGAAATAACTCCTGTAGCTTGTGAGGAAATAAATACTAAAATTGCTTGAGCTGATAACTTGCTTTAGAAAAGACAAGGTAATGCTGTGTTTTGCAAAGGCATCTTTGCATTCATTTAAAACCACATCTTGATTTCTCTTTTCACTTATATGAATTTCTAAGGACTGGATTACACTATATCTCATATAACTGCTTTGGTGATAGCTGTTATTTCAATATTCACCTAAAATTGTTTTAATCTCAAGTCTGATGTTATGTTAGAGAAAGTGCACAGGAATCACTGAAATCTTCAGATTTTCAGTTGTGTAATTTAAACTATGAGACCTCCTCATTTATTACATTTTATTACACTATTTGTCTATGATAATCCTATACTCCATGTCTAGATTTTCTTTGATTTTACTTTTTTTTTCCTACTATTTCAGCTATTACATTTTTTCCTTTTTTTGATTTCAGATAACAACTACAGATATACATATGAACAAGTGAAGTGATTTTTGTATCTTTAAGAAGACAATTAATTAGATGTGGCAATATATTATTTCTTCATGACCATGGTATGGGAAGGTAACATCCAGGGAAAGTAGAGAAGAGCTGAAGATTAAAGACCACTTTTGAGAAATTCAGTGGGAGGCTTTTTTATGTAGGCTAAGGTCAAAAGAGAGAACTTAGCACATTAGCATTAGAATAACTGTACAGGATGTGTTCCTGTCAAGTAATTTGCACAAAACTATGTGAATATCAAAATACCCCAGATCAATAAGGAATAATTCTATTTCAAGTAATTTGCTCAAAGTTTTGTTCAAGTGAAATATGGCTTTGCCTTTCCCCACTTTTAACCTTTAGTATGAGGTTAAGAAGAGCTATCGGAATTTTTTATATAATTACACGTAATTATAATGCTAAGAAGAAAATGAAAGGGAGATAATAAAAGAAATGATCAATCTCTTACATTGTTTATACATATATACTTAAATAAAAACATTTTAAAACCTGTTCAAGCTGAAAATCAAGTTTCTTTTCTACATGTCTGCTTCTAAACAGTAGCTTGATGTAAATTAGAAGAATAATTTAATAATTGTTCAGTTGATCCTGAGGGTTACCTTAAAGAAACATCTCTCAAAACTATTTGACCTTGCACTTCCTTTACTTGAAGAGGTTCTTGGTTACATTGAATTTTAAATCTCAACCTTGTGAAAGCTGTGGCCCAGACTGGTGCAAAGACAGACACTTGATAGACTGTGCTGAATTAAACTTGTCTGCCTGGCAGGTGTCCAACAAGCCATATTTTACAAAAATGCGTTACTTTGCATATGTATTTTCAGTTGACAGATAACAGACAGATATATTGTGTCAATCTGAGCAAATCGTGCTGTACTGCATCATTTATTGTGAAAGGACAACTCTTAAAACCAGGAAACGTTAATTATAGAATCTGGAAAAACAGTATGGTCTGGAAATCATAGTCATTTTGTACTGCAGAACACAGGGCTAGTCAAATATTTGCTCCCTAAACACATGCAAAAGTTAGAAAATGTTATGTTGTAGTATATGGTTCAGGACTGCATCCAGCAATTATTGTGACATAGCCTCCACATTATTCTGCCTATGTTAGTATGCCATAGTGAATACAAATGTTTGCTCACAGTCTAGCAAATCCTACAGTAAGATTCTTCAGTCAGCATTTTAGGCCCATAAGAGGTCCAAATTGCAGAAAATGTTGGCCATTTGCCAATTTTATGTAGAAGGCCATTTCAGAACTGAATTCACTTAAAATTTCAAGATGTTAATAACACGAAAATTTGATTCTGACATTTGGTACAAGTGCTACTTTTCTACCTGCTTCTTTATCTGCACAGTTACCTAGAATATTGCAGGCAGCTTGAATGCACACTCAGAACTTCCTTATACCTCCTCTATAGTAAGGTAAAAAAGAATTAACTCTTCAGTCCTTTGATTTATGATGACTTTTCTAATTTTCAAGCATCCAGTGTTTCTTCTTTGAACCTATTCAAATGTATCTCTGGGAATCCACAACCATGACTGGATGAAATAATTGCTTACTTAATTTTTACCTGTTTAAACATCTGATACATGTCTCAAATTTGTTGCTCACTTTCAGCCAACTAATCTGCTGTGGATTGATAACTTATTAATATTCTTATTGCTTGTTGTGTGACTTTGCATCTATTTGCTATATTGAAAACATGCTGCTTGTTTGCTATACATAGGTCTTTGTCAGTGTTCTTCTTCAGTTAGCCTACTTCATCCTGTGCGTATGTGATGTCTTTAGAAGAAAGGGGTGTGTTGCCTTTTGAGGCACTTTTTAAAATGTTGGTTACTATGTTTGATAGGACCATAGTGACCAGCACATGTTGTATTATTTCATGTTGATTGAATGCTGTATCAATGTACTGGGTCTGATTGGGACAGAGTTAATATTCTTCATAGCAGCCCATTTGATGCTTTTCTGTGATCTGTGTTGATAACATACCAGTGTGTTAACACTTACCGAACAATGGTTGCACAGCATCAAGACCTTCTCTATTTCTCACCTAGCCCTTTAAGACAATAGGCTGGGAGAAAAAATATTGGGAGGGGATATGGCTGGGACAGTTGATCTGAAATGACTAAAGAGATATTCCATACTATATGAAGTCGTGCTCAGCTATAAAACTGGGTGAGGATGTGCTGTTTTTCCAAAGTAGCCTGTACTTGAGGACTGAGGGGGTATCAGTCTGCTGGGGAGAGAAGTGGTGAGGGATTGTTTTTGTATCACTTTTTTTTCTTTTTCTTATTTTTCTTTTTATCTTTCCCTTATTAAACTATACCTCAATCCACTTTTTTTTTTTTTTTTTGCTTTTACAATTCCGATTCTCTCTGCCATCCTGCTGGGGAAAAGCGAGCAACTGGCTAGTGAGTGATTAGTTGCTGGCTGGGGTCAACCCACCACTATCAGTCATTCTGATAATCTGGTTCTGATCACTACCATCCATCTTTGAAATGCTAAAATAATTTTACTTTTCTTCTTGTTCCTTAGAACTTCTGAAACTTAACAAAACTTTTTTTATATTACCAGGGGGGAAGGGAAGAAACTGTTTAACTGCAGGCAAAGAGAGGAGTGAGAATATGTGAAGGAAAAAATTATGTGGACACCAAGGTCAGTGAGTCACAGAATCACAGAATGGTTGAGGTTGGAGAAGACCTCTGGAGATCATCTAGTCCAAACCCCCATGCTTAACCTAGAGCAGGTTGCACAGGAACATGTCCAGGCAGTTTTTAAACATCCCCAGAGAAAGAAATGCAACAACCTCAGGCACCAGAACAGAGAGAGAGAGATTCCCCTGCAGCCTGTAGTGCAGACCATGGTGAGGCCAGCTGTCCCCCTGCAGCCCACAGAGGTCCACAGTGAGGCAAAAATCTACCTGCAGCCTCTGGAGAATACCAAGTGGATGCCTGAAGTAGACTGTGACCCCATGGTGAGCCTGCACTGAGGCAGGCCCATTGCAGGATCTGTGGAGAGAGGAGTCCACACTGGAGCAGATTTGTTGTCAGGACTCGTGACACTGTGGCGGACCCATATTGGAGCAGCCCATTCCTGAAGGACTGCACCCTGTGGGAGGAACCCATAATGGAGCCATTCATGAAGAACTGTAGCCCATGGGAAGGATTCACATTGGATAATTCATGGAGAACTGTCTCTTATAAGAGGGACACCACACTGGAGCAGGGGAAGAGTGAGGACTCCACCTGAGGAGGAAGGAGTGGCAGAGACAATGTGTGAATTGACTGCAGCTTTCATTTCCAGTCCCCTGCATTGCCCAGGGGGAGGAGGTAGAGAAAATCAGGAGTAAAGATAGTTAAGCTCTGGAAGAAAGGAGGGGTGGTGTCAAGGTGTTTTTTAATATTTAATTTTATTTCTCATTATCCTACTCTGATTTGATTGGTAATAAATACAACTAATTTCCCCAAGTAGACTCTGTTTTGTGCATTACAGTAATTGGTGAGTGATCTCTCCCTGTCCTTCTCTCAATGCATGAGACTTTCATTATATTTTCTCTTCCCTGTCCTGCTGAGGAGGGGAAGTGATAGAGTGGCTTTTGTGGGCACCTGTTGTCCAACTAGGGTCAACCACCACAGAGACGATGGTTATAATCTCTTATTTTAGTGGCTACCATTTACCAGCAACTATATGTTCTCAGGAGATGTGTGAAGGTAGATTGACTATCTTCCTGTAACACCTTTAACACTAAATAGAAATATACAATGGCTTTTACTTTGATTCTCTTAATGTGTGAAGATGTGGTCTCATTTTAATTTTTTTCTTGGAATATTCATTACCATTATGTTAAACCTAAATTTATTCAGAATATAATTTTACCACCCAGACATGTATTTGAAATATAAAGTCAAACAGGAATCCCAGGAAACATTGAAATTTTAACAGTTTTTTTGTGGAAATGCATTTTCCTTCAGTGACAAACCTCTTCAATTATTCCACATTTTTTTCAGTCACTTATTGCTCGTGCTCTTTTCAGAGTGCTTTCTCTTTGGTCACACACCATTTTGTATTCATTACAAGAAAAGGCATACCATGCATAGAATAATAAAGATTTTTATAAAGAACACAATTCAGTGACTGATGAGCCCAAATGGTTACACCTGCCAAAATGCATTAACTATTGTAATGTGATGTAACAAACTATGGTGTGACTGGCTTGACATAGTGTAGTATGTCACTTAGGAAATTAAATGAATGAATGGAAACTTAAAACTAAAGAAAGTCTAGTAGGGAAAAAGTTGCAAATTTTATTTCAAGTTTCATAAAAAAAAGGTGAGATTCTATTCACGGGATAACAGACTGGTGTCAGGTGAACTGTTTAGAGGTTCAAGATAATTGGTATTCCAGGTACTCCCAGGGTGCTGAATAAATTCTACCTAATGCCAGTGAGATCACCATCTTGTAGGAACTACTCCCAGTACAGCAAATATCCAAGGTAAGGTGCTGATGTAACTTCTTTTACAAAGAAAAAGAACTGAACAATACATAACATATTCACAAATCAATTAAAAAACCACTATGCAATGAAGTATTCAGAGAGATTTTAACCTCACTTCCTGAATATAAAGTAGGTAGTTAAATTTGTAAGTTTAAATGCTTGGCCTAACTCTAGATGAAAGAGATCTTTATCCTTTGGTCAGCCTTGGGTAGAAAAAAAAATTTGGGTAGGTAACACTTCTCCAGCTATTGAATATAACAAAAACCTGTATTATACTAATGCAGTAGTCCCTAAAAATAGCTGTTAGAAACCAATTGCTATTATATTTAGGCAAGAATACAAAACATCACTCCTGTCTACCAGAAGCAGACAAAATATAAATAGGAAAGGATATCGATCAAAATGCCCTCTGAAGTCTTGAGGAGAGCTAGTTTGTACTGATTTGTGTGCTTGGTTGTAAGACAAAGAACTTTGAAACTTGAAGCAGCACCTTTTTACTTTCTATTATTATTATTGTCATTATCATTATTATTGCTATTGTTATTATAAATTGAGCTCTTCAAAACTCTCCTCATCACACTTAATTAGTTCAAGATTTGCTGAGTGCATCATTTACACTTCTTACTGACTGTGGTGTAGGCAAGGAAATAAGATTATCTGGAAGTTCTCCTTCCACTCTGCAAAACCTTAACTGAGCTTAAAAATAGTCACTGTTAGAGCCTTAAGCAAAATAACCAAGTGTTAGGTGATGTTGTCAAGTATCTTTTATCCAGGCATCAGAATGAAAATTTGCATTGCACTAAAAACAAACAAAAAAACCCAAACTGAACCTTATGATTTATGAAGACAAACAGTGGCATCAGCTCAGATCTCTATGAGTCTGTACTTTAATGATAGAGAGGAATCTATTCAGATAAATAAATATGGCCATATATTTTCAAGCAAAGTTTAGATTTTTCTTTATTTAATAATTGCACTTAATACTTTTGTTTCTCTTCAAAATCAGCAATAGCAACAATGGGCAGAATAAGCGAACTAGTTAGCAGCACATCCATAATACAGATAAAACTTGTTTTCACTGCTACTTCTGTGCAGCTTTGCAGAGGCAGAATTGAGATAAAGATCATTAGACACTCCATCAAATTGACAGGCACAAAAGAGGTTTGTTTGTTTGTTTGTTTTATTTTAATCATACATGAATGATACAGATATTCCAAAAGAGGCAAATGTCTAATGTGGACAATGGTTTATCTATTAAAAGAACATCTAAGAGTGGCAAAGCATGAATGTATTGAATACTGCATTGCACAAAGAGAACTTAGACAATAGAAGATTCATCACAGAAAAAGACAGAAAGCAAAAGACTGTTTCCTCTTGTCTTTGCCACAGTATGACAGTTTGGACAATTCAGTGTATTGGCAAAGAAGTTAAATGTGAAGTCTCAAAAGATGACACAGTACTTTTGTGAAAAATGTCCCTTTGTAGAATTGAACTCTAAGTCAGAAATGAGCATCATAAGAGATCACTCAGGAACAAAGTAATTCTGACATTTCAACAAATACAAAAAACATAATGTAAAATATACATTTCAAGCAAGAGTTAGAGTGAATTCTTTAGATGCAGAAATACCTCAGTAGCATTTCGGGTGAAAGTTATTATTTACATTGTAATATATAAATTATAATTCTGCATATCAGATGGATTTAAAATACTAAGATACTCTTTTCACTTTTCTATTTCCGTACCATAATCCACAATAACATATATATATGTATACATATAAAAATATATACACATTATTACACACACATTCATAATGCCTTTCTTATATAAAATATTTGAACATTTGAATTCTAGTGAGATAACTGAATGTTTTCACTACACAATAACTTCAAAAAAGCTGAAACGTTATCAGTACATTTGACTTACATAACTTTTTAAAGTGGTGGTGAAATCCATAACATGCTTGATCAACAACTTCCTGTATGTCCATGAGTGACTTACCTATATCCCACACAAATGGTGATTAATGAGCAGATGAGTACCCTCCAGGAAAAAAGGTTTCAGTAAAGGCTGATCAAATTTGCTAGTCTCACCAGCAAATTTAACAGCTTTTATAGAGTAGTTCAAATCAGAACATGGGTCTCTACTCCTCTTTTGCTGTAGTCAACAGCAAGGGTCTGTTAATGGTTAACTTTATTTCAGGGAAATTATTTTTTCCTTGTAAATCTTTCCAATATTAATTGTGAAGTAAAATTACAACAACTTTTGAAAAACCCTACATGTCAACTAAAATTAATCAGAAATACAGTTAATTAAAAAAAAAAACAAAAACCACCACACATACACACAAAACCCAACAAATACACACATAGTTTTCACTACAGAAAACACAGAATAAGACTAAATATTGTTTTGACAAAGGAGGAGGTATTTTTTAAAAAGAATAAATCCTTATTGAGCAGGAATATTGAAAAAAAAATAATCTAGTCATTGGTCATGTTTCCTTCTAGAAGGTTTAACTTACACATTTTTGCACTTCAGCAAATTCAGGTCCACAGTCTGAAGCAAACTGCAGTGCTGTGTCAAAATTCTATACTCTACAATATTGTCAGTGGTACCCACCCAAATGCTGACTAGGTAACTAACTGACTAGGTAACTAGAATACACAGCTACACACATTTTTATATACTTGTGAGAAACATTTGCACTGCCACAATAATTGATATCTGTGCTGATTTCCACCATCTAGGGAGCTCATAGTGGGAATGGCTTTTGATTTTAAATAAAGCCTGTATAAACAGTGTGGAAAACAAAACAAAACAAAACAAAACAAAACAACCTAACAAAGAAAAAAAGGAAAACAAAGTAAAACCAAAACTAAAACCAAAACCAACCAACTAACCAAAGCAACACAAAAACCCAAAACAAACAAAAACCCCACCTATGCCAGAAATATAACAGAGACATCAAATATTAGTATACTGAATATTCTATACTATTGAAAACTGCTTCTCTAGCAAAAGCTACTGCTGTGTAGCTAAAACTTTAAAAGCTATAATGTCACAGGTAAAATCAGTAGCTAGAAGCGTAAAAGAGTTAAACTACTAGTTTAGTTGATCTTTTTGAATTCTGTTACAATGAAAAAAAATTAGCTCCTCTATTGAGTAAATGCATTTTAGTGATGCCTAGTATGCTGTGTATCAGTAATCCTATTATATTTCTTTCTCTTAGGACTTTTCTTCATACTGTGTTGTTGCTAAAGTTTTTTACTTTGCCAGTAACATTTCTTACATGTAAAATGTGAAAATTCCACACTTTTTATATAATTTACTCCAGAAAGCTTATGCAGAAAGTGGGTGTCAAACAGTAGTGTATTTCTAGGTTCTGAAAGATACTAAGTCACAAATTATTAAACAAAGTGAATCTTCAAAACAAAACAAAAAGTCAAATTTCTTAGAGGTCATTTCCTTCAGTTTTAAAATATTGTTGTTAATCCATAGGTTTTGCTTAAAAAGTCTGATTTACATGACTGTCTAAAATTTTCCAATATTTAATTTGGGTTACCAAAAGGAAAATAAAGTTGTGATGGTCTGGGAGATATGGGTCAGCCCATGGATTCTTTTTTGGTTTATGAACTATCCTTTATGATAGTAACTTTCAGTACAGGTTAGGATCTCAGCCTAATAGGTAGTAGGGACATAGGACAGTGTGACAGACTGCCTTCAATGACAGCCCTTGTCAACAAAGAAGGCCATGAGAAAAAGGCAGTTCAGCTGGAGGAAGGAGGTCAGAAGGGATTTTGTCTTACTCTAAGTACTGACATCTACTGAAACAGCCTTTTTCACATATGGTACTCATTGATCATTATGCATAGCAGCCTAACTACTTTGTAATAAATGTAAAATGTATAAGTTCCAAAAACTTGATTTTAGCTTGATTTTTCTTCCCGCTGTGAGTCAGAACAATCACAATAAAATGAGAATATGGATGCTTATGTATGAGATGATTGATTTAAAGTTAGGCCTGTTTTGCATGGAGAGTTGACTAGCTGACCTTCAGTGCTCCTTCCCAGCCTATATTTTTCTGCAGTTCTGTGGAAAGTACAGAAATGTCTCTCTGCATTGGTCTTGGGCCAACAGCTCTGCAGAGGGGAGACCTTAATCCTCAGGAAGATTAAGGTTGATAGAAGAGTTTCAGACAATGATGTTCAAATAACAATATTCTGTAAAGGCCCAGATTTAAGGTAGTCTAGAATCTCTTAAAATCCAGGTAATTTGAAAGTGCATGGGTTTGGTCTCACAACCAAAAGTATAGATGTTACTCAAGAAATGGATTTAGGCGTAAGTTGAACAACAACAAATAGTTCAAGCTGTGTTAATGACAATTTTTCCACTAAGTTTTGAATGTAACAGTTAGCTTTCCTCAAGTCAGCAAATAGTGGATTCATCTTATCTAATTTAGTCTATGACAATTGTGCAAATTCTCTTTACTATCTATAGAGAGGCACACTGAGATGAGATGACATCTATTATAGAATGAATGGCTGACACATGGATTAATTGACCATTGCATGCATTTGAGAAGCAGTCCAGAACAGACATTTGCATAAAGTTACATGAGGTAATCTATCCTGCATAACCAACAAATATTGTGATTTAACCTAATGAGTAGAAGAAAAGTGCTTGTTTAAATGATTTCCTCAGTGTTTGTAGTGTACTCATTGTAGAGCCCAGAAAAAGCTGAAGATTTGAAGGATCAGAAGATCCTGAATATAAGTGAAGCTTTGGAGATTTGTAATCAAGTTAATCTGGCTTAGTGTTATAACTAAAAATAGTTTTTATTTCCAAGATTTTTTTTCTGACTATTATTTTGACCAAACTACTTATGATCATTCTCTAACTCACAAGTGTAATTAGCACCTTTTTCTTTAATAAGAAATGAGGAAAAAAGAATGGGCTGGTTTTAGAAGACTAAAAGTTTTACAGCTTTCTGAGATATGAAATACCAGCTGATAATGCCACATGCAAAATAACTGGTCTAAAGACATAGATGATACAATGTATCATCTACACAGCTGTATTCCATTAGACTGTCTCCCTAAGAGAAAAGGTGTAATTTTTTACAAGAATCAACAAAAGTGTATCAAGGGTATTCATGTTGAAACAATGAGTCTGTCAGATTCACAAGGAGGAAGAGGTGTTAGAATGTCACATCTCCACCTTTAGTTCACATATGAAGGGAAGCAGTTCACAGTGCATGACATAAACTAGTGTGGTGAAAGGAATGACCTTCATGAGTCCTGGGCCATGGAAGCAGGAACAGAAACACAAATGAAGAAAGAAGAAAAATCATGATCCAATCTACCTAACATTTGATGTGAAAACAAACAAACAAACAAACAAAACCAACAAAACACAAAGTAACAAACAAACAAAACCTCTGGAATAGAGGGGGGGAAAGGAAAATAATTTGTAGGTTTAGTACATAACCAACCTGACATAATTTTTACTCCTGATACTTCTGTAGAATAAACTAAAATGATGGCATATTAGTATCCAAAACTCTACCTCTATCAGAAACATTAGTGAAGAAAAAGAACAAAAAAGAGTATTGCATCAGAATTGAAGGTTTTCCCTAAAATCAAGGGGGAAGTGAGAAACAATAAGCAGATGTCTTGAGGAAAATGGTAAAACTAAAAACTAAAAAACAGTCTTGGCAATATCAGGGTAAAGCTATGTTCAGAAATAACATTATTTATTTATCTGGGGAAACAAAAACAAACAAAAAACCAATGCTTCACAGTAGTTAAAAGTTACAGCTATGTAGATATCTATTGTAAAAGCAACGTGAAGCTACATGGGCTAAGAATCAATCCTTTGAAAATGCTGTGTCAAAAAACAGTTGTGGAAGTGAGATTATATTTTTGCATAGTGTTTATCTCATTTCAAATAAATGTTGATACATTAACGATAGCTATGTATAATGTAAGTTTGTATTGCATTGAATGTTTTCCTAAAAATTACTCTCTACACCAAGTAAAACAAGGTTAAATCCTAATATCAAAATTTATTTTGTTAACAATGTAATTAAACTTCAGCTTTATACAGTGATATTTAGAAATCAACAGGATGCTCTATTTCTACATAACAAATCCTCTCACATTACTAGTGTTAGATGGAATAGTGTTACCCAGCTTTCCTTGGCTACTTTTTCAATTAGTTTAATTGATTCGTAGATTCATGAAATACAGCAAACATCCATTATTTATGATTTTGGACATGCCTTTTGTCTATATTAATTTACCTTAAAATATGCTTGAAAGTCACTACTGGGATGCAAAGTCATACATTTCCTACAGCACTTCATTTTAATGACATGTATTAGTAAGAATATCCTTTCCTAAAATATTCTGAACCCAACTGTCCACACCAATCATAACACTTGAATTTTCCTGGGTACTATCATTAATCTTTTACCAAAATGAAGTACAGGTCAATGCAGGAATTAAGAGACAGTTTCTGTTCTTATTCCATGCACTAATCAACACATGCAGAGGCAGCTGATTGTGCCTCAGCAAGTCCTTGCTTCCAGCATTTTAAGTATATAATTTGTATAAAAACTTATATATTATATGTATTAAAACATCCTATATGTATTTAATTTTATTTAGTATTTTCTTTGAATTATAATGATTGGTGTACTTCAGAGGTCTATGGATCTCTGGAAGCAAAGAAAAAGAGGAAAAGCTGAACTTGTAATACAGGGTTCAAAATAAGGTATTTATTTGGATTTCAGAACCCTTCTCCTTTCATGCTCAGAAATGTCAAATTACTGTTGAGACAAAAAGACTGCATGCTTGCAATCCATGTGCCATCTGACAAGAGTGATGGCACCAGCAGAGTGCAATAATCTTGTGAAAGTCCCAGAGATGGTGGAAGATAAGATAATCAGAAATCTTAGAGGAGGTAGGAGGCTGATATAATAATGTCGAAGGCAAAGAAAATAAATTATATATGCTCAGAATGACACATATATATTTACTGACTTCTATGCATAACAGAGAATTACTTTTAGTAACCTCATATTTAAATTGTTGGGAGTTAAGGTTCCTCTCATAATTCCATGATAGTGAGAAACATTTTTGATAATAACTCTGAAATCAGACATACACTTTAAAAAGTAAAGTACAAGACTGTCATTCCTCATATCAGGTTTTGAATATTTTATGGCTACATTCAGGAACTGCATGGCTGCTTTACAATAAATAATTAAAACTAATTTTTTAAAAAACTGTCCTTGGGGAATGGGTGTCTCAGTGAACTAAACAATTTCTATTCCTGTTCCCAACATTACTTCTCTGTAATTTCCTGACCTGATTTGCAGTACATTCTTTTATATTTCTGGAAAGAAATAAATGTCATGTTACTGTGATGGGAAATAAAGAATCCTGATACTGTAAGATTGCCACATAGAATTTAGATGACTAAGCATAAAAAACAAACCAAACCAAACAAACAACAACACAAAAAAACCAAAACCAAAACCAAAACAAAACAAAAAAACAAACAGAAACAAAGAAACAAAACCAACCAACCAATCACACACACACACACAAACAAACAAACAAACAAAAAAACCACAAACAAACAAAAAAAACCACCAAACAAATAAAAAGGCAACCAAGTCTGAGGGTAGTTTTAATCCCCTTCTTTCTTCTTTAAGAAGCTTGTCAGATCTAGACAGACAATAAATCAGTGTATTCCAGAGTTTGTGAGAGATTTTTTAGGAGATAATTTTCCTGTCTAAAAATGTTAAATGATTCAAAGTGTTTTCTGCAAATGTACAAATATCAAAGAAAGTTTACAGGGTGATGAAAGTGAGATTTTTTCCTTTAAGAACTGTGCATATAATATTGCAAAATATAAATCAGGTAAAAAGTCTGATTCAGAATGAGTTTTTTATCAGTATAATTTTTTCTGGATGTTTTGTTGTGTGTTTTTTTTTTTTTTTTAATTTAGAAATTACGGTTGTTTCCTGGTATTTTGGCATTTACTATGCAATAAAACCACCCAATATTATTTCTGCAGCATTCCCTAGCTGATTTGCGCAAATATTTTCCTAAAGAATACAGTTTACTTAGCAGCTCTGGAGAAACTGTGATGGATTTCAATTCACTTCAAAACCTGCTTTTTTGTTGGTTGAATAAATATTGAAAATGAATAAAGTATTATGTGGTAAATACCTACACTTTTATATATAGATAACCTAACTGACAGAAAAATTCTAAGCAGATACTTTGCCAGGCCCTGACAATGAGACCCATGACAAAAATGCCTGGCTTAAATTTGGTTCTGGAATACAAAATAAATATGACACACTGGAAAAAACATCAAAAAACTAACAGCTGTGGCAAAGTAATTTTTATGGAGTTGTTCAATTCACAAGAACATTTCTAGTTTTCCAAGCATTCATTGCAAATTGAGCTTGTATATCAGTGTCAAAGTCTCAAAACATGCTCTGGAAAAAAAAAAAAAAAAAAAAAATAATTGGATGAACTGCAGGGATACTGCAAGATTTCTGGCTACTGACAGGCACTCTGAGATTTCTAGGCTGCTATCTTTGCTGCAGTTCGATTATTCTAACACTGACAAAAGAAATAAAAAGACACGGAGACAAAGAAAAATGTGGATTTGGAAAAAAAAAAATAAATTTATAAATCTGGCCAGAAACCTCATTCTGTAAGAATAAGTGATAAATCTTTTTCTTTGTTTTTCTTTCTATGCTGTCAATCACAGCAATAGTGAAGTCCCCAAAAACTTGAACATATGTGAATAAATATTTTGAAGTCTGCAACCAAGCAAAACATTCATTTACTTATTTTTGATTTTAAGCTCTGGGTAGAAGACGTGGTGGCTTTATCACTCAAAGTTGTAGTTCAAATACGAAACTAAAAAGAACACTTAGTAACTCAAAAAACTGTTAATGGATTTAATCAATGTTTTCTCAAACTGTGGAAACTGAAGCCAAATTCTGTAGGATTATGGAGATAACAAAGGTATACTTGTCTCTCAATTTTACTTTGACTGTAGTATCCAGTTACTTTAATTAATGGTCTTATCAATAATCCACATACATGATCATGCATTAAGAAGCAAATTATCCTCATTTCCCTACCCTTATAGATTTGCTTCTAGAGACTTGGAAAGAGTAATAGATGCTGTCTGTGTTAATTTGAAATATCTTTAGAAATCAAATAATATTATTTAAAAGCTAGACTAATAGATCTAATTTTCACTTAGCACACTTCCAAGACACTTTCCTATTTCAATGTGGTATCAAATGCCAGTATGTATACTTTTCTCATCCAAATATTTTTTTGGAAGTGGAAACATTTCTAATCAGAAATTAATTCTGATTATACATCTGATTTTCTGTTTCAATGAGAAATTAAAAAGAAGTGAGGTGTGCTGAATGTTAGGTTGAATTCTTAATCTAATCATATGTTTTTTTAATCTTACATTGGTATGCAAAATTAGTCATATATTTGCTGGTTATTCTTATTTGTCTTCATGACTACTGACTTCATAAGTAGATTGACAGCCCCAAAATTGTAGCTGTTTGTGACTCCATTGCTGTGACTTGATTACTGGAATTGCAAAAATCTTTAAAAATAGTCTGAATTTTCCAAATGTAATAGCAAATTTGTAATATGTCCAATTTTAAGTAAGGAAAGTAAAGCTACCTGCTGGCATTATGAAAGTACCCTTTTTTTGGCTCTAAATGTTCATTTTATTCAACACTGTATCTTGGTGGTTGCTTTGCTTTCCTGAGAATTCAAGCCATAAACCAAATCTGATTTTATGTTTTTGTAGTAGAAAAAGTAATACATCTATTGTTGTATCTGTGTCTAATACATTTTTATTTTTCACAGGGTCATTTTTCATGCATAGAGACGATTTATGGGACATATTGCTTACAGAGGTGACAACATATTACTTAAAAAACAGAACAGCAAATAAAAACAATCCCCACAAGATTACTTTCATTATGGTTTTGCAATCACTGTGGATTACGCGAAGAAAAACTGGAGTGAAGGAAGTTGATTCCTGAATTATCCCAAAATATTTCTATAAATGATGAGAAAAAAAAAAAAAAAAAGTTTAAAAGTTAAAGTTTTTCCACTTGAACTTACTTGTCTATGTTTAAAAAATATAATAGCTGCATGAAATGTTTTTGTCTTATTGCTTAATACAATATAAAGTATAGATAGTGATACCGAATACAGCTATACTAAGATAAAGCTGATTAAATTATGTGAAAAACCTGACTACTCAGCATTGCTGTATACAGGAAACTACAGAGTAATTTTAGGGGTTTTTTTCTGCACAATTCCAGAAGACAGTAAAAATGAAGACAATATATTTGAATTGCTTTGTTATACTAACAACCTAGGGCTAAACCCTTTTTCTTTGATATTTATGTTTTGTGTAGTATCAGGAAATTAAAAAAACAAAATAGTTTAAGTAAAGTTTAGTATCAATGTATCATAACAATTTCATAGCCTTCATTGGTACCTCCTTGATTTCAGCATAAAATCTGGCTGTAAATAGAAAAGGAATTAACCCTCAATCTTGAATACTTTTCATTTCATTGTTTAAAAAATTATTTTCTACATGCATCTCATTAGTCTAGAAATCTTTCAAACTTAATAAAATGTCTTTTATAATAAAATAGTCAGTTTTAATTAACATATTTTAATGTAAAGTATTTGCTAACATATTGTGTCTTAGAAATTATAAATATTGTTTTTCAATTTTGATTTTAATGGTTTCGTGAGGTAGCTGCAAAACATGAATGGCATACTCTCTTTATGACAGTTTTATAGGAGAATAATGAATGTAGGTTGTTATTTATCCAAAGGTATGCAGTCAGTTGGTACCATAAACCTTTAGTTATTACATTGTGTGTGTACAACAAAGCTGATCTACTTTCAGACCCCAAACAGATAACTCTAGTTAATTGCTCTGGTTTACTATGTGATGTTTTTTTCTTTGCAAAATAAGACATTACCTTTTTTTTTTTTCATGATCTTTGTTTTTTTCCTGTTTCTTGGAAATCCTTCTGGAATGGAAACTTATAGCATTGTTCTTTCGGTCTATTTTTATGGCTATTTTGTTGACATCTAGTAGACATTCGTCCTTCCATTTATTTGGAAGTGGAATTTTACAATATTTCTTAATATGTGCAGTTCATGAAAATGATGACAGACTGGGAAAACTACAAAATGGCTTGATTTTGGTAAATTAATTATTACTGTAATTTTTGAGTCAGGGCAATAGAGGTGTTTCAGTATTCTTTACCAGCTAGTGTAAATTTTAAGTCTAACCACAATCGTGTACTTCATGATCTTTTTATCAGGCTCTCAGGCTCTAATCACAAAAGTTGTCTTTTTTTTTTTTTTTGGTTTAATTTAAATGTCAGATGCTCTTTCTTCTTTCATTTACAGTACCGATCTTAGGATATAGTTTGGTAGTTTTCATTCACTGTCCACATATCCTAGACTGAAGTAATTAATTTGGTATTTTAGAGTATATATTAGATACTATATATCCATCAACAAAACATGACTCTCAAAGTACATGAAAATATTGAGAGTTTTAAGCAAATGAAACTTTGAGAGTAGTTACAAACTGATGCAAATATCACTAGTTAAGCATGTAAGGAATGTGACTGCTTTAAGGATGGTTTGTGTATCTGATGTTAAATAACCCTTTCAAGACTTTTTTTTCAATAGCATGATAAGGCTTCAAAATGGGGGGGAAAAAAAAAAAAGTGCTCTCTATAAACAAGACATAATACAGGAAAAATAAACAGAAATGAAGGTCATAGGGATATGAATAGCAGTTAGCCTGGACAGGCTAAAAGTAAGGCCACAGTAAGAATGACTGTGTTGCACAGATATTGGGAACGATATTTGCACAGGTGATGGTCAGCGTCTAGAAGCTGTAAATTTAGGAAAAGCAAGTTATCTAGTTTTTTTCTACAACCAACAGAAGAGTATAGTAATATCCAACAGGGATCCCTTCCTCAAACCATCCATCATTAAGTGCCTGAGATAACGGGATGACTAGCTATCAGGATCTCTTTTTTCTCTTTCTCTGCTAGCTATAAGTAAGTGCTGAGTAAAGGCCTACCCATCCAGATTTCAGATAGCTAAAATGAAAGAAACTGAATGCCACCCTCATTGACTAGCCTCAGAAATTTGTTTTCAACTTTTCACTGCCTTCCTTGGATGCACAGAGGAATTTAGAAGCTCAGACTCTAGAATAAAGAAAAATCATTTTGAAATGGGACACAAACTGTGGGTCTCTTTTATAATTGTACTGAATATTGAGCCATGATTTGATCAGTTCCTTTTCTTTAAAGGTCGTCCTAAGATGAAAAAGACTGAACTGTGTTGGGGAGTTAGTCTGATCATTCATGATCTGAATGACTTCATTGCCTTCATATGTGAGATGGTTGAATGAATAGTCTGAGAGATCAAAGATAAAAGTTGGTTGATTTGAGATATTGAGAGCAGGAGTATTTCTGTCACAGTGATTTTTGGCATGCTTTGACAAGTCATAGAGTCTGATGTAGCAGTTTGTGCAGCATCTGACAGGAGATCAATATGGCAGAAGTTTGACTAATGTGAGATATAAGTTTGTACTTCTTTAGTTTGGCATTTGAGTTCAAGATCATTAGCTTCTCCAGATCTACCTGGATCTACATTGCCAGTCATTTAGCACTTTGAATAAAGCTATATATACTCAGTTGACAACTGTTCTACTTTGGAACTGAGAGGTTATTTATGTACAGCTGGAAATGTACTGACAGTATAAAACCCAGAGAGAATTAGCAAGTATTCAAAGTGACCATGTAGATGCACAAACTTTCTATTATTCATCCTCATTGATATTATACGGGAGAGTCCACTGCTTATATAGGTTTTAGCACGTTCCTTCCAGCAGAGGGCACTGCTTTGTTAGTATTATTTTATTAAATATATGCCTGCCTACCCAGAGATTCAATCAACCATCTTCCTCAGCAAATGATAGTCTTACTAGTAAGTGATACAGGTGATTGGATAAAATCTTTTGTCATGTTTTCATAAAAAATATCTAACACAGGTTTTCAATAATTATAAAATCAAGAAACCCATTTGTACTAAAATACAATAGACAACTGAACTCTGATACTTTACATAATTATTGAGGCCTGTATGAAAGACAAATGTGAGACACTTATGCTATCTGTGTCTTCAGACAGGTAGTGGAAGTATATGGTGAAAGCTTGATGGTCTTATTTAGGGAGAACACAGCAGCTTCTGCTGTGCATCCTGTGATCAGGATACATGGATAAAAAGAGCAAAGCACAGAGAAAATCCTGCGATGTCTTGTAAGCTGTGCAGGCTCAGATTTTCACATTGCAGTATAGACAACAAAAAATTCAACTTTAGCCAGTTCCTTTGGTACACCTAAGAATCCATCTTAATTAGTAGATAACATTCTTTGTAAAATTTATGAATGTTGCCCTGGAAAAGTGGAACGACCATTCTCAACCATTTGCCTCTAGAGACAAAAGAAGGTCCCCCAAATCCATAATGAAGTTTTGTACACAGATATCTGTGCCACCACAGAAAAATACAGGAACGTGGAGAGCACCTAGAGCCTAAAATTTTACCCTGTCTCTTTTTTCTGTTTGCCGATCTGACTCAAGATCTTGCCTGTGCTCTGTTCCAAACTCTCTCTGAGGCACAGGTTCTTCTTCTACTCTGCCCAACTCTGTGAACTGAAGATTATGGACTTTATGGCATTCTGAAATGTGCCTAAAATCTATGTTCTTGCCTCAAAACTTCAGTTGTCATCTCTTCTGCTTTTCCTGATTCTTCCTTTCAGCTTGATATGCATGTGGTATTTGAATATTTTCACCATGAGTTTTCACCATGAGCCAATCTGTTCTCTAGGCCTCTCTGCCACTCTTCTGGTCTCTGCAGGCATGTATAGAACTGATAATGCATGTGTTGAATATATTTGAGTGGTTGTGCTGATTGCCTGCAACACATCTGCTTCTTGCAGGCTTTCAGCAGTCACAAGATCAGGCTTTAGCTCAGCACTGTGAAGAGGACAAACTAGCTTTGGTAGAACGGAGAACAGCTGTGTGAAAGTGTGAATGTCATGTTATCAATTCATTTCAGTGCAAAGACTGGGACTGAGGAGGAGAGGTGGATTGAAAACTGGCTGAACTGCTTGACTCAGACAGTACTGATCAAGAGTATGACATCCATCTGGAGGCCAGTCACTAGCCCAGGGGTCCATAGGGGGTCATCTTCATTAATGACCTTAACAATGTGGGGGACAGCACCCTCAGTAAGTTTGCAGACAACACAAAATTGACGGGAGTCAATGATATACCAGATGGGTGTGCTGCCATTCAGAGGGACCTCCACAGGCTGGAGAAATGGGAAAATGTAATCTCATTAAGTTCATCAAAGGGAAATGCTAATTCCTGAACCTGAGAAGGAATGAACAAGGGCACCAATACAAATTGGGGCCCAGCTGGCTGAAAAACAGTTTTGCAGAGAATATCTTGGAAGTCCTGATGGGCTCAGGCATGAGCCAGCCAAGTGTCCTGTAGCAAAGGCCAATGAGGCCTGCATGAGGAAGAGCATTGCCCACAAGTCAACAGAGATGATCTTTCCCCTCTACTCAGCACTGGTGAGACACATCTGGAGTGCTGTGTCCAGTTCTAGGCTTCCCAGTAGAGGAAAGATATGGTCTTACTCAAGTGAGTATACTGAAAGGTCACAAAGATGATTAGGAGAGTGGAGTATCTATCATAGGAGAGTCTGAGGGAGCTGGGATTGTTGCTGCCATTGTATTAAAAAATAAAGCTGAAGACAAGACTCAAGGACATATTTTCAAAATGTATAAAAATGTGATGGAGTTGTGAAAGGAGTTAAGAAAATGGAGCCAGACTTTCTTCAATGGTATCCAGTAAATGCGCAAGAGGCAAAAGGCACACACTGAAATACAGGAAATCCCACTTAAACATGAGAAGGCCTTTTTTGTTGTTGTTTTTTGTTTTGTTTTGTTTTGTTTTTGTTATTACAATGAGGATAGTCGAACACTGGAACAGGTTTCTCAGAGAAGCTGCAGTCTCTCCATCCTTGAAGATATTCAAAACCCAACTGGACATTGTCCTGAAAAACCTGATCTAGTGAACCCTATTCTGTGCAAGGGTTTTGTGCTAGAAGATATCCAGATCTCCCATAAAACCTCGACTAAGCTGTCCTTCTGTGATTGTGTGAACAGCACCATTGTCATCTTCTTTCTATAATTTCAAAGAACAATGGCAGTGGACAATCTTCTGCCTCTATGTGAAGCTCAGTACTGCACACACTAGGCTGCTACTACTTAAGGTCCTCAGAGGCTCTATAGGAAACAGTACCACTTTTCTGAAGTCAGTTCAGCTCAGGTCTGAACTAGCCTATTGACCCAGTCTTGCCAACACTGGTGAAGAACTTGGTATACACAGACTTGCAATTTCAGGCAAATATAGAATTGCTAAACAGCCTTAATGGAATTTCAGAAAATCCAGAGTTACATAAAGCACATATCATTGGGATAACTGATCATGAGTTATTTCTTATTTTCAGGGCAGAACTTACTTTAGATGGCAAAATCTTTCACTGATTTGTAAAATAATTTATATTCAGAAAGGGTGGGATATGATGGATGGTAAATCTGAGCAGAAATGATTGGGTCCTCTGGGAGGTTAACAAGATATGAAGTTGGAAACAACAGAGCTTGGTTGAGACCACCACAATTGTTCAGTGAAACTCTCTGAGGTATAGGCTATGAGGATTGCAGTGCGAGGAGCAAATAATTTTTAAAGGAATGTAGAGAGGCAGCACTGACAGCCAGTTTTGCATCTCTTGTGTCTGATGTTTTTCTCATGAGTGGCAAAGTAGATTAGTCAGTTTGATACCTCTGTGTTTCCCCATCAGGATTCAGAGCATTCTACTTTTGCATTCCAAGAAGTATAAACCAGAGCACATGTTTTTGTGAAATTTGTTCTAGTTTAGGAGACAACTAAATTCTTATGTTTTCTTGGTTTTCTTTTCCCTTTTATTTTCTTCAGCTTCAGTGTTCTTCTCCAATGCACTTTTATTCTGTTTTCTGAATAGGAACTAAAATGGTGATTTCTGAAAAATCCATCTGATTATTTTTAAAAGTTTTACTTATAGTGCTCTGTGCTTGATGTTTTTATAATGCAAATGGGAAAGGATGACAAAACCTCAAAGAGATGTCTTTTGGAAAAAAGTATATTTAATAAATTTATCTCAGAAGTTTGTCTTCATTTTGATAGGTCCTTTGATTTCATGCACACATTTTGCAGTGAACCATAGACTGTCCAAACATAAAAAAGAATTATTTCCCAAAAGAATAACGTAGAAAATGTCTTAAAGAAACATCAATGTCTTGCAACTGGGTCAAAATCACCATCCACCAGATTCTTCATTAGGGTAACAAAGTAAGGATGTGACAGGTAACATCCTATATCAATGTATGACCATGCAGTCTTGTCAGCTAAAGTCAAAAGAAAGCCAGAAAAGTTATCTGTTCTCTATAAGTGTATTCTGGAAGAAAAAATCAACATTTCAAAAACACATGTGATACTGAGTAACCCAAAAATGCAGATTAATATAAACTCACATTTTATCTAAGAAGATTAGAGATGTCTTTCTAGGGTGAAAGCAGAATTTTTTTGAGTTTCAGTGTGATTGGTTACTTTTACAAATAATGATTTAGAAATCTTATTTACATTAGCTGCACAATATCCTACCTGTAGCCTCATTCAAAAAAGAAAAAAAGGGAAAAAAAAAAAAAAAAAGAAAAAATCTATTGAATTAAGAAGTTAACTGTAAAATATTACAGTGACATGTGTAAATTGCAGCAATGACAGACTTAAACTGTTATTTGAAAAATATCTTCAAATGATGACCAAAAGCAGGAACAAGTGAATGAAAACACTAAGCAGACAGAAAGACATTTGAACTCGTGTCTTTTTCTGAGCTCAGGTTTTCTGGATGAAAACAAATGTCTGATGCTTATAGTCACCTCAGATAGACAGTGTAGAAAATTCTGAAATTCCCTACAGAGAAAGGCTCAACATTTTAAGACAGATGTTGGAAGGACCACTGTTGTCCTTTTAGCTACCAACTGAGTGATTAAAATACTCTCTTGGGAAGTAAGAGAATTGCATTTGAATTGCTACAACTTTAAAATGGAATAATAAGGAATACTTATGATAATTATAAAGAGTCTATACAGGTTCTTACACTGCACTCTAAATGCTTGCTATTAGTGAATAAAATGGCATGACTATCATCTAGTATGTCTTAGCTGTTTTTTCATTTTTTCCTCAGAGAGAGGACTTCAGGTCAGTTTTTATTTTAGTAGGAATCTACTTTTTCAGATATGCTGTTATAGATATGGTTGCATGGGTTTTAAGGTTATTGCATATAGTGCATATACATATATGCTGCTGTATATATTAATGAAAGTAAGCTTGTAGGTATATATGTTACACTTGGAGCTGAAATCCATGTGGCTTCCTAAAGAAACTAATTCTCTTATTTGCTTTGGTCATCAAGAAAGCATATTTCCTTGCAAATGTAGAGGTAGACTTTTACCTTTATTGTAGAAAACCCTGTCACATGAGTTGCTCATTCTAGCTGTTTTTTCAGAGTTTCAGACATATTTAGCTGTTCTGCACTCTGGTTTTGAATGTAAGAACTTGATTTGAAATTGATAACAATCTAGTTGCTTGAGAAATATAATAAACCAAAGAGAGATTAAAAAAAAAAAAAAAAAATCTGTGGCACTTAATGAATGGGAAGCAAATAATTGGAATGCAATGATGTAAAAAAAAAAAATATCTAGTTGACTGATGGTAAATTTGTCCATGGTTCCAGTACCATATCAAGGAGTCAGGTCACACCCTGCATGTTAATGACCAGGAATATTGCTCTATATGGCACAGCTGTGAATGGACCAAGAAGAACTGGGAGAAAAATACTGTAGGCCAAGAAAGCTTGCCTACAGAAGGGCAACTTCAGTGATTCAGTTATGGAGGAGAAGGTTTCTAGAACAAGGACTAAGGGCTGACTGATAGACATTGATTAAATTATCGATGAGAGAAGAGCATCATATTATATATAATGCGCCCACCTATTTGACAGCTGTATAAAGCAGGAAACCAGATTATTTTTAATCTGTGATACTATTAAATCATAGGAAATAATGATTTGAAAATAAGCCAAATTGAGACTAGGCCCTTTATCATACAGTGGTGCCTTTCAAGTGAAATATCTGACAAAGTATAAAAACATCACTGTAGAGGTCTTTCTCCTCACCTGATCATATACTTCTGTGAAGCCTATAGGAATTTAATATTTATATATGATTATCCTTCTATCAAATTTTTGAAAGGGAAGGCAGACACAAAACAGTATGAAATACTGTCATGTAGCTTTTGCAGGACTGGGGAGTGGCCTTTATGTAACACGCCATTTTGTTACAGGCATCCCAAATTACTTTTAAGATATTTTCCTTGCTGTCACAGGAATTTTTTCACTTTGGTTTTCATTTTAGTGTGAAATGACATATCCAGCCAAATACTTAAAATGTTCCTAGGACCTCAGTTCAATGACTATTCAAATTGTGCTGTCAAATGATTCAGTGGTATTTCCCTTTCACATCAGCTTGACTTTCTTGAGAGATTTGCTGTCAAATATAAACCAGAAACTCTTCTTCAGTTAGAGAAAAGGAAAAGAGTTTGTCACATATTGTCATAGATCCTTCTGCCTTTGTATTGACTTACGCAGAATTTCTCTGGTTTAAATCTAGTTACAGAACAAGGTCTATATTTGATTGGTATGCTAGACCACCATGAAAATACATCAGGAGTGTAGCATTCTACTTCAATTATGCACACAAAGACAGTTCTCCTTTCCCAATTCCACTACACAAAGACAAACCCAGTGATATCAGTGGAGATGTACAGATAAATCCAGAAGATAATTTAGCCTCAAATGTTAAAGCCATTAAACAGAAGGAAAAGACAACATTATTTCTGTCAAACATTTGGGTCCTTCCTTGTACGGCCATTCTCCAACCTTATCACAGCAAAAGTGCTCTTCACCCTGTTTAGAGAAGCAGTAATTATTCTTCATCAATTAGATTCTCAATCACTGAACTATAAACAGCTGGTGGTGCATAACCATCATCCCATTTCAAAATTATAGTACCGTTTCTTCTTTTTTTTTTTTTTTTATTTCCACATGTTCACTAAATATCCTGCCATAAAATATCTCATCCTGCCTTTAAAACTGCTAAATAAAACTAGGAGAAATGGTATAACAGTCTGAAATTATAATGATGGTTATGCATCACCAGCTGCTTGTAGTTCAGTGATTTAGTGTCTAATTGACAAGGGATAATTACCTCTCCCTGTATAAGGTGAACTGTGTTGTCAATCTCTCAACACTACTCCTGCATATACAGTACAAAATTAATTTGAGGGAATTATTTTATTGTAATAGTTTTCAGTATTTTTTTGTCCTAAATGTATGAAAATTAAAAAAAAAAAAAAATTGCATGTTTTCAAATAATATATTCTTAATAGTAGCTACTAATGAAAATTTTGCATCAGTGTTTTTTAAGTGTGGGTAAATTAAAATATGCATTTTTGGCTCCATAGTTTATTCTGACTTTACAATATAAAATAAAATTCAATGTTGATTATTTTACATATTTTTTGTAGCAAGCATGATTTTCTGGGCAAGACTGACAAGAGGATCATGTATAGAACTCATCTGTCAAAGCAAAAGCAGTGAAAACTCCTTCATGCTAACCTGTACATTCAATACTAGTGGTTGATTGCATTAACTAGGTAATTTTCTAACAATGAGTTGTCATCTCTTTACACATTCTGTTCAGCTCTTGACATTTCATTATGAATATCATTTAGTCCTTATTACACATTATTAAGACCAAGCAAGGCATTTAAGGTAGAATACATTATGTTGCCTAAAAAAAAAATACCTACACTGTAATTATTTTACCTGTATCAGCTCTTGGACATCAGCTCCTCCCAGGCACTGGTACCTCATTTCCAGCTGTTTCTGGACTCTTCCTCCACAGCTGCATCATTTCTGCAAGTATCACAGCATATGAAGAGTGCTGTGAAATGAATCAGTTGCAAAACTGGGTTTTGGTTGCTGCTGCTGGAAAAGCAAGTCCCACTTCTCCTTGCCCACAGCGTACAAACACCTTGTTGCAAGAAGTGATCCTGACTTCCTCAAGCTCAATGGGGAGAGCTGCACAGCACTAGCCCACTGACTTAGCTGAAGAACAAGTACTTCTGTGTATTTAATTTTCAGAAAGATCAACAAACTTATCTGATTCTGCAAAGAACTGTGGGACTTCTCATGCCACTGAAAGGAAGAAAGTGGGAAGACGTAGCCAGAGGCCGAAGAACAGTCCAGTGCCAACATAATCTTACCTCAGCTTATGTTGCCTCATACATCTTATGTTGCCCATGAAACCCACAGCTAGCACCAGACGTCTCATTTTTCATGATGCAGTTTATTTACCTTAGACAGGAAGTTTTAGGATGAGGTGAATCATCCTTTAGAGATTTTTATTTTACTCATTGCTTCTTTAAAGAACCTAGACATCTTATGACTTTATGATTTAAGAAATCGAAGTTAGACAAGATAATTCTCACCTTATCTGTATTTAATTTTTATTTTATTTTTTTTTTTAGTTTCCTTTTTTCTGACAACAAAATAGTGAAATCCAAGCATGTAGCTAAATAATTTTTGGTAATCTGCAACATCCACAGCTATTTAATAAATACCATTGATGTAATTCTATCTTTATTCCATTTAATTAGTTGGTGTCTTCACAAACTGAGTTCAAAGGGCTGACAGTTATGCAGATAGTCATGGCCACAAAGACTAAGTGAAGAGAACGGGAAGGCAAGCTAGTAATTTTTTTAGCCAATTGAAATAAAGACACTTGTTACTGCACAAAAAGGAAACTACTTAAAACTGAGTTTCTTTAGGCTGCAAACTATCTAACAAACAATACACAACTTGCTTGGTTTTACTACCATACCACTGCCCCTAGGAGAGCTGGGGATTTTGGAATTCAGTGGAGCACCCAGACTAGGAAATTCAAAATTTCACAAAATGTCAGATGGACATCTAAGGCACAGGATCAAATCTGAAGAATAACACAAAGTGTGAGTGTACCTTTACAGGCATTGCCTATACCAGTTTCAGTGAAGCAAAGTAACAAGTCTCTCAGAAGCTAATTGGGCTAGAAGTCTGAGGTTAAAATGATTTAAATAATGTATTTCCATAGAACTGCTAACTATAGGACAATGATAAATGTGAATCATTAATGTGATAAAAAGTCAGCTCTCCAGAAAGCTCACTCCATATATATTAGTGACCTTTGCACTAATATGGTATTCTGGACTCATGCTACAGCATTAGTAAAAGAATAATTTACTTGATCAGCTTCTCTAAAATTCCTATACTCTTTCAGATCTTCACCAATTTTATGCAGCTTCATATCAAGTAAGTTGCCTACTGATTTTGGCATCCAGGCTTTACAGAAACAATTGCTTTTCTCTTAAATAAAAATCTCTTTTAGCAATAAAATATTATGTGCAGGTTTGCTTGTATTTATTTTTTGTTTGGTTTACTTTGCTTTGCTTTGTTTTCCTCCCACAGGGTTTTCTTTCCTTTATCAGCAGCAGAATTGACGGAGCTGAAGAAATGACAAAGCCATAGAGAGAAAACTTCGGTTTATTTTTATTGTCTGTTTTTATTTAAACTACCAGATTTGAACAAACGGTATAAACTGAGAAAGCTTCTTGTACTCTGACTACATATTTTGTTTCTCACAGTTCAAGTAAATGGGTATTAGAAGCAGATCAAGAGAAATTTACCTGAGAATTAGAGAGTTATAGTCCTCAAATGATTGCATGACCAATGCTATGAGGCAACACAGAGACAAAAGACTAGTTGGAATTTTTTCTGGAAGTTCTAACTCCTCTCCCATTTCATCACCATAGTTGTTATCTCTCTTCCAAGAAGACAGTGCTAATTGCTTCTCAGATAACCTTTAATGCTGAGCAGTGCTGATTACCATTTCCATTGTATTCATTTCCCAGGTGGACATATATTTCTTTGCAAACAAACTTGAAAACTTTATTTCTGATATTTATGTTTACAACCACGCAATACTGTATTGGTTTTCTTTGACTTTTTTTTTTTTCCTATCATTTGATAAGATAATATGTTATATTGTGTTAAACACAGGTGTTTTCCTCATTTTGACACTGCTATGACCTTCCCATAACATTTTTCCCTTACAAAACGTGTAAGGACAACTGAGATTTTAGTTCAGTTCGTTCTTTTAATACACTTCCCTGCATCTAGAAAGTATTCTCAAGCTTTGAACTATCTCAAAAGAAGTTTTAAGGGCTGCATCCATTAGACACATTTGTGAGGTAAAAATCTGCTAGCCCAATAGGAACTAGCACAATAGTGCCTGAAAAAAAAAAAAAAAAAAAGAAAAAAAGTTAGTATTCTAGAGACTTTGACTGGCATATGATACATTGCCTTTGAAAATATTTCTTCACTATCAAAGTGGGTAATAACATGTACCCACATACTCATGCAAAATATATAGAAATACTGCTAATAGGAGCTGATGGATTACAGCTGAGGGAATTGAAAGGTATTACAGGTCATTGGCTCTGCCCCTTGTTTGTCATGAACAGTTTTAATCAGCCTTCAGTATGTAATAACCATAAAGTATTGTTTTGAAACAGAGAAAGGATTAAACATAATAAGTCAAGCACAGCAATGTTAACAAGGGAAAAAAAAAATTCCTGGACTTGATATTTTCTTGTAAATATTCTTACACAAATGTCTGCAAAGTCTTGTATACTCCTCTTTCCATAAGAAGTAAAGTATTATTTTTTACCTCCATCATTAAATTTTCCAGACACAAAAATATATAGATTATTATGCTCTCTACCTGTAGATTTCCCTGTATGCCACTTTCAACTTGACAGCATATATTTTAGGAGCTGACCCATTCCCTCTGTGGCAAAATAAGAAGCATTACTGTTAAAGAGATCCCTTTTTCACTAGAGAAAATGTGTATGGGAGTGCATATGGTTCACAGTTCCTGATAACAGCATAGTTCCAATGGGTTGCTGAATCAATATGGTCACATTTTCGCTGGACACATTTCTAACTGTTTCTGTCAACATTTTGACTAGTGTTAAATGATATGTAATTGTGGCATTGCACACCCCCCTCTCCCTCCACCACTTTCCTTCGATGTGGGCACATCTACCTCTTCCCCAACATCCTCCCTCTCCTGCAATGGGGCAGTTAATAGCTCCTTTTGTTTAACCTTCTGTTGGTTAACTAGGAGAGGGAAAGAGGCGCTGAAAGGTCAGGAATTTTCTAGGCGCCCATAGCCAGAGTGGGGGGGTGCCCAGAAGTTTTGGGACACCCATAACCAGAGTGGAGGTGCAGAGAAGCCCACAGTCAGATCTGACAAGACTACAAAAACGGGGTTCCTGACAAGGCTTCCTTTTGTGTGGTCCTCTCAGAGCCCCAGGCCAAATGCTGGTGTTGAGAGCCCTCCCCTTGGATCAGGACGCCGTTAAAGTAACCTCCCAAAAAATGGGACTGCCTCATCTCTAGATATTTTCCTCGCTGCATAAGTGAGTGTATTTTCCTTGCTGAAGTAAGTGTATTTCCTCACCAGATAAGCGAGTATATTAATATAATTCCTTGCTTTAATATAAGCAAGTGTATTTTCCTTGCTTTAATACAAGCAAGTGTATTTTTCCTGGAGTCAGGGACAGCTCTGACATTGTTTTTCATGAGATGTGTATGTACAATGTGGACCTCCATTATTCTTATTTGCTGTAGCCCAATAATTTCCTCAACTGATAACCGAACCTGTATTTTATGTTACCAGAGTGCTAACTGACTGTATAAACCCCATTTCTAATTGGTTGTTTTCACAGACTTTCACGGAGAGAATAAAAGTCTGGTTTGGACCTGGTTGGCCACATAAAACTAATTTTGGGGTCCCTCCATGACAGTAATCCCAAGCAAAACATAATTTTATCTAAACTATGTACCCTAAAATATTGTCAAAATCTTTGATTCCTTCTTGCCTTGGAGGAACAAGATACTGCAAAGGGAGTTCCTTAGAAAGTGTTGAGAGGCTCTCAAAACTTCAGGCTCTACTTCACCTTAATCACACAAAGATATGAAACCATATCAAATTTGAAGCAAACGGGCATGCTGTGAAATACATTTTTCAAATTTTATCAATATGTAGTAATATGTTAATAAGCTATTTGGTTTTTCCCAGTTGCATAAAATGACATCATGCAAAACATGTCGGAATCAAGTGATTTAACTAATCATTATGTTGCTGTAAGGTTATGTGGAAGGAGAGAAGTTCTGGTCCTTTAAGGATATCTGGTTAAGGAGCTTTTCAATGCAAAAATGGATAATAAGGGGAAAACCATAAACAAGAATATATAGAAACACAAACTCCAGGGACAAATAAGGGAGGCAGTAACAAGAACGAATCCTGGTCAATAACACTAATACATCAACAAGTATGTGTGGAGTACAGGAATGTTTATTTAATTAAGATTGTCTGATGAAGGATCTTTTCAAATGGCTTACTGAGGAAAAGGTAGAAGCTATAAACTAAAAACACATAGAGACACAAACATAGCGGAAACAAAGACAAGAAAAAACTGATCAGCCATACTGATCAATGGGCAATCAGGAAACTGCAGGCAAACTCAGGCATTGCAATTGGTGAGGATACAAACCTGAGGCTGAAAGATGTTGGAGAGTGGGTTGATGGCACTGTGCCAAGGGAAACCCACTGTGCAGGGCAAGGAGCAAAGAGGACAACAGATGGAATAGGGTATATGTGGCAGAATGCAAACCCCTCCTCTCTCCCCCTCCCTCCTTCAGTATGGAAGGAGTAGGCACATCTCCCTCTCCCTCTGCTACTTGAGGCTAACAGCTTCTTTTGTTTGGCCCCAGAGCACCCTGGCCAGGGCCATTAGGAGGAGGGAGTGCCGGGGCACCACTGAGCCGCTGGGCACCTGAGGCCAGTGTGGGGGATGTTTGGAGGCTTCAGGGGCACCCACAGCCAATGTGGGGGTGCAGAGAAGCTTCTAGAATGCCTACAGTCAGATCTCATTGGACAACATAAAAGCGGGATTCTCGTAGAGACTCCGCCCATTGTCGCGGGTCTCTCGGAGCATGAGCAAGATGCTGCTGCCGAGAGCCCCCCTCCCCGGGATGGAGACTCCGCTTGCCTTGCTGCCACGGGTGTGAGTAAAACTTCTCGCAGAATTGCAAGTATATTTATACCTTCATGCACATATGCACGTGTAACTTTCCGTGCTCAATATTAGCACGTGTAAATTAATCCTCGCAGATTCACGGGTGTATTTTCCTTCTGTGCACATATGCACGTGTAACTTTCCGTGCACATTTGCACGTGTAACTTTCCGTGCTCAATACGAGCATGTGTATAAATTATTTCTTTGCACAATCGTGAGTGTATTTTCCTCCTGTGCTTCCACGTAAGCATGTGTAATATTCCGTGCACATTTGCATGTGTACTTTAAATTATTTCCTTGCACAATCACGAGTGTATTTTCCTCCTGTGCTTCCACATAAGCACGCGTAATATTCCGTGCACATTTGCACGTGTAAGTAAATTAACCCTCGCAGGATTGCAAGTGTATTATAAACTTACCCTCGCACAATCGCGAGTGTACACTTTCTGTACTCACTACGAGTACGTGTATCTCTTTTAAAATAATCCCACACTGTTTAGGCAAGTGTGTACTTCTCCAGGACTCAGGGACAGCTCCAGCATTGTTTTGAGTGAAGCCACGTGCATGCACACTGTGGACCGCCTGTTGTGTTAGTTACTGCCCCTTAATAATTTTCCTCAACCGAACCTTTATTTAAGTCACTTTGGAGTGCTAAAACCCTGTTTCTCACTGGTTTAATAAAAGTTGGTTCTGGACTCTGTTGTCCCTTAAACTAACCTCGGGGTGCCTCCGTGACAGTATAAAAGTGTTTGGTTGCCTGCAAAATGGAGCTGGGCTGTACTCTTGTCTGACTGAGCCCCGTGTTTGATCACTGCCATTTGTCCTGTCTTGTTAAATTCTTCCTTACTTATCTCCAGCCACTGTGGGGGAATGGCGTGTGCCCCAAAAAACAGCTCCTGATAGGGAGCAACATGAGTGAGGCAAGTGAGGAGCTCAGCACCAGTGGACTGAGACCATGAGCCACAGCCCATGAGCCTGATGCCAGCTGTTGGCTAGGGCAAGTGTCTGTAATAACTCCTGGATGGGATGTGCGTGTGGGTGGGCATCACCAGCAAACCCTGCAGCAGCTGTGTCCCTCAGCCTGGGTGGAGACCTCAGGGCACCAGGACTGGAGTCCAGTGGCTGGGCAGGAGTCCTGTATCAGGTTTGCTGGAAGTGGTGTCCATGCTCCTTGTATCCCTTAAAAGTTACAAAGTAAATAAGGAAATTAATTAACCACCTCTCTTTAGATATTTACAATATAGCCATCTATAGCTCAACTAGCTGTATCAACTAGCATGAATGTCTGGTGCTGGTTGTTGGGGTGAGCAAGTGTCTGTGTTGTCCCTAAACCATGTATGCATGGGGGTATTGCGTGTATTCACCAGCAAATTCTTCATGATCAGTCAAATGAAACAGTCACCTTAGGAAGTCAATTAATTTCACCTTAATGTGAATGTCTAAGCTAGGTGAGAGAAAATTGCACCTTAAAAGGGTTTATTTCTCTTTATTGGCTGTAAGGAGGATCCAAACAGTTCAGGTGTAGATGTCTACACTGCAGATGTCTACAAACAGGCGAGATTAATTTCATCACAGTCACCTTGCAGTATTTAGCTCCATGTACATGATGTTTAAACACCCCACTCAAACATCCACTGCAAACATCCTGCGCTATATAGATGCCTAAACCATGGTGACATGCTTGCATGGGTATAACAATCCTAAGGACCTAAAAAAACAAATACATGGAATTCTTCTGTCACATATATTCTCACAGAGTTCATATGATACAAAATAAATGGGAAAATTTAGTGCAGAATATATATTTCTAAAAAACACTTAAATTTTTTTTAGACTTGTTATGGTCTAAACTCTGATTATCATTATTGGGTACTTTAATACTGCACTCTATGCACCTATTCCTGTAAATTCTCAACTGCATGCTGTTTGTACTCATGCAATTCACATCATATGCATCAGTAAGATGAGATACAGAGGGCATTTCACAAATAGGAATGATCATATATATTCTCTAACATATCTGTAATTTCTGTCTTGTAGCTTCAGCAATATAAAGCACAGAATATCAGTTTTGGATTGCCAAAAGCAACAACGAGTTTAGACCAAGTTTTTTAGATATTACTTTTATAACATTTGGTTTCTTTAATGTGTGTAAAACAACATAATAATTTCAAGAATCCTACCCCTCAGCCCTGCTAAACATTATTGGAGATATGTGTACATATAAAATTAATTAAATGTAGAAATACTTTGAATATTATTCATGTTTAGCTAGACCTCTTCAAATAATTAACTGCTGATGAAAGAATTTCCCCAGGCCAACTTAGAAATGCATAAGAATTTAAGTTATCTGTTAGCAATAATTCTTTAAGCTACCATTATGTATTCAGACAATCTTTCCATTTTGAAGAAAAGAAAAAGGAAAAAAAAAGTAGAAATGATAAGTCTTTATTGCCCTTTAACTGTGCAGATGTCATACTAGATGTCATATTATTTTCAAATATTATGAAAATGAGCTGCATAAATATTTCTGTAAGTATTTAGGTACAGATGCTTAGCATAACTGGCTCACCCAATTATGTTAACTTCTATGCTGTATTACTGTTTTTTACAAAACCACTATGTAGGTATTTCTCAATACTGATATTTACTCCCAGTCTAATTGTCTGAGTGGTTCAATTAAGTGATAAAATTGCAAGTATTTGCATGGTAATGACACAACTACTTTTTAAAAGCTATGCAGTCTATGTGTATTTTGTTCACTTTATATAATCCGTGTGTGTTGAATAGTTCATGTGGCCAGAATATTTGTCACTAACAAAGAAGTTATCCTACCTAGAACATTTTTGTCTGAAACAAGAATGTCTCACTATGTACCTGAAAAAGATTAAAAAGTACTTTTCCACTGGAAATTATCAGAAACCTAAAACCTCTTATATGATTCCTGTTTTATGTATTTTTCCCACGTACTTGACATTTTTTCTCTCCTTATAAAGAAAAAATAATGTCCAAGAATAAGTATCATATATTTTGAGTTACACTGATTTCTGCACAAATCTTTTCTGCTCCTTGAGAGTCCTTTTTAAGTTATAAAAACTTCAGTACCTCTGAAACGTGGACTCCTTTCATCTAAAGAAAGTCAAAAGATAAGCAGTGATGTCACAAGCATACAAGTGACTACAGAAGCACTGTTATCAAAACTATTATATTCCTTTTTTTTTTTTTTTCTGTTTTCTGCTTTCCTATGAGTCTTTAATTTTCTCAAAGCACTTGGTGAGACACTATTATTATTAGCCAGATCATCCAGATCCACATGCTTATTGGTGCTCTTAGAGAGCTTCGAGTATTTTCTGAAGCAGGATTCCTTCCACAAAAGCCACATTGGTTTTTCCCAAATAATTCAAATTTATCCAGATATCCACTGCTCTTTATAAGCCTCTAGTTGCTTTGCTGTACACCTCAGGCTTTTCTTAGGATTAGAGTCACATTTGCTATCCTCTGCTTTTCAGTCATAAAGGGAATTTTAAATAAGAGTTTCAAAGTTATCTTCAGTCCTACCGTATTTTGTTTGGTCTTTTGTACCACAACACTTACATAACAACTTTAATTTCACAGACATCCTCTGCTAAGTGACACCCTAACCTCCCCACTACCTCCCAAAAATATGATGCTTGAGAACCTCAACAGTTTCTTCACAATTAAGAACTCAGAGAATTCATTTACATTCTTTGCAATGGCCTTGTCTCCTCTGATTCACAGAATCACAGAATGTTATGGATTGGAAGGGACCTCAAAAGATCATCTAGTCCAACTCCCCTGCCAGAGCAGGAACACTTAGATGAGGCTACACAGGAAGGTGTCCAGGCAGGATTTTAATGTCTCCAGAGTAGGAGACTCCACAACCCCCCTGGGCAGCCTGTTCCAGTGTTCTGCCACCGTTACTGAGAAGAAGGTTCTTCTCAAATTTAAGTAAGGGCAGAGTAGAGGAGAAGGAGAACCTCTCTCGACCTACTAACCACCCCCCTTCTAATACACTCCAGGATGCCATTGGCCTTCCTGGCCACAAGGGCACAGTGCTGGCTCATGGTCAACCTGCTGTCCACCAGGATCCCCAGGTCCCTTTCCCCTACACTGCTTTCTAACAGGTCATTCCCCAACTTATACTGGAACCTGGGGTTGTTCCTACCCAGATGCAGGACTCTACACTTTCCCTTGTTATATTTCATTAAATTTTTCCCTGCCCAAATCTCCGGCCTGTCCAGGTCTCACTGGATGGCAGCACAGCCTTCTGGCGTGTCAGCCACTCCTCCCAGCTTAGTGTCATCAGCAAACTTGCAGATAGTACACTCTATTCCCTCATCCAAAACTCTGATGAATTCCTTCAGCCAGTTCACAGTCCACCACACTACCCCATCATCAAGACCACACTCCCTCAGTTTAGCTGTAAGGATGCTGTGGGAGACTGTGTCAAATGCCTTACTGAAGTGAAGGTCGACCACATCCACCACCCTGCCATCATCTATTCACCTCATTATGTCCTCATAAAAGTCAATGAAGCCTTGGTGAAGCCATGTTGACTGCCCCTAACAATCCTCTTACCCTTCATATGCCTTGAGATGGCACCAAGGATAAGTTGTTCCATCACTTTCCCAACGATGGAGGTGAGGCTGACCAGTCTATAGTTACCTGGGTTCTCCTTCCTGCCCTTTTTGAAGACTGGGGTGACCGTTGCTTTCCTCCAGTCCTCAGGCACCTCTCCTGTTTCCCAAGACTTCACAAGGATGATGGAGAGTGGTCCAGCAATGACCTCAGCCAGCTCCCATCCAGACCCATGAATTTATGGATGTCCAGATTGCCCAATTGCATTCAGTAACTCTGCCTTCTCTGTATCTTCTGTCACCAGGGCACCCACCTCATTCATCAGTGGGCCTACATTGCCTCTGGTGTTAGTTTTATCTGCCATGCATTTGAAAAAGCTCTTCCTGTTTTCCTTGACCCCTCTTGCCAAGTTTACTTCTAAGGAGGCCTTAGCTTTCCTAGATGCCTCCCTACACCCTCTGACAACAGCCTTATATTCTTCCCAAGTGGCCAGCCCCTCCTTCCATGATCTATAAACTCTCCTCTTCCACTTGAGCCTACCCAGCAGCTCCCTGTTTAACCACGCGGGTCTCCTGGCTCCCTTCCTTGACTTCCTACATGTTGGGATGCTCTGATCTTGTGCCTGGTAGAAGCAGTCCCTGAACACTAACTGACTATCTTGGGCCCCTTTACCTTCAAGCAGCCTTGCCCATGGGATTTCCCCTAGCAATTGCTTGAAAAGGCCAAAATTTGCCCTGCTGAAGTCCAGGGTTGCAATTCTGCTAGCAATTCTGTTCTCATTGTCCCTGTAGGGTTTAGTAAACTTAATTACTGATTGCAGGCTCCTAGCAAAAAGCTGGCCATGGCTATTTCCACAATTTTCCTGACTTTCTGCTTTCCACTGTTTCTCTGCTGTCTGGAATTATAAATTAATCCTTCCTAGAAGGATTCTGCAGGAAAACCAGGTACAAAGCTATACTACATGAAAAAAAAAAAAAAAAAAAAAACACCAAAAATTATATATATATGAAAGAATAAGAAAGATATGAAAGATATGGGCCACAAAAATGATCACAAAAATGAGAGACTAGAGCATTGGTCATATGAGAAGGGGCTGAGAAAGCTGGGACTGTTTAGCCTGGAGAAAAGAAGGCTTGGGGGTATTTTATTGATGTGTGTAAATGCCTGATGGCAGGGAATGAGGAAAAGGGAGCCAGACTCTTCTCAGTAGTGCCCACTAATAAGACAAGAGGCAACGTATAGAAATTAAAACACAAGAAATTCCATCTGAACACAAAGAAACCAAACCAAGAAACCCACCTTTTTTAAAAAAATTATTTTATTTTATTTTATTTTATTTTATTTTATTTTATTTTGTTTTTACTGTGAGAGTGGTTAAACAGTGGATACAGGTTGCCCAGAGAGGTTTTTGAGTATCTGTCCATAGAGAGATACATAATCTGACTGGACACAGTCCTGAGGAACCTGCTCTAGGTGACTATTTTCAAGCAGGGGGTTCGGATGAGATGACCTCCAGAGGTCCCTTTCAACCTGAGCAATTCCGTGATTCTATAAAAAGTCTGGTGGTTTTGTTTTGTTTTGTTTTGTTTTGTTTTAATGTTTCCTTGCTGGCACAGACTGTAAGCTTTACTGTGTAGCTCTCCTCTTCTTTCAAGTTGGTAGAGTGCCTCTGATCTCTTAGGCATGAGTAACAGAAGCAGTTTAGCAGTAGCACAGCATTAAATTCAGGCTGCTTGGCATACTGAATTATTTTCCTAGATGAGTGTAGGCTGAAGGAGACCTAGCTGAACATTTGTGACTTTGGTAGGTTCATCTGTAACTAGTTAGTTTGAAATTATTATCACACAGTCACAAGTCTACTAAATAGAACTAGAGATATAAGCTAACAACAGTGCTCCAGCTGTCTCCGTCAATGACTGGAGCACTAATGAGTTAAACACTACCTTTTTCTTACAGACTATCTGAAATACTCATTTGAATTTATATGTTCTTTATCACTACTTATGATCTTATTATTGTAGCTATTGTTATTGCAGTTTAACCTCGCACTTCATTAACCACTCAAAACTGTTAGTCACTCAAAACAATCCTAGCAAATAGCCTGAGATATTCTACCTTAGTAAATTTCAATGGACATCATAAAAAATATTATAATGTTATGGGAATTATGCTAAATTTATTGTATCAACACCCATAGTTCCTTGACTTATGCCAAGTAGCTCTTAGTATCAGGGCTAAGTTCCTCTCTGCTTCTTTTTCTCAAAAACAGAACCAAAAAAGTGATATCATCATTAAATTTTACATCATTTGGTTTTGGCATCTTTTCACTTTCTCAGGCATTTTTAGAACAATTTTCATTTATATTTTGAAAACAGTCAAGTGGACAATTGATTGCTTTCCTATTACTATGCAGCAACAAGTGACTTTTAAAAAAATATTTTTGAATTTACATTTTGAGGTATTAGTGCCAGAGAGAAAAATATGTCTTTTTTCAACTGAGACTTAATTGTCTCTTCAGGTGGAAGATGTAATAAACTGTTAGTGACATGTGAAGCTTCAGTGTTACCAAGAAGTTTCTCTTCACTAAGAGTGAATTCTGGAAAGCAACTTTACTCATTTTGCTCTTATAAGCAAATGACCTGAGTGATGATTATGGGTAACATGATGACACTAATTTGTTACCTCCACTGCAGTCTGTTTTTTTCTTTTTCATGTTTCCACATTTCTTACCTACAAAACATTCTCAAGACTCAAATTCCTAGACCCCATGTTAAAATATTATTTATTTTATTTTACTAGTTACATACTGTCTTACAGCTGATGATCTGTCATGAGCAATGAGAAACTTCTTCCTCCAAAGCTGCAGCATGTTTGGATAGCCATTACTGTCTTCACTCATCCATATAAAAACATGTGTCTGCTCGGTCTTTACTGGATCTCCATTGATTTGCCAGAAATGTTTCCACAATCGATCATTACAGCCACTGTCATTTTCAGATGAAACATGTAACAAATACAATCATATTAACAAAATGACAATACACTCATATTTACATAAGCATTTATGAAATTCAATGTTAAATAACTATCACTGTGTCTGTACTGCATACTTACTTGTTTTAACTTTAATTTCTATCTAGAAAATGCTGAATCTCATATTAAAAATGCCGTACATTATTTATATTTAACTTCAAATAACGTGCACTGGATCAAAATTAGCACTATGAAAGCAAGATGATAAATTTTTAAGCTTTAGCGTAGTATGCATAAGTGAAATAAACATGTGTCCTTTATATTTAGATAAGAGCAATTAATTTTTTATTACTCTTTTTATGTCTTAGTGATATGTACAAAAGAATCAAGCATATTTTACTAGTGTAGAATAAAAAAATCATAGTTCCAGATTCCTTTTTTTTCTTTACTAAATAAAAATGAATTTTATTCTCCAAACATTTCAAAATCTATTTCTGCTCTCTTCATTCAGTCAAAAAGCTTTACTGAAGGAACTGTACTGGGAATTCACTTCCACTGAGACCAGGATTTTAGACATAAGGTCTACCTATTTTAACAACCCTCTTATTGAATAGTAAAACATGTGGCTGAATGGGGAAAGAACCAAAATAAGTTCATGGCCAGGTAATAAAGAGGATCAAAGGCATAGAATTACTCCTGTAAAGAGTATGACCATACAGGGTAGTGCTCGTTCTTGGAATTTAGGAAAAGGGATACTTTCGGTGGAGAAAACATATAGGATATGTTGGTGAAACTATGACAGAAATCTATAAAATCATGAATGACATAAAGAGGATAGTTTGGGATTGATCATTGACTCTTTTCATGTGAGATCTAGAAGGCATCAGACAAAGTTAGTAAGAATCAAGATCCAAAAGTGTCAAAGAGAATTTGTCCTTAGTATATCAAGAAACTATGGAGATCCTTGACTGAAGGTATAGTGTGGTAAGAGTTCACACAAGGTACAGTGAGACTGGATTAGTTCACTGAAGAGAAATCTTCTGCATGTTGCTAGTATATGAAATAGGTGTCTGCTACTGGCCACTTTTGGTGGCAAAATCCTTTCAAAATATACTTTTGTTCTGATCTATGTTGGCCATATCTATGTTCTTATAACTTCTAACATAAGAAGTTCTGTTATAAGAAGTTCTGCAGGCACAAACTCCCACTGCTAACATTCAGAGTTTCATTTAAATCATGCCATATAGCATTTCTGTTTCCTAAGCATCATAGTAAATCCTCATTAACTGTAATTTGGGGTTATTCTTTAAAAGATCTCTGCTCATGTTTGTAATAAAATGCAAAGTTCTGAAACCACTGCCATTATATACTGGCCTATCATCTCACATCTACCCTTGGAAACCACTCTTCTTCCTCCTCCTCTTACTTGTTTTCAACATGATCAATAAGCTAAAGAGGTTTAATCTAATTTTTTTACATCCTCTTGAGCTGTTTGGAGTGGAGAGCAGACCTCATCTGTCAGCAAAATACAGATCATTTGGACATTTTGAAAGTTCTGGTTCAACTTGTACCATGACTCTCACCCGACCCTGTGTCATCTCACTAACTTTCCTTGGATATGGACAAGCACTGCATGTCTTCATAACCTTTAGAGAAAGACTGTCAAGTGATGCTTCTACATTTAATGCCTTCAAAGGAACTGGAGACAATCTTTCGCTTAAAACATTTACTTTACACTTCAAGAAGTTCTAAAGAGCAGCAACTGTAGCTGTGGGATTGTCACTGTTATATTTGGATTTTTTTTTAAATTTCATAATGACATTTCAAGGGACAGACTATTGTGAATGCTTTCCCTTTAGCATGCTACTGTCATATAGAAAGCCTACATCCTCCCTTTGTATTATTATAATGTGGTGGTTATTAAAGCTGCTTCAGTGTTTCAGACCTGTCCCATCTCAACAGATGGGATGGCAGAGGAGTTAACTCTAAACACAACACGTGCTCTGACACAACAGATGAGATCAGGTGTGAGTTAACTCTGGGTTAATTCTGCACGGTTATGTGAAGTGAATGACAGACAATCACTCGAGGATTCCAATTCAATTATGAGTTTTACTAAAAGTACATGTTGGAATATTAGTTACAGCGAATAGTGGCTTGGCAAAAGTATAACAGAACTTAACAATACATTAACAGCAAAAGTCCTACTACGAGCGATATATTGGCAACCATTAGTAGCTATAATGTGAAATTTAACTAGAATCCAACAGCAGAGCTTAAAGATAATGTTACCCTTATATGTTCAAAAGGGAAAGAGAGAAAGAGGATGGTAGGAAAACTAAGGTATAAGAAAAAGAGAAAGAGAATAATATATCACCACTCACAGAAGGAGAGACAAAGAAATGGGGGTATAGAAAAAGGAGAGAAGGAAAGAACAGAGAGAAAGGAAGAAAGTAAAAACTGAGGGATCCAGTCAGTCTTACAGCTCCACAGCGCGGATAACAGGACTTGTGTGATGATGTATGGCCTCGGTTTTCCACGGTGAGGATGCTGGGGTTTGCAGTTCAGGAGCGCAGTGTCCTCCAATGTCTGGTTCAGTTTCCAAGGCAAGACTTGTGGGTGAAGAGTCCTGAGGGTGGTGGATTCCCTATGGTGAGGCTGGTGCGCTGAGGGTCCTCAGGGTGATGGATTCCATACCTGTGCTGTTTTAGGTGAGCTTTTTTATAGCTCTCAGAGAAGAGGAAAGTCCAGGGGGCAAAGGGGCAATTGCAAAAGACCGACAACTCTGGACAAGTCCTAGGCCACATTGAAGGGTCTCAGCTTTTCTCCTTTGTTGGCCAAGCTGTGCATATCAGAAGATGGGGCTATGTGCTTTCCAGCAAATCCTCCACCTATCGGTCAGCCAGCCTGATCTGTGGCTCATTAGCTTGTCATTGATATGTAAATCACAGCTCCCCCTATACTGAATGTGTCACCTCCTGTGTCTGGCTGAACTAGTTTTGCCATTTTTCCAGCCATGATCCTTACCAATACACAACAAGACCCAAGACAGAACTTGTTACCTGGAGTTATTAGATTTTCTGTAATTTATAATAATGAGGCAGTGCATGTTTAGAAGGAAGTGGCAAATAGTCTATTACGGATATTTACAACAAGCAGTAACTATGTGAAAGAAGATACTGCATCACCTAAGGCATAGTAATAATCCATGTTTTTCATAATCTGGACAATACTTGTATACAAGAGTTTACTGTTCTAAATCATGCTGTGCTTTCCATTTTGTAGTCCTGAGGGTCGCATTGGAAAAGGCTTATCAGGATTAGTGTTTTGCCTGGATAGTTTAGAAAACCAGAATACTAATATGCTCTCTGCTAGAGCAAATTTGATAGAAACTCATAGACAATGTGATGAACATGAAAAGAGGAATCTGAAATGACAGCAATGAACACCATAGCAAACAGCCAAATATGACAAATTAATGTTCCATATGACACAAAACTCTTTCAAGAAGATTCGTGAGCTTAGTATCATCCCACTAAACGTGGTTACAGAGAAGCTTGATAATGAAATGTCTTAATTGCTCCCACTGGGAATACATGGAATTGACCAGGTTTGCTACAGATGAGGCCCTTTTAGAAAGGAAGCAAAACAATCAGAGGTTTTGTACTGTACTGATGGATTGTGGATTCTGGTTCTAATTCATGAGTATGTCTGCTGATGTATGAACCATTTGTCTGAAAATTAGCAGTTTCATGAAGGGCATGAAAGAGGAAATAAACAAGTGATATCTTGTCCTGCGACCAGGACATTTATAACGCCTAACATACTGATTTACTAAACTGTGCCATATATTGTAATAGAAACATGTTTAATACTGAAGAGTGAGCCATAGCTCTCTCCGGTCAGAATGAAAAATCTGAATAAACCTGAGAGTTGTGAGAGTTGTGCATTATATTCACAAAACACACAGCAACATACCGCCTTAAATTAATACTATATTTGCTAGCAGGTATTGGAGAGAACTGAGAACTGCATTACCTTTGATAACATGTGCTGCGTTAGCTGAAATTGAGGTAGTTTTCCATACAATTAGAATCTTTTCTTTCCTAGTGGCTAGCACTAGGTCTTTTATTTCAAATTAAGTTGGAGAATAATAACACCCAACAACGGAGTTAATTTTTTCTTCCAGTGGTTTCACAGTGTCTGGGATTTGGTACAAAAAGAAGGTAAGAACGCACTGATGTCTTAGCTGTCATCAAGGAGATGAAGGACTTTTTCAACTGTCCAGATGTAGGTGCAAGATAGCAGCTGGGGGAGAACATAATGGGATAGTACCTAGATTGATACCCATGTTGATCAATGAAGTATTCCATACCATGAATGATATGCTCTACATATAAGTGGTAACTTGCAGGAGGTGGCCATTCTTCTTTGATGGCTACCATCCGTGAGGTGTCCTGTTCCTGTTCTCTTCGCCTGGTTCCTGTGACTGCCCTCGGGGTGATCTCCACACCTCCACACTTTCCTGGACTGGCTGTGCTCACAGCATCTGTTCTCTTATGTTCATTGCTGGGAGCATGTGTTCCAGTGGCTAAGTATTGCTGTGTGTATTTGTATAGCTTTGTATATTTTATGATACTTGCATTACTATTCACTTTAATTATTATTCTATTAAATCTGTTTCCATTTCAACCCATGAGTCTTTCTTCCTTTTCCCTTCAACAAAGCTCATTTTATCACATGAATTTCCACCACCAGATTGGGTAGCTTATTAAGCCTTTTTTGACTGCTTATCTGCATGTACTTGCCACTGTAGTCCATACTGAACAAAAATGTTTTCTTCTGTGAAATACAGCCCTGGTATACCTGTGCCATGGGCTATTTGATAACAGGGTCACTGTAGATACACAGAAGGAAAATGACAACAATAAGTTGTTCTTAAAATTATGAGATATTAATGGTGGCAGGGATCATTGTGTCCCACGGTAGTTCTTATAAGGCTACTCCCTGGGGCCATGAATAATCTCAGGTGCAGCGACTAGCCTTTCCAACAGATCTATGAAAAATATAACAATATTTTTAGAAGCCTGTCATTCCCCATTACAGAGTGTTCCCAAGTAATCGCCTGAGAGTTATGCAATCTGGGATACAAGACAATGTGTTTATGAGACCAATGGTTCACAATGGTATTAACAAACCATGCAGAAATGTGCAAATCCAACACTAAATGATAAAAATTTAGGAACTTCCAATTACCTTAGAATGTTAAAGCAGTTTAGCACTAGTATGTCCAACTGTTCTGGAAATCAACAAAAAGTCCCAGTAAATACCATTTCCTTTGATAAGGTACCCCTCTGTGAATTATAGAGAAGCCAAAATTCAGTTTATTCCCCATTTATCATTTCACATATTGACAGTAACAGAGTGGGGGGTTTTACCATGCTGTCTGCAAAGTTCTCTGTGTTCTTATAAGATCAGACAAATGTATTCCTTATAGTCACAGCAAAGTTAAATTTTCTATGTTACAATGAGCTCTACTTGACAGCGAATCCTAAGCTTGATGGTATTCTAGCTCCATTATCTTGTCATGACTCTTTCAGTAAGAAAATATTCATGCCATATTTCTTTTGAGATATTTTTAACACATTTTTCCTTCACTATTCTTTCACTTTTTTGAGAGAGAAAAAAAAAAGAAAAGAACTATAGTTAATCTTTCTATGTGTCTTCCTTGCCATTTGAACTTGTTATCATTCCAATTATTTTAACAAACACGGAAGAGCTGGTGCTGGCTAATTCTATACTCACTTGATACATTACTTTCAATACACAGAATTGTGTTAATTGTTAAATTTTTAAAAAATTATTTAAATTAGCTTGTCATCACTACTGTTTTAGCAGTTCTACCTGAATTATTAGCTTTCATATCAACTATGACAATAACCATTTTAAAAAGACTGCATGTTTTATGCTCAATGATCATTCTACTAGTGATCTTCCCGGTGTGAGGTAAGATCCAACTCTATAGAACTTAAATGTTCCTTGAAGTAAAAGCTTATTTCAACTTGCTTTTCTGATAATGAGAATGAACACAAGTGGCAAACTACAACTTACATTTAAATACTATAAAAACCAAAACATGAAGCAGTGGCTGGAGAACTCAGATGGGATTTAGAAAACCCAGGCATCACTCTCAGTTACTGTAAGTGACTCATCATGTGACTTTCAGTGGCTCAAACAGCAATCCACTAAGTTTGAAGAGTTGTTCTTAACCTTTATGCACTGCTTCATCCCTATCTTCAAAATAAAAATAACGATACTTCACAAAATAATGTCAAGAATGCCTTGCTACTCACAGATGAAATACATAAATCTCTTCATAGTTAGCTGCTGCTCCTTTGTTATTCTCCTTAGCAAAGTTCTCCACTAGTAAAATGCCCTTTTCAGCTTGGGTGTATTAGAACTAGATCTATCAACTTGCAGTCAAAGAATTGCTTGGCTTGGAGACATTTCTGTCCATTCTAAACCAATTAATCTTATCTTGGCTTTTTTTTTTTTTTTTTTCTTCTTCTTCTTCCTGTACTGCTCTAAAAGCAGAATCTAATTCTCTTTTCTTCCACTGAATGTCTTAACACTCCAGAGACATGCCTCCATTGATGGTCTAGCCAAGCCAGATTTTTTTTATGTACAGAAGCATGGCTACAGCAAGGATAGTGGAGAGTCTCTATCTGTGCCTATGTACATAGAGGACATGGATTAGTGCCTGTTGGGGGCACTAATAACCTGTGATGTCCCTTACTAACCTCCCTTGGGGCATCACCTTACCCCTTGCCCATGGGCTCTGCAGCATCACTTCAGCTCAGCCTGGGGCCCTCAGTCCTTGCCTGAGCTGTGTTGAAGTGAGATGTACTGGTGAGGATGTGTGTGTCTGGTCCCAACTCCTGATGTTGCTGGTTGGACTTGCAGCAGAGAAGCAGATCTGACTCATTACCTTGCCTTGTCTGACATTCGCTGGGCTGTCAGTGGAGCCTGCCACTGTCACGAACAAAGCCTTGTTCAGGTCCTCTGGGCAGTCATTACCCTGCCTGTGCTGTAGTCACTCTCCATTCTATATAATTTTTCGTGTGGAACCAGCCCTGCTCTTTCTGTTCACAAAACTTCTAAATGGATTTCAAGGGCATGCTGCTGAAGTTAAGAGATGCTGGTTTAAATTCCCATGGAGAGGGCAAGAAATTCTATGTATGGGATTTTAGGTGCCTAAAGTAGGTATCTAGAGCCCTTAGAGATGCTCCAGGCTATCTGAGCTATTCACATACCTCTCTCAAATATGTCACAGGCTTTATAGGAGATGTGTAAGCTTCTGGAGAAGTAGCTAAGGAGCTGGTGAGATAACTCAAATGGCAAAAGATGCTTATATTTAAGCAACTGTATCCCAGGGTACAACTCTCTCACTTTCGGGTCAGAGACTCTAATCTACTGCCTCTGCAAAAATAGAGAGGCATCTTAGTTCATCAAAGGAACAACACAGAGTTCTATTCCAGAGCATTCAGAGCTGTGAATCCTCTCTCAGCAGAGGCATAAAAGTACTAGAACTTACTGCAATTGAAAGTATGTCATTGCCTTCAGAATATTTATTTGATTTTTCTTCATTATCCCTAAAGAAAGCTTGGAGAATGACCACTTAGTCTCCAAGATCATACTCCATGGCTTACTTTCCACTGTACTGTACACGGGCAGTTAAATTTTCATGTGTACTATAGAGGAGAGATGAATCAGCAAATCAGCCCTTCTGGATCTTCCCACAGCACACCTTATGCTTCATTCTCACCTACCTTTCCTCTTTTGAGGAATTTAACAGATTTAACAGTATATGACTTAGACACTCATTGCATACAGGTACGTAGCTATAGAAGATACCTCCTGGGGGACTGAAGTCCCATGTTTGTGAGGTACTTAAAGTTTGGTCTCTCCCACTTTGCACTGGGTTTTACATTGTATTTCAGAAAAACAAAGGATTATAGAGATACTCCAGGGTCATCAACTCTGGTCCTTTGCTGTCACAGAAAGCTAGATTAGAACTTTTCATAGGATGATGAAGCTCTATCTAGTTGCTATATAAGATTTTTCTACTGTTTTCTTGGTTTTGTTTTATTTTTAAATCTTACAGCTCTTGGAAAGGTTCATTGCTTTCAAACATAAGATTCAAAACTATTCTGCTTTCAGCTGGGATAGAGTTAGTTTTCTTCCTGGTATAGTGCTATGTTTTGGATTTAGAACAAGAATAATGTTGATAATACATGGATGTTTTAGTTGTTGCTAAATAATCAAGGACTTCCGTTTCAGTTTAAACTAATTCTTCTTTGGTCTTCTTTAGTTTTCCACCAACACTAACACTCTTTTCTCTTGCAGTTTATTTCCATTATGTATCTGCATATTAATAGTACGATTTCTAGCCTTTACTGAAGGAAGCTAGTCAAGCTGACCTCTCATAGGACATAATCAGCTCTTCTACATGCTGGTTAAGATATTTTGAAACTAACCGGTATTCTGCAGAATTTACTTCTGTCTTCTGCATCAGCTACTTGCAAATATTCTTGCTCTTTTTCAGTGCTTTTTAAAAACTATCTCTAAATATATTTTTATTTGGATTTTAAAATTATATTTTGGGTTAAATTTTATATTAAGAGACTCATATCAGGCTTGTATCATGATTTTAAATTTTCACTCATTTTTCTTCCTAGGTTTTTTGTGGTTTCAAAATATACAAAATGTTAATACTGTTTTATTCCTTCATAATTTTGATTTTTGTTTTATTTTGTCCTGCTTATTGTAGTGCATCCTAAAAACCTTTGTTTCCATAATCATATTAACCATTCCATTGGATCACATTTTTATTTTATGTAAAACATTTATAATTACTATGCTTTATGGTCAGATGTTTAAATGTCCTCATAGTTCTGCTATTTACTGACCTTTACTGACCAAAAAGTAATTTTTTTATTGAAAGGAATTTAATTACTATCAATGTTAAGTTTTGCTTGTTTGGGTTTTTTTAAGAGTAACTTTCATTTATCGTGAACTCATGCAGTTTTACAATGTTTCTACTGACTCGGGTAAAATAATTTCATGAGTTTATTCAAAATACTAGGCTGGAAGTATTGACAGCATCATTCTTCATCTCATCATTCTAGGAAACAGAAGTTTCTTTTCCTCTGTTTAGACTGACTGCTAAACATATTTTACCAGTGCTGACGGACAGCTTGATACAATGATCAGAACAAAGTATCTCCAAGGATAAGAACCAGTGAGTCAGAACAAGATATGTAGAAGCACAAAAAAGTTTCTATATTTAGCTGAATAAGTAAATTCCAAGTAATGGGAATTATCTGACTGTGATATTTGCAATTATTTGACTTATGTTGTAACAAACAAGTCATGTAAGTGGAAATTTCCTGTGAGGTGATAAGTGATCGGTTTTATAAGGAATCCCTTTTTTTTCTTCTCACATTCACACATTTTTGCTCCTACTTGACACTTCTAATAGACAAGATAGAAAGTTTTAATAGTGAATGGATGATGAGCCATTGATGGTAGATTACAAGCTACGATAAAAAATATATCCTTTTTATCACAATAAGACAGAAAAATAAGCATGTTAAATATACTGGATGAGGTCTACAGTGTGTATGAATTAGGTCCTGCTGTGACTTTTTGAAAGATTACCACCTGAAATCCTGGCTTATTAGATGAAATGATATCAAAATGGGCAATTGAAAGATAAAAAATGTACAAAATAGTGTAAAATGGAATCTCAAGGTATTAGATCTTCAGCTTTTAACTCTAATATAGATAGAGAACAAAGCTGCAGACTTTGTCCCAACAATGATGAATTACAAAGTAGGATTGTTTCTCATGTCAAAGCTGCAAGAAGACTAAATGGATAATGATGGCAGATAATGGATACATTACCTGTGCAGATTAATTTGAACATAAATTTAATTTCATACACAATTGAGAAGTGAAATTTTCCTAAACTGTATCTCTAATCTGTCAAACAAGACCGTTTTTAAATAGTCACTTTTATAGATTTGAAATACTGTATTAAGTTCCGTGAGTAGGATTTCTTTTTCTAACATTCCTTACTCTGTGATCTGCAAAAACAAATCTGACTCTTCAGGGTTATTTGCAATGAAATGATGAGCTAATATTGAAATAGAAAGCAATAAACATTTCTTCTCCTGTTAGCTTATCTGAATGTGTTTTCATTTTTAATTTGTAAAACCATTTGCATTCCAACTGCAATAATTTAGCATAATGAAACAGAAAACAAAAAGAGAGAGGCTATTTCTCACAAAGGGTTAGAACAAAGCAATTTTGTCTTAATATTTAGACCCTAAATAATTAAAACAATGTCCCAGGCAGCAATCCTTTAGTCCAAGACAAAAAAAATATCACATTGTATAGCTGCAAGAGTATAAAGAGAAAACAGTACTCAAGTGCCAAAAGGATGCTGAAGATCTGCATAGCTGACTTATAAATTGAACAATTATGAAACAGCAACTTGTACCTGGGATCCTTAGGGTTAAATCTCCTCTTTATGAAATTATTCTCAAACTCATGTAGCTTTGGAAACTTAATACATGCTAGATAATCCTCTTGAAGTTTCCTAGGGGATTTCTGACATTTATGGCTTAGGAAAGTAGAATCCCCAACATCTTCCTTTAGAGGTAAAAGGCTTAAAGTTACTTTTTTTTTCTTCTTTTTTTTTTTTTTTTCATGTTCAATGAGTTTGTCCTACATAGGAGAAAGTGGGAAACATTGTTTATTTCTAAAGAAACAATAAAAATAGAAAATAAAAATATTTAGGAAGATCAAAACTCCAGAATCTTACTAGGTTGAGGAATAAAATAAAAGGTTGCTTAAGTTTTGTTTTGTTTTATTTTAAAAGTACATATTTTTCCATATGTACCTTTTATGTACATAAAAGTACATATTTTTCCATATTGCAACAGAGTTGTTCAGGCATACAAAGAAATGGAAGGTATAAAAGAGTCCTAGATGACACATCCAGGTAATAATACCATTCTGCTCCTTCAGTCAAGTGAGCATGTGTCAGTTCTTCAAATCACCTTGTGCCTTCACTGCAACTTGCCATCACTATTTTTTTCTTTCTGGATAGTGTTTCAGACAGATGTTCCCCTTTAAAACTCAGCCTTAGCTAATATGGAAGAAATCAAGCAGTCGCATACTCAGCGTCAACTGAATTAGAGCCATGGAGTCAAGTGCAATTAGTGAACATCTGGCACTAAAGCTATTTTAGTAGCTCTGCTACTGATCATATAGAGACGTTAAACTCTTGTTTCATACCATACTGCCATTGCAACTCTCTGCCAAGAGCTATGTCCATGTTTTGCACACTGAACATTTCCTTCCTCAGAGCTGCCTAATGTCCAAATACCCTATTGGATATTGTTAGCAATTTGCTTTACTTTAGTGATAGTATAATATTATTCCTCTCTGTAAGTCCTTACTTTTCATTTATTCCTTATTCCTCCTGGGTTTTTTGGGGGGTGAAAGACAGAGGAGGAAGAGAAGATTCTTTTTTTTTTCTGATTGTTTTTTTTTAATTTAAATGGTTCTTTTGATCACTAGATATCAGGTTTGCCACTTTGAATATCAGTCATCAGCATTGTACTATTAAGCAACACATTTATTTGAGTTCCAATCTTTTCAGGTTTCCATAGTAACTGCTGCTTAGTACAGACCCTTATAAACTGATTAAACAAAGACTCTGAAGCTCTGAAAAACTGACACATCTGGATTTTGGTTTATTACTAAAAATGTATCCTTTTATAGTATGCTATGGTCGACTTGTCAACTCAAAAATGATAAAAAATGTATACGTCTATGTACATTAATACATATAATTATAGCTATATGTTATAAAATGTTAACTATATGTAGAATATTTTGTAGATGTTATATATTACAATAACAATAAAGGATAAAAATACAAAGTATACAAAAACATTCATTCTGAAGACCTGTCCACTACACTGATGAAGATAAAAGTTCAAGTGAAGTTGAATAATTTTCCCCTAGAAATTTAGGGATTCAAAGGCAGTGCTCTCAGTTGTCACTGACTCTGCTGCTATTCATAATACTTACCGACAAAAGAGTTCCAGCTATCCAATGCACCCACAAGTAACCATAAGAAGGCAACCATGAACTTTATCCAATTGATTTGCTACATATAGGAAATAAATTGGTGGATGTGGTGAATGTAGTTCAATTATTTGTGTTATTGACAGGAAACTTTGTATCAGAGTCCCGTGTTGATTGCCTTAAAACATAGCTGTTGTAAAACTGGTACAGAGACAAAATTACTCTCTTGACCTGGTCAAGGGTGAGACATAAAACAGAAAACATCATTAAAACAGCACATCAACACTTAATGCACTCACTCATGCAATAGTTTTTGTAGTTCAGTCCTCACTCTGCAAAAGAAAAAGAGAAATTAAGTACGGGTACTAAGAATGGTCAGAAATGTCAAGAAAGATGATGCAGAACTAGGGTTACTCAGTCTATCCTAGTAAAGATGTGAGGGCAAATATGACAGTTGTCTGTAAACGGTATGGGGCATCCAGTGAAATGGGTGGCCTGCAAGTTAAAAACGAAGTACTAAGTTGTCTCCCTCCTCTGCATTTAAATTGTGAAACTCACTGTTTCAGGAACCTAGGTAAAATAATACTTTATATGGATTCAAGGGGTGTTAAATCCACGGAGAAGAGCTCCATCTGACACTGTTTGATCATATAATCATTTAGGCTGGAAAAGACATCAAGACCAACTACAAACTTAACACTGCCAAGCCCACCTCAAAACTATGCCACCAAGCACCATGTCTTCACATTCTTTTAAATACCTTCAGGGATGGAGACTCAACCAATTCCCGGCTCAGCCTGTTCACCATCAGCTAAGTGAATAGAAATTAGGTGTTTTGAAACATGCTGCTACACTATCAAATTAGTAATTTAATTTTAGTAAGACAAGTTGTCCTAACATATTTCCATACTTTTCGTATCTGCCAATATCATCAAGTTATGAAATGGAAAATCACACCTTTGTCACTCACATTAATCTTTCAGGTCGCTATAATACATGCAAGGAAGTGAAGTAGGATTCCTTGAGATGGACGTAAATCTGACAGTGAACATGTAATATCCTCCCCCTCTACTTATTCATGGTGAGACCGCATCTGGAATACTGTATTCAGTTCTGAGCCCCTCAGTTCAAGAAGGACAGGGAACTGCTGGAGAGAGTCCAGTGCAGAGCAACAAAGATGATTAAGGGAGTGGAGCATCTCCCTTATGAGGAAAGGTTGAGGGAGCTGGGTCTCTTTAGCTTGGAGAAGAGGAGACTGAGGGGTGAACTCATTAGTGTTTATAAATATGTAAAGGGTGAGTGTCATGATGGAGCCAGGCTCTTCTCGGTGACAACCAATGATAGGACAAGGGGCAATGAGTACAAACTAGAACACAGGAAGTTCCACTTATATATGAGAAGAAACTTCTTCATGGTGAGGGTAACAGAACACTGGAACAGGCTGCCCAGGCAGGTTGTGGAGTTTCCTTCCCGAACATTCTGTGATTCTGTGTGTAATGTCATAAATGGCTTAACAGATGACATTTCCCTTTTTTCATCTTCTGTGGGGAATCACTGAATCAGAATTGAAGTAATTTCACTCTTGAAATAAAATGTTTTTATTTTCAAGGCTAAAGTGGATGAAGTAACAGATACACCATTTAAATGAGGTTTGTAGTATAATCAATATCAACATAATCAGAATCAGTTCATGCTACAAACAGTATAATCAGATCACTAATGTACTGAGCTTGCTTAAACATTAATCTCTGCATACTTTTTCTTCCACTTAGAATGAACAGCAACATGTCGTCTACATCATTTGTTACATGATTAACTATATATCAAAAACTATGGCCAGCTACAATTAATCATAACCGGTTCATTCAATTTGTAATTGTAATAGCAAGAGGTCAAGGATCCAATTAGAAAATTGAAAGATGAGCATATCTGAATATCCTGTCATACCATGTTGCAACTCTTTCTGAATAAAGATTTGGAAGATGAGTACGGAAAATAAGAGCAGAAGAATAGGGAGGGTACAAAAATAAATGAAGATAATCATTTTCTATTTTTGAAACCTATAGCAATACAAAATTCCTGGAACTGTTAAAGAGACTTAGAGATACTGCAACTACCAAAAGATTCCAAATATAATTCTTAGCAACATCTTGCCAGTTCTCTAGCTTTAGAATAAGTACTTCACACTAAAGGGAAACCCTTAATCAAGCTAGGCTTTGTATATCAAGCCTCTGAGTTGTTCAAATTTTTTGAGTTAAATGGAATTTCTGGTGAAATAAATTAAAACCTGAATCCTAAAATGAAGACTCAGGTCCTCAAAATCTAATTTCCTGTAACCTGAAAGGATCCAAATTCTGTAGCTCTCTTATCTTTCATCATTAAGGTTCCCCGGGAATCTGAAGTTTTACTTGCATTTGTACCTGAAGTGTCCCAAGACACAGTATAATGATACATGGGACTTCAGCAGCAAAATAGCTTTGCAGAGTCCCATTTATCTACCTTCTACAAAGTCACTTGTTTCTGCACAGCCTATTGCCCCTTTATGTATGAAAATAAGATCTGTTTTTTGAGGTGATTTCCAGTGTGGTTTCATTATCAAGTTACACAATAGAGAAAATGGTAGGTATTTTGTCTTGCCTTTTAATAATCAATCACAAACTGCTGATTGATAATTGCTTTTAAAATGTACATTAGTATTGATTTTAAAATTAAATAGGATCCCGAGCCTCCCACTGAGACTATTTACTATTTAAGGAAGTATTCACAAGTATAAGTATGTCAGAACCAGGCTCTAAAGAATCAGAAGTTTCTCTTCAATTTCTTAATCAAAAATTATCCGTGTGCAACTTAATAATTTTATTTTATCAACAAAAAAAGTTATTAGAGATAAAGCAAGCAGGAGTTATCAAATGAATGTGCTTATTTCCTGTTCATTTTGCATTATTATTAAATAGACAACACTTTTTGACTAACCAGTGAATCTGATTCATCCTACTAATGCTACCTTTAAAGTTGTGTGTGTAGCACATGCAGAAAAACAAAAGGCTTTAGGTCATTGTAGGATAGACAGGGATGTGGGTTTCTTCTTAGTCATGCTATGAGGATATGTCACATTGGCTTCTCCTAAAGGGATGCCTGCATCTCAGGTCTAGCAGAGATCACAATCCTGTGGTCTGGCCAAAAATATATTCAGATGAGTTATGATGTGTGGAGAATGAAGAATTTGGCACGGTAAGTCTGTTTGAGTGTGACGGGCGACCCGCGAGGGCAGAGACTAGGGCTCAATATGAGTTTAACATCAGTGCCCTCTAATGAAGGTTTTAACAACACACTGAATATCAATGTCCCCCAATACATGTTTTAACAACCTATATATACTCTTTACTTAGTGGTCACGTGACAAGCGCAGGCTACAATTGGTCACTCTCTGCAGTCACACGTCCCCCCCCTCTTTGGTGATTAGCTGCAGGGCATTGTTCACGAGCTGTTCACATGCAGCGATGACAGCGCCCCTCCTGCAGCCTAGGCCGAGGACAGACCAGCTTCTGTTTACTTAAGCGACTTTCATTCTGTCTTTGGTGTCTCCAGACAGCCCTCCGTGCAGGTCCTGGCCTACACCTCAGCCACATCAAGCTCTGGCTTGTTCACAACACACAGCCCATGTCCTCTTTCTTCCAAAAACTCTCCACAATGATGTTGATGGTAAAGAAAAGTGGTATAACACAAATTTCACTAAAGAATATTTTTAGCAAAGGTGCTCTTAATACCTTGTGCTGTGTTTTTCCTCTTCAAAATATGGTGCAAACATTGAGTTGTGCAAACAGATCATTAGCAGGAAAAACAAAACAAAACAAAACCAAAACAATAACAACAACGAACCAAACAAACCAAGAACATTTCCACCCCTCCCCTTCAGCTTATTCCAGGGCAGAACCTTTATCATGGTTTCAGAAACGTGTGATTTCAACTTCCACATCACCCCTTCCAAAACAAAATGTGAGCCACTAAGTATTTTTGGGGAAAAACCCTCAGTAGCTCCATGCAGCATTTGAAACCCATTTCACTTGCAACCTCAACCATTAAGATACATTTTATACTATTCCATCAAAGTGGTGGAATAGAGTTTAACAAAATTTGGATGGTCATTAAAAGAATTGCTTTCTGTTTTATTCTGCCTTGCTTTTTAATAATCAATCACTTTCCATTCCATATATTAACTTTCAGACACTACACTAAAACTTCAGATATGCTAAAACAAATGTGAAATTAACAAAAGATGTTACTGAACAGTCACATTCTTATATGAAAATGAGTTGTTAGCTTCAACTAAATGCATTAGCCTCAGCAGTCATAAATGATCAAAACCTGTTTGGCATTTGATATGATATAGAAACACAAATGAACTGTATTAAGATAAAGGTAAATATATATGTGTGCAAATATTTGTGTATTCCTTTGAACTAAAGATGCTTGTTAATCAGTCATGCTTTGCAGCTTTTTTTTCATTATGTCTTTTCCTTTCAGCTTATAAACAAATGAAATCCTGTATAATTTCTTTAATACTGCAGAGCTAAAGAAGCTTTACTAAGAATTTTAATAAACACTTTCAAGAAAATAAATAAATGTAGATTAGTTCTGTATATTTGAGATAAAATAATTTAGTTCTAATAAGAACTTAAGATTAGAAAAATAATTTTTTTCAGAGCTTTATCATCCATTTAAAATTGGTTTTAATCTTTTCCTTGTTTACTGGTGAATCAGAAACTACATCCTGAATTAAAATTATGTGATCTAAAAGCCATCTATAAAAGTGTCAGCTTTATTAGCATTCTGATCTTTTCTTTAAAGAATTTCTCACACTGAAAATTCACAACATCATTTTCTGTTTGTGACAAAGGAACAGGTATAATATTGTGTACTTGAAAGGGTGGAGTAATTTCTGAAAGAGTGACAGGACAAAAATCCTCTGATTATTAGAGAAATTACAATTAATTTAGACCGTTTTCCTTCTCCATCTTTTCTAGCTAAACTTAAATCAACCTTGTGCTTTTCAGACTTTTGGGAAAGTTTGTTTAATGCAGTCAGGTATCACACAAGGAGCACTGGAACAGGCTCCTGAGGGAGGTAGTAACAGCCCCAAACCTTATAGTCTTCAAGAAGCATTTGGACAATGCCCTTAGATACATGGTGTAAATTTCAGGGTTGTCCTATACAGGAAGAGGAGTGTGATTCGATGATCCTTCTTAGTTCATTCCAACTCAGGACATTCTATGATCCTGTGAAGTGTGATTCCTTCAGGTTATGTTGTTGCCTGGTGCAAGAACCATCATAGAGGATGCAGCATTCTTCTGGATGAGAAAGTATCTTAAACCCATGTGGCAAACAAAATGAGCTAAACTGCTTACTTCTGCTAATTCAATGTCCTACAGCATACAATCAGTGTGAAGTGAAGGCACAAAGTAGTGCTTCATTAGTTTTATTAACAGAAAAGTCAAATTCAAGGAAAGGCACATTGCTAGGATACATAAAGCGTCCAGTTCGGTTACTCGTGCCTTGACAGTTAATGCCATTTGAATGCATTGTTGTAGCCAAACACCCTGCAGATGGTCTGGCAGATGTTTCATGGGCTGTGCACTTTTCTGGAGCTGTAGCTGAGTCCAGTTAGGATTATCTAGAACACTTAGCATGAAGGATAGACAGGTAGAGTACTGAACTGTGTCTGAAATTTCTGTCGATATTTCAAGCAGAATAAAACAGTAGAGGTATCAAGTAAGGGAGAGGAGGCAAGAAATGGCTCCAAATTAAAGCTTGCAATGTTACCATGGGTGAGGTGGGAAAAAGTTATGGATTTATACTGTAAAAATAAGGTGTGTGAACCAATGTAGGCATGTCACAAGAAGAGCCAAAGGCCATGGATGCATTTGCAAAAAGCGAGTTTTATTTTGGTTACTTCTCTACTGGGGGATCTCCGAAGTAGCACCTAAGCTCCCATGCAGAGGTAACACAAGCGGGGATGCAGGTGCTGGTAAGCTCAGCCCTGGTACATGATCATTGGGCCTGCTGTGTTTGCCTGTATTTCAAGGCTTCAAGCAGGGGCATGCCCACAGAGGTGAAAAAAATTTTGAAGTTTTGCAAAGTATTATGCAAAGACAGTCAGCAGTCATTAATTTCCCCATGCTTGGGCACTATCACATTCTTCATGACAAAGAAGCAACCATTGTTGTCTAAAAACAGCTACACCGGTCTCAGGAATTGTTGTCTAGCAATGAAGGTTAGCATCTGTGCAGGTTTTGTAGGGTTGAAGACTGCCTATAAATACTTTGGTCAGCAATGACTTTCAGTTAGGAAGGAAGAGAGAGAGAAAGGAAGGTAATGATTGTACAAGCATATATACATATCATGTTTTAAACTAGTACCTGTATGTGGTCTCAAAGCTCACTTTGTGGTAATCCATAGGAAAAAGTCTGAGTTAGGTTCGCTGTTGACATGATATCCTGCTGAGGCTGTAACATAGTACATAACTGCTGCAGAATTACTTATGAAAAGATAGGTTTAGCTTGTATTTTAAACATGTTTAAAATTAAATGTTTGCAATTTATTGAAGGACTATGAGAGTAGTAACACCTCCCTTTTTAAGTGGTTTTAATTCCATATTACTTCATGCATTTACATAGATAGTCTCCCTTTGTAAATAGTGGCTGTTTGGGCACCAATCTCATTCTTTAAATAGATTTTTGTTGGCAGTGAAGACAAACTCATCTGAAAACTCTGTGTAGCATGGCTACATTTCATCTAGTTATCAAGTTTCTGTTTCAAAAAACATTTCTTCATCCTGTGGTATAATATTCCTTGATAGTTTCTGAACAGCTGTCAAGTAAAATTTCATTACTAGATATCTCCTTTGCCTGCCAAATCAGCTGTTGATTCCTACCTAGTGGGAGCAGTGTATGAAATATCTGGACTCTTAGCTATATAGAATCAACAAAGTCATCCACTCAGCTGGTCTACCGGTACTCATAGCCAGTGATCAGCAATTGGAACTAAGACTGTGGGTTATATTAATGGCAGAATATATGAAATCACAAAGCAGAATCAAATTGGGTAATGAAAGAACAAACCATGCTGTGGCAGTAAACATATACAGGTAAAGAAATATTCGACAGTAAGCAGTAGGTTTCTGATGAGCAGAAACTTTTGAAATTTAAATCCATGTTCAGAGGAATAATAGTATAAATAAATAAACTGAGAGAAGAAATAGGACTCCATAAGAGACAAGTTGTTGTTATGTACCAAGCCAAGATGTTAGTTATAAAGGGTACCGGTTACAGGCAGGAACAGCAGACAACAGCAAAACATAGTATCAGCAAGGTGGCAGACTTAAAAGAGCTGAAGGCAGTAGTCACTCAGTAGTCAAATTAACAAGTGCCCTAAAGGGGAAATCTGAACTATGACTCTCAAATCTCAGTCTTCCCTGGAAGAAGAAACTAAGTCTTCAAAGGGAAGGTTTACTTGAATGCCTGAACAAGATAAGCAAGTAGAATTCTTGGAAGCTAAACTGATGAGAGGTTCTGGGAAGATGAAGAAAAATCAGTCTGATGATTCTTAACCTCCCCTACTCCACGGGTTGTTAGTCACAGAGAAAAGCACACTAATACAGCCTTTGAGAAAGATATTTTTTATCCCCTCTTTGTTGAGAAACAGTTTGTTAAAGTTATGTGTCAGAAGCAACCAAAGCAAAAAGCAGAAGAACAATACTTCAGGTGGAGTTTGTAGGTCTGTGTCACTTTCCTTCACGAAGTCATGACTTTTATGTATGCATCTTTATTAGGAATAAGAAAACATCAAAGGTATATATCAAATAGGTGTTACTCTTTAGTCTCTAAGCTGCAAACACTGTGAACAGTTTATAAGAATATTTTTGTGCAATGTGATCGGAACAGAAAACAGTCATGCCTAAACTTTTACAGACAGGTAAATATGCATATATATATTTAAGTACGTATGTGTATGCATATGTTCTCACTGAAAAAGTAAAATCTGGGGTTTGTTCTTCTAGGTATAAACAGATTGTAAAAACATAAAGGCACTATATAAATACAGCTTAATTGCCCGTTTCACACCATACTGTGCAAATTTCTGGATATATGTAAAGAGAGCCGGGATATAGGAAAGTAGTTTAATTAGGTTTTATTAACAGCTTCATTAACTAAGTAAATGTTCTCAGACAGCAGCTCCCAATTACTTCTTTGACAAATTGCATTAAATAAGGCCTATGCCCATCATGACATCATCTGTGTAGGTGCATACTTATGTGAAATGTCCATGTAACGTATCTGTATTTCATCTAATTGTTATGTTTCTTCTTCAAAAATTATGTCTTCCTTGGGGTGCAATATTTCTTTATAGCTTCTGAACAGCTGTCATGTAAAGTTCTATTAGAAATCTGATTTTTCTGATTTTTTGCCCCTGTTGGTCCTTTTTCCTGCCAAAAAGCTGGTCTTCTTAGCCTCTACTAGAAAGCCACAGTTCGCTAACCATATATGAGGAAGGAAGCAAGAGAGGGTATCCTGCTCCCTCTATTAGAGTTTCAAGATTTTCCCCTAGATTTTCTGCGAGGAAGATCTTACAATATTAATCTATTTCAGTTACTCAGTATTTCTGTCAGATGGCTGCCAGCTGATGATAACAGCAGGAAAACTCTCGGCTTCGTCTGTCTCTTTCTTATTAACACTGGTCAAATATGCAGTCACAACTTAATAGGAGAGATACATAATGAATAATTGAAGTAAATTATGTAGTTAATATTTTTGTTGATGAACACACAAACCTGGATCCAATCAACTATGAACAGAATGTTGTGCCACAAATGGCCCATGTACATTTAATGTAAATGCTATATTGGAAAAGGGTAGTGTAGAGTTTTCTTTGTATCTCACACCCTAGAAATTTAAGCCTGGATTACAGATCCTTTGCCTCTGTAACCTGTTCTTTAATAACTCTGATAATTGCCAAGAACTTCCTTCTCTTGGCAACCTACGTCTCTTCTGAGCTGTAGAAAAAGAGGAATGTAAATTTGTCCTGTAGCATATGCACTGGACTGCCCTTTGTTGACCTACTACTGTGGGTCTAATTTATCATAACTCATAAAGATGGGAGTTAGTCATAAGGAATTACACTTGCTCATGCCTGAAGTCAAGCCAAGACTTCCTACTCTGCATTTAATTAATATTGTAATGAATGCTTTCATGCATTGGAGATTCATCAAAGCAGGACCTAATTTCAATCTGAATAAAGGCATCTGTATGCTGCCCTAGCAGTAGCACAAGAAACTGCCTTTCACTTGTTGTGCAGTGATTTTTAACAATTTAGTATGATTCTATATTTAAAATTAGACTATGACCATAATAAATAATGCAAGGCAGAGTGACAAAAACAGAATAGACAGGAAATATTTGTAACACACACCATAAAGTCCGTTTGTCTTTTCCGGGCAGTAATGACTTCCTTTCACTAATCACCAACAATAAGTTAAATGAGAACAACCATACCTCTAGTATAAATTATTTGGTTCAAACACTCCCTTTGATTTAGACTTCACAAACTAGCTCAGGGGATTTAATTTGATTAATTGCATTTACATCATTAATTTAAAATGTATATTTTTTAGCTTGTGATGTTAATCTTGAATTTTACAAACCATTCCCTTACTTGTCCACCTTCAAGAGTTCAAAGACAGTTTAAGCTGCTAGAAAGATGGAGAAAAGTAATACTGTCAAAGAAGAAATACGGTCATATAGGTCAAAATTGGCTGTGCTCATTCTGTCATTCTCTCTTTTCCATAACCATAAAACAGCATAACACAATACAGTGCAAAAGATTGTTAATGGAGCACAGATTTTTACATATAAACTGCCTAGTGTTAGGAAACTCAGAAATAAAAATTATTTCCTCATCTGCTTCATTTTCTGCCTTTTCCTTCATCTTTTCCTTCCAAAGATAATTTTGCCCTTTAGTACATTTAATATCATAACAGGATTGATTTAATCTTGCTTACATGTTACAACCCACTTATCATGTTTCTAAAACTTTTTAATAAGGCAGTGATGTCAGTCCTCTTCATCCCTTAGATTCTTATCCAGCAAATGCAGAAACAATAACTTATTTGTGTTATAAGTACTGATTTTTGCAAAGAGTATTATACATAAAATGTTTTGAAAGACGGTAAAATATAATGCAATGTTCAAAAAATATGTGTAAAATCAACATACATTTACTGTATGTTTTACAAACATTAGTAGGAAAGTAAGAAAGAGGTTGGAAAATAATATTCCCTTAAAAAAAATCAGTGCTGTTTGATGTAACACAGCTCCTTCACCTTGATATAAAAAAGTGAAGAAAACTGTGTGTTAATTATGAAGATATGGAGGGAACAGATACATGCTGTCTTACAGAACTGAGGTGATTGCAAAATGCATGAGAAAATAGGATAACTATAACAGATATAATGAATTACAGAACACGGATACTACAATGTAGTATAGATGACTAAATTGTCCCTATTTCCAATGTTTTGCTGGTTTTGATTGCCTTCAGTACAATTGAAACTTACTCTTTTCTTTCAATCAAATGTAAAAGGTAAAAGAGAAAAAATCCTTGAAAAGACCAAAATAGAAAAAAAAGAGGGGAGTGTTAATTATTCTCTCAATCTCTCAATCTTTTTGTTTTGTTTTGTTTTGTTTTGTTTTGTGATGATGCAGAATTTAACAAATGTTTCTAGTGCTTTCACTTACCAAGCTTTTTCACCAAAATGCATCTGCTGTATTTACCACAAAGGTATGCTGCTGCCAAGTACAAAATATGCTTTAGTTTAAGACAAGTTGTTGGTACTGCAACTGTAACTGACTGAGATATATTTCACTACAATGTATATGAATAGGCAGTCAGACAAGCTGACTGAATGATTCTTTCAGCCTTAATATATCTATGAACTTTCTTGACACTCTGCTCCAGGTGCTCCAGGACCCTGACCATCCTGGTGGCTTTTCACTGCACTCACTCCAGTTTGTTAGTCTCTCTTGTACTGAGAGTCCAAAATAGACAAAGTATTCCACATCCAGCATAATGAGTGCAGCACAGGGGAACAAACACTTCCTTTGGCTATGCTGTTGCTAATGCAGCCACTATATCATTAGCTTTCAAGGCAAAGGTGCATTAAGATTGATGTCCAGCTTATTCTCCATCAGGACCCTTTCTGCAGAGCTATTGCTTAATCAGTTTGTTTATCAGCCTATGTTCTTGCATGGAGTCCATGGTGTAAGATTTCATACTTGTCTTTGTTGAACTCCATTAAGTCCTTGTTGCTCCATTTCTCCAGACTTTTGATGTACCTGTGGATGTCAGCTGTCTACCAGTGTGTCAGTCATTCATGGCAATTTGGTCTTACCTTCGAATATGGGGAAGGTGGTTTCCATTTCATTGTCAACAATAAATTAATAACGTTTTGTTGTTGTTATTGTTGGTTTTGGCACAGAAAGAGTATAAAATAATAGTGAATTCTTAGAGAAGATTATTTAGACTATATCAAACATTGGCACGATTTCTAAACCTACATGCTCTTGTACTGTATTAAAGAGGTTTCTGCACTTTCCTAATAATTCACAATTAAAAATTTACTGCCTATTCTTATTAGATTAGGCAATTAAGAACTCAGAATAATATAATAACATCAAAAAGGTTAGGTTCAAATTTATTCTGTAAGAGAAAGGTGTTAAAATTACCAAAACTATTAGAAACATAAACGAATTGGATAGAATATGAAAGTCTTTTACCTGAATTGTTTTTAAATATTTAAATATTTTGTTTACAGTGTTTTTGGCTGAATGATACCACCTTTTTAATTTGAGGAGACCTGTGTTTTGTCTAATGACTGTGGTTAATGTCACATACAAAGAGAAATACAGGGAATGAATATAAGAATTTTTTTTTTCTGTTGTTACCTATTGCCACAAAATGATAATTTTGGTGTGGCAGTTCAGTTTCAGTTTGATTATGTTTCCAGTTCCTTTCATGTTTCTTTATGAACTTTTAGAGTCCCTGTGTTTTAGCAGCACTGTGAAGTTTGCAGCTTATAATTGCTTATAATCAGAAAGAAAATCTTAATGAATTTAGATGTCCGTGTGAAAACTGCCACCGAACTGCTAACATCTTGAAGGAAATGCCAGCATCTGAATTAGTCTGTAGCAGTTCCAGACAATAGCAGAATAAATTTTAGCAAATGCTCCACTATTCAGTTGCTGAATAGAAAACTGTACTAACAGGAATAAAATCTTTTAAGCTGTAGACCCTTTGTCAAGCTGTGAGTTAACAATAGCATGAGGGGCATTGTGAAGACATACCAAAAAAGCTGTCAGTAGAAGCTAAAAGAACTTCAGGCTTCAGTGCTTGCCTCTCAGAAGGATATATGTAAAAGGTTATTGTCAGCTCTTGCTTTAAATTAAATAAGGAATAAGATTCAGGCTTGTCTCTCACCATTCCACTTAAAGCACTGAATATCTGCAAGCATAAATGCATTTTATAAGTGTAGTTGGAAGCCACGGGAATTTAAGAAGATCCTTCAAGAGCTGTTCTCATACAAGCAGCAAAACAACAACTGACTACTAATATCTGTGTTTAAACATCCTTTTTTTGTTGTTTTTCTGTCTGTTTTTGATCATGGTTGTGGGGAAAAGCATAACTTACCTGATGCTGCAGAAGACCAGTTAACTGAAGAATATTCCAAATATTCCAAATTCCAAATACTCTGCCCCAAAGTTTCATGCCAAAATACTGATCATATGGAATAATCCTTTTGCTATTGATAATATATTTCATTTTGATGTACTCAGTTCCATCTTGTGGAATTGTATCTGAGCTCCAGAATAGGAAAAAAGCATTTATAGTATACTATTTGCAACAGTTCATAACAGTTATTATGTTATATAGCGTGAAACTGTGATTTTACTTTTTTAAAAGGCTTTGCTACAGCAAAGATGCTACTATCCCTCTGAAGTTTCAGCCACTACTTATACAGACCTAACTGGGAATTATCTCAACTGTATAAGGTATAAGGTATAAGGAAGTCTTAATATATCAGGATAATTCTATCTTACATTACACTTACATTATTGTTTTAAAGATGTTGGACCAGTCATATAAAGTCACAGTAGTAAATAAAGTACAATATACAATATATTTTAATAGTCTGACCCTAATAATACTATTCAAACTTTTACACACATACTTTCTCCTTCTTCCGTTTCACTTGTCTTTTTATTGATCTGAGAGGACACAGAGAGATACCTAAAATACTGCCTATAGTGTTACTTTGACACATAATTTTGTTCAGTTATGGATATCTTGAATTTCTGTAAGTTTCAAGAGAACCAGACAAAGAAAAAAAACCAGAAAACAGTGACATTGTTGAACTGTGCAGCAATCTTATGGGAGGAAAGAGTCTTGATTTTGTTTTCTACTTGATGGAATTCTTATACACTTTGCGTTAAAGAGGAACTTAGATAAAATGCATAAGTAAAGTTGGAGATGGAAAGGACCTAAAAATAAAATTGTTAAGTCCCTAGCTGTGTTGTAACCACTAGGTTACTAGACCAATGGTAGGTATGATTGGGCTGGATGATTTTAAATGATAAATGCAATTGTTCTGCTTTCTGTTCAGAACAGTGCAGCTAGGCTGACTTACAAGCATTACAGCTTCATCATACTCAAGGAGGTGCAGGTGAGAGAGAGTAAACTACATTAAGTTGTCCTGGTTGCCTGATGCCTGATTATTCTCTTTTTTCTCACTTCTATTCCTCAAGTGTAAAAATAAAGACTTTGTTCCACCTCTCCTTTTAATTTCCTACTCAAGGTAAAAGGAAACATGGGACATCTTGAATCTCAGATAAATTTGAAAGGTCTAACCTGAGAAGCCTAGATTTCAGCATTATGAGAGAATTTTTTTTTTCAGCCTTATTTGCAGTGCTAGCTAAAGAATACAACAGTAGTTTAACACTGGGATACATTTAAAGCGTTGTGCAGACTGTTGCCCTTATAGAGGATGCTATTTCCATTCTTTGGTAGACTTTGATGAAAAGATATTGAACCAATTCAAATCAATGCATCTGGACTAATTTGCTAGTACTGTTTATGCTCTGAAAAACTGACTTCAAGGCCAGTAGTTGAATGGCTCTAAAGGACTACTTGTTCTTTGGTTTGGTGGGTTCAGTTGTGTTATTTTTTTTAAAGAACCACCAGCTCTGACTCAGAAAGGCTGCTTGTTCCTTAGTGAGAGAAAGACATTATAACTCTTGCTTGTTCTGTTAGTGGTTCTGCTGATGTTATATTTAAAATATAAAATGTAAAAACCTAGCATTAAACATTACTTTAAAAAGCACTATGTAATGTATTGCTTTTTCATTATATTTTTAACCCAGAAAAGTGTATGTGATGATTTCTTCCTCTTGATTTTTAGTTGACAGTCTAATCACACATGACAATACATTACGTATACTATTTCTGCAATATAACTTGAGATATCACTTCTGAGAAAAGAAGTTCAGAGTAAAAGCTGTTGTTGTTTTTCCAGCTGTGGACATTTTTGTCAAGGTTAATATTTAATACCACCTGCTCATGCTGTTCTACTAAAGTCTTTGCAGAATTGTTGGATATAAGACATTATAGTAAGTATATAATGCACTCTATTAGTAGCAGCTCTGACTTTTTGAATTATTATTCAAACTACGATTATTGATAGTATAATGAAGTTTGTTTGTTTTTTTTTTACTTTGTTCGTAGGCATCTGGGCAGATGTTTCATGAAGATCTGAGGTGTGTAAGAGAGAGAAAGTTATATAACAATTATAATCTGGCTAGAAAGCTTTTAATCCCTGAATCTTTCTATGAAAAATAATAAAAAATCCACTGTAAGGAGACATACATGACAGCTGGCTTTTGCTACAATAGTGACATGTTCTAGAGCTAAGCAGACATTAATTAATGGAATGAAGCAAAGTGGGTGATAATAACCACTTTCAAAACAGTAATATCCTATGGAAATGTAGCTATACGCCTGCTACTTACTGTTTCATAACAGTAAATTCAGTACCAGGAGAATGACTTGAAACAATTGTACACTAATTTTTGAAAGGAAATTTATTCTAAATACATCTTTCTCATTATGTTATCTAACTGATGAACATGTTAGGTACACTAAATATATAGTTTATTAGTAGCAAAAAATAAATATACCAGAAGAAAACTAAATAATAAAAACATCCTTAGTAGTGTATGATGGACAAGTTACAGGCTGGAAGGGTCAATTTGATATAGAAAAAATATATGAGCATTCTCAGATTACTTAATTACCCAGACATTTTAAATCTTAAAAAATATTTATAATTCATAATTTTTCATAGAAATCATGATCTACCATGTCAAGAGGGCAGATATAGCATTTTTAAACCACCTAGACATACAGCTCAGTCCCCATCTACTCCAATGTCATGAATTGCACTGATACAGGGCATGATCCAGGGGCACTAAAAAATAAAACCCAAAGCATGCAGATTTTCCTGGTTACTGTTGATACATGGTCCAAAGTCCAAATTTGTCTTGAACATTTTTTATTAAGCAGTCCAGAATGCAGGCATATCTGCACACACATACAATTAGGCACGTTACTCACATTCTTGTATCCAATTATAATTTCTGCTTATAGATACCAAAAATGCAGTCCCAGGAATGTGAGGCCAATGCAATGTATGAGCTGAAACTAGCCTGGTAGATGAGATTTCAACAATGAAATGTGACACATATTTCACCAGGGCAATTTCATAGTGTTGAAATAAGTTGTATTTGCTACAGTGATGAAGGAATGAAAAATAAAACAGTATATAGCCCATCTTCACATGATTGCTGCCATATAGAGCTAAAATTGTACACTGTGACAGAGATAAAAGGTTTTCCTTATGCATTCCTAACAGTCTAATTGATGGAAAGATATCTGAAAACCTGTATTGCACCACGTTACCTCAGCTTCACTTTTCTGAAAAATAGAGCTGGACTGGTACATTACTTGTAAATGCTAATAATAATAATCAGTGAAATCTTAATATATAGTATCTCATTGTATCAGTCACTGAGTGTCCAACAGCAGCAAGACTGTACTGATCCTCAAGTGAAGATGAGGAGAGGAGAGAGCAACAGCAAGGCTGGTAAGGCCCATGACCTTGCTGTTCCAGCCAGACTTGTGTCTTCGGAACAAGATGAACAGAACAGTGACGGTATCATGGTTCAGCCACAGTCTAGTGATTGTAAGGCAAGTCCACAGAGATGAAACAGGTCCAAGATCAGGTGAGGAAGTCAAGTCAATGGGTCAGGATGAGGATTAGTGAGGTAAATGGCCAAGCACAGGCATGACTCCAACATAGCAAAAGAAGAGACCAAGGGTGAGGACCTGAGTTTAAGTGCAGCTCTTGGGTGAAGGAAGGCTGACAAGGCTTCTGATAGCTCTGTTCACAGCAGCCTGATCACAAGTGATATGGCTGCACCATATTAGAGCTGGCCTTGATCACAGATAGTCCAGCACTACAGAGGGTTTCAAAACCATGAACTCCCTCAGCAGTGCAAAAGATGTTAATCTGAGTTCCATGGGATTATAAAGTGTGACTTCTTCTTACGTGAACATGTAGATTTGTGCAAGGTCTCTTGGTTCTTACCTAATTTAGCATATTTTAGATCCAAAATCTTTATAGTAATCATTTTCACACCATCTAGTTTGTAGCAGCCTGTATGGTTTCATTTTCCTAAGCGTATCTTTAATGGCTCAGAAATGAGTGTTCATGGGACTGCTATAATACTCACCATAAACCCAATGTATATTCATTGCACTTTGCTTACATAATAAGGATTAGGAGAAACAAAGAGTCTACAGCTGAAAGGGCTGCCTTTGGGCTTGAAAACTAAAATGCCAGGAAGAGTGAAAGCCACTCTTCATTTTGATTGGTATCAATATATGAGAAGTAATACCAACCATTAATTACATTATTAAAAATAGTTTGAAATGTGCAACAATATCTGTATAAAACTGTGTTTATTAATTAGATGGAGAAAATAAATTAGTGGATGAGGGAAAAGCTGTAGATGTTGTCTACCTAGACTTAAAAGGCTGTTGGAGTAGATCTATCAAAACCTATGAAAAGAGGAAGTGGGGGCTCCATTTTCTTTGGTACTATTTCCCCTCACATTCTACTGGAGAAACTGACTGCTCATGGTTATGATGGCTGTAACCTTTGCTGGGTAAAGAACTGACTGGGTGATTGGACCCAAAGAGTTGTGATGAATGAAGCCAAATCCAGTTGGCAGTCAGTAATGAGTGGTGTTCCCCAGGGCTCAGTATTGGGGACAGTCTTTCAAAGATCTGCATGAGGGGATTGAGTGCACCCTCAGTAAGTCTGAAGAGAACATCAAGTGGGGTAGGAGTGTTGATCCACTGGAGGGTAAGGAAATCTCTACAGAGGGATCTGGACTGGCTGGATTGATGGGCTGAGGCCAACTGTATAAGGTTCAACAAGTCCAAGTGCTGGGTCCTGCACTTGGGTTAAAACAACCCCGTGCAACACTACAGGCTTGGGAAGAGTGGCTGGAAAGCTGCTTGGCGGAAGAGGACCTGCTGTTCATTGACAGTCATCTGAACATGAGCCAGCGGTGTGCCTGGGTATCCAAAAAGGCCAATAGCATCCTGGCTTGTACCAGAAATAGTGTGGCCAGCAGAACCAGGGAGGTGATAATCCCCCAGTAATCAGCAGTAGTGAGGCCCCACTTCAAATACTGTGTTCGGTTTTGGGTCCCTCACTACAAGAAAGACATTGAGGTGGTGGAGCAAGTTCAGAGAGGGCAATGAAGCTGGTGAGGGGTCTGGAGCACAAGTCTTATGAGGAGCGGCTGAGGGAACTGGGACTGTTTAATTGGAGAAAAGGAGACTGAAAGGAGATCTTATTGCTGTCTACAACTACCTTAAAGGAGGCTATAGCATGGCAAGTGTTGGTCTCTTCTCCCAAGCAGCCAGTGACAGGATGAGAGAAAATGGCTTCAGGTTGCACCAGGCGAAGTTTAGATTGAATATTAGGAAAATGTTTTTCTTGGAAAGGGTTGTCAGGCATTGGAACAGGCTTCTCAGGGAAGTGGTCAAATCACCATCCCTGTAGGTGTTTAAAAAACACATAGATTAGCTTCTTAGGGACAGGGTTTGGTGGCAGAGTTATGTTAATGGTTGGACTTGATGATCTTGAGGGTCTTTTCCAACAAAAATGTTTATCTGATTCTATGTTAACTATACATATTTCCATTTTTCTATGGAAATCTTTATGTGTAGCTCCATAAGACACAACAGCAGTCAGAAATAATAAAACTTTAAAGAAAAAAATGCCAGTTATTATCGCATTCTGCCATCACATTGTCTCAGGAAGTAATATCATTGGTCAATATTCAGACCTGGAACTTCTTTATTCATTTGTTTCTGCTAGACCTCATTCAAGCTAGTGTGGAATTTTGGTTTTAGGTTTTGTCCTGAATCATGACCTTTCATGCACTACCACAGCTGCGAATGATTTCCTTGGATATATCCATTATAGACAATATCCTGAATCTCCATAGGCTCTGTCAAGCTGAAATGAAAGTAATGAACTCGTATCTTCCCCAAAAAAGATAATGTCCCTGTGCACATAGTATCTAAAGTAATGAACAGAAATGTGGTGAAATACAAATTCTGGAAAAAGACACCAGGGTATGTATATTTAATACCTTTACAACGTAAAGGCCAATATTTTAGTTTGGGCACCTTTATAGAGTAATTTTCATTGAATTTTAGCTTAAATACTTAATTATATTCATAGGGTGTTTAAGCTGTAGGGAAACTAGACATGTTAAACTGGAAGTCTGAGAGCCACAATTTCACACTTGAAGATGTCTGTAGTAATTGTAGATTGCCAAAAGGTATTACTGGAACTAACTACACATAGAGTCCCTATCACATTAGCAAAACAAGTCATTCTCAGAGATTCAGGGAGTGGTCTCTAGATCTTTGTAGAGTTTGGTTTTCTAGGTCTGCTTATTAGTGTTTGAATTTATCAACCACCAGCTTCTTTATTCACAAAGTATCCAGGAAAAGCCAAGACTGATTGAAGGAGACTATTTCTAAAGAGTTGCACTGGCTGCTATTACATAGCTATTCTAAGAGAGAGAAAAAAAATAAAAATGAGCAAAACAACTGTGCATATGAGCTGCAAGACCATGACTGAGAAGCATATAGAAGACTGGAGTAAGGATGAGGATGAGGTGGTAAGGTTCCACCTTACTTAAGACAAGGGTCATAAATTATAAAACTATTTGGATATGTGTGTCTGTTGTGATCATGCTCATTTGTTGCATGATGTATTAAACCTTTTCTCCTTTTCAATTATGTTAAAAGTTTCTCACTTTTATAAGCCTGTCATTAACTATCAATGCTATCAACAGCTCACCTTTGTTGAAAAGCCAGAGTGTCTTCTCCTTCACATCTTCTTCTTTATTTCTCCCTCCCTCTCACAGTCATTGTTAATGTAATGCCTATCTGAAATTATTTTGGCTACTTGTTTGAAATGTAGGCTTTACTAAAGATATTATACAAAATACTGTATTTCACCAATCAAATATGCCAAAAAGAACACTTTCTACCCCTTTCCCTTTTTGTAAAAAGACTCTAACTTTTAAATTAAACACTAGATCACTATTTGCAGCAATTGAAAGTGATTTGGTCTAGTGACTTTCTCCATAATCATCCTTTAATCTATTATTGCCAGCTAGGCAGTGCAAACTGAAAGGGTAACAAGAAAATGCATTATTATGTTATCTGAACCATATATATTTAAATGGATGCATATAGCACAATCATTGAGGTTTTTAGATTGAGTAAGTTATAGACTTATTGGTGTAACAAGGTATTGGAATAAGTAATTGTTGGCAAAAGTCACTAGGGTTCCATTGTTGTTTCACTGATTTATGCAGCTGAGGATCTGACCTAGTATTTGCAAACTTTGCATAAGATTTCTTTGTGTGGTAATTTATTTCTTTTTTAAAATATGACATGCAGAGCAGTGCTAATTTGCAGTTAAAATGTAACATGATATATATGCAGGAAGATACCCTTATCTACTTTCTTGCTCTGTGTTATCCTAGAAATGAATAAATTCACAAAAAAAGCATCCTGTACAAGACCACATACACCATAATTAAAATATGGTGGCTGTTGTGTGTATTATACTTTTTATGCTTAGTTTTGCACAAGGAATTTTCTATACAAACAAGTAGCATTTATTTTTTGAACAGTACTTGGCTGTATACTTTAGATATATATATGCATATATATATATATATAATGCATATATGTGTATGCCTATATGCATTATGTATGTATATAATTATGTTCGTGTATTTATATACAAAATACAATGCAAAGTTTCATAAAGGTACTGTAACTATTTCATTACAGATATATAAAGCACAGCTTGGCATATAGTTGTTGCAGATCAGACAGATACTTACAAATTAACATGCTAAATCAATCAGTCATGCTTTGTTTGATGGAGACATGTCAGCACTACAGAGACCACCAATGTAACTTGCAACCTAGCTGACAGTTTCCACAAAGGGATCTGAATATTAAATGAGTTGGAGGACAAACGCACTTGCAGATGCAGAGTTGGCCCCTCGGAGAGAAAGGCAAGACAGCGCCTGGCTTGTGTGCTGAGACTTTGACGGTCACTGCCCAACATGTGATTTTTTATGTTCAGAAAATAAGTAGCAGATTTTATAAACATACAGGGCACTAAAAAATGATGGCTGTAGGGAAGACATAGAACAATTAATTCCAGGCTACTTCGCTACTGATTTAGGCAGAGAAATTCACAGTTACATGTAAACTAAAATCAATCTGTTCTATGTATTAACTCATAAAAATGTTGGATTAACTATTCCAGATATTATTTTAGCTTTAAATGGAACTAGGGAAGAAAATTAATAAGTAGACTGCCTGACAAATCTTTAATCAAGGTCACTGGTTTAAAATTATATTGACCACATCTCAATGCTGTCTCTAGTTGTCACTAGATGCCATGACACACTTGAATATAAACTGATCTTGACAGCAGAAGAGAATTCTAGCTAAAATCAACAAGGACAATGGTGACTGGAATAACAATCAACTTTACACCATCAATCTTTTGTTTCTTAAGGCTGAAAATGTGCATCAAAACTTGGCATTCTCAGTCATGGGCAGAAGACTATAAACATTCTCTGAACTTCACTTTGCAATATTTTCACATTTTTTATATTACTTTGGCTATTACATTTATTTAATTCAACTATTTTCTTAACAAATATCTAACTTACTCTTTATATGTACGTACACATTCAAGTTGTATCATGCAGGAGCAGCGATATTTCCTCGTTACAGTCGAAGGTGCAACTACCATTTCATTCGATAGGAAGAGTATGCACTTATTTCATGTGAATAATTTAAATATGTCTTGTAGCTATGTGTTTTCTATATGTCTTACAAAAAGACTTGAGTATATATTTGGTAGTCCCGCCATTAATAGTACTGGAATGAAACTCATGAGTTCTGATTCTGTTTCTCTATTACTTTAGGCAGCCATAATTTTGGTTATGGTTTTAGTTGCCTTGCAACCTTTTTCCTCAGTTGTATCACCTGAACCTCATTAGCCTTGAGAATGTGACCTTTAGAAGTGATCCAATTACATAAGAGGTTCATGGCACACAATTTCTTCATAGAGATAAAATCTACTCTCCATCTAGTTCTTTTAGATATTGTTAGGGGCTGCACCTGGAGATCTGTGGTTTTAAGACAGAGGGCTTTAAGAAAACTCAAATGCTTTTTCAGCAGGGATTTTCTAAAACCTTGAAGATTTTAATCACGCGTATCTCATTAAATTGAATGGGATTTAAGTGTCTAATGCCTTTGGGCTAATCTGAAACTTCAAGAATTATTTTTTGATGGATTTAGTTGGATTGTGTTCCTGTGCTTATGAAAAGATAGCTGTGAGGATGGAGATCACTTTAGTAAATGATTGTAGCATATGAAGATTGAGAGACAGATTTTATATTACTGTAAATAAAATAAAAACTGTGTATAACAATTTCATAAAACAGAATCAAATAATGGTTTGGGTCAGAAGGGACCTTCAAAAATCGTCTAGTCCAATTCTTGTCATGGACAGGAACATCTTTCACTAGATCACGTTCCTCAAAATTTCATCCAACCTGACTTTGAGCACTACCAATGACTACCAATGACTGGGCAGCCACAACTGGGAAACCTGGTCTAGTGTCTCATCACTCTCATCTTCCTTACATCAAATCAAAACTTACCCTCTTTCGGTTTAAGATCATTGTACCTTATCTTGTTGCTACAGGCATTGGTATAAAGATCTTTCTCTGTCTTTCTTATGAGCTCCCTGTATATTGAAAGGCTATAGGGTCTTGTCAGAGCCTTCTCTTCTCCAGGATGAACAACCCCAACTCTCTCAGCCTTTCTTCACAGGAGATGTGTTCCAGTCCTCTGATAATTTTTGTGGCCCTCCTCTGCACCTGCTCTAACAGATCCATGTCTTTCTTGTGCTAGGAACTCCAGGGCTATATTCAGTATTCCAGGTGGGGTTTCATGAGAGCAGAGCAGACAAGGATAATCACCTCCTTCAGCCTTCTGGTCACACTATTTTTTATGCAGCCCTGTATACAACTGGCTTTCTGGGCTGCAAGCACACATTATTGGCTCATGTCCAATCTTTCATCCTTTAGTAACCTCAGCTCCTCCTCTCTGGGGCTGCTCTCAATTCATTCATCCCTCAGGATATATTGATATTGGGAATTACCCCAACTCAGATGCAGGACCTTACACTTGGCTTTGTTGAATTTCACAAGGTTTGCAAGGGCCCATCCTTCAAGTGTGTCAAGGTCTCTCTGGATGGCATCTCTTCTCTCTAGCATATCAGCCTCATCAATCAGCTTGGTGTCAACTGAAAAGGGTGCATTCAATCCCACTGTTTAGGTCATTGATAAAGATATTAAATAATATTGGTCACAGTAAGGATACTTGAGGGACACCACTCATTACTGGTTTCTACTTGGACATTGAGCCACTGGCTGTAACACTTCAGATGCTGCCATTTAGCCAATTCTTTATTTGATTAACAGCCTATCTATTAAACCCGTATCTCCCCAATTTAGCAGCAAGAATATTGTGGGGGACCATGTCAGAGGCCTTGCTAAAGTTCAGATAGATGACATCAGTTGTTCTTCCCTTTTTTATCAACACAGTCATCCCATCATAGAAGGCCACTAGATTAGTCAGGTATGATATGCCTTACATATTAGCTTAATCTGCTTTTACACTCATGATCCACAAAAGAGAAAGAGCATAGACAAAGAGGAATAGAAAGGACTCAAAAGAAATAAATGGTGGAAGCCAGGCTAGAGACAGAGAATGAAATACACACAATATCTGTAAGATATCTCAACATACATGAACAACTGAATCCTTAACAGAAAATAAGATACAAAAAACAGAGGTTAGATAACTAAAACAGATGAAAAATTGGAATGAAGGAAAGATAGTGCACTGGAAATTTGAATATATTATCATACTTAATTTTGACAGTATTTACATATCTTATGGTTATGCAATTTGCTAAAGCTAAACTGTTATTTGAAAAAAAAAAATATGTATATGTATATGTATATGTATATGTATATGTATATGTATATGTATATACGTGTAACCCCAAGAAATATTAGCTGCTTTGGAGATAATCACAGGGATGTGCAAGTGAAGAAATGGCTAGCACCACCCCTGGACCATTACATCAGCCATGGCTAGACTTTTGCAGGGCCTTACTGGATATAATCCCAGACCTATCAATATTCTGAAATTTCTGGACATGGGGCTGACTGGTCTGTTCTTAAGGAGCAGAACCTCCTCATAATACCATCTGAGAACTCTCGAACTTAAGTCTGCTTTTGCAAAATTTTCAAACAACTGATCTGTGTAAAGCACAGTATGTCAGAACGGTTCTGGCCACATCAGAGAATCACACGGAATCACAGAATGTTAGGGACTGGAAGGGACCTCAAAAGATCATCTAGTCCAACCCCCCTGCTGGAGCAGGAACACTTAGATGAAGCTACACAGGAACGTGTCCAGGTGGGTTTTGAATGTCTCCAGAGTAGGAGACTCCACAACTCCCCTGGGCAACCTGTTCCAGTGTTCTGTTACTCTTACTGAGAAGAAGTTTCTTCTCAAATTTAAGTGTGTCTTGTGTTCCAGTTTGAACCCATTACCCCTTGTCCTACCATTGGTTGTCACTAAGAAGAGCCTGGCTCCATCCTCATGACACTCACCCTTTATATATTTGTAAACATTAATAAGGTCATCCCTCAGTCTCCTCTTCTCCAAGCTAAAGAGACCCAGCTCCCTCAGCCTTTCCTCATAAGGGAGATGCTCCACTCCCTTAATCACCTTTGTTGCCCTGCGCTGGACTCTCTCCAGCAGTTCCCTGTCCTTCTTGAACTGAGGAGCCCAGAACTGGACACAATATTCCAGGTGTGATCTCACCACAACAGAGTAGAGGGGAAGGAGAACCTCTCTCAACCTACTAATCACCCCCCTTCTAATACATCCCAGGATGCCATTGGCCTTCCTGGTCACAAGGGCACAATGCTGGCTCATGGTCATCCTGTTGTCCACCAGGACCCCTAGGTCTCTTTCCCTTATGCTGCACACTAATTGGTCATTCCCCAATTTAAAATGGAAGCTGAGGTTGCTCCTACCCAGATGCAAGATTCCACACTTTCCCTTATTATATTTCATTAAATTTTTCCCCTCCCAACTCTCCAGCCTGCCCAGGTCTCACTGGATGGCAACACAGCCTTCTGGTGTGTCAGCCACTCCTCCCATCTTGGTGTCATCAGCAAACTTGCTGATAGTACACTCTATTCCCTCGTCCAAATCTTTGATGAATATATTGAATTATACCCGCCCCAGTACTGACTCTTGAGGCACTCCACTAGATACAGGCCTCCAACTAGACTCTGCCCCTTTGACCTCGACTCCAGCTTCTTCCCTTCAGCCAGTTTGCAGTCTACCTCACTATCCCTCAGTTTAGCTGTAAGAATGCTGTGGGAGACTGTGTCAAATGCCTTACTGAAGTCAAGGTCGACCACATCCACTGCCCTGCCATCATCTATCCACCTCGTTATGTCCTCATAAAAGTCAGTGAGGTTGGTCAAGCATGACTTCCCCTTGGTAAAGCCATGTTGGCTGCCCCTCATGATCCTCTTACCTTGCCTTGAGATGGCACCAAGTCCTCCTTCCTGGCCTTTTTGAAGACTAGGGTGACCTTTGCTTTCTTCCAGTCCTCAGGCACCTCCCCCATTTCCCAAGACTTGGCAAAGATGATGGAGAGCGGTTCAGCAATGATCTCAGCCAGCTCCCTCAGAACCCATGGGTGCATCCCATCTGGACCCATGGATTTATGGGTGTCCGAGTTGCCTAATTGCTCCCTAACCCAGTCCTCATCAACCAAGACAAACTCTTCCACTGTCCTGCCTTCCTCTGGGGCCTCAGCAGTACAGGGCTCTTCAGGACAGCTTCTGGCAGAATAGACAGAGACAAAGAAGGCGTTCAGTAACTCTGCCTTCTCTGTATCTTCTGTCACCAGGGCACCCACCTCATTCATCAGTGGGCCTACATTGCCTCTGGTGTTAGTTTTATCTGCTATGTATTAGAAAAAGCTCTTTCTGTTGTCCTTGATCCTTCTCACCAGGTTTACTTCTAAGGAGGCCTTAGCTTTCCTAATTGCCTCCCTACATCCTCTGATAAGAGCCTTATATTCTTCCCAAGTGGCCAGCCCCTCCTTCCATGATCTATAAACTCTCCTATTCCACTTGAGCCTACACAGCAGCTCCCTATTTAACCATGCAGGTCTCCTGACTCCCTTCCTTGACTTCCTACGTCTCAAGATGCTCTGATCTTGTGCCTGGTAGAAGCAGTCCCTGAACACTAACCAACTATCTTGGGCCCCTTTACCTTCAAACAGCCTTGCCCACGGGATTTCCCCTAGCAATTGCTTGAAAAGGCCAAAGTTTGCCCTGCTGAAGTCCAGGGTTGCAATTCTGCTTGCTATTCTGTTCCTGCCAGAGGAGATCCTGAACTCAACCATTTCATGGTCGCTGCAAGCGAGGCAGCACTCAACCTTTACCTCTTCAACCAGACCCTCCTTGTTATTGAGGATAAGGTCCAGCAGTGCACCTCTCCTAGTTGGCTCCTCCACCTCTTGCAACAGAAAGTTATCATCAAGGCACTGGAGGAACCTCCTAGACTGTGGCTGGCTGGCTGAGTAGTCCTTCCAGCAAACATCAGGGAAGTTAAAATCCTCTACCACAACCAGGGCCTGTGACTGTGAGGCTGCTCTCAGCTGCCTGTAGAGGCCTCATCAACTTCCTCACCCTGATCTGGTGGCCTGTAATAGACACCCACAACAGTATCACCCCTGCCAGCCTGCCCCTTAATTCTCACCCATAGACTCTCAACTTGCCCCTCATCCATGCCTGGACAGTACTCAATACATTGTAGTTGCTCTCTCATGTAAAGAGCAACTCTACCACCATGGCTGGCTGGCCTGTCTTTCCTGAGAAGGACATAGCCATCCATGACCACATTCCAGCCATGTGAGCTGTCCCACCATGTCTCTGTAATTGCCACCAGATCATAATCTCCTGCCCAAACACAGGTTTCTAACTCCTCCTGCTTATTCACCATGCTGCACACATTGGTGTACAGGCATTTCAGAGAGCAAGCTGAGCACATTGATTTCACCATAGGGGTATGAGAGGCCTCCCAGCCTTCATCAACTCTAGAGTGCTGCTCCACTGATGTAAGCCCAGCTACAACCCCATCCCCCTTCAAGGATGATTCAAGACTAATTGCAACTCCATACTTTGAGTCTGTCATGTCTAGGTATATTAGACTTCACTTGTGTGTGCTTCTTGGTGGATCTAAGCCCAGGTAGAAACTCAGATGTCTGGATGCTGGGTTTGCTGCAAGTGAGCATATCAAGTACATAGGTGATCAGTGTATTCTGGATGCATTTGAATCACATGGAGTAAACCTTCATGAATGGATTACTGTTTATTTTGGGGCCACGCATCTTGGATTTCTGGACAATCAGTAGTGTGCTCTGAAAGACTGATACTTTCCAGCCTAATTAGACTACTAGCTACCTGGAAGTCTCAGACAAATGACCAGATTCCTGGAGATTTTTCCTTGCAAAGTTAGTACAAACACTGAAAAGAAAAACATAAAAGATATACGTCAAAGTTCAACATCAGTTAAGGCTTGAAATGAACACATCAGCCAGTTGGTGCCTGCACATATAATCTAACGGTGATTGTGTCCAGTAGTACCCACAACACCACAGTGAGCAGCCTTGTTCCTAGAGGTTCCTTGAGAGATATTTTGAAGTCTCATCATCAGCCTTCATCATAATTCTTTTCCTGTCTCAGAGAGCAGTATCTATGCCACAGCATAGATAGATATCTCTTTTATAGTAATTACAAAAGCTGAGTTACTCATACTGAACTGAATTACCTCATAATCTAGAGAGGACAGTTTTACTAACATGCACATCCTTGGTAAAAATATATATATTTTTCACAGCACTTGAGTGTGCAAGGGAGTGTCACAAAATATATGTTCACCTAATTAATCTGGTAAACTATATACAGTTTATAATCATCAGTATTCATTACACATTCTTCTCATTATACTCTGTTTTATGTTGGCAGACGTTACTGAGACACTGTGTGACATATTTTAATGAGTGTGAGCATGTAAAGCTGAATATAATTCACACCTGCAAGACCTAACCATTCAAAAGCTTTATCTTAGCTCTTAATATAAACTCCTAAACAAATGTAATAACAATCTTACTTTCCTATTTCTCTTTCTTTCTTTTCTATTCTACAGCTACTTGAAAGGAGATTTTAGTAAGGAGGATGTTGGTCTCTTCCCTCAAGTAGCAAGTGATAGAACAAGAGGAAATGGCCTCAAGTTCCATCAGGGAAGGTTTAGATTGGATATTAGGAAAAATTTCTTCACAAAAAGGGTTGTCAGGCATTGGAACAGGCTGCCCAGGGAAGTAGTGGAGTCACCATCCCTGCAGGTGTTTAAAAGATGCATAGATTATGATCTTTGGGACATGGTTCAGTGCCAGAGTTAAGTTAATGGTTGAACTTGATGATCTTGAAGGTCTCTTCCAATTTAAATGATTCTATGATTCTATTTGCATTGCTTTTGAATTCGGGAATGACATTTATGAGTATCTCCAGCTTTATTTAATCTAATAATTCATGGTAAACTCCATTATAATCTTGACATGCTTCATGATTCTTGTAGCCCAGCTAAAGCATTCCAAGCAAGTTCAGATATCTCTGCATGAATTAATGGTATGTATCTTGTAGCCACAACTTGCAGGAGAGCTCTCCTTTAGCTTTGCCTCTTAAGTTACCACATGGGCTACATTGTCATCTCTGCCACTTGTTCTGCATTTATGTTCAGGACACATGCTGGGCTTCAAGGGATGAGGAGCTGTTAAATGTAATCACTCCATTTTACTGGTTCAGATATTTCACACTTTTTTGCTAAGCACTCTCCATTCCTACAGGTTTATTTTCTTAGCAACTAGTATCTCCCCTTTTCACTGCTTCTAGCTTCCAGAGGCTTGTTTTGTCATCCCACTGTTTTTACAAAGCTGAAAAATAGTGTTCCTTAATGACCTTTTAACTATTCTACTTCTGATTGTCATCTCACTTTAGTGTGTGCCAAGGAAATCTAACTCATTTCAGGTGGATTAAAATGGCAGGGCAGAATCTGTTCCTGGATTTGGATCTGTAGAACAAAAAGTGAAGAAAGAACAAGAGGTCCTGCCCAAATTATATATAATTGTATTCTATTATTTTTTTCTTTACAGCCTCTGCCTTTAACATCTGTCACTTCAATGACTATTTTTTGTTTGATTATCTCCTTGTTCCTCATTCTTATAAATTAAATGAATATTCAGTAACAGAAAGGCACCCGTATTGGTTAGTAAATATTTTTGGCACACCCTCTTGAAGAGGAAATATACAATGCAAGAGAAAAGAGAGGAGGGGAAAAAGGAAGTGATAAAGAAAAGAAAAAAAAAATTGTGGGGAAAAATCTTAGGAACGGGCAAGCGGGCAAGGACAAGGGGGAATTATAAGGTAGTTGTCCAAAAAAAAAAAAAAAAAAGTGCTGCAAACAAAACATAGTATAGGGAAACACAGTTGCTGAGTTTGAATTAATGAAAGGAACCCAGTCCAATATTACATACTGAATTTTCATTTAGACACTTTCAAGAACTCTGAAATTATGAAGAAACAAGAAAAAATAGAATAACACAAAATTGGTTCAATTTATGAATAAGATCCATTTCACTTATTTAGGTACTTCTCCTCAGTTTGCAACTTGGTAGACCTTTATATGCTTCTTTTTGTTGTTTTTTTTGGGTTTTTTGTTTGTTTTTTTTTTTTTGTGAAGTCTGGCTTAGATTACTCTTTCTCCAGGGTTTTTGTGGTTGTTTATTGCTAATAAAGAATATGTTGCCTCACTCTGAAATGCTCATTTCATCTTCCCAATAGTAAAATAAGGCAAAAGAAATAACTGAAACGTCTTTTAAAATATTTCTGTCAATGTGCATTATAGTTCACAGGTTGTCTCCAAAGCTCCATTTCATGTATAAAGACAAAATTTTCCAGAGGGAATAACAAGTGACCTGTCATTCTTTTACATTTGCTATCTATGGGATTACTGAGGACACTGTGCACTTTGATAAGGTATTCCTGAGCTCATGTATAAAAAGTCCGCTTCAAATCTATGTAAGTTATTTTATTCAGAAACTCCAACAATTCTTTCAGCTGTTCTGATGAGTATTTAGAGCATAGGAAAAATGGGAAGAAGATGAGTTGTAACTTTAGGAAAATATGGTTTAGTCCTCCTTTATTACATTTATTCCCATACATCATCATCAAATACACCAGCAACTTTTTCTTGTAACAAACAAGATCAATGACAATGTAGGGGCTATCCAGAAATGAGCAAAAGAATTTGAGGAGAAAACAATCAAAGTAGTAGCAGGAGCATAGACATAAGGTTAAGATATCTCTAACATCTTATCTTTTTCTGTCAAAGAATAAAAAGAAACAAGAGGACCTTTGACCACTCCTTTGCATCTTACTCCTGGATGAGAAGTTTCCTCCAGAGAATGAAGATTACATTCCATAGGGCTATAGCAAGAATCTTCAGTTACAGATACAAGTAACTGATGTGAGTCAGAGAAGATCTGGAAGGTGAAGACAACAGGATATGGAACATAGATGAAAAGGATATATTTTTTTTTTCTTATGATCTGGAAAAATATCCTTGCACCACAGTTCAGAATTAGATGGAGCTCCTCAATCCAACTCAAGGCAAAATAATTCCAGCTAACAGCTGTTATGCCAGGAAAATTGTGCACAAAGGCCAGTTTTGGAAGGTGCAGGGATCCCTACACCATATGATATCACCAGTGTGAGCTTTTGAGGTGCCTTTAACATCTTGTTGACTGTTCACTGATAATCTAATAGGAAATAAAAATTCAGTAAAATACAAAATTGGAGTGGAAAAATGACAGAGTTAAAACAAAGAGACATGAGCAGAAAGGCACAGAAAACAGTCTCAAATGAGACTTTCAGCTGTATCTGCTCTGCAACTTCACAAATTCCCTGGCAGTCTTATCCCCAGTTCTGCATATTCATGACTTCTACATATATGGAAATATCAGTTTCAAGTTTTATTGCACTTCCTTCTAATACATGTGTGCATTATTTATGTAACTCATCTTTAATCTAATATTAGCATCTATTATTAATAAACCCTATTACAAAGCTAGAAATCAATATACAACTAGTACTGTCATTTATTTTGTTGTAAATCTGTGGTCTACCTCCTTCCATTATTTATAAATGCAGTTTGTATTTTGTATTAGGAATCCATTTAAAGAATTTTCAGATTCAGTGAAAAGCCCACTTACTGAAGCTTTAAAAAGGATCACAGAGAGTAAAAAGAATCCTTAAAGGTATTAATACTAGACAGAAATCAACAGTCTGATGGACAGGACAAAAACATTTTACATAAAATACTGGTATAAAAGTATAGTACATAGAGCACACAAGTGACAAAAGTTACTACCTTTATGAGTTTTAGGTACATTTTTATGGTACATTAGAAAAGAAAAACTAAGGAGTAGTAATTGCAAGTATTTCTAAAACTAATATCCATCTGGGGTTCTAATACAGATACCTGCTTTGAATTTGATCTTATTTATTTTCGCATAGGAGTGGAAATATCAGAAAATTAGACTTATCTGTTTATATACGTACATATTTAAGATGCTTTTGCTTTAAAATGCACTCCATTGACTGAGAAAAAAATTCCATCTTTTGATTTGAGTCTTGAAAGTATTATTTCAAAAACATTTTCTGGAGGAAAATGAACATGCTTGGTTTTGCTATGCTCATATGCTTTTGTAATGTTACTGTGTGGCTTTAGCACTATTTCTCCTACCTGTCGAAGGAGATGTGAACTGTGTTCTACTCAGTCAAAGCTGTCTTTTAAATCATTGTTAATATAGATTAATTTTAGAGCATCCTACTAACTCCTTTTATATCCCAAATGACTAACTTACTTCCATTGCTGTTTGAGATCATTTATATTAAAAAGAAAAAAATAACACCAAGAATTAAATATCCAATCTATTTATGCACATATATTCATTAATGTTGCCAAATTACAAATTTCCTAAATACTACAATTACTTTTTATTTTTTTGTTTTTGTTTTCATTTTTGTGTTTGTTTTAGTGCCAGGACTCTGCACAAACAATTTATCTGTTCTAGTTTTACATCTTGTTAATTTTGTGGTGCTAAACAGCATGGATACTAGTGGCCCAGTTCCTGAATGCCTGTTCCAACCCTATTTTATTTACTACAGATGAAAAGCTTGATAATTGATAATACAATTCTTCAGTTATTGTGTACACATCAAAACAATCACACTGCTTATCCGCAGTCTTACTTCAGCCTCATGTTGAAGGTTATTAATTATTTTAATACCTACTTTAAGCAAAAGAACTGTAATGTCTACCAGCCCTGCTAATATTAAAAGATACATTCTTGGATAAGGATTCCTAATAAGCAACTGAAATATGAATCTGTGAGCAATATATACTAACACAATTAAGTAATATGGGGTTAATTATAAGTATAGCCCTGGTGCCTAACAAAGTCTAAAGCTGTGTAAGAGAAATCTGAGACATACTTGAAATACCATATGGAAAGGTCAACTTGATATTTCTGTGATAGCACAAGTACATCCTAAATGCCATGGAAATGGCAGTAACATGGTATTTGTGTTACAGAAAAGTTAGAATCATCAGTCATTTACCCAAATTAAATAGAGAAATACGCAGAAGAAGGGTTTTATAAAATCTGTATTACCCATGGAAAGAATTACTAATACATGTAAAACTTCATCTTTTTTGAGCAGTTAGTGGTATGGGAGATAGGCACCATGTTAATACTAGAGTTATTATAAGCCATCTGGAGTTTTCTGTGACGGGGCTGTACTGGTAATTTGATAGTCTCATTTAGAGTTTAGAAAAGTGGAATATGTGTAGACTAAGAAAGGACTAGAACAGTTTCACCCCAGGTTCTTTATGGGCTTTCCATTGAATTAATCACTCACATTTACTGAAGTAATTTGTGATTTTTCTAATTTCCTCACCAGATCGTCATTACCATTTATTTGTCAAAACCAAGTAAGTTTTTTGTCTGAGACAGAAGGAAAAAATACAGGAGGAAAAGGGTAGTGTGCTGGAAGACAACCCTTTAGTAATAACTTAAAAGTGAAAAAAAAAGAAACGTCATGTTACCTCCTTTTTCATTTGAATCTTGAAATATTTGAAGCCTAAGAGAGCACACAATCATCGAGGCTGGCTTGCTGTGCAACACAGACAAAAGTTTCTGAGCAATAATTTCTGCATCCATAATTTCTCCTTGAGACTACCTTTCAGAAGGTTGATGGGTATTTAAAGACTTTTTGTGATGGAAAACATATCCTGTTACTAGCAAATGGTTAAATATCTTCATCATTTAAAATACATGCTTTATTTTTAAACCGAGTTGGGGTTTTAACCTTTTTTCCATCCTATTTATATTGTTATTCTTTTGTGTGATAGGTTAAAGTTCTGTCTTCCTGAGCAAATAATTAGAGATTGTCATCAAACTACCAGTTAATAGTATCTATTTGAGCTGCGTGGTTTGTAGATAGTTTTTCTAAACCATAGACACCACAAAGTGAAATTTAGATTTTGGATAAGGATCTCACAAAATACATCTGGAGGCAATGACTTCCCCTTCTTCTTCTTCTTGGTAAATATTATTTTATCTAGACCAAGAGCTGCATTTGTTCCATTATCTGTTGTTGCAGACTGGGAACAGAATGCCTTTGAGTCCAACACAGGACTTGTAATTTCCCAAGCCAGATTTTTGCCTTACAGGTGTGACTACAGTCTCATGTTTGAACAACATAACAGTTACCTGTTTGTATTATTAATATGATTCAGAAAAATATACAAAAATTGTGTGATGAGTAAAACATCCAATATCATCTATAGCTCTTCCCTTCCCAAACAACTTGATTTCTCAATCAGAAAAATGAAACTTCAAGTAAGAGATGTTGTATTGTTGTGTTCACAACAGCTGTATATTTTCTCTAACCAAATGTCTTCTGGAAGAGGGATGGTGTTTATTCCTAAGTTTTTTATATTATCAGATAGAATATTTGTATGTATTTTACACAGCCAGGTCTGTCAGCTTCTAAGACATCATTTCTGGTTTACAGTAAAGCACGGAGGTTGGGGAGAAAGGTTCAAGAGTTTAGTTTAGTTTTGTTTTGTTTTGTTTTTCATTTTTTGTTTTGTTTTGTTTTAAGTACAAATTTAAACCTGCTGTGGAGAAAGCAAAGACTTAGAGTTCAGTGCAATTAGTTTCAAATACTTTGTATTTGACAGATATGTACTAACTCAGCCACTGGTAGGCTAAGGAACAAAGGTTTATAGAGCAGATTTTCCTGTCAGACTTGGAGAAGATGGAATTCATTACTCACGAAAACACTTACTCCATAGTCATATATTACAACTTACTGAGTGTGTGTCCATTTTTATTTGCTTTATTTGCTCTGGAAGCCAACAACTAGCTCAGAAGTCCAAGACAGGAACTAGAACGTAAAAAGAAAAAATACCTAAACAAGGAAAAAAAACCCATATTTTTTCTAAACATGACTCCAAAGTGAACCCACCGTTTACCGTTATTGGTGCATCATTTCATGGTACATCTGGGACTGACATTTACAATCCCAACAACTGTTCTAGTTGGCCTTGTTTCTCAACTGACTGCAGAGGACTTGACTTCAGCCTTTTTCACTCCCTTCCTGCTTGTTGCAAATGCCCTTTTCACTCTACCACTTGTTATCATGGAATCACAGAACAGTCTGGATTTGAAAGGACCTTAAAGATCACCTATTCCAACCCTCTTGCCATGGGCAGGGGCACCTTCCACTAGACCAGGTCCCTCAAAGCCCCATCCAGCCTGACCTTGAACACTTCCAGGGAGGGGGCATCCACAGCTTCTCTGGGCAGCCTGTTCCAGTGCCTCACCACCCTCATGGGGAAGAATTTCTTCCTTATATCTAGTCTAATTCTACCCTTTTTCAGTTTAAAGCCATTACCCCTTGTCCTATTCACTACATGCCTTTGCAAATGTCTTTCTCCAGCTTTCTTGTAGGCCCCCTTCAGGTACTGGAAGGTTGCTACAATGTGCGCCCAGAGCCTTCTCCAGATTATGATTCTGAGGCCTCTCAGACATTTCAATAATAATGTGGAAGTCTCATAGTTTGATACAGTATGAATTTTGGAGAGAAAACAAGCAGGTAGTAGGTGTAACGAGATGGTGATAGTCCTTGGGCTCTTGTGGTATTATCTAAAATGGTACACATGAACATGTCTTAAAATTGGTCAGAAGGTATAAGAAAATGAAGTGTCACTGTGAAGTGGATCAAATTTTGCTAAATAATCTTGATTTTATTGACTTGCTTGTGGACTTTGGTTACGGGGAGAAGGCGCCTGTACTGTTCCTTTCTATTGGGAAATAAACTGAACAGAGGATCTGTGGGAAATTAAATCATATTTCACTTTTGAATTTCTTCACAGATATTAGTGAACCTGTCCCCAAAATTTAAGTATTTAGTATGAGTATGAGTGGATTCACATGTCACAAAAGTTCAGTCAAAACACTATGACTTTACATAGGCCCATAGACATGACCAAAAGTGGGTCAGTAAAACCCTGGGCTTAGTTTACCAACGTCTGTAGAGCACCTAGGAAAAAAAAGCTACCAAATAAGTGTTAAGTGTTACAGCAAAAGGGGATGAGACCAAGATATTTCTATAGTACACTTCTTAAACTATGAATACATGCAGTTCATGCTAGTACATATACCAACAAAACTGCTAGACGTGTATGAAATATTTTTAAACATTGTCTGATAAAACACAAAATAAATACTTCCTCTTTCAAATTTTATTAATTTTTTTTTCCATTTTTCAATTAGAAACCCTGAGTTGTATGATCTTACAGTACTACACTGTAGTTGTCTTTTTCTTTTTTTTTATAAAAACAAATCACTCTTAAAAGTCAGTGGTTTTACCAGAGTTGATGTTTGAGTAATTTTAAAGATTAAAGAGAATTGTCTTCTTTTTAAAAAAGGCAAAGCTAAAATATCAGTACAAGATTAAAATAGCTATAAACCTTTTTTTTCTTTTCTACTAAAAAAAAAAAATCTAGTTTCCCAGTAAATTACATTAAAAATCACTATATGACAATGATCCAAGTGCTTAACTTTCTGTGACTGGAACTCACATTGTCAAGGCGAATTTACTTCTTTAAAATACAAAGCAGACTCTGACTCTTTCTAAACGTAAGTAATAACAATAGTTTATTAGTTCTTTTTAGATATTAAAAAAATTCATTTTAGGGTCTATATAACACAAAGAACATGGTAAGAATAGTATGTATCTGTTCATTTACTGAGAAAATGGGAGTCACAAATGAGGGGGAAAAAAACCACCCAAACTAGTCTTACCATGCTCTACAAAGAAAATAATACAAGTTTTAAAATTCACTACTGAAATTTTAAGATATGAAGTAGGCACTGCTTTCTTAATGTTTTTATTTGATTATCTTTTGCTTTTACACTTCATAAATATGAGTTCAGCCTTTGAATAAATGGTAAGTAACTCTATATGCTCCCTAATAGAACTAGCTCATAACCTTTACAAGTCAGTGCCTTGCTCATATTTATGTTTCAGGCTGACATTTTTTAACCATCCCTGTTATTATCAAAGAAAATATATATTTTATGGAGGGATAGATTTTAGTGAGAATTCCTCATTACAAAAAATGAAACCTTAAGTGTATTTTGTTAGCTTAGGTAAATTTGAAAAATGTAGTCACAGACATTCAAAAGTCATTAAGTTGTGCAGTACGAAAAACAGAACAAATCTAAAACTGATCTTTAGATAAATCTAATAAATACAGTTGGAAACTTCAAAAGCCTGCTAATATGGTGTTTGCTTGTCACTGATCTTTATTATACAGAAAGTATTATTAGAGATTGGGTAGACTTGGTAGTGCTAGGTTTATGGTTGAACTTAAGGATCTTAAGGGTCTTTTCCAATCCAAATGATTCTATGATTTTATATTCAAGAATAAGAATTTAAATATCATTAAAAGTTTCAATATGGAATGACATATTATGTAATTTTCATTTCATAAAACTTGTCTGTCTCCATGCACCTACACAGAAACAACAAGATCTGTAAATATTGTGTTAAGTTCATAATTTTCCCTGCTGTATAGTGGTGGTTTCACACAGTTCAAAGACTGTCCCTTTTGTTAGTGTCTTGCAAGAAATCTTGGAGACATCTGCGTACCAGCTTCACTTGAAGTTGATACAAATGTCATCCAAGAAGAAAACTTATGTCCTTAAAAATACATCAACAAGAGCTTTCAGGGTTTCCGGATGTGTGCTGTAAGGGCAAAAGGCAACATATTTTCTCCGGCTGCAAAGCCATCTCTAAGTAAATGAGATTTTGAGAGGGAATTTCCACAAAGACTCAACAGAAGCCCATTTTAGTCCATGAAGTTCTAGATGCAACAATTTAAAGTGAACTCAGGGCCACTTAAAGGAGTCCAGTTAACTTCATAAAGATCTTGTTCAAACCAGTAATTATTCCAATACACTAAACTGAATATTAAAACAAAGCACATGCTTGCTTTTTTCATAATGATCAAAGCAATGTCCCAAATTGAATGGAGTAAACAAAGTCATTGATTTGATCAATTAGATACTGTAGATGCTGAAAACCCAACTGATGAGCCATGCTGACTAATGATGATGAAATATTAAGCAACAGAGGTTGAAAATCTAGGAAATGTGCATGTGAATAATTGTGCTGGTTTATATCATTGTGATGAATTATTAATGACCCTAATTTTGGCTATTTATAATAACTGATCTGAATGTGCTTTCTATAAACTTGTTTATCTTTCTCATCTATGGAACTCAAGTCTAAACTTTATCCAGTAGCCTGAGTTCTGGTTTTTTGTGAGGACTTAGTGAGACTTATTTTTCAAAATGTACATCTGAGTTGATGACTGTAAGAGACAATGTTAGCTTTAAATATATAAAGTGTCCCATTGTAAATATTATAGGAAGTGGTAAGAAATCTCCAGGTTTGTTTCCTTGCAGGAAAACCACAGATTATCAGGATACTACAGTTCAGGATACTACAGCTGTTCTGTGCACTTTTATGTTGAAAAGCACAGTATTTCCTTCTACGAAGTAAAAATATAGAAAATAAGTTTTAATAGGCAATACATCAAAACCTTTATCATTTACTGACTTTGGTAGTCAACATTGTGTCCTGCTTTTGCTAAAAACAAGTTTCTCTTTTAGTGAATTTGCCTGTCAGCTAAAGCTTTCGTATTAGCTGCAGTTTCCTGGAGAACTAGATATATGTTTTGGTAAACACAGCAATGGAATGTGAGGTTATTGACGCACCTATTGGTGCATGGATGCACCTCTCATGAGAGGGGCAATAAGAAACAGGTGATCAAGAAACTGACCAACTGAGTATAACATCCCATTCACACGAATACTTCATATAAAAGTGGGAGATCATGAGGATCTCGTTATCTTTTGCTTATGGCCGACACTAGGAGAGGACCTTGCTAGTCGTCCCTGTGAACTGAGGCCTAGTGGCAGACTGAATCCAGGTCCGGTTGGCTGCAGAGTACAATCCGAGACTTTGGGTGCCGGCTCTGCAGTTGCTGAGACTTTCAAGATTTGTTTTGTATGTTTTGTATTATTTTCTCTATTCTTATTAGTAGCATTAGTAACACATTTTTAATTTTTCCAACTCTCTTCTCTCTGTCCTTCTTTCTCTCCCAATCGCCTGTGCTGAGTGGGAAGAGGGGAGAGGGAAGGCAAAAGGGGAAAGGAGAGGGAGAGGAGGTTAACAATACATCTGCCACAGTTTTATTGTCACCTCGCAATCAAAACCCATGACATGTTGCAGTAGACATAATAATAAATAAGAAGCTGCAGCTTGTGAAAATATTCACTCTTTAAACATAAAAAATTTAGAAACCTGTGTTTCTCAATTTTGTCCCACAGTCATCTAGGAAAGGAAAAAAACTATCCTCTAAATGTTGTGGAGGAAAAATGTGAAGAAACAGGTTGTATCAATGATACTAGAATTATTCAAGATTCTGAATCCCTCACAAGGATTGCAATCCATTAAATAAGAAAATACAATAAGAATCAAGCATATTACTTGATGCCTCCTGCAACTTGATTATTTTCAGGGAAAATTACACCACCACCACCCCTATCCTTTTAATTCTGAAAGCAAAGGTGTTCTTTCATTTTGTTATTTTTCAGAATGATGTGTTGTCAGGCTGTTATGATGACTGCAACATGCCTATCACAGATACACTATATGATATTTGAACCAACAGTTGAAATCTGCAACAGATATGAATCAAAAAGATGAAGCTCTATTTGCCATTAACATTACAATCAGCCTTGAGCCATAGGAGGTTAATCTTCAGCTACCGCTATTCTTATTTTCTCAATAGTCACATGTGTCAGATTTGAAAATACTAGTGCTGTCTCAATCAAATTTAATTTCCTTTCAAGAAATCCTGTTGGAAGAAAATAAAGATTATAATACAATTAAAAACATATCTTTAGATCATAGTGTCTTGAGTCAAAAAGAGTAAAAAAGCTTTGTGACAGCATCTTGGTCAATGAAATGTCTATGATGAATCTGCCTTGGCCTTCATAACAAACTCCAAAAAAAAAAAAAAAAAAGTAAAATTTTTAAGATTATGAATTAGAAACGTTGAACTTAAAAATAGGCAAAAGGCAAAGGGTCATGGATGGAAATAAAAATTATTTATAAACAAACTTTTTTTCTGCCTGCTGTATTCTTCTTGACGAATCATAGCTTCCATTCAATTCATGACTTTCACAGCTGTGATGAACTCTTGTAGAGGTTAGGACATGTATATTGCTAGCACATATGTGCTGTGTCTGACTACTCTCTGCTTCTGTGCAGCCTCTGGCATGCTCTCCCCTTTAAGAAGCGTAATAGCTGCCTGACAGAGAGTGCGTTCTCCTCCCTGCTTCCAGAGGGTTCCAACTTAACTTTTTTGCTTTACTTGCACACACAGACTCAGAACACATGTAAATATTATCAGTCAAATGCAATAAAAAGTTGCAGGAACACTTTGACAATAGATTTGCACAATTAGTATTGAACGACTAGGAACTGCTAACATGAATTGCTCAGCATCATGATTCAATAGCTCATAGAAATACCAAATTAACTTTTAAAAAATGTTGTCAAAATAAAGGTATAAGATGATGTCAGAAAGTCCTTGAGGTCTTCTTTTGTGGCACATTAGATGAAAATTAACTACTATATTTATTACAACATATTTAGAGATGTGAAGTTTGGTTTTTTTTGCATTTAATTTGACACCTCTAGTAATATGGGATATCATCCTGATAGAATCTGTGGCAGAGATAGCATAAATAGAGTTCCTTCAATGCTAGTCTCATTTTTTCTGAACTACCTTATTTTTTTAACACAGATAAATTAATAAAATTACATATAATATTATCTTTTAACTAACAAAATGAAGGGGAATCATTTCACTTCATACAGAATGAAAGCAAGTACAGTTTCAAATAAGAAAATAGGATTACAAAATACAATACTTGGTAGACAATAAATTATAGGTAAAAAAAATATAATAATTTGGAAGCTTTAAACATGCAATTCCTATTAAAAAAGAACAACAACTACCAAACAAACAAACAAACCAAAACCTGCAGAAGACTACATTCCATTTAATTTTATTAAGAAGCATCTGAGATGGGATTCAATTAGAGACATTGTTGTGCAGTGCCAGTACCAGATTTCTGAACAAAAGGTATGAAAAATTACAAATATATCACAAGGTCCCTGCAGTGAAAGAGATTTAGTGATGTGACATTTCCAAACAGGGAATGGAAGTGAATAAATTTCTAGGCTATAGGGAAAAGATCATCAAATAAGCCAAAAGCAAAACAATTGCCATTTTGACCTAGGAAAGAATTCCTTACTAACTATAGACATGGTGGTGATCAGTTTAACCCAAAGCAAGACAAATCAATAAAGAAGAGCACACAAGTTCTCCAGCTTGATGACTTACTCTAGCTGTCACTTTCTATTCTGTCAGAGAAAGACTGAAAAATAAACAATCACGAACAAAAATTAGAACCAAGTAATTTATTGAGTCAGATTTTTCTTCTTCCCTAGCCACTTGGTGTCTAATGGAAGCACTGAGAATGGAATAAATTTAAAACACATACAAATAAAACAGACCTTGTTTGTTTGTGGTTTTGTTTTGGGTGTGGTTTTTTTTAGAGAAACCAAGACAGCATATACTACAACAGTTCTATCCTGAATAAACGGATTATTCTATTACAGTCCTTTCCAGAAACTCATGAAACTACATCTGACAACAACAACTAGTTCTCCTTAGCCCTTGGAGAACTAGATTTCAAAAAGAGTTTAAACTCAACTGGAATTTGAAGTGTATGAATCAACTAAACTCAAAATCAAAGAAAGTATCTTTGTGTGAGCATGTGCAAACTAACTAACTAAGCTTCACATAACTCTATTGGTAATAAAATTACATGCTAGAGCATACTACCTTGAAGTTGGTTATTCAAGTAAGTTTAAATCTCTGGAGACTATTTTCTCTAGCTGTAGTTTTGGCATATTAAGACATATATAAGACACAAAGAGCTATAATTCCCAAGGTCTAGTTTACTTTAGATTTCATGTGAAGCAGGAAAAATATTGGTTTTGTCCCTGAAGTACAACAGAAACTAACTAGGAAAGGTTCAGTTGTATAGACTAATAGGCAGACACAGAATTCAAGGGCTCTATCATCTCTTATTGTGGTTCTAATAGGATATTCAGGTGTATGTACAGGTTATCATTCTATAACATTCTGTCTACCAGTTACACTCACAGACAGTTTGAAAAACCTACAAGAGTAGCAAAGATATTGAATGGACTAGCAAGCACGGCTACTTTGTAAATGACAATAACATTATACCATCATTACTTTACCAATCATGTTTTACTGGATAGCAAACTGAAGTCTTTTGAAGAGAGGAATTACATTTTTCAAAGTAGATTTTTTTTTTCTCCTAAAAAAATATCTGGGAAAAAATGTGACATAGGACAATTATATGCTACAGAGAAGAATGTGTCGCAAAAGACATTGGAAAAGCAGGTTACAATGTATTTGGTTCAAATAAAAGACAATTTTTGCATCCTATCTTGGACCACCCAGTAGTTCTTAATAAATAACATAGTACTTCCAGTTAGATTCAACTTAAAACTATATAACCCTAGATTTGTATGTATAGTACAAAGGGATAAACTGTAGCCCATGTGAGCCTGAAGAACTTAAAATGGTAGGGAAAGGCTAAGAAGTGTGTAAAGAAGACGTGGTTGCTCCTTTAAACAGTGTAGTTGCCAGTGTCTCATCCTGCCTGAAGCACGTGCTCTCTCATTGGTGTACAGGGAAGTCTGACATGTGGCTTCAATCCTGTTCTAGCTGGATGCATCCTTCACAAAACAATAAAGTTGGGTTCTTATTTTATGCTGAGAATTTACAGCAGAGGTAAGTCTTGCAATTTTTCCTACAATAATGCATAAGACATCCTTTGAGCTGTCTTCACCTCCAGCATGCCTGCATCCAGGAAATCTGCCAGATTACAAGGGACTGGTAATTTTTGCCAGATCCACTCTTCCCACTCTTCCACTTCTATCTTAGACACAGTTTAGTCTATAGAAAAAGGTTTAAAAGGAAGTGGAACTAGTTAAGATTAGAAATAATATGGAAAGCTTTAACCCAAATCATTGGAACGTTGAACCAGGGACAAAATAACAACAGCAAAATATATTTAACCTGATTAAATTAATACAATTTTAACTGTTAAAATTTGGGAGACATTTTGCTTGTTTTGTTTTGTACAATTGACATTCAAATAATTGCAATTCTGCAGTCAGAACCTGCTCATACCTGCTCATATAACTACAGTAGTAGCATTTGTTCTCGTAACACCTGAAGGACAGCATTTGTCCTAATATAGACATTTAACAAAAAGCCTGGAAATTTGTCTGCAAACATTGTTTTGGTGTAATTCATGGTTCTTTTGCAGTCTGTTTCTATCAGAAAAGACTGTAAGACTGGTGTCAGTTACAGGATGGGTAGGTGATCTAGGGTCAGCACTGAATCATCACTACTTCAGGTTTGTGAAGATGCGGAGGAGTTTTATCTTTCCAGCACTTGGTGTATCTTAAACTGTGTGGAAATGCACCCCCTCTTCTGTCCAAACAGAGTAGAATTACTCTCCTGTGCAGTTTACAACTGTTTTTAATTTATGTTGTATAGATCTGTCTTATTGATTTTGCAAATTATCCTTTTGGTTACATATTTTAAAGTTTTACTTTAAAAATAAATTCTTCACAGCTCTCATTGGAATAGAAATTCAAGGAACTGCATTACACTGATGATGAGATGCTGCAAGCCCATTCCATGCTGTCCCACATGAACTGGCTGTGCTATGAAGCAGTAGCTGCAGTCCGTACCTGTAGCTTCAAGGCACCAAAAGTTTGTTTGGCTGCCTCTTTAACTCTTCAAATTGATTCTCACATTGTTAACACTAGTCAAAATCACATTAGTTATCTATTTGCAGAGATATACCACTGAACTTCCTTCTCTGAAAGGGCTTCTGAGAGTCACAACCTGATGGACCTGTTTCAGGTCTCTGCAAGTTGGAGACTGATGGAATCTGGATAAGGTGATGTTCTCATGAAGCAAAAATGCTTTTTTCTGACGTAACCTTTCTCCAGACAGGTATTTTTAGAAGCTGTCTCATATATATTTTTCTAACAGAACATTTGTGACTAGACTGAAGATTAAAATACGTTGTTAAATGTCTTCACATAACCTTATATAACGGGTATATTTGTAAAGACTGAGATTTCTTTTTGGAGGGAAAGACAGAGTATATATTATAAAGTAATTAGGGCTAAACAAGATCTATACATAAAACTCAGTAAAGTGACTCCAGATGGTCTTCTTCTGGTCCAAAAGTTGTGTGTATTCTTATGCATTATCTCAAGAAAGAGGCACCTATTGAGCCTAATTTCCTTAAAGGGAAGACATGGTGTATGGTATGTCATCTTAGTGGTCACTACTGTGCTTTTAGCACACAGTAATATCTTCCTTTTCTATACAACACAAAAAAATAACAGTACAAATACTTCTTATGTAATACAAATACTCCTACTTGGATTATAAATAATATCAGTAGGAAGCAGCTACCTGAAATGCAGTTACATGCATAAGTCATTGCTATTGCAATAGTAATTAGAATATCACGTACTACATTAAGTTTTAAAAGTGTGTGCCTTCTAACTAGAAATACAATTTAAATAAATGTTTGTTGTTGTTTTTTTGTTTTTTTGTTTTTTTAATATTATGAATTGGAGGGTTTTTTTGATTGTTTGTTTTAAATAATGAATATAGTGTCACATGTCATTCTGGTATTTGTTATATGGAATAACCAAATCTGTTTTCCCCTTATTTTAGATATCAATACTATAAAAATTGTAGAATGTGATGGGAAATAATAAGTTATCCATTAAGATAAAAGCTGAATACACTATCTTCCCTTCTTACTTCTTTCATTTCTTCCTTCTACCCTCTCACCCTTCTCAGTCTTACTCTGTATTTCTTCTCTTTTCTTTCTTTTTCTCTTTTTAAACAACAAAAACAAGGTTTCTTTATCATTTCTACAATACAAGAACTCTGTTTTGTGTTTTTTATTATGGTGAAAATTATAATTTTATACAAAGTTTATTATTTTGAGTTAGGATACTCATTATCCTTTCATTATAAAGAGGCTGCAGAGGCAAAACTTCCAGGATTTGAGAAGAAACTGTCTCAGCAGAGAAAATCTGTGTTAGATGTGCATCTGCATGACACTAGGAAAACAGTTATATTATGATGTCTGCTGTAAAAAAGTCTGAAAAAATATTAACATTCATAATTAAATAATGTCACAAAAAATTGATAGAGAAGGACAGAGAAGTATTTCATCCATCTACTGTACAGTATATCAGTTTATGCATTGTGGTTTAACCATGCCAACTGTGCTAATACTTCTCAGAGCAACAAAAAAGATGAATAATATGTATTGTGATCTCTGTAATGACACTGTTCCTTGCATTCAGACTTGTTTCACTCTTCCATCTATGAGAAACAGCTTACTGTTCTCTTCTTGTGTTGATCTGTCCCTTTCCCCTTCAATCCAGAGTTAGTTGTCCTGAAAGGGAAGTCATGTAGCCTGCTTATCTGTTTCATTGCCGAGGAATTCTGAAACATCTACACTACTTTCAGCTACTATTACACTTCAAATTTAAAAATACATTTGGCATTGCAATCAGGAGTGGGCCACATTGACTGTAAAACAAAAGTAGGAGGCTGGTCAGAATTTGTTACCCAACCTGTCAAAAAAGGAAGGTTTGCAGCAAGTCAAACCATATTCTTTCTTGAAAAGATGACATAGAAATTTGTTTGTATCAGTGCCAGTTCACTATACATCATGAAGGCTGGTTGAAAAAAAAACCTGTACAGTTCCGCGTGCATGTTGCCTTTAAGAAATAGCTTCACTTCTTTGTCAACGATTTTTTAGCATCAAGATTGAGTTTTTTGAAATTAATTTTAAGCAATACATGATAATATACTTAGTGTTTGTGCAATTTAGTATAATAAGTCAAAGGATAAGGTGTTCAGATCAGATTAAAAACCTGAACTAAATAATTTGGCTAATTTTTTGTTTCTGAGTCCACTACACACCCATATTAGGCATTGTCGTTCACAGATACTGCCAATGAAATTTAAAAAATTTTAGAATATATTAAACAGATGGTCTCAGGAAACTCATAATTTCCAGGAAATTATAAGCTTAAAACAGAATGGAATTCTGTTCAGAGTATGATAAAATAAAAATTACTGTGATCAAAGAATCAATTTTTTAAATGTAAATATTATTTTTAAAACAAATAGAATCATAGACTGGCTACTTAAAAAATGCCAACAAATGTTGCAATGGATTTTCTCACATTGCCTGGATATGTGCATAATTTTTCAAAAAAGATCCTCCCTTTAGAGGAACAAAGACAATTAGCAGACCACCTGGTGTTTTTGATGGTGTATGAATATAATTTCAGTGAAAATGTCTTACGTCATATCAAATTAGCCAAAAAAATGGAAGTAGAGTTATTGATAAAAAGGGTAAAGTGAATTTATATCGTGCTTGTAATACACAGAGCTCTGGCTAAAAATTCAGTAGGGGACTGCACAGAAATATTATTTCTAACTCATCTTTTTTAATGGAACATGTCTTAAAAGTACAGAAAAAGAAGTATCCTTTTAAATTTAAAAGTACTAAGACTACATTCTCGTAGGATTGTCTCCTTCATGAACACATACTCTGTTTTATTTTGGAGAATCACAGAATCACAGAATGTTTAGGGTTGGAAGGGACGTCTGGATATCATCTAGTCCAATCCACTTGCTAAAGCAGATACACCTAGAGTAGATTGCATAGGAATGCATCCAGGCAGGTTTTGAATGTCTCCAGAGAAGCAGACTCCACAACCTCTCTGGGCAGCCTGTTCCAGTGCTCTGGCCCCCTCAAAGTGAAGAAGTTTTTCCCCATATTCAGATGGAACCTCCTGTGTTTCAATCTGAAACTGTTCTCCCTCATCCTGTCATTGGGCACTACTGAAAGGAGTCTGGTCCCATCCTCTTGACATCCACCCTTAAGATATTTATAAACATTGATAAGATCCCCTCTCACGCTTCTCTTCTTCTGGCTGTACGGACCGAGCTCTCTCAGTCTCTCCTCATGAGAAATGTGCTCTAGGCCCCTAATCATCTTCATAGCCCACCTCTAGTAATTTCTTGTCCTTCTCAAACTGGGGAGCCCAGAACTGGACACAGTACTCCAGATGTGGAGTCACCAGGGCAGAGTAGAAGGAGAGAACCTCCCTCAACCTGCTGGTCACACTTTTCTTAATGCACCCCAGGATGCCATTGGCCTTCTTGGCCACAAGGGCACATTGCTGACTCATAACCTGTTGTCAACCAGGACTCCTAAATCCTTCTCTACAATGCTGCTTTCCAGCATGTCCACCCCTAGCCTGTAGTGGCACCTGGGGTTATACCTTTCCAGGTGAAGGACCCTATACTTGTCCTTATTGAACTTCATTAGGTTCTTCTCTGCCCAGTCTTCCAGCCTGTCCAGGTCTCACTGAATGGCAGCACAGTCTTGTGGTGTGTCAGCCCTTCCTCCCACTTGCTGAGGATGCACTCAGTCTCTTCATCCAGGTCATTGATGAACAGATTGAACAAGACTGGACCTAACACTGACCACTGGGGGACCCCACTAACTACAGGCCTCCAACCAGACTCTGCACCATTGATCGCAACCCTCTGAGCTCTGCCATCCTGCCAATTCATGATCCATCTCACCATGCATTCATCCAGCCTGCACTTCCTGTGCTTGCCTATGAGGATGTTGTGAGAGATGGTGTCAAAAGCCTTGCTGAAGTCAAGGTAGACATTATCCACTGCTCTTCCCTTGTCCACTCAGCAAGTCATAACATCATAGAAGGCTATCAGGTTGCTTAAACATGATTTCCCCTTGGTGAATCCAGGCTGACTACTCCAGATAACCTTCTTTCCCTCCACATGCTTGTACATGATGTCCCAAATAAGTTGTTCCATCACTTTTCCAGGGATGGAAGTGGGGCTGGCTGTAGTTCCCTGTAGTTTTCTGGGTCTTCCTTCTTGCTCTTTTGGAAGACCAGAGTGACATTGGCTTTCTTCCAGTCCTCAGGCATCTCTCCTGTTCTCCACGACCTTTCAAAGATGATGGAGGGTGGCTTAGCAAGAACATCTGCCAAATCTCTCAGCACTCATGGGTGCATCCCATCGGAGCCCATGGATATGTGGATGTCCAGTTTGTTTAAACAATCTCTAACCTAATCTTCCTCAACTAAGAGGAAGTCTTCCTTTTGCCAGACTTTCTCTCTTATCTTCAGGGTCTGGGATACCTGAGGTACGGACTTAGCAGTAAAGACAGAAGCTAAGAAGGCATTCAGTAATTCTGCCTTCTCTGTATCATCTGTCACTAGGACACCTTCCTCATTTCAGCAGTGGACCTACATTTTTCCTAACCTTCCTTTTACTGCTGCTGTACTTGAAGAAGCCCTTCTTGTTGCCTTTCACATCCCTGGCCAGATTGTCTTCCAAGTGGAGCCTGGCCTTCCTCATTGCATACCTGCATACTCTAACAGCCTCCTTATATTCCTTCCGGATGGTCTGTTCCTTTTTCGACATTACACGAACATCCTTCTTCCACCTGAGTTTTGACAGGAGCTCCTTACTCATCCATGACGACTTCTTAATTGATTTCTTCCTCGTAGGAATGCATTGGTCTTGAGCTTGGGGGTAGTGATGTTTGAATACTAGCCAGGTCTCTTGGACCCCCCTGCCTTCTAGAGTGCTATCCTATGGGATTCTTCCAAGCAGGATGTTGAAGAGGCCAAAGTTCATCCTGCTGAAGTCCATGATTTTAGTCCTACTTATTGTCCTGCTTCTTCCACACAGGATCCTGAACTCTACCATCTCATGGTCACTGTAGCTGAGACTGCCCCCAACTATGACATCTCCAACCAGTTCTTCTTGGTTCGTTAGGACAAAGTCCAGCAGCACCCTGCTACCTTGGCTGTGGACTTTTTTCCATTCACCCTTAGAATCCATCTCCATTTAATGAAACATATTCTTCACTTTCAGCAAAATAGTTGTCTCTATATGTAAATTTGAGAAAAGTAAGTTATTTTATTTAGGTTACATTTGTGATTATAAGTAAATGAAGACTTAGGGAAGTCAGTCTTGCAGGACCTTTCTGAGATGAAAAAATCCTAGCTGTGAAACTTAGACCTTAAGCCATGAGAATTTGTTAAGATTTTTGACTACAGTGTGTGTACAAATACATTGTGATTCCTGTATTTTGTTTGCAGGGATATATGGAAAGAACATTTTGTTTTTATTGACTCAGATACTACAGTAGATGAAAATATCTCTTCTGTTGTCAGGTGTACAACAGGGGGCCTAGTTTACCAACATTGGAACCAAAACCAGGTAAATGATGTGATTTAAGGGGCAGATATAACCTTAAAAGTCATAAATGGGTATGTCTGGAAGGAACAGAATACTTCAAAAGGTCAGCTAGCCCATCCTTTAGCTTTTCAGTAGGACTGACCATGGCTAGATGATTCTTGACAGATGTTCTTTAAACTCTCAAATAATGGAAACTACCAGTTTTACTGTTCTTATTAATAGGAAATTAATCCTTCTACCTTTCCTTGCTGTTAGCAGTGGCCATGAAAACAGGTTAGTTCATTCTTTTGTGTAGCTGCCTTTTCTTTGCGCCCCAGCAAGCCTTTCTTTTCAGCAGAATAAACAATGCTTCATTCTTTCACTGTAAGTTATGTTTTCCAAAAGTCTGTTATTCTCACTTCTACCTTAATGCAGTGGCCTTATGGTGTTAATTCAATCAGAGTATCTATTTCTATGTCGCGAAAATTGCATACATGCATATGCATTCTGGTGCATATACTATATTACCTTTGCAGCAATATATCATTCACTGTCATCCCAGTTAATGGTCTTAGACTCCTACTATGGCCCCACCTTTTTCTAACAGAAGAATTTTGCTACCAATTTCAATTTAGTATGAATGGCTTTCTCAAGCTGGTTAGAACCACATCTGTTTCATCATGACTGAGCTTCCATAAGCTAATTGTCTTCTCAATCCCAGACTCCTCTAGGCAAGAGAAAGACCATTACCTACTTGCTCCACATCACATAAGATTATCTGAATACCAATTTCCTCCTCTAGCAGTGCTGTGTTCACAGTAGTGGATGACAAGGCTAAACTGTATGTCATTCTGTACAAGACAGAGTTACTACCATTCTCTGAGCTCACTCAAGAGGAAAAAAACAGTCAACTTCCAAAATATCCTTCAACAAGGACATCCCTGATTTTAATGCATCTTGATGTAATTTTATTTTTACCAGTACTGTGCAAGATTACCTTTATTTTATTTACAGCCAAGGAACAGATGTTACTGCTCAGTAATAATTTGTCACAAAAATGAAGCAGACTCAGAAGATTGTCTTCAGTTTCCCACCGCATAACCATATTTTTTAACTATCCCATTTAATGTATCTTTTATTTGCTTCTATGGAGAAAAAAAATAAATTAAAATAAATCACAATGTATAGAAGGTTGGATGTTTCAATTTCTTTTTGTCTAATTCTTTCTCTCCAGTTTTAGTCTGTGCCAGAATAAATAGAAAAGTGCTATCTCTGCTCTATTCCAGTTTATTTATTTGAAGGTTTTTTTTACATAGATTTAGAGTTCTCAGGGATTAAGACAAGTAAACAAGCAATATAGCAATGAGTAAAATTATACAGCTTTGGACCAAGAATCAACCGCCTCTTAGGAAGTCCATTACAATAAGGAAAAAGTCAGAGGATGTGGTAGAAAAAAGAAATATTATGTTGTCTAGAATAAACCCACACACATCAGTTGAAAACATACCATCAGGAATAAGCTTTCACTAGTGAAAAGATAGTTCAGATAGTTTAGGTGACCATATCTTCATCTGTAATAGCTATGAATTTCCAGTTGTCACTATTTTGAATGTCTACTTTTCTTACTTGATTCTTAGCTGTCCCTGCCCATATTTCCTCTGCTTATTGCACAAGATCATGAAAATGTCAGGATAATTTGTGATGGTGAAATTTATGCAACAAAAAAAAACCAAACCTGAAAAGCCTTTGAGCTCATAAAAACTAGATATTGTTAGAATGTAAACTAGAATAAATTTTAATAGCTTAATATTTTAAAATGTGGTTTCAGAGAGTGACTTCATAACAATGTGGAAGAGAGATCCCATGTTGGTTACTAAACAGATAAATAATAACAGGTCAGGAAATTCCCTGACTTAAAAACAGTTGGAAGGGGTATCGGTAGATGAAATGTGTCATGTATTCCCATTCTTTTTCCTAGATATTTCTTGATTGAATACTCAAAAGACTAGACAACGATCAATCCGAAAGGATCATACATAGTTGTCCTCTCTCCATTTTCTTTAATAGAGAGAAGAAGGGAGCGCTGAGGCACCAGTGAGCCGCTGGGTGCCCGTGGCCAGTGTGGGGGATGTTTGGAAACTTCAGGGGCACCCCACAGCCAGTGTGGGGGTGCAGAGAAGCTTCTGGAATGCCTACAGTCAGGTCTGATCAGGCTATAAAAAATGGGATTCTCATCGAGACTCCGTCTCTTGGGCGGATCTCTTGGAGCACGAACCAGATGCTGCTGCTGGGAGCACCCCCCCGGGATGGAGACTCTGCTTGCCTTGCCGCCACATGTGTGAGTAAAATTTCTCCTCACAGGATTGTGAGTGTATCTACTTTCCGTGCACATTTGCACGTGTATTTATACTTTGTGTGCACATTTGCATGCGTACTTTTCGTGCTCAATACAAGCACGTGTATAAATTATTTTCTCGCATAATCGTGAGTGTATTTTCCTCCCGTGATTCCACATAAGCACGTGTAACTTTCCATGCACATTTGCATGCATATGTTCCGTGCTCAAGACGAGCACGTGTAAAATTAATCCTTGCATAATCACGGGTGTATTTTCCTCCCATACTTCCACATAAGCATGTGTAATATTCTGTGCACATTTGCACGTGTATTAACCCTCGTAGGATTGCGAGTGTATTATAAATTTACCCTAGCAGAATCGTGAGTGTACACTTTCCGTACTCAATACGAGTAGGTGTATCCCTTTAAAATAAACCACACCGTGTTCAGGCAAGTGTGTACTCTTCCCAGGCACAGGGGCGGCTCCAGCATTGTTTTTGGTGAAACCACGTGCATGCACACTGTGGACTGCCTGTTGCTGCCCCTTAATAGTTTTCCTCAACTGATATCTGAACCTGTCACCAGTTAAATAAAAGTTGTTTTGGACTCTATTGTCCCTTAAACTAACCTCAGGGTGCCTTCATGACAATAACCTTGTATATCCTCCCTGCATTTTTAAAAATCATTAAGAAATCAAATTTTTTCTGGTAATTCTTTCAGATCTTTAAGGTGAATTCAAACTAGTCATACTGACTTAGAATGTTTAGATTAGGTAAGCACTACTTAATTTATTAGTTTCCTATTTGCACCTGTGTTTCTTTTATTTTGTTGTTCTTTTATGCCAAGCTGTGTTAGCTAACAGTCACAATTGCTTCAGTGTTCCCTATATAATGAATCATTAGTTCACCTTTCTCATCAAGCAATGGACCTATATTTTCTCTTTATACTTCTTTGTAATGATTTATAGGAACTTTAATTACAACTATTTATGTTCCAAACTTGATTTAAATAGCTGCACAGCTCAGCTCTTACACAGCTATACCAAGGCTGGAGCTGTTCAATATGTTCTATCTTGTCCAATCAAGATTGAAGCTGAGCCAGCACCTTAAGTTTGTTTGTTTTTTTGAACAATTACGTGTATTTTCCTGGCTGCTGACCAACTCCTTTTCTCTTTCTTCCAAGCATATTAATTAATGGATTAGAGTTTTCTGCAGTGCACTGTGTTATTAACATCCAAGTTGTTTGAAAGTGCAATTTTTAGAAAAGTATTTAAATTATAAACACAATGTAATCATATTCATAGAAAAAAAAAAAAACACAAAACTGATAAAGAAATTTCCAGTATTACAAACCACTAAACAGGTTCCAGTCTATAATGCCACTACAAAATTAGTATTATTATTTGAGGTTTTGGTTTATAACAATAGCTACTTCTGATAACATCTTAATAAATTGTAAAAAAAACCTACTAGTGGCAAGGGCACAAGAAGGAAAACACCAAGGTCACCTCTGCATAATTAGGATTGTTAGTCATCATTTACGGTTAAGCCAGTGGCTGAGGCTGATCCCAGACTTCAAAAATCAAGGTCATTAAAACCATAGACCTTCTTGCATGATTTATCATTGAACCAATAATTTTAGGTTCATGCAAAAGCAATCGCAGCTTTGGACTGTGAATTTTAAATAATTTTAACTAAGCTCAAATACATCTTTATTAATCAAAACAGGAACCACTGTAATCAAAACATTTTTGCCAAGGAGAAATAAGTTTGTGTATTCCTGGAGCATAAAAATCCACACTTTGGGATTCGAAGAACTCTTGGAAAGCATTTTTTGCATCCTAATGGCTGTGGAAGCATTTTCCCTGCAAAAAGTTGCCAAGATGCTTGAAGAAGTGGTAGTCAGTTGGCAAGTGGTCAGGTGAATATGTTGGATGAGACAAAACTTCATAGCCAAATTCGTTCAACTTTGGAAGTGTTTGTTGTGTGATGTGAGATCAAGAGTTGTTGTAGAGAAGAATTGGGCCCTTTCTGTTAACAAATGCCAGGTGCAAGCATGGCAGTTTTTGGTGCATCTCATGGATTTGCTGAGCATACTTCTCAGATGTGATGGTTTAACCAGGATTCAGAAAGTGGTAATGGATCAAACCAAAAAACAGAGCACCAAACAGTGACCATGACCTTTCTTTGGTGCAAGTTTGGCTTTGGAAAGTGTTTTGGAGGCTCTTCTCAATCCAGTCACTGAGCTGGGTGTCACTGGTTGTCATATAAAATCCACTTTTTGTCACATGTCACAGTCTGATCAAAAATTGGTTCATCATTGTTGTGGAGAATAAGAGAAGATGGCACTTCAAAAGGTAGATTTTTTTTTATTTTCGGTCAGCTCATGAGGCACCCACTTATCGAGATTTTCCAGCCTTCCAATTTGCCTCAAATGTCAAATGACGGTAGAATCACTATAGAATGACTGAGTTCTTTGGCAACTTCTCATGTAGTTGTAAGAAAATCAGCTTTGAGGACTGTTCTCAGTTGGTCATTGCCCACTTCTGATTGTCATCCACTATGATCCTCATTTTTAAGGCTCTTGTCTCCTTTGTGAAACTTCTTGAATCACCACTCCACTGTCCATTCGTTAGCAGTTCCTGGGCCAAATGCGTTGTTGATGTTGTAAGTTGTCTCCGCTCTTTTATGACACATTTTGAGCTTGAATAAGAAAATCACTCAAATTTGTTTTTGCCTAACATAATTTGTATAGTCTAAAATTAACATAAAATAAACACCACATAATGAGTCAGTTGCAAAAAAAAAAAAAAAAAAAAAAAAAGGTAGAAAAGCATAGTAAAATTATATATAACAACCGCATTTATCTAAGAACGTATCCCAATATCGAACAGCAAATTTCAACAATGTGAAAATCATGATCACTTTTGCACTAAGATTGTTCCAGTGCTTTAGCAATATCTTCAGTAAAGATGGTGTAGCACTATACTGGAAGAAGGGTCTGGTCTTGGACACCAACTTGCAGTACATTCTGGAATTGTAGTGTTCACCGAGTCCTATAATGTTAGGGCGACTAAGCTACTTTCCATTTCTAAGCTTTTGTTTTCTTCACAGTGCTTATTTACAGAATGCTAGTTAGTATTTTTTAATACATTGTTTCATTTTCAGTTACACCTCAGGCAGTTTATTGTTACTTCAATACTCAAAAACTTGTTAGCATTGTCTATTTCCAGTGGGTTGTAAAGGACAATATTAATTGAACATTAAACTGATCATGTATTATGCATCATATCCTGCCAACTGGGAAGAATATGATTTGCATATGTATATTCTTTTTTAATAACTAAGAAATATGTACAAGTGCAAAACGGGATTGGCAACATCGTTTCTTTAAATGAAAAAAATGAACTAAACATATGATGGTTTACAGTTAGCATATCTGAATAGCTTTTCAATGGGTGTTGGACAAAATCTTTGTGATAGCTGTTTTATCCTTTTTTTTTGTTTGTTATTGTTACTGACATCTTATCTGTTGCAGTGTAGTAAGGAACATGAAAGTTATCTAAATTTTAATTGTGTATCCTTCATTATTCTTCATTTGGTATGACCACGCATACAGTTTGATGGCCATAAACTTGTGTGGAAGTATTAAAGGATTTTTTTTTTTTCTAAAGAGAATCTCAAAATGGCAAGGATATGAGAAGAAAAAGACCGAAGCCATCTCTTCCTTTACCTCATTAGGATTTCTAAATATCATTTATGGTTAAACCAGTGGGCTGAGCCTGATCCTAGACTTCAAAATCAAAGACATTAAAACCATAGACTTTCCTGGATAGCCTATTATTGAGCCAATAACAAAACCCTGAGCTCTCATAGAATCATAGAATGTCCTGAGCTGGAAGAGACCCACAAGAATCATTGAGTCCTTTCAAGAAAGATCAATATATTTTAGCCAACTCCAAAGTCCTGACTCTGTCAGTTTCTACGTTTTGTTAAATGACATCTGAAGCACTCTTAACAAGTCTATAGTCCAGTCTCATCAAATTTTGGTCTCAGATTTGGACATTTCACTCACTGGATGAAGAGCCAACAGTCCATTCAGTCTTTATAGTTGTGCAATAGGTTCCTGCATTTGCATATTTCTCATCCACTAACCCTATTTTGTTGATAGCATACACACTAGCATGCACTATTATTGACAAAGGCAGGATAAAGAGGGAGAAGTGGAACCTAAAGTACTGTGAGAAAAAAACTGAAAGCTAATAAAAACAACATGAGTTATAATTAATTCCTCAAAGTTCATATTGACACTGTCCTGCAGGCTAAGAGAATCTCCCTCATCTATCCCATTAGAGCAGCCAAATCCAACCTCAGAGAGCTAGAAAAAGGTATATAATGCTTCATGAATCCTGAATACCTACAGTCTGCAACAGAACTCAGGACTGAATGCAATGGGAATTATCTTATTTAACATCATGGATGCATTCTATTTATATCCAGTAAACAACAACTCAACTGTATTTCCAGAACTTGGAATAGCTCCTAATCAAGATATACTTAACACTTGCAAGACTAAGCCTAAAATATGCAAGTCTGAATCAAAGGTCTTCTGGGTATTAGAAGAGACTCATGAATAACTAGGTTCACTTCTGCCCAGGACGGAATAAATTTTTATTTTGAGTACTCAGTAGTTCAGATGAAATGAAAGACGCCTGCCTTGGTTATTTTTGCAGTAGGCAACTGTGACCCAGAAAAAAGTTTTTAGTTTCTAAAAAGCATACAAAGTACTAAGCTAGAGTTAACCATACATATCTATATAATTAAAGGTTGATTTTGTGCCATCAGTGTTTCGCAGAGTAGTTCATATGTAGCTGTGGGAAACTGCAGCGGATCTATGGAATCTTTGACAGAAAATATAGGAGTAGAGATCAGCCTTGAGATATTAAGATTTACCCTTGAGAAGGATGGGAGTAAAGGAGTATCCGGAGAGAGGAGAGATGTACCCGTGAGAGAGAAGGGGATAGAAGAATAACATGGATGATAGAAAAATTAACCAATGAGATGTTAGTGCTGTAACTTGTAACCAATAGTGAAAAGACACATGAACTGGTAGAATTGTATAAAAATGCACTTGTAGCAATAAATGGCATCTATTACTTTCATCTTGAAAGAACTTGGTCTATGTTGTTTGTCCGTCTCAACCGTGACATGTAGCAAACTCTCAGTTGTATTTAATGCTGCTTTAGGTGCACAATACTTTGAAAAACTGTCTGGGCTGAAACACAGCAGAGCATTTCTTCAACAATATGTAAGACAATTGATTCCTGAAACCTGCTGTCAGATCACTTTATGGACCAGAATTTTTAGTCAAATTCTTTGACTCACTTTCATCTTCACTGACTTCTGTGTTTGGGGCTCAGCAAGGTCAAGGATCTGGTATGGTTTTGAAGCAAAGACTGGGGCTGATATTGTCATTTGCTGGCATGACAGACTGTTTTCTAGATCTGTCCACAATTAAGAACTGCATTCCTTCAAGGTACTACAAGGCATAATTCATCAACTTTGTCTAACTTAAATGCATAAGAACGTGTGGAAAAATAACCAACAATAATAAAATCTATTGTAAAAAAAAACTATACATGTGAGACTGACAGGCTAAGCATGGCACAGATGTCAGTCATATTGCCTACTGCAAGACCAGAAATCCTTAAATCCTATAGCATTGGACATCTACAGTTAAGTTAGAAAAAAAAGTGATGTTCCTATTCAGTTATACAAATATCTTTGGTAGTTATAAGAAGGCAGATTATTCTTTGAGTTTGTAGCACACTGTAACTACTGTACATACTATTTAGACTTATTCCAACAAATTGAAATTTCACTTTGTAAAATGTTTACATGCCTAAGCTCATAATGCCTACAATAAGATTTACATTACATTTATAAAAGTTATTTAATTGACATATTGTACCCAGGGAAAAGCCCTGTCTTTCACAAACCTTACACATATCAGTCTGTTCTTGTCTGCTCCTTCAGTGCTGCTGTCAGACTTTCTGAAGAACATGAAGAGTTTGACTAAGAGAAATATGCAACAGACTGAGCCATCAGTAAAGGCATAGTTCTAGTAAAAATTTTTTTGGAGGGCTGATAAGAATTTCTTTGGAAAATAGGAGGAATTTCGAGCTTTGTTCTGACTTGTTCCTTCACTCTATACTTATGCATTTTGCAGCAAATATATGGCTATTTCATCCAGATAATGGTATCCTAGCTTCCTTACAAAAAATAAAATGCCGAAGTCTTACGAGAGTTAAGATATATGACATTTACAGCTTCTACCGTATTTACAGAAATAGTTAATCTGTCACAAAAGAAAATGTGATTCATTTGTTGTTGGTTTGTTCAACTCTCCTGTGAAAAGTGTTCTATTTTGCACAAGGAAATTCAAGTTACACTAGGGGTTTAGATTTGTTTTTTTTACCTTGATAGGCAGCTGGAGCACTTGATGCAACAGTTATTAGATGCAAAATACACCAAAAATGATTGAAGAAAAAATTACATCTGGAATCCCACCTTAGGTCCTGATCACAAGGATACAGATTTCTATTCTTTGTCTTTGGCCCTGTGAATTATTAATCATTTTCTCCAGTATGGAACTGCATTAAAAGGGGAATACTGAAAGTCCTGATCCCCTTTTATTCTACCATCTGAATCTGTTTTTATCCTCGAAGTCTACAGGTTTGTGGTCTGGGTGCTCTTCTGAGAATTGTGAACTTCAGTGCAAAAAATGCCCATGGATTGAGACAATGGTTGAGAAGACGTGCTGTAAGAAACAATGGATTACCCAAAGATTACCCAGTATTCCTTCATTTTAAGGAAACAGTTTAACCACCACTCCCTGCTTTTAACTACATTGATAAAAGGAATGAGCACCTCCTGGCACTTAACTAGATATGCAAGAACTAGATACAGGATGGGAATCAAGATACTTGCACTCAGCATCTCTTTATAAAGTCTAGTTACCTCTACAGTTGCAAATTACTGTTTATTGTGGATCTCATTCTGAAGAATGCAATTCTCCACACACATTGCTTGGAATGTGGGCACCTAATGCACCAAACAAGATGCTCAATCGCAGTCATTAGACAATGAACATTATGTTGCTTAATCTCTGTACTGAATCTGTCCTTTGGTCTGGGCACCTTCTTGAGTTTCAAGGCTTCTTTGATCAATTAGTGATACGTGCAATAAATATGTGTCAAATAAAGCTGCTCTCATATGACTATGATGCCTCTTTTAGATACACTTATTGAGATACATTTAGAAGTAGAGGTTTGACTTTTCCCCTACAAACTTCAGATCATGTTACAAAATTTCTTTCTCCTTCGAGAAAGCATGTATATCTTAAAATCAATACCAAATAGAAGTTCACTTAACTATACTGTTCAGAATCATCACAGATGAATTAAAGATCATCTGGTGTTGCACTCTGCCTGCACACCTATCATCCAAGTGTCTTGTGGTCTTTCCTGTTTCCAATACCTCTCTGTCAAATAGATGATCATTGTAAGTCTTTTTGCAGGCAAGTTGTCTCATTTGTAATCGCTTAGCAGCGATGATTATGCTTTTGTAATTCCTGAAGAAAACTTAGACTACTAAAATAATTTTCTTGCCAACGAAATGATCTTCAAACTACAGCAGTTGTTCATGTTTTAATAATGAACAGTTTTCAACACTGTATAACATCGCACACAAACATGCATTAAAAATTACAACTATGATGCAATGCTTTTCCTGTCAGGTTCAAACATATTTGATGGAACAAGTGCAGAGTAACTCATTCTTAAATACCACATTCTTTCGTGCTTCCTTTTCCCTCGCCATCTACCACTAGCCTAGATCCTGCCTTGTGTAACCACCAAAAGTATCATTATTAAATTTTTCACTTTTTATTCATATTTTAAAATCAATGTTCTGATCGTTTTGAGCTGGATTTAAAATGTTAAAGGTTTTAAAGGTTTGTGCCGAGCTAAATGGAAGTTACTGCACATAACTGAATACAAAATAATGTGCAGGTTTTGTCTGATGAAATGTAAAGTTCTCTAACCGGATTGTTTATGCTTGAGATGGTTACCTAAACTGCTTCTGCACTCTGTAGCATGAACAAAGCACTGCCATAAGATTCATCGCACTTTAAAGGTCTGATAAATCACATACTGGAAATGCCTAGCTTTCTCCATTGACTAGAGAGAGGCTCTAGTGCAATTTACATAGACTATATCTCTGGATAACATGTATGAACATTTGGTCATATAAATCCTCTCTTATGATTCTTATTTTATCACAGGTACATAGAACATGTACTGCTTTGGACGTTGAATGCGTTTTCTATAGTACTTCACTCTATTTATAATGTTGTAAATAAAAACTGTATTAAAAGCAGTCAGTGTACAACCTGTAAACTGAAATATGCCTTCTTGAAATTATAGTGTAATGCAGAATGCAGGAAAAATCTGTCCTTTTAGGGTGGATTTGTTTGCTTGTTTGTTTTTACTGTATATGTTTCTGACAGGGCTATTGGATAAAAACAAATGGTGAGTTATCATTCTCTGCTTTACTGTATGTCAATATCTTGTGAATAGGTGACAATGTAGCACATTAAATTAGTAGGGATATTATAAATGTGTGTCTGGCAAATCACACAAACTCACATGTGCACTGATTTGTCATTAAACACCCTGTTCTTGTTATGTTAGATGGAAAAGTAAGAGATTTTCTCCAAATCTTAAAACCAGATATATCACTACAAAATATAGGTAGCTATTTATTATCTTTGAACAAGTTAGCCAGGCCAGAGATGACAGACAACTTGGGTCCACATTCAAATATGACTCAGCACAAAGCAGTTATTAAAGCATGGCTTTGAATGCTGTTTTAAAATAATACAGAGTCACAGAAAAATGCAGAGTTCTGCAGGTTCTTTAGAGATTCAGTTCGCATCCAGAAGTCCCATTGCATCATCATGTGGAAATCACTGTCTCCGTATCCATAATACAGTAAAAAGTTAATTTATTATGCCATTAAAATTTAAGATCTTTCTCTGGCACAGCATGACTCCTTATCCATGCTGCTAAGCACTTTGTTCCCAGAAAAGAAGGGGTTTGCCTACTTTGCTGGCTGGGAGAAGGCCATGATCTGTATCACCCTCCTAAACTGCATCACTCTTTGCCTGGAGAGGGCTCAATGAAATAGAAAATATTTATCTAAATTTGTGCATTTTTACCTGCTTATGTAGAAATATCTTCACAGACAGGATTTAGGCATGTGGACTTTTACCCAATAACTTCTTCCTAGTACAGTGACAGCCAAGTGCTTCTGGAGGTGCACAGATGGTCAGTACTAAATTAAAGCTAATAAGCAATATGAAAAAAACATATAGTGACTATTGCAGGGAGTCCTAAAAAAAGAGTGCCAGACCTGAAAGGTGTAATGTACTTGCAAAGTCTTGTAATGAAACTGAATTACAATCAACATACAAAGGAAAAAAGGATTAAAGTCTCATAAAATCAGCTGCAAAAAAGTTCAGAGAACATAATGGAACAATTTATGTTTAGCTAAGTAAGATACATCCCCAAAGGCCATGTCTGCAAGTTTAAAAGTTACCAAAAAAGGGAAAATAATTTATTAAGAAAGTAAAGGATAAACCATTTGTACAACTCCTAGCAGCCCAACAAGAACTATTGAGATTCTGACAATATTTCACTGTTAGCAACCCAATTCAAATTCTAATTAGATGTGCTTAAAAATATTTCTTTAAAATAAAATGAATAACACCATACAGATTCATAAGAAGCATATATTTGTTTATCAGTCAGTGTAATTGCTTTAATAAGTACCAATGAACCTTGCCTGCCCGTGCAGTGACACTACCTTATCAGTGGTTTTAAACCTAAAATACTCCAGAACGTAAAATACATCATTAAATTATTAATGTAAATTGGGAAACGTAGCACTAAATTTCTCTTGGCTCTTATTTCTTCAGAAAATACTCAAGGAAAAATGTCATACATTATAGTAAAATATTACTGAACAGGAAACAAAGAGAAGCTTGAGTTGTGATACCATTATGTGCTTATTTATAAATATCATCTTATAACCTCTTAGTTTTAGAAATTTTAACAGTAATCCGGTATCAGTGGTAACAACAGTAAAATTTGCCAGATCACACAGAGAATGTTGATTTCCAGTCTTAAAACCAATAAAGAAACTCCCTAATTATTAATCTTCAGCAGATGAGGTATCCTTCATTGGCACAATTGCCAGTCAAGAGCTGGAGTCATTTGGAGCCATAAAACTGGCAAATGAGAAACTATTTCCGCATCATTGACAGATTTGCTGGGGGGTGAGGAAATGTAAAGGCAAAATTCTGAAATAAACTGGAGGAACAACACTTCAGATTGCTGCAGCATGATTAAGCACAACTGCATTAAGAAAAGTGTGACCAGCAGGTCGAGGGAGGTTCTCCTCCCCCTATACTCTGCCCTGGTGAGGCCACATCTCGATTACTGTGTCCAGTTCTGGACTCCACAATTTAAGAAGGATAAGGAATTACAAGAAGGAGTCAAGCAGCAAGCTACAAAGATCATTAGGGACCTTGAGCACCTTTCTCATGAGGAGAGACTCAGAGAGCTGGGTCCGTTCAGCTTGGAAAAGAGAAGGCTGAGAGGGGATCTCATCAGTGTTTATAAATATCTCAAGGGTGGGTGTCAAGAGGATGGGACCAGACTCTTTTCAGTGGTGCCCAACACAGAATGACAGAATGTTAGGGATTGGAAGGGACCTCAAAAGATCATCTAGTCAAATGCCCCTGCAGAGCAGGAACACTTAGATGAGGTTGCACAGGTATGTGTCCCAGTGGGTTTTGAATGTCTCTAGAGTGGGAGACTCCACAACCCCCCTGGGCAGCCTGTTCCAGTGTTCTGATACCCTTACTGAGAAGAAGTTTCTTCTCAAATTTAAGTGGAACCTCTTGTGTTCCTCTTGTGAACCCATTACCCCTTGTCTTACCCTTGGTTGTCACTAAGAAGAGCCTGGCTCCATCCTCATGACACTCACCCTTTATACATTTGTAAACATTAGTAAGGTCACCCCTCAGTCTCCTCCAAGTTTAAGAAACCCAGGTCCCTCAGCCTTTCCTCATAAGGGAGATGCTCCACTCCCTTAATCATCTTTGTTGCCCTGCACTGGAGTCTCTCCAGCAGTTCCCTGTCCTTCTGGAACTGAGGGGTCCAGAACTGGACACAACACTCAAGGTACAGTTCACTTGGGCAGAGTAGAGGGGAAGAACTTCTCTCGGCCTACTAACCACCCCTGTTCTAATATACCCCCGGATGCCATTGGCCTTCTTGGCCACAAGGGTACAGTGCTGGCTCATGGTCATCCTTTTGTCCATCAGGACCCTCAGGTCCCTTTCCCCTACGCTGCTTTCTAATTGGTCATTCCCCAGCTTATACTGGGGAATGACAAGATGAGGATGAGAGGCAACAGGCACAGACTGAAGCATAAGAGGTTCCATCTGAATATAGGGAAAAACTTCTTCACTTTGAGGGTGCCAGAGCACTGGAACAAGCTGCCCAGAGAGGTTGTGGAGTCTCCTTCTCTGGAGACATTCAAGACCTGCCTTGATGCCTTTCTGTGCAATCTACTCTAAGTGTACCTGCTTTAGCAGGTGGGTTGGACTAGGTGATCTCCAGAGGTCCCTTCCAACCATAACCATACTGTGGTTCTGTGGTTCTGTAGCTGATCTACCACAAACATTGTCTGCCTAATTAACTTAATTCTGCTTCAAGGTATGGGATTTATTTCATTTACTCGCATTAAAGGTATACATGTGGTTTTTAAATACTCTCCTGGTTTTATTTTACAGTCAATGGAGAGAAACAGACATATTCTGAGCAGATTTGAATAGGCCTGTTTTAGGTGTTGGATGTAGACTCAGATGAATCACACAGTAGAAAACTTCTTTGTACGGTATAAAGGGTGTCTATGCAGACTGCTCAGTTATAAATGTGTACATTTAGTCAGATTACTGCATTATTTAGAGAAGCCAATCCAAGTTTTTCAAACTGAAAGGACCTTATCTCTACTACAGGGAAAAAAGATAAACAATTTGGGGGTTGTCTTCTACTATATGTTTGTTGAGCACCTAGTACAATGCTTAAGCTTCCTTGGAATGCTAGTTTAACAGAAATAAAATGCAGCAACAATATCACATCCTTATTATATAGATATTGAAATTGCCTTAGAAAATGTATTTGAATTGCCTAATAGCTCTCTTGTGTTTACTTTGAAGTACGTAATTTACCAGTTTAAAATTTTTCATTTTGTTGAGGATAAAAATTGTTCAAACTTCACTACAAATTTGCTTTTTTTTCTATTTCTTTTAAGAGAGTTTCTGTAAGAGACATAATAATCTATCTCCACTAGACAGAAGGGCTTATAGTGAAATATTCTTAAATCTAATTCCTACTGCAGCATTTCACTGAAAATTATTTGTCTTAGATAGGCATTAGCTTGAATTCTGAAATTGGATTCTGGAATAAATAATCAAAATACAGTTCTCTTATTATTGTCTGAGTTGTGTTCAGAATATAAGATAAAGATATTTTTATCATATTTGGAGGAAAAGAAATTCTTTTGATTAGTGCTCAGATGAAAAGAGCATTTGAAAATATAGGAGTGACAAGGGCACTTGTACTATACTTATTGAATAACCCATCTGAATAATAGGAGGAAATGCTGTTTCTCTTGGGTCTCTGCAAAGTATTCACAGTGCAAAACTACACTACATGCAATAAGCAATAGGAAGGGAGGGTAAAACTTGTCAGGCAAATGAGGTAATCTGGAAAGAAACCAGTAATTTAAGATATAAGCACTATAATTAAACAATGGATTTCTTTTACAAATTATATTTTTAAGGATCTATAATGATGTTTTCAATGAGAGATGAGATATGCTTGAATCAGGATATTTTGATACAAGGACCTAACAGCTATAGGTTTTATATGGAGTGGGAAAAGTATAAGAAAGAGCAAAATTATTCTATTTCTGCCTTGTTACTCTCTCCTCTGCCCTAAGCACTTCCTTCCCCCCAGTATCTGTTGAACATTGGTTTTGAGAAACCAAAACCACATATTTTGGTTCCCCCTATAGAGCTCTTACTTGGATTAGAATGACTTACTTTTAAAGGTTTGCAAGCTTTTCTTAAAAAAATCAGAACCTGTATGAGACTATAGTAGTTCTATATCTGAAAACAGCTGAGATTTGGACATTTAATCAAATCTCAGAGGAAAAGTTTTGCCTCTGTAGATGGTATTCTTAAAAGTATTTTGTTCAGATATTAATTTCATGAATGAACTTGTGAAATCTTACTGTAGAATAAATCTTTCTAGGGATGTCAACTGCTAAGACCTCTCAAGAACACTTATACAACTGAGGGAACTTTACATAACACAGTTTGACTTTTAGCTCCTTTTCTTTCTATACTGGCTCACATCCACAAATACTCAAGTAAAATGAAAAAAAAAAAAAAAGTGAAAGGTAAATGAGAAAGGGTTTTCAGAACCTACTTACAGTCTAGTACATTTTCATCAAGTTCTCCATAGCTGACTTCTGTAGTTTTTGTAGTATTTAGTTGTGAACTCCTTGACATATAGTCAATTGATACTTAATTATTATATTACCTTTCTCCCACTTCCCTAATACTCCAGTTGCTGCAGACCACACATTTGCTAAAAAAGAATGCTACCTATCCCAGCACACATGGTCATATTATCCAGTACCAGGAGTATTCAGTGCCCTCGCGTAATAGTATCATTCAAATAACTTCAAATGTACCTTTATTATTTATACATTGACAGCTAGCCCTCATAAATAAGAGTTCCAAAAACTTAAGGAATACCTCAGATTGACATAAGTTAATGTTGAACTTAAACAGAAAATCCCAATATTCAGACATAATACACAGAATAATAGTTCATTAGAGTATTTTCAACTGGGTCAGTGTACTTGTAGATGATTTTCAATACAAATAGAATAGGGATATATTGTATTTCATGAACAAATATTGTCAGTAACTGTTATGAAAGGTTATATGTGTGGTACAACTGAATAAGAAATTCTTCCCCTGGGAATAAAAATAACGTATTTAGATATGGCATTGAATAAACAGTTCCTTTGTATAAGATTAGATTTATAACACCTACATTCTTACCCCCCAAAGCATACATGTCTGTATATCAGATCCCAAGGCTAGTAATTAAGCATACAAACTATAGAAGCATTATCTGTAACAATTAAAAGATTTATGTCCTTTTGCTAAAATGACCAGAACCAAAAGAGATATCTGTCTATTTGTATCACAAATATCTTAGAGTTTCTTTTCTGTCTCCAAGTATTATACATGGAGTTAGGCAGCCAAGTTCCTCATGCACTGAACACAGGAACTCAGGAACTCAATTGTGTTAAACAGGAACTCAGCCTCTGAAACTCCCTCTTGCTATTTGTTTTTCAAATTTTCATCCTGATGAAAATGGCAGGCTTGTTCTTTTCTTTGAAGAGAGCTAATGAAAGAGGTGGAGGGCTCAGGGTGTACTCTGTCAGGTTCCTGAGGACAGTAATGGGAATGACTATCCCTGTCTTCCTCAACCCCCTCACACAGCCCTGGACCCCATTTCAGCCTCCCAGTGATGTAAGCAATTGGGGTGCAAATATTCATCCTTTCACAGGTGCCTCAGGACTATAGTGGGGAGGGTGCTCCACTGCACTGCAGCCACACTTCATACTGGGCAACCCACTCATGAAATCTCCCATCAGTGGAACTTCACTTTCTCTCCCAGAGGAAACTCCAACTTGCAGAGAGTTGGGGGTGTATGTCAGCATTTGAAGAATCAAATACCAGGTCTGTACATATATTTCATGATTGCCTCAGAAGTGATTTTCAAATAAGGGTCATTCAGCATGATTTCATATTTTGATCCTTTTTGAAAACTACTTTGTGACATTCATTAAGAAAATTAACTAGCTTTACAGCACCATATTATGCAATTAGCAGTTCCCTACATCTACTGATCTTTCGATACTGACAGCCTTCATAAAACCTTCTATCTTTCAATCTGTAAAGAGAAAATTATTTTGCAGGGAAATTTAGTGTGTGTCAAATAACTGGCTGAAATAACAAGGAGACAATAAAATGTACAGTATGCAAAACACGGTCAACCATTTCTGCAAAATGCTGAATTTTAATTACTATAGCTAATTACAATACTGCTACATTACTCTCACATCACAGATACATACTGGGTTAATGTGGATTAAGATAAAGGACTATAAGGAAACAGAAGCAAAAATAGGACATCGACACATGTTTATAGAGAGGAATAGAGAACTTTTCACTAAAGATTTGAGCCTAAGCTTCTGACATCCTGTTAAATGCCATGGTTTTAGATGAATGGCTAGTAGCACACATAGTGACATACCAACTCTTCAATATATGCAGGAGCTGGGTGAACTGTTGTGTGCTAAATAACCATATACTTAATAAAAATATGTTTGAATTGCACTATGAAACCTGGTTTATGACACCTTCACATTACTCTCTATTCCTTTCCCCAATCCAAGAACTGAAAATTACTGTCATATTTTATAAATTATTATAATTTTAAGGCCTATTCTTTCCTAAAGAGTTGAATGTGTTACTTTCCCTGATTTTTAGAAACATTTTCTTTGCTATTTTTTCCTCATTTCCTGCAGTCTTACTCTGTTTAGAAAGGAGCAATATTTTTGATTTCTGACATTTGTTTGTTTACATATTTAGAAATGTCACTCTTCGAGTTGTAATCTTTAAGTGCTCTCTAAAAGTTGTATACTCTATGTCAGAGTCATTCCAGTAGGATTAATATCAGTGTCTTCAATGTATTTTTCTTCAGGTAGACAAATATAATTAAAGAATAATATAGATTAATATAGCTATGCATTACACAGTGGTAAAGTGTGGAATTTAGCCTTCAGTTTGTTAATTCAAGCCATTACTATATACCTGACTTTCAGATGAGTGTTCATTTTAAATGAATGTAGTACGATGGATTGCCTGCATTCTGTACCAGTTTAGATTTAGCTGGAAGGAAACATTTAGCTGTTTAAGCAGTAAAGGAGAAGAGATGTTACACCTTTGAGACATCAAAACAACAACAACAAAAATAATTTTATACTTCTATTTTAGATCATAAATCCCTTGCACTGTAAATCATAGTTATGAGAAACCTTAAATGCAGGGTGGTCCAACCAGCTTGATGTCTAGATTGTACCAGTGCTCTGTGACCCTTTGAAATCAGAAGACAGTAACCTAGCTTCTGTTCAGTTCTGTGAATCTGGTCCATTCAGTACGGTCAATGTCAAATAGAAGATATTCAGTAGAAACACCATGACCATGTTTCCTTTAATTAAGAATAAAAAAGTTAATTAATCAGACTGCTACTGAGGAAGTTGGAACCAAGCTTTAGAACAGCAGATAGTTATGTGATAAATGCTTTGAGTGTAAGGTGCTAGATACCTTCTGCTCCTAATTTGCAAGAGTTCTGTACTTCTAAGATTGTAACAAAAAGCTTAAGGTGTATGGGTGCTTTACACTCCTTTGTTTTAGAGGAACTGCAGTATAAGAAAGAATGAAATCTTACGATACAACAAAAGAAGAAATAAAAGATATCTCATTTTCTTAGGCAGTGGTAAGAGAAGTCTTATATGCAAAGGACTGACTACATATATTGCCCACTTAAGAAGTACTGGACAAAATATGGGACAATACTGGGAGATGGAAAGACCCACTTCAAATCTCTGACTCCCCTGGCAAGAACTCTGCAAGAAACTATTGTCTAACACCACAATACAGGAAAAGTGAATACAACCCAAGGTAAGAAATGAAAAGTGGGAGCATGAAGACAATTGGATTTTTAAATTCAAGTTCTCTAACCTTTGTAGAGAAATAAACTAGGTTTGTTTTCTCCCACAAGTGTAATATTTCTTTTGGAGGAAAGTAAACCCTTTTCCAGATCTTGTAGAGACTAGAAAGTTTCTTTAAATACATCAGGTACTGTAGGAATCTTAGGAGGACAGAGTAATGGTTAAATAAGAAACACCAGGGGAATAGTTACATCTTCAGAGTAAATCCTGTGCATATAAATGTCTTGCTACTGAAAAAAAAGAATTTCTGTATAATTTCTTCCTCCATAGTGACGGAGAATCATTTTCTGCAGCTGTCTGGATCATCACTTGATAGGTGAATCTGGACTGTCTGCAAACTCTGTCAGACTCCAGGATTCATCGTTTTCTTCATTATGTATGATATTTTGACAAGAAAATTGATCATATCAGAAGAGAACTATCACCATGTTGTGACCTCAACAGCACAATAATTTTCATTTGACTGTGGAGCACAGAAAGCAAAAGTCACTGCTGTGTCATGAGTTGATATCACAGCTAGGCACAGAACCTTTTCCTCCAAGCACTTGTGCAGTGCATCTGCCATTAGAGCACACTGGTTTAGACATGCTTGATAGATTTAACATAAGGTCATTTTCACTAGGATTTTCAATGTTATTTTTCAGTACTATAATAAAAATTCCTCAGGGTGTGAACTGAATCAAACTTAAGCATGTATTAATACAGCTCTCCACAAAAGTACTGCTAGTAAAGGAAATGATGACACAGGGAAATTTTCACAACAGTGGATCTCCTCAATTCTAGAGGCTTTGCTTTCTCTACAAGTTTGTTTTAAACCAGCTATAGGGGCTTTTCTAAGGACAGAAAGTGTGCCAGCATTGGACTAGATTTTTACCATTTAAAGCATGCCATGGTCCTTCAAAAACTCCGTTCTTCTGAGGACAAATTTCCTAGGCTAATACTTTGCCTATCTCATAGCTCTACTTCTTTACAGGACTTGGGGGCTTTCTATGCTACAGATAACCTCTCTTGCAAGAAATCTGCCTGGAGCAAGTCCAAATTTTCATAATCTTGACTTCTCATCCTGTACATCTCATTACCACTGTCTGTCCCCATTAATAGATATAAGAGAGTTTCTCCTTGAAGAATGAAAATTTTAATATGGATGGCTATTTTGCAGTCTGCAAGGTATCATATGAGTGAAGGAAGGTTATTCTCTCAGTCTGAGGTGAGTGAAACTGGTATTCCCTAAGACTGACTTCAAAGTTTAAGTGTTTTACTCAAAAAATATTCTGGATGTTGCTGGTTGGATTTACTTTTTTTTTTTTTTTAAGAGGAGGCTTCTTTTTTCCTAACTTTCACTTCAGCAAACATAGCCTGAGGTCAGGTTCTTTTCTTCTTATACCACCTGTCAGGCATATAAGACCAAAATCTCTGCTTACTGAAGTGTTCTAACAGTGCAATATTATTTGATGATTTCTGATTTATGCTATTGGAGTATTACAATAGGATTTGAGATCCTCCAGGCTAAATGGTGGCCTCAGGTGCATTCATGCAGCCTAGCTATTGATATCACCTTCTGGTGAAATTGCCCTAATGTAATCAAGGCTAACATTTGCAACACAAAATTTCCACTGCTGGTGCGAATCTTTGACCAGGTAGAACCTTAAATTGTCTCTAGGAGCATAAGGACAATTTAGCTCTTGAAACTGGCGCTCAGAAGGGAAAAAGAAAGAAAAAGGAAAAAAAAAACAAACCAACCACAAACCAGGAAATCTAAGCAAATGTGATGCTGAAAGACTGAAGTCACTGACAAAGAACCCAAAGATGTTGTTTTTACAGTGATATTCCAGAACACAACACTGCCTTCAGGACGGAGTCAATAACCACAGTGTCCTATGGAAATGAGGAATAACATTTTCCTTTCTCCCTTTGATTTTCTGTGACTAGCCTACTGTTTCTTTTATACAGTTTTCTTCATATTGTAAATTCCATTTCTGAATCAAACTGAAAAAAAAATCTGTAAGAAAGGAATTAAGAGAAACATCAAATCAATAAAAATTCCCCATAACTTAAATGACATTTAATTGCCAATACTCTACATATATTACGGTGCTTTCAAAGAACTAACTTGTGATGGCCTTCACACAGGAGTAGGATTAGGAAGAATGCAAACTGTATTATTCATGAAGATAGGGAGGAGTTAGTTTTGTGCCCTCCTCTATCCTCTCTATCCTGTGAGAGTGTTTGTGTCTCAGGGGATTCCTGAGTTATATCAGATGAAGTTATGTCTCTACAGTCCTAAATCAAGCTAGAGGCAAATTACTGTGACTTGACCCCATCTCTTCCTTGGTATATCAAAGCAGCACAAGGCTGCTTGAAACTGTGCTAAGCAAGTACCACTTGCATCCATTAAAAATCATCAAAAGCAACTGGTAGTGTCCAACAGCACTCAGATCAAAGGGTTTTTATTGTGAAATTCCTGCATATTCCCTCCACTGATCTGTCAGGGGGTCTCAACAGGAACAAAGTTGTAGAGTTTGTAAATGTCTAGTTGAAGCGTAACACAATAATGGAAAAAAAAAAAAAAATAAATCAGGATTTAATAGAAATTAAAAAAAAAAAGAAAACAGTAGGTGGAAAAAAGTGGTGAGTCCTCAGATGGTGGATTTGCCTGTGTGCAATGCTGTTCCGAAAATGCTGTGCCTGCTGTTTTTATAATAGGATGACCTTTTCCACTGCAAAGACACAGCCATCACAACCATTAGTAAAGCACTAATGAATAGCCTCCTGCTCAACAACAGTAGCAAAGCAGGAAGCTCATATCTCCTACATCCCTTTCACCTCACTGAAGTGTGAACTCTAAAACCTGATTGTAAACAGAATGTTTTGACAGAAATAGCAGGAATGTCACACAGAATAATTCCTGCTACAAAATTTTAAATTTACTGGCTTTTAATGTTGGCTGTGGTTTTTTTTTGTTGTTGTGTTTTGCTTTGTTTTGTTTTGGTTTGGTTTTACTAGGCATATGCTTAACACATCTAAGCACAAGTTACTATTTGTGATATTATTGTGCTTAGGAGCCATGATCCAGGTAAAAGACTCACTGAGTTATCTAATATGCAGCTATGAAGATATATGCTCCTGGGTGATCTTATGCTGCCATCTCTAACTAGTGTCACAGCTTCAGACTTTGCCACTCTAGAGAGGTATGAACCCTCAATAAGTGTGATTAAATATCTGCTCAAAAGTGATAATTACTTCAGATGCTGAATTATTTAGACTCCTGCTTTTGCTCTCTGATTAAAATGCAGGATGGAAAACTCTGTAGCTCAGATATTAGAGGCAGAGATCATATTCTACCTTCAGCTTATAAAAGTAGAGTAAAATTTTTAGTTTGTGTAAAGTCTTGTCAGCCAGAAGTTGCTTTGGATTTGGGTGTGTATAGAAAAAGATTTTCCCTAAACCCAAATATTGTGAAAAACACGCTACAGGAACAAAAGTCTTTCTCCCTTTTGAATTCTCACTGTTGGTAAAAATGAATCTGTAGTAAGAAATCTATGTTCTATGAGCTGAGTGTTTGTAGACCCTGAGGTTTTCTTCAAAAACACTTCATCTCTTAATGAGATCATTCTTGAATTGAAAAATTAACCACCAGAGTAAGTCTGTCTCTGTAAACATATCCTTTTACTTTACAAAGAAAATAAGAGCTGAGAAGGAAATTATATTTTCCAGGTCTTAGAAGAGATTTAAGAACCTAAGACATGCTCACATTGTGGTTTAATAACATTTACTGCTTTAGGAAACCCAGCACTTGTGGCTCCCTGTTGCTCATCTGTGCCTAAAATGTTGGGCTGTTCCCAAAGGAGTACAGCTGATCATGCAGGAGCATCCACGCTTGTGCTTCAGACCTGAAAATGTCATGTTAGTTTTGGAAAGCTCCTAGAGCATGGTTTATATGGCTTGATTTCCTGGTATCACAGTTTAATCCCAGCTAACAATCAAAACCAAGATAGCTGCTCGCTCACTACCCTCCCATCCTCCAAGTAGGGAATAGAATCAAAAGAAAAGGGAGCAACTCATGGGTTGACATTAAAGCAGTTTAATCATAAATCAAAATAATACTACTATACTACTCTTAATAATCATATAAAATAAAATAAACTATATTCAGTGCAATTCCTCATGAAACTCCAGTTGCACTCCAGTGCTGAAGAGCTAGTCCTGGAGGAGAGTACTCTGGTCCTGAACAGCTCATCCCAGCAAGAAAGCAAAGAAGTAAAAGGCAGAAAGGCCAAAAAGCCAACTGCAAAATGGCAGAATGGCAAAATGCTGAACTAACACTGAATTCCCAATGGAATGGAACTCCCAAATGGAACGGAACTGAATAGAACTGAACTGAACAGATCATCCAGAAAAACCTACTCCAATTATATACAGAGCATGACACTAATAGCATGAAATATTTTCATTGACCAATGTAGATGTCAGTCAAGGTCTGTCCCATCTATGCCCACCCTTCCTAGCTGCCTCACATCTGCAGATAGAAATCCCAGAAAGACCTTGGTCTCTCAGCCAATGGCTAAGATATCAATAAGTTCCTACATTCTCTTCATTCAGACTTGAAAACACTGGAAAGCTACCGAGAGATAATATAACTCTATCCCAGAGAAAAGCAATGCTATTTCATTCTAAATGCAAAACAAAAGGCCACTATAAAGAAGGAAAAATTCTAACTGCATGGCAAATTAAGTCAATTTCAGCCAAACTACCATACTTGCAGATATAAAACTGTGTACTGTTCTTTGACCTACTAGAATGGATTCAGAACAGATCTCTACCCTTAATGATGCAAACAGAGATCTAGTTAAACTTTCAGAAGCACCAAGCCAGATGACATCATAGATTATCACGTGTTGTGGGAAATTCTGAACATTTGTGTGTATTGTTAAGCATTTTATGTAACCTCAGCCCAGACCTTCCCATATATTTTAGCACTTAACCTCTAATAATTTGAATAGGAATCAAGAACTTAATTATTTGTGAAATAATTAAATGCATGATTGCTTTTGAAAACAAATCTTAAACTCTTACAACTTAAAATAACATATTTATATATATATTAGTATGTACCATTGACATTTTACCCAAATAAGCAGTTGTGCTATAATATGTACATGAAGATTTGAAAAGATTTGTGAGGCTCAGAGGAAGTAATTCAGATTTTGTGGGGTTTTTTACCAGCTTAGTTACATCAATTCCTTCATTTTATTGATGCTGTGCTTCTTGTTCACTACATCAGCATTTTATCTCATTCACACACACACACAAAAAGAATTTATGAGCTAGTATTATACTACTGATATCAGAATTCACTACTCTAGTCTACTCTTTTTTAATTTTCCTATAAATTAAGCTGTGAAATGGATTTTAAAAATTTTGATTAAAAACACTAAAGAATGTTTCCAGGAGGAGGCAACTGTGCTAAGCTTTCTTCCATAAAGAAGTTATATAAGTAGGTCATAAACCCCTGAAATTGAGTCAGAAGTGCTGACAGACCCCAAACTTTCAGAAGCTCTGTAAGTTCCAGTCTAATCATGTTCTCCCAGAGGGGGGAAATCTTTTTCTTGAGACTAAATTGTAGACTGTAAAATTGTTGTTTTGTCATGTGGAGCTCTGAGTATACAGTAGAGAAATGTACTGTAAAGAAGAAATGTCTTGTTACTATAGCAACTAAAATTCAAAAATATATCTGAAAATCACTATTAAAAAAAAAAAAAAAACAACTGTGAAACATTTCCCAGTCTTACTTAATTGTGTTATTCAATTTATCTTTCATTTATTAGCATGGGTCAGAAGAGCTCAGAAACTACACAGAAATTACTGAAAGCAAGCAAATAAAAACTAATCAGGAATTTGTCCCCAGTGGACCTTACATATACTAGGACATTGAAAAGACTATGTAGAATGAGATATCTAAAATTTTCATCTTAGAAGCTGTATTTGTTTGTGTGCATACGAATACATTTGCTTATTTTATATAATCCTCTTCTAAGAATGACTCAGTTGTCTGTTGAGTTTTTTATTTTAAATTTCTGAAATCAATAATATTACCTTTATGACATTTCTATGGAATGTTTTTGATGTTTATCAGATAGCTTTGACAGAAAACCCTTGTGGTTTTTGCTTTTTTTTTATAAATCAGATATGGAGTTTCACTTTTATCTGTTTGTATTTCATAAGAAAAAATGCTATAAAATATATTATTTTTAATTTTGTGCATTGCATACTGTATTTGTTTTACATAAAATAGAACCAGAATAGATAATCCTGTTGTGGTGGAGAAGAGTAAGTAGAAAGTAACAAGAAAGACATACAAAAGGTCACTGAGGCTATTATTCTCTGTTTCCACCTCTGCAGTAGAAGTGACAATTTCTCTCTGATATACTGATTACTGCTATGCTACAACTACAATACAATGGAAGTTTGTTTTATTTTTCACTGGAAAAAAAAGAAAAAAAAATTCCAACAAACAAAACATCTTTCAGATCTACTATGGTCTTCTCAAAGGCACACAGACGATCTGTATCTTGAAGATCTTTGTTGTGAACTTTTTTCTTCAAACTTCATGGAATTTCAAATTTCTTTGCATGTGTATATTTGCTACTTTCCAGTTCAGTGACTTTTTAAAACTACAAGTATTTGACTCTATAATGAAAATTATTATTGTGTTTTTTCCCACTTATTTGTACACAGATGACATGCATGGTTGATTTCCATCTCTTTAACAAGATACCTATAAAAAATGGAGATTCCACAGTCCCAGACTGCATTCACAACAAAAAATGGGCACCTTGTAGTGAAAGAGTGAGAATGCAACCAGTTTTGCAATGATATAGTTAACAGCTTGAGATTACTTCAACCAAAGAGTCAACATAATATATTAAAATTCATCCCATATTTTCAATGCAAACAAATGCCTCTCTTGGTTTTGAAAGAATTCTGTGAACCAGGTCTGTTGCTGGCAAATCAGCTTGTTAATCAGAACGATTTTGTCTCTTTTTTAGGCTCAGTTATCCCTATCACCAAATCCACAAGGAAGACTTCCCCCATTTCTTTTCCATGGCCATTGAGACATTTAACACTTGACATTTTACTGTTTTCCCTTCTCTACCCCTGTACATAATACATACCCTGAAATAAGCCTTTATGACTTTGATTATGCTATTATTGCAAGTAACATTTTTTTACCCCCTTAAAGAGTGTATGTGGGAGGTTTATGCTAAATATTTACTGAAATGTCTCATTTACAAACAAACACACACAGGCACACAGCAACCAAATTAAAAAACAAAAAAACAAAAAACAAAAAAACAAAAAACAAACAAACAAACAAACAAAAACCAAAAAAACCAAACAAACAAAAAAACACCCCTACAGTTTAGTTTCCTCCTGCAGTGCTACATGGAGCTCCACGATCAGGTAGTAGTGTGGCTCTCTTCCTAAAGTTGTGTAAAGGAATTTCAGTGCCAATCTCGCAACAACCTCCTGCTAATATTAGAGAACAATTTCCATTAGTTATAGTCAATAGAAGTTCCTCACTCTCACTCTGGAATATTCAAGACAGCAAACAAGATTAACTACTGAAGAGCACAGGAAGTACTAACTCAATGTGCCATTTGGCCCCAGACAATTAAAAATTTTAAGTTCTGAGTATGTCTGTTGTGTCCCTTAATGTTGTTTACTATTTTCTTTAGGAATTTAATTCTCCTTGCACTCTCTTTTACTCATACCATCTACTTTCTTTACTTATTTTTCTCCCTTTAGCCACATTATTTCTACCTAACTATTTCTGACTATAAAAATATGATTAGTATGCAATTAGATAAGATAGATATGCAGAACATCACAGAATAATGGCAGATGTGTAGTAAACTAAACTTATTCCTATTGTTATTTTTTGGTTTGCAGTCATATGTATTAAAGATGATCCTAATTATTAGCTGTGTGTTGCAATCCCTATAAGTAGTTGTGGGCAAAGCTTCTGATAGAAAACTACTTAAACACAGAAACTATACAAACATTAAGGAATACCCTAACACTACTAAAGTAGGTACTTTTGCAAATAAAAACAAAAACCTTAAAGAATTAATGTATGTAGATAAAGATTTAAAGCATTAAGATAAAAACTAACTGAGGGAAGTAAGCACATATAATATTAATTATGACTTTTTAAAGTAGTTTTAAAGATATATCATCTATATAAAACATACACAAATTATGTATTCAACAAATTAAATATTATTAATTTATAGATATCAGAAATAATAGTACAACAGAACAGTTATATTGTAAATGCTAGCAGAACACTTTCTGAAAGTTGGGTGTAGCAAGCTTGCCATCTATTGATCAACAGAAAAGATCTTTGTTTGCAAGACAATTTTGTATACTATAATATTTTGTTTGAAACCCTCTTTATATAATGAATCAGTACTTGTGTATTTAAATAAATCTATTTCCAGTGCTCCTGAAGGTCAATATAAAGTCTCAAAGGTATTGTTCTAGTGAATCAAAGATGAGTTCCTGAAGTACTTCTTATACCCAATGAAGAATATTTCACTAAGAGAGACATAATTTTATTCAGTATTTGGGGAACTCACTTGGCGTCCCTTGTAGCAATATATTCCTAATTCACAGATGTTCTGATAGAGTTAAAATGTTATTTTATTAATAATATAGTAAAAAAAAAATCACTTTTCCCTGTTCTTTCAATTTCACAAAGAGTGAGCTTCACTTGTCCCCTGCCATCTGCCAATTTTGCCTTCAGTCAAACCTTGTCAGTGAATAGTGGGAAATGGCAGAAAATCCATGTGTCTGGTTTGTTTGATTCTGTACACCCTCATATTCCATTCAGATAAGTTCAGACATAGAAGCTGAAATCCACAGTTATGTCAACAACACAGGAAAGTCTTCACCCTCTTCTAAGAGAGTCTTTCTGTAGGCCATGGCCCTGTATTATCATTACTATCACTATATAATTTTTCACTTTACTACCATTAATTAATTTCTTTCTATGTAGACTGACAACAATATGGATAACAAAACATGAAAGTGGATGACCTGTGACTAAGAGCTAAACAGTGATGGATTTTTTTAAAAAACTCTCTGTTTATAATGATTTGAATTTTTGTGGACCTATATATACTGTACAATACCTTCAGAATGAGTGAGAACATAAAACTTCTGAAATTTATGGATCAGAAGATTGAGAGGACATAATATGCTCTTCCCAAGCACACAAGAAAGCTTGTCTTTCCACCTACACCATCTAGACTCAGTGGAAGGTTATTTAGCCCATTCTTCACATGGCTGGACTTTTTCTCTTTTTAATACATTCCTTTCTTCTCTGCCGGATAATAGCCTTCTGTAACTCCATTATTTGAATTTTGATTTTCATTTCATTTGTACTGGTATAAATCAGGAATGGCTGCACTTTCTCCAAGAGATTCAAATTTACCTCTCTTAACTGCAAATTGAATGAATATATTTTGTTGCAGAACCTCCCCTAAATAGGACTGGGATTTCTATATTGCATGGGACTATAACCTAAAGGCAGAAAGTGCCAGTGCCAGTATGATTTGTAGTGACTAAGATATTTCAGAGATTTGTCTGCAGAAATCAATAAGCTTTGTGAAATAAATTTCCTAGCTGGAATTCAAAATCTCTACCACAACTCCTGTGCATGACTTTGTACAACAAGCAGATTGAAAATCTGTCTTTGGAAAGGGGTGGGGGGAAATCTGAAAGTTTTGGGATGTATTCCTTTTTTGTCCTTTAAGGCTACTTTTCTGTACCTTTCAGAAGGTGATCTGAAAACACTCTGCATTTCTGGGTCCTCTGTTCTGGGAAAGCTTTGAGTCTGTTGGGACAAATGAGTCATATTTATCCTGCATATCAACACGAATACATCACAACATGAAAACTATCCCAGAATGCTTTGCACTTCAGCTCATTACAAACACTCTGGCTCATCTGCCTCATCCACACTTGAAAATTGCAGAAAAGAGGCACACATGGCATAGCTCTTCAACCTCTGCTTTGCTTTCCCCAGGATTCAGCTGGCCTCATAATGCTGCTGCCAACACTGGTAAAGCCTGATTTCTAGAAAGCTGTCTCCAAAACATCCCCAAAGGCTCCACAGGAAAAGCAGAGCTGCAAGTGAAGTTGATAGTGTGTGATGGGACAGTAGCAAAATTATATACACTATCCCATACCTCACTTTCCTTTTCACAGAATCACAGAATCACAGAATGTTAGGGACTGGAAGGGACCTCAAAAGATCATCTAATCCAATCCCCCTGCCGGAGCAGGAACACTTAGATGAGGCTACACAGGCAGGTGTCCAGGTGGATTTTGAATGTCTCTAGAGTAGAAGACTCTACAACCCCTGTGGGCAGCCTGTTCCAGTGTTCTGTCACCCTCACTGAGAAGAAGTTTCTTCTCAAATTTAAGTGGAACCTCTTGTGTTCCAGTTTGAACCCATTACCCCTTGTCCTACCATTAGTTGTCACTAAGAAGAGCCTGGCTCCATCCTCGTGACACTCACCCCTTATGTTTGTAAACATTAATAAGGTCACCCCTCAGTCTCCTCCAAGCTAAAGAGACCAGCTCCCTCAGCCTTTCCTCATAAGAGAGATGCTCCACTCCCTTAATCATCTTTGTTGCCCTGCTCTGGACTCTCTCCAGCAGTTCCCTGTCCTTCTTGAACTGAGGGGCCCAGAACTGGACACAATATTCCAGGCGTGGTACCGCCAGGGCAGAGTAGAGGGGAAGGAGAACCTCTCTGGACCTAGTTAATTACAAAAGAGAGCTTGGAATGAGTTAAAGTATATTAAATATGGGCAATTTGAGTTCATGACCTCTATGTAAAATGTGAATAAACTAGTAGACATCCCTAAAAAAAAATAAAAAATAATTGAGGATATAGATACTTTTATGTGTCATCAGACTTAAAAGAAAACTGATAAAGGAGCATAGTTTTGTTGTTTTTTCTCTGCTTGTAAGCAAACTGAAGAGAAGAATTTAAAGATTAGGTACAACCTATCTAAACTGAATGGCATGATCAGCCTGAAAATATTGTACCATTGAAATAATAAGGTTCTACATATGGGAGAAACATAAAAAAAACAAAGCTTTCTAAATGTTTTAAGATAAAGAAAGGTACCCTCCTTTAGTGTCAAAGTAAATTTAAAATAAACAGAATTTGGTATTCATGCAAAACTAAACACAGGGAGTGAAATCAGAGAAACAGATAAAATATTACACATATATTTGATTTTTGTAAAAGACCTTATTAAAAAGGGTCAGCTTCATTTTTGTAAGAAAATATTCAAGATTGAAAGTGGGACAGCTAAGAGAGAGTAGCACAGTGATAAGTAGTTGATTCTAGTTATTTCTGCGAAGTGTAAATAAAAGATTAAGTAAATATAGGATTTGCTACTTTATAAAAATTGCTTTAAAGTAAAATTTTACATTGATTAGTATTATAATTCCAAAGATACCATCTCAGTAATCCTTACCAGAACATATTTAATTATGTTACTTAAGTAGATATAGCTTCTTTAAACTTTCCTTATGGCACCGCACTACCTACAGATCTGAAAAATATGAACAAACTATTTTTTTTTCTCTAAGCTCAGGTCTAATTTTAAATACGAAACAAACAGGCATAGCTTACTAAATTAGTCCTTTGTCTCCACGAAATCTGATGCAGCATCTCCTGAATGCTACAAGACACATCCAACACCAATTTATTTCAAATTTGGGAGGGTAGGAGAATGAGGGGATCAGACAGCAACAATTAATTTTGCTGGATTTTTTAAAGTGGCATTGCAAAGTAAATCTTGATGTAATATGCATTAGAACATGAAAATCTCTTCAAATAAGCTCATTATGTTTTATTATAACGTCCCTTTTTTGTTTTCTGCTGCAAACTTTGTTCCTAAAACTTTCACAACTGACCCATTAAGAACAACTTACAGTTGTAAACAAGATTTTTGAAGTAATTAGCATTCTGAAGGTTTTTGGTTTTACACACATAATTTAAAAGTCTCAAGCAGCTTCTGGTATTATTCCTGTGACATACCTCTTTCCTGGTTCAGTGAAAAAGATGAATATGTGATTCTCTTCCTGCCTATACAGTCTTATTCCCAGTGCCAAGTCTAGACATTTACCTCAGAACTACTCTGCTTTCTCAAACACAGCATGTCCATTTATTCAATACAGTGGACAAAATCCAGCACTGTGTGTTCCTGGCTTTCCCTTTCTGTAATTCACACAGAAATTACATTGCGGAAAGACACAGAGTAAACAAGCAGTAAGTCAAAATTATTTTAGTTTTTAAAAGAATTGCAGAAAGCAAGCATTTCATGAATCACAACAAGAGGTGGTTAAAACTGATGGGTCTTATGAAGGACATAAATTTTTAGGATCGGCTTAAGACCAGTCTCTAAATAAAATAAGATGAGTGACAGATGTTAACCTATTTCCAAGGTGTTCTACTGCTTATATTGATACAGCGATTGAAAATAACTCACACCATTCCTAGAGCGTGAAGTATAGAGCATGAGTTTTTTACGGCTCCTGTAAGTTATATCTGCTGCTTCAAATCTAACATACATTTTATTAGTTTTCCCTTTCTATTCTGTTTTTACCAAAGCTTTCCATCATAAAAACACACATGAATTACTAATGTTTTTACAGCCACAAGTACATTAATTAATTAATACATTATGAAATATAATTTACTGGCATATGCTTAAATAAACTGAGACTAAAAAGTGTTTTCTAGGCATGAGATGCTCAATAAATGCAATGTTAAAAGCTGAGCAAAGATGGACCTGCATTATTTAATTTTCTGTGATTCTAAACATATATTTTTAAAAATCCTAGGAAAATTCAGCATAAAACTTACTGCAAAATTGAGACCAAATGGTTTTCTAATTATCAGAAGCTCTAAAATTCTGAGGTTTTGTTACCACTTAATTATTTACAATGCAAAGGAAAAACACTAAGGTAAACCTGTACACTATGTGCCTGATTCTTGGTGTGCTTAGTTTAAATGTGCTCTTCTGTCCAATCAGAAGTGTGTTGTTTTGTTTATATTGCAAAGCATGTACGAACTGTTTTCCAAATGACATTTGATTTTATCCTTTAAGGTTGTAGTGTAATGCTAGAGCATAGCAATTCCTGACTTATGATGTCTGCATGAACCACTGGGATTCGGAATTGATTACCCAGTCTTTAACTGAGGCCAGTGCAATCAGGCTGTAGCCCTTCACAGATCACTCAGTAGTATACTTAATCCCCTGTTGCGTAACTGTGAGGAGCATCAGTAAAAACACAGGTTATGACAGCATCTCCTCATTAAACGCTGATATACTTCCATCCTTACTATGAAGTTGTTATGTACTATTAATCAAGTTTTCTTTGTTATCCAATAGTGTGTAAATCACATTATTTATTCAATTTGTATAAAATTTACAAAAAGTCAGGATTTTGTGCCTTTTGGATGTGAAATAATAAATGTTTCACAACACGTAATGCAGTATAAAATTCTGCTAAGTGAAGTTGAGAAGCTTTCTGACTAATATTAGGTAACTGTGCTAACTGGTTTATTTTATATATGTCTTCATCTGTACATTTGTGTGCCCATGCAAATTTGTGTGCTGGTTTTTGTGTAAGAAACATTGCGTGAAAACTTACCTGGGGGTGTAAACAGAGTATATGACAGAGGGTAGCCATATTCCTAAGAACTGAAATGTATTGAGCCTTTATTTGTAGTAGGTAGGGAAACGGCATTTATACTGCAAAAGAGTTGAGTAATTAATTCCTGAAGACTTTAAATATTGTCCTGCATGTTTCAGAGCATATGGTTCAAACAATATGTGTGGTCTTGTACAATTAAAAGAAAATGAGGCATTAAGGCTTTAAGGAGATGCAGAATTTTGCCCTTACACTCCAGATAAATTTCCAGTTCTTCCTTTCCCTGTAGAACAATCCCTGCTGTTTTCCTTTCCACAATCCTGTATGTGATCTAAACCTTCCTTTCCCAGAAAATCTTCTCCACATGTCTGTGTGTGTATGCACACTCATGTGCTTAAAAGGATATTTTCATGCCCAAACTTCGGGGGTGAATATATCTCTCATCAAAACCAGGTTAAGTTTCAGTGGGTGAAGACAGGATTAAACTGCAAATATTTGGCATTTTTGTTTTTCCCACAGCTGTTTTTTCAGCCCTTGCCTGAAGTAGTTTTTTTCCAGTTTCTTTGCAAATCTTTCCAAAAACATTTCAGTTACATAATCAATATGTAGAAATCCAAGTGCTACCAGATTTGTAGTCATCTCATTCCTGACCTAGTTTTTCAGTGCAATCTTCTTGTTTCAGTAATTATTTCTAGTTAGACATGATGCAGCTGTAGCATCTCATGAAAAAAGACCCACTAGAGGCAAATACTTTTATAGTTAGAAGATAAAAAAATAAGACTCAAGTCCAGTGACATGGTCCATAACTTCTTGTATTAACTTCAGCACCATATTAGCTGAATTTTTTAGCTAGATAAGAAAGGCAATTTATGAGGACAAGATTTTTTTTCAGTGTTGCTTCTGGTACTTGTTACAAGCTTTTTCAGAACCTAAAAAAGAATGATAATTGATAAATATGGATATGGTCAATTGCTACGGGCTCACAGGAAATCTGAGTTGAAGTAATCCTAAGTAATACATTGAACTGAGTTATTGAATTCCAAATCTAATTTCAGTCCTTAAAATAAACAACATGAACATCAAAGAAACATCCTGAGACAGTGTAACCATTAAACATTATCTTGATTATTATGGCAGAGAATGTAAACTTGATCTGAAATATTTTATTAAAATTAAATATGATCTAATTTTGTCTGTGTTTTATCCTCTCCTTTCCCAGCTCGACTTTCTGGGTTGTACTTAGAGACCGAATGTGGTCATACAAATGCAGTGAGATTGGTCTGTTGACCTAATTTGGTAACAGTGATGAACATACTAATATACTTACACTAGAAGGTTGCATTGCCAACACTAATGAGAATGCAAGCTTAATCACTTCTTTATTAAAAAAGAAAGGGCTATTCATAAACATCAGTTGTCACAGATATTGTCTGCAAAGGTACACCTTTAGAGGGTTTGTTAAAAAATCAATGGTGAGAAAGACTGGAATAAGAGTCCAGGTCCCCAGCCTTGATAGCAAGGTCTTGGTACCCAGAGACAGGAGGCCCCAGGTCTTAGAAATAACGTACACCAGAGTACTGTGCAAAGACACCTGGGCCAAAGTTGAATTAAACTAGTGTGGAAATAATTGTATGAGCAAGACAATTTTATACTACTTCAATTTTCTATTACTTCATGTTGACATACTCTCAGAGTTCTACAGAGATTCAAGTGAAAAATACATGGGATATGTCCTTCAGGATTCTTTGTGGTGCCCCTCTACTCTCTCTTTCACCCCAGGTGAATTTTACATGTAAAATGGATAGTTCATTATGACACAGAAATACATTTTTGGTCATGTTTCATCATTCTTGCTCTCCTCTTGGCCAGAAGGTTCTTAAACATTGTCCTCAGAAAATAAATGGCAACCTTGTGATTTGGAATCATGACAAGTGGATCCAAATTTCTTCAATTTGGGAGCTACATTTCCTTTCCCAGACAGATGCTGTATGTATTAAAAAGTTTCATTCAAGGAACTCTAATGTTATGCAATTAGTTTATGCTAAAATTATAGTTACTGTAATTCAAGTTTGGCTACGTTCCAATTGGCTGTCATTTTAATTTGAATCTTACCTACAGAGACTCCCAACATTTTTAAATGTGGTATCCCATGGCTCAGGAAGTCTGGCTGCATAGCTCCTACCCTTCATTGGAAGTCATGCTGCCTCTTTCTCATTCCGTCAGCTCTGCTACAGGGACTTATAGCAAGTGAGGGTAGACTTACCTGCCTCTGTCTAAGGATGTTCAAGTATTTGCCACTGCTCTCCAAAGCTATTGATCCAAGAACATTGCACAGAGATCTGAGTCAGGCCTACAGAGAATTAACATGGGCCCGGCAGAACTAGTTTGTTGGAATCTTGTTTGTCCTCTCATTCTTAATGTGCTGTTAGCCCACAGAGTAGACACTTCTTACTAACTGGAACCAGTGTTTGTTTGTATATTTCTATATCTAGAAATGAATCTACACAGCAGTTTTTTTCTTTTATTGTTTTTCTTCTAAACAAATTATGACATTAAGCAACCTTCATAATAAATTTTAATAGGGTGCAGTTTTTAACACAATCACAAAAGTGATTTGTCCAAGATTACAAAAATAAAGTAAATCATACAAAAGAGAATTATATGAAAAATAAAGAAGACCTACATTACTGAAATAATGGTAGAATTATTATTATTATTTTTCATGTAGTTTTGGTGTGTTTCCGTTTTTTTTTCCTATATTAAATTAAGCTAAAATATGCAGAGTATATAAAGAAGAATAGAGTTTTAGCTAGGGGCAGTTCTGGAAATAATTTAGTTATTTTTTTATATTGATTACATGTCAAATTTTAGTTTAATGATGCTTAGAATTCATTGTTTTACTGCTGTCTGTATTTGCAAATAACATATTTGAGACTTTTAATTTTGCAGTTTCAGCTTCAAAACTTATGCTGACTTTCATCTTGTACTAGTAAAAACATGTGAGGATTAAGGATGCTACCTGAAAAATAGTAGAGTTTGAGATTTCCTTTTTTTTAAGTGAATGAAATGTTTGGGGGGGGGGGGGGGGGGGGCGTGTTTTTTTTTCTTTTCTCTCTCTGAGTATAAACTCCTATGTGTGTGCCTGTGTGTGCTTAAAATTAACCCATTAGCTAAAAGTCTTCTACTCTTGTTTGCTGGTCTTGTTACCTGGAAATCAAAATGAACTCTTGAGTGATAAAGTCAAAATTTATATATAAATTCTTAATTTTTGAAAAGTGTTAAATGGCCTATATTTTTTTCTCTCACTTAGCTTTGGTTATTAATATTTTATAAATCTCCATTATAATTTAGTATGAAAGACATATTGACCTCTGGGTAACATGAGTTATTTTCAACATGAGCTGCATTGAAATGCAATGAGAATGAGAATGAGGTGTTGAGCAATACTGTTATGAAGAGAAAGGGTTTTGATTATCCTGTGTTGTGATGAAATTTGCAGTATTTGTTGAAAGCTTTTTCATCACATAATTGAATAAAATCTGTGGAAGTTTTAAAAACTATTGCAGCTGCCTCACTGAAAAACTGTATATTGAGACTGACAAAAATAATTCTTATTCGGGATAATCTGAAATTCCAGTGATATCTGGAGGGAATGATATAATGAACATTATTTAAAGTCTCTTGTCAAAAAATTAAATGATGCTTTATCACTATAAAAAATAAATGAGCCTTTAGCTGATTTTTTTATTTCTAGAAAGTGATAGCTGTTGGTCTCATCACATTACATATCCTAAATTATTTTGCATTCAATATTATCAAACTGAACATCGATTCTAAAATTATTGTGAGGCTATGTCTACACAGAGGTGGGAGAGAAATATATATGACACAATATTTTCCTGAGATGACATACCATGATCATGAGACTAGATAGAGAAAACACAGAACTTGGTTCACTAAATATTTGAGTTAAGTTTAGAGCTTTAAAAAAAAAAAAAATAATACCTTAAGATTATAATTTTTTAAGTTCTTTTTACTCATTCTTGGTTTTGGGACATCTAGAGTTCAGTCTTCTCAGCTTTCGCCCTTAATCATATATATGTATACCAAGCAGAAAGGCAATATAGAAGAACATATAGAGATATTTATTATATGGGTTAGGATCAAGTTATTGTTGAAATTGCTATGGAAATGAAATGTCAATATATTTATGGGTGGTGTAATATTGATATAATCCTTTGAGCATAGTCAGAACTGGGACAGATGAATAATAAAGTCTGATGCAATCAATTCAGACCATACTGAGTATGTTTCCATTCTCTCCTCTCCACACAATTTGTAACTCTGTTAAATTAGATATATTTTTTGGACTTTCTGTACTCAATTACATGGTATAAGGTCTGGTTAAAAGGAAACTCTTGCTCCTAAGCAAATAATCATGACAAAATTATGAAATACTATATTCTCAAAGTATTTTCCATGTCTCAGCAGCAGATTGGGCAAAAGTATGTTAGGTATAAGTGATTATTAGGCTATTATGAACAGAAGAAGAAGTTTTAATTGTCTAGGAGGAGCATGGACAGTATGCTGTTCAAAGAGCAGTGATTAAGCTTTTTTTTTAATATATTTTTTCTGTTATTTTATCAGTTGCATCAAGTAGTTTAACCTGCTTTTTAAAATGGAAGGTTTCCTTCAGCAGAAGAAAAGAGAGGTTATTTCAAAGTTTTTTTTTCTTATAGATTTTATTTCTTTACTTTCCACTTTTTTAATATATTCTTTCCCATGTACCTAGTTTTGTCATGATAGACAGTTCTAAAAACTGCTTACTACCATTTTCATTCTGAAGCTTTGAAGAAAATTGTTTCTTGGAAGATCCACAGCTCAGCCTTGTGTATAGATGCTCAAAACATGACATATCTGGGTCACTAGAAGAATGATGGCAACTAAAAAGATGAGACTCTAATCCTGACATTTCTCATCCATTGCAAAGATTCCATGTTATTCTATATTTGTGCTCAAATAAAAGAAAATAAAGATGGTTTGCCTAAATTCCACAATGAAGTATTTACAATCTTGTTAAACTGTGTTACATTCTGTAAATTATGTCACAATTTATTTATTTTTTTATTATAATTCCCTTTATGGCATTCTCTACCTAAATGAGAAGTTGATTCTCAATCCATTTTGAGAAAATCATTCAGCAATATATTCAGTAATGCATATCAGAAAACATAATAATTTTTTGTAGTAGATAAGCATCTCATGGAGCTGTGTGAAAATGTATGCTGGCTATACTGATTGCTTACTTAAACACAAATGCTTCTCAGATTTGTTTAAAGAAGATACTATTTTGGATTTTCTGAACTGACATACTGTTGATGTGTTGTTATTCAGGCAACTGAGTGAAGGATGATATGTCAGTTAGGAAAACTGAAGACAGATTTCTGGAAGTTGCTGAAAAACAAGGTTGTGTTATTTTGATGTTTTGGGTGGTTCATTATGGTGCACTGTTAAAGAAAGAACTGATCACTGTGCAAAATATCCAGTTTAGTTTGAAATTGAATTACATTCAAAACTAAACTATATAATGAAAAACTATTTTAAAAATGAAAAATGTGTGAAAATATGTTTTATTTATAATTTTACATTCTCAGTTACAGTATTTTTCTGAGTAAGGAGGAATATACTCCTCAGATATATGTAATTAATTAATTAATTAGTAGAAATATGTAAATATAAAAAGTATGTATATTAAAGAAAAATAGAAATCGTTTTTAAAATATGAAACACTTTAATCTTTACTTGTTTAGAGAAGTCAAAATCAATATTTGTTTGTGTTTCGTATAACATTCAACCTTTTCAGTAACAAAACACTACCTTCTCCGCATCTTTCTCTGTGTCTTTTTACTCATATTAAGGCCATTTTCCTGCAAGTTAGGAGATACGTAAATCTATTTCCACATTTTAACAAGGCTGTGAGTGAATGTACTTCATTGTTAAGTAAAAATATATTCATTTTTGATCAGGAGATTTTATGTGTGGGTTAGGGCTAAAGAATGTTAACATTTGAAGTATGTTTTTGGATAATAGTATTTTTATTTCTAATGTTCCATGACTGAAAACATTATTTCTCCTCACACATCAAAATATCAATTTTCCAGGGATTCAGATTCTTTTGATGCTAATATTATAGCTATATTTTATTCACTGATGGTGTTGACTTCTTGCTTATTGGCTATTTTGATACTATAGAATGTTTTGTTTCCACATGTGGAACTGGAAAAACAGCAAAACAGGATCATAAGTGATGGCATTATGTAACAATGTAATCAAATTAACATATTTTTTATGCCTATTTTCTGCTTTTAGTTGATTTCTAATTAGTAAAGAAAAATTCTTCCATTTGTATGCCTTTTATACTCTTACTTTGTGCAGCAGCTACAATAAAAGTTCCCTTGTTTTGCTCCTCCAGAGCCCCCCAATTGTCTTGCATGGATATAATTACTGGTGAGATGAGGGATGCATCAGTTAAAATATTAGGTAAAAATCCACTAGTACTTCAAGTGACTACTCTCGCATTCACTGCAATAATATGTGTGGTATTAATTCTTTTGTTCAGGTTACCTTTCGCCTTTATTTCAGTAGGTGACCACAGAAGCTTTAAGAATAGCCGGTTCGTCATGCTAACATTGTTTTCATTTCTGATAACCTCGAAAGGCTTGGATTAAATTATTTTGTACTCAATTTTTTTAATAAGGATGTGTCAAATATTTAAGATAAGAATGATCTCACTATGTTTTGCTTTTGATTTACATATCTTTCTGGTTTTGTATAGAAACCTTCTTCCTTTTACTGTTTACACATGAGAAACAACAACTAAGTTGCTAAATTACTTAAAAGAGAGGCAATTACGTAATTGCTTTTTCTTTATGATGCATTAACAAATCCAGAAAGATTTTGATATTACTTTTAAGGAAAAAATGACTTTTCCTTCGTTTTCTTATTTTCCTACTCTGCACTCAATATTTTTAAAAGGTTTACAGTATCAGGATTAACAGAGTTCACATGTTCTACACTACAGGAGAAGGTTAATTTGCTATTTCTATTGATGGCTTGGTTTCCTAAGAGAAAACTTTTTTTTTTTTTTAATTAATATAATTCTCTCACACTGAAGATCTGTTCTTTCTGAATATTTTCTCTATATACTTGTTTGTTTATCCATTGTTCGTGGGTTGACTGCCTAAAGGAGTGGAGGGAAACGTATGAGTTCAGAAGATATCATTTGAAAAGTACTCACTATGAGAAGCAGAGATTTGGACACATACTACTAAACCTAAAACAGTGAACTGGTGATTTGCACAAGTACTGGAACTCAGAATATCCACTGAGTAACTTATCTTTGTCCCTCTTAACATTTAATTAATCTGTGTGATTACAACAGAAACACAGATGTATCTTAGCCCATTCCTAAATCAATACCGAAACCTAATATTCGATTCAATGTAGATCTATGCTGACAAATTCCAGTCCTCAGGTGAACCCAAACCACAGAATGTTCAAAAATGAGAAAATGTTCCTGTGAAACCTCATCATGCAGTTATCTAGTTTTGATATTTCTTAAACATCTGTTGCTGATGATATCAGGGAAAGGACACTGGATTAAATGAAACTCTGGATTCACCTATGTTGGATTAAAACAATATTTAGGGAATTAAAAAGAAAAAAAAAAAAAAAGTTAGACTCTATAAGTAAACAAGAGGGCTGCAGCTCAAGTAGAAGAACCTTCTTGCACTTTCTATTCCCCAAAAAATAGATGATTTGAGAAAAAAGGTTTTCTCTTAACAGTTCCATTAGTTACAAATCAGTACCTCTCTTCTTAATTGTGTAACTAGGAAGGACTTTGAGATGTTGCCTGTGTCAGTAATTATATGTATAATAACACAAAGACACAGAATAATTTGGATCAAAGTCAGTATCAGGGCTCAGCTGATAACAGTCCTGTCATCTCAGTTTCCTGTTTGCCCAAATGAGCATCTCCCTCCTATTTAAAATGTTTTTGCTTTCACACCATCTGGCCAGTCTTTAGACCATGCATTTGATTGAAAAAAAAAAAAAAAAAATTGAATCCACAAATAATTATGCAGAATCCGTTCAAGATGCCAGATAGTTTTACTTACCTTTACATAGTGTCTAATAAATTGCAAGAAAAACATTAAAAATCTGAAAATCTGGGAAGACGGGGCAATGACCATAAAGGGTTTGGTTTTGTGTTTGGTTTGGTTTGATTTTTGTTGGTTTTGGTTTGGTTTGTGTGTTGGTTTTTTGTTCCCCTTGTGATTGAACCATCTGAGTCATATTTTTTATGAGTTAATTTAATATATCTGTGCATGCTTTCATCACTTGGTAATTTAAAAACAGAAATAGTTGAAACCTAGGAGGGAGTTGTCCTTGTCTGACCAAAACAGAAGCTATTTCTCAGTTTCACCAGCTCTGTCATTGAGGTAATATTTACACTACCTCTGTTCTCTAAATTAGGCATGAAATTAACACCTTCTAAGCATTTTGAAGTTTCTCTTTTTGTCCCTAGTACTACCCTGCCTTCTACTATTCCAAACACTATCTCCTAAGAAATATTACTTCACAGTACCTGATATGTGGCTACACTCTGGATTTGTGCTGAAAACAGTGTGGATAATACAGGGATGTTTTAGTTACTGCTGAGCAGGGCTTGCACAGAGGCAAGGCCTTTTCTGCTTCTCACACCATCTCACCAGCAAGTAGGCAAGCAGCTGGGAGGTGACAGCCATGACAGGACAGCTGACACCAGCTGACCAAAGGAATATCCCATCCCATATGATGTCACACTCAGCAATAAAATTAGGGGGGAGGTTGGCAGAGGAGGCTGCTGCACGAGAACTGACTGAGTTTGTGTAAATACAAGTGGGTTTGTTTCTCTTAGTTTTTGTTGTTGTTGTTGTTATTATTAATATTATTATTATTGTTATTATATTAAACTATTCTTACCTCTATCCATGAGTTTTCTCATTTTTACTCTTTCAATTCTCTCCTCGTAGTCCACTGTGTGGCAGTGATCGAGCAGCTGTGTGGTGCTTAGTTCCTGGCTGGGGTTAAACCATGACTATAAGCAGAAAACTGAATAAAGTAGAACAGGCAATGATAAAGGACTGTCTTACCTGTGCTTTTCCTGAATTTGGCAGCTTCTCTTCAAAAGGATTATATATAAATATTATTAAAATAACAAAAATTACTAACTTGTATGAAAATTCAGTTTTCATTACCTTTTATTTAAATATGGAATTTGATATTTTTTCAATAAGTTCTATTTCCTTAAGAAAATGTTTTTATTAAGAAAAAAATATTAAGTAAGCTGCTTTTAAAGTTTCTTGTGGCCATTGATTTTCTGGTTCTTACTGAGACTATTTTATTCTTTAAACATTTTAGAAGACTTTCAACCTTGCTTTATGCCATTCAGATTGGAATAATATACTGCCAAAAAAACCCTGTTAGTTGTGTACTTTTAGATTATTTATGAAAAAGCACCCAAACCATTAGTGTAAAAGTCATGCAAATTTTATTTTAAAAAGAATCTTGACAGTATTCTTGTTCACATGTTTCGGAAGAAGTTTTTCATTGTTGAAAATAGTTACTTACAATTTTCAGTTAACTTTCATAGTCCTCGTGAAGAATTTCCTAAATTGAGGAACAGATCAGGAAAAGGTGAAGGTAACTCATTGCCTTTCAGCAATTAAATATGAAGTGATTCTGCAGATTTTAATTAAATCATTTGACAATTTCTTTCTATCTACCAGTCCTTCAGCTTTATATTTTTCCCATCTTTGTGAAGTTTTCCTGTGTTAACAGTTGTATCTGGACTACTACATTGAAGCCTACCTGTGTCTGCAGCACTGCCTGTTTCAGTAGACAGCAGCCTTGGGGTCAAGGAGGACTGAGACTGTATTATTTTTTCCCGGATAAGAGATTAAGTATATCTGTAGAAATTCAGTGGCGGCTTGGTCCCATTGATGAGCCTCCTACTATCATCACTCTTTTTGTTCTAGATGAAGCAGAAGCCTTTCAGTCTTGCAGTTGTAGCAAACTTTGAGACAGGTGTCTTCTCTGCAAGTCCCACAGTTCTGTGTATTGTGTACCGACACTTCACCTAGCTTGACATCCTATGATGTAAGTGTTATAAAATATGTGTTCTGTCCATGCCAAAGAGCTCTTTCTCACACTTATTAAAATGTATTAGACAATAAAAGGTTGGTGGGGTTTTGTGCCTGTTTTTTTGTTGTATTGGTTTGGTTTGCGTTGGGTTGGTTTGGTTTTGTTGTTTCATTTATTGTTGTTGTTGTTGTGGGATTTTCTTTGTTTTGGTGGGTTTTTTTCCCCATTAAGAGAGATCTAGTGATTTTTTAAATCAAAACCTGCAATCGACAATGAAGATTATCCCTCTGGTAATTTGGTGCCTGGGGCAACAGATGTGCAATGGAGTTACTGCAGTTTAAAAGTGTATTGTGTGTCCATAGATCTGCAGTAACTTAACTGTGTGTATTTTCCTAATTTCAGAAAGCCCACAGGAAAACAAGCTGGTTAAAACATTTTACTGAGACTGAAGTACTTCATTTTGCCCTAAATTTGCCATGAGGTGTGTTCACAGACTCTGTCACTATGCCTATGTTCACATATGGTAATGCCTCGAGGATCAGTAACTCAACCATCTCTGAGCTGTAAGAAATGTTCAGTTCTCAGTAGACAGTTCTGCTAAAACTGTACCAGAAAATGGAATTGAGACATAATCTTCTGGCTGGTCATAGTCTATCCTGCAGTCCTTTTTCCTGATCCAAATTAAACACTAGATCAACTGATGTGGTTTTTTTTTTTTTTTTTTTTTCCCCAGAGCTGATCAGTTCACATAGCAGAGAATGATTTGAGGTGTGCTCCAGTAAATTCTGTTTTCCAAGTTTGCAGGTGCACTCCAGAATTCTGTAACTGATGATATAGATTCCACCTATCATAGAAACATAAAATCACAAAATAGTTTTGGTTGAAAGGGACCTCTAAAGGTCATCTACTCCAGCCCCTATGATGCATATCTTGGTGACTAAAGTTATTTGCAAAATGGCCTTTCAATTCATAAGTGCACTTTTAAAGATTTTCACCCTGAGTACTTCAAAGTACTGAATTTATTTTTTGCCTTCACCTTCTCCTGCAGGGTCAATAGCTGACTTCCCTGAAGTCACAAACTAAATTTACTGTTCGTGAATCTCAGCATGGTGCCCTGCACACTAGAATGTTTTATGTGCTTCAATGGACTGTCTTTTCCTTTTTCCCTTGTTATCTACAGAATATTCACACCTGTGTGGATAATAAATCAAAATATCTAAGTTACAAAATTCTCAGAAATAATTCTGAAGACATATAAAAACTGATTATGGGAAAATACTCAGGCAAAACATATTCCATAGTATAAGTGTTTATGTAAATGAGGTAAACTGAGGAAAGGCAACATTATGTGTTAGATCAACTGTTAACACTGGGTAAAGCAGAAAACCTGATGAAAACAGCTGAAATGCATAACTACTTTTAGTGGCTTTATAAACTGGAGAAACAAATTGTCTTAACTCTGCAAATATCTTGCTACAAAGTTTTATTTAAAATAAGTCCAGTTACAAGTCTTGAAAGCATGACCCACATACTTTTTCTAGGTCTAGATCACCAGTATGAATATTTAGGCCCTGGACACCTAGAGTGAGGTGGGATGCTAAAAACTTAAGATATCAGTAATAATGGTCAATAATTGTAAGAAAATGGCACCCCAAACCTGAGTAATCACCTGAGTAATTATCAATGTTTGGTTTTATGTTAATAAAACATTTTGGTTAACTTGATGCACAACATGTTCGGAGATGCAGATCCACTAACCACTTCCTGTAACATGTTTTAACCAGAGATCTTCCTATCTCATCTTGCATTTACTCATGCGGCTAAGATTAGGTAGGCAGTAAATTGAGGGCAGAATCTTATCTGCCCGGTATGGTGACATCTGTCACTGCTTTCTTTGGCTATATTTACGCTGGTAGGTTAAAGTTGTTGCGAACATTGCTGGGTGCTGGAATTTAATTTATTCTAAAATTTTTCAGAATTGACTTAGTCATTTTTTTGATCTCTTGCCAATTAGATATGTACTAAACAATACTAGGCCAGGGACAATTAAAAGTAAGCAGCTTATATATGGCTCCTGTATTTAGGAAGCAAGAATTTATCTGAAAGCCCTCTGTTCCAGTTTACCTTAGTACTCTTCTTTGTTTAATTTAGTAGTAAAGCTGGATTTGCTAGCTGGAAGCATTTGTTAGAGGTAGCAAGTAAACAGAAATATTCTGGAAATGTATGGTAAAGAAGAGGATAGTTCACCTTCTTTTTGATCAGTGTTCTGTTAGAACAATGATCGCACTTATTTGACAGAAATTGAGTTAATACTCTTCATGCAGTTAGAAACTCTTCTTCTTCATAGCCAGCACAGTCATTTTTTGTATTTAGTTTGAGAACAGTAAGATAACACCCCAGGAAATGTTTTTCTTGAAGTAACTTCCCAGCATTTTCAGGTTAGAATGAAGAGAATGTAAGAACTTACTGATATCTTAGCCATTGTCTGGAAGACCAAGTCTTTCTGGGCTTTCTGTCTGTAGGTGTGAGGCAGCTGTAAAGGGAGGCATAGATGAAACGGACCTTGACTGACATCCAGGCTGATCAATGAGAATATTCTATACTATTCTATACATACTTCATATTTAACGGTAGTTGGGTATTCTGACTGTGGTGACCCATTCTGGTTCATCTCTGTTTTCGATGAGTTCCTTTTGGAAGTTCCTTTAGTTTGGCCGTTTGCCATCCTGAGATTTTGCAGTTGGCCTTTGGGCCTTTCTGCCTTTTTGGCCATTTTCATTCTCTCCCTGGGATCAGCTGTTTGGGCCAGGATGCTCCCTTCCTGGGACTGGCTGCATGACGAGGACAGAGCTCGTGAGGAATTGCTTTAAGTGTAACTTTTTGTTTAAAATTTTATATATATAATTTCTATTAGAAGTATTAATATATTAACATTAATTTGTTATTTTATTAAACTATTTTTATCTCATTCCACAAGTTTCTCCCTTTGCTTTTGACTCTCTCCCCTAATTGAGAGTGGGGTGAGGGGAGCAATGTGCAACTATCATAGTTTTGATTACTAACTGGGCTTAAACATTGACAATGACACATTAAAATATTTACTTCTTGAATAAGATTTCTACAGATCTACAACACCCTGTTCCTACGTATCATTGTCTAATTGGCTTTTATGGTATGTTTAGTAGCTGACATTAAGTTTGCAGTGCTAATTTTTTAATAACATGCTAAGATATTAAGAATTCTGGGTTTTTTTCCCACATTTACTCTGTGCCAAGATGCATGAATTACATCTTACTATGGGCAACTGTTACATAGCACAAAAGTAATTGAATGATAAATCCTAAAAAGTATTAATCTGAAGGAGATTAAAATAGCTTTTCAATTTTCCTAAATAATGAATGGACTTGAGGCTGTGTGGCTTTTTCTCTCAATAGCAAAAGAAAGGAACTGGAAAATATAAATGTAAGAGAGGTCTTCTGCAGTCTTTCTAGCCTCCTGGAGAACATCAGATAGAGTGGACCAATTATATCCTTTTGTATGCAGTATATTTTGGCATGATCTGTAAGAGAAGCACTAAAATGTATTTATTATTAGATAGTTCAGATCATTGGCCTGGTCACAGAATTAGGAGCTAGAGACTATTTAACTTTTTGATCTTCTACAAAATCCTTAATAACCCTCTGCTGACGTCAATAGAATTTAGTCCTTGGTGTTTACTGCCTCATCTATAAGGGAAGGATAATACTTATCAACCTCATAGGGACAGTATAGGATTAATTATTTAACAGTTACACAGTGATGTAAAAGGCAAAGCATTATATTGCCTTCAGAAATACTGAAATATGACACACTTAACTTGTCGTCTCTAGTTGAAAGAGGAAAGAGACAGTGTCTACTGTGTCATCAGCAATGTGCATGAAAAACTGCAGCATTTTGTGTTTGTTGAAGAAAAAAATCAGTTTCCACAGCTTGGCTCCACTTCTTAACAAATTTAATATTTAATATCCTGTATGCAGTTTGACTACACTGGTCATGGGAAAAAGACTGAAGAACATTAAATAGGAAGTGCAGTACAGGCCATATACAAGAAAAAAAAAATAAAAAAAATGGGAGACTCATGCGTTTATCGCTGTTCTCAGAGAGACATTTCTGTCATAGACACACAACAAGGATATGTTAATTGGTTGAACCATTCTATAATTTCTCTGCTTCATCTGAACACTGAAAAAAGTCCTAAAATGCAGCTTGTCATTCAGTAATCTCTATACTGAAATACTTATGTACTGTGTCACAGAAGAGTAATTTAGGGTCCTGATTGCTATAAAGCAATGTTTTATATTACTTAAAATGCAACCTAACAGAGTTCAACGGCAAGGTTCACTCTATAACTTACCACATGGAGGAAACATGTCAAGGAGAATCGAATCAGAGTCATTCTAGAATTATTTATTTGGGGATAGGAGATGCAGAAGTGTTGAGGGAGGACCTCCCATTGAGTCATGAGGTTCAGAATGGACTCTCTTTCTTAATTCCTTCTCAGAGAGCAGTCTAGGTGCAGCTGGATCCACATTTAGTGCCAGACTTGGTCAACACTATATGTCTCAGAGACACAAAGGGAAAGGGAAAACAAGCACGGGATTGCATGTGTTTATGGCCAAAGGATTATACGTGCAAACCCGACTCTTTATAGCTAGAATTTTAAAGTTTCACCATGCTGCATCTCAACCTGCTTATCTCCCCTCTAGGTGTCTGGAGACAGTTCACTAGGAAGTCTGCATGCTAGGTCTCTTGAAGCAAATTCTCAGGCATTGAACTTCATAGAAATAAAGAATTTTATGTAGTACAGCAACAGGGTCAGCTCAAGCTGAGTGCCTTTGAAGAGCTGCTGACCCTAGCAAAGAATCCCTGGGCAATTACACCCTTACAGACTATTTACCCACACCTCATATGATATTTCAGTCCCATGATAATATTCGAGTCTAGGGTTTTCTTGCTTCTCATCGGATTCTTCCACTGTCTTCAGAGAGATCCTTGTCTTGTCTAGCTGCAGACACCGTTGACAAAATTTGCTGCTTAGTGGTGGCCTTGAAGGCATTATTTTTCTTGAGTAGATACTGTTCTACTCATTAATGTACGAACTAGACCTTATCTTGCAGGTGTTGTTGATAGTTTGTATTTGCTTTGTTTTACTCAAATGGACACAAGTTTAGTACATATGAGTGGAACTTTACAACATACAGTTTAATATTTTAGCAAATTTAGCTAAGCAGATAGTATACTAAAAATCACATGACCTTCTAATTCAACGTAGGCTTACCCAAGCTGTCATATTTATAGAATAAAGTCATTGGCTTGTAGACAAATAGCGTACAGTGGGAAAAGTATGCACAAGACTCCTTGCACCCACAACTTATTGGGTTCAGTGGGCCATTCTGCTTCCTTCTGTGTTTTCTAAAAGTTCTTGGCCTGGCTGCAGCTCAGGTCTTTACCTCCTTTGCAGCCTGTACCAAACTGCTGCTTGTTTGGTTAAGGGAGGGAGGGATTTGAGTGCACCCATCACATTGTGGAGTCTTTCTGGAACCGGACAGATGCCATAATTCACAAAATACATATTAAAGTTCAGAAACTTACTGTATTTTCTGGTAAATGGGGAACTCACGGTTAATTTTGATGCTCAGAGTAATAAAATAATTTCCCAAGTCCTACCTTGTAAAAGACTATAATCTTTTGAATCTACATTATTTGAACGCTAGAACTGTCGAAGAAAAACATACATGCTTCAAAGTAAGTTGTTATAGGTAATTGTTTTTATTTTCACTGTTTTGCCAAAGCCAAAATGGCATTATTACCCCACATAATGAAAGATACATTAGTATATTCTGATTTTGAACATCAAGAAGCATCAAATTTTCAAATTCTAAATGTATTGCCTTATTAAGTCATAATAATTTATTTTGTACAAAAGAAATCTGTAAAGCAGAAAAGGGAAATGATAAGGTAAACCCTGCAAAAAGGAGAGACATTCACTGATTATAACATTTTGTGTATACTCTGATAATTGAATAATATATAGCTAAGCATATCCATGAGAAAATGCAGTGTTGAACAAGGTGCTTTTACTAGCAGATGAGCAATTAACCAAGCTTCCATAACATTTTTCTCTGTAGCAGCAGGAAAAAAAGTCCTGCTCTGCCCTTTATGTGATGATTTTGCCATTCTGCTTCAACAAGTTATGTATTCATCATTTTCTGAAAAGTAGCTAAAGAAGAAACTGGACATTTCTGGGACATTTAATTGGCAAAGACATTCCACTGGACAACTGAATAAACATGATCAAAAGATTACCAATGAAGGTACTAGGACACATGGGATATAACAAAGAAGTTTTCTAGCATAGAGGGGAATGGCAGAGCTTTGTCATATTCTAAATAAGGAAACAGAAAAGGCTTGTATCGAGAATGAAATGTAGCCAGACTGCAGCTCACAAGCAATGTGTATCGCATCATTCTACATATGTGACATGCTTTGTCTGTTGACCATTAGCTAGGTAACTCTCCCTCACTTCAGTGGGTAATCTGCAGCCAGTGACTGCCTTTCACATACATTATTTTTGCTCTGTGTTGGTAAAGAGAAGGGTTTATTCTTTTTTTTCTAGTATTAAAATGCTGAAAGTAAAACCAGTAAGAAATTATGATTCTCACTCTGAATCTTCTAATATATTTGTGTAAATTTACATATCTGAATAGCTGCATTGACTTTATTATGACTGTTCACATGAGTAATGCAAAATATAGATGCTTGCAGATCAACCCTAAGGCAGCATTTTCTGCATTATGCACTTTACTTCACTGAGTGACTAAAGCTATAGTGTAAGTCAATAGTCTCACAGTTGTATGGAAACAGAAAAAAGGCATTATTACTCACATGTTTTTTGCTTTCCTTGCAATGAAATGTGAGTGCATTTCCAAAGTAGTAATTCGCAGAACTTACTTTCAGGCAGTCTTTTGTGGCTTTACCTACTTATCCAGTTCCAAACTCATTATCATCTCACCCTAGGTATTCATAAATGACAAGTAACTCTAATGAGATATTCACTAGACTGTCTAAACAGTTAAAAAATACAAAAAGCTACAGAAGCACTAAACCTGGTCACATCATACCCATAATGTGCTGCTGCACTGTTTTATGAGGCAATAACATAGTTCCAGTCTCGGAATAAAGTGTTCATCCTTCAGCCTCATAGTCTGGAAACAGGATTATAACCTCATAAAATAGCACAATAGTACTATTATCACTTAATTAGAAACCAGAAATTCTACTGTACCTGTTTATTGTAGTTTTATTAGACTTATTCTGTAACTACTAGCCTTCCAGCTTCAAAACAAAGTGTCCACACTTACTATAAAAGTGTTTCCAAAACTTGCTATTTTTAATTTGTTTCGTACCAGGGAGAAATCAGTTTTTAAATACACAGAAGTCTACGCAGATAACACAGCTGGCACATCTACTGGAAGTAATATGAGTTTAGACTTATGCAATTATACTGCCCATAATTATTTCCTCTGCATTGCATGGTGCCATGTGGTATTTAAAACACATGACTCCAACTGACTTTAATGAAAATCAGATGCCTAAAATCACTTGAAACTAAGACTTTGAGAAAGGTGTATAAAATACAAAATATGACGATAATTCCATTACAAGCTCATTCACTTTTTCAACCCTTCACATAAAGATGATTGTCATGATAATTCGCAGTCCTGCCTCTTGTCTAGGAAGTTACTCCTGAGCAAAACAATGCTTTAATGAGAACCTAACAAAATTGCATTCAGTTTGCAATCACATAGCATGGCCGTAAATGGCTACTCAGAATCAGAGTTATAGTTTTTAAAAGGTACATAAAGGCAACAAAAGACACCACCATTGTGGACAATATTATGGAGAGTAAAGCTAAAGTGATAGAGGTAAATTGTTCATCCTGACTTTCATTCATAGACTTGTACAATAAAATAAATAAAATAAAATAAAATAAAATAAAATAAAATAAAATAAAACAAAATAAAATAAAACAATAAAGACTTGCAAGGAAAAGGGCATTAAAAAGACATCTCTGACAACTGACATATAAACTTTGGGAAGAACCTTTCATAAGCCTGATGTACAGATTTGAAAGCCCATGTACAGTCAGACTGCTTCCTTTTTGGATAGTTCTAGACAAGCCAAGATGAAAATACAGCTACGCATAGACTGACCACAGATGTTTAAAAGCATATACAAATTTACTAAATGTTCTACTGAAAATTTCTCCTGCCAGGTTTCCTTTGTTTCCAGATTTGTTCTTAAGCGTTGACATTTCTGATATTATCAGTTTCATAATTATTCTGAATCTAACTGATAATTATACTGGTTAGTCCCAAAGGAAGAACACTTTAAAGGAATCAAAATAGTTCCAAATATTTGACTTAGACTGAAATAAGGGACCACTCATGAATGTTTACATTAATTTATTTTTGTGACCATGCTTGTAGATGAAATCACTAATCTTTAGAGAATTTGGAGAAAACTTCATAGACTTAGACTTAAGTAACATTTGAAGATGTTATTAAGCAATATGGAAAGAAACATATCTTACCTCTTGGCTTTTCTGATGAGCTCATAAAATGCTGGCTGCAATGAATCTTCATACACCTATTGCATCACTTGAATTTACTTTATCTTGACTTTTCTTTGAACAAAATGTTCATCTGTATACATGTTGCTACATGTAAATAACACATATAATATGCCTACAGAATACCTAATATTTGCACTTTTTTTTGAAACACTAGTGGAATAATTCACAGAGAACATTTTCTGACTGTTAATACCATCTTTCAGAATAAAGCATTTTAGATGCAACTGAAAACAAATTCAATTTCAGAAATGAGATAAAATTGATGTGACACCTTTTGTGTGTCAAAATAAGAGAGACCTAGAGAGATTTCAGTCAAAGCTCAGTATACAGGTTTGAAACCTTGATTCTGGAAAAAAAGGAAGATGATGTTAGTGGAGCATTTCTTGTCCTTCTAGATATTAAGGCACAGGACGAATTCATGTGTATTTTTTTCATTTATCATTAAATGAATCTTGGATATATCTTGAACCATCTATGGCAGTTGATCTGAAACAGAATATGCATTCACTAATGTTCTGCATTTCTCTAGTTGAGTTAAACTGCACTTGCAACCTATTCCCTGGCTTCTCTGGTTTTTCATTCTGCCCTACAGATATTATCAAAACTTGTAGTTAGAGACAGGTTTTGAAAATTCATACTGATGTCAAAAATCTGTGGTAACAACTGAGTCCCATTTCAGTAACAATTAAATAAAGCAATTTTGTCTTTGAATTGGCTTATCGACTTGATCCATATATCTATTGGCTAATTCTATTATTTCTTTTGCTACTTAAAAAACGGACAGGAATAACAAAATTTTACTCATCTTCATATTCTTACTTTAAATCTTCTTATCCTGTCTTTGGTTGACACTGTGTCTCTCTATAGCTAATAAGGAGTTAACAACAGAAATTAATAAAGTGATGTTTGTATCAGAATACAGAATATTTTCCTGTTGAGAAACAAGGAAATTCTACTAAAGAAGGATGTTCAGAGTTGACAACCACTATTTAACACAATGAAACAAGGAGACTACTCACTTGGGAAATAATCCCACTTAATATGTTTTATTTGTACACGGTGATATCCAATGTCATCCACAGTAATATTTACTCAGCATTTGTCATCCATACAGCTGTAAGTTAGTTTGCTGCTTTTAAAGATTAATTGTTGGCAAAGGTCATGTACTTCCTCCTTCTGACAGTTTTTGTGGCCTCCTTGTTCCCTCTCCAACAGGTCCATGTCTTTCCTGTACTGAGAGCTCCAGAGCTGGAAGTAGTACTTCCTCATTCATCCATTGTGATCAGAACAGATAGGCAGACCTGTGAAGGAAACACTAATTTATTCTTAATTTCTAGAATTTTGATCCACAAGCCTCAGCTTCATGATCTTTTTATTCTTTGTCTGTAGCAACTGCTTGGATGTGATTTCATGATTCATATTCCCTAACTGTAGTAGGAAATGAAAGAGAACTTTAAGTCCCATGGAAATAATAGTCTCCAGAGTGAGAGTACTGACAGCTATGGAGAGATGAGGAAAGGAACTGGGAGAAGAAAGTGATAGTTTTGTGTATGAAATATAGTTTCCTTTTCTGGTAAAATGTTCTTAGGAAAACCAAACAAACAAAACAATAAAAATTATTGTACTGCAATAAACTTCTTCTTAATTAAAATTACTTACTTATTTTAAAAAAAGTTGAATAAAAAATAGCATGTTCATTGTCAGGACAGGAAAACAAAACCCCTCCCCTCAAATCTCTGAAAATATGCAAATAAGTACTGTGAGGTTCAGACATGCAGGCAATTAATGATACTAAGAGAACCAGTGTGCTTTATAGGAAAGGGAACACTTTTAAAAGAAATAAGTACTGATGCTCATCTTCTTTTTGCCTTAATGATCACAGAACTGGGAAAAGCTCAGCAGTAATTACATTATCAAGTTCAGACAATGAAATATAAACATGAATGAAATGTTCTTATTAAGAACAGAATGAAAGCAGGACTGATGAATGTACAGCAGTGGTTTTAGAAAAATCAGTGATAAGACAGGAACATAAATATCCAGAAACAGATAAATGCTACTGATTCGAAAGTATGGCTAAAAGAAATTAAGGACAATATTATCACCATTGTAATATAACAAGACCCTTGTAGAGTTAGTGGACACATTCATGAAAACAATATCTAACGTAAGCAGCCAATGAATTAAGTGCTGAGACTGAAGAAAGGCAGACATAGTACCTGTCTCTAGAAAAACAGGGAAAAAAGGCTGCAGGCAATTATAAACCAGACAGCTTTTGTTACTAGAAGATATGTGACAGGAAGAATAAGAGGAATTATTAATAAGCATTTGAAGAATAATGATGAGATGAGCATGAGGCAACATGGAATTCTCAGAAATGGATCTCATTAAACCACTGCATTATACGAGAGAGTCATAGACCTTAAGATTGTGGAAGAAGTACTGCACAGAGATGTCATTTTTATGTTGTGTTTATTACATCTTAACATTGGTAATGTTTTGACACTGTATTACATAGCACTCTTAAAAAGGTAAGGCCCTCTAAATGACATTATTATAAGTTGAATATGAGAGAGAACATCTATTAAAGAAGAAAAATGTATTGGTTAGAAACTTAATAATTTTATACACAACAATAAATAAACAGAAATCTTACTAGAACTATTGGATTTTGAACTTTCCTGTTGGATAAGTCATTGATTTCATGTGTATCCCATTTCACTAGTGTTCTTAGTCATGAAACTGCTCAAGAAGCTGAAAGAGAACTGCAGGCACTAACTGTGGCAGTTGCACTTACCCACCCTGAGAACTGGTGTGGCAGTTGTACATCCCCCTCTGAGAACTGGAGCCTCCAATGGGGCAGTTAATGGCTCTTTTTTGGGACCCGGAGTTGGTTGACAGGGTCATTAGCAGAGGAGGGGCCCAGAGAAGCTGAGAAGCTTTTGGAATACCCAGAGCCAGATCTGATCAGACTATAAAACGGGGTTCCCGCTGAAGATCTCTTTTGTGTGGTCTTCTTGGAGCAGCGGGTCTGCTGAGCCTGAGCCCTCCCCTTAGACTGGAACGCTGTCTAAGGAAATTTCCCAGGATCGGGAGTGCCTCACCTCCTTGTTTGGGTGAGTGATAATTTACTGAGCATATCCTTGAATAACTCCTTGCTTAACCAGGCGAGTGTGAGTCCTTGCCTTATCCAGGTGAGTGGAGTACCCTGGAGTCAGAGGGCTCTGGTTTGTTTCTTGTGAGTGTGTGCATGCACACTCTGGATTCTCATTATTCTCATTTTGCTGCACCCCAATAATCTCCTCAACTGATATCCAAACCTGTATTTTATGTTGTCATAGTGCTAACTAATTGTACAAACCCTGTTTTGGTCAGTTTATTGACTGCACTTTTCCAGCCAGAATAAAGTCTGGTTTGGAACTTATTGTCTGCCTAAAACTGACTTTGGGTTGCCACCGTGACACTAACTAAAACATTATTTTTGTAACCTACTATTTCAGAGCTGGAATTTTAATGAGTTTAGTAACTTGAGCTATGTAAAATTTCTGGGTTTAATTTTTTGAAATAAATCTAATTCATAAATCTGTTACATAAACTCCCTTCTTACCTCATTATCTATTACCTATGAAAAATGTGCACCGCTCAGTATCAGAACTATTCACAGAATCACAGAATGTTAGGGATTGGAAGGGACCTCAAAAGATCAACTAGTCCAATCCCCCTGCTGGAGCAGGAACACCTAGATGAGGTTACACAGGACGGTGTCCAGGTGGGTTTTGAATGTCTTCAGAGAACTAGACTCCACAACCCCCCTGGGCAGCCTATTCCAGTGTTCTGTTACCCTCACTGAGAAGAAGTTTCTTCTCAAATTTAAGTGGAATCTCTTTTGTTGCAGTTTGAACCCATTACCCTCTGTGCTACTGTTGGTTGTCACCAAGAAGAGCCTGGCTCCATCCTCGTGACACTCATTCTTTATATATTTGTAAACATTAATAAGGTCACACTCAGTCTCCTCTTCTCCAAGCTAAAGAGACCAGCTCCCTCAGCCTTTCCTTATAAGGGAGATGCTCCACTCCCTTAATCATCTTTGTTGCCCTATTGGTCTTGCTAATTTTATTTCTTCTACACTCCAACAGTTTTGTTCTCCAAAACCTGCCAGTCATTCAGAGAAAAAACTAGCTATTCATTGCCTTATATTTGGTCTAGCAAAGTGTCTATTAAGTGTCTTACACTCATTCTGGTAAGTTTAAAAAGTTGTAACTGTAAAACAAAGCAAATTGGAACATACAATGGATCTTGAACACCAAAAATTCAATTGTGACAACTCTCTCTGCTGCATACTGTCCTGGTTCATCTGGGATAGAGAGAATTTTCTTCCTAGTAGCTGGTATAGTGTTGTGTTTTGGATTTAGTATGAGAATGAAGTTGATAACACACTGATGTTTTAGTTGTTGTTAAGCAATGCTTACACCAAGCCAAGGACTTTTCAGCTTCTCATACTGCCCTGCCAGTGAGAAGGCTGACGGTGCACAAGAAGCTGGGAGGGGACACAGCCATGACAGCTGACACAAACTGGCCAAAGGGATATTCCATACCATGTGATGTCATGCTGAATATAAAAAGAAGGGGAAAGTGACCTTAGTGACTGCTGCTCAGGAACTGATTGCACATTGATCGGTGGGTAGTGATGAATTGCATTGTACATCCTTTGTTTTGTTTATGATTCTTTTTTATTATTATTATCATCACCATCATCATCATCATGATTATTATTATTCCTTCCTTTTCTGTCCTATTAAACTCTCTTTATCTCAACCGATGCATTTTACTGTACCATTCATAGGTAGAAAAAAAGGCAGCTAAGTTAACCAGACTGACTTCTCACTTGGAAGTTTTCTGTTGGTTTTAGTCAAACTTAGGTATTTACTTCGGGAGTAGTTCGTTTCTTCCCGATGTTGAAAACATAAAATTCAAGCAAAGGACTGTTTACAAAATATGTAATGGATCTCACATTATAAATTTTTAATTTTTATGTTCTTTTTACTTATTGCTGTCATTGAAACAGGGATTTTGCCTTTTAAACTGTCTTGCTGAGCAACATTTCTGGAATTAAAGTAGAAAGTACTCATTAATTTAATCTGGAGTCCAGGAAGAAAAAAAATATTTTCTTTGTTCCAGGAAAGGAAATTCCACTTTTATTATTCCAGGATTTTAAAACATTTAACCTTCCTGATGGTTCAATGGCATAGTTGCCTAGAGACAACTGAGATGATGTTTGAGAGAAGGCAAAAAGAGCTTTTAAAAATACATGCATTCCTCTCTCACCATTAAGATGTCCCTTCTTTCTCCTTAGCAGAGGAACTAACTAGGCAGACTTCTGATTCTTCTCTTACCTAGTCTGGGCTAATAAAATACATACACTAATTAGAAATTACAGCTAAACCAGCTTAATTATATTACTATGAAGTGCTGCTTAAGGTAAATGAAATCTATGTTCCTTACACCAGCTAGTTTTTGGAAGGGAAAACATAGATCAGATCTTAAAAAGTGTCTTCAAAGACCCTTCAAGAGCCTTGTTCCAAGTGTAAGGTCATATATTTTAAATTTCTTCTAGTAATCATAAGCAAATAGGACATCAGACACTTTTTATTTTATTCTCATACCACTTAAATGTTTTGGGGAGGACAGAAGATGAGAAGAGTCTGCATATTAAGTACTCCTCTCATCAGCTACAGTGTTTTCAGAAATGTTCACATCCCAGAGGTAAGGAGCCTCGATGGAATAGTTCACCTATCAACATGCAGCACTTCATCAATAGCACAAAGTGCAGCCTTTCTTCTGGAATACCAAGCATCCTCCTTAACTAGTTCTCCAATAAAACAACCACATTTTCAAATTTAATGTTACAAGTATTTGAAGCTTTAAGACTTGCTTTTTAACCCAAGTGTATTGGACAAATATTCAAGTATTTAAGTTTTCTCAAGTAAGCGTATGAAGCCTATGTTCTGCTGATCTGATATCTCTAGCTTAGAAACTCTCATGGTTTTTCACAAATCGTACTGTTTGACAGCTTAGACTATTTTTAGGAGTTTTGTGTTTTGTTTTATTTTGGTGGACTTTCATTTCCTTTGAGTTCTTTGTTTCAGATCAGTGAAGATTTGTTTTTAAAGCTAAGGTGATAAGGCAGTTGCTGGCAATATTAGATATTTTGACAGAATACAAATAACCTGTTACTGTGCAGTCAGGGTGTGTTTCCTTAATAATAGAAGTCTAGTAGTTAGAAAGGCCAAGAAAGCTAAAGGTGTCCTAGGCTGCATTAGACAAAGCATTGCCAGCAGGTTGAGGGAAGTGTTCCTTCCCCTTAATTCAGGACTGGTGAGACAGTGTCTGGAATGTTGGATCCAGTTCTGGGATCCTCAGTGCAAGAGAGACACAGACATAACAGAGAGAATCTAGAAAGGGCCAAAGAGGTGCTGAAAGGACTGAAACATCTCTCCTTTGAAGAAAGCATGAGAGAGCTGGGACTGTTGAGCATGGAAGAGAGAAGGTTTGTGGGATCTCATCAAGCAGTTTAAATATATAAGGGATGGTCTGCATAAAGGTGGACTCAGGCTCCTTTCAGTGGTGTCCAGTGACAGGACCAGAGGCAATGGGCACAAACTGAAACATGAACAGTGCCATCTGAATATCAGAAAAAGACTTTCTTCCTGTGAGGGTGACCAAGCACTGGCACAGTTTGCCCATCTGACCATTCTGAATTTCTCTTTTCATGGAGATATCGAAAGGCCATCTGAAGGCTGTCCCGCGCAACTGGCTCTAGGTGGCACTGCCTAAGCAGGAGCATTGGATCACATGACCATCAGAGGTCCTTTCCAACCTTAACCTTTCCATGATTCGATGCTTTGTTGTTTGTTTGTGGGTTTTTTTGTTTATCTGTTTTCTAAAAGGTTACATTATTTTTAAAAAAATTCAATATAATGTAAAGTACACTATCATTCTTAGACATTTTAGTTGGCCTCTGGCTGTGGTAGTCAACATCATATAGCTGATATAAAAGAAATTAAATATCTCTAGTTTCAATAACGAGACACAGATATTTTAATTCCCCCAAGTAAGCCTGTTAGCATAGTTGCCTAGAGACAACTGAGATGATGTTTGAGAGAAGGCAAAAACAGCTTTTTAAAAAAATATTATGTTTTTATTTTATTATATTAAGATTGCTTATAAGGCAAGAATGGCATGTTTTTTCACGGAAGTGAGAAATGTCTTCCAAATTCTCCTACTGCAAGATACTGTGGACAGTGACTGAACCATAAATTTCCTGAAATATTAAGTGTACTGAGTTCAGTTTGAGGTTGGATACACTGAAAACGTGGCAAACTTCAATGAATGTAAGACCTGAAAGAAATACATGATGTTCTAAATTAACCTTGTTGTTTATGGGGATCGTGAGGTCTATATACACTCTATCAAATCTGAATACTGGGTTTCAAATAAAGGTTTTAATTTACTGGAATATGTAAATGAAGTCAGAAGCAAGGAAAAACAGAAAACAAAACATACTGAAGGAGAAATTCCCTGCAATCACAAAAACCAGATAAGGTGTAGTATTTCAGATGATCCCAGGTAAAGCAGAAAAATCCTTTCACCTGCTGGAAAACTGTTCAGAAATCCACAAAAGCTCTAAGCATACAAGCTGGTTCTCCTCTCAAGCTGGCAATTTATGAGTAAATGGAACATCCACATCCACTATGGAAGAGATTCAGATCACAGAGTAAAATACAAATATAGATGTCTATGTGTTTCCATTCCAATTATAGTCAAGGAAGATCAAGGATCTTCTTGTCTATGCACAGATTTTAAATCCCATTTGTGACACTCTTACGTAACTAAGTCAGCCCATGCACAGCTGCAGATCTTCTGTAGATCTGCTGTTATATCTGCCAGCCATGTGCTATCTTAGCTATTATACCTTGGAGCATCACAGATGTGCCTATGTTTAGACAATTCAATTAAGTCTTTTATTCTCATATTAGATTTTGTTTTGCATATCTCACATACCTCCATATGTGGAATAATTTGTTGTCCTTCTCTAAAATTCAGCAGTTGTTGCAATTCCACCTCTTCTATGTCTTGAATTCAAAAAAAATTGAGAAGACCTTAAAGTAGTCTTATCAATATTGTGACTAGAGCCTCAAATTATCCCACATCACAGTCATTCCTACCTCTAGCAGTAGTAGAGGATGTAGTAATAAGATTCAGTTCAAACAGGTGACCAAAGGAAATATTTAAAGATTTATTCTTCTTGGTTGGTACAGATGTTGATATAAGAAATCACCCCGACATTAAATTTCAAGTACTCTTTACCAAATTGCAGGATAACATTTAAGCAGCTGGTGTGAGGAAATGTTTGCCATCTTTCTGTATGCAGAGATTTATACTTATGCATTCCTTCAGTGCAATGTGGGTGTACATGTCAACTAAGATATGAATTATAGATCACTGATTAATGGTTTTAGAAGACTTCTTACTAAGTCAGTGCATACTGATTACTTTATTAGATTTGCTAATGTACCCCTTCATGTTCTCTCTGGAAAGCTCCTAGATTTTGTCAGATTTTCAACTTCAAATTTATTCTAAACTTTGGATATTGTTACCTACAGTAACATTGTTATCACATCTTATATGAGTTAACATGTTAATGTGCTTTTCTTTATGTCATTTTAGAACTAAGGTACATTTTTGGTTGATTTACATGTCTCATGCTGAAGTTATGTATGCAAGGTGATTTGTGAAACTATCCGAACATTGTTTTATACAAAACTGCTGTAAAATTAGTAGAAAACTAGTCTGAAGATCATATTCACTGAAGGTAACACAGGAATGACTTTTGGCTTCATTACTATTTACTAAATACTTAATGGTATAAGGAGTTTAAATAATTCCCAGCCAGAAAGAACAACAAATAAGTTAAAGACTGAGTTATAATTCTAAATACAAGGTAAAAGATCATCTATAATAGTGCAGGAAGAATAAGTTGAAGAAAAAGCTCGTGGTGGATGCTGTGTATCAGAACACACTTGAATCAGCAATGCTATGCTGCTGCAGAGAATGCAAATGCCATTGTGGGATGTTTAAGAGTGCAATCTAAAGATAATCTTCAGCAGTGGTAAAACTTACACTGAGATACTGTGTCAAATTTTGTGAAATATGTTGCAGCTTTTGCACCTCTAAGAGGTAAACCCATTTTTAAAAGTCCAAAGGAGAGCAATGCAGATCATCACAGTTCTAGAAATTTTGACTTTGAGGAAAGACTGACCAGAGTCACTTTAAATACTCTAATAAATTAGAACCTAATGGTATTCTTTGCTAGTTTTCAAATGTATAAAATGTAGTTTCAAGAAAGAAAAAAAATGAACTGTTTTGATTTTCACTGTATGCTTGAGAAGAAATATTGGTTTGCCATTGCATAACTTATTTGTTAGGGCATACCACAATAGTCTTCAAGATTTAGAGGAAAAGAAGGGTGTAACCTTTTCTCTGTAATGACACTAGAAAGGACAATAGGTTGTGGAGAGGAACAATCAAGTAGAAAATGTTAGGGAAATGAATTAGTGGTTAATCTAGTTGTGGCTTCTTTTCCCCTATATGCCTTCAAGAACTGCAGAAATACTAGGAATGACATAGAACCAAATGCAGGTTTAACAGCCAATCTTCTAACACAATTTATCAGAAAAAAAAATGCAACTTATCAGAAAAAAATGCACTTTATGTAGGCCGAAGAAGCACACCTTATGTGCAATCCAAGGATTTATGGCTAGTGTAATTAAAATCTTAAAAATCCAATCAAAGAATTATTATTAGTCATTTTACAATGTTACAGTCCAAATTATCCAATTATTATAGCTCATCCTCAATAAAAATACAATTAAAATTGATGTACAGTTTCCGATTTTCTCTGGTGCGATGCTCACCTTTCCTATATCCTTCTGGGTTCAAAGATTGATGAAGAAAGATAGGGAGTTAGAGAGAGTCATTAACATCCCAGGGTATTTTCCAAGGGAGTTTAATGTTGAAGCTGGTGGTTTCTTGCTCTAGAGTCTGCTTAGGGTCATTATTTTTTTATGTTTTTTAATGTGCATTACACATTAGCATCCTTCTTCATGGGTTCATCACTCCATTTTAAATCCAAATTGACTATGTATGGTGTGGTTTAGTCATGTTGGATATGTTTTCCATGTTCTTTTTTATCCTTAAAACAAACTATAACCAGGCCCCAAGGTGGCTTTTCTTTCATGACCAGTAGTTGATCATCGGTGAGAGGGCCTGAGGCCTCTGGCTTCATCTATTGGCTTGTACTTTCAAGGCCTATGACACCATTTGCTGCTTGTACTTTTGGGAAAACCTGGTAAGCTAATTTTTTTCCTTAACAGCCCTCAGGGTGTGGTTTTCTGATAATACAGCTAACATTTATTGGAACAGCATTATCAGAAATAAAAATGTCATGAGTAGGTATTTCTATCAAAACAATGATGTACTGGAAGGCACATACACAGACACTTAAATGGGCAGACGCAATGCTCTGGTAACTGCTTGTCAACAGTATCTGGTAGTTATAGGAAATATCACTGATGCATTATCAGAATTACTCTACAACAGTAATTATAGTTAATTGCAGTAGGAAAAGGATTAAATGCATTCTGAAGGTGTCTTTTAACAGTGTAATTCTGTTGTATACACTGTACCACAATGGTGGACTTCTGCCTCAAAGTTAATTTTAAGACAAAAAAGGAAATTAAGCTTCCTGTGTAGTAATAGGGTAATAATAAAGTAGTGTCCACTCCTATTCCAGCTGTGATACTATCTAAAATGAGATTTAATATCTATTGAAATAGCTATGATAGCAGGAGCATGTTGTGCTGTAACAGAAAGTCAATACTGCCAAAAAAAAGGATCATGGTGCTCCAGTATGTTCTTCAGTGATTAGCTGTGATGAGAAACTTACAAAAAGCAGTTTTATTTCCAGCAAGGTATTCTGAAATTATGTAGAACTTAACTGTAGGACTTCGGAAAAATTTAATTATTAACACATCCAACACTTTGCCTAATATATTAAAGAGAATTTCTCTGTATTTCATTGAAATAGTCACTATATTAGCATAAATCAATGTCTCCATAATTTTCAGTGAACAGTGGGCACACACTAGAAACATTGGGGCAGTTTTGTAAAATGACTTATCAGTGCTATTACAGTTTAAAACTGCAGCATTTTTGTGTTGATGTGTATGGGATGTCACATCGTGACTTTAATGAGTGTGAAGATGACACTGACAAGCACTGCTCCAAGAGTGACAATAAACCTTATGCCACTTCACAGGAACACGTAGTGTGTGACAAATGAAGACAAAATTCAAAGCTCTTCCAATGTAACCTGATGTGAACTATTCTGGAAACACTGAGTCATGGTAGAGAGCAGCAGTTAGATCACCCATCTAAAAGGATTGGAAAGACAACTCCAATACTCTGTGACAGCACTTTTCATGACATACTGTCATGCCAGCTGTACAGAACAACCTACTAAAAATATGGGGTTTTTTCATTATATTATACTTAATTATGTACATTATAAAGCATTGGTGAGTATGATTCTTGCCTGATTTATATGACATAAAAGATGTCTATTCCATGAAAAACAATTTTACTATTGAAAGTGTAAAACCAATTAAAAATTCAAAATAAAAAAATGAACTTTTTCTTATATTTAACAGATAATTTGGAAGTTAACAGTGAACATAAATTGGAAATTTGCTACCCCTTATTTTATATAATGTGATAAGACTTATATAGATAGATGGAATTTTTGAAGTTTAAAAATGTCAACAATTAGTTGCCCTTGATATGATTTTTCCAGTCAAAAGAAAATACAAATCATTGAGGATACTCATGACAAAAGAACAGAGATGAGCTATGTATAATTCAGCTTCTCTTTCACCCTATCACTCTGATAAGTGTCATGTTTGTAAATCTGATTATCTATGAGATCCCTGTTGAGTCCTTATCTATGAGATCCCTATAGTAAAAGAGAATTTGATTCACATTGTTCAACCTTTAAGCAGTTTTTTCAAGAGAGAGTGGGAAATCAGTTATCACAAATGAGAAAAAAAAAATAAAAGGAAATTTTTTTTTAGCAGTCACAAAATGGTATAATAATTCTAAAAGGTAAGTGGACTATTCTAATCAGTGGGCCCATAAAAATAAAATTTTTTAAAAAATGAAGTTGTGCTGTATTTGTTTAAGAGAAATTACAAAAAATTTATAATCTTTTTTAAGAAATCTTGGTATTCTATAGGCTCAGCTGCCTGAAAACATTGGAAATGCTGTGTAAGAATGTAGACATTTGCAACTGGTATTGGAGTGTGTACTGTTCTCAGATTCATAGTATAAATATGAATGAATGCATTCTATATACTAATGCTTCAAATAGGTAAACAGGTTATATGAATTAGAGGAGCCAGATAACTGAAAAATATGGTTTGCCTTGTCTGTTGCAGGAAAGCAAGTGCTAGTAATAAGCTTGTATACTTACAGAGTACAGGAGTATTTGCAAGATGTTCAAATAAAACATTCAGTGAAAAAATATCATGAAAATGATCAGTGAGAATTCAGTATATAAGGTTTTTGTTAGTTAAAGCTTTTACTTTTTTGAGCATGTGAGAAAATAAATCACTTTTTAAAGCACTTAAAAATTACAAAGAAGATTTTGAAAACTTCTAGATGTTTCCGTAATGTATGGGGAAATAGTCTCTACTGGAATTCATAGGAAACAGGAATTCATCAAGAATTTCTTAATGCTTTCTCAAACTCTTTGGAAAAACTTCTAATATTCTATTGTGTTCCAAAAGCTGTAAAAATATTGAGCAATCAGATAGTGATAGATTATAGGGAAACACACACACACACACACACAAAAAAAAGTAATCATAGTTTCAAATGGGCAAACACCTTTGCTACCTCACGAATTTATGAGGTATTTTTAATTCCTCCTCCAAATCCTTTCAGAGCAAAAAGAGGACTGTCTGAGGTCAGAGAATGGGGAAAATGATAATAATTATGATCTCAGATGCTGCTAGTGCAAATGAACCCAATATTACCGCTGAAATCATTAATATGGACATTCATTTTGTAGAGCAGCTCATTTACTGCAGCTAAAATTTTACCTGGTATATATTTAAGGATAAAGTGATGTGAAATGTTTCTTTGCAGAAAGGGATGGCTACAAAATGTGTGAAACTAGAAGAAGATACTACGAGAATCAGATGCATACAAACCTGAGGACAGATTTTCAGATTAAAATCAAAGGCAAATGTTTATGGCCAGAGTTTTTCAGTCCAAAATCAAAAATACAAAGTAGATAAACTGCACAAAAGTTCAAAAATACAAATAGTGATCTTTCATCATATGTTAATCAGATTTGTTTTTTCTGCACAGATAGGATTCTTGGGAATAATCTGCAGAGCTGAAATTACTGACAATGGTTTCAAAAATACTTTTTTGACCTTCAGAATACTGATCTGCAGAAAAAAAAACCCAAAAACATAATTGTGCTTTTTCCTTTGGTTCCTCGAGTTTTATGTGGAAAGAGGATTGCTAGAAGTTGTTATCAATTATTTTTAGTTGTTGATAATGTTTAGATATACATGGAATATAATTGTCAGTCAGACTGAAATTTTCAGTAACGAATTGATACATAAAATGTACATCCCTTTTTGTTATTTGTAAAAGATAAAGGTTTTAACAGTTTTACAGGATTTTGTTTTCTCTCAGACCAATTTTTAAAGTCCTCTCACAAACAAAATCTGTATTAGTTCTGATGTATTTAATCACACATAGTAAAGCCTGTGTCTGGTTTTGTTGTACATTCATAGAGAGATGGCAATTGCAATGGAGAGAGAGTGGCCTGTTCCCACGAGTCATCTATAACCCTCTGACCATGGGAGTCCCCCTTCCCCACCAGGCAAAGCATGGACAGTGCACACACTGGTACTGAACACAGTGCCACAATACACCAGGATGGAAATGTGCTCTGCCCACTCAGCAGACCCCTCCATCACTTTTAAAGCAACCACTGTGCTGAATGAAATAGGGACCAGCTGGAATAACCTACCCATTGGCATAATTGAATACAGATAATGAGGCAGCAGAGAGTTATAATATCTTCTTCATAGGTATAAATCATATAGGATTTATTAAGGTGTTTTGTCACAAAGCCTACATCACAATAGCCTCTGTTGTTTAGTTTCTTGCTACTTAACACCACAGAGGAGAGAATGTTTTAAAACTTCAGTTCTACCACAAAGTTTTCCTGGTAGGTATGCTTGAGAACAAGGTGGTTTTAAAAACTCATACCAAGAGTTATCATGCTCATCATCAACAAAATGATATAAAACAGAACAGAGGTAAGACTACAACTTAAGTACAAAGCAATCATGTTGTCGCTTAGAGGAAATCTTTATCTCTTTGCAATTACTGCTTGTGAAGAGATGCTAGTGGAAAATACAAAAATAGATGTTTGAACATTTAAGATAAATAAATGAAAGAAGGTACTAGTATATTTTCAGTTTTAAACCAGAGTGAAAGAATAGGTATTTCTGACCCTTTAGATGTAATTTCCTCAAAATGACCTTTTCTATCTAACATAATTTTATCTTCCATTTTCCTCCTTCATACTTTCATCTTTATCCTTCATTGTTTCATCTCTCCTTTTTTCTTCCAAGATGCTTTTGTACCCCTTTTCTTCCTCATTCCCTCTCCCCACCTTCTTTGTTTGTTTTTCATTTTGATTTCTCGCGCATAGCAGTGGTATATCCAACTCCTGATATCCAAATACGAAAGAATTATAAAATTAAATTAAAAACCAAGAAAGTCTACTTTTTCTACAGAATTAGGACTAGGGCACTTTGTCAATTTTATCCAGGGAATGTAAAAATAAATAAATAAATATTTAAAAAAAAAAAAAAAAAAGGAGGGAATGCAACACTGAAAATAATGCATAGAGCACTAAAATTTGGAGGTTGGGAAATAGAGGAAGGGACTTGAATTCCTTTTTGAATTCCTTTTCTATCTCACACCTCTTACCACTCCTTAAAGTAAAAAAGAACAGTTGCTCACACTGTCCAGAAGATTTATGAATACACATGCTGGGAAGAGTTTCAGATATGTTTCCCGCTATTATAGAAATATTTTTTATTCATGATTTTTGCCTTAGTAATTCACATCAGCTATGTGTGCTGTTGGCTACTGTGCTGGCTGCTATATTCTCCATATAGGGCAGTAAAGTGAGTTGTCTAGCCTCTGTTTAGGAATGAGGCACCAAAAGATGAGGCAGAGCATTAATGAGTCTACGTATCCTTTTGTGGGAACAGACTTCAGTAAAATATCACAGCTTTGAACATAATGTTTCAAAATATTTTGGGTATAAACTGAGAGACTTACCTATGCAAGATAGAAGAGATTTTGAGAATCAGATGGCTGCTTCTGTTAGCCACGTGAAACCTAGTTGTTTGTGAATGTTAAAGTAACAAGTGATAGAAAAGTTGGGAAAGCTAGAATTCAGACAACATTTAATGGACATGTACTGGTGTACTTAGTTCGAAAAATCTACTTTTGCTGGTTTAACTTCATTTTTACTATAGGCAGTAGTATAAATGAAAGTATCTATTTTTCAGAACTCAGCCATGCTGAATTATTGCCTAAACTATGTTAAGTGAAGTTCAGCCTTTAAAAAAATTTTATATGTTCTTTACTGTGAAAGGATTAGTTTCTAGCAGCAACGCCACAGCTTTTCTTGTATAATTTATAAGTTAAAGGAAAAAAAAAAGATTGATTAAAAATAACTTCCATGTATACAAATGCAATAGTCTGCTATAGATCTTAAAAACACAGATTTTTCCATAATATGAGTAACTGAATCTAATTTAGAAAGCAGTGAATTTAATTGCTGAAAATAACTATCAAAGGTGGGATCATTAATGAATATTGCCCTTGTCTTATTAAAACAAAAGTTTAGATTTAGTGCATATGTGGCTCAAACACCAGAATATGTACTTGTCTTGTGGTCCCCAAGTTTGAGTGAGGGGAAAAAGAATTTGTTATTATTTTTAAATGCGTCTACAACTGATAGCCTACTTGTTTGCTTTGCTTTGTTTTGTTTTTGTTCTATTTTTCAGATGAATTTTTCTTTGATTAACTTTGCACAATAAGGTAATAATCAAATCCCAGGTACCATTATCTCAAGTACAAATAATTTTTCATTTTCAACACACCTATACTTAAAAAAATACTTTTGCATGGTAGAATAATTTGAAAAAAATTGAGCTTATTCTAGTATCTGTATCAGTTGCATCTACAGAAACAGAATGTTTATAAATATTCTACTTAATGAAAAATCTACATCGATTTTCATGGACTTGTATTTTTCTTTTCTTTTTTAACATTTTAATTTTAATATTTCTTAATCTTTTGCTAAGTTCACCAGTTCACTTAAATGTATTTGGAAGATTCCCAATATATTTCTACTGGGTCCTGTTCAAGCCATCTTGCCTTCCAAACTATCTTTGTGGACAGTGGGAGCTAGTGTTCTTTTGAAAAAATATTGCAGAAACACGAAAGCTCTCAGAGGCCAGTTAGAGGGAAAGGCCAATATCATAGGTTCTTAGAAAGAAAGGTGAAGTGTTTTACAACTGCTCCAGATGCTTCAGTTCAGCAGTTTCTTAGAGAATGTTCAACAATCTTTTCGAAAATATTCCTAATTTGTTCTGTCTTGGGCTTTGAAAAGGTTAACATTTTTTCTTCTTTTTTTCTACCTTTTCTTTTTTTTTTTTTCTCTTTGTATATGTCGGTTTTGCTTATATGCTTTGGTTTGGGTTATTATATTTTTATTTTATTTCCTTTTGAGTACACACCTTAAGAAAACTTATCAAGTATTCTTTATCATGTCCTTAAAAGTAAAGAGTTTCTTTTCATTTTGGAGAACAGCTTAAAAATATAACCTTTTCTTGAGAACAAATACTATTTTTGTCTTTTTTATAGAATCAAAATATGCTCACATCTCTGTGGAATGTGCACTTTTGGAAACAGTTCTAAAAATACATGAAAGGATATAATAGTTTTGTTCTTAGCCTATCTTATCCACTGCAAAGAACAGGAGAGTACAGGGAAACACAGGAGAGATGTATAATCAAATTGCTCTCACTGAGCAAAAAATCAAAATATTTCAAGGCGAAAGCTTCTGCCGAAGCAACTTTCAGATGGGTGTTGGAGAGTGAACAGAGTCATCAGGGATCTAGACTTCTAACAGAGCAGGTAAGGAGTTCAGATCTCATGGTGATACTGTAATATGCAAGGGCCCATATTGAAAACCATACCTGCAGAATTCTGGTAAATTGCTAAGTATTACAAGACAGAGTTGAATATGCAGTGTATGTGGTTTACATATTATTTTCATCACTGATCTGCTGTGCTTGAGGGGTGGTTGAAAGAGCTGGTGCTCTAGTAGCCCCCAAGTCCCTCTGATCCTGACATACTCAAGTTGAATCAGGCCCTTCCCATAAACACAGAACTACTGACATAAAAAGTACGCCACCTGTCCTTTTTTGGTGGCAGTGCAAGTTTTTTAATCATACTAGGCTTGTGGAATTGTGGAAAGCTAAGCTATAGACTATACAAGTAGCAAAAAAAATTCTGGTGGGAAAATAAGAGAGGATATGGGATTTTCTTCTTTTTCCTTTTCTTCATGTGATTGGAAAATAGGCAGATCAAAAATATGTTGGATGGAGTGGTGTCATTTTGCCCTTTTGACATGCAAGGGAGATTAAATTGTTGGGGGTTTATTCCTCTTTCAGTAACAACAGAATGTCAGATTGCATTTTAAAGGAAGAAGTCCTCAACACTGTATACCATCAAATGTATCCAGTATATTAGATCTTTTTCTTTCAAAGACTCCTACTTTTCAAAATAAACATGAGAAAAAAATAACACTTTTGAATTTATTCAGGGAGTTACTTGAGTAATTGCTATGTTTCCTGATCATTTGCGACTTAGGTATATATAAAATTAAGACAATTTTTCTGGTGCCTAAGAAAAGAGGTACAAGCAGGGATATGGTCTCTTCACAGAAGTGTACAGGAAGACGAGAGGCATAATTCATACAGGAGATGTTCAGACTTAGAATAAGGAAAACTTTTCACCTTGAAGGCAGTCAAGCATTGTAATAGCCTGCCTAGTGAGGTCATTTAGTATCTGGCCTTCGAGGCTGTTAAGGCTCACTTGGATGAAGCCCTGAGCAAGCTGATCTGATTTCATTACTGATATTGTTTGAATATGTGTTTGGACTGTAGACCTCCCGAGGTCCTGTCAAGCTTGAATTATTCAATGATTCTGTGGTAGGTATAGTGATTCTACGATACATATAGATCTACCTGTCTCTTTATATAACTAACGTATATGCACATGTCAAAGATATATGTAGATAAGTATGCAGGTAGATAGACACCTGCCATATATATGATTCACAGTCCCCTGTATATGTGATAGATGAGACTATCTATCTATCTATCTTGGATATATTTTGTGTCTATTTAGCTGCATATTTTCATCTTCTAGGTCCTAATTGTACTTTAGTGAAGGTTTGTAGAGATCTGGTAGTAGGATGGAGAAAAAGTTTACATAGCAAGACATACTGAATATTTTCCTTCCTTACCCTAAACTGCTATTACATTATCTAGTACACGTGCATCTCTGAATTCTCTTGCACTGAGATTCCCACAATCAGTCTGAAAGGGTTAATTAATTTTATTTTATACTTCTGTCCTTGACCTATGTGTTGGAGGTTTAACAAATAAGCTGCAAGCTGCTTAGCTTGTAAACTAACTCTTACAAAACATTTATCACTTCTTCAATTGCTCACTCGATCCTTTCCAGTGAGCCATTAGCCTGGCACTAGAAAAAGAAAGAAAATTAGCAATATTCACTCTACTGTTGTTAAGTAACATTACAGAGAAAGTGTAGCTAGAAATAGCCTAGCACATACTCTCTTTGGTCTTTCATTCTGTGCCACTGCAGAACAAATTATCTTAATTCCACCATTCCTTCAGAAATTACACTTTTTTTCTATAGGTGTTTATCACACTCCCTTCACAGAGGAATTGAGGAGAGTGGAAGGAGTTGTGGTTTTCTTCTTTTCCTGTCTTCATATCTAGACATCTCTTGAAAAACAGTGGTAGATATTTTTTCCCAGTAGCCCAGAAAAACAACCATCATTGACTGCGGGTTAGGTATCAGTGTAGTTCAGATTAAGGAGACTTTGATGTACGATGGCTTTTCAATATATGAAGGGGGGTTGCAAGGAAGTCAGAAAAACGCTTTTGACCAAACCTTCTAGTAACAGGACAAAAGGCAGTGATTTTAAAATGAAAGAGGATAGATGTAGATTGAACATAAGGAAGACATTTTTTACTATGTGAGTGGTGCAACGTTGGAACAGGTTGCCCAGAGAAGTTGTGAATGCCCCACAATTGACAGTCTTCAAGGTCAGGCTGCATGGGACACCCTGATCTAATTAAATATGTCCCAATCCTTGGCAGGAGAGTTGGACTAGATGATGCATCTTCAAAGGTCCTTTCCAGCCCAAACTATTCTATGATTGTATGATTCTATTTTTCTACAAATGATGTGCCATCAGAGCCTTCTAGAAAACAGAATTATAAATTTCAGTGTTTTATGATGCAGTTCCATGCATATGTAGAAAAACAGTAGAAATTTTGCTTGTAATGTGTGATACTGTGCAGATAATGCACTGTTCATTTTCTGTGCACCTTTAAAAATGTGGCTGTCATCTATTCTGGTTTTTTACATAGTAGATACATGTTTTATGATTTCTTCAGAAATCTTTTATCCTCTTTCTCTATCCTCCTTAATTTTAGTACCATGTCTAAATGTATTTAATGTTCATTGTCACTACACTGATGTGCTTATACTGCTTTCTGGATAATTAAGACAGCAAATAAACTTGGAGCAACGAATGGCATTGATATTACTAGATATTTATAGAAATTCAACAATTCCTAATGCAGACTCAGTAGTCTTAAACACATTCTGTTTGCTTCAGATGTATATTCAAGCACAAAGGAGTGAAGAATGCTATACATTGGAAGTCATGTTTGAACATTCCCTGTATTCTCTGTGTTCTATTAGTTAGGAGTTTTAAAAGAAAACATGTCTGAGAATGATCTAATGGTAGCATTTGAAAACTTGGTGCTGCCAAAGTCACTGCTAAGTTTTTCCCTTGTACAGCTAAGGGATCAATAGAAGGACACTTTCATAAAACCACCTTTCAACATTTGGGAGATGTAACTTCTATATGTGTAAAGCTGTGAGAAATGCCACACTACTATCTGTATGACACTTTAAAGTTATAACACACCTTAACAATCTGGCAGATAAACTTCTTCTTTGAAGCTTTATTGCCAGTTTAATTTAAGCTGACAGAGCTATTAAAATTCAAGTTGTTAGATCTACTTTTCTTGTTGGAAACCTAAATACCATGTCATTAAGTTGTCTCTTATGCCTTGCAACTGAAGCTAAAGCATGAATATCTTAAATCGTCTAATTAAAGATTTGCATCGACAATGAAACACTGGATGTCTCTAATGAGCATGGAATGATCCAAAGACCTCTCAAGTCAGTTTAATTCTTTCTATTGACTTCATTGACATTGGATTATACCTTTTGTGTATTTATACTGTTCTCTTAAAGTAGAGACATAGTATGTAAGGGTCTTGACAGACAGATAAATATAATTGAATAAATCAGTATGTGAGAACATAAGGCATTATGTTACAAGACAATTTGGTAGGATTGTATCACTTCATAGAGCAAGTCTAATGTTTCAGAGGATGAAGAAATTGAGCACTAAAAGAGCAAAAAGTAATTTTCGAGGAATATTAAATATTCCTGCTACGTATCTCATGCTGTTTTCTTTGTAAAAACTAAGAGCTAATTAAAATATGAATGCTAGAATAACCTTAAGTGGGGAAAAATGTCATTGTTCAAAAAGGCATAGCAAATTCAAAGACTGTTGCTATTGACAATATTGTCCAGGAGTACCCGAAATGGTATCTACAGAGAATCACAGAATCACAAAATGTAAGGGATTGGAAGGTACCTCAAAAGATCATGTAGTTCAATCCCCCTGCCGGAGCAGGAACACTTAGATGAGGCTACACAGACAGGTGTCCAGGCGGGTTTTGAATGTCTCCAGAGCAGGAGACTCCACAACCTCCCTGAGCAGCCTGTTCCAGTGTTCTGTCACCCTCACTAAGAAGAAGGTTCTTCTCAAATTTAAGTGGAATCTCTTTTGTTGCAGTTTGAACGCATTACCCCTTGTCCTACTGTTGGTTGTCACCAAGAAGAGCCTGGCTCCATCCTCGTGACACCCACTCTTTATATATTTGTAAACAGTCTCCTCTTCTCCAAGCTAAAGAGACCCAGCTCCCTCAGCCGTTCCTTACAAGGGAGATGCTCCACTCCCTTAATCATCTTTGTTGCCCTGCACTGGACTCTCTCCAGCAGTTCCCTGTCCTTCTTGAACTGAGGAGCCCAGAACTGGACACAATATTCCAGGTGTGGTCTCACCAGGGCAGAGTAGACCTCTCTCAACCTACTAACAACCCCCCTTCTAATACGCCCCAGGATGCCATTGGCCTTCCTGGTCACAAGGGCACAGTGCTGGCTCATGGTCATCCTGCTGTCCACCAGGACCCCCAGGTCCCTTTCCACTACGCTGCTCTCTAATTGGTCATTCCCCAACTTATATTAGAACCTGGGGTTGTTCCTAACCAGATGTAAGACTCTACACTTGCCCTTGTTATATTTCATTAAATTTTTCCCCACTCAACTTTCCAGCCTGTCCAGGTCTCACTGGATGGCAGCACAGCCTTCTGGTGTGTCAGCCACTCCTCCCAGCTTGGTGTTATCAGCAAACTTGCTGATAGTACACTCTATTACCTCATCCAAGTCATCAATGAATATATTGCATAATGCTGGCTCCAGTACTGACCCTTGAGGCACTCCACTAGATACAGGCCTTCAAGTAGACCCTGCCCCATTGACCACAACTCTCTGGCTTCTTTCCTTCAGCCAGTTCGCCGTCCACTTCACTACCTGATCATCCAGACCACACATCCTTGGTTTAGCTGTGAGGATGCTCTGGGAGACCGTGTCAAATGCTTTACTGAAGTCAAGGTAGACCACATCCACTTCTCTGCCATCATCTATCCACCTCGTTATGTTCTCATAAAAGGCTATGAGATTGGTCAAGCACGACTTCCCCTTGGTGAAGCCATGTTGACTGCCCCTAATGACCCTATAAGTCATTTAAATCATCTGTCCCAGGTTTCAGATTATGTATTTCTCATAATCGAGTGAGATCTGCCAGATGTCAGAAGCTTTGAAAATTACACTGAACTTTAGGAAAGAACTTTAGACTTTCTTTATAAAAAAAAAAATAGCTTTTTGGTGTATAAACCAGTAATTTAAGTTCTCATGTCATTGCATTGGTTGGAAAAAGAAAAGAAAAAGAAAAGAAAAGAAAAAAAGAAAAGAAAGAAAAAAAGAAAAGAAAAGAAAAGAAGAAAAGAAAAGAAAAGAAAAGAAAAGAAAAGAAAAGAAAAGAAAAGAAAAGAAAAGAAAAGAAAAGAAAAGAAAAGAAAAGAAAGAAAAGAAAAGAAAAATTTTTTTGTACATTTCTATTCACCTTGATGAAACCATAATGCAACTTTCTAGCAAAATAAGACAATAAATATTATCTAATTATAGATTATATATTTCAAAGACAACAATGACTATTTTAAATGTTAGATAAGAAGGACAGCAAACTAGGTAAGATTAGGGACCAGAGAAAGAAAACAGAAGGAGTTGGGAAGTAAGATGAGATTGTTCTTAGCTACAAGACAGACACTGTTTACAGGAAGAACACATGCATATTCAGTTAGGTTGTGCATAAAGAAATTAAAATTCTGGTATTTTAGGCACATTCTCTCATTGATTAGTTAAACCAAGATCAGAAAGGTGTTACCTTATTGCCTGGTGATTAACTAAGTTTACTTATTTGGTAAACAAATTTGGGATTTTGATTTTCTATACTTCTATCCCTTTTACCATTCCTTTTCTGCTCACCCACATGTGTGACTAAGTTATAATTATACACAGCTTTTTGAAACACATTTAATGACTTTACCAAAAGCTCTTTTACTAAGTAAAAAATTAACTGTGTTTTAGAGGGAAGCAATGTTTTCAACCCATTGGAGAAGAAATTGATGAATTTGTTAGCTTACCAATCCATGTTCAATTCTCTGTTAAAACCCAACACCTTACATGATTTTCACCAAATTACTTAATTTTTCTGTGTTTCATCCCAAGTTGCAATTGAATTATAATAGCATTTCCTATTTCTTATCCTTTTCTGAGAATTTTTACTGCACTCTCTCTGTTTACTGGACAGGACTAATACTGTTCAGCATTTATCTAATTTACAGACTCTTAGTACTTTTCATTGTGGTTAATCCCTGAGAGCAGAAACTGATGATAGCAAACTGGGATGAGGAGAGAAAATCTTAGATGATGGATCAGGTCTAGTTAACACAAAAAATATCACACCCTCCACAGCTTCATTAATTGAAGTGGTTTGCTTTTTATACTGCTGATACAAAAGCAGTAATGGAAGCTTTCCTTCTGCAAGTTTACATTTCTGACCAGAAAGACCCACACCTTTGCTCATGATGGGAAACCATTGCTGCTAATTTGCAAATACGTGTTCTAAAGTGAGAGCTGCTAAGTAGCACATAGACATGTGAGTTGTTAAGGTGTTCTTCACACAGTTTCATAAGCAATCTATAAGCAATCTTTTCTTTTCTTTTCTTTTCTTTTTTTCTTTTCTTTTTTTTCTTTTCTTTTCTTTTCTTTTCTTTTCTTTTCTTTTCTTTTCTTTTCTTTTCTTTTCTTTCTTTTCTTTTTTTTTTTTTTTTTCCCCCCACACTGTGCTTTGCTGCATAGGAGTAATGGTAACCTATTTACTCATCTGTATAAACTATATGCATACCTATTTTAAAAAAGCATATCTTATTGAACGTGAACTCTGTATGTGCAATACACTTAGTCATTATACAAAACTGATAGACACATTTAGTTCATTTTTCTTTTACTAATAACTGGCCCAAAGCTAACATCAGAACCACAAACTCAGCTGCTGAAGATTGCTTTCACAGCTGGTCACCATGACATAGTCCTAGAATCATAGAGTAGTTTGATTTGGAAGGGACCTTTGAAGATCACCTAGTTCCAACCCCTCTGCCATCAGAAGGGAAATATTTCACTAAATCAAGTCACTCAAAGCCTCATCCAACCTGGCCTTGAACACTTCCAGGGAGGGGACATCCACAACTTCTCTGGGCAACCTGTTCCAGTGTCTCACTGCCCTCACAATGAATAAGTTCTTCCTAATAACTAATCTAAACCTACCACCTTTCAGTTCAAAACCATTAGCCCTTATTCCATCACTATTCTACTTGATAAAGAGTACCCCCACATCTTTGCTCTAGGTCACCTTTAAGTATTGGCAGGCTGCCATAAGGTCTCTCTGGAGCTTTGTCTTCTCCAGGATAAAGAACCTCAGATCTCTGTTCTCACACGGGTAGTACTCCAGCCCTCCGATCATCTTCTTGGCCCTCCTTTAGACCTGCTTGAGCAGGTCTACGTCTTGCTTATGCTGAGTGCCCCTTAGCAGAACATAGTACCCCAGGTGGGGTCTTGAGAGCAGAATAGAGGTGGAGAATCATCTCCCTTGACCTGCTGGCCACACTTCTTTTGATGTAACCCGAGATACTATTGTCTTTCTGGGCTGTGAGCTCGCATTTCTTGCTCATATTCAGTATTTCATACCCCCAAGTTCTTCTCTGTAGGGCTTTTCTCAATCCACTCATTGCGCAGCCTATAGCCATGCCTGGGACTGCACTGAGCCTGGTGTAGTACCTTGCGCTTGGTCTCCTCAAGCCTGTCAAGGTCACTCTAGATGGCATCCTTTCCCTCAAGTATATCAACTGCGTCACTCAAGTTGCTGAGGGTGTACTCAACTCAGTTCCACTGTCTATGTTTGAACAGGAGGTCCTTACTAATCCTTATCAGTCTCCTGCTGTCCTTGCCAAATTTCTTACACGTGGTAATCAAGAACTAAGAAAAATATCCGGTATATGTTAATTGGCTTAGGGGTCAACACAGAATCATCGTAGACAAAGACAAACCTGGGCGGTCTTGCATAAGCAGTGAGGAGGAAGATGATATTACACAGGTCAGTGGTTTAATTACTAACCTTTTTTCAGGAAGTTGCTGTGATGACCAGATCAAATAAGTATATTTTTTTTAGTATGAGGGTGGTGAGACACTGGAACAGGTTTTCCAGAGAAATTGTGAATGTCCCATCTTTGACAGAGTTCAAGGTCAGGCTGGATGGGGATTTGGAGAACTGATCTAGTGAAAGATGTTCCTGTCTATGGCAGGGGCTTTGGAGCTACATAGTCTTCAAAGGTTCCTTTAAACCATTCTACATTTCTGTGATTCTATGATTCAGGTCTATTCATTCTCTTTACTATTGTACTTTAAGATAACTGCTATATAAATGTATATATGCATACATACTATATAATATGTTTGTACAGGTATATTATTTAAAGAATTGGACCCTACACAAACCTCAATATTTGCAAGATAAAACAACAATGGTATATAAGTCAACAGGATAAAAGTATTTATTGTGAAATCTTAGCATTTCATTGTTACTTCATACCTGTTTTATATCTATTTATATTTTCAACTATAAGTTGTTTAGACTATTTGTTATCTTTATTTGGAATGAATAGTGAAGTAGATCCATAGCTCTGTTAGATATGATCACATTGTAAATTATTAATATATATTTGCCACATCTAGCACATTCTACATGTACTACAGAACAGATATTGGTAGCTTATAATTCTAAGAAAGTGGTAGCTTTTTTCCTCCTCTTCTTCCTCTTTTCAGACTTTATGAAAAATTACAATTTCATATGATAACATCTCAGTTGTTTGAGTGAAGTCCTAGCTTAGCAGATTTCACTGTTTTGTGTTTAAGTGCCGATTATTTAGTATTTCAAAGCACAAAATATCAACTCCTTTTTGTTATAACCTACATTTTTGGTTTGCTTATGTTTTAAATTTGTGTCCTGATTCTGACAAAAGACATAAGTTGTTCCACATTTTTAATAATATAAAGTGTCCTAGCAGGAAAATTGTTTACTATTTTATTCTTTTCACATCTACTTGGAAATCTAAACACTACTGTTTTTGTCAGATTATGATTTATACTTAAACTCCACTGAGATTCTATCTATGAAGTTTTCATATATTTGCATATTTGAAATGTCTTTTTAAAATATGGCCATTAAATTGAAATGGATTACACTGATAAGAATATGTAACAATTAAGGATTTTTGAGTGCTTTTGTTATACTATGACATCAGGTGTCTGCAGTACATTAGTCATTTCAGGAATACTGTTGTCTCAATGACTTTCTCTGTAATTAAAATTGGGGAAGAATACCAATAACAGTAATATTTCTAAGAATAAAGAGAAGAGGGGATTTGACAATCTTTTCATTCTTTCTTGTCCTGTATACCAGATCCTGTCTGTCTCATCAGCAGGCCGTTCATTTACAGAGGTTTACTTTCAGGAAAAGTAGTTTTAGTGAGTAAACTTCAAGTTCCTGGGTAAACAAACATGTATAACAAAGTCATGAAGTGAGAGTTTTCTGAATGTAACATAACTAATACCTCTTAGAGCACTGTCTAAGTGAGCACTAGAACACTGGAAGATTTAACACAATCCTTATTACTTTAACATTAGGGAGAGCTTTTAATTTACTTGTTGTTCTGTTAGCCTATTCCTAAGAGAAACCACCTAACTGCCTTACAAAAATACATTATTTGTAATCAAAAGTTTATTTTTGTGTGGCTTTCAGAACTAACAGGAATGCTCCAGTAAGTGGGTAGGGTTAAAAAGTGATTTAGACTAACAGTAGGAAAGATGTGATTTGATTGTGATAAGGTGATAATGATTAGTTTGGTAATTGGAGCTATAACATAGGCCTTTTTATAACTGTCTCTTTATTCTTAGTATGAACTAAGTCTGGATTTAAAGTTGTTACTTTTTAAACTTTTTCAGGATAGTCAGGAAACTGGATGCCTCACTTTCTGGAGGATTGAAGCCATAGCCTTTTGGCTTCTTACTTTCAAGATGTTTGAAATTATACATAATGGAAATTAAGATTAAATATATCAATTAAAGACTTTGGAAAATTGGTATTAGATACTCAATGTCAGCTACCCAAAGTTAGAGTTCATTTTACATTTTGTATCTTAATTCCCCAAGTCTAAACACTCACATATCTTATCATTATTTCACCAGACTTTGTGTGAATATACTGCAGTGATCATCAAGAAATAAAGGCTTACAAGAGAATAAAATAGTTATTTTCATAGAATGGTTTGAATACCAGTACATTAAACGGGGCCTGTAAAGTGTTGAACAGTGATGGTAAAACAAATTATTTGAATAGCCTCTTATGAATTGGGAGCTCTTAATTCTGTGCAATACGTTCAAAATAAAGCATTTTATGCAGAAACATTTCAAGTGCAGTTACACAAGTTTCTTCCAACACTGGGTAGAGCTGTCCTGTTCACTAAAGGAAAGAAATGTTGGGAGCTGAGTTGTACAGGTTTTAGGTGAACAGAAAACATACATACAACATATGTAAGCATTCTATATTTGACAAAAATACACAGGTTTAAATGCAGATCCTGTACCTGTAAGAAGAGCAACCAAGGGAAAGCAGAGAGAACAGCTGTTACAACAGTGTCTCCTCTGGTTAAGGATGCTGTGCCTGATCAGTGCTGCTGTTTATCCTCAACAAAGCCTCCCTTTCTTTCTGGTAGAGAAGGGAGTACTGCTTTTTGATTTGCCATTCACCAAGTTTTGCTGTTGCAGCCCCTCTATCATGGTAAAGATGTTCTCTTTACTACATCTTTGGTTTAAGTAAATTAAAATATTAGGGAACACCCTGTGTGTTTTTTCTACTCCACTCTTCCTGCACAACAAGTTGACTGGTAGTACAGCACTGAGTGAGAGTAACCCCACACACCACACCAACATCACCTTATGGATAGAATAATAACAATGTGATCCTGGTCTGGTTTCAGAAACAGATGAAGTGGAGAAATTTTGAATTTCCTCAAGAAACTGAATGGAGAGGTGAGAAGTAGATACTCTACTGAAAGAGCCGAGAAATCCCACTGTCTTAGAAGCTCATAAACTGAAAAGATGTATTTCCCAGTACAGTCCTCAAATATAAACTTAGTAAAGGTATGGAGAGATTGAAGAAGATCCTGTTCTCATTACTTGCTATCAGTTCTGTGCCAACTCAGTGATATGTTTACTTCCATTATTATCTAAAGTTTCCAGAAAGCTCTTGTACTGAAGGCGTTATGACAATTTATTGCCCCAAGAGCATCTGGCTGACACTGGCTTGAGGTGAGTTCACAGACAACGGGGTGCAAGGTGTCCATAACAATAAATTTTTACTATCCATTTTTATATAACAGTCACAAAATTCAGAAAGTAGGAGGAGAAAATAAGGTCATTCTGTAAATCTCTTGAGGTTTATATTTCTTATTCATTGTCTATCTTAATAAGATAAATCAGACGATCTTAATTCCCAAGTAAAATATCTTTAAAACCATTGTAAAATCTTTAAATTTTGATTCTTTTTTATTAGAGCTGGGCAAAAATGGAATGTGAAATGAAAGGATTTTTATTGTTTGTCTTCTGTAAACCAAATCATCCACAGGATAGTCATTGCAGAGTTTACATAATAGTAATTAGTAAATATCTCTGGTGATTCAACAGCTATGTAAGCAACTGAGGCAGCATTCTGCTAGGCAAGGAGGGGTTTTTTTTACATAAAAGTGTATATTCTGCAAGAATTTGCAAGGAAGCTAAGTAAAAGCGTGTTGGTGACGCAGACTTGCATTCCAGATTTTAAACATTTCTGCAGCATTTAGCATTTCTGGTGCAGTTTCAAGACACCTTATAAATATTGAAGAGGATATTTTCTAGACAAGTTTTAAATATTAATAACTTTATTAATTTTTTCTCCCAGCTTCAGAGCACTTCTTAGGCTCTGTGACTTGGTGATTTTTTTTTGATCTTTCTATGTTCTGAAAAAAAGGACTTAGATACCAGGTGTATCAGTTGCCCTATTTTTCATTGAGAATTGCAAATAAATTGATATTAGGTAGTCATGCCTGTGATATCAAGACAAGAAGGTATCGTTTTCTTCCTCTTGGCTGTGCTGAATGTCAGGTTACAGAGTAGTGTGTGTACATGCAGAGTTTGACAATCCCTTGAAATAGAAAGTGCTGCGTCAGTATAAAATATGTAGCATTAAATATTACTTTCATGATAAAAGTATGGTTTTCTTGTCCTGCAGCAATTTTGAGTTACAAAGCACCATTCTTTCTACCTCAAAACCTTTTATAGTCATCAAAGTTTAAGTAAAGATCTAGGTTTTGAGAAATTCAGCTGCCTGAAACTTCAAAAAACATTTATTTCCTCCCCAGGAGCAGAATTAATAACCAAAGGTTAAATAAAAATATGATTCTCTTACCCTCAAGTTAGTTTAGATCTTGTTTTGGATATTTATTCCATTGATATGTGAACATTTTCACATATATGACAAAGTGGGACAATCCCCTGGATGTGTGTAGCTCCAAACAAACAACTCTGTGCTGTCACCTACCCACAGAAACACATAGCTGGGAAATATTACTCAGGCTAATGGTAGGGAGTTTGATCTAAGGAATAAAATTTTGTCAGGTTTTATGAAATACCTAATGTACCACAATTCTTCTGATTATTTGGATCTCAAAGCATCCAGCACCCATCATAAAAAAGGAGAAATTTTGAGTTTGGAGAAAGAACAGATTGAATGTCAGCTATCACAGTGCAGTGTGGTTAACCATCCCTGTATACCCTTCACAGACTCCCCACCTATAGGTATCTAACAGGCCAAACAATCAATTTAGTCAGTCATCCAGTTGTAATCCTTCACAATCACTATTGTAAATCTCTGATCCCGCAGAAGTCTTCTACAGTGATCAGTAGCAGCCACAAGGCTATAAACATTCATTTCAAACCTGCAACCAACACAAACCTCCAAATATAATATTCAGCTTGTCACAGTTTTCAGTATTTCTGGTAGGCTTTATCTGTCTGTATTTCAATATTGATTTGGAATTCTTACAGGTCTAAAGATCTTTCGAAATTATTAATCTCTTAGTCTATCATATGTGTTCTGTTCAAGTGAAGTGACAGAAAAAAATTAGAAACTGGAAACAAGTTAAACTTTTTGGTTCTGTTTTCAGAGTTATTCAAGACACAGTGATCATGTCTATGAGTACAGGACATAGAGCTTCTCTGGAGAAAATTACAATCCAAGATGAGACAGGCTTTTCGGTTTCCTAGAACAGTTTATCCTAGTCCAGCTATTAATAGATTCAATGTCTACTTCTATATGCTAAATTAATACTCAGACTATTCCTAAGCCTATATAGGACTGGAGATTAATGTCTTAGGGAATACCAATCTATAATTAGTTAGTAAAAATGTTTGTAGGATTCTGTGTCTAATACCTCATATTTACTGATGTCCAGGTTACACTTGACCAATCCTTTAGCCTAAAGTCTATCTGATAAGGAAATAAGCCATTCATAGAGCAAGGAAGATAGGAGTCATGACAGTCACATTTTTAAAGTGCCACTAAGGATTTATCTCTTCTTTAGGAGCCACACTTCATAAAAGTATGGCACTTCTCCTCCTTAACATGCTTTCCTGCACTCTAAAACTACCTTTTCCAAAGAAGACTGCATTATAGAACAAGTTGAAAGTTCATCTTTAGGTTGTTCTTTTGAAGTCTATTCTGCAAACTTCCTTACAAAATGCTTAGAATGAGGGCATATTAAGTATCAATCCTTTTGAAGGCATAATCCAATTAATTAACTGGAGCATGAGAACTCTCCTTTTTTATACACTATGTACAAGCTAAGTTATAATATGTAACAAAGTTGTTCATCTGTGCTACTTCAGAAAGTCTTATAAGATTATCCTAAGCTGCATAGCTGGCATGGCAATGTACATTTACTTTCTTTCCTTTAGACACTTGAAAATTCAATCTGAACTATGTTAACTTTAATTGATAGCAATGGATCTATAATAGTCACCTATGATAGTGAGCTGACTAGCAATTAGCCAAGGGAGCATTTCTTTTTTTTTTTTTGTTTGTATGCTCCATTTCAGAGTGTATTCACTTTGGAAAACTGCAACAGTGCAAACTTGATAGGGGAAGGGATTTATTTTATTTTTGTCCTAAAAAAAAGAAAGTGTCTGGAGATCCCTCACTGCAAATTTTGAACAAATAATTAGGAAAACCCCTTTTCTTTTCCAGGAAAGCAAATGCTTCTTGCAAAACTCATGTCACAGGTGTAGAGAAAGATTTCTTTAGAGGCTATCAAGTCATAAATATTAAGGCAAGATAAAATAGGACCAAAAAAATATCTTTTTACTTAGGAAAAAAAATACATATTTTTTTCCTGATAAATAAACAATTTTAATTAAAAATTACATCTTTCTAAAATGGAAAATATCATATCAAGAACAATTGAAAACTAGTATTAGAAACTGTCAAAATAAAACATTGTATAATTTACAAATGTAGTTAACAATCGTAAATACACAGTACTTTTAGTTGTAATACAAAATACTGCTAATCTTTCCATGACAATTCATTTCATTTTTTTTTTATTTTGTTATTAACACTTTAGAATGTAATTTCATTCGTAAATAGAAGCACATCTGATTAGAAACCCTCTCAAGAGCTAAAACGAAATCTGAGAGACCCCAGAGTAAGTATTCTGTGCTATTGTGTTGCATGAGTCTGGAGGTACATATGTGTGGAAAGAGTGAAGAGAGTGAGAAATTGCTATTGGTTAGACAGAAATTTTGCTGAACCCTCCCTCTATTTTTGTGTCAAGGACAGAGCTGTCGCTGATACCTGTCCTTTAAATTCACTTTCTGTTAAACTTGTGTCCTCTCATAGTGAAGACACCTGTTCAAATAAATGGAGACTGTTCTCTAGGGTGATACTTTCCTCCATAAGTTGGAGTGGTAATATAATGAAAGCTTTTCAGGTATTTATGTTGAAGACAAAGTAATTATTTTGCACTAATAGCAAAATATGAAAACATATTCCTTTAATGTGATATCTTTACATCTGACAGATTGTCCATAGGATCCTTTTAAGTGACTGTGTGGCAGTTACACTTCCCCACCCCATCTCCAGCTCTGAGTACTGCTGTGGCAGTTCTACATCCCCCTCTTCTTCAATGGGGCAGTTAATGGCCCTTTTGTGGGACTCTGAGTCCGTTGACAGGGTCGTTAGCAGAGGAGGAGTGGCCCAGAGAAGCTGAGAACCTTCTGGAATGCCCACAGCCAGATCTGATCAGACTATAAAACTGTGTTCCCATCGAAGATTCCCTTTGTGTGGTCTTCTTGGAGCTGTGCTGAAGCCCTCCCCTTAAACTGGGACTTTGTCTAAGGAGACTTCCCAGGTTTGGAAGTGCCTCACCTCCTCGTTTGAGTGAGTGATAATGTACTGTAAATCCTTGCCGATCAGGCAAGTGTAAGTCCTTGCCCAACCAGGCAAGTGTAGTATCCTGGAGTCAGAGAGCTCTGGCTTTGTTTCTTGTGAGTGTGTGCATGCACACTCTGGATCCTCATTATTCTCATTTTGCTGCACCTCAATAATTTCCTCAACTGATATCTGAACCATTATCTTATGTTATCAGAGGGCTAACTAATTGTATAAACCCTGTTTTGGTCGGTTCATTGGCTGTACTTTTCCGCCCAGAAAAAAGTCTGTTTTGGAACTTGATTTGTCCCCTAAACCTGACTTTGGGGTCCCTTTGTGACAGTGGCCCTTTACAAGATCATGTTTTCCCAGGTTTCAGTTGATTCAATTTATTTTTAAAACTTTTTTCATATTTAATTTTTGATAGCTCTGCAAGTTTTTCTTTCTCAAGTGTATAGTACAGACAGAGGAGGAAAGAGGAGTGATGCAAAAGAACATAAGTCAGATTACCTTTGACGTTGGTTCACTTTGTAGCCCTATAGGCATCATTTATCTTCTATAATCCACATGTAAAAGCAACACTACACAAACATACGAATGCCCTAGTTTGATACTGGTGATATGAAAATTATTGGGGATGCTTTGTCTTGGATATCTACTGGACTTTGGCAAAGTTTCACTTGGACCTTTCTATTTCTAATTAGTAGAGAAACATAAGATCTATACCCAGAAAGACATTATTAGATGAGTATGATTCTAAAACTAAATGTTGTCCATTACAATTTTGACCTTGATCAAAGAAATTGCAACTAACGAAGCAAATTATTCTCTAGTTACAATACTGACTTCTTTATATTTTTGTATTATACTGCTTTAGAACATTTCAGTATCAGTAATCTAATTTCTTTGGAGTGTCAGTGACATATTTCTCCACAAAATAATTAAGTCATAAATTAGTCATAGAAATAACACAACCCTCCTCTCTAGAAAGTCAGGGTATGATTTCCTCTAGTAATGAGTATTTTCTGCTTTTGATCGAGTGGAAAAGAAACACAAAGATTGATTCAGTTACTGTCTGTTGATAGGCTTCTCCCATGACACAGAATCACTGTGTGCCATACAGTTCACTGTACTCCATCTTTTATTTTTACTTTTGCCATGTGTTGCACTCTGACAGCAAGACCAGTTTTGTAAGAGTATGTTAGCCTTTTTAATATTGCATATTTATATTGCAATAACATGCAGAGATATAAGTGGAGTTTGGGACTCCAGTAATTTCCTGACAAATATAGACACAAAGACATAGCTGCTGAAATGAAGACCTGGCAGGAGCTCACAAATTACTGGACCAGCACAGGAACGAGTGAATGAAATTTAATGAACCATGACAGATATATAAGGACAGATTAGATGAGTGAATAGTCCTTCCAGCTTCAAACTTTCTGAATCTCTGAATTTATACAGTGAGAAAGATTTGCACTACTATTTCTGTTTTCCAAATACTTACAGTAACATTTTTATCCATAACCTAACCTTCATTATTAGGTGGCTGATGTCCTATAATCTTCTTACACTCACCATGTATGTTTTGTTATAAGTGATAAAGTACTTCTATCAGACTAATCTGTATCTGAATATTAATTAGAAATTCTGTTGAGTTGTGTTGGGTTTTTTTTCTTATCTCAGAATGAATTAATGATTTTTACGACCATTTTCTGTAAATAAACAGGTTTGCATTAGCATACTAATACCATCTACCAATAGACATTTGGAAGCAGTCAGCGAGAAATGTGGACAGCAGAGAAATGAACTCAAATATAAGGGAGGAAAATTCAAAATGTGTATTTGTTATGGCATACCATATTTTTCTCATAAAGAAACAATCTCATTTCAAAGAGAAAGAAAAGGCAAGTCTCGTTTTCTAAAGTGATGATATAAATAGTATGTACTGCTGTAGAAAGGGAAATCTAGAACACAGTGCAAATCTGAGTGTGACATTTTCTTTAGTTCAAAACATGGTTTCCCTGGACCCCAGGATGTTGCTCTGTTCCCTACTACCCTCTGTACAAATGCAGGAATAAATATGCTTAGTGTCATTTTCTAACATTTCTTACAGAGGTGATCTATTTTATACCTGAGAGTGAAAAACTATTCGTTTCTCTTTAGGCATAATCCAGAATCAGGACTGTTGCTCGTAAATAAAAACCAACTGAAGATCCTTTTGGGACTTTGGGGGAGTCAGTATCTTCAAATAAACTGAATATTTACTGTTTTAAAGTGGAATGTCAATACATCTATCAGTACTTCTTTCAGAAGAAAAATACTAAAATAGGATACAAAAATGTCATATTGTTTACTCCATTATGTCCATTTTGCATTTTCCTTCTGCACATCACCTTCTACAGGCTTTGGTTTCTTTATCTGTCATCTCACACAAGAAATATGAACAAATTTACTGTACATGTAAAATCTTTCTCATTGGGTATATTTAATTGGAATTAAAATATTTTTCTGTGAGGATAAAATTAATCTATCAATGTCACAGACATTACTAGGAATTCTACAAACTATGTAATCTAACATTTATCCAAATATAGTAAATGAAAATCAGAATTCAAATTAATTTCAGTTGATCACTATATTAAACTTGAGAAATCTGTTGTGTATGTAAGAGATCATTCTGAGTGACTAGACAGAAGGAACAAGATCTGAAGATTACAAGGTCAAAAGTACCTTCCAGCAGGTCACAATTCACTGACCTACTCATGTGGTGACAAAAAATTAAGAAAGTCATTACTGATTGATTTTGGCTTGGACAGTATTTGTCTGTCAGCAAGTCTTACTCAAATGTTGTTTAAACACCAGTATTTATTTCAATAAATTTTGGATTGGGCCCCAAAGTACATAAATTCACTCTGTCACACTGCTTCTCATTCCCTCTTTCATTACAATAATATTCTTCATAGTCAGTCATTACAGTAGCTAATACAGAAAAACATGCCTAAGATCTAACAAATGTGATGTGGCCTTTATCAACAGCCTTCTGTAGTCATTTGTTACACTCTTTCTGTCATTTGTTATGACTAATTACAAGGGTGCTAGGGGAAGAATGGTAAAGGTTAGTGATGTCTCAGATCCTGTATTTGTTGCTACTGAGGAGAATGTAGCTTCTGAAGAAGCCAGATTCTCTTTTAATCACTACTGGGTCATTACTGAGCTAATTAATTTTGGAGGAAAATAAAGAAGTCTGCTAACAAGTACTAAAAAGAGGAAAAGATACAACTTTTGACAATAGATATTTCAAGTTCGTACTTTACAGCTAGAGGATCTTTGTAAAAGACATTCATTTTCAGTAATGTAAATTGGTACATAATTTACAATTTTCATGTCTCATTACTAAAACCATGGCAGCCATCATTTTGGCACACTTTATCCACAGGGAAGTAATTAGAGTTTTCTGGGAGAATCAGAGCAGTTCTATCCTCTCCTAGGTTCATACTTAACCATTTATCAATGACTGTAACAAGCAAGAAAAAATAAAAAGCACCAGAACAGTGTTACTGAACATGGTTTCTTCTACCATTTGCACAAACTCCTGAAAGAGAGAACTTATCCTGCCTTTAATCTTGCTGTACTGTAATGGAGACCCATCAGGATTAGACAAATGAGTAGAATAACACACATTTAAACTCTAACCAGTAAAGAAAGTTTTCAAGTCTATGTGTTTTGCTATAAAATGATGCGATAATGTTATAGAAACAAAATTGTCTGATTTGAGGGCATACTGCAGTCACACAGAATTTCTTAGTGTACTTTGGAGGGGCAGATTCACAGAGCAGTTGTGGAGTAAATCACTTAAAATCAGTAAATACGTTCTAAAGGGGTTATTTATGATTGCAATTCAATAGACTGTAACATTTTGGCAATGATTGAAAACCTCGATATTTATGTGATACCCTTTCCAGAAAAGACATCACAGAATTCTGTATCAGAAACATATTCATTCCTCAGCTTTTAGTTATTTTCTTTTTCTGATTCATGTGCATATAAACAGGTAGATTACTTTTCAAATATGCAGCTAAGTCAGCAAGGAAGGAAAAACAAACACCACCTCAGTTGTTTTGTCATGCCAAAACAGAAAATGCCATGCAGTACTACTATCACCATGAAACAATATCTTATCTTAATATGATCAGAACAAGGTAAATGCATACGTTTCCAGTTTTTAATAGGAAACAAGCCTATTTTTAGCACAAAACCACAAATTCAGTCTTAGACTCCACATGCTTAAACATACTGTATTTTTGCAGTGTATAGTATATTGATGTTTTGAGATAGACTTGACACACTGCTGAGGGTGGAATGTGAGCAGCAGCAGATTAGTACAGTATCGGTTTTGAAAACTGAAATTATTATAATTCTCTGTTAACTTGTTAGCAATTTATAAAGGTTCAATTGGACCACATTACTACGAAAACACTGATTAGCTATTTGCTCATTCCTACAGTAATTCTATGGAATATAGTTACTCAAGTGATGAAATTGCTGTACAGTACCAGAGGTAGGTGGCTGTATTTTTATAAGGTGCTGACCTACTTCTCAATTATGTCACAAGGGTTTATTTGGTATTGAATATGTCAAGAATGAGGCAAGTGGTCAGAAAATATGTTGAAGGCTATTTGTTTCAGATAAAAACTCTGTAGGCCATCCCTTTTTTTAGTCATGTTTATTGTCTTCAGATAGAGCTTAACCTCGGATGCTGTAAAATTGTCTTTCAAATGGCTGAAATAACTGGGCTGATGTTTTCCACCTATAGGCAGAGAAGATGTTGCAAACATTTATCCTGGATCCAGTCAATTCTTCTGCAGTCTTTAATTGGACTTAATATACTCAGCCAGAGACAAGAGCTACAAGAAAACCATGGAAAAATGCCACTAATTCATGGTAAGTCACATTACTCTTTCACTGTGTCAAGGTCAGTGATTAAGATGCATGGAGGTTTTACTTCCTCCTTGCCTCACAGGGGTGGATTTTGCAGTTACATGAAATGTTAGCACAGATTTCTGGATAGCAGACTCCTGTTTATTAAGCATGTATGGGCAACCAGTATGATAACATATAAGCCTGGCAAGATGCTTACCTCAAGGACCTTAAAAACACTGTGTATGTAAGGTGACTTTTAACAGCTCCTTTGAAAATTATTAAAGATTGATCATATTCTAACCAGCAAATAGCAAATCATCAAAACATCAGGGTCTCAGCTTAGCCTCCCTTTTGTCTGGAGGTTGGGACAGGTTTCTTTGTTAAAGGAATTTTGCAATTGTTGGATACAAGGAGATGGAAAACTTTTAGTGTTCTTTTGTCAAAAAATCAGAAAACATTGATTCTTTTTCCAAATCTGCATCTTGGTAAACAGTTTTAAAAAAGACCTAGATTTTCCTATAAAATACTGTAGTCACATTCACATAGTAAAATCATATTAATTTCACCAAAAATCATTCTCAAAGAGTGAGTGAAGACATTTGAAGCTTTTTAAAAATATCAGCTACCCAAATTACTTAATCCTACCTAATATGAGCATTTATACATCAAAGTAGTCCCCTTGAAACCAACATTTTCTAGATCTGAGTATATATCATGTTATTCATGACAAGCATAAAGACTCTTGACCTCACTTGCTTCTCATTCCACTACTAGTTTTCCTAAAAGTTCAAAAATGCTCCTTCAAATGGCATAGATACTTCTGAAAACACACAGCATTTTACAGGGCAGGATTCAGTTAATGGCAAGCAAAATTAGTGAACTATAAAAATCCAGGTATTTTTAAATACAGACAATGCAATAAGAAGTTGCTTTGTTTGCAGCATTCCTAGGAATAGAAAAGTTTTCCCTCTTCATTCAGGGAAAAAAGATTGAACTTGTACTGTATAGTGACATATTTTCACATTTCAGGGAATCTCAGTGGTCTTTCAGAGTTAATGTTTTCTTTGCCAGAGAAAATGCATTCCAGGCATACATCATAATAGAAACAGAATACATCACTAATAAAGAATAGCAGTACATGTTAAAAGGAGTAAGTCCTTAAGGCAGGGCTATTGTGTTCATAAGGAATAATACCACTTTCTCATGTGAGGCTCACATACTGTTGCAGGCTGAAAGTCTCCATGATGTTCTTCATCACAAGCCAGTGCACAAGTCAATAACCTGTTACTGGAATGTACAGCATTGCTGCAATCAATTCCATCTTGTATCTTACAGCATTTTCTTGACACTGTCACAGTAATTATAGCTTTATTTTTAAAATAATATCAAATGACATTTTTCAAGTTCATATACACCATCTAGACCATTTACCATTTATTATTTGACAGTATAATCAATTCATTTGTCTCATTCCTTCTTACAAACAAGGTTCATAGTCTCATACATTTATATTTTGGATACTTGGATACTGTGATAGATTAGCTTACCTGTAGATACTGAATCAAGAGGTGCTAAGACAGTTTGAAATATTAGGTTTTGGTTCTATCAGTGCTCACAGAGAGAAGCTTTCATAAAAGCATCAAACAGAATTATACTTATTTTAGAGTTATTCAATTAATTTTTCAGAGTATAAAATGTTTAAAGGTTTTAAAAGAAAGAAAAACGAAATCTTCTGCATGTTTCACAGTCGCTTTTTAATGTGAACATGATGCTTCCCCCTCCTGGAATCCAATCAAATTTGTCAATAATTCACCAATAACCAAATTGAATGTATCTGCCTTTTCATCTTCCTTGCCTCTGAAATTTCAGTTTCAGACTTCAATATACCGAAACAGGAATAAGCTTTTTGACAACGTTCTAGTCTTCTATAGACGAGTGTGTATTTCCTCTTGAGAACAAGAAACTCATGGGTTTATTGGTATAAACTCTTAACTCAAGGAAACTGGTACACTGGAAAGTTGCTCTTAAATATTTCTCATCTATATTTTCTATACAAGCAGTAAAGACAACATGGAAGTTATCATGGTAGATATATTTTAGCCAAAGAACAATTTTCATCAGTCCCAAATTACTGTCAAGGGTTAAGATTGCGGGGTGACAATAAAAACCCTGGCAGATGTATTGTTAACCCCCTCTTCCCCCCCACTTCCCCTTTTTGCCCCTCCCTCTCCCCCCTTCCACTCAGGAGAGGCGATCGGGAGAGAAAAAGAAGGACAGAGAGAAGAGAGTTGGAAAAAATTAAAGATGTTTTACTAATGCTACTAATAAGAATAGAGAAAATAATACAAAATATACAAAACCAATCTTGAAAGTCTCAGCAACTGCAGAGCCGGCACCCAAAGTCCTGGATTAGACTCCGCAGCCAACCAGCTCACTAGGCCTCAGTTCGCAGGGACGACTAGCAAGGTCCTCTCCTAATGTCGGCCATAAGAACAAGAGAAGGAAAAAAGGGACGAGATCCTCGTAATCTCCCATTTTATATGAAGTATTCACATGAATGGAATATTATACACAATTGGTCAGTTTCTTGGTCACTTGTTTCTCGTCGCCCCTCTCGCGAGATGTCCATCCGTGCTTATCAATAAGTTTGCATTCCATTGCTAGGTTTTACCAAAACGTGTCTGGTTCTCCAGGAAAATGCAGTTAATATATAAAGGCTTTAGCTGACAGGCAAAATTCACTGAAAGAGAAACTTGTTTTTAACAAAACCAGGACAATTACTAAACTGGGCATGGGCTAGCTTAGGGAGCTGTAGTTGTTGTGGACATGAAGAAGGTCAGAGTAGGTGATCCTTATTCATTTCTTATGGACTTGAACCCTACAATGAATAATATAGCATAAAGGTCTGAAATTGTCAGACTAATGGGTAGCCAGTGCCTAAGCAGGGGTAATGAGTTGTGTGCCATTTTACAGTCCATGTATAAATTAGTTCTTTACCTAACAGTAGCAAACCCTTACTGTTTATTATAGACATATAAAGCCTAATGAGAAACAGTAAGTGCATAAATAAAAGTTGCACATGGCCTGATTTGCTGTTGGGTTGTGCTGACATTTTTCCACTGCCATTCAGACATTCCTGCATTTCAAATCCCCAATTTAGTTTTAACTGTCCTTTCACTCACAACATTTTTTCCTGCAATTTCCCAGCTTTACTGTGAGAGCTATTACTGTGATCAATTAAAGGAGCTAAGAAGACTATGAAGAAAATGAGACAAAACAACTAAAAGATAAATTTTTTTAAATGTTTTTTTCTACAACATGTCAATTATTCCATAGAAGAGTAAGTTTATTGAACACTTAAATAAAATATCTAAGTCTGGAATCCACCTAAATCCTATCATCAGACATGACTGAGGTTAGAATTTCAAAAATATCTGGATTCCCAACAGCGCACAGCATAAGTTATAAAAAGTTAACAGCTGAGATTCAAGAAGTGACAAGTGGAATAAGTGCAATATAAAGATGAGAAAAGAATTATAACATAAAAATAACAGTGAAGAGAGATCTATTTTAGATATATGATTGGATATAGTAGATATAATACAACTCTGAGAATAAAAATCATACGCATAGCACACCAGTGTTAAATTGCTAAAAACAAACAAAACAAGACAGAAGAAACTAAAAGCAAAGCAGACATATTCATATAACAAAATAGGAAGTCATCTTTGATAAAATTACAATTCTGAATATATTTTACACCATGAAAATGCCTGGGGAGTGTAAGTCTATGCTACTGTTACAGGAAGTAAATTCTTTCTGCTTTTTTCACAATTAATTCTCTCCAGAGATTTATAAAGTTTTGACAGTAACTATCTGAGTAATGGAACGACAAAAAGAAATATAGTTGTCATTTTGGACTCCAACAATAGGAAAATAAATTTCTTTTTCATGAACTGCTGTTCTTGCAGTTAAATTCTGCTGTCAGATACACATATGATCTTTCATCTGATGGCAGCATTTAGCCCAAAAAAGAAAGTGAAAGGGAAGTTTACCATAAAATAAAATATATGGAACCTCAGCACAATAAATATCATAAAAAGATGTAACAGAAGTGTGATCTTCCTGCTACTCTTGGAAACACACTGCCACCAGAAGTACATCATATTTTGGTACAAGAGATGAATGATTATACTTGAACTTATGTATTTTAAGAATTATATTGAAGAAATGTCAGTAATAAAATATGGTGAAGATGCCACATATGTTGTTAGACAAGCTAGTATCTCCACTCACAAAGTCTGTGTGGTTTTTAATATATTTTTTAATATCTTGTATGAGATCATTATCTGGACAGAACTGCCCTTTTTATGGACACGATAGGAATTTCTTTCAGTCAGAAAAAGGAAATAAGTAAAATATACTGAGATTATTATAACAATGATTTTCCATTACTTGGAATGCTATATTCAGTTCTTGTCATCCTCCTTGACTATGGTAAGAAAGAAGACATTTGAAGGTGATAGAAAAGATTAAAAGTGTGTAAAGATTTTGCTATAAAAAAGGTCAATTTAAAAAAGAAAAAGATAAAAACTAAAACAAAAATATTGAAAATATATTGAGATGTGTGATTTAAAGGACTAAATAATCTGTTTGTACCTTCTAATAAAACAAACCAAAAGGTATTTAGTGAATTGAATAGCTAAACTTTAGAACTAATTGTTTCGAGATATATCTGAGATCAAGAACTTAAAATGGCTCAAAAAACCACAATTTAAACATATATAAAAATAATTTTTGTAGTAGCAGTATTACAGATAGAAGTGACGAAATGTAACTTTGGTCATATATACTACAGTGATCATATATTATGGAGTGCACAGTGTTATGAAACAATTCAGACGAAAAGTAGAGCGGAGAGGAAATTGTATGCCTTGCCTGAAAATATATCTCATGTTTTTTTAAATATTGCTGTGTTCTGATTAGCCGAAAGTTGTAAATACTTTCTTTTAAATACTGGTTGAAGTGTTTCATTTTTTATTTTGCTTGAGAGGTAATTGACAGATGAATCAGGTACAATCATCAGTACATCTAGTAGCTGAGGTATGTTTTTAAGATGAGAGATGGATCCAGATTGTATTTCCCTGAAAAAAATGGAACAGATTAGGCCAGAGAGGCAGAGAAAGACAGACTCCAGCAGCTGTATGTATGACGACAGAAGCAGATGGCACTAAGATGGCTTCCTTTGTCTTGGCTTTGCCACTAATGCAAGCCTGAAGAACATTTCAGAAACATTTCACTAGGCTTATATGATTTTGAAAAAGTTCAAATTTCCCATAAAAAACAACTTCATAAAAATAATTACCAAATAGTTTTGGTTCTAACTGTGTCCAGAGAAGCCTCACATGTTTTCATAGTCTGTTCAGGCATAAGACATACGGCTCAGATGGCCAGGTTATGTAACTTCTTTCTTCCAAGTAACTCTTGTTCATTATGAGTGTCAGGATACTGGTTTATGTGTAGCATTGTTTTGCCTTTCTGTAGTAACCTTGTGATGCTACATTAGTTGCATTCTAAGTTAGACACTACTAGCAGTTGTACAGTTAGAAAAGCTGGTTTCTTTGCATTTAGAAATGCTATCGGCACCCAAAAAATGAACAGTGCTGTTGTGCATAAATACAAAAAAAAAATATTGAGCCCGATTCTAACAAGAGAACCAAAACGTTGCAACTCAATACCATGCATTTGAGTTTTTCCTTTTAGATACTTGTCTTGTGGGAGCAAGTAACTGTCACTTCTGGGATAATCCTCTTCAAGAAACAAAGAAGGGTAAGCTTTATCTACTTATTATTTAGCTACAAGAGAATTCATTTTGTTTCAAAACGTTTGACATGCCTCCAAAAATCAATATCAATAAATGTCAAGGAACATGGAGATAGAGGTTAGTTGTCTGTGATCAATTTTTATGTGACAAAATAGTGAAATGGTGAGAAATGAATTTCTTTAGTAACACAAGTAATTCTGAGAGAGAGATAGATGTTCTAGATATTCTGGGTCTGTATGAAAGTGCATTACTTGTTTAGTGAAAAACAGAGAGTATTGGCAATCATTACTTTTCTGATGTAGTCAGAATATACACGGTTGCCTCTTGTCCTCTTTTTACACATAGTCTTTTTCCAAAGGTGTGTCCAATTTTTAAGCTGATTTGCAGTATTCAAACCATCACAGTGTGTGTCTAAATTACTTTAATATGTAAAATGGAAACGTTGAAGATAAACTATTATTTTTCTCTTGGTGTTGTTCTTCTTTCTGTATACTTCACTATATCGGACACTTCACCAGTTTTGGATCAGAATTGGTATAAAATTATAAACCATAGAGCAAAAAGGATATTCACAATACAATCTGTTGATATTCAGTATTATAAGAATTCACCTAACAAATTTTATGATCTTTAGTTTTTAATATGAAACACATGCTAGATATCCCTTTTCATCTATAATTCCCTTGAAATAGAAGCTTCAATATTTTTATTACCATTGATGAGGTTTATATTATTGCCAGTATCTGTAATTTTTCTAATGAATTTGCCAGGAGTTTTGAATCAGAAAAAGCTTCACATTTTTTTTCAAACACGGTGTTTTGTAATGAGAAAAATGATGGGGCTTCTGGTAATTTTATTCTTCATCTTGTTGAAACTATGTAGTCCAGAGAATAAGAAATGGTAGGCCTTATCCTGACAGTATATCTAATATAAGTAAAATGAATTGTATCATTGAAAGCAACCTGGTTTTCTTCATTAACTAACATAGACTGAGTTAAAAGTCAGGCTAGCAGAATCCCACAATTCTGAACTGGTAGAGGGAAATCTTTCTAGACAAGTTCTATGAAACAGAAACAAAAATGTTGAAATCAGCTACCAGAAGCAGGTTTTCAAGAATTATCCATTTCAAAGAACATCTTTACTTTATAAACCTACTGATTCTCTCTCCTTAGAGAGAAATCTTGAGAAAATTAATACCAGTTTTGGACCATAACTTCACAGTAAATCCTAGGGTTTTTTCACTTAGAAAAACAGCTAGCAGTTTCCAACAACACATCTGCAATATCTTTAAATCATTTCAAGAAAATATTAAATGTAGTCCCATAGCAGTACTCCATCTCATGCTGGATGTGGAAATTTCAATTATATAATCATGTAGCAGATTCAATACCAGACTGTGAATTACTGGTTTTTTTCAGGCTTTTGAATGCTTTTTTTTGTCTTATGACAGTATCTTTACTTCAGAAAGATTTGTACTTTGACATTTGTCTTATGGGGGTAAAAGATGTACATCCTTCCAGATGTTCCCTGGACCCTAATATTACCCCTGATGTATATTCATTAGCTCTGTAGTTAAAATAAATGGATTAGGGCAATCTTCATTTAATGAACATGCCAGCCCTTAATGCTTATGTAGGACACTGTGTTAATTCTTTTCCAGCTTTGTAGCTACAATACTTTTGTAGACTGAATAGATTTTCAGAGTAATCTTTAAAGGGAATATTTTTTCTCTTTCCCATGCTTATACCATGTTGTGATTTGGTTTAGTTTCAGGGATTAATACCAGTGGAAATTCTACTTCACTTTACTATGTAAAATTCTAGCTTTGAAAGCATTATCTTTGAAAGGATACATTTAAGATGCTTTGATCAGTGTTTCTTATTTTCCTAAGTTTATTAAAGTTGCTTAAACAACGCTAGAAAACACTTCATTTCTCAGGCACTATAAATAATTGAATATTCAAATTACTTTTTACGTTAGTAGAAAGTTATAGTTATAACCCTTTGGTTCATCTAACAGTAATTTTAAGAGAAGGTATGAGGAGTTTGCATTAGAAAGGAGAAAAGAGGATATATGCCTTGCTCTTAAGGAGGTGCTCAGGTTGGCTGTTTGGTGTTAATCACACAATTTACATTATTAAAATGATATTAAAAATGTTCCTTAGTGAAGTCTTGAAGGAGCACTGTTTTAAAACAGAAATAGACCTTTAAGACTCTGTGGGAGGAGGTGGGAGGAATCATCAAGAAGGAATACAACACTGCTTTCCCCCAGTCATCTTCAAACGCATCTTCAAATAATTAAAGCTAATCTTAGGGCTATAGAACAGCTGAGGTTGGAAAAGATCTTTAGAGATCACCAAATTAGAGGAGCAGATCTCATGAGAAAGAAGCAATGTTAAGGTACCAAATACTTTATTCACCTCATTTTTTTTCTGGTAAAATTTGCCATCATGAATCCCAGGCCACTGAGACCAAGGTGAAAGTCTGGAGAAACAGAGACTTACCCTCAGTGGAAAATGATGGGACGGTTAGGGACTGTTTAAACAAACTGAACATGCACAAGCCCATGAAGCCTGATGGGATGCACTCATGAAAGTTGAAGGAGCTGGCTGATGTCATTGTGGGGCCACTCCAATTATCTTCAAAATATTATGACAAAAGCTCCTGAAGACTGGAAGAAAGCAAATACCAGCTCTAGCTTCAAGAAGGGGAAGAAAGAGGACCTGGGTATCTAGTGGCCTCACCTCAGTCCCTGGAAAGGTGATGCAGCAACTACTCCTGGAAACCAATTCCAGACACATCAAGGACAAGGAGGTGATTGGTAGTGGTTAGCATGGATTTATTAAGGGGAACTAATGACTGACCAATCTGAGAGCTATCTACAATGATATGACTAGCTTCATGGATAAAAGTGAGTGAGTGCAGTGGTTATCTTCGTTTTTGTAAGGCTTTTGACACTGTCCCCCGTAACATCCTCGCAGACAAACTAATAAAATAGAGGCTAGATAAGTGGACAATGAGGTAGATTGAAAACTGGCTGAACAGCCAGGCCCAGAGAATTACAATCAGTAACACAAAGTCCAGTTGGAGGCCAGTCACTAGTGGACCAGTACCTCAGGAGTTGATATTGGGGTGACTGTTGTTCCACATGTTCGTCAATGGCCTGGACTTTGGCACAAGAGTGTACCTTCAGCAAGTTTGAAGACAACACAAAACTGGGAAAAGTCACCGATACACTAGTTTATAGTTCTGCCATTCAGAGCAAACTTAACAGGCAGGAGAAATGGTTGATGGGAGCCTCTCAAACTTCAGCAGAGGGAAATGCAAACTCCTGCACCTGGGGAGGAATAGCCTTAAGCACAAGTATGTGCTGGGTGCTTACTGGTGGGAAAGCAATTTTATCGAAAAGGTTCTGAGGGCCCTGGTGAATACCAAGTTGAACATGAGCTAGAAATGTGCCTTTGAAGAAAAGGCCAACAGCCTCCTGAGCTGCATTAGGAAGAAAAGGCCCAGTGGGGATCTTCTCATGGTGTACCTAGTAAAGTGAAGTGAAGAAGAAACAGCCAGAATCATCATGGTGGTATCCAGTGAAAATACACCAAGCAATGGGTGCAACCTATCGTGGTCAGACACTGAAACAGGTTGCCAATTTTGTCATTCTATTGCAATACCTTCATTTTCCTTTCTCTTCCTTTTTATTCCTCCACACTCTTTTAAAACCCTTTCTGATTTCCTAGGGTTTTTCTCCCACATTGTGCACATCTTTTACAACATCCAGATTTGCCCACTATTTCTGTGTGAGGTCTTGCTGTTGTACATGCCTTACAATGAAGCATGAAGTAAGCTTTCTGGCAGAACACAGCTCCATAACGTGCTGCCTGTGCCCAATGATGTAGTACACCATCAAGCTGTGTATAGCTGATGAAGTCTACAGCAGTCTCAGTGCCTCAGTTAATTGTTTGTTCAAGTTCCAAAACAGAGCTGACACCTGTGAAAACTTGGCTTCTGTTTCTTTGTCAACACATATGCATCATCCATAAAGGCCTTGTTGATGCTTAATAGAAGAGATTCATCTGTGGAATCTCTGTTGCATATGTGCCTCTATTAGATGCTTTAAGAACAGAGATAGCAGCACAAGAAGGTACCATTCCTTACGAACCACAGCATCTCTGCTTTATGACAAAGAGTAATAAAATTGGTATTGGTGATTTATCAGTGTTATTTTAGCTGCCTAAGACTTAAACTACACAGCTTGAACAGCAAGAAAGAGAGTTATCTGAGTGGTCTAGACTGTAAAATCATCTTCCATAGTGTTAGCTCCCAGTACTTTTTAATAGTTTAATAAACTTATTTACCTAGGAACTTTTCATTACTTGGCTCATTTATTGCAATGTCAGTAATTAATTAGTTATTCTGAGCTTCACAAATATTTGTTTATTTTAGGTATATTAAAGTTAAGGAAAACAATTTAAAACCAAAAATTTTTAGATACAGAAAAGAGAATAAGTATTTTTCTCAGCAAATGTGATGACAATTCAAAAAAGCTTTTTTCTTTAATTGTCTATCAAAAGAAATAGAGTGAGCATGTGATTGCTTACTGAATAAAGAGGAGGAGATTCTGAGTAGGGCTGAAAGCCAAGCATTTTTGAGCTGTTGTTTTCCAACCAGAGACTTATTGATGTTTTCTTTTGGCATACATAGTGCTTTAAAAAAAAATTGGATAAAAGCTACCAGATTGTCATCAGATAGGTTGTCTGTTAGGTATGGAGCCCCACAGTGAAAATTTTCAAAAATAAACTGCCAGGTAGGCCTACGATATGTTTCCACCAAAGCAAATGTTAAGAAGACTTGGGAGAAGAAAAGGCAAAACTTGAAATACCCAATCCATGACTTCCTGGAGTAGTTTTGCCCAAAAAGTACAGCTTGAAATTTGATTTGAGAAAACATGCAGCTCTCTGGAACACCTTCATTCTGTGATTGCAGTATTACGTAAGTTCTTACAACCATTTTTTGTTTTCAGCATGGTTCTTAAAGTTAATTAAAATACACTAATTAGTCTCTGCACTTCTGTACTGATAACAGTAGCTCCTTTTCTGAATATGGAGATACGTGCTCTATGAATTCATAATTTCTAAATAATTTTTATGCATTTTTTACATTTTACTCATTTTAAATATGAAATAAATAAAGATCTGATAGAAAGAATAATTTATTAGAGAACACAGTATGGATTAATTTCAAAGCTAGGATTTGATGTGAAGTCTAGGTCAATGTTTAATTCATACATAACGATGTTATTTAAAGTCATCATTTTTCATCTTTTTTTTTTTTTAGTTACAATTTTAATATTATTTATATTACAGTGAAAGGAATGTATCAGTTGCTCTTGTCTTTAGACATTTGATATTTCCACTCAAGTAAATTTATTGCTCTCAACACTCTATAACAATCCCTTAAGGCCAGGCTGGCATGTTTTTTAAGAGTTATAAAATAAATTTTTTTCTTCTTTTCTTACTTTACATTTTCTTCATCTTCTTTCTCATGTTTTAAACTCTTTGTCTTCCAGGAAACCTTAGAATTGTAAAACAAAATTTAAACTAATGCAATGATGCAGTCTGAGACCAAAAGTAGCCTGAAACAAAATTCTATGAGCTGTTAACCCCTCCATTTATGTCAGTCAGGGGTGTGGAATTAGGCATTTTCCCATGATGGAACATAATGGAATTTTTTATTATGACATTCATGATTTTCTTTAGCCCAGTACTCAACATGCATTAGTTACAGTAGTTCTACAGGGAACAATATGATCCTGTTCTCCATTTTTGTCTTTGTTTTTCTGTGTAGCTGCGGCAGGCAACACAAATTTCCTATCTGGCAGACAGCAAAAACGTATTTTTGAATTAAGATTATGGAAGTAACTGTACGTGCTCAGATGAAACTTTTAACAGCTAGTAATAACTGTAGGTGCTCCCATCATCCAATGAAAGGAAGAAGTGTTGAATCATGCGGAATCTAAGAATCCTGCCTTATAGAAGAAATACTAGATTTCTTAATTGTTTTAAAATTAGGAGCAAATATTCAGATCATGGAGGTTTTCTCCTATCTGTCAGCACTACAGATGGTGTAAAAAGGTTCCACATAACTGGAAAGACACTGATCATGCTATTTATACAGTCCTGCCCATTACCTGCTATTTTTTACTCAAATTATAAGCATGAATCTCATTTCAGAGAAAACCACCAGACCAAGCATAGAAATGAGAACCATAAGAATGTTAAGGTATTAGATTTTTTTTTTTCTACAGAACTAATTAAACTAAGCTCCTAAGCTGCCTTAGACCATAAAAAATGAGTGTTTCAGAACTTAGGTTAATATATGTGATTCTCCTTTTAGAGGTAGGTATAGGGAGTATATTAGGTATAGGTCGTATTGAACAGAGACAGGTATAGGTAGCTCAGGAGAGTAAATCTTTCCCTCAATAACTGACACACCTCGAAGGTAGTGTAAGTAATTAAGTTACTAACTTCAACAATTCCATTTTGATGCCTAATGAATGGAATGAAAGAGACCTACACATTTATATGCGAAGGAAAACCATCCCCACAGCCTTCATGTCTTTAATCTCTAGCATTATAAGTGTTACATTTGAATCTGCTGCTTGTAATCAAATAAAAGTAATTTATTTCCTCAGTGACACAGTAAACTTAAGAATCCATAGTATAACTATACTAATTTGAGGTCTGTCACCTAGTAGATTTTTGGAAAGTTGGTACTTCTTAAGACAACCAAATGGAATTATAGTTATATTTGCCCAGAATTAATCCCTACATAGGAGATGGCAGGCTGTTTCACAGTCCATTGATGCAATGAGCAGAGCAGGAAAAAACAGAAAAAAAACCTTTGAATTATTTCAATAGCTATTTCTCCCACTGCAATGAGCTTGCATTATCATCCTTCTTGTGTTGATGGCGCATGAAGTATCATAATGAAACGATACTAGGCTTTGGACAAGGGTCCAGCCTACTACACTCACAGTCATTTTAACATTGTTTACTTTCATGGTAATTTGTGAGTACGTAATATGCCAGTAGAATAGCACAAAGTACCTGATAAGGCAGTGACAGTTTTTTGTTTATTTTTAGCTGTTTCTTCAATGAAACTCTTTTCTAGCTTAGATAATCATAGAATCATAGCATAGTTTGGGTTGGAAGGGACATTCAAGGGTCATCTAGTCCAAGCCCCTGCATTAGTCAAGGACTAATTCAAGGATATATCAAGTAGAGAAAAATAACCACTCATCACAGGAGGAGGTGAAGTGTCCTTAGGTGATGTCTCAGACTAAGGGGAGGGCTCCAGTTCACAGTCCCACTGCTCCGAGAAGACCACTCAAAGGGGTCTTCAGTGGGGACCCTGGTTTTTAGCCTGGTCAGATCTGGCTGTGGGCATTATAATATAGTCCAGAAGCTTCTCAGCTTCTCCAGGCACGTCCCTTGTTGACGGACCCTGTAAATAGACTGAAGGTCCCACTCCTCATGACACCCCAGTTGGGTGGAGGAGAACTCATCCCGCCCAGGGGTAGCGGGGGATGTGACTGTCAGCACCTTGTGCGTCACCCTAGGTGTGCACATGGGAACCGGCACAGTGGGGCACAAAAGGTGCTAAGGTGCCATCAACTGCCCTATTGAAGGCTCCAGATCTCAGGGGGATGTGCAACTGACACAAAGGAGGGACATCTTGTCTGAACTAACACATTATTTAAAAATAAATATATGTAGAAGTATTATTTTATTATGAAAGTGGTTTTGTACAATATTTAAGAGCATTATTTCTCTACAGGAAAGTTGTATTAATTAATCCTCTTACTCTAGAACCCACAGAAGAGCATACTCAGCTCCCCCTTTTTTTGGACAATGCAGGTGATGATGTAAAGCTTCTTATATTCAGTGGATAAATGCACTGTCACTAAAAAATGGCTGTTTTTTTACAGCAGGGTCAATCTTCAATATTATTCTGCAATATTTTTGGAGTCTATGTCTGTTCTCTTTAAGGGAAATGGATGTATAGTTTATAAGAACATGAATAAATCAATTTAATTGACCATGTATGTGACAACAAGTCATGCTAATGGAATAGTTCCAGAATACTGACAAGAGGATACCATCTAAATCTAACTTAACCCAAATTTGGATAGATGTTTACATTTTCGATTCAGTCAGATGTTACCATGCAAATCAAAGAGATTATTAAATAGGATTATTTCGATTAACACTTTTTTTTTTTTTGTCCACTTAATCATTGTAAGTTCTCCAAGAGGGAATGGAGTAGTTGTTTTCTAATAAGCAAAATAAAACATCATAGTATTACAGAAATATGACATTTATACTTAGTGAGAAGTCTCAAGGAAAAAACATGTAAGAATCTGTAATAAACCAGATCTAAAATTCAGGAAAAAAAAGAGGAAACTCATAAGAAAAAAGTCACTATGAAGTTGTCTGTGGTTGGAATTTGATCTTTGATATCTCTATATCAACTTGGAAATGTATGGAAATGCACTAACTTCCTTGAAAAGCAATTTTCAGGTCAGATTCTGAATTATAATTTTTGTTACAATGGGAAAACTCCATTTGTTATAAATTTATAAGAAGACAGTGATGCTGTCAACTTAAATTATACTTATTGATTTAACATATTAATTATTGCTTTGATATCTACAGATATTGGACATCTTTTCCTGGAAAATAAAGAAGTTAATATGAGACAATGTATGAAATTCTGTACTTCATCCTGTATCATAATCCAGAAATACAATAAAGTGTGTTCTCTTCCACTCCCATTTCTGTTCATGGCTATAAATTAGGATAGGAGAAGATTTTTTTTTTCCTATTTAATTGAGGAATGACAGGAATAAAATGCTTCAAAAATTACAATATTAAAAATAACACCTTGAATTTAGATTCTGAAGATCACATTTTCAATGTTCTCAAATCCACTAGTTCCTATCTAAGCACTGATCTAATCAGTTATGTTTCCACTTCATTTCACTTATTTCTTTTGCTTTCTTTTTCTGTAATAAATTTAGTCCATTTACTACCATTCCTTTACCACTTCCGACAGTCATGAAATGAAAATATATAGGGTAAGGAGCTCTTACAGTTTTATGGGATTTTTGCAGCACTGTGGGGCAAATGTGTCAGACGGGAGAGAAATGCTGCTCTAGCTATGTTACATCCACAAAGAGAAATTCAGAAATTATTATGTGGCCCTAGGTTAAGCCTAAATTAATAAAAGGATTGGTACACAAATGAAGCCAACACTGGACTAACAGGAGCTCAGGTAAGGTTAATATTAAGAAGACAGTGATATGCATACATTTCTGTGCACTGAGCCCTCAAGCTACAGATGTATTTTCTTACATACTCCTTAAAATATTGAATAAATGAGATATTTTATTGCTGAGAACTCTGGGTGATAATGTCTCATTCATCTCTTATGTACAAAAAGTACATATGAACAGAAGTGTTAGGATTATTTTTCTTAACATAGTTTAGGAAAAGATAATTTAGGTATTAAAAGGCACTTTATGTACTAAAAGAATAACTGCAATTTTCTAGATTCCTTCTGACTTCTTTGGTGGTACTGAACTATTTTCCAGACTCACATACATAAAGAACAATTGTGTATATATTGATGGACCATCATTTTCCTAATTGTTAGTATGGGTTTTTTTGTTTTGTTGTTGGTGTTGGTTTTTTGTTTGTTTTGATTGTTTTTAGTTTTCCCCCTCAATAATTCAATGGCATTGATGATAGTTTTGTTTGCAGGAAAGGTAAAATTACATATGAACCAGATCGGTAATGAAACTTTCCAAATGTGCAATGTCACCACTATACATAGTCTATGGACCCAAGAGAAATTTCAGACCACCTATCTCTCCTTCTTCTGTATTATCAGTACTTCACCTGCATCTAGACTTTTTACGTAGATAGCTCTACAAAAGGAAAGGAACCACAGCAGGGCTTTTGCAACAAAATAATTAATCATCTTACAAAGAACACTTAGAAAGCCATATGAAGGCTTCTTTATGGAAAGCATGAGTAAAAATAATTCATCCAGTCCACTAGAAATATAGGAATCTATTTATGGAACACATGCTTTTATTTGACTGATCGTGAAATGGTTTTAAAAAGTATGTTTGTGAACATTTGCACTGGAACATTCTTTTATTTGCAGAACTGCAATAATAAAATAAAGCTTGAAATAGATATCTATTGTTATATCTAAAAATTCACCTCAAATAAATCATATTAAATAGTAATAGCATAGAAATAGCATTGACTGTGTGGTAATGGTAAGAAAAACAGGATATCAGGGATTTTTATTTATAGGCCTACATCTTTCCCAAGGAGCAGACACAGAAGATACATCTGATGGCTCATCAGCAGCCTCAGTCCACAGAAAGCTACAGGAAAGCAAGACTGAATTTTAATGACTTTATATCCACAGACATTTTGTACAATTTGAACATACCCTGCCTTTCCTACTATTAAGGGTTTTCCCGATCACTATGTTCATAACAGAAAATATAAAAAAAAATCCATAGTCTCTTTTCTGGTCCCAAGGGCAAGCAGAACAAATATGTATAACTTGTAACCATATAAAGAAGGTCTTTGCCTTCATTTTTCTATCCCAAACTAAGAAGACTCTACCCATTATAGTGTGCTGAGAGCAGTGTCTGACTCATGGTCAGCCATGGGCTCACAAACCTGTGGAATCACTTTCTTTGGACAGGACCCCTGAGGTTGCTTCACCCACCCACCTGCTCAAAGCAGGACAAATTTATTTACCATGATCTAAGAAATCTGAGTAAACATGTTATTAACTTAGCGGCTCAAACTGCTGCAGCATAGCTTTCATCCCCATCTACTCACTCTGTTTATTGAATGTGTAGTTCATAGTCCCAGGGGAAATATTCTGGAAAGACTTGACACATACCTGTAAAACTTCAGATGTTGATATCAATGTCAACCATATCATAGAGTTTCCAGAGAAACCAGACAGCAGTTTTCAAGAGCGCTAATTTCAGAAACACTATATATCCACTCTCTCTCTATTGACTCACTCTAACAGGCACTTTATCTTCTGATATAAAAACTGTAGAGCTGGGCTCTTACCCCTTAGCTGGGGTAGTCACAACTTACAGCAGCAGGGGGAGATATGATCTCCAGAACTTTATTAACAATTATTTCTGGTCTGGAATCATTATCTGATAATGCTTTCAATTAAAACTTGTAAAATGAGAACTGGGTAATACTATCAAGATGTTTTGTAGACTCTAAGGCACTGCTATTATTTTGTAACCAGCAGATAACTTAAAATTGCTCCACTCTGATTCATTGCAGAATGACATATAGAGCTGAAATAGCTTAATAATATGTCAGTGACATCAACTTTCCCAACTACATCTCAGATGTGCATGAAGGATAAATCAACTAGCAATCTCACTCCATTTTCAAAGATAAATAAAATGTCTGATTTATTAAAGGTATGTCAAAACAGAGATTTTATTCTGTTTCCTGAACATAGGCAACAGGCTAACATTTCCTGAATTTTAGTCAAGGTCAGATAATGGATCTGTGAAAATGCCACAATAATCAATATAGAAAATAACAAATATAACACCTAATGGTTATTGGAGGTCCCTTTGAGAGTCACTTGATACATGTCAAAGACCAAATCTTAGTGTAAGTAGCATAACAGCTACATGGTACATGGAAGCTAAGGTGCTCAGGAGTTTTGAAGATGGAAAAGAAGTAATTTTACTTGTAGCTAAACTGGAATTATAGAAGGGTTATTCTGTCCTCACTTTCTTCTGCCATGGGAGGGTTTTCTTATCACATTTGTGTGCTTCCATATCACATCCTCAACACTAGCCATTGCAAATAATCTCTGACACAGACTTATTTGCTCTTCACACTCTTAGAGAGCACAGACCTTTACCAGTTCAGCTCCAATTAGTCTGTAATTTTGCTAGTGATAACATTCATAAAAGTAAATAGAACTTGTATCTATACCATATGTTGACTAAGAATGTCCTCTACTTTCATACTTGGAGACAACCCAAATATCTGAGCTCACCATATTCCTACTATAACTTTGGCACAATTATTCACTTCTTAGCCAAATTTAAGCTTTATTATTAGTCTTCTGGTGATTAAATATGATGCTTCTTTACATCAATATTTAGTTAGACAACTTTGAACTTGTCAACTTGTTGCATTTTTTCCACAAAGGATTTATACAGTAAAATACGAAAAATAAACATCCATTCTGACGCTGGCTGACAACACTAAGCTCAGCCTCCTTCAGTCATATAGTCAAACATGAGATATTAAGAGGATAAATAACAGATAAAATTATTGTAACAAATGGATCACTAAGGCATTAATATTTTACTTCACTTTTGTTTGTTTCTTAGCTGCAAAATAAAGTCTAGGTAATATTTAAAGACATCAACCAATATTCAACCACTTACTATTTAATGTAAAGTCTGAAAATATTCAGTTTCAAAATAATTTATTGTAAAGAGAAATTAATTATTCTTTGGAGAGTTATAATTTATGTACCGAGTTTATCCGTCTCAAACATTTTCAACAACAAAGCATAAATATGTGAAATTCACAAACATTGATAAATGTTAGCTTTCTTCTGTTATTTGTGCAGTCAAAGATTTATTACGAAAGAATGTTATTACTTCAAGTTAGCATATTCGGCATGTTTTTATTATGCTTGCAATTATTCTTATGTGATAGATACTATCAGTGGACCTAAGGTATAGTCACATGAGAAAATTAAAATACATCATTAAAGAGCAGGTAATTAATAGTATTAGAACTTCTAGAAGCAGCATGTGGCAGATGCACTCGAATCTTCCCAGCCAAACCAGCAGCAGTTTGGTCCATACTCCAGAAGAGGTAAAGGCCTGAGCCGCAGCCAGGCCAAGAACTCCTTCTAGGAGACCCACAGGGAAGCAGAATGGCACATTGAATGCCAGTGGCTTGTGGGCACAGGGAGTCTCGTGCAGACTTTTCCTACTGTGTGCAATTTGACTACAAGTCAACCACTTCATTCTATAAATACAACAGCCTGGATTAGCCTACTTTGAGCTCTCCCTGCTAAATAAGCGAGCTGTATGGTAATGGTTTTACTGCTCACAGGTCAGTGGATGAGCCCAATTCAAGTTCAATGTTGATCATTTAGCTTAAGCATATGCACACCAAATGTAATGGATTATTTAGAGATATAAGGCTGTATGATTTTTAGTGTACTCTCTGATTCATATCACTTGGTAGACTAGATGTGCTAAAATTTTAAGCTGTAAGGTCCTGCTTGTATTTACCCAAAGCTGTTGCAGACTACACTAAATGCCTGCAAGAAAAAGTCAAGCCTGCGTTTTGCTGGAAAAAAATTAACTGATTGGGAAAACAACGATCCAAGGCTAACACAGAGACATTACAGATACTGCATAGCGAGGTATATTTTGCACTCCACTGAGAAGAAAGGACTTACCCAGACAAAATGGCACCTTCAAGGGTATGGACTAAAAACAGTGTCTACAGCTGAACAAAACAAAGGCCCACGTGGAGTCAGAGAAAAAGGGTCCAATGGAGAGCAAAGGACCTGGTGGTAAAATTTTGCTATTGGACTGGATCTTGGTGTGAATGGTCTGTGAAGATAAAAAAGTTTGTAGTTTTCTATGCTTGGGCGGACCTCTCCACAGGTACCCAGCTTGAGCCAGCCCTTCTGCTATTCTACTCCACTAAATTTTTTATTTTCTGAGAATCTTGTCTCCTGAAAGTCTGCTCTGCACATGGTGATAAGGCCTCACCTGAAAGTTTGCTGCTGAAGTTCTAAAATACAGACTCCGGAGCAAATGATTATCAGGGAAAGAGGAACCCCGACAGTTTGCACCGTGATGGATACGGCCTCTCCTGAGAGTTTGTCTCTGGAGCTCCAAGACACAACCCCTGGAATGAACAGTTATCAGGGAGGGAAGACACCTGAAAGTTTGCTTTGTGAATGGGTACAGGCACCTGAAGAGAAAGTAAGCAGTATTCAGCTTGGCATATTTCCCCCATGCAGTAAATAATAGAGTGAACTTGCCACCAAACTCTTTTAAGTCGCACTTCTCTTTAAGAAATCTAAACATTGTTCTGCAGCAAGCAGAACCCTAAATTACTCCCCCTGCAACACAGTATTAGCATGTAAATAAATTTACATGACAACTTGACTGCATTACCAAATTTTATTCATTTAAACAATAAATTTGATTAAAAGCTGCAAGAGAAGACCCAGGAATCTAGAATCCACTGTTTTCCTAATCATTTGCTCATTCTACTGATCTACAAAATTATGGTTCCTGATCTGTATTTTATCTAGCTTCATAACTATATTATTCACTGTCCTTATCTAATGTCTAGCTGAATGTGTAGGATCTTTGCCAAGCATAAGCTAGCTATTACAAAATTATGTTTCCTAAGATTGATCTGAACTTAGAACCTTTTTTCTACTTAACTGACAAATACTGAAAAGTGACAACGGAAAGGCATTAATATTGTAAGTAGTAGGAATCCATTCATGGATTTAAATCTCATTTAAATATCTTCTTGACTATTTCTGAACTGCTCAAACTTGTAAGCTTCAGCTCAAACAGAAGAGCAAACTTCAAAGTTCAAATACCAATTTATGTGAATGTGCAAGAACCTGTCTATATATACAGTGGCGATTTTGCTTTCCAAATTTAGCTGGGCATGTCAAAGCTTAGCATCTCTGGGCAACACGTAGTCTGAAGGTCAATCTTAAGCTTAAGTATTTGCTTTCCATCTGATGCCACTTTATAAGTTGCAGTCGGAGGCCTGGGGATTTTTTTTGATCCAATGAATATGTTAGATGCTCACAGAAGATAAATCTTCAACATTAGACATTTGGTTTCAAAATAGCCAAAAGTAATAGATGGGAACTTCAAGAGGGAAGAATCTGTATACAAATTTCTGCTATGAATCATAGACTCCTAGAATGTCCTGAGTTGGCAGGGACCCACAAGGATCATCAAATCCAGCTCCTGTCCCTGCATATGACAACCCCACAGTTCATACCATGTGTCTGAGTGTGTTGTCCAGTCTCTTGAACACTGTTAGGCCCCCTCCCCGGGGAGCCTGTTCCAGTGCTTCACCACCCTGTGGTTGAAGAACCTTTTCCTAACATCCAACCTAAACCTCCCCTTGTAGATTTGAAACTTCTAGTATTATTACCAGTTCAAATTATTTGAAAAACAAATCTTTGGAATCTTTTGAAATGAACACTTTTTAGATTTCTTCTCTATGTAAGCAAACTCACAGGAAAAAGCAAATCCACATTCAAATAAAAACACATCTTTCCTGAATCTCAGTAATCAGTTTGTCCCATATTTTAGCATTTTACTGTCAAAGAATTTTATATTCCGTTTCCCATTACTCCAGATTGTGTTACAGAATTACTCTATTGTAGTCAGGGTGGGAGGAAATATATATTTCAGACTCCCCTGCTGATATCTTTCCCAGTTTTATAAAGCATTTCAACAATATTTGAAAGAAATTACATATCACAAAATAGTTTTCCCTAGTCTTAAGAATTTACTTCATAAGGATAGGACAAGAAAAATCATTAGATTATCCATCTTTTTGCCCAATAATGACTTCAGAAGAGCTCTGCTCCAAATTAAGTGACAATGCTTCTTACTGTGGATGTTTTTTATTGCTATATTTTGAAATATCCCATGTCACATCTGAGACATGTACTCAAAAAAAGATCAGCAACTATTGACTCATGACCAAAATGTTATATCTGTCACTAAGCAAGACAGCCAGCTTTAAATTCACTTTTCATATTAAATTGAGCTATTATGTGCACAACCCATAAAAATCTCAATTTTTGTGTGAAAATGAATTAATAAGAATTTGGAAAAACACTGTTGCTAATAGCACTTCCAGATAATAACCAAAATGGATTAACTGATGAAGTGGAAAAACACCATGTAGATAAAGTAACAGCATACACGGGAGAGCTGCCATTGTACTTAGATCTATGAGCCTTAAACAAGGAAATCAAGCAAAAAACTTAACAGATGCCTAAATTTGTGATGTAACAAATGGATTAACTGATGTCAGCATTTTAGGCACGCTGAATAGCTCTTAAGGGTACTGCCCGAAGAAATGTCAGTGTTAAAGTACATTTATTACCTCACTAGGGAGATATAGATTCACTCAGTTACCCTTTGATTTTTGAGCTCAATAGCTTTTACAGAAGTACAGACATTATATAAATTACATATTTTAAATGATTTCACCTTGATGAGATTAAATAACTCTTGTCAAGATGTGCATTTTAGCTGTTGGACCTGCCACTGAATCTCAAAACAGTACATTACTTTAATATTCAAGAAGAATAAGAAATTGGTTATAAGGAAAACATCAGAATCTTGAATTTAGTTTCAATTTTTCTGGTGATTATATTTGTTTGACTGTTATATTTATAGTGAATAGAAGGAAAGTCAGTAGTTGATTATTTTAATATGATATTTTTTGTGCCATAAACTGTTGGTATAATTTACTCTCATTTGTTCCACTGAGATAAGACTACATTTGTTTATTTGAAAGTTCTGACAAATAATTTTAAAATAATTTGGCAGAGGAAACAAAATAATAGACATATTCCCTGACAAATGCAGAACACTCTCTACACTTTTAAATTGTTAATTTAATTAGGATATTTTCTGAAAATGGCTCTATCTAAGAATGCTTAAGAAAGGCACTGGAAGATGTAATTGCCAAAATTTTACAATGACAGTTATTAAAAGGTTACTAAAAGAAATCTTGCTTTCATGTCAGAAAATCACTTGAGAGAAGACTAGTACTAATAAATGTGTAAGCCTGATTACTTTGAAATTAATGAATAAAACCAAAGGTAATTAATTGATCAAACTCCTAGACAAGATAGTCAGTAGTCCAATAACTGGAATACTTGCCCATGATTCAAAAGATGCAGATTGGAGATTGTATAAGTCACAGATCAGGACAAAAACACAGAGATCACTTACCAATTACCATCATGGGCAAAAAAAGACGACATGAGGAAAAATAATTTCATTTATTGCCAATTAAAATATATTTGAATAATGAGAAACAAATATCAAAAGAACAGCTTACTCTCACCCTCAGACCTTCCCAGCCTCAACTTCACTCCTTCATCTCTCATTCCTCTACCTCCCTAACCCAAGCAGGGATAGAGAATGGGGTCCATAACAGCTCTTCTCTGCCACTCCTTTCTTCTCACACTTTTCACCTGGTCCAACATGGGTCCCTCCCATGGGCTGCAGTCCTTCACAATAAACCTGCTCCAGCATGCCCTCACCACAGACTGAAGCACAGATATCTGCTCCAGAATGATCTTCTTCACAGGCTGTAGCAAAATCTCTGGTCTGGAACTTCAAGCACCCCCTCCTCCCCCATGTCCCTTCTTCTTCTCTCACCTTGATCACTATTGATTTTCACACATTTGGGGTTTTTTTCCCTCACTTCTCTCCAGTCATTGAGTATTTTTGCCCTTTTTTACATATGTTCTTGTAGAGGTATCACCAGCTTGGGTGCTGGGCCCAGCTGTGCCCTGTGGTGGATCTGTTGGAGCCAGCTGGAATTAGCAGCCCCTATCCTCTTCTCACAGAAGCCACACCTGCAGCCTATTTTGCTACCAACACCCAATACAACAAATGATTTCAGTAATAACATTTTAAAACAACTTCATAATTATAGATTTGAGTGATTTTGATGAGTTCTTTCTTTATTGGCATCCATAATCAAATGTACACCTGTGTCCTATGAATAAGCACTGTTAGTTCTTAATACTGACTATGTTTATGTTTATTTGATTATTTAGCTAACCTAATATTGAGATTAATTTGTTGGTTCCAAGATTTTATCTTGATTTGTTATTTTCTGATGCATATAGGAATATTAACCAGAAGTAAGGATGCTATATCATCTGTATTTTGGCATTGTTCTTAGGTCTACTGACATATGCTGTTTAGACTCCAGAAGAATAAATAGATGACAGATCCTAAGAAGACCCATGAAAATGTACAGCAAATAAAGACAAAAAAAAAAAAAGATCCACTAGATTTTGAAGCTATGAATAAAGTGTAATTATTTAACTCTTTGGAACATTTTTGTTAAAAACACATTGTGCAAATATTATGTTAATGATACAGGATTAGATTTAAATGGTCATAGATACCTCTACAGGACTTTTATAAAAATATTTCTTTGTGCCAAAATATAATAAACTCTACTTTTGTAATAACAACATAGCACACATTCTTGAAACAGTGATAGATGTATCAGTTTTCAGGTGTATCAGATGTATTGTCAAAGAATGATCTGATATACAATAAATTATTTTTTAATGATGGTTTTGGTAGTAAGGTGATAGAAATTTACAGCTGACCAACTGATAACAAGCTTATTAAATTTAAATTCTCTTACATACAAGTTTATAGTTCACTAACTAGGCTTACTGATTTCCAGGGCCTGTCTTTAAAAATATTTGGTAATATTTAATGGCTCTAGTCAATTAAATTAAATTATGTGGGTTAAGTTTTGATTTTGTAAGACAATTAAGAATTGTTTAGGTCAAATGTGCAAGGTCTACCTTCAGAGTATTTCCCAGAACAGATGAATTCTACAGCAAAGGTTTTTGGACCTTTCTGCATGAATAATAATCAGAAAACACAGTTAAAATGACAGCTTAGAAAAATGGAAAAAGCTTAATAAAGAAACTAAAATGAAAATGAAAAAGGTTCTTCATTTACACAGGTAAAAAGGACAGCATAGATGGGGTAAATTTAAAGTGATTTGAATCACTTTAAAAGGTCACCAAGAATTAACTGAAAATTTAGCCTTATTACATTTTACATCTGTATAAAAAGTCAGTATAAGGTGTCTTCCTCCTTACTGTTTTTGCCAATAATCTCCTTATCATAGGTGGGTAAAGTTGTCGTATATCTGTTTTGTGGTGGTGGTGTTTGGTTTGTTGGGTTTTTTTTTTTTCCTTTTCTCAAATATGGAGGCAAACACAATGATGTACTGGATCTATTAAGGTACTATAGTAGGAAATCAGGAAAGGAAATGGCATTGGCAAAAGATGAAACTGTGAAACTTTACAAAGAAGCAGAAGTCAGTGACAGCAGTGGTCTTTGAGGGATCAAAACTTTAAAAATCACTTGATATCATAGGATTTGTGTTTCATTGCTATCAGGGAAAGTGATCTGTATGAAAATTATGTTTTCTAGGGGAATTTCAGAGTCATAATATTAAAGGTGATAGTGGAATTGGCTAAAAATAATGAAATTAAAGAAATGAAGATTTGACCATGGCCCTTAAAAAGTTGGAAGCGATGGGAATGAAATAATAAGATTTACACTGTTTGGTTACTTTTCACCCTTTGCTGGTCTTAATAGCACTTGGAAAAATCCCATAGGAACATTACATTGGAAAATATCCAGAGGAAAACAAAAAGCAACAGATCTTTAAGCTGAACGTCAATTAAAGAGTATGATTCCTGAATGAATATAAAAGACTTATATAAAAGTGGCTGGAGACTAGTAAAAATTTATGAAAGAGGACATGAATAATAAATTAGTGATTAATGTAAGGAAATAAGAATGAGAGATTCAGGATTCTGTCAGTACATAATGTAAGTATTCGACAACAGATTTTAATAGAATCTCTGCAGACAAATAGGAACACAAGAAAGTCTCTGTGTTTCTCCCATATCCTCTTTCCAGCAGGCTGTAAGTACTTAGTTAAGAGCAAGAAAACCGCCAGTATGCTTCAGCTTAATTTTCAGTTCAGTAGCTTGCTGATCTAGACAAGGTTTCTGTATATTTAGTAATTCAAATCCTTTTCCACAGATCTGACCTGTTTCCTTCTGTAGGCATGCAACTTTTTATTTCCACTGTGCCCTTTGACAAACAATTCCATCCTTTTGAAGAACAATCTTATTTTCTTTGTTTTGATCTGGCTTCATTTATTAGTCTCTAGTCTCTGACCTGCAAAAAATGCTAAATCCTCAAGCCCTACACACGTGTTCATGACAATCATACCACTCTGTCATATCCTTCCTCTCTTTTCCAGACTTACAAATTGAGTTCTTTGCACTTGAACTGGTTCACATTTTTTATCATCCTTGTCTTCCTCCAGTTTTCAGTTCTACATTATCATTTTAGAGATTGAGGAGACTGTAACTGCAGACAGTATTCAAGATGTAGATGAACAGTTTTATAATAAAGTTTCTTTGTTCTATTTTTGAATAATTTTGAACATTTTCTTCTCACTGCTACTGAGCACTGAGTTGACATTTTATGGAGCCATCTGCAGTAAAACAAGATCTGTTCCTAAATGGTATTGGTGAGTTCAGAGTCTATAATTCTGTATGTTACTTTTCCAGCTACATTTTTTTTTTATCTACACACAATTTTAGCTGTTACATCCCTTCCCAGTCACTCTATTTCATAACCCTTCATATTTTCAACTGATCATTGTCCTTATTACTGTAAATAATCTAGTATCTTCAGCAAACTTTCATGCTTCTTTACTCTCTCTGCTTCCCATAATTTATGAATATTTTGAGCAACAGAGATTGCAGCACATATCCCTGATGAGTACCACTGCTGACTCTGGTCTCCTGAAGTAATTTACTCCTGTTCTGTTTCTTATTTTAACCACTTACTTACCCATATGAGGACCTTCCTCTTGTGTCCTGCCAGCTTAAATTATTTTGCTGAAAGTATTTCCCTTTAGGAAACCCAAATAGACTTACTATACCCAAGTTTACACTGTCCTAGTGTTGCAGAATCAGTCACTTCTGCTTTTTGAGAAGGTTTGAGCAGAAACATACACAATATTTTTTTAAATATTGACCTATTTATCACATGTAGTATAGGCTAACACTTTACATATGATTGCTGAGTTGTGGAAGCAAAAAGTGGTGAACAGCATTACTCCTTTTTCCCCTGAGGGAGTGGAGACCTGCTGTGGGTTACTGGCAATTTGCATGCAGTGCACTTAACTAGCAGAGGCACTGCTAGAGCAAACCCCCCTCTCTGCTCTTCCTTTCCTCCTCTTCTTGTAACAGCTCTGACTTCATCCTGTGCTTGTACTCTCTGCTACAGACTGTATCAAACAAGTTTCCCCTATCAACATGATTACTTATTGACCATCTGGGGAGGTTTGTGAGGCTGTGTTGACTCTGTCCAAGTAGAATGTAGTTGCTCATATAATTCATATAATTCAACCTCCTGGAGGACTCTTATTACATAAAGAATTAGTAAGGATAATTTGGGTTTCAGTAATGGAAATAAAACCCAACACTGTGCTCAGCAACTTTCACACAAAACTAAACTAATAACGATAAGGCAGTTCGGTGGTTAAAATCACGCAAATTGGTGTACTGTCTATCTTTCATGATCAGCCAGAATGTGATTTCTAAGGAAAGAGTATAAAGAACAGGAAAAGAAGAAGCAGTTTGCCTCTATTAATAGCTAGCAATGGTCCTGTTCCAGTTCATTTATCCTGTTCTAAAGAAATCATTTCTTTATAATTTGTGGCCCCCCGCTCCTAAGAAAATGTATTTCCTTTGTTAGTTTTAACCTGCTACCTCTTCATTTTCTTGTTTCCACCATGTCTTGTATCCATTCTTCCCCATTCATTGCCCTTTGTCATTTAGGGTTTTATAGATCTCTATAAGATTTTAGTCAAATGAGAACTAGTTGAAAGCCCACTTGTACTTTTTGATCATCTTTGAGCTTGCTGTTCTGCTGGTTATCTTTAAATGGAATTACATGTTTGTGTCAAGAATCCTGACTGCAATCCTGAAAATAGATTATGTACATGGTGTATTGGTAAGAGCTACTTTCTCCACCAAGCTGTTGGCTAAATATCTTTAAACGTTGATATTGTTTCATTGGCTTTGATACATCTACTGCTGATAGACATCTCTCCTATCAGAAACTGCAGACTCAACAAATCCACATCTCTCATTGTTTTTAAAAGTTCTTCATATTTGTTTATATTTAACACATATGGATTGAATCAGGGTTTGGCATTTTTTTCTGAAAAAAAAAAAATTTGGATCTGTGATGAATAAATGTAATTCAGCAGATTTTAAGGTAAAAAATAATATGAATTTACAAGCAACCTATATAGTTCAGCGTAGCTGCTATTCTACAGAGAAAAGGGATTTCTAAATCATTACAGATATGATTCTTCCTCACTTGGATGGTGTTTGGTCTTTGCAGACCTGACATGGATATCAATAACATATTAGTAGTCTAGCCTGAGGGGTTTTGACTAAAAACAGTTGGTCACTGTTAACTTATGACTTAGTTCTGGCACTAAGATTAAGCCCTGACTGACAGCATCTTCACCTGACATGACATCCTTTTAAAGCTCTGAAACAATTATACAGGGTGCCCATGTTGCACAATGATCTTCACAGCCACAGAGACCTTTTTTGCTGTGGAAATTCATTTTACGAATGTTACACCCTGAATTAGGCACATATTTTCTAGAAAGAACAGGTGAGAGCCCTCTAGAAATTCCCACAGACACCAAAATCCTCTGCCACAGCCTTATTGGTCCCACCTCCTGATGCTGCCACAAGACTGTGAGTACATTCTGTACCTACTACATCATTCTCCTTTTCCAGCAAGCTGACAGAGCTTTGCTGATTAACTATAATATTTGTGTGAAGGGTTTTCTGAGCATATTGCATATATCTACCAAAATCTCAGGAATTCCATTCAATATTAAATGTTCTCTTTCTCAAAGACAGCTTAACTAAGGACTGTATCCAGTCCCCTAACTCCCAGAGGCAGGGTTGGAATAAATTCCTAGCCTTCAATACAAAAGAATTTTTAAATGAGAATTTGACACATATGCAAACTAAAGGAAAAAAAAAAAAAAAAGATAAAAATTACATAGGTAACAACTAGAAACTTGGGGTCAACTCAATGGGGTTCTGCTTGCTTTTGACTTAGCACTAATGCAAGTAGTAGTAAAATAAGATTAACAGTAAAAAGGGTAATTTATCATGCTTTTCTTCTGGCAAAAACATTAAGACAATAATCATCTGTGAATATGGATTATAGTGCTAGCAAAAGCATGCAGACTGCAGGCAGCAAAACAGTTATAGTAAAGCCATCTCCCTCACAGAGCTATGCCCTGGGGTTTTATGAAAACCGAGTCAATGTGAAAACATTACATATTTTCTGAGTCAAATCGCATATACTAACAGTGATTCATGGCACAGATGACCATTCACAAGTCTAGTAAACCATTAGTTTATACTCATATATACTCTGTGTGTGACAGGAATTAAAACTTTATCCATTAAATCTGTCATAAGTAGAAATTCTAAAGAAATTAAATTGAACTTTAGGATGAGCTTTGTGAATAAGGCTAGTTTTATAACCTAGATCTTAAATAATTCACAGAATAGTGGCTCTGGGAAAGCTGCTGAAATGTACAATGTATATTTTTTGGTGAATTATTTACGTTAATTGGACTTCTAAGGGGCACAGGGCTTTTTCAGGGTAAGGGGCTATTTTGCATACTGGCATTTCAAATGTTTTGAGAATAGTGTTCTAAAGCATTATGTATTGTGCCCTCACAAAAACACTGAGCAAGGCATAAACAGGAAAGAGGAAGACAATAATGTATTTGAAGACTTTTCACACTAAGTTCCTGTTGCTAGGGAAACCAGTTCTTTCATTTGTACTTCTTCCAAACGCATCTATCTCCAGGTCCCTCAAACAGTGCAGATCACAATCTGATATCCTGTGAAATGGAAAAAAAAATCATGTATGTATACGTATGTATATATGTTACAGAGTAATAAGTGGGGTTTTTAATAATCTGTGGAAACTGTTGAAGATTCATATCTGCAGCATCACTTGAAAGTTCACAGAGAAACCCATACACAGCAACAACTGTATTTTCATTTTGTTTGCAAGTACTTTCACCTTAAATATTATTCTTGGTTGTGTGCCCAGCTTCCCCTGTGTCACTGTTAACACCTACACTTCACATTTTTAAATAATAAATGTATAAGACATCCTACTTTTATTGATCACTCAATTAATCCTTCAGCTTGTTATATATTATTTTCCAATGAAGAAAGAATGAACCTGACTATGCATATAGCTGCCTAGCTTGAACTGAGGATTTAACCCAGAGACCAAATACATCTATCACAGTTGTGCCTACAGGCATGCTGATAGCACGAAGCTTGAGCAAGCACTGCCTGCCATCATTCTGCCTCATTTAATCTCCTGGTTCAGTGGAATAGAGAAGTTCAAAGAACTAGGCATCATTTCTGGTTGGGAAACGGTAGTTTTGCAGGATCTGTCACCTCTTACATAAGGCTGAATTCTGTCCATCTGAGTTCTTCTACCACTCCATTCTGTCCCATATCTGACTTAAGAAAAACTAGTTTGTGCCAGCACTGGAAGGGCAGATCAAAGAAACGCTGATATAATGTTTTAAGATGGAGAGTAGAAAATAGTAGTATCAGTCTCCCTTTCAGACTGGAGTCCACCACTTCCACAAAGCAAGCGTAGCTCTGTCTCTCAAATGAAGTGAGAACTGCAATGCGTAAGGGTGCGAAGGAGGAGACAACTAGGCTCACTCCATGCTTAAAATATTGTCTTTTGTCTCCTAAGAAGAGAGTGGAAGAAGAGCTTTCAGGGCTGAACTCCAATTTCAACCTGAAAACAGAGGCTGGAGTTTGAGAAGCATGCACTTTAAGGATTTGTCAATGTGGAAAGATATGATGCATTACATAAACACAGGTCTGATCTGAGTTTAATGTGTAATATAAGCATTTGTGATACCTTTATGACTCTGATGTTAAAATTTGAGGGTTGCTGTTGTTCTATTTCTGTAACACACCTGTTAGTGAAATAGCATACATTGTCTTTCTAGTACTATGTTTGTGCATATTTCTCGAACAAAATAATGATAAGCTAGGGCTGTCCTTAAATTTAAGCATGAAGTTCTTTGCCAAACTAGAGTTAGAGACAAATCTGATATTTTGAGATGATTTCTTGAAGGTGAAAAACAGGAGAAACCAAGAACAGATCCTGGATCAAAATTAAATAAAAGAAACTTTTAATTTCTACTCTATGTCTATTCCAACTTTTTGTTTTTGATTACCATTGATGACATGTTGATTGTACAGGAAAAAAAGGAAGACATAGCCACAGTCAAAGGACATCACAGTTTGTATCACAAAAAATATTGTTGTTTAGGCCAAGTGCTTTGGTTAGAAAACAAATGTAGTTGAAATCTGAAGTCTGGGAAAACAAAACCAAATTGTTTCTTGGTGGAGAGTTGATAATACAAGTGATGTGTGTTTGGATAGTGACAGGTACCAAGATGCCTGTAAGGAAAAGGAGTTGTAAGAAAAAGGAATCTTTTTTTCAGCATCTATGCACTTTCACGGTTGGTAGACTTTGATCAGACTTATTGCTCATTACTCACTCCACAATGTTTATCTCCTGTTTCTAAAGTAAAAACAAAGAAGACATCTAGGGATGCCCAGTGCCTGAGGTTATGTAAGAAAGCATAACATGTGTTTTGCCTTCTTTATGAAACTTCTTCTGATGCTTGGTAAGACTGAGTTTACTAGACATACTTGTTCAGCTAAACTGCCAACCAGTACTAGAGCTGCCACAACCGTCACTAAATTTCATGGTTCTCTAAACTGATCTTTTTCCTAAAGTTCTCTGTCCAGCACTAACTACCACAGTAATGAAACTGGTGTTATCTAATTGTAAAACTGCCTGTGCTGGTGACAGACTGGACCTGTCTGTTTATGTGGAGCAGCTCTCTTCCTCCTCCAAATATTTTTCCAGTCTCACCTCACAGAAATTACATATTACGGTTGGAGGTGTCATGCTAGATGCAGGCCAGGAAAGCATCATATTTTTAACCAAGCTCAATGTGCAACCACCCCTGAATTGGAAATCTGTGTTGTATGTTGTTTTGGAAAACTGATAGATGCTGAGATGATAAACTAGCTATACTTTATCACTACTAGCTGTGCAATCAACAACAAAGTAACTACAGTTTCTAAATGACACAGAATATAAGTCCAAGAAAATGCAGTGGAGAAGGTAACTCTTAAAAATTGTGACCAATGACTGTTTTAAGATGAGATGTGATGAGGTGTATATCAACAGGATATCACATTAAAAGTTTGAAACATTAGCACCCATAAAACATGGTTGTATATTTTCAACCATCTGAAATACAGTTTTGATCCCACACTGTTTATTAGTTACTATGTTTTGGTAGCTGGTAGGACTTGCTGCTGCTTTTTTTTTTTTTTTTTTGTTTTAATTTCATCTCTCTGCTGTAAATTACTAACTTGATTTCTGAGTAGTAGAAAAGCCATTCTATAGAAGGTGGCCAAAGAAAGTCTTTCAGGTAATGCATGAAAAGAAGTATTACTCTTCTCTATGGCTCTATGATACATATCTATGAAACTTAAGTAATAGAAGAAATCAATTTACAGGTTGACAATTCCTAATCATGTCCTTGGATGGAAGACAGAACCTTTACAACCCTAAAGGGAAAAAAACAGGAGCCACTGAGTCGTCCTGTCCTAAAAATAGCTACAGACAGAGTGATGATGCAACACAAATGTGTCCAGATAGCTCTGCACTTCCCATTTTAGAAACATCACCAGCATTGCAGGGCCCACCTGAAGGAGGTCCAGAATCAAATGCAATGACATGACATGGATTGTTCCTGAGAGAGATCAACATGGGGTCATCACCAGCATGGCAGCAGCAGGTCTGTACAATGCCAAACTGTTGTGCTACAGCTGCATAGATCTGGCACAGGGGAAGAAAGTTCAACAAGAGCAGATCCAGGCTGGGTTCCCAAGACAGTGCTACACCACACTGTACTGCTGAACCAGCACCAGTTCCCACCCAGTCTATGAATCCTTGTATCCATAAATCAGTGGTATCATTCTCCACCTGGAGAAGAATGTGATCTCAAAACTCAGAAGAGCTGATGTTAGCAGCCTCCAGAAACCTGTCAGAGATAAGTCAGTGTAGCATTTATCACTAGGACAGCTGGCTTCATGGAGACTTCTGACACAGCTCTCATGGCAGCAGGTTCATGTCTCTTCCTGGGGTTTAAAATCATTTGAGTTTTCCTGAAAACACTTAAAGGGCATGAGGCAGCCTTTTCCAGCAGTTCACAGGGCTGACCTGACAAACTAGTGTAGCCAGATCATTACACTGACCTACTATAATAATATTTTACAAATAAATTATAATAATAAAATTACAATGTTACTCTCATCAAATTAATACCCTCTATATTACCAGCCCTAAAATTTAATGAATCATTCTTTCCAAATTATGTGATTGTCTCAAAGTTTATGAGATTTGAAAAAAATAATTAAGTTAATATTTCCACCACTCAGTATATATTAAGAACCTTAAAATGTCAGCATACATAATGTCTAAAAAGACATTAACTTTAAACAAAAAAAAAAAGAAAATAAAAAAGAATGACACCATATCTTAGGAAAAAATATTTCTAGTATTGCTTGACTGTAGGTATCAATCAAAACACAAGGTGTAACACAAAGTATGTGAAACTTGACATACTATAATATCAGCCTGATTTAATTAGATATAAATATTATCTACATTTTAAAAACAAATCCCTTATGCATTTTTATTGCAACATTTCATTCTGGTTGCAACAGATTGTCTCTGAGTTCAGGATAAGTTTTGGGGTTTGTTTGTTTGTTTGATTTGTATTAATACCTTTCCCTCTGCTTTTAGTGGACTGACACTTCTTTTTGTAAAGATCTTTTGTGATGACTGAAAAGGATGATTGATGGTGTTTTTCTCCCAAGATACTTTTAATTGAATGTCTGACAGTTTTCTATTCCTTTAAACACTTCACATACACTATTGTTGTGTTTAGTGTCTGTCATTTCATCTGTTTTGTCAATCAGAGTTGGGGAGAAGAAATACGTATTTTATTATGTCCTTTTTTAAGAAGGAAGACATAAAGAGTGCTCTTCTGTCTCTTTCTACATAGATTTCTCTGGATAAAAAGCACAACATATTTATTCATATATTAAATATTAGCTTTATGTATGAGGCTGATTTTTATTCATATAAATAATAAATTTTAAAATTATAATTCATCAAACTTGTTTCTCACATATAATCCTCATGAACAAGTCTCTACAGTGTCAAATAAAGTTAAGAAAACAAGCCTTGGTGTTTTAATTCTACTAAAATTCTATTGTGTCAAGGTGTTGGTTTGCCTTTTCTTTCCCCAGCAAATGTGTATGTATATTCACAGTATTACAATCTAACTACTGCAAGCAGCCAAACTGCAAGTACTACTTCAGCACAAAACCATGGGTAGATTACAACGGACCTTCTGAATGAGAAATATCTTAAAATATTTTAAAAGTTTCAAAAGCAAGAAAAGAGTTTCTCATTCCTGGACAGAAACGTATATTTTTTCTACCTTCCCTTGAGCTCTAAAGTGAAAGATGAAAAGCCCTGGACTTTTGTTTTGAAAATTTGTTAAAAATACTATTCACAGAGCCTGAAATTTTATAAAGAAGATCCATTTCCACCATCTCTTGACTTTAAGATAAATGCAATAAAACTGTCAAAACAAGTCCTACATTCGAAAATGCTTTGTTTGCTTTCAATAAAATGTGTAAATTTTCCTTATTAGGCTTGAATTTTTATATTCAAATTTGTAACTGCAAATAATTTCTAAAGACTGTAAGGTATAACAAAAATTTCAAGAATTATCAAGACATAGCATATCCAGCCAAAAATATTAATGGATTAAAGAGTTCACAGGTTCATCAAGCACAAGGAAAAATAACTTCATACCTAGCTGAATTAATGGAGTTTACTTTTTTTAGAAATAATCAACCACAGGGGTTCTTTTTTATTTCTTTAGTCTGCAGTCTGGAAGAACAGTTGTGTGCCCTCAGTGTTCACACAACCCTTGTCTGCTTACAATGACCTCATTCCAAAGGGGAAATGTAAAAACCTGTGCACCCTGTATCTCACAGTGAGGGTGAAAGCTTCTTTCAGATGATACATAACTCTCCTCAGCTCCTTTCAAAATTGTTTCTAAGATCTCTGAAGAACTTCACTCTTAAAGTAGTAAGAATGCTTTGTCTTCCTACTGTGTTCGAAGTACATTAGAAAACCAGCGCACGTTTTAGGGAAATGTTTACAGAGCATTTTGTGATCCAGCCTTTCCTTACGCCAACTCTGAGTATCTCACCTTGGAATTAGAAGCAGAACTGGCACATGGAAACAGCACTCCCAGCTAATCAGCCCAGCACAGCATCCTCCTGGCACCCCATTCCTGAATTTCTCTCACTGCTTTGTGAAGCTTTCTCACCTGCAGCTGGCTTGAAGATCTCTGCCCTGTGTTCTATTGCATGTCATAAATACACCTTGGGTCTTTATCTGGGGTCTGCCAAGTGGCTCTTCCCGCATGCCTTCTCAGCACTTAACAAGCACGCTTTTCTGTTTGGAGGTAAATTACTGTGAAGATTCTTGTTGGAACACTGAATACTAAAGAACTTTCTATTCAGCATTCAGTATTCAATTCCTATCAGCTTTGAAGTTATGAAATTATGCTTCATTTCTCCATTTTATATCACACTGTGAGGTATTAACATCCAAAGAGGGCTAGTATCCTTACTTAAAATAAAACTACAATGTTTTTATTGTAGGTTTGCAAATCAGGACAGGCATTGTTCCCTGCAGTTGACTTCCATTAGAAGTAGAAACTGCTATAAAACTATTAGGAATTTCATAACCTTATAATGGCAGTTTTGGGCTTGGAGTATTTTTGCATTTAATGGATGGGTATGTAAGAAAAAATTCTGAATAAAGTGAATGTTATTTTAGCAAGGGAAGGGAAGGGAAGGGAAGAGAAGGGAAGGGAAGGGAAGGGAAGGGAAGGGAAGGGAAGGGAAGGGAAGGGAAGGGAAGGGAAGGGAAGGGAAGGGAAGGGAAGGGAAGGGAAGGGAAGGGAAGGGAAGGGAAGGGAAGGGAAGGGAAGGGAAGGGAAGGGAAGGGAAGGGAAGGGAAGGGAAGGGAAGGGAAGGGAGAAGAAAAAAGAATGAGAGTTTTCTGTTGTTGTTGTTATTCTCTTTTTACTATGGCAGTGAGTCAAACTGTAAAGAACAGAAATCACAAGGACCAGAGGTGGAATTCTTCTCTCAATTAGCTGACACAAGCCTCATTGACTTCAAAGGCAGCTTCAGACATGTAACTGAGGACAGAATTGACCTCAGGATGTTAAGTCAAGGTCTCATTTCACACATATATCTAAATCAGGTCATGATGTTCCTGAGCCTCTGCTATGTTGACAGTCAGGTATTTGTCAACAAATAAGCTATTTTTTTTGAGAAATGTAATGTCTTCTAGCAAAAATAAATTCTTCAATCTCCAGTCAATTTCTGATGATGATGCGTAAACCATAAGAAGGCTCCTTTCATCAGTATTTCATTTCTGTTATTCTGCATCCTTTGTACAAAATCACTTGCCTTTATCACATATCTTCTTTGTGAACTATTTACTTAAGAATTTTACTCCGGGATATACACTTCCACCCATGCATCTGTTATATATTCTTTTCAACCACAATGGGATTTAGTGGCAGCATTCAGTCATTCAGTCTGCAAAATGCTGATGCTTATTTCACACAGAAAAATGCTTCTTTGAGTAACATTTGCCCTGCTCAAAAAAAGAAAAAAAAAATCCATATTTTTCTACTGTAGCTGTTTTTATAGCAATTCCTTCTACATAAACATCCGAAACAGCATTGTACAGTACACTGGTTCTATGCTAGGACCAGTGCCTCCCATGCTATCTTCCCCAACTGTCTTTCCACAATAGCAGGATTGCACAGATTACTGATTGGATATATAGAGAGACCTATCTCGATCAAGTATTTTGCAGTGGAACAGTCACAATCATGCTATACGATATGGCAGCATCTGCTAAATTGGCCGATACTAACTGGAGAGAATAGAAGGTAGTAAAGATCCACCTCAAAGTCTTCCTTTAGTCATTGCCTGTGGAGCAATTTCAGATGGTCTGTGGATTAAGCAGCAAAATTTACAAACCTGTCAGCTCACTGTCATCAAAAAGGAAGTTTAAAAGTGGAAGTAGTCCTTTGTTCAAAACAACTGGAACATATAGCAATGTCTCAACTCAGGGATGGATTTGATAAACTTTGCAAAATCTATGTATTAAAATATGCAAAGTATTTTGGAGTAGAAATTTCCAGATATTTATAACTTGTTTTCTGTCTGATTCATAATTTGCAGGACTTAATGGACAAATGAAAACAAAGTCTTTCTTCTTCTTGAAATAATATCTTATCAAAGATTCTTAATTTTTAAATCCAAAAAGTGCATTATGATCATCCATCCTGACCTTCTGAAAAACTGTGGGCCACACAGCTTCTGATAGAAATATTTGCACCAAAATTTTGTTGACCTGCTTTGTGCTGGATTTTTCTCATATACCAGCAGATGTCTGCATTATGGATACCTACATCTGAGCTAACCAATTAGTCTACCTTTAATTTCAGTGGAGAGAAACAGGTACTTTTAGGGTGTAGCTGACCTGACCTATTTTGAAAGTCAACATTAAATTCTTAAAATTTCAGATGTAGGCATATGCAATGTAGGCATATATCTTTCCTCAGAAATATGTTATCAAAAATTAATAGGTAAATTGTTCAAAAAATAACTATCCATATTAAAATTGGGCACATGAATTGTTCAGCATCAGCCAGACCATTGTTATACTTCCTTCTGCTAGTTTAGAGAGATTGCAGCTATTTGCTGTTCCTCTTAGTTCAGAAGCTTTTCTCCAGGATGTCCAGTTTCAGAAGGGTACAAGGGTTTTGGGGAGTTCTCTATTATTTGTTTTCTGGGGCTTGTCTTTCTCCACATAGTCTTTTTTACATCTACCCTTGTGCTTCACTTTAAAAAATCCTTAGTAATTTAAAAGATCTCAACACAGGGCAGATCATCTTCTTGTTCCCAGTATTGTAAATGTGGACTAACTGTAGCAAAATAATGGAATCACATTAGATTTAAAATTAACTCAGAGATCTGTTACTGGTAAGTAAACAGCTTTAAAGTTTGTGCTTATCACACTACCTTGAATATTTGCTTTGGAGGAAAAGGTCTAGCTCACACACACGTTGCTCCAAAGCATAGCCAACCCTAAAAAAATTACCAGATGAACAGAAAATTTGTTCTTCTTCTTCCCCTGAATATATTGTGAATGATTAGTGACAGAAATCTCTGATAGCCAAAGTTCTGTCATAGCTTTCGTGCACAGGGATTTATACTGCTGTTAAAAATTGGTGGTAACTCTTTCAGCTCACAGCTGTCATATCTCTATTAATTCACACATGCCAATTTACATCTAAGTCAGAAGAGATACTTTTATTTCATTTCCTTTTATGTAAATTGGTTTGGATGCTTTTGATTTAAAGATATTTAAAATCATACCACCAGGCTTGTCAACCACTTTGAGGGAAGTGGGCAACTTTAATCTCTACCTTACTGGAGCACATAGATAATTTCCCATAGGACAATACAGTAAATCACTTGATCTCAGCTGGCTTAGACAAACTTCTGAGGTGCAGAATTCTGTATCTCACATCACTGAAATCCCTCCAGGTAGATTTACAGGGCACCCCCAGCATTTTCCTGATGTTTTTACTAATATAAAATTAATATTGCCAGAAAGTAACCTACTGTTCAAAGATGAGCAATGTGTTAATTTCTAAAAATATCCTTAATCCTTGCTTTTAAGAAATATGTGCAGCAGAAATACGAACAAAGGTATACAAAAAGTACAACACTGCAAATTAAAGAAACACATAAGCACATAAGAGTTGTACAAGAGAGGAAAAGCAGTGCAAGGATTTAAAGAAACATCTGAGAATGGAAATAGTTTTTAATGAAAAAGAAATTGTAGTAAAAGATACATTTATGGTATGTAGCATATTTTTAACTTATTTTCTCAGGGATTCCATCCCAACTCTATTAATGTTTTGCTTACCCTTGCTATATTTTTTTCTTCTGTAAATTAGCACATAAATTTTACAGATAAATAGAAACTGAAGTATTTAACTTGTAGTGAAGAATACCACTGATCATGCCCTCCTTCCAATCAACTTAGGGGTTTGAGTTTAACCTTTTGTTAGGATCTTTTTAACTTACATGTCACTGTCAGTAGCTTTATTTTGATATTGCAATTCATACAATAGTTCCACTAATTTGTTTCTGTTACTGAGAATCTTGAAAAAAAGTGCAAAAACTGTATTATAAAGAACCTTTCGTTGAATTTGTTATTATTATTTACATAGGCCACCCTTAAGGTAAAAAAAAAAAAAAGCAGACTGAGACAAAGATATCCTATATGTATGATCAATATTAAAGCTCTGACACAAACCAGTCAGGGAAAGAAATCTGTAATGTAGCATTAGGGTGCTTTAGCCTGCTGATCAACAAATATCATGAAAGAGATGTGGAAAAGCAAAGAGCTGCAGATGAACAGTTTGTTCTCTGCACCTATGTAGATCTTTTACCTAGAAATAGCAAAGATGTTGCCATTGACTTTTTCCGTAGGAGAAATGCAAGCGACTGTTCAGGGAATAATACAGTCTTTTGAGGGACAAGAAGACAAAAAAGAAGACAATGCTATCTTATCTCTTACTTTAGTTATTGGTTAAAGAGAAGGAAACAGTTCAGAATAAGAAAAATCTATACTGAATGGGAAAAAAACAATGTGGGAAGATAGCAGTATAAAACAGATCCTACTAAGTGCAGAAAACTAGTAAGAACAACGAAGTCATCAAGGTGAAAAGTTGGCAGAAAAAGGGCAATATGAAAGAAAACTAGTTATTTAGTCAAATAAATTAAGGACTGAACAAATCTTGGGAATAACTTCGGCCCAGTATTGAACAAAGATGATTATACTATTTAGAACATGCAGAAAGGCAAACTTATTCAAATATACTGTTTCTTTTCCTTTTTCTCATGGAAGATACTATGCATACATACAAACACATACATATACCTGTTTCTCACAGGAGGACTACAAGGCGTTTTTCTGTCCATTAGTAAGTAACAATTATGTCCTAGAGGTAAAAATCTGTATTCAACAGTCTGTATTCCAAAACATTGATGTACGCCTCTGGCTTGAGCCTGTGATGTGCTCTTGCATGAAAAAAAACCCAAAACCTAATGATATCTTGGGCTGCATTGGGCAAAGCATTGCCAGCAGGTTGAGAGAAGTGATCCATCCTCTTTACTCAGCACCTCTACTCACACCTGGACTATCATGTCCAGTGCAGGACTACCCAGTAGGAAGACACAGACATGCTCCATATAGTCCAGCAAAGGGCTGCAAAGATGATGCGAGGACTGGACAGGAGCATATCTCCTTTGAGGAAAACCTGACAGAGATGGGACTGTTTAGTCAAGAGAAGAGAAGGCTCAGAAGGAATCTTGTCAGTGGTGCCCAGTAACAGGACCAGAGGCCCTGGGCACAAACTGAAACAAAGCAGGTGCCATGTGAACATCAGGAAACATTTTCTTACCGTGGTTAAGCACCGGCACATGTTGCCCAGGGAAGCTGTGGACTCTCCATCCTTCAAGATATTGAAAAGCTGGGGATTGGACCAGATGACTGCCAGAGGTCCCTTCCAACTTCAAACAGTCATTATGACTGACATAAGAAGAGGCAGTTGACTCCACATCTCAAGACTGCCTCAGATAAGAAAGAAAGCAGGGTAATTGTAGTCAGCAATTCCCTTCTGAAAGGGACAGAGGGCCCAATAAGCAGAGCTGACCCTCATCATAGGGAAGCTTGTAGACTACCTGGAGCCTGGATCAGGGATATCACCAGGGCACTCCCCAGCCTGGTGCACCCAACAGACTACTATCCACTGCTGATCTTTCAGACAGATGGGGAGGAAGCTGCATCCCATAGTCTGAGAGGAATGAAGAAAGAGTTCAAGGCCTTGGGATGGCTGGTGAAAGAGTCTGGGGCTCAAGTTATTTTCTCCCCCCTCCTTCCAGTTTTGGGTGACGACATGTGATGGAACAGGCAGGGCTTTTGATTCTTGGTAACAGCTGGTTTTATAAGACACCAGTCCAGACTGCGATAGGTGGGAAAGGTTTATCTCACAGAGGCAAAAGGATGCTGGGACAGGAATTAGCAGGGCTCATCTGGAGAGCTTTAGACTAGATTCCAAGGGGGATGGGGTTGTAGCTGGGCTTGCATCAGTGGGGCAGCACTCTAGAATTGATGAAGGCTGGGAGGCCACCCATACCCCTAGGGTGAAATCTGTGTGCTCAGCTTGCTCTCTGAAATGCCTGTACACCAATGTGTGCAGCATGGGGAATAAGCAGGAGGAGTTAGAAACCTGTGTTCAGGCAGGAGATTATGATCTGGTGGCAATTACAGAGATATGGTGGGACAGCTCACATGACTGGAATGTGGTCATGGATGGCTATGTCCTCAGGAAAGACAGGCCAGCAAGATGAGGTGGTGGAGTTGTTCTTTACGTGAGAGAGCAACTACAATGTATTGAGTATTGTCCAGGGGCAGATGAGGACCAAACTGAGAATCTGTGGGTGAGAATTAAGGGGCAGGCTGGCAGGGGTGATACTGTCATGGATGTCTATTAAAGGCCACGAGATCAGGGTGAGGAAGTTGATGAGGCCTTCTACAGGCAGCTGAGAGCAGCCTCACAGTCACAGGCCCTGGTTGTTGTGGGGGATTTTAACTAATCTGATATTTACTGGAAGGACTACTCAGCCAGCCACAGTCCAGGAGGTTCCTCCAGTGCACTGATGATAAGTTCCCGATGCAAATGGTGGAGGAGCCAACTGGGAGAGTAGCACTGCTGGACCTCATCCTCACTAACAAGGAGGGTCCCATTGAAGCAGTACAGGCTGAGGGCTGCCTTGGTTGCAGCGACCATGAAAAGGTGGAGTTCAGGATCTCATGTGGCAGGAACAGAATACCAAGACTAATCACAACCCTGAACTTCAGTAGGGCAAACTTTGGCCTTTTCAGGCAATTGCTGGGGGAAATCCCATGGGCAAGGCTGTTTGAAGGTAAAGGGGCCCAAGATAGTTGGTTAGCATTCAGGGCCTGCTTCTTCCAAGCTCAAGATCAGAGCATCCCGACACAGAGGAAGTCAAGGAAGGGAGCCGGGAGACCTGCTTGGTTATGCAGGAAACTGCTAGGCAAACTCAAGTGTGTGAAGAGGAAGAGGAGAGTTTACAGATCACGAAAGGAGGGGCTGGCCACTTGGGAAGAATATAAGGCTGTTGTCAGAGGAGGTAGGGAGCAACTAGGAAAGCTAAGGCCTCCTTAGAATTAAACATTGCGAGAGGGGTCAAGGACAACAGAAAGAGCTTATTCAAATATATGGCAGAGAAAACTAACACTAGATGCAACATAGGCCCACTGATGAATGACGTGGGTGCCCTGGTGACAGAAGATACAGAGAAGGAAGAGTTACTGAAGTCTCCTTCTCTGAAGACATTCAAAATCCACCTGGATGCCTTCCTGTGTAACCTCATCTAGCTGTTCCTGCTCTGGAGGGGAAACTGGACTTGATGATCTTTCAAGGTCTCTTCCAATCCCTAACATTCTGGGATTCTGTGTGATTCTATGATTTTTTCCTTTATTTTCTAAGATCTGAACCATATCTACCAATAATGTCCCTAAATTATACATTCGTCTGTTTCTCTGCCTTTATTAAATCATTTTCTTAGGTATCCTGCTGGTCCCTTGAAAATATGAAAATGATGCAAAAGCCATTGAAGATAGCAGGATCCTAAGTGACCACGTAATCTCATTTCCACACTTTTGTTCTACTCGCTGAACATCATAATACAAGAATGGTAAAAGAACAGAATGAAGACAAGGACAAAAAGATTACGTGGGCACTCGGGAGGTTAATGCATGTGGTTTTGCTTTTTTTCATGAGCTCATACTTACTTATTTTCTTCAATTAGATGAAATCAGTTAAAAAGCTTAACTAATCCATTACTGAAGAAAACTTAAAAAGAAAAAAAAAAGCCCCCAAGGACCTTAATTTCAAATTATTTAAGAAGTTAAACAAAGACAAATGAATGCTAGTCATGTACTATGCACTGTAAGAAAAACTTTCCTCTGTCAAAATTTGTCTGGGTAAGCTAGACTTCTCTCACATCACCACTTAATTCCTTGATAAACCCCTAGAAGATTGTTTCTGGTACTCAAGCATCAAGGTTCCATTTCCCATAATTTTGCGAACTTTCACCAATAGTGTTTTATAATCTGCCAAATAAAGACTATAGGTAGGGCGTCTGTATAATTGTGCAAGACTTAGAATGAGAAATTTTGAATAATTTCATCCCTTGCCAGACACTCTGGAGAACAATTGCTTTTTCTTGGTGGACCACTGGAGCTGGCATTTCCAAATTGACTGCACGAACATTTTCCAAAATTTATCAGAAGTTCTGGCCAGTTCCCTTGGACTTCTGCTCTCACTTGTTCTGCAGCAAGTAGAACAGAATGACAGCAGGAAAAGTAGAAAGAAAGAAAGAAAGAAAGAGAGAGAGAAAGAGAGAAAGAGAGAAAGAGAGAAAGAGAGAAAGAGAGAAAGAAAGAAAGAAAGAAAGAAAGAAAGAAAGAAAGAAAGGAAGGAAGGAAGGAAGGGAGGGAAAGAAAAAAAAAAAAAGAAAAACAAAAAGAACCATATCTCCTGAGCTCCTGAGTTTATTTTTATGTCAATTTGTCAATTAAGGTCATCAGAAAGCAATCACACAGAATCCCAGAATGTTAGGGATTGGAAGGCACCTTGAAACATCACCAAGTCCAGCTTCCCCACCAGAGCAAGAACAGCTAGATGAGGTTACACAGGAAGGTGTCCAGGTGGGTTTTGAATGTCTTCAGAGAAGAAGACTCCACAATCCCCTTGGGCAGCCTGTTCCACTGTTCTGTCTGTGAAGAAGTTTCTTCTCACTGTGAAGAAGTTTCTTCTCATATTTAAGTGGAACCTCCTGTTTTTCCAGTTTGCACCCATCGCCCCTTGTGCTATCATTGGTCATGGAGAAGAGCCTGGCTCCATCCTTGTGACACTCACCCTTTACATATTTATAAACATTAATGAGGTCACCCATCAGTCTCCTCTAAACTAAAGAGACCCAGCTCCCTCAGCCTTTCCTCATAAGGGAGATGCTCCACTCCCTTAATCGTCTTTGTTGCCCTGCACTGGACTGTCTCTGGCAGTTCCCTGTCCTTCTTGAAATGAGGGGGCCAGAATTGGATACAATATTCCAGATGTGGCCTCACCAGGGCAGAGTAAAGGGGAAGGAGAACCTCTCTCAACCTGCTAACCACACCCCTTCTAATACATCCCAGGATGCCGTTGGCTTTCCTGGTCACAAGGGCACAGTGTTGGCTCATGGTCATCCTGCTGTGCACCAGGACCCCCGGGTCCCTTTCCCCTACACTGCTCGCTAACAGGTCATCCCCCAGCTCATACTGGAACCTGGGGTTGTTCCTGCCCAGATGCAAGACTCTGCACTTGCCCTTGTTATATTTCATTAAATTTTTCCCCACCCAACTCTCCAGCCTGTCCAGGTCTCACTGGATGGCAGCACAAGCTTCTGGTGGGTCAGGCACTCCTCCCAGTTTTGTGTCATCAGCCAACTTGCTGACAGTGCACTCTATTCCCTCATCCCAGTCATTGATGAATATACTGAATAGTGCTGGTCCCAGTACCAACCCTTGAGGGACTCCACTAGATACTGGCCTCCAACTAGACTATGTCCCATTGACCACAACTCTCTGGCTTCTTTCCTTCAGCCAGTTCACAGTCCACCTCACTACCTGATCGTTTAGACCACACTTCGTCAGTTTAGCTGCCAGGATGCTTACCTCATCTCCTGCATAAAAGTGTAACAGATTGCATCCTGTTGCTTTGTGTGGTACCCAATAACATCACCTGATTTAACTGAAGTGTGTTTTCTTTGAAAAATACCTGTTTTCAGTTCAGATAAGGATCTTTATTAATAGAATCTCTGTTTTCATTAGTGCTCTCTTACAACTGCTGACTGTTTCTTTCTTGGAAAACAGTGTCCTATTTATCTCAATTTGTGCACCTTCCCATTGCATCTTGATTGAACTTTCTCCACTAGATCTGAGAGTAGCAGGAACTCCAAGAAAATCCTATACATTGAGACAATTCTTACACTTCTCTACAGAGGTACTTTTCAAAAAATTCAGTGATATTTTCTGTCTTGGTTTCTTTCTAAACATCTATTCATTTTTCTCTCTTAAATATGTGCCTGTATCTTATCCTCACCACTGTGTAACTCTGCAGAAATTCTAGATGTAGTATCTGGAGAATTTTGTCAGTAGTGATTTTGTATTTACTTTTAGTTAATTAATAAAAATTATGAATAGCCTTAGGCTTAATTCTGATCCCTCTGAAACCTCATAGAAATATCTCCATTCATGGTAATTCCATTTGTCAACTCCTATTGGATATTTGCAAGGTCATCAGGTCCATTTAAAATGCTACTTACTATAATACATAGCACTGATCATTATTCATGTAAATGCAGTGAGGTGCTAAGTAACATGCTATGCCATAATTTTATCAAACAAACTTTCAGGGAATGAACTCATCCTGTGTGTATAACATATGTTCTCTCTTCCTATGTGTTTAGCTGATATTTTGTTTTAAACCCTCTATTATTGACTCCTATGTTAAATAGAAATCTAGACTATCTGTCCTTATTTATAAACATCTTACCATGAGGTTTTAAACTATCATCATGGACAGCAGAACTGATTTGTCATTGATGTCACTTTAACATTTAAGTCTAACCCTGTTTTAATCTATTTGATAGAAACCACAGTGATTTAATATACAATGTTCTTTTTTTTTCCCAGAATATTCTATCAAACAGCATAAAATGCTGTATATACTATATATCAAAACAGTCTGTATCAGCCAAACCTGTAACTGAATAAAATAATAAAACTTAGTTAATTTTACTAAAAAAATAGTTTATATAAAACTGTACTGGTCTGTAATTAATTACATTCTAGTACTTGCCTTTTTTATCAACTGAAGTGTATGTTATCTCTTGTCTGATTTTGCTAGGGACTAATGCTAGACCAAGTTATCTGTAATTACTGTTCATTCCCCTTGTCTTACTAGCACAACATCAGCACTTTTGCAGTCTTTGCCTGTATCTCTTTGCCTGTATCAGCAAACACAGAAATACAGAAAGGCTGTGGCTGGAAGAGACCTACGGAGGTCATCTGGCCCAACCCTCCTGCTCAACCAGGACCAACAAGAGTCAGTTACCCAGGGCCTTGTCCAGACAGCTTTTCAATATCTTGAAGGATGAAGAGTCCACTACTTTCCTGGGCAACCTGTGCCAGTGCTTGGTCACAGTAAATAAGTGTTCCCTGATGTTCACATGGCACCTCCTCTGTTTCAGGTTGTGCCTATGGCCTCTGGTCCTGTTACTGGGCACCACTAAAAAGACCCTGTCTCTGTCTTCACCCTTCCTTCAGGTGTTTATAGACACTGAGATCATCCTAAGCCTTCTCTTCCCTAAGCTGAACAGTCCCAGCTCTCTCAGATTTTCCTCACAGGAAACATGGTCCAGTCCCTTCATCATCTTTGTGGCATTTGCTGGACTCTATCCAGCATGTTCATTCCTCTCTTGTACTGGGTAGCCCTGCACTTTGCCTAATGCAGTCCAGGATACCATTTGCATTCTTTGCTGCTAGAGCACACTGCTGTGTGGTTAGTGTTTAACCTGGTGATCAACAGGACCTCCGTGTCCTTTTCTGCAAAGCTGCTTTCCAGACAGTTTCACCTCAGGTTATATTGGTGCATGGGGATGCTCCTTCCTAGGTGCAGGAGTTTGCATTTCCCTTTGTTGAACTACATGAGGTTCCTGTAGACTCATTTCTCCAGCCTGTTAAAGTCCCTCTGGATGACAGTACAATGCTCCGGCATAGCATTTACTCCTCATAGTTTTGTATCAAGAGAAAACTTACTAAGGATACGCTCTACCCCATTATTCAGGTGATTAATGGAGATTTTCAACAGGATTGGACTCAGTATTGACCCATGGGGTACACTGTTGTCCTCCAACTAGACTTCATTCCACTGATCTCCACCTCCCAGATCCAGTATTCAGCCAGTTTTCAATCTACTTCACTCCCTGCTCATCCAGCTTGCACAGACACAGCATCGCTATGAGAATCTTATGGGAGAGTATCAAAAGCCTTAATATTTAAACATAGTTATAGGAATCCCTTATAAATTATATTTAAGTTGCCACCTAATCCTACATGAAACAATTACCTAAGGCAGTTTGGAACACTTACGTGCAATAACTTTAGTTTACAAAGTGCAACCTTCCCTCTCTGTGGCAGCTGCACAGACCCTGAAAAGCTCCAGAGCTTTCAATAGCTGCTGGCTCTTTTGCACCTTTTGTGTCCCACTGTGGCTGTCCTCATGTATGCACTTTGGTCAGCTGTCAACTGTCACAAACTACCTCTTGGGACATGGTGACTCCAGTGACATGGACCCCTGGGTGGGAGGAGCAGGAGGGGTGAGACCTTTGGTCAACAGGGTCCTCAGCCAATGAGGCACTGCAGGCTCAGAGAAGCTTCTGGACCATGCCCTAATGTGACCATAGCTCAGATCTGACCAGACTATAAATGCGGCTCCCACAAAAAAAAAACCTTTAAGTGATCTTGGATCAGCACTGAGCTGTGCTGTATTTTAGGAGACTTCCTGGGATTGAGAGCCCTTACCTCCTTCTTGGTGAGTGAGTATTTCTCCTGGCTATATCCTTGAGTGATCCCTTGCTTCCACCTTGGGCAAGCAATTATTTCTTCTGGGTACACTTGAGTGAGAGAGGATTCTTTTGTGTGAGTGTGTACATGCTTCGGATCATCATTCCTATGCTGTTGTGTAGTAGTAATATTCCTGACTGGTATATAAAACCTGCAGTTTACTAAATGTTGTCAGAGTGCCGATTGATTTTGGATTACTTGCCTCGCTTTGCATTGGTTTCTGTCATTTGATTTCAGTCTGTTGTTTTGGTTTGGGTTCCAAATTAAAGTTAGTTTAACCTTATTATTTCCTTGAAATCATTTGGGGGTACCTCTGTGACACTCTTCTTCCACACTGATATACCAGATAAAAATAAGTAATTTTGTACTTACTACATGCATGTCTAATTTCATGGCTCATGATGGTTTTACTTTTCTTCTCTCTTGCCTCATTCATACGAATACGCTACAGCTCAGGATGCTGAAATAACACATCTGTTCTTAATACCTAGGTATTAGGTATAAAAAATGATGTGTTGGAGTGTGCTGGTTTAACTGAAATTGAGTTAATAGTTTTCATGCAGTTAGAAACTCTTATCTTTTTGTAGCTAGCATGGTTGTTGTTTGGATTTAGTTCAAGAACAATAAGATAGCACACTGAGATAGAATTAGTGTCTTTCTTCAAGTAACTTTCCAGTGTTTTTTGAGTTGGAATGAAGAGAATGTAAGAATTTACTGATACCTTAGCCATTGTCTAGAAGACCAAGGTCTTTCTGGTCTTTCTGTCTGTAAGTGTGAGGCAGCTGGGAAGGGGGCATAGATAGGACAGACCTTGACTGACATCCCAACTGATCAATGAGAATATTCCATGCCATTGTATCATGCTTCATTTTTCTGAGTTGGGTTTTCTGGCTCAGCAGACCTATTCCTGTTCTGCTTCATTTTGGGTGAGTTCTGTTCAGGAGCTCTGTAGTTTGGCCTTCTGCCGTTCTGCTATTTTTCATTTTCCCTTTGGCCTTTCTGCCTTTTTGACCCTTTTTGTTCTCTCCCTGGGATCAGCTGTTCGGGACCAAGGTGCTTTCTTCTGGGACTGGCTGCTTTGCATGGAGTTAATGAAAAATTACATTGAGTATTACTTATTTTATATGTAATAGTAGTAGTAGTAGCAGTAGCAGTAGTAGTAGTAACTTTCTTTTTTTATCTCAGTCCATGAGTTTTGTCCCTTCCCTTTCGAATCTCTCCCCTCTTTGGGGGGTCTGGAGGGTAGGGGCAGAACGGGATGATGCAGATAGAATGAGCGAGTCACTATTGTGGTTTTGATTGTTACCTGTGGTTAAACTGCAACAGGGAATTCATAAAATCTAAAGTTTACTTTAAAATAATAAATTCTGAGTCCTGTTCTACAACTGGGCTCTCAGGATGCTTTTCCTTTCTATTTTTCTAAGTATCATTTACAGGTATTGACTCTCAACACATACATTACCAATCACATGTTTTGGGAAAGGTTAAGACTTGGATAAAGACCAGCAAGTTGAGTCCCTATCTATCTTTAGGTACTCTCAGCTGACTGGGAAAAGCACTTTGAAAGGCAGGGTATATCTGTAACAGAAACAGATGTGTTTGTCCATAGTTTGTTTTAAAGAGTTTGAAATCTACAAGTCTTCCAAATGAGTTCAGCTGTTTCTGTTTGAGCATGTGTTACAGACCAAATGACTGTTTCTATTTATAGACTGCTTGAAGCCTAGGCTCATTTCTTTTAGATTGTGGCCCTGCAGTTTCATCCATGCCTTAGTCATTTCAAGACTGAAGTTATACTGATATAGTAAAAAAATGTTGTATCTTTTTGGTACTGGGTGTAGTCCATCATTTCCTTAGCAGTGCCTTTTCTTTATGAAAGCATACTACGTGTGTGCACTATGATCTGTATTAGCTGTTGTTGGAACTGTCAGATTGATATTACAATTTGGGTTCAGATCTATAATGGCTGGAAACACACAAACATGAGAGACATACCTGTCTTACACCTTCTGCTGCATCTCTATAAATCTGGGATGAGACAAAGCTGACCTGATCTTCAGCATATACAAGAAAAAGTAGCTGGCACCTTTTTATTACTGTTCCACTATCTCTGGTACTCTTTCCTGTCTTGTTTCATAACATCTCGGATCTGCTATTTTTTTCAGGGCATACTGTAAAATCAATCATATTTCTCTATGCTCACAAAAACACAGCAGTTTGTTAAGGCTTGACAACAATACTCTATAGACATTGCGGGAAGAACAATTATTTTTGTTACATTTCTTTGTTTTTACAAACCTTGATGTTACTGAGGCTATCTGGAATGTATTCATTTGCTTTTAATATGACTGCTAGATGCGTGTTTTTCATTGCGGGGCTGACAAATTCAGGTAAGCAAATAAATGGATAAAGAAATCAGCATTGAGACATTTTCTGAAAATAGTAAACTACCAATTTAACATTTATAGAACAATCTGGTCTTTTATTTCTGACTTCATAATGACTAATTGCCTAATTCAATCCCTTTTGCTGGTCCAATAATCTATCTGATTTTCTTGTAAATGTAACATTAATACACCATATTTGTAATAACGTCACAGTTTTATTGAAAATCTCTTCTTCTAAATCTACCACATCTGATGTATTGGCTAGAATGAGTAGAAATATATTTCCATTTGCATTACATTTTTTGGTAAAGCGTTTTGCAGGAAAAAAATAGGCATTTTTTACTGCAGAGCTTAGTTTGACTATTTAAATCATTGGCTGTGAAATTATTATTTTTTATTAATCTACTATCTTGATTAACTTTTCTTTCAAGAGCAAATAAAACCTCACTTAAAGCAAGTCATTTAAACTATGTATCAAAATAGGTTTTTGTAATTAAAGAGAAGGCAAAAAAATGTCCTCATGGATATCTTTAGTTCACTTTAACTTGGATCAAATCAACAATGTTTTGGGAATAAGCTGCAGCACAAGTACAGAATAGATATGTTCTCAGTATTATGAAATTTTTCCATAAGGGTGCTACGCTGGATCTTTAGACAGAATCACAGTGTAGTTAACATAAATGTTGTAAAAACTCTTAATTTAAAAAAAAAAAAAAAAGGTTTTCTAAAGCTTTCATATTTTAGAAATTAAACAGGTGGATGAGAATGGCAATTTCATAATACAGCACTTTTTATTTTTTGGCTTAGATGTTGCAGTCTGGAATAATTTAAAACTCTGCTATCACTTTCAAATTTAAAACCGTCATGATTTTAATCCTTCAGTCTGAATCAACTTGCTTTTCACTTCTAGACAAGACTTAGTCTCAAATACAATTTTCTTGTAGAAATTTATTAGACTCTAAGTATGTTACGATTTTACAGTATTTGAAGAATATCAGCAAAAGTGTGAATACTTTGAATGGTTTATCTGCAGGTCATTAAAATGTCCACTAACTATGGGAAGTTTCATTCTCTTTCTATGTCTCACATCACAAAGACATACCTCACAGAGGTGACTCCACTCACAGAAGACTGTCCCCTTTCAGAGTGTTTGCAATAGAAAGAGATGACATTTTTCAGATATTGACTTAGGCAGAAATATTTTTCTTCAGGGTTCAGGTCACAGCAAAAAATCACAATTATTTGTCACCAAGCAATTGCAAAGAGAGGCTATAATAATTGAAGGTAGGAGGTAAAAGTCTGGCCAAGAGTTTATTTGAAGTACCTCAGGGAAATTGCTGGTATTTTTCAGGGGGTAGTGCAAGGTAAAGATGGCCCATAAATTGTAAATGAAAAGATATTTTTTTAAAATGTCACTATGCAAATTCTGGCCCTAATGGAGTCGATGGGATTTGATTCTGTGATTTTTGTGAGATTTTTTTTTTTTTTTGCTCAGGGTTTCCTACTACAGACAAAAAAAATCTGAAAATTACATGTTCTGGTAATTTCAGCCAACCTCATGTTGGCCTCTTTCAGACAATTTTAGGAAAAGATTTAACAATCAAGCTTCAAATGAGAAGCTGAACTTTTAACAGTGGAAAATACACCCTTCATAATACATATCATGCAACAATATGGTGATGAAGTATTAGCTTTGTTTGTCTGTTGTTTGAGGTCTGACTATGTAAATTCATTGATGCCAGAAGAGAAAGGCCCACACAAACATCACTCACTTCATTGTTTCTGCCCTCTGCATGCTTCAGTAATAAAACAAAGATCAATAGTTTCCATCTGTTAATCACACCCATTTTCTCCAAGGCCTTATATTGTATATTTCCCTATTGTTTTCTTGGATTTATAACATTACTTTTATTTGTTTTTCATTACAACAGAAATAATAGAAATGCATAGCTTGATACTGGGCATGTAGAAAGAGCCCACTGAACAGGAATACAAAACGTTGCCTTTTTGCCTCACGAGAAGAAATAGATGATAGAAAATATGATCTATAAACACTCACAAGATACTGAATAATACAAATTGCTATTCAGTGCTGGATATTGATAGTTCTCTCAGGCTCTGCTTCTTTGTGAAATCAGTGAATGAAATTCATTAAGTACTTTCAGTTTCTGCTGGCTGCTTTTATCAAACGGAAACCCAGGACTCAATAGGTCTTCTATCATGTCTGGGGAGAGAGAATGTTCTCCACTGAAGTCATAAAAATACTGCATACAAACTAAGAATTTCCTTCATTATAAGATACACTAAGCACAGCGATATAACTAGAATCACGTCCATCTCTGCAGTTTAGGCACCTGCCTCTGATTTCTTCAGATCTAGAGGCCAGGTACACCAACCTCTAAGAAAAGAAGCAAATCTGACTCTTCAAAAGGAAAAAATAAAACAGTCTGATATACCATTCCTTATGTAAGTGCCTGGCAGCTGTATCACTTAAACAGCAGGCTGGAAAATTGATGCTATCTTCATTCTCATGCTAAGCAGTTTCAAACTCCATGTCTTCCCACTTAAAACTCACATCATAAGTTCAAAGCTGAAATATCTTTCACCTTGAACTTTTTCATGGAAATGTTTTTTTGCCTATGAACATTGTAATGAATAGGCTACTGGGTAAGAGATAAACAGCACCTGTGGTGATCGTTTTTCTTTAAAAAGTGAGCACATTGCATTTCATGAAGGATGTAGAGGCATCAGTGTGCTAAATAAGCTCTCAAAATGGCTGTCAGAAGGGAATTCTCAGGTCTTTGAGAAACACCATGTCTTCTAATTCCCAGACTCACTCTGTGTATAACACTACACTTGACTCTTGTAAAACTCATTAATAGTCCCAGAAGTAGAAAGCAGGTCTCCCCCCTTCTGGCATGTCTACACAAACCTTTTCTTCTCTACCATTTTATACCTTGACATCTAAGAAATAGAAAACAGATTTAAATCCTGTCAGCTATAAGAGGAAATCAAACGTGTGTCATCCACTTCTTGGCCAAATGCTGCAATTATGGGGCTGTTGCTGGAAACAGCAGGTAAACCAACCATCACTCTTTCCCTTCCAAAAGAGCAAATTCATTTTCCATAGCATCCCATGTTTTTAAGCTGTTATGGCTGAAGAATATTCTGTTAAACTCCTTTAGTTGTCTTTGGAAATAGGAGACTGGAAACTGTCAGGGATGTAGCAGTTTGGGCCCCTCTCCTCTAGATTGCAACTGATTTCTTTGTCAGGATGCAGATATTCAAATGCACAAATCTACCAGCTGTCATCCAGAGGGCAGAGTGAGCTTAGACAGGGTATGTCTCTGTGTTCAAATTATTTTTGGAGGTTTCTGTTGTTTAGCAGATCGTAGCATAAGGAATTACTACATTTGTGTACCACTAAAACTTGCTGGCACATTTTCTTAGGTTTGGACTTAAAATTTCCACCTAAATCCTGTTTCAGGGCCTTGTTTCAATTTAGTTTATCAGGGTCTGATACCACCATCACTGATAACTATTTAGTTACTCCATAACTATTTAATTTCTACTACTACAATGTTCAGGAAACATTGTAGGCTTTGGTCCTCCTCATTGGAATGCTCAGATCTTTGATTTATGTGCATTATGTTTGTTATTTTTATGATCATTTTTGATAACATTCAAAACACGAGAATCACCCATGCAGAAACCTTGCTTTGAGAGGGGGGATGCTGAAATGCCCCCTCTGGGTAGCAGTCTTCCAGAAATGGTATCAGAATGAGTTTGTATTTTTATGGAAAGTTGCAGAGGCAAAGCTGAATGCATTGTCAGGGGAAAATTTAAAAAAAAAAAAAAAGGAAGTGAGGGGATAGAAAATCTTTAGGAGATGGAAACAAAGATGCACTGGAGAGTCCTGAAATATAAATAATACTTCCTGTCTGGCTGTTCTGTAAGTTCTGTATCTGACAATGAGATGCTTTGCTGAAGATCCTAGCTCACAAAGGGTTTAAAATAACCATATTTGCCTGTTACTGCTTGAAATACAGGATGAGGAAGAAGATAGGGCAATACAAAGATTAAAGCAATACCTGAGGATAACTGAGAAGCTGACTGCTTTATTTTATTATTCTACTTTTGCTCTACTTCTTTCAGTTTTTATTCTCGTCTTTGTCCTTTAAGAAAATATTGATATGGTACCCTTTCTTGGGGTAGTTCATTTTACCAGTCCCACCAACTTCAGCACACCTTCCTCCCAAAATAAAACTGTCTGACATTATCACTTGGAGTAGCTTTGTCTGTCAGAACTAACTAAAATTATATGTGAACCCCTTAGTATTTATCCTTCATCAGTGTGAAATCTTTATTCTCTAACAATGATGGGCAATTAGTGTTGAATTCTCAAGCAAATACATTGTTAAATTGTTGTGAATAGAAGATCAATGTTTCTATGACTGCATTCTAGTATAGTCTTTTCTAAAATATCTATCACTTGTATATACTGTTATGGGATAAGCAGTGCTTCTGACATATGCAAGCTATTCAAGGCATTTTTAGACTCACTGGATCACAAAACCTCAGGAGACATCTAATCCAATTTCCAGCTTAAAATTGGGTCAGCTATGGAGTTAGACCAAGCTGATCAGGGCTTTACTCAGATCTTGAAACCCTCTGGCTGTGGAGACTACATTTTCTCTGGACTGTCTCCCCACTCTCTCTGCTTTGCTGTCCTTATGGTGAAAAAGGATTTCCTTATATCAAGCACTGATAAATAGTTTTGTGTTCATTGTTTGCCACAACCTTGAGGTCCTGTTCAGCCAGTCATGCCCCAGCTGGTGTCATTGCAAGAGCCTTTTCCTTCCCAGGCAAAGGACTTGGTGCTTGTCATGACTGAATTTCAAGAGGTTCCTGCTAGCCCCTTCCTCCAACTGGTCTAGGTCCCTTTGGATGGTAGCCCTGCCACTGAGAAGAGCCTATGCCCCCAAATTTAGCATCATCATCGGTACACGTGACAGAGAGCTCTGTGGATTCTTTGAAGCCATTGAGGAAGATATTACACAGGACAGGTTCCAGGGCAAATCCCTCTAGCACTTCACTTGTTACAAGCCTCCAGAGAGAGTACAACTGATTAATCACGACCCTCTCAGAGTCATTCTAATCATTCATTTAGTAGTCCACCCTTCCAGACTATAGCATCTGAACTCAGATACAAGAATATTCATGAAACTGGTGGAAATCTTACTTGAATTAAAGTGATATCCACCACTTTACCCAAGTCAGTCTCTCTGTTATCTCCCACAAAGCCAGTCTTAGAACAGAAGGCAATCTGGTTTGTCAGACATGATTTCCCCTTGATAAATCCATTTAGTCTGTTCCCAGTCACCTTCTCTTTCTTTCTCGCGGAAGTGTGTGCCAAGAGGCTTTGCACCGTGATTTGCCTTGGGCCTGAAGTAAAACTGACCTCCACACCTTTCCCATACCCTTTTTCAAAGTTTTTTGCAACATTTGGTTATTTCCAATTGTCAGGAGCCTCTCTGGGTCTCCGTGAACTTTATAAAGGAAATGAGGTGGTGAATATAAGGATACAGGAAAACTACAAGCACTTAAACAAGAAAATTTCTTGGGGGGAAAAAAAAAAAAAAAAAAAAGATTTCCATCTGATTCAGATTGGAATAACTGGCAATAAGTAGACTGTGGCTCCCTATATCTACCTGAAACTCAAAATCTTACCAGTATCTGAATTGAGCTTTCAGCTGCATTGTTGCTATCAGAAGATACTATAGTAAGGATATTTCTCTTTGTCCTTACAGTATATGGCAGCCTGGTTTATTTATTTTGACCATATGTTGCCATCCTTTAGAAGAGTAAGTGGGTCAAATGTTCCTCTCTGGTAGAAGGAGGAGGAAGGAGGTTATTCCTGTCTTGAAGAGCTTGCTCAGAGAGATGGTCTTTCAGAGACACTAGGGCAGAGCAAGAGTCACAGGAGAGAACCGGTCAACCTGAGAGGCTGCTGAGAGCAGCAGGCACCAGATATACCAGCCAGGAGCCAAATGGGTTAGAAAGGAAACATTCTGGGCACAAGAGAAAATAGTGAGTGGACTGAAGGATGTCTGATAGTGTGCTGAACTTGAAGTGGTGATCTAGGCTCTTTCTAGAGCCAGTAGGAAAAGAAGCATCTCTGGAGGACAATTTGCCTCATTTATTTTAACCACCTATTGGGAGATGCGCTAGAGGATCTACTAGATGCCTTTCTCCACCACCTCTCAAAGGAAATGGCCTAGCCACTGGCCAAGACCATATGGCTCACATTTAGACAGTACACATACATGAAATATGTCTCAGAGAATTTGCGCATTTTGCCCCAGTGTGTAGCTGTACAACTTCACTGTTATTATGAAGGAACGAGAATGTGTGAAAGTTACTGACATAGTTTTTAACTTTCAGATCAATAAGAAATTAGTTCCAAAGCAGTGGCATATAAACAAGTAGATTCAAATGGTTTGCTGTGATTTATATGCCTAATTAAAGACTTATAAATATTCATTAATAAATTAGATAGGTTGTTATTTTTTCCAAAATAATCAGTCACAACTGGGTCAATTCAAAAGACAAACTCAACGTTCCAGTCTGTTTGCCAACTCAAATTTTCTTGCACTTTTTTAAAACATGAAGAAAGTAGCTAACATTCTTTGGAAATAAAGACCTGGTTTTGTTTTTCATTTAAAAAATTGTGAAATACAGAGTATGAGCCATTTATTTCCAACAAAAGTAAAGCAGGAAATTAGCTATGAAATACCCTTGACCTTTGTGGCTTTGTTAAACAGATTATTTGAATTGTCAAGAGAGCTTATGTTACATTCGTTATTTAAACAAAGTCGTATGAAGTGTTTATTATCAAACAACGTCAGTGACTTCCCCCACATATTTACCAGTAAATCCCTGTATTTACAGAGCTTCTTCACTGGTTGCTTAACAGGAGTCACAAAGGTATTTGTACCATTTTAAAAACGCCTTACTAAGAAGTACCAGAGAAACAGAAGCTTTCCACTGAGGTAGAGGATAATGCTTCTGTCATCTGAATGGCCTTTTGTTCCTGGTTTTAATTTTTTTTTTTTAATTGTTATCAGAAAACAGCTTAGTGACGTTAGGATTATCCCATGAGGGGATACACAGCGTGAAGAAAGCATGTGATTTCTTGCCAAATTTGTTTTTACCACTTAATGCCACATAGGGACAGCGTTTGTCCCCTAGTAGTCGTAATCTCTTTCTGCCACTACTGCCATCTCCATGCAGTTTGGATCATTCCCTGCACTGTTGTTACTGCTGATATGAACACAGGCTTAAAGGTCATAAACCTGAAAAAGTTTCAGGATATTTGTTACCATATTTGGACCATTAGAAATAGAATAATGCTTCAGGTTTATTGCTGCCAACAATATAACAAACATGACAATAAAATATTTATCTGCAAAAGGTTCTGAATATTCAGCTCTACAAAAATGGTAGCCTGAATCTACCAAGAGTCATTATGAGAATGCACAAGAGAGGAAGAGGACTAAGAAGTAACATACAGGCTTGGCTTGCTAAGCATCTTAAATGGTTGCTTACTAAACTAAGGTTTTTAAAAGAAGTAAACAGAGGAGCCTGATCACTTTCTCTGTAACCAACCACACCAAGAATCTCCTTTTTACAAGTTTGGTTATATCAAGTACCAACGCAATTTACATGAATAGGACTTTACTGAAGAAATGTACAGCACACTAGGCTTGAACAAACAATGGGAATAGAAAAGCAATGTCTTCTTGCATTTTATACACTGCTCTGGGGGCTAGAATACAGGAACAGGTGCAACATTAAATATTCTTCAGTGGTGCTTAAAAATATAACGGTGTATTATAGTTTCCATTTAGCAAGGGAGCCTACTTAAGGTTTATATTAAACGGAGAGAAGGACAATGAAGCTCTTTTTTAAGGAACTGACAGAATTGTCCTAGTACCCCAGCTAACATGACACTTACTTAGTAAAAGAAGAGATATGCTCAATAAGTTATGGAATGTACTTATGGCCACTGCTGGTGGAGACAGGCATCAGAGAGAAAACTTTTCCAGGCTTCCTTTCCCTTTAAGACTGGAGAATGTTGAGATCATAGAATCATAAGGCAGCAAGATTTTTTAGGGTAGAAGTGCAAAGTAAAAACAATGGATTTCAGGAAAGGAGACTTCAATAAACTCAGAGAATTGGTGGACTGCATATCCTGAGAGGGTAGTCTGAGCAGAAAAGATACTTAGAAAATCTGGCAGTTCTTTAAAGAAAGATTTAAAAGGCTCAAGCACAAACTATCCCCCTGCAGAGGAAAGACAGAAAATATCATAAGGGACGTACTTGTCTAAATGAAGAACACTTCATGGATTTTAAAAAAGAAATGAGCAAAAAGGAAGTGGAAACTAGGCCAGGCTAATAAGGATCAACATGAAAGTATAGCATGAGCATATAGGGACAAAACGAGAACCACAGAAGCAAAAACAAATGAGCTGCAATTAGCAAAGGAGAAAGAGAATTTCAAGCACGTTACTGACAAGAGAAAACCAAAGGAAAGGGTGAGTCTGCTGTTCATCAGAGTGGTACAGCTCATCACAACTAGTGACAAGAGGGCTACTGCTCTTCTGCTTTTCTATACCAATTTTTGAAACATAGTTCTACTGCAACTAGTAGCTCTAACAACCACTAGTAGCGGATACAAGAAAATAAAGAGGTGAGAGCCAAGTTATATGGATTTATCATGAATGGATTGTGTCAACCAAAATGTAATTTCTCTCTAGTAGAGGGCAGCAGGCCTTGTGAATAGGGAAGTAAAAGTAGATTACATATATCCCAACCTTAGTAAGGTTTTGACAGACATTGTCATGAGGAGCCTTGGGAGACATGACGTAGATGAACTAGAGACAATATTATAATAATGTTTCTCTATCAAAATGAAGGCTGTATCAAGTAGGAATATCCAGGGTTCTGTCATGGGTCCAGTATTATTCAATATTTCCACATGCTTCTTAAATTTGCTGTTCAGTGGGGACAAATAAAGGTTACTAAAATTATGCGAGGATGCACTGCTACACAAATACAAGTCACAGTTCTTATGCAAAAAGCATAAATATTATTCTATGCTACAAGTTGAACTCTGAGTTACAAAGTCATGCTCTTGTGAAAGGAAAAAAGTCACACTTACATGAACAAAGAACATAGGACATTAAACACTTGAAGCAGCCTGATCCTCTGCTACATACTGGAAACACTTCAGCTGAAGTGGTGCTCTGTTTTGGGTGCTATATTTCTAGAAAGATGGGACATAACACAATGGTTTCCAGACACAAAAGGGGATTCAGTAAATAACAGATCTACCTCTGTGTCCGTATCAAACAGCAGAAAAAGCAGCGTGGAAGTCTGCATGGATATAGCATGGAGAGATTTTCTAATTACAAAAATTGAAGCTGAAATTGACTGAAGTTGGCTAAACCTAGCAGCACAGACTGTGTTACTTTCATCACCAGAACTCTTATAAATATGGGTTACCATGTGTGTCTGTATATGTTTGTGTGTGTATATGTCTGTATATATACTTATGCCCCCACACACACGTATATATATTCCTACATAAAAGCAAGGATAAGGATCTCTGATTGTATCTTTCAGACATGATTCTGTAACTGTGTTGGTGGAAGTTTTGCCTTTAGGTTCAAAATAAAGAATCCTAGGGATTAGAAATTGCTGGTTAGAAATTGAGTGAAAACATACTAACCAGCCTGAAGAGACTGAAAAAAAAACAATGTTTGTCTGTTGCCAAGAATCTCATACAACTCTTTTTCTCTTGCTTGGATAGCTACCATATTCATTGAGAAATAAAATCTTTGAGCTTGTACAATGTGTAAGTTTGGTAAAATCCTGAACACCTGGATTTTATAGCACCAAAGATTTCTAAATGTGTTTTCAACAAAACCAGTAATTAAGTATGCATAGTCACATTTCTGGTTTTTCATAAAAGGCATCTTCCTTTCCTGAGCTCTTCATGCATACACATGATTATTCAAATTATAAATTAAAGTATTGAGTTTACTTTCAAAATATAGTGAAATATGTATAGATGTATTACTAAAAGAGAGATAAATAAAAATAGAAAGTTAAGTAATCAACACAGTTTAAACCAGTCCAAACTAATTTGTAAAGAAAATGCCTACTTTCTTGACATTTTTGCCAAGCAGAAGACATACAGATATGTATACATAGACACAAGCTAAACCAGAAATTACACACCCATTGAGGACAAATTCAGAAAACTAACATTAAACACTTCGATCAGAATCCTGTAATACTATAATTATAGTAACTTATTGCAGAAATATATTGTTAACCCATATAGACAGGAAAATCTGCAGATTTTGTTGGCATTTTAACGTCTTGGAGTCTCTACACAAAACATTTTTATCAGGCAATATTTGTTCTAAAAATGTCATAGAAGGATAAGGTGTTATGAATATTCATGAGTGTAGTTCATACTAGTGCAACTGTTCAAAACAGAATTGAGGACTTTCTGCCATTTCAAATATCCTGTAAGCTTGAAAAACAACCATCCACAGAATAAAAACAGTCTTGTGTCTGTCTCACCATCAGTAACAAATTTGGAATGCAGAATATGCAAAATGGTTATTGAAAATTGTTCCTAAGTACTCTGTATGCTGAAAGAGATTTGTATTTCAGTAATTATTCAAGTTGTCACTGAGTAATTTAGAGTGCTGAAATTGTTCATGAAAACAACTGGACTTGAACACATGGCCATTGTGCAAATATGGTGGTCTAAGGATTTAGAATTACTCTTTTGCTTGTTGTTATTCTTTGGAGGTTACTGCCCACCACAGCTGAAAACAGTTAATAAGAATGTAAGACCGCATACTGGCATCAACCACAGATTAAGATAATTTGAATTAATATGGTTTATCTAAATTCTGCCAAAGTCTGACTCTGCCAAAGTAAATAAAGAGAAAAGAAAGAGAAAAGAAAATAAATGTGAAAGCAATTAGTAGATACGTGTTTATTTTTTCTGAGATCCTTCATAATGCATAAATTGCTTTTGATTAAGAGCAATTAATATGTTCTTTTTAAATTGGGACTTGAAAGAAAGAGCCTAAGTCTCGCTCAATTCTGTTTCTGTAAGAAGAGAAACAAAACAAGCAAATAACCGAGAAGGAAGGATTTTGAATGAAGAACATTTACACACTTGAGTTCTACTTGATCATCCTCATGGGTCCTGTCCAACTCAGGATATTCTGTGATTCTGTGTGTACTATAGATATTTTTTAAAGAAGAGCACAGACAGAAGTCACATTCGATACACTTTTCACAAGTCAAACAATATAGAGAATAAAACTATGGAATTACCACCTCAGAACAGTAGTATTCAGTGTTAAGTGCATAGTATCTGTCTCCACATATACATATATATAACAGTACATAAATATTGTTAGATAGTATCCAACTCAACACAGACCTGTCAAACACAGACACTGGCAATGGTATTCCTAATCACTTAGAACTGGGAAGGAATGTCTCTACATCTCTTATTTGACCAACAGGTATGAGTGGAACACTCCCCATTGATGTAAGTGGACAAAACAGATAGGTGAAATTCTATTGGGAGATAATTAGGGTGGCCATGTGTCCACTGTACACTGGTATTGAACCTGTACTGCCAGATCCAGATATGCAACCAGGATTAAAGAGAACATCCAAAAGCATTCAAGACCTCATAGGCTAGAAACTACAAGTAACTGCAGCAAGAATATCCAGGTGTATGCCCTTGCTTTCTGAAGTCCAGACTTCTACTTTTTTTTGCAAAACAGAAAGGTAGCTGCTAGGTCTTTCAATAGATGCATGATTTTTACAATAGCCTTCTTAAATAGTTATTTTAAATAAAAGGCTTTTAACTGCCTGGCACTTGAAGATGAGAAATTGATTTATAAATGCAGTCTTTAATAAGTGACTTTATGCTATCCTGTAATGCCTACTGCTCTTTTAAAAGGTATTAAGTTTTAATTTAATCAGGCAGAAATACTTTGTGAGTGATATTTTAAAATATTTAAAAACTGAATCTTAATTCTACTTCAGGTGTCCGTGTGCCAGCAGAGAGTGAATGCCTTTCAGGTTTCTGCAAAACCTGAAAGCTCTCTAACTGCAGCAGCTGAAGTCCAGATGGGACAAGTAATAAAACTAAAAACACCCAATTTCTTCCTACATTTTGCCTTTAGGCTTCTTTCTAACAGTGTATATTGTAATAGGGGGGCACTGATCCACTATTGTGACAGATACAAACTTTTGTCCAGCCAGATTTTCATTTCAGGTGTTACAATTCATGCAAGCACCCAGAGAGAGAACCGCTAACTTGGGACTTCATTTGAATGTACATTTCACTGCAGCTTTCAGCAGATCTGGTATAATGCTGTTGCAGATCAGACACTCTATTTCTAAACTGATGTTTGCACAGACTTTTCATAGCATATTTATAGCTGCAGTGAGAGAATTCAAATTATATTTATTTCATTTGAGTGACATCATAGATGGAGAGAAATAATACAGAAAATACTACATGTATTACTCCATATTATTTAGGTTAGCTAGAGCAGTAATATTCTCTCCACATCAGTTTATATAATTCTTGTACACCATAACCTGCAAAAATCTCATCTTGGCTACCATCATTGCTGCTAAAGGACATAGATAAAAGTACAAAATACTAACTGTATAAATTCAAACAATTGCAAGAACAGTAATGCTTCATTAACATCCCCCATCACAAATATTAGGAATTGATAAGTAATAACTGTAATAGACTGCAAAACCTTACTGTGTTGTGATTTCTTGTAGCAAACTATTATACAGCATGTATCAAGCAATGAAATATGACATGACAGCTAGAATATGAAGCATTCACTTTGTATTTTAGGCTGAAGACATCAGCCAAAAGCTACATAATGAAACAGAGACAGTATTCAGATGACTGACCTGTACGTTATGGTCATCATCCCACATCAGTGACTTTCTGCATTGTGTTTGGATATCTTGATACTTCAGTGTAAATAAAAAAATAGTTGGAGATTAAGCAGTGGAAATAGTGTAGAGTTCTAATGTTCCTGGGATCTCTACAACCCATGGCAAAACCAATATTGTAAAGAGATCATAACTAAGATATAGATTTCAAATTAATCAAATAAAAAAATCTTTATAATAAAGTAAGGACAATTACATTTTTTCTTGGCCCTTATTGGATCTTAGCCATAGCCCTTCAGTGATGGCAAGGGACAACACTTGTCTGAAATCCACAATAGTGGGTACTGAGCTGGCTGTGAACCCATGTAAACAGTTTAATAATCCCCAGTCCTACCTGCTATTCACGTATCTAAAAGTGGTTTTCTTTTTTGAGTTAGTACTAGGCATCAGCTTGAGAATATGCACTCCACAGTAAAATCCATTTGTTAGGATTTCTCAGTGTGTGTTTTTGTTTTAATAATTTAAATCTCACAGCAAAGGTGTGGGATGAAGCCTCGTGCATAGGCTCCAGCTTTGTCGGGGTAGCTCACTCAAGCTAGGAAAGCGCTGGAGGGAAACACCACTGTAAGCAAAAGCAGCACTCACCTCAATATTCCTTGTAATATCCCAACACAGCTATTAGGCAGCCATAATGAAAGCTTCTCCATGGCATAGAAAGCAAAGCAGCAAGATTAGCTCTTTCCTACCGGACCTGAAAGAAGTTGCTCTCCTGGAAAGACTGGCAATCCAATAAGAAAAGTTGTGCGAACAACAGCAGCATGGAAAAGAGAATTTGTAATTAAAATGGGAAAAATAAATGGAGAACTCCCATTCCAAAATCCTCCACACAAATTTTTCTCATCTCCATGAATACCTTAAAACCTCCTCAAAATAGTCTCCTTCCCTGTTTCCTCATGGCACTCATGCCTTCTATGCCTTTTTACCTCACATGGGACAGTAGATATCTTTAGAAATTTTTGACTATTCTTCAGCAATAGCTTGGGATCCCTATACTTGCTCCCCATACCCTTATGTACAAAAAAACCTCCTGCGTTTGTGTGCACATATTTGAAAAGCAACAAGTGTGGCTGCCGTATGGAAAGTGAGTCTGAATTTGCAGGTTGTTAGCTAGTCTGCAGTTGTTGCCCATGTGCAGATTTTTACCCAGTTTCCTGTTACCTGTAAAGAAGCTTCTTCTTTTTCATCCAGAGAGGCAAACTTCCTAGGGCATGACTCAGCCTATTTTAGGCATGCACTTTAGCATGAGATAAATTGCCTTCTCAAGGTGTCTATTTTTCTTTATTGACAGTAATGGGAGCCTCAGGAGTAATTTCTAGAGATGAGTTGTAGTCACTGTAGTTTAGTTAAATGAATCCTACCTGATATGAACCCAAACCTTTTTCATCTTGAAGATAACGCAGTTTGAAGTCCATATCGAAAGACAATATCAGCCAATGTTAATTTAATTCCCATACTGTGTTTAGCATGTTGCTCATTCAATAGGTTTTGGTTGGTTGGTTGGGTTTTTTTGCTACAGTCAGACAAGTGAAACTACAGGCTTTTAATTAAATTGTGTCATGTAAAAGGACACTTCATGCATTATTCCAAAGCAGTTCAAAACACTTCATGGCTCTGTTATCAGGAAGGAAAGACCAAGCATACAGAAATCTCTGCCTGTAGCAGTAAGTTTAAATGTCTGTTTACTCTAGGTGAAACATACCTGTGAAAGAGCTCTCAAAGACAGATATCATTGAACAGTAGCACAGAATTTTATCACTGCCACGAGATGACCCTTTTCCACCTACCAGCTGCTCACTGTTGCTCCTCCTGCAGCTGACAAGACATACAGAGGGTGAAATATTGCTGTTCAGCTCAGCAAAATTTACAGCGCACTTTGGATCATTCATTTTGCTGCTCCTTGACAGGTGACAGAGACATGCAACAGAGTAAAGGCAATTTAAACTGTATTTTCCATATGTTTCTCATTTGCACTTCACTGATGGAATTCCAAATCAACTTGATGGCTGTTGTTATAGTCTGTAGCATTCATAATTAAAAGTACAAAGCAGAATTTACGTTTAATTCAACCTACATTTGCATTGTTGAAGTGAATGTTCTTTGCAGATGATTACTGAATTGAAAAACAAATGTCTATGCATAACATTTAGGAATTAAGCATATCAAAATACAGCAGAATTGGTGGCATTTCATTCTTAAAATGTGGAAGTGCATAGGTGCAAGCCAGGCATGTTTTTTTTTGGGATTTGCCTGCCACTTGGGACATTCAGTTCACTGTGCCCTGTGAACTTCAACAAGTCCTGCAGATGAAAACCTGGGAAAGGCATCTTCCTTCACCTCCAACATGGCCAAATGAAAGCCTGAGTAATTTTAAAATGATGTCTGTAGTTGAGTAAATAAGATATTTTCTCATTGCTAGTTAAAGAATACAGTTTTTGTATTGACCTGACAGAGCATGGTCTCAGGACTTGTTTGGGCTTGTCCTGGTATATGTAGTTTGACCTTGTTTTAGCTGTAATAACAATTCTGTAAGCAGTCAAGTTTGTTCTAGGATAGATGTAGCTTATAGTTTAGCTTGTTGTTTTTCTGTGTAGAATGACTTATCTGTGTGGTCTGCAAGAGTTTAAACACTGAATCGTACAAGAAATATCAGACTGTACACACAAATCTCAATGGTCAATCAGTGGTCACTGTAAGAGTTACATCTTGTTAAAGCAGTTTAGATAGAACAGAGAAAAGAAAACTGAATAACTGAGAACCAAGGGAGAGAAAGTTCACATACACAGACTGTGTTAAGAAAAAGTATAAAAATAAGCATAAACAGATACCAAACATGAAAGAGAAAGGGATCAACAGCATTAGACTTTTCCTGATGTGAAAGTTAGGACATGAATGACTCACTGACACTCCCATGACCTCCAGTTAAACCGTGTGAATAAATTTGAGGCAGTGCTGGACACATAACCTCATCCTATTTAAATGTGCTAGTATGGGTGCAGTCAAACATACCTGAAAATAAGTTGAAATACATGTCTTAAAGCTTTTTGCCCTATAAGTCATTTCTACAAGTTCAACCCAGATGGCTCATGATTGAAAACTGTGGCCATCTGATAGCTATTTTGCAGCTCAGATGTAGTAATCTGGCAGTTTGTCCAAGTCCTAGCAGACAGATGTCCACATTACAAAAAACACCATCATAATTGACACTAGCTGACACCCTTGTATGAGCCTAAGCAGTAAGGTCAAGGATGAAATAGGCACAGAGACCAAACTTCCCAAAGATGGCACTTTCTGGTCACAGCATAAAGATACTGTTTGGGAAATTTGAGGAAATGTGCATTATTTTTGCTTGAGATGTATCTTTTCAGAGACTGAGTAGAGCAGTCATATGAGCTCTGAATTTACTTGCAAAAATTAATTATAATGAAAATGTCCAAAATGTTATGATCCTTCATCCTGCTCTATTTGGCAGATCACTTTGTATTAGAGCCATGTAACTGAATCAAAACAAGCTAATATTCATTTTTTCATAAATTATTTCTTAACTCCTGTCCAGAAAAGACCATTTCAGCAAGAAGCTTATTTTTTAATTAATATGCATATTCATTTGTTGCTTAGCAAAGTAGCACAGACGTAGCTGAAAATTTAGGCTTAAGTTAGATGCTGTTCCATTCATTTTTATAATTTTTTTTTGTTAATTTAGAAAGCAAGGTCTCACTGTCATAGAATCACAGGATCATTTAGGTTGGAAGAGACCCTCAGGATCATTGAGTCCAACCATAACCTAACTCTAGCACTAAATCATGCCCCTAAGAACCTCAGCTACACATCTTTTGAATACCTTCAGGGATGGTGACTCAATCACTTCCCTGGGCAGCCCATTCCAATGCCTGACATCCCTTTCTGTGAAGAATTTTTTCCTGATATCCAATCTGAACCTTCCCTGGCACAACTTCAGGCCATTTCCTCTTGTCCTATCATTTATTACTTGGGAGACGAGACCAACGCCCTCCATGATACAAGCTCATGTCAGATAGTTGTAAAGGCCACTAAGGTTTCCCCTCAGCCTCCTTTTCCCCAGGGTAGACAGCTCCAGTTCCCTCAAACACTTCTCATAAGACGTGCTCCAGGCCCCTCACCAGCTTTGTTGCCCTCCTCTGAACTCTCTTCAGCACCTCAATGTCTTTCCTGTAGTGAGGGGCCCAAAACTGAACACAGAATTCAAAGTGGGGCCTCACCAGTGCTGAGTACAATAGGACATTGACTTCCCCAGTCCTTCTGGCTACACTATTCTTGATGCATGCTAGCATACTGTTGGCCTTTTTGGTGACCTGGGCACACTACTGGGTAATGTTCATCTGTCTGTTGACCAACACCCCCTGATCCCTTTCAGCCAGGCAACTTTCCAGCTACTCTTCCCCAAGCCTGTAGTGTTACCTGGGGTTATTGTGACCCAGGTGCACGACCCGATACTTGTTAAACCTCCTACAATTGGCCTCAGCCCAATGATCCAGCCTGTCCAGATCCCTCTGTATGGCCTTCCTGCCCTCAAGCAGATTGACACTCCCACCCAACTTGATGTTGTCTGCAAACATTGATCATTGATAAAGATATTAAAGAGAACTGGCTGAAATACTGAGCCCTGGCGAACAACACTCCTGACTGGCCAACAACTGGATTTGACTCCATTTACCACAACTCTTCAGGCCTGACCATCCAGCCAGTTCCTCACCCAGTGAAGAGTATGCCAGGCCATGAGCTGCAAGCTTCTTTAGGATAAAGCTGTGGGAAACCATGTCAAAGGCTTTGCTGAAGTCTAAGTACACAACACGCACAGCCTTTCCCTCATCAACTAAACACATCACCTTGAAAAAGTTATTTCCTTTCACATGCATCTCAAAGACTCTTTAAATGCCCAAATCCTACAGCTAAACAAAGTTAATCCCTCAGAACTGCTGCTAAACTTTTGCCTAAGTCTACGCACTTGTGCCTCTGACCCTACCTTTCTACTAGTAGACATTCGCATGGTCATTTCTTCTTGATGTTATTTGGACATTGAGTTTTGCAGTAACTCTCTTGGCTTCAGCAGAGTCAGTGTTCATGTTTTCCCAGTCCTCATTGGTGAACTTTGCATTTCAAATCATTATACTAGTGTCATTAAGATGGGATCCTTTCTGTTCCAATAAACACTGTATTCATCCAAAAATTCAAATAGACAACTATTGAAATTTTCAAAAGACAGATGCAGCCACACTCGATATGTATTTCAGTTTGAGTTCAAATTAAGCAGCTAGGACCTTTGAGGACCTTTGAGAACCCTTCTAAGTCTCAGACTACATATTCAGAACATAAGCACCATGGAAAACCTTTGCCAAAAAAAAAGAAAAAAATGAACAAACAAACAAACACAAAGCAAAACAAAACTAAACAAACTATAAGCTTCTGTAGTGCGGGAGAAGTATTACAAACTGGATCTGTATCCAAGTTACAAAGTTATGGCCTGCAGAGGTAGACAACTATAACTAGTTGATAAAAAACTGGTTGAAATACCAGATTACAGGTTCACAGGGCCATGGCTAATAGGTCATTCTCTACCTTACGACTTTTAACAAGTAGAGTGCTGCAGGGGTCTACCATAGGAAATACCATGTTTTACGTCATCAGTGACTTGGAGGAAGTAACAGAGATAACTGTCCACAGGTTTGCGGATTATGCCAAGCTTTAGAAGTACCACTTAACTTGAGAGCAAAGCTACCCTTGAAGATCTAGACAGACCAGAGGAATAAGCCAACATGAATCTTACGAAATTGTAAGTCCTGCATTTGGGAAGGAAAAGCCCTTCACAGTGACACAGACTGGTGCCTGACCAGCTGGGGAACAATGCTGGGGGTCTTGTCAGGCAGTAAACCCAGCATGAACAGACAGTGCTTGGTATGTGTGAAGCCTTTTCTCACCATCAGGATAGCCAAGTAGTGGAGCAGTGTGCCAAAGAGGTTCTGTAGTCTTCATAGATAGAGATTTTCAAGATCTGTCTTGACAAAGCCCTGAGCAGCCTGATCTGACCCAATCACTGACCCTGCTCTGAGCATGAAGTTGGACTAGAAAACTCCTGAGGTCTCTTCTGAATTTTATCACTCTACTGACAGTGTGTGTTATCAGCCAAAGCATTCATGTGAAATTTGATGTGTCCACCATAGCTTGTGATGGTAGAGAGATAGTTTTTCATATTGTTTTGGTTTGCTGTTGGTTTTGGTGCTTTTTGTTTGTTTGTTTGTTGCTGCTGTTGTTGTTGTTTTTCCAACAAAGACTAATGATGGCTAGAAAATGTGGGAGTTAAACAAAGGCCATCATGTTTCTACTGCTGTCAGTTCCAACTAACGGTAGAGGAGAAGGATGAAGAAAATGAAACAAATAATGTAAGATACGGTACAGAAACTAATCTGAACAGAGTTAGTTTTCAGGTATCTAGATATCCACTGATTTCAAGGTTAACACTACAAATTTTACCTTTGACATTTTTATAGATTGAGGCTTTACAGTCCAATGATGCCCAGCTTGAAAGACAAACAGAAAAATGTCTTGTCAGAGTCCAATATCCTTACCATCTTTTAGATATTCTGTGCCTGAAGGGTGTAGTGTTTAATAGCAAATTTGCTTATTTGAAGGTGGTCAACATTATATGGGGTTTCCAATTTAGTGGAATGGTACAAAATATACTGTACAATGTGATACAAATGCAAGTTACACTTAGAAAAATGCAGCAGTTGTAGCACACAGTTTCAATCACAATACCAATGTGATTCCCATTACTGGTCTCTAGAACATGTTCACCATCATGTTGCTGGGCATTGCCAGTCACCAGGAAGGAATATGTGGGTTGATTCCAGCTCAAGCCCATGTCTCTCTTTAAAATACTTTTGCAAGTTCTCTCATTTTTATACTCTTTGTTGGGCTGAGCTACATATTCATTCACCTCCAATGTTGGTCTGTCTAAGAGACATTCACACTTTTTTAATGAACTCAAGGAGAAACATTTACACCACCCGTTTGTTTATCCACTCAAGTGTTGACAGCTGTTTATCTAAAAGACCACCCTCATTTGCAAAGGTGTCATGTAGCAAACAAGCTGGTTTCTTTGCAAGGTCTGTGGTCAGGCACATCCTGCTTTATTCCCTGAGCTTCAGAGGCACGTTGGTTGCCCTTGCTCATCTCCTCTGAGCCTTCTTCCATTTTAGGGCTTTATTGTTTAGTCGCATGACTTCAAACATTATAATGCGCTCGATAGTATGGCAGTTTTCACTGTAAGAAACCCTATAATTAATTACAGATACCTGGGACTGATAGGATACAATTTTATTTCTGTTTTTTAACATCTCTTAAGACTTCCCAGAACTGATGTTTCTGCCATTTCTTTTAATGGTATTCTAATACTATGGGATACATTTTTTTCCTCAGCAATAGATTACCAAAAGTAAATGTGGTAATCTGGAAAACTGTTTTTCCGTATTAGAAATTCACCAGGTGGTCTTTCTTCATTCACCTTCCAATATCCTTTAGAATATTACATGCAAAGGGAAGTTTAGACAAAATCATAAGTACCTTAGGTAATCATGATGTTTTAATCTTAATTTGAAAGGTCTAATAAAGATAATATTTTCCCATGCCATGAATAACATCACAGCTGATTATGTTGACTCTACTGTTGCTATATCAGCATGATTGTTCTGATAGAGAATGCTGGAAGTTTGCAACATGAAATGAACTTTTCAGTTGTGTAAACAAAAAACATATGATGATTAAAGAGTATAGAGACCACAGTGAAATTAGAAAATTCTGTTTATTTGAATCAGTTAACAAGATGAGAGCATTGATCTTATTATACCACACACTAGTACTGTTGAGGACTGGAATTCTATTTTAGCTCTCATTATGACTTATGGATAGGGAGCAGATTTTGCGCATTTGCAATCACATTAAGATAAAAATTAGATATTCCTCTTGCACATTCTGAAAATTACTTAAGCCTGTTCATTCATAATGTCAGTTATTCCTTTCTTTATTAGTTTTCTTCTGACAGAATCCACAGAAGCACAGTATGAAATCAGAAGACAGCACCATCCATGAACTAACAGTCTAAGCATCAGGAAAAAAAAAAGCAAAACCAAAACCAAGACAAAAAAACCACACATAAAGACATATAGGAAGGAAAAGGTTGCAACATATAGGAAGACAGGTTATATGGTAAATGATCAAGGGATGAAAATACAGTGTATTATTGTTGTATAGTATCTTCTTATATATCACAGACATCATCCACCTAAGCTGTTCACTAGCACCGGAAACTCAATAAGCTGATTCATCTCACCTGTTTTAAATACCTGTTAAAGGATAATATGACTGATGCTCTTCTATTACTTTCCTCTTGTCTTTATGGAGGAAGCTCATAAGGGACCAATTAGATATGTAAGATCAGAGGAATGCCATCTTCAGTATCACGGGGCAAATGTCATCTGCCTGGTCAAGGGACATGTTGAAACTTCCAAGTGTAACTTGATACAAACATTTGGGCTATCATATATAGATACAGTATAAAAGCACATTGCTGACGAATCTGTCTAGGACCAACAGGAAATGGCAGCATACAATTTGTAGATGAAGAAAGGATTTCACCATTTTGTTATACACAAAATAAAATAACATCTGCCTGTTAGAATAACACCTTTCTCCTTTTGGACTTTCATGCAGTTGATGAAAAACTATTTTTTTCAACTGTTCCATTTAAAATTAATTAGAAACTTTGGAGGGCCAAACATTTCCAAGTAAATAATATACTTTTTACAGTATGTTATTTCTCCTTAACTATTACAATAGTAATGTACATTCCATTCACTTTGCCTACATAATTATCTTATTCACAGATTTCTATGTGAGGGAAAAAAAGGTAAGCAAACTGAGTAGTTACTAGTAACCAAATTTAGTGCTTAGATATAGTAAATAAAAGCTCATCTCAACACTTCAGTAACTCTTATGTGAATAGTCAAACAGCAGATTTAATTAAACCAATCACAACAATGTTTCTATAGTTGAAAAAGTTTTATTCTGAAGCTTTAGTGATGCCTCAGTGTGGAGGACGGATATAATTTCAATTAATACAAGGCAATTCAAAGGTATGGTTATCATATGGGGTCATTGCAAGGTATCGTTTACGTTGTTCAGGTGTGTTAACTCTGTATTACCATTTCTTAGTATATTTTTATGTCTTTGTGTAACAGTAAGATTACTTTTCTTGACTTTGTGTCTCATTATGATGTTGCCATGCTCAAATGGTGATGTGTTTACACAATTCTACTTTTACAGAGCTTTTTAAGTTTGCGTTGTCTTGAGATACACACACTGTATTTGTATTCCTGTCAGCAGCTGTGGAGAGATAATATAATAGAGACGTAAGCAGAGTCAAAGTGTATCAGTTTATGAAAAAAATCTGACTTAATGTTTTCAATGTTATTCCACTTCCACTTTTGAGTTTGATTAGCAGTGATGACAATAGCTTTATTCTGAGCTGACCCTTTACTAATATAAGATGACACTTCTAATACCATGCTTTGTGTGGCGACACTGTTATTAGACAAAAGTCTGCCTGAACCGAGTCCTCAGATATAAAACACTTCCAGGGATCATTTTCTAAATTACGGTATGAGAGATGCATTCAGTAAGGTAGAGAGGCACCAGTGTCTGCGTTGAAGAGCTTGCTGGCTGACTGATTTAACTTCATTTGGTACAAAAGTTTGTGGTAGCAAGCTGGTAGCAATCCGGTTTTAAATGAATCTCTTTGTAGTTCTCATTAAGTAGGAAGCAAATGTTCTTCCCCACATCCTGCCATTACTTAGGAATGGAAGCAGGATACATGACTCATTATGTAGTGTAAATTATTTTTGGCTACATTTTGATGCTGATGAACATTTTAATAGACTCAACAGTTTCAGTTACATTTTGTTTTCCTTCCCCTTCTGTGTGTTAGGCATCATACATATATGCATATACTTATTGACTGGGAGGAAGGGAATTGAATACCTGTGCATTCATGTGACAGAAAGTTCTGATAATGCGTTAACAGTTCATCTACAACAAAGTGGCAGTTCCAAGACTGTGAAGGTGATGCAGCTGCAGCTCCATCTGACTGCACCTTGAGCTAACTGGCCTTACTCAAAAAACAGGACAAAGTAGCCAGGGAAAAAAACCCACCATTGGTATCACAGCAGCTGAGGATGTGCTCACAGGCCAGGGAGAGAGGTCCATACAGCAGAACAGGGCGTCATAACTGCTAAGATTTTAAAAACAACCTCTGAATCTTTCTGTGGATCTTTGTTCAGGCAATTTGGTTAAGATTATAAAATGTGTTTATAGTAGAGCAAGAAATTAAGTGCAGGTGGTTTTATCTCATGGCCAGCGCTTGTATTGTAATAGCATATGTTTTTATTCTTTTTTCAGATAAGCCAATAGACAGATAGGTAGATGAAAATCACATGATGTATTTGTTTGCACCAGTAAAAATGCCCCATTAAAAGAAAAACTCTTGAACATATTTAAAATTCAAAAAAATCTTGAGGCAAAGGCAATATTGTTTTCTGTATACCAAATTACTCTTTTTTTTTTTTTTTCCTTTTAATATTCTCCTTGTGATATCAATATAGGGTTTGAAAATTATTTGGGAGGATAGACAGATGTGCCATGCTTTATAGGTTTAATGCATTACATTTCTTTTTTATTTCTATTTCAGTATAAATCATCTTGTACTGCTTAGAAGTTCCATTATAGGTTTATTTTGTGTTCTATTCTGCATGTCCAAAAACATGTACTAAAACAAGCAAATGCCCTCACAGCATCACAAGCTAGAGGTATCATACTCATCAACATAAAGATCTAATCCTTCCTAATTGTAGTGATCAGTCTAGAGGACTCTTGTACAAGGAGCTGGTGATCCACGTAATGGCCAATTTGGTGTATGTCCCTATATCATAAGTACTATGCAACCATAAAATGTAAACAAATCAATAATATACTTAACCAATGTACACATAATCAACATGTAGTTAATCAGTGTACATGTAATCAGTGTTATTCGTTTATCCACATTCCAAGAATGATTATTGTTAGTGCCTGACAGACTGGTACTGTGAGTAAGCCCCTGTAAGAATACTCATGACCTTAGATCTGTCAAAATTCACCACAGACAGCATCTGTGCAGCGTGCTGTGCCATGACCAGAGCTCAGTCCAACGCTGCAATATCTCAGGTTTCCCTGTCAGAAGGGATGTAAACTTTTACAACTTGCTGCCACCTTTTCCATGATTGTATCAATAAATAGTTATCTGTCTTGAAAGTATTTGTGCCTTTCTTGTTGGGATCTGAAAAGAGCTAGCACCTCCTGGTTCCACCGTGTAAAGAAATACTTACTGTTCCCTTTTACCTGTTATCTGCCTCTTTTTCTGAAGTGTGAGTGAAAGATGTGGTATACAAACAAAGACATTTGCCTTACCAAACTAATACATTTGTAATTGATAATGAGAAAAATGTAAGCATTTTGGATTATTGGTATCTAGATCTAGTAACAGTTTTCAAATCCAGACAATTAACAAAAAAGTTCTGAAGTTGCATGGCTGTTGAGATGGCAATGTTAATTTCATAAATTATTGATATTAAAAATATTTATAGGATATGTATGTGTTTACTAATTCTGATGAAAAAAAAATGCTGTATTTTTTTAAATGCTGGGTTTATTTCAGAATAATTCCATTCAAATTCAAAGATATAGTTTAGATTGAATCAAGTCTTCCTTTTTTTGCTTGCAGTATCTATGATATTTCTGTGATTACTATCCAAATTCTGATGAATGTGAAAAAATGTGAAAAAATGGTTATGGGGTTATTTGAAATTACTGGGTTTATTTCAGAATAACTGGATTCAAATTGAAGATACTGTTTAGATTTACTCAGGTCTTTCTTTTTGTGGGTTGCAATAGCCTCACATTTGGAGATGATTTTGGAACAAGTGGTGACATTTAAACATCTGCAGTATTATTCTTTCACATGGTCAAGAAGACCTTGATGGCCACCAAGTGAGAATGAAAACTGCGGTTAGATTTCTTTGTCTTACTAAGTCTTCTTCTTGCAAAACATCCTTTCTTAAATGTGATCAGAAACGATGACAAAAGAAGTCCTCCAAGGATGTACTATCACAGTATGTTTCTCAGTGTTTTTTATAAAGCATATTATTTCTACAGTGCATTAAACATACTTTTGAGTAGGAAACATTCCAAACAAAGATGCTGAACTCTAAAGGAAAACATTGATTATATGAAGGGTCTCCTGTTTCCAGGCTGCCTGAGCTCAATAACACTTCAGAAGGACCAGTGTCTCTTTTTAATGTAAATATCACTTTAAAGTGAGGAAGAAAGCTAACCTGAAAAGTGCTGAAGTTACCTTTATACACTGAAGGGCCTGAGGAGGCTGTTTGTTTATCTTATCTGGCCTAGCTGCACCCATCACTGTGCCATCAGAATTCCTGTCTGTTGGTGAGAGAATATTTAGTTGATAAATAATGTTTGAACTTTATTTTTCAAGCACATTTTCTCCCTCTATAAAGTTCTCTCCACCTTCCTACTTCAGTGGAGTTACCAAGAATAAAGTCACACTTTCAAATGGAACATAGTAAGATAGCAGCTAGCAGCAAAAAGTTTCTCAGGATGGTTTTCCTTTTCCGTATAAACTATTTTCATCCACCGTACATCTTCCATGTGTAACCACATTTCAAGTTTCCTTGTCTCAAACTCAGAAGTAACCCCCAACAGCTGCCGCCCAAGAGAGGTATGTGCACAAACAGAACAATGAAACTGCTGCAGAATACTTTATATGCCTTAAACTTTTCTAATGAGGTTTTTGTCACATCTGATGTCTGACAAATGAGCCTCTGTCCTATAAAGCATGATATAGTAGCTGGGGAGCTGAGAGCTGGTAGTTATTGAGTATGTCACACCAGGAAGCAGATGTGTGATCGACGATCTGACTCTGATATGTGTCATGTCAGACTACTCCAAGCATCTCCATGAGCCTCTGAGGTCCTGATCTTGCTTTCTCTGTTTAGGCAAAATCCCACTGAAAGGGGTTGCTTCATTAGGTATGCAAGAATCAACAGCCTACAGATCCTACCGTCTCAAGTACTTTTAAATGATGCAAAGCTCAGTCCATGTTTTAAAGGCAATAAAGGATTATGTTTATGAAAAAAATAATAAGGTATCTAAATAACTTTATAGCTTAAACACCTGACCATCATTTCAGGAATCAATGAGGAAAATTTGCTTTTTTTTTTTTTTTAAATGTTCTTGCCTAGCTCTGAAAACAAAACTTAGAAACCTAATTTTCATCAGTAAAATATCCTAGACCAGACTAGGAATATACTCAAACATCTCAGACCTAAAAACACTCAGATGTCCAGAGCCAAAGTCTTAAGTGGTGTTTTTAACATTGTCATGTGTATATAAACCACAAGGATGGAAAGGGAAAGAAAGATCATTCTCTTCATCCAGAAATCCAATATTTATCCCATCCATCTGAGGTTAGAAAACCTTTCTTCAGTCCTTCATCTGTTTCAAAGCGGGTCCTTCCAAAAGAAAATGACTTAAAATAAATAAAATAAACTTCAAAAAGGTTCACAAGATAACCTATTTTTTTTTTTCTCCTGCCCGAAAAGAGTTTGCCATAGTTTTCTTCTCATTCTTCAGGGATGTTCATCTAATCTGTTTTTGAAGCTCTATACTTATAGACCCCACAACTTCTGGGCAGCCTATTATAACACTTCATTGTTGGTTTTGTTTGGATTGTTTTTTTTCCCTAAAATGCAACATGGATTTTCGTTACTGGAATAAGCTTTTTAATTTCTTTTTCAATTGGATAATAGTTTTCTTCTTGTCTGGAGCAACCTGTTACATACTTAAAGGTTGCTATCATATCCCCATTAATCACCATTCACAGAATCACAGAATGTTAGGGATTGGAAGTGACCTCAAAAGATCATCTAGTTCAGTCCCCCTGCCAGAACAGGAACACCTAGATGAGGTTACACAGGAATGTGTCCAGGCAGGTCTTGAATGCCTCCAGAGTAGGAGACTCCACAACCTCCCTGGGCAGCCTGTTCCAGTGTTCTGTCACCCTCACTGGGAAGTTTCTTCTCAATTTAAGTGGAACCTCCTGTGTTCCAGTTGGTACCCATTACCCCTTGTCTTATCATTGGTTGTCACTGGGAAGAGCCTGGGTCCATCCTCATGACACTCACCCTTTATATATTTGTAAACATTAATGAGGTCACCCCTCAGTCTCCTCCAAACTAAAGAGCCCCAGCTCCCTCAGCCTTTCCTCATAAGGAAGATGCTCCACTCCCTTAATCATCTTTGTTGCCCCATGCTGGACTCTCTCCAGCAGTTCCCTGTTCTTCTTGAACTGACGGGCCCAGAACCGGACACAATATTCCAGGTGTGGTCTCACCAGGGCAGAGAAGAGGGGGAGAAGAACCTGTCTTGACCTACTAACCACCCCCTTCTAATACATCCCAGGATGCCATTGGTCTTCCTGGCCACAAGGGCACAGTGCTGGCTCATGGTCATCCTGTTGTCCACCAGGCCCCCAGGTCCCTTCCCCTACGCTGTTCTCTAATACATCATTCTCCAACTTATACTGGAACCTGGGATTGTTCCTACTCAGATGCAAGACTCTACGCTTGTCATATTTTATTAATTTTTTCCCTGCCCAACTCTCCAGCCTGTCCAGGTCTCACTGGATGGCAGCACAGCCTTCTGGCGTGTCAGCCACTCCTCCCAGTTTTGTGTCATCAGCAAACTTGGTGACAGTGCACTCTATTCCGTCATCCCAGTCATTGATGAATATATTGAATATATTTAATAATATAATATATCGAATATAATATAACATATTAAATAATACTGGTCCCAATACTGACCATTCCCTTCCCTCAATTAATAAGCTCCAGATATTTCAATCTCTGCTTACATGTCAGATTTTGTATTGTTCCAGTTCTTCTCATTGCTCTTCTGTGTCTACTTTTGCCGTGGCTCAAATTGGTCACAGCATTCCAGCTGATCTTTTGCCCATGCAGTTTTAAGTGGAGATTAATAGTAACTGGCAGCAAAAGCAGTGGGGAAGAATCCTGTTCCAGAGAATCCCAGCATTTTTGCTGTTTATCAGGATGTCCAAGCGGTGTAGCCTGCTGTGACATAATGGTATGAATTTCATCCCATCTGAAAGTGTTAATTTCACTACCCTAAAACATCTAGATTTGGAAGTCTCATAAGGCATTTGGAAATGCTAAACTAAAAGCCTGCTGGATAATGTCATGTTCTATATTTAACAAGATAATCCACCTTTTATTTCCCCAACCAGAGCAGAGCTTCACATCATTTAAATGTGATAGTCTCAGCAGTTTTCAAAGTAGGGTTTTTATTTAGAACATAGATTTCCAAAAGAAAATAAAATAGAATTTCAGACAAAAGATTTGTCTCTTAGGAAACAGCAGTAATTAATTCAGCTCTACCAGAAGTACTATAACAGAGAAAATCAATAAAGCCTCTCTATAAATACAGCCTGTAAGCCTGAAGTTTGTCTCATTTTATTTTGTTATGCCTGATAGTCACTCTATTCCTATGATTCATAATCAATATTAAATTAACTGGTCTATAAATCCAAAATAGTGAGACTTGTGGCTTTCATAATATATCATAAAAATATTTTTATGTGTACAATTTTTTAGTCCAACCCTTTACATGCTATGTGCAGCTATTCAGTGCAACAGACAATCAGAGAATTTCCTGCTTAGAAATATCATTGTTTTCTTGCCTTAAATACATTGAGACTATTCATTATTGCTTTACATATTGCAAGAAGGATACCAGAAGCACCCATTTGCTACATATCAGGGCAGTGGGAAATGACCCTTGAAATTCAAGTGACAAAGGATAGGGAATTTTCACAAAGTTTTCACCACAGGAAGCACATTTTCCCTAATCAAATAAGACTTTGGAGCAGACCACTACAGGGTAAGAAAGAAGATAAGAAACTTGGTTATGAAGAAAATATAGACGTTTATGTGAACAAAGCAAAAGCTCTCTTCTACCTGTAGCAGAGGAGGTGAGTGGAAAACCAGTACAGTACTTGTGCTGTGGTACTCTCTTCTGACTTCATCCTCAGTTGACCCATCTCTGGTGAAAACTACTGTATTGTGGTTGAGTCTGCACTTGACTAGGAAATTGGATATAAATTGCTTAGTTTGTACTAGTCATTAGCTGACATCCATACAAATGTGTTCATTTCAATACTGTTTTAAAAATGAGACTTAATGATTTGAACTGAGCTCTGATCCTATTGGGACCACCTAACCTTCCTAGTAACTGCAGTCTCAAAATGAGCATGTAGGCATCTGTCAGCTATCACTATGAGTTTCCTAGATCAAGGATTTTTCAGGACTGGTTAGTCAATACTGGTTTATCTTCATGCTGGGAAGTACAAGGGAGCATGTGGGTGAAAGACCAGGACTTCATTCCCAACCAGGCAAATGGCAGATGTCATGGGAGCATCATGACCTTGCCTTGACCAAGACTTAAGGACTGAGCATAATCAACTATGGCAGTACAGACAAGAACTGAGTGGGATGCAACCTGGTAGGGGCTCTGGACCAAATAGTAAAAGGGAAAAAGATAACCTGAGACTGCCAAAAAAATGCAGCTGGAGAAAACACTAGAACATGGACCTCTGGCACTGTATATGAGCAGAGAGCCCATGTCAGGGCCAAGCCACTGACCCGAGCCTGACATTGACCCTGATGAGGCTGAGCACCGTGTTTCCCCAGGCTGGTCTCTGCCAACCTATGAGAGGGATCTTGGGGACCAGGTCTTGGCTGTCTCCCACTCTGCATGTATGCACACAAAGCTTTTTCTGACACAGACTGTCTCTCGCTTAGCCCACTTCATAAATTGAGCTTATTGACAGATGTTCCTTTCCGCTTCATTGCAGTAGAAAACTGTGTCTTGGAACTGTAACCTGTAAAGCTGGATCATACACTAAGTAAGCCTAAGTATGCCCCTCTGTTGGAGAAGACGTGTCACCGATCTGTACTTATTAAGAAAGTATCTACCTCCATTTACTGAAAGATCTTAAAAATTCTTAGAGGTTTATGGACCAAATGTATATTATAGCAATGACGGATTTTGCTGTAAGTACTCATTTTCCTTGACTTCCTCTAGTGTTCTAAGTAGTTTTTATTATATTATCTGTCAAGGGTTTTGATTGCGGGGTGACAATAAAACCGTGGCAGATGTATTGTTAGCCCCCCTCTTCCCTCCTCCTTCCCTCCTCAGCCCCTCCCTCTCCCCCCTTCCCACTCAGAACAGGTAATTGGGAGGGAAAGAAGGACAGAGAGAAAAGAGTTGAAAAAATGAAAAAATGTTTTACTAATGCTACTAATAAGAACAGATAAGATAATACAAAATATACAAAACAAATCTTGAAAGTCTCAGCAACTGCAGAGCCGGCACCCGAAGTCCTGGATTGGACTCTGCAGCCAAGCAGAGCTGGATTCAGTCTGTCACTGGGCCTCGGTTCGCAGGGACGACTAGCAAGGTCCTCTCCTAATGTCGGCCATAAGCAAAAGGAAAAAAAAAGGGGCGAGATCCTTATGATCTCCCACTTTTATATGAAGTATTCATGTGAATTGGATGTTATACCCAATTGGTCAGTTTCTTGGTCACTGGTTTCTCGTTGCCTCTCTCGCAAGAGGTGCATCCATGCTTATCAATAACTTTGCATTCCATTGCTATGTTTACCAAAACATGTATCTGGTTCTTCAGGAAAATGCAGCTAATATGAAGGCTTTAGCTGACAGGCAAATTCACTAAAAGAGAAACTTGTTTTTAACAAAACCAGTACAGTTATATAATTATAAATTCCTATCCAACCATTTTTAACAGCTTCCAGTAATGTGTTAAGCAATGCTACTGAAAACTGTCATATATTTCATTTCTCCTCTTCTGTTTATTCTAATGAGGTCTTGTCCTTTCCCCTGTACTCTAACAGGATCTTGAGAGGTAAGAGGCTGGGATTACATGTTTGTTTGAAAAACAGAGGCAGAAATGAGGAATAGCTTGAAGAAAATATATATTTTACACAATTATACCTAAACTACAGAAGTGTAGCATTTACTTAAGTTACTGAAGTTCAAATAAAATTATAACACTGGAGAACACTGTTTTATGGGAAAGGGATTCTTCTAAGTTTCATAATTTAGCATATTTGGTGAAGACCCATAAAGACAGTTATTTTATTTAAGATATTATCAAAACAAGGAAATAATATTGTCTTCTTCTTAACGGATTTTTTTTAACAGTCTGAGCCAAGAATTATACATGGAATTATACATTTTAAAGACTGGGTTTCATATTAACATACTGGTTTTTATCAGCAAACTAATCTTGCATAATAGAAATGCATATTCATTATATAAATATCTCTAAAGCTTAATCAAAAACTTCAGTGGTTTAACTCCAGGTTTTTTATGTTGGTGGAAGGTAGCAGAGATACAAGGGGGAAGGATGACTAGTTGTTCTTTTTAAATTTTTCTGTTACATTGAAATCATATAACCTAGCTTAACCACCTTTGGCCATGCAGCTGGGAGACTATGTCTACTCCTAATAATGTTAACTGCATTTTCTAATTATTATTTATATTCTTTGAGTATGGGTTAATATCCATTTTCTTGATGCATTTAAAGGCCTATCTTTGCTCTAAGAAACTTTGCTACCTAATCAAGTCTTGTGAGTGAGAGCAAAACATTGTCACTTTCCCCACTGCGCTTTTTCCAGCATGAGATCCATAGTACCATAAACATTTGTCAACCCACTTGTGGCTTTCATGACCCATGTTTTCTCCAGGTTATACATTAGCTGTCCATACCTGTAAAATCATTTCTTACTTGACTCATATTACTATCAATTCTGTTTACAATCATTACCATTATTGCGCATTTGTCCTCTCCTCTCTGCTGTGTACAACTCTCCCAAACACCACATAGGGTTAACATTTTGATATAAACATAAAATATTTTGGCAAACTGAATTACTGTAATTTACAGTACAGAACAAGATGATAATGAACACCGCTCTGAACTAGACCTGTGAGTTGTTATTTGTCTCACTGTTTGAATAAGAATATGCTTGAAGTTATGATCTAAGAGGACACTTCTGCCACCTTCAAAATGAAAAATAGTGGCAGGAGAGAAAAAAAAACAAACCTGTAATAATTTTGTATCAGTCAAAATCTCCCAGATATTACAAAGCGCTTTATCTCTGTTACAGAAAATAAATTAAAAAAAAAAAAAATACACCACAACAAGACAAACCTTTAATAAAATAAAATATAAGAAAGAAATGGGTCGCCAAACAGACTACATATGTTTACTAACTGAGGAAATGTTTCCTAGTGTATACAATTACTCCTTCTGTTGAGTGCCATGACACCTCTTATGAGATGTATTACTTGAAGAAGACGTGTGTTGCCCACTTGAAGAATAATTAAGTTTTCTCCTGCTCAATATTAAATTTCAAAGCACAGCACAGATCAAGATAAAAAGGCAGAAAGGCAAGCTTATATCAAATTAAAATCAGAAAAGGTGAAAAAACCCCAGGAAGAACAGCACAATATTTTTACTTTCAAAATATGAAGGCTTTTTCTTCTGCTCAAATGTCTTGGTATTAATTTTTTTTTAATTTGATTTTGGACAGCAGTAAGTAATTACAAATAATTGATTTGTAGAAAGCTAAAATTTCTATTTGAGTGCATATATCAGTTTTAATGACACAGTATGTTATTCTGAAAAAAATACTATTTTAGTTTAGAGAAAACTGGTCCTACACTGATGAGAAAAAGTTGCATCCAGCATCATTTTATCATCATGTTAACAACAAAACTTTATACAGAATTTTCCCAAGGCCTGAATCTATGCAAGAAGTTAGGGATTTGTTCAGTCTTTTCTTAATACACGTAAACTACTGTGCGTGTAAATACCCATAACTGTCTCATATATGAAATAAAGTCACTGAACTGTAACCTGAGAGCTAGATGCCTACACTATTCAATTTTGAAGTACCTAAATCCAAGAAAATAATCTATGAAATCCTTGTCTCACCTGAGAACTTGCGTTGAATTTTTCTGCAGCAATATCCCAAATTCTGCTACCATGCAAACTCAGAACCTGACAGGTCTGATCACCTTACACTGGTATTGAATCACAAAGTATAGGAGCAGAGAGAAATTACAGAACTTAACTACTCTATTCTCTGACACAAGGTCAGATCATCTGTATTTGTGCTGTTCATAATCGATTATTACATTTTGGTTTTCAAGAGCCTTTCATTAACTACTGGATTCTAGCTTGGCTGCTCTGCATGTAAACATGTAAAACTAGGTGAGATGAATCCCAGTCTTTGTGTCAGGAACAGGAATCTCTGCGTAAAATGGGAGGAAAGGGTGGCAAGAAAAATGGGTTAAAAAAGAGAATTGTGGTATGTGACTTTTGTGGGACTGTAAAGACTGTGAGGACAGTTTTGAGATGCTGTCCTAACAGGTTGTAGATAGATGGTCACAACCATGTAATGGTTAGTGACCATCAAAAGATTTCTGCCCCAGCAATCATCACACCCTACTTAATAATGGGAAGAGCCTAAGCAACAATGGCATAACCATTTGTGATTTTAGAGGTCACACCTAGACAAAAGAAAAAAGACTGCAATGGAAACTTGTGCATTAAATGACTTAATATGGAGTACTATTCTGTAACAAAGTGGCTGGGATTGGGTCCTGTAGCTACTTCCATGCATTGCAGACAGGAGTTGAATGACTAAATTATTCTTTCTGTTCTAGTCTAAGTTACAAATACATATGTAATAGAGTTCGTAATACTTTTCTAAAGGGCAATATTTTTATAGTTCAGCTATGGAAAACACTTCTGATGCTGAGGAATAACTTTTCACAGTTTGATATTGACATGACTCTTACGAATTGTGTTGGAGAAAATAAACCTTTTAAACTCCCAAGTGAAAGTCTGTTGAAGCAAATGAGGCAGAACCGTAAAAGACACTGAGACTTTTGAGTCAGCAAGACCTTGCATGACATGCTGCATGAAATATGAGGCTTTTGCATTTCAGCTCAACATTAATCAAGCAATAAAACTAAGAGATATTTGACAAACATGTAAAAAATCCCAAAGAGTGTGAATTTCAGTGCTTTTGTCTTTCTGTAATCTTACTTTCAAAGAATTAAGGTTATTTAAAAAAAAAAAAAGACAGCGTATGTGAAAGTCTAAAGTTCTAGCAAGTGGGGTGGGTGCTTAGCTGTTTGCCACAGAATTATCTATCAGTTTATCTGATGTGTTGTTTCTCCTGATCAGAATAGGTTGCCTTACTTACATGCAGAAATCCAGTCTGTTTGCTTTGTAACATTGCCTAGCATTGTAAGTCCCTAAAATCATCTATGTGTTTGTTTCATGGGCATCTGTCACTAGGAAAAAATGTTCGAAACTTTGTGCTGTGAGAGAGATGTCAGTTCTTACCTGAAGCTAGTCATCATCTAAGGACACAGCAAAAAAATAGGGCGAATGGTGAACCCCCAAACATACTTAGCCCATCCCTCCCACATCTTATGAGCCTGAATTACCATACTTGGAGGTGTTCTGAGTGAAAGCACTTTCCCTGCTGAAACGGAACAGGAGAATGCAGAGCAGGAGAATGTAAGCAGGAGCAAGCGTTAGCCTACACTTGTAATCAGGGCAGGTGATCAAAGGAAAAGGCTCAGGATCGGCATTCACCTTCAGTAAAGACTGCTAGTTATTGTAGTCGATGGTAGCTAGTGCAAAATGCAGCACCACTTTGTTCCATCGTCAGTGAGAGTTGGACATCTTGTTGGGTCCTCTCTGGCCGTGTAACTCTGGCACTGCCAGCTGCAGAAAGGGCTCTTGTTCAAACAGAACAGTGAAAGGTGCATTTAGCTTGTGTGCTGTGGTTTCAGCTGCTAAGGTGAGAAGGACCTGATGTCCCAGGCTCTTGCTCTCACTGCTGGGGAATTATTTGAAACAACAGGCAATTTAAAAAAAAAATACAAAAATTGAACCTTCTCGCTTCGTCCCGTCTTTTTTAACAGAGCAGCATTTTAAGACTATCATCTTCAAAAGAGGGAGGAGGGTGAATTCTTGGTGGATGGACCTTTCTGATAGTTAACTCCTACTATTTTCTTTTATAATCAGGCCAAATATTAGAGCCTGACCTTCAACAGGCAGATACACCTTTCTGTTACCCATCACTCTGTGTGCCTTTCTTGGGTGTCACCTGGTAGCACAACTACACTACTACAGCTCATGGAACACACTGTGCTTCTCATTTTGGCATTATGCTTATATTCAAAACGCTCTTCAGCACTGCTGAGCAGACAGAAGTCCTGGTGAGGCCAGAATAACCCAACAACAGCAACAACAAATAAACCTTTCCAAATCATTCAACATTCCTTACAGATTTTAGTTACATTTACCTTAAGTTGAGAAAATTCCATGTCACAGCTGGATAAAAGCCCTGGACTACTATTCCTTGGGTTAACACAATATACAGAAGGTATCCTGCTTCCTAATAAAACTCTTCTTCTTTGATGTCTTGTATCACAAGATTTTTAAGATTGTGTATTTTTATATTATGAGGCTCATAATAAAAACATACTCTTTTGATCATTAGATTTTTGTAGTCTACTTTTTAAGCTAATAATAAAGGCTGAACTTGAAACTATATCCTGTTTGTTTAACCTAATAAATGAGACATAGGGACACTTGTTTAAAGACTAAGGATTGTTTGTGCTTATTCAGTGAAAATTACCCAGTATAAATAACTTGCAGAACGTTTATAGCCCACTAAAATATCAGGAAAGCATTATTTTAATGATTTTGCTGCTAACACACCAAAGGGCTTATGAATACTCTGAACTTTAAAAGTAAATGAAGAAAAATATCTGTGTGCTTTGTTGGATTTTTTGTGAAATTTCAGGATAGTTACTTTATACAAATGTCTGTATTGATGATGATCAAATAAACCCTTCTTTTTAATATTGAATTATTTGCCTAATCAGTTCTTCAACTTTATTCAGTAAGGACTTTCAGTTTGTCAAAAAAAAAAAAAATCAAAAAAATCAGGCTTATTCTAATCCCATTCACTTTGGAAAGAATATGGCTTGGAAATAATTCAAATTTAAGCAGTTATAATTAGGAAGAAATCATCACTCATCAATAGAAATAGTGTTTCTGAAGGTTGCATTGATTACTCTTTGAATAAGATAAAACAATTCAGCAGATCTTGATCTGCATACCAGTGTACAGGGTCGGTATAGCATCTAAGAACATACAGTGGCCATATGAACTTCTAATAAATCTGAAAGACAGGACTCAGTTAAAATAACATTTCATAGTCAATACATAGCAGGAAAACTAACAGGGAGTAACTAAACATGATTTTATTCTTACATCATTTGTGGAACAAAAAACAATTTTTCAATTGAGCTTACTTATTTTTTTAAATAAAATTTCTAAGAAATACTAATTAGAACCCACTAAAGTAATAATAACTGATGGTAACAGAGATCAGATGATCCCATTAGGTGGATGTCATTAACCATCAGCAAACACCAAATTCAAAAAACTACTTTCTTTTTTCCTTTAAAAAAAAGCCAAACAACCCACACTAAGAAAAATGCAGTTTTAACAGAACTGGCTCTTTCATAGAGCAAGTAAACTGTGTTGCATATTAAAAGCATGTTCAAAATAAGGAGCAATAAAAAGTCAGAGGAAAGAATATTCCTGAATTAATGAAATACAGCATTATATATAGTAATGAGCTTGTAGCTACACTAAACAAAACACAAGCAAATTCAGGAAGACTGTTATGATCTTAATTTCCTGAGACTATATTTGAACATAAAAATTTTAGAATGAAAATAAGTACCTTGTTTTCAGCATATAAATGGGAAGAGTCTAAGAGATTTGTTTTAAAATGTGGAAATCTATTAGAAAAGTGTGACAAAATTTGGGCAGAACTGCGTGATCTAAGTTGGTACATGATTAACGACAGAATAATGAAAAGCTTCAGACGCAAAATTACATTAACCATATTTTAAATGGCAGGAAGCATTTACCTGTCTCATACTGACTGCTACCACAGAATTGTGCAGTACAGTTACATCTTTATACACATCCTTAAAGGTTATAGGAATGTGGATAAAGGCACAGGCAAGGATACAAAAATGAAAATAAAACTGACTGTATAATTCTCACTTGTCTAGATTTAATACACAGTCAAAAGCACTTGCAAATAATGGTATGTTAAGGCATGGGCAGTTACAGAGGAAATACAGTAGAAAAGTTCATGGTAAATAAAGTTCAAAATCTGTCTACCTTTGGAGTTAAATAAACTGTTCCAAAGTCTCTTAATAAATTCTGTCAAAATGGTAGCAATTTGTAGCAGTCCTTATGAATCATATGCAATACTGTAGAGTCAGGTCTGAAAAGTTAATAAATCTACCCTAAGGTGAAATTCATTCCTGTGTATAGAAACAAAATCTGTGCAACAGTAATCAGCCCCCTTGAACCATGTAAAATGTTTTGCTTGATGTAATTTTGTATTTTTTTTGCTGAAAGATGCTTCCTGTACATGCCAATACATTCCTCAGAGGTACATTTGGGGTATACATTTTATGAAATTATATTACAAGATTCAAAATGTGCATCAAAGCTTCTGATTTTCTGATAATATCTACAGAGTCCTCTTTCATACAGGGAGTTTGAAGTAAATGAAAATGGATTACTTCCTGAATTCTGATTACTGTATGTATTTTATGTGTTATTGATGTAGTTACATAAAATAGACTAAATTGACAATATAAAGTTTCATTTAGCACAACAGTTACAAATAGAGCTATGGAAAGCAGCAGCTTAAATACTTGCACGTAGAAATGTCTAACACTACTGCCTGTTGACTTACTTTACTGTACAACTGCAGGATCTCGTAAAAGCATATTTCATTTTGTATTATTCATACACAACACCCAGAAGTCTGCTAGGTCATTTGCAGGCATAAAAGAATCCTCTCTCCAGGAGATGGCCCTTTTATTCTTCCTTGTTTGCCTGTAACCTTTAATCTAAAATTAAAGCCGTTTACACTGATAATATATGCTTGCTTCTTGTATACCGAAAGCAAAACATGGACTCTGGTATTGAAGCAGGCTGCAGGATCAAAAGCCTCGTCTCTGCCTGACAGGCTATGAGGCAGCTGCCCCTGGAGAAAGGCTGAACCTCTGCTCCTACCACACAGTTCCTGGCCGCAGAGCCTGGCAGACCTCCTGCCTCGCACAGCGGGGCGCAGCACTGGCAGCTTCCACTGCGAAAAGAAACAGAAACAACAGCAGCTATTTGCCTCCAGGCTGTAAGATGCATCATTTCAGGCAGCTAATCCCCATTAAAAGGGCTGTAGCAAAAGACCTACTCTTGCAGGGATAGAAAAATGTGAATACACTTTTCATTAAGGACTGGTATAAAGTGACAGCAGAATTGGGACTGTGTGATAATATTAACGACATTTTGAACTGTTGCAGATAGAGCTTTTCAGGCCACTCGTTCTTCCATCTGAAGCTTGCTTCACAAAAATGCGGCCCCAGGGCTCGACCTGCCAAGGTGCAGAGCTCTCTCACCAAGGGCTGCATGCTCTTAACTGACACAGAAAGCAGAGAGACTTGGTCACACTCAGTCTCCCACAGAAATGCCCCAAATCGGCAAGATCAAGTGTATCTTGAACTGTGAACAAAAGGCAGGCAGAAAACAATCTTCTGAAAATGTCCAGCTTCTTTGTTTCTTCCAAATCCCCTACACAGCTGATTAAAAACATGCCAAAATTACACAGTATCAACCATCCCTGTTAGCAATGCTGATTTTTCTTTCTGAACATTTTGTCCTGTACCCAGCAGCACCTCAGCTGGAATTCAGCCTCCAGCTATATTGTTATTGCTCTGATTTATAGTGGGAGATCTGACAAGATTTCTACAGAAGTATATTGCTCTACCCATTTCCTTCCAGGCTGGGATTTCAGTCTCTTTCTTACATTTAGGCATATCTGTCATTTTTCATTTTTTTCACTCAGATGCTAGACAGACTTTGCTACCATTGATGATACTCTGCTGATGATTGGCAGTGACTCTGGCTTGTCCTTTAAACCACCATCTGTTTTTGCCTTCCCCCAGTCCTCCTGATGCCAGCTGTGCTGATAACTGGACAGCATTGCTGGAAGATTGTCTCTCACCAGTTCACACTATTTGCAGAGGAACACAACAACCACAGGAAAAAAGAAAAAATGCCCATTATACCGAATGTTCCTTAGTGGTTCCAAGCACTGATGGCAGCCAGACACTGGCACCTAAAGAGAGTCTAGTAGTAGTACTGGGATATAGAAATCCAACATATGAATGCAATAACTCTGAGTAACATCAGAATGAGTAGCTTGTCTAATGCTCAAAGAACCAGTATCACTTACACTAGGTCTGTATTAAGGTGTTAGTATTTGTAAATCTTTGTAATTTTTAAATAATTATATGTGTGTTTCTTTGCATGCGTACCTAGAGGTGAAAAGGATATGCAAAAATTCTGTTTGGGAATTCAAAGATCACCCTGCGAAACCTCTGGGAGTCTGAAAAGAATCAAAATGCATGTCTGAAGTGTGCGTGTTGCCCACTGCCTTACACTGCCTGTTGTACACATACATATGTATGCATAGGTATATATCAACTAATAAATAAAGTTGCAAATGATGGCATGTATAAATAGCCCCTGGATTTTTTAAGATTAATAAACTCCTGGTTTTCTTGTTTTGTACAGCATATTACACTTTTAATGCTAATATGCTGTTGATCCCAGTCTGCACCAGGCTTGCTTTTTCAGCTGTGAATCATGAATGCATCCATTTATCCACATTACTGGATTTGTTTCTGATTGAAGATGTGAAGAAGGGGCAAACTCAGGTGATGGTTTTGTGCTGAATGCAACACGAATTTGAAATTATCATTACATGTATTAATGGAAGACCTATCCTGGCTATCCCAAATAAAAGTCAGTATTAACTTTACAGGAAACACAATATTTGCATGCTTATTTCTTCTGTAGTGTTACAGAAATATGAGTTAGTGATCTGTCTATATTTATTTATTTGTTTTTATTGATGGTTGTGGTAGTACTGTCCTTAATAGTAACTTCTCTGCAAAACCAGGTGAAATGTTTACCAGAAATTCAACTAGCTAAGACACAGACAGTTTCATAAAAGCCCTTACAACAGCCTCTATTAAAATGTCTCCACTGTGAGAAAAGATATAAGTACTCTTTGCTGAGACTAAAAGTGGAAATGTCATTTGGAAGCTAGAAATCTTTCCCATCCCTGTTTTTGGATTATGGTTTTAAAGCTCTGACATTTTTCACCACAGCTTAAACTACCACATTCATAAATACATACACAGTTCTGCAGACAAGCCGTTTTTCCAAATCAAAGCAAATCAACAGCTGCTTAAAAAATAATGCTGCAGATACTTGTGGGCAGGAACAGCTTGATTTGCCCATTGCATGAGTATTGATTTTTGATTGCAGAGGTTATTCTGCAGATGAAAGATCTTAATCATACTAAGAGATGCTTCACTGAAAACTTTTATTCTACAAAACAAAATGGAAAAACACCAATTCAGCCAACTGAATAAAAAAGCAGCAATTACTTCTTTGTCCTACTTTCTAGGACCCTGCTGTAAATGACCTTAAATACATGTTCATATCAGTACTACCTATACCCAAAAGTGGAAAGTGGGAAACTGGGCAAAAGAGAAGGAGAAAAAAGAGAAATAAATAACTCTCTAGTCTAGTCTTTATGTCTGGCAAGGACCTGGCCCCAGTTCTTCTCCATCGTCCATTTCAGAAGCTTGTAGAAGAGACATGTAAACAGTGAGGGACAGGAACTCAACGGGTCAGGGAAAAAAACGGGATTTGTGGATTCTAAAGAAAAATAAACTTTAAAAAAATCTCAGCTGATGATCTGTGTCCTGGAAGCACTTCAAAGCCACAGGCATGTCCCTGTTTGACTTCAAAGTTGCTGAAAGTACCCCAAAATCTGCATCAGTGCATGTGTAAAACACCCCAGGCTGTGGGACTCAGTTAATCATCTCAGTATATAGGAGGTAGACTGATTCTATGCCGATATCCCACAAAGCGCCTAATCTTGCTATACATACACAGTGCTTGTGTAGCACACACAGGCTGTACAAAAATGCGGGGGCAGCCTCCACCTTCTTCAAAATGAAGAAATTGTGGTTCTCCTGCTGCCCTTTGGTATTATAGTTCCCTAATCAGAGCACTTGCTCTGCAAACTAAAGACCCAAGGTCATTTTTCTGCTCAGCATGAGTAGATTTAACCTCACATCTTCTACCTCCTATGTGAGTGTCCTAAATATTAGACTGTAGACACTTCTCTGCATGTGACAAAGAAAGTATCATCCCCTCCTACTGAAACTGCAGCTTTACAGCAGCAACTAAAATTACTGGAGTAATAGTGGAATACAGAAACTCAAGGAAATTATCAGCTATTTCTGTAATTAAAGTCACCAGCTTTGTGGATAAGAAAATAAAGAGTTGGCATTAATCAGGGTAAAGCTGAAATACTGGAGTATGGTTATCAGAGCACTGCCACCTCTATTCAGAAAGTATTAATTGTCCTTTATCTTTTGGGAAGAGTCTGATTCTGCAGATGCCACAGGTGTATACAGAGCACATATCTCAGATCAGTCCTCTTCAAGGACTTATAGAGAGGAACGCGGACCCCAAGGAAGAAACTCAATCTGCACACCTCTGTAGAGTAGAATAAGTAAGAGATATAAGGGGACTGAAACCCATTGTGGATCAAGTTCAAGTAAGAGCCGAAATAAATACTGTAGATGGACATATTTCAGTTGTAGCATGGAAGCACTTAAGAAAATAATTCTGTGGGGAAATAATTCTAGGGGAAATGGTCAGGTAGGATATGGTCCCAGCTCTAAGGACTCTAGCATTACTACTTAAAATGAATAAAAATCACAGAACTAAGAAAACATATTCATCTTCTTTTCTCCTCCCTTTTTTAGCAGATCCATGAGTCCCTCATTGCACGGCTGAAATGTAACAAAAAGAAACTTGGAGATGGCTCAGCCACTTCCACCGTAGCTTGCTGCCTGAGGCAAGGGGACCTGTAATTGCAATCCAGGCTTCTGAAGTTCTGGTTGAATATTTTGGTCCCCAGGGTATTATGGGGATGTGGATAATCCCAGATGGCCACCAGAGATACTGTCATCACTAGAGTAAGAATCTGATTGCTGCACTCTGTGTTAAATACAAGGTTATTAGTTCACCTCAGACTTCATCTGAGCGTGACTTACCAATCATTCCCTCACAGTGCTTGGGCACCCAAATGGTTGGTGACACCTAAGTGGGTAAAGGGAGAATGGTGGAGGCTGAGCTGCTCCACTGAACTAAGATAGTCATCCCCATGGCATAACTTTAACCTCTGACATTTTTATTGAGTGGACTCTCAAAATTAAGTGTTTAAAAGAAATTTCTTCTAGTTTTATCCTTGGATTTAAACATATAATCATCTCGTGGGTTGACCTTGACTGGCTGCTATGAACCCACCAAGCCGCTCTGTCACTCCCCCCCCTCCACTGGACAGGGGAGAGAAAATATAAAAAAGGGCTTGTGCATCGAGATAAGGACAGGGAGAGATCACTCACCAATTCCTGTCATGGGCAAAACAGACACAAATTGGTGAAAAATAATTTATTGACAGTCAAATCAGAGTAGGGTAATGGGAAACAAAACCAAATCTTTAAAACACCTTCCTCTCACTCCTCCCTTCTTCTCAGGCTCAATGTCACTCCCGATTTCTCTACATCCTTTCCCCGAGCAGTGCAGGGGATGAGGAGTGGGGATTGGAGTCAGTTCATCACACGTCATCTCTGCTGCTCCTGCCTCCTCGCACTCTTCCCCTGCACCAGCGTGGGGTCTCTACCACAGGAGACAGTCCTCCACTAACTTCTCCAACATGGATCCTTCCCATGGGCTGCAGTTCTTCACAAACTGCTCAAGTCTGGGCCTCTTGCACAGGGTGCAGTTCTTCAGGAACAGACTGCTCCAGCCTGGGTTCCCTGTGGGATCACAAGTCATGCCAGCAAACCTGCTCCAGCGTGGGCTGCCCCATCCATGGGGCCATAGGTCGTGCCAGGAGCCTGCTCCAGTATGTGCTTCCCACAGGGTCACATGCTCCTTCAGGCATCCATCTGCTCCAGCATGGGGTCCTCCATGGGCTGCAGGTGGATCTCTGCTCCACCATGGACCTCCATGTGTCACAGGGGGACAGCCTGCCTCACCGTGGTCTGCACCATGAGCTGCAGGGGAACCTCTGCTCTGGCACCTGGAGCACCTCCTGCTTCTCCTTTTTCTATTACCTTGGGCTTTTTCAGTGACCTTGGTGTCTGCATAATTGTTTCTCTCACATATTCTCAGTCCTCTCTCTGGCTGCTGTTGTTCCACCCCAGCAGCTTTTTCCCCCTTCTAAACTGTGTTAGCCCAGAGCTGCTACCACCATCGCTGATGGGCTCAGCCTTGGCCAGCAGTAGGTCCATCTTGGAGCCATCTGGCATTGGTTCTGTTAGACACAGGGGAAGCTTCCACCAGTTTGGCACAGAAGCCAACCCTGTAGCCCCTCCTCTAGCAGAACCATGCCATGCAAACCCAATACAAATCATCTTTTGGCTCTCGCCTTTAATTTGCGCATGCAGAGGTTTTTTCATTTACCACAAATTGTTTATTTGTTTGATATAGTGAGGTTTGTACAACAGAATTCATTGTGGTTAAAAAGCAGCAGTGGATAATTAATACCAGTAAGTACTGTAGTGCGACAGTAAACTATGCAAAAGGATAACATCAAAATTATATGGTTTTCAGATTCAGATTTCCAAAAACTTTTTTGTTCCAGTAAAATGACCATATTGAAATTTGCAGAAATATTTCCCCACCTTAGAAATGCTGTTTTTCTTTGGTATGCTACCGTCCTTTCCACTGTTCTTAGAAGTTGTTTTGTCTTTCCGTGTTCTTTACTCATCATTTTGGTCAGTTCTGCTGCTTCTTAAGAAGCGCCTGCCACTATCTTCTCAAATTACTACAGATGTTCCATGAATAAAAAGCTTTGAACATCGAGGAAGTGGTTTTATATTATAGCTGAGTCCAGCTAAGTTAAAATCGATGCCTCACTCCTTTACTGTGGACATAGAAAGCAGCTTTCTTCAAATTTATTTGAGTAATCTAAAAGGAGATATTGACTTTGAGAAAAACTTCAGTTGAATCCATATTTACTTATGTTTCCATTTTTAGGAATTTCACTAATACACTTTTTCTCCACCATCAGCTTTAAAGTATACCAGTCCTAGATGAAAAGGATAAAAGTCAAAAATAGTTTATAAATTATGAGTAGGATGCAGGTTCTGAGTGCACATGGCTGGAGATGTGATAAAGCTACATTTTTTAATCTCCCTGTGGTTGGCTTCGTGATACTGCTAGATATTCTGCTCTAGAAATCTGTTTGAAGAACTGACTCACTGGTGGGGAGGAAAATGGGCAGTTTTTCATTTCCACCCTCCAAAAGTATGTCTTTTTCTTGAACTGGCATTAATACTAGATTATATTAGCCTTCTTTCACTTCTATTTTGAGGAACAATGGGCCGGAGAGATGAGATTTTACTGAAATATAATGCAAGGCGCACAGAAAAAAGTGTGTGTGAAATATGGAATTATAAGGTTATTAAGGGAATGGCTATGGTTGATGAGGCAGTTTTAGCTTTGTAAGTCAAACAGCAGAGGCAGCCTGGTATGAAGTAGAAATGGAAGTATTAGCATGCCTGAACAGAAAATGTCAGAACAGTATTTTGCCTCTTTGCCACTGTTACAGAGCTGGCTGCACCTTTGTCTTTTCAGTATCTCTGACTACGTTCCTGAAATGTTAGGTGTCTTTCATTGTCTTTGGATATAACTTAAATGTTCTTCCCTGAGACTGAGCAGAAAGCACTACCAGATCTAGTCATAGCCAGGTGTTTCACCTTGTATCCTGTGCCAAACAGTGTTTGAGACAGAGAAACATAATAAGAAATTTGGCATGCAGTGAGTGACACAGACCCTCTCTGGCTTTAACAGTTCCCCAGCTTTAACAGTCTCACCTTTAACACTCTCTCTGAAGGACAGGCTGCACCTTGAACACCGTGTCCATGTCTCAAAACAGATATAAGCCTTTTTTTTCCCCTTTTTTTCTATCCATGTAAATCCTTACCCTTGTAACTGCCTCTGATACTCACATCCTCAAATCCCAGTGCCGCAGTGCTGATCAGCAGCTATTAAAACAAAGTTGTTTGAGGGTTTGTTTGCTTGTTTGTTTAGCAATTGGAACAAAATAGCAGGCAAAGGGCTTTTAAAACAACCAGCCCACAGACGCATCCAGTCTCACCTTATGCTTCCCTTCAAGCTCAGTTAGATAAGCTTTCCTCTTGAGTTATGGAAATGCAACTGAGTCAAATCACATCCGTGGCTGCTTGTCCTAGTGGCTCCTGCCTTCCTTAAGTTGCATACATCTGCTTCTGGGAATCCCTCTATGTTTGCCAAGTGTTTCTGGGAAAAGTTATCATAAAGATCAAGAGCTTCTTTGCTTCGGCTGCCAAGTGTGAAGTCTCTGGGGCCTGAAATTGTTTTTTATCTCTTTGACTGATTAAAAATCGATACAATGGAAGTTCATGCAGGAGAACATCACATAGTACCTGCTCAGTGGCTTGGAAAGCTACGCCTGTAAGATCCTTCTCATGAGCTGTCCTAGCACTTCGGAGGGTTTGGTGTCTGCTGTCAACAAGAAGGTTAAAGTCATTGTCATTCATTGGTGCTATACAGTGTCCTATACTGGTACATCTTCTCTAAGAAAAAACATACTATCTCAGATGCATTCTCAAAATACATGACCTTATTAATAAGTATAGTGAAAATATAAGGTATAAGAGAAAGGACTTTTCTGGCTTACCAAACATCAAACTAATTGACCTGACAATTACAGGAGAGCTGAAGTCATCCTTCAAGCTAATAGAGTTTTAAAATTTACTGAAGCTGTTACAGTTTTCTAGTTTCCAAGGGATAAGTGACACTAGTGGAGAACACCTCTTATGGGTTTTCTGAACATACAATTCAGCCAAAACACACACACAAAATCTAACAATTCAGCTACAAGAAGATCTTACTTAACTTTTTTTCTACAAAAAGACATGCTTGTACTGAGTTGTACAAGCTGCACTACTGTAGGAAATGGAGGTATGGAGAAATAGAACAGAAACAGAAAGCAAAGACACTTCTCCAGGAAACAAGGAAAATAATTCTAGAAAATAAAACAATGCAAATTTTGCATCAAGATATTGAACAGGAGACAGAGACAACATCTCTGTTTGTGTACTGCTACTGAAAATTCAGACACAGAAGAGGACGTTGCATCCACCGATTTACTACAATTGGACTCTAACAGAGAGGTTCAGAGCCAGCACGATAAGGCTGTTAGACTTGATTTAACAGCCAGTCCTGTTAATGTAGTGGAATGAAAAGCCTTCCTGGGTACAAGACCAATTCTGCAGTTCAGAAATGTTAGACCATCACAGATGTATTTAATTTTTCAGAAGGAAAATGTTTTCTAATGAAAAAATCCGAACAAAGCTTGTTTTCAAGCCTCATATAATATAGACAACTCACAAATGTTTTGCCAACATAACAAATGAACTACACCAAGGAAAGATACTACTTTCTTCAGGAATGCAGGAGATGTCTCTGGAGTTATTATGAGAAAGATGAGGGGCAAGGGTGGAGGCAGGGTAGTTTGGGAGAAGAATGGTGGGGTAGGATAGCTTTTGAGTTTGAAGTTATCTACAAGCCATTTGCAGTTGAAATACTGAAATTGCCATATGAACTAAAACAAATCAAACACATTTGTTTCTTCTTTTTATTTTCTCAAATAATAAAAATAGTGAGCTTTAGTTTTATATCAGAGAATCTTTAGGAAAATTACTTCTATTATGAAAGCAATTATTTTTTTTACTACCAGAATCTTAGCATGTAGAAGTGGTAGTTTACTGACACAGTTACATGCAGACAGTTATATTATGAAAAACTGAAGATACCAAAAAAGTTTTTCAGACTGCTTTGGAAACTCTACTTCAAAAATATTTGTTCCCATAACTCAAGACCATTTTTATTGTTTAGAAGTTCAGATTTTTTCCGTCTTGTGGAATTCAGCTGGAAGCTTGAGCACGTACCTAGCTTTGAGCTTTATAGTACCCCCATTGACTTCACCAGGATGTGTCATAGACCAGAGTTGTAACATGGATCAAAACCTAGCTTGGAGACAGAAAATAGAGGATGGATTAAATGGCCAATTTTCAATCCTAGCTAAAGGTTAATAGTGAGAACCTCAAGGCAGAAGAATAGGTGTCATGATGCTTAGTGATCTGGAAAGGGGATGAGTAGTGAGAAGCAACTTTTACAGATGTGACAAAGATGCTTAGGATGGTCAAGTCCATGCTGTACTGTTAGCTTCTTCACAGGGGCCTAGAGAAGCCAAGAGGATGGGCAATATGGTGACAGTAAAAAAACCCTAGTATTTTTTCATTGAATATTGATAAATGGAAATGGAAATCCTTGAAGGGAAAAAAACAAAACAAAACAACCCTGCACAAAAGTTCAGCTACATTTGAAATTAATTATCAGAGCAATCAGAGCAGCAAGACAATTTAGAAAAATATTTAATTACTAGTGTAAAAATTCAAATGCATAGCTGTGATTAGGAAAACACAAATGTTAGGAATGCATAAGGACTGAGTGATCACTATAGATACTGAGCTAGATAGACTTTGGATGTGATTCACCATCATAAAGTCCTGTTTGAAGTAGACAAGGATCCTCAGTGAGTCCAAAAATTACCTAGTAAGGAAATTCAAAAGGCTGTGGGCTACCTTCCTTTACTAAAATAAGATTTACTTTAGCTTTAACTTGATGATTCTTTAGTTCTGTTGTGAACACCTTTTCAAAAAGATAGGTAAGGAGAATTAGATTTATTCAAGAGGTGTAAATAACCATTCTAAAGCTGTTGATACCCTTTGAAATAAGGTACACTTGAGTGGTTTTTGGGGTTGGTTCCTTAACCTGGAGGAGACCAGACGTTTTGCAGCATTAACTAAGTGTGACAACCTTGAAGCACTCTCCCCATCCTTAGCAGAACAAAGGGCTATGTTATGTCTTAAACATCTGGTTTTTTGTTACTTTGGGAGGAAAAGATAGATGACACTCATCTTATCTTTCCCAAAGTTTTATGGCCATAGAGGCAGACACCTTGTAAGATAAAAGCAATTAACAGTGTTGCTGTGAAAGGTCTCATGACCTAATTGGGATGATAGAAATGAACCATCTGTCGGACAACCAACTCCCAGAAGAAAACATGAACCAACAGCTACCCCTGACAGGCAAAACATCTCACTTCTGGTCAGTACCATGAACTTCCCCTGGTTTGAAGACCCCAGACTCATTTCCTGAAGAGTCTTCCTAATTAGCATAACAAGCAAAGGGTGGGATGAACCACCCTCTCCTATCTCACATGTACCTGAATTGGGTTATAAAATGACCTCATGCATTATATGGATCAGTGGCATGTAAATCTTCAATGCGTCCCCCCACTCCAGAGGTTGTCACAAGATCGATGTACCTGTGGAGTGGTGATATCTTTCTCTCTCCCTCTTTCTGGTATCTTAGATTTCCTTCTCTCTCTTCCTTTTTCTTGAATGTATAAAAGTAATATCATCGTAAGTTCTGCTGCTAAAATCTTGTTAAGTTTTGCATTACAGTTACTAATTGTTGCCAATCCACCATTTTTAGAAGAGCTTCTGTTGTCAATGTATTGATAAGTTTCGTGTTATTATAGCATACTTCTGCCAAGTCACTAATCACTGTAATTTGTATTCCACCATGTGCTTTTAGTAAATTCATAATTGTACCCCTGTTTTCTGTCACTCACTTCACATTGTCGCACAGAATTAGCCAGAGTTAATTCACACCTGATCTCATCTGTGGCATCAGGGCACTTGTTGCGTTCAGAGTTAACTCATTCCTCATCCCATCTGTTGGGACAGGACACTGAGTCAAAAATAATGGCCTGAAAGCACAATTGGAAAAGAGCTACTATTCTAACAGTCGTTTGATACAAAATACGGGACATATTAGGGATTCAAAACATAAGGGGCAAATGCCAGCTAGAAGGAAGCAACATCCTTAAAAAAGGTCATCAAAGCAGAGGGAAGCAAAGGGCCTCTCCAGGTTGCACGGATGTCAGCCATCACTCACTGCCCAGTAATCACCAGATGCACAACTGTACTCCGAACAGCTTGTACCAGGCTATAGGAACTGTGGTTTGTGTTTCACCTCATTTAGAGTGCATCTTAAAGAAATTATACCTGAAAAAGTTGTAGAACTAATTGTGTAGAAAATAAAAGAACCTGTCTTTAATGATTAGAGAAAAATCACAAAGAAGGCATTTTTGGAGGATGTTTTACATACACATACAGTGCAGAAGGTGAGAGTTGTTGTTCTTTTGAAACATTACATCTCCTCTTTTGTAATTTTTCTATGTATTTTTTAATTCAGAAATTTCAATAAGTTCCAATTACATTCAATGAACAATAGGAAAACTCTCCTAATTAATTTTTGAGTAGTTAATAAAACACTGTGTAATTTAGCAGATAAAGAGTTTCTAAAACAAGTAAGGAGACACGAATGTTCAAATGTTTATGCAATTCACTTTCTGTCAGTGAGAGATTAATGTCTGGGTTTTTATCAAGCAAAATAAAATTAAATTTATAAATCATATTTAAAGCTTATTATGAACATTTATTTGTCTAACTTTCTTGAGCCAGAGTAAAATAAATTCATTTTTATGCCCCAGTTCACAATCCTTCTTTCAGATAGGAAGGGTCTTTTGTGGCAGAACAGGACCAAATCTACCATCTCTGTTGCAAATGAGAGATACCACAGCACTAAGACAGTGGCTGGTGCTGGCTGTTCTTTAATCTTCTTCAGAGTGTTATTGCTCTTCTGGGATCTGTTATCAGACACAGCCTGGTATAAATCTGGTCCAAAAATCAGGGATCAACAGATGATACTGTGACTTGGCCACAGTGGGTGGGAAAAAGCTGTGAGTGCAGCTATAACTGTGATACCGCAGGGGATATGGCAGCTGCGTGATGCTTGTTACAGCATCCTTCTGCAGATTCAGTCTTGTCAGCTGAAAATCCCTCTGAATTCTTCCTGAAATCTGTCATCATTTGAACCAGCCATGAACGGGTGCCTGATTGCTTTTTCTGTGGAGCCAAGGGCAGTCATTTGTGATGATGGCCTTTTTGCGCACTTGTGTTTTCCTGGCTAGTAAAACTGGTATGCTTAAACCAATTAAACCAGTGAACCATTTGGGCTTAGATGGATCTCTAACCTCTGACTATGAAGCCACATTAGTCCTGCCATCCATCAACAGGAGTGCTGTAGGGCCCAATTAGGATTCATTCTGCCATTTAGACTGCTAATCCAGTACAGATACTGTGGCTAGTTTACTTTTCAAATTGTCAGATTTCAGCCCACAAACTCCCTTCTGTACAGCCTTGGACACAGTACTTTGTAGCCAACACATCTTGCATGGTAAAGGAAAATATTTATTTTCCAGTATATGTACTCACTGTAGAAAACCTGTGATCCTCAACTTCTCATCCCTCTGATACGTTACTGCTTGGAATTAATTCTCCTTCAGGCTCCCCAACCTTCTGGGCTTCCCTTCAGTGGGTAGTAGACATGATATATTTTCAATCGTTGAATTCAAAAACCTTCCATAAAGAGGCACGATTGTCAAACTGTGTCAGAGACCAAAAGATGATGCATATAGTATATTGTTAAGTCTAGCTATCAGGAAAAAAAAAAGAACACTCTTCCTGCAGAAAAAGATTACAGTAACATTGGCACAATTTTCCTGAATAGGTCAAATTTTGTGTGTTTTTAGACTCATATCTACTTACTTTAGTGACAAAAATAAACACTTTTTTTTTTTTTTTTTTTTTTTTTTTCCTCTTAGCCCTGCAGAAGCAACATAACTATTTGAGACAGCTGGATACTATTCCATCTCAAGCATCATTGGCAGAATTGTTTGCTAAATCCCAATAGCCACACCTGTTCAAAAGCCTTGCAGGCAAAACAATCACATAGGTACCACTAAGGGTGTAATTTAGCCCTCAGAAACTTTGTTACTGGTGATGATATGTGATATGGAAAGAAGCCTGCCTGCCTTTTGGAGCCCAGAATGAATTTCAAAGACTGGTGCTTAGGAAAAGCTCATTTCGCTGTTTAGGCGAGCTCCTGAGCTGTTGAAATTAGTGTGATACCTGGACAGAAGGAGAAGACCCTCACTTCAGAAAATGGGTTACTTTTACTGGTAGTCTGGTAAAAGGGCTGACTTGATTTTCACGGTGAACACTAGTGGCAGCCCTGGTGATCAATGTGTCATTTGCACAGCTTGTCCAAGTAGCAAATATGTGAGCTGATCATATGTAGCTAAATATTATGACAGAAAACTTGCTAGGAGAAGATATCTTCTGCGAGCAAGTCATTTAATATAGGAGATTACTATTTCTATAACATATACTACATCAAGTACTTGGTGTCAGCATTTTCACTATATTCTCCACTGGCAGTACTAAGTATGCCTGGAAAATCTTGACTCACAGTATGACAGGATTAAACTGGTGAAACCAGTGGGAGACAAAAATTGCTTTATAGTCTGTGTGGTGGAATACGAGGTACTTAACACCCGTCGTCCTCCCAAGCAGCCATCATTATTCCCGCAGTGCCATCTTCTGGTGCAAACCAGAGATGTACGGAAAGTGACTAATTTACATGTGCATCTGTTACGGATAAATGATCTGATCCTGTATTAAAATACAAAGAAAACAAATAATCATTATTATTCTAATAGCTTTTCTCATTTTCTATAATTTTAAGTTAATATTCAGGATTTCTTTCACAGATAAATATTTAGTATAAAGAGTGCCATATGGTACAGAATGCGTTCCAAAATGAATGTATTTACTATACCTGAGCTAGAAATAGCCCTATTTGGCTTATATAAATGCAGAGATAAACATTTCACACTTCATGCAGATGCAGATATGTATCTTATTTTCACAAAAAAACAAACAGGCATGCATGTTCTACCTCACATGTACTTTCCAAATCTGTGGACTAAATAATTACTCTAAATGTTTTTAAAGTTCCATAGCTCTGTTAATGTCTAATGATTTTCCTAGATTTTGTACAAGAATCTAAGAACTTTACGTGGGATTTCATACAACAGGAAATCCATACAGGAAAGGTAATTGCATCAGTCATAGATCCCTAAAGTTTTACAAGGATGCATGTCAGATCGGTCCTTCCATTGCAGGAATTGATGGTGAAACATTGTGGTTCTCATTCTGTTGGACCTTCCCTTGTTCTCAGTAGTATTGTTTGACAGATATTTTCTCCTCGCTTCTAAAGCTTCAGGAAATCAAGGAAAGGGTAATATCAAAGTTTTTTCTCCAACTTAGCTCAAAGTATGATTATAGCAAGTTTGCCCCCTCCACCTCCTCAACTGTGGAGCCCCACAAGATTTATTCTTACCCTCTTTAACACCAATCTATCAGTGCCTAAATGTATTTTGAGGCAGCACAAGCTTAAGTGACAGAAAGACAGTGATAACACAAAATCTATTTTATAAGAAGCACAAAGCAATGTACTATCTCAACGACTAGTTGAAAGTAGTGTCTGGATGAACAACAACTGACTGACTGATGCACAAACTAGGTGTAAGTAAGCTTATTCTGACAATGTGAGGACAGAACTTGTCATTTTTACAATAAGTATTTCTGAAATGATCAGATAATTTCAGAGATGAATTGGTTGTGTAGCACTAGTTGCCCAAGTAACGAGTAGAAGAGAAAATACACACAGATTTCTGTGCCTGGTCCCAAGAGAGCACCTTCTCATTTCAGACAAAGGTTTATGATCTCCTTTCTTGAATGCAGGTATTTATCACAGTCAGAAATGAAGCCTGTGTTCTACATTAAGTCCTCAAAGGAAGCTTCACAGTGAAATTTAGCAAACTACATTGAGGAAGGCAGGAACACCTGATTCTGTATTCTTCGAATGTGAGAGTTTCTGCTTTTTACTCTTACTAGACAGGGGACTCAGTGGTCATATATTCTAGTATCAGTCATCTTCAACACAGTATATCTTCTAAAACAGGGTATTTGAATGCATACACAGTAGAGACTGTTGAAAAATGTTCTTCTACTTCCCAGTAATCTTCAGAATGACTTTGGTGATTAACCAACAATGTGTCTGAACTGAACTATCTCTTTTTCTTTTTTATTGTTAATACTTAGAAAGAGGCTGTCTGCCTTCTCTCTGTCTGCATCTGACCTCTACTTGTCCTCACAGCATGAACTGCCATTATTTATTTTTACAGTAACTGTCTTTCCTCCTTCTTGACCACATAGCTTCATATTCTTTCTTAAGCCATCTATTCATCAAAGATTAATTCATTGCTCAATAAACATTGCATATTTCTCTTTTCCCTCTTCCTGGCTGGATATACTTGCTTAAAATTAAAGCCACTAGAAATCCGTAAGGTTCATCAACTCAGGTGACTGTGTATTCCTCAGTCAGTGTCACTGAAGAACACACTGACTTTTCTTATAATTTTAGTGAGTTTTATACTAGCTGAATAAAGCAACTCCCATTGTTGGTATTCTTGTGCAAGCCATTTCACTTGCATGATTTTAACTGTTCCTTTTGAAAACTCTGTTTTGCATTTACATTTTTATATAGTCATTGCTAAAAATTTCATAGGTGTAGAAATGCAGCCAGAAGACTATCACACAAGGAATTAGTCATCCACATGCTTGTTTCCTTCTCATGTATACAGGTGCACTTTGAGTAACCTGTGAGCAGTTACCAACCATCTATGGCAGAATATCCATAACTTCTCAGGTGTTGTACTCTATGTCATCAATTCCATGTGAATGCTCTATAAAATAGTGCAATTACTCAATGTCTGCATAATAAATGAGTAATAAATGTACTTGTATTCAATGTGTGTTCAAACCTGAAATATTATTTGCACGTCTTTGGGAACTACAATGATGAATCTGTAGCATGAGCAAGACCCTAGAAATGTGCTAATGAACTTTGAGCTGGTGAACCTCACCACAGATGGGAACTTTGTGCAGAGTACCAAGATCCACAACAAGGTTCTTGTCCAAGGCTGCAACATCCAGGATTCCTAGCATCAGGAAGGATGTAAGATTGCTATCATCTTTTCTATGTTTTCCATCTTCTACTCAATACATTAGTTAACAAGTTTTGACCATTGGCGTCTTTCTTACTGAGTGCCCAAAAGAACTGACGTCTCCTCCAAAAGAGGAGGAGATTACTATACCTTCATCCATAATACAAGGAATGAGGACAAAGCTTTCTTCCTATATGAAAAAACTTCTGAAGACTCTGTGAAGATGGTAAGAATAGTGTGGAGAGAGGTCTTTTCCGAAGGACTTTTAAAACAACCAAAGAAAGAACCATATTGTAGAACAGTCTCTAAAGAATGGTCATGGGCTTTAGGAGGGTGCTACTCCTACCATTTACATCACAAAGATATTCCTAATTCAAACAAAATCACTGACAAGTGATGTTGGTATGTTTGAGTATGTCATGTAATAGCAGTTCCACAAATTTGTTATGAACTTAGTTGGTGTTATCAGCCTACTGCTGACCTCAGTTTATAATACTACAGATTTTAATAGATTTGTCCTGATTCTCTTCCTAATTTACACCAACAAAAAAGAGAGAAACATTCAAGGTACATCAACATAAAAATGGAAGTTACACAGAAGACTGGGCCCTGTAGTTTCAGATACTATGTTCACTATGGGAAATGGCTTGATGAAATATAAAATGAAAGAAGGCTTTTGTGCAAGCATCTGAACAGAAGGGGCATGTAGAGCTACAAAGAGAGAAGAAAGTTTTGTCTGGAAAGCACAGAGCCTGCTGGACAGACAGGCTTTTCTGTTTTGGCAACTTGACTAAGATTTCTGCTTTATCTATACACTGTGCTTTGAGACATAGACCCTCTCATGCTCTCTTGCCTTTAGGATCAGGTCTTCTGTATAATCAGGGAGAAATTATGATTGAATCCAACTCTCTCTACAATATTAGGGATTTTCAAAAAGGGTGCATCTCATATTAAATGAAATTCAGATACTCAGGGAGAAAGTGCTTGGATTAAGGAGAAGAAACAAATGTAGGTGCAGGTCAAAAACTCCTGTGTGCATGTGTGATGCTGTGATCCCTTATAGTTCGTTTTGGTTCAAAGCTAAGCAAGTGATCTTAGACCACTTTCAGCAGAGGTGTAATCTGTTTGATTCTGCTTCTGGAGTCACCTGGTCAATATAGATGTGAGACAGTTTAAGGACTTACCATTTAAGTGGTCTGTAAGAAATATGGAGACAGACTTTTTATCAGTGCCTGTTGCAATAGATAATGGTTTTAAATTAAAAGAGGAGAGACTCAGGCTAGACATGAGGAAGAAATTTTTTACAATGTGGATGGTAAAACACTGGGACAGGTTGCCCAGAGAGGTGGTAGATCCCACATCCCTAGAAACATTTAAGGCCAGGCTAGACAGGTCTCTGAGCAACCTGATCTAGCTGAAGATGTCGCTGCTCATTTCAGAGGAATTGGACTAGATGACCTTTGAAGGTCCCTTTCAACCCAAACTATTCCATGATTATATGATTCATTGGCTGTACTTCTCAGACATTCACTTTTGTGTATGCTTCTTGTCAGCAGGGGTACGGTCAGACTGGTCAGATTAACGCACAGTGATTTAAGGAAGCCTGCTTGTTTTCATACAGTAGTAGAGGAGACAAGCACTCAGGAAGTCTCATCAATGACAAAGTGACAAATAGCAGCTCATGGTTGTAGTGGCTATACCTGACTCAGAAGGTTCTTCCCATCCAGGGTAAAGCTCAACAGATTAATTTATCTGCTGTCAGTGTCAGCTGCATCCTCATTCTCTCTATAATGCTCTGTCCTAGCGTAGAGAGATAAACTCATGACTTAAGCCTACACAACTTCATAACTATGTAGCTGGTTGGCAGGGAACAGAAAATGTTGCTCAGCTATTTGTTCCTCTGCTTTTTCTGACATCTGATTTGTTACTTAGGACAATTTAGACTGAAAAGCAAGGAAACAGAAGATAAAATAGCCCATGGTCCCAATCCTGTATCTGGGCTAAACACATACCAGAATTCATCTCCATCTTGTCCAAGTTCTTCCCTCAGTGATATCTAAGCTATATCACTCAGAACAACAAACTGCTGTGGAGCAAGACAACATTTGTCGCCCATATTTTCCTATATTGTAAGTTCTGGGTAATAGCCAAAAAAAAAGAGCAGATTGAAATCCATATCCTTGACTAACTCTGCAGGACCTGCTGTTGGGGTCACCCAGCTTCTATGTGCAAACCGTGTAAATTTGACATGGAAGTTGTTGTGACACAATGAATATGGAACAGTGTCATTGCTCAAATTAGGAATGCCTTAAGCATTGACTCACAACAGTCTTTTTACTCCCTTCTCTAATTACAAATTCTGCTCTATGAAAGGTCATGGAACTGCGAGGTAGGAGAGCGTGTCAGGGAGAGGGAAAGAGCTCCTTTGGTTTGGCTTTGACCTAAATCAAGCTGACAAGTCAACCAGCCATTTTTAACTCTGTGGTGTTTCTGAGTAAATGCCTTCATATTCTGAAGCAATTTTCTGAAATCAGTAGAAAATGACTAGCTACCAGGACCCAAGGCTTAGTCCTGTAAAGTAATAATTGTTTATACCTAAATCAGACATGCATTCATTTACTGGCCTAGTATTATTAAATATCCAGAGTTAGATGCTGATCTATTTTGAAATCACAGACAATTTTTCCATTTATTCTAATGAAAAAAATGGTTTGGTTTTAAGAATTTGGTCATTACTGTTATCACGATTTTAATTTATTAATCCTCTAACATTTTGAGGAAGATAAATTCAGTAATTCCCAGTTACTGATTATCCATTGATGCAGAGATACTCAAGACTTAACTTTAGTGGAATTTAGACACATAGATCCACATAAGTATAGGTGCGTCTTCATTCAAGTGACCTGTCCATGTTCAGTTGGAAGATTGGGATGGAACCAGAACCGAACTCAGTTTTTTCAAATCCAAGGTCAGCACCTTAACATTAGAGCTTCTGCCAATAAAAATTCTCAGTTTTCACCCCTGTTGTAAGATTAGGGAGTTGTCCAGATGACAGTTCATTAATGGAAGCAACCTTGTTAAGAAACTACAAAAGTCTCAGATTTCCCCAACTGTAGTTATCATAAGGCCACAGCTCGTAACTTTCTGAGAATTATAGCCTTATTATATAGTCCTTTTTGTCTTGAAAATTGTTTAAAATATTCTTTTTTGCTTACCAGATCATTCATTAAAAACATGGACAGTGCTTTTGGAAAGTCACTATCTTGTGTCTGATAGGTATACCACAGGGGTTTGTGTTAGATTGTGTGGGAAGAAGATTTGGGGTTTTGAGAATAAGAAAATCATGAAATATGCATTGGAGAAAAGAAGGTTTTAAAGCAGTGCAAAATTTATACATGAAAACCCCTGGTGAAAAAGCGTCTAAATTGGATACAAAATTATTCAGAGGAAATAGGGGAAAAAAGAAGGGGAGAGGGAAGAATATCTCAGACCACAAAGTCCTTATACAGGTGAAATTCAGAGGTTCATAAATCAATTATAAAAATGTGCCACAGGCTGCAACTTGGAATTTCAGTTCCTAGATTTGAATCAGGGTTTCCTGGTTTTAAATCACATGAGTAATGGTGAACATATTCACTAAAGCTTTTTGCCTTTTTTTTTCTTTTTACATTACAGTATCTCTTAAAATGAAACTTTAAGTCAATAATTTAATCTTGGTAGGAAGTGTTACCCTTGGGTCAATGTCTACTTTTTAAAAATACTAAAATATTTATATTTGCATGATGAGACATAATATTTTATTCATGGACTGAAAACACCATTTAAATAACACTAAGAACTATTTCTGCAGACCCTCTCAATGTACATTTTACACCTTTGATGGAAGGTCACAGTACCAGCAATATCCATTCCACTACTGCTGCATGACCATCAGCTAAAATGCTGCCCAATGACAGCCTTTGCTTTGAAGACTAGCAAGTCTCTGACAGAATTCAGAAACAGATGGAAAAATTATATTCGCATAGAGAAAATAAGACTATCAACAGCACTCATTATGACTAGTTTGGCTGCTGGAAGGTATTGAAGAATATAAAAATAATCCTTGAAAATTACAACCAAAAATGAAGGACAATGAATAGACATATTGCTATATGCAGCGCAGTAATTCCCAGGTACTAGATAGGTGCCATCACATCCTCACGTGGAGGCTCCTTCCAGTTCCTGTGGTGCTACAGCACAGATGCTCTCACACTGTTCCAAAATAGTGATTTCCATGGGCTAGTAGTTAAATGCTGCTATAATAGCTATGAAACAAACAAGTAGCAAGGTGTAGCTCAAATAACGTATTTGTGGAAAAGAGAACTTAAGATTTCTGCTACTTACTCTAAAAATCAAGGACTTCATTGGTCACCAGAAGCCGAGAAAAGCACATACACTAAGCACAGTCCTCACTTCAGGGTTCAGGCTGGCACTGTGTTATCAGAGCGTCCAGCTCTTGCATGGTGCCTGAATCCAGCAGCAGTGCCATGGCAGGCTCACTTGTGCACAAGCTGTCCGAGCAGAAGAGAAGAGCTGGCAGGACACAGAAAGATGCTGTATCACCAATGTTTTCCACAGTAGCAGCTTAGCCCTGGCATATGACCCATCATGTAATCTTCTCCTCATGTACATGCAGCACATGCTTTGTGAGGAGATGTAGGATTTCAGGCACACACTTTATACTCCAAGATAGTAGGAGGTTTCTGGCCAGTTTATTTTATTTGTTCCATTCATGACAAGCAACACGTCTTCAGCACCCTCAGAGGACACTTAGGAAATCAGACATTAATGGCAAGGTAGAAATTCTCCTGACTACATAACAAATTCCCATGGCCCCCAGGGTTCCCACTTGTGCTAGGGCTCTCATCAGCTCATTTGTTGGCAGCAAGTTATGCCGCTTTGAAAATGCCAGCTGTAGAAACAGGGACGCCTTAGGGAGCTTAGGCATACAGGGAGATTAGTGCCAGCCCTGAATACATTATCGTTGCCTACCTGGTGCACTTTGGTGGCTATTTGCTTGTTCAAGTGTCAAAATCACTTTTAAAAGCTTGGCCAGAGGCTCTTAACGCTCAATATACAAACAAGCAGATTAAAAGACTGTCACTACTGGACTGATATTCACAGCAGGGTTTCCATGCATGCAGCTAATAAATAAGTAATGACAATAGAATATTTTGTGTTCTGTATTTGATTCACTAATGTTTTCTTGCAGTACTACCTCCAGAAAGAGACAGAGAATAGTTGAGTTTTTCCTAGTCACACAGAAAAATTTTGGCAGAGGCAAAAATAAAATGTCCATTTCATCTTTGCTTACTTGCACAGCCATGTCCCATTCTGAACAGAATGACATATCTGAATGGGATTATTTAGTAAAAGAATACAGAAACATCTCAAAACATATTACAAATCAATGCATTTTATTCCTTATCATCTCTGCCCCTGACAAATATTATCCTTTGGAACAGTTAGCAATGGAAAGAAAACTGAGACTGCCAATAATGTGCTTAAACTCTTTCTTCCATTCTGCCTCATACCCTGGAAGATGGCAGTCCTGGTGTAGCTGTGATGCTGACATAATCAGTTTCCAGCACACCCTCTGCTACTTAGCAGAAGAAGGTAAATAGGGAGGATTAGATTATGGTAGAAGGTCTCAAGTGGATTCACATATTTTCCCTCAAAAAGTATTTCTCAGTACAAATTTGGGCAGTTCTTAAGATGCTTTAACCTGCCTTTGACTCATTAGGACAGAGCAGGTACCCTGATTACCATCACAAAGTTCATCCTCTTGGCTGTACCCAGCAAAGAAAGTGCATGGCGCCAACAACACTAATTAAGTAAATTAGACTATTAACATTCAGCAACAGCACCACCTGATTCAGTGGACATGGAGCAGGTGACTGCCTAGATGTCATAAGTATGGATGGAATATAACTTCTGCATCCCAAAGCAAGAGATGCCTGATAATCTTATTCTGAACTGCAGCTTCAAAGGTCGAAAAACTCTTAGGGGAAATGCAGCAGGGAACAAGGCTTATATCCCATAACAAATAAAATCTAAAATGTACTGAAGGACTTTGAATTCAAATAGCCTTTATAAGCGGATGAATGAAAAACAAAAGAATGTAAAAATGAATTTCTAAACATATATTTAGACAAGTCAGAAAAGCTAAAGCTTAGACAGTAGTGGCTCCTAGAGGATGCCAAGCCTTTAAGTTGTTAAAGATGATCCAAAGGGGAAACATGAGCAAACTGGGGGAAAAGAAACCAACTTGAACAGTGCTGAGGCAATCAAAGCACAAAATAGCAAACTGTTAAAAACAGTACTTAGTTTGAAACTAACTGGCACATGGCTCAAGTGAATGCAAGCAGGGCACAGCCTTCTTGTTACGTTCATTTTTCTCCCAGTCTGCAGAGCAGTTAAGGAATATGGCAAAGAAGTGAAAAGACAACCACTCACCTATTAATGATTCTCTCTTTTCCTAACAGATCTTCCGTACTTTTCTAAAACCAAGAGGGCCTCTTTATTTTTTCTCTCCTTGCAACCTTCTGTGTGTTATTCAAAAAGGTCAAAGATTTAAAACAAAAACAAACAAAGCTCTTCCCCAAAAAAAGATATCAAGGAGATGTACCCTTAGAGAATAAGAAAAGTGCTTAAATAAAACCATATATTAAAAGATCTTACTACTCTCTGGATGCCACTTTTTTGTTGTGTTTGTTTGTTTTTAAAGAAAACTCCAAGGACAGAAAAAGGATAACAGTTCGAATATCCTTGCCCATATTTTTTCAAATTTGCTGTATCTGCTTTTTCTCTTTTTTTCTACCCCCCCCCCCCCCCCTTTTTTTTTTTTCCTCCCTTCTCCACCATTTTCTTAAATGCTTTTTCACTCTTTCTGGATCCCAGCATATTAATCAGTCACAGATTGCTGGACTGCATCATAGTTTTGCACAGTCACCTCAGCTAAATCCACCTGCCTGTAGTCCTTACACACTTGCAGAAACCTTCACACTTCCTCACTGCTCTCCAGTCTCTTCTAACCACCCATCTCCACAGTCCACAGCATTTATTTTTCTTGCCCTGCTGATAAGTAGCGATTACACAGGGCTGCTCTATGGAAGTCTGGCAAAAGGTCCACACGTGCCACCATGCAGAACTTCTTAGAAGTCCACAACCACCACAGACTGATTCTCAAAAGGAAGCGATCTGCTAAGACTACCAAAGAACCGTGTCAAAATCAAGCCTGTTGACTGTGACACAGGTCAGAAATGATGGTAGCATCTGAAATTAAGTTTAACTGATTAACAAAATAGTAGGACAATGAGACCATATAGCTATCGTGAGAGAATGGGGAAGAATTTTTTCCCTGGCAATAACTCCAGAACAGATGGGTGCAATAGAGTAAACATTTCCTGGAATACTCTGAGACACTGTAGCACAATTAAGACTTCATGGTTGTATATCAAGAGATGTTCTTGAGAAGGAAAAGAATGAGGAGAAAGAGGGTATCTGAGTGCCTTAGAGACGTTCCTATCCTGTTTTCTATTTTTTACAGTACAAGAATTGGGGAGTTCCTGATGAAAAGTGCAGACAGTATTGTCTGTTAATGTGAGATTTAGTATTCTTTTTCTGTACCTTGTCTAATGTCTCTTTCTCTGGTAAACTGATTTTTTTCTTCAGTTGATTCTTCTGCCATCAGTTTAAAAAACCTGCCTTAATCAGGTAAATTGCCTCTTATACAATGTAACTGTGAATTTGTGACTAAAAAAGCAGCTATTAGAAGCAACTCAATATTGTAACAAGTTTCTAGATCTTTGGATGGCCAGTAATGTTATGTGGTTTGCCTTGTTGTCCTTATCAGTGAGATTGAACCGTGTGCCTTCTGTCCCGTTTGCTATCTGTTCTTTTGTCTTCCTATTGAATGTTCTTTTTGTTTGGTCTTTCAGGAAGCACAAAAGTATTCCCATGACAAATTAAATTTTACGGAATAATATTCCAGTTCAACTAGTTTTTCTTCTTTTTTCCTAAGATAAAGGAAATATTTGACCATCTTTACTATGACACAAAAAGCTTCTGGAACACTGAGGTTTACTTTATTCTGTCCTAAAGGAAAAGCAAAGAAGGAATTTCAGATGTTAGAATGAATATCTTGCTTTGTAGTTCATATTTCCAGTGGTTTACTGTCCTTAAAAGTTTTAAAGACTTTAAGCAGTGACTATTTGCCATGAATTAATGTATTGTGTTTGCATGGAAAGGTTTTGGTGGGGAGGCGGCTACAGGCATGGCTTCTGTGAGGACATGCCAGAAGCTTCTCCCATGTCCAACAGAGCAAATGCCAGCCAGCTTCAAGACAGACCTACTGCTGGCCAGGGCTGAGTCCATCAGTGATGACTGGGATGACATTGTTCAAAGGGGGAAAAAGCTGCACAACTGCACCAAATAGGAAGTAGGGAATTCAGAAGTGAAGTTGCAGTGCCTGGGAAGAAGGGCGGGTTGGGAGGAAGGTGGTTTTAGATTTTATTTCTCATTTTCCTAACTTGATTTGGTTGGTAATAAATCAAATTAATTTTCCCTGAGATTAGTCTGCTTTGCTCATTACAGTAATTAGTGAGTGATCTCTCCATGTCCTTATCTCAACCCACATGCCTTTTGTTCTATTTTGTCTCTGTTGTCCAGTTGAGGAGGAGAAGCAATAGAGTGGCTTGGTGGGCACCTGGTGTCCAGCCAGGGTCAACTCACCATGGCTAATTAAGCTTCATTCACCACAACCTCACTTAAATAAATGTGACTTTACATCTCATTGAAGTTTCAGCAACACTCAGGCTAATATTAGGGCAAATTCCTGTTGCAGACAGTCAAATATCACTACCAAGGCTTTCACAGATTTTTACTGATATTCAGTGATGCAATTTAACATATTTTGCTCATGTTTATGCTCCTTTGGTGTGTTTATCCTCTATAAACATTCTGCAGTCTGGGGAAAACAAAAGGAAAAATCTACTTAGCCATAGGACCTGTATTTTTACATCCCTTGCTGAAAAACTGCTCACTGTATGGTTCTTGCATGGTTTCTCTCATCAGTTAACTCTTTTCTCCTGACTTGCAATCTAAACAGTACAGGCAATGTGCAAGCTCCTCTGTGCAGTAGCACATTGACTAAGGACAACAGTAGAAAATTTAAAATATTCATTTCAAACTGTTATAGGGGAGATACTCACCTCTATCTATTATTTCAGATGAGACAACAATAAATGCTTAGTTCTGCACTGTCCATGTAATTTGGGAGTGCCTGCTAAACTAGGGTGCCTCAAGGACTTAAGTGAAGATTATGTCTTTTCTGTCTTACATCTGGAAAGAGAATTTGGTATCTTTTGCCCTAGATAGAAGCACCCAAATTTAGAGTCGTACTTCCAAAATTTAGGCATTGTATTTTGCAACTCATCAAACATTTTCTGTTTTGCTCTTCTGGATTTAAACACCTAAATTTTATTTTTTCCTATTGGTTTATAAAGTAGCATTTAGGCTCTTCCAGTCCATATTTCTAAGGGTCATGTAAGAAAGCAAAAAAAAGATCATGCATGTTGTACCCAAATCAAGAGCACTAAGGCTCAGATGATCATTCTTTTCATCAGCTCATTTACATATATTATCACAACTGTGCAATCCATTTCAGTGAAATAAAAATACCACAAAATGCTGAAAACAGTCACGTTGTCTGTCTTAAAAGCAGAAGGACTCATGAACAGATTTTGTTTTTTTAGTATTTCTACTAAATAGTATTGTTGACTATGGGGGGGGGGGGGGGGGGGGGAAGAACAAAACATTGCAGGAAACTCTAATTGGGCATAAAGAACTTGTCAAAGTAGGAGTGGTTTAATGTGCTCTCACGGAACAGTTTACCCACAGCAATGATGGAATCACTGTTTTTTAATATTTCTGAAATGGGCTACATAGGGTTCTGAACAACTTGCTATGGTTTGAAATCAGCCCTGCTTTGCCCGCAAGGCTGGCCTATATGATTTTCAGATGTGTCGTCTTTTTTTCTCACTTAAGTGAACTTTCAATCAGTCTGTGAATATACTCAAATAACATGTAGTTTTTCAGTCTTTCCTAGGTTTGCTTCTTTACAAACAAGATTTTAAAGTCAGAAAAAATGTTAACATCTGGTTACTAACCCCCACACATGCTAATTGCTATCCTTTGTCACCACAGAATCCAGGAAACTCCTTTAATCTTACTAATGTATAATAGTGTGGAAGGTTATTTCACTTGGAAACTGGTGTTTGACTCCCACAAGTACTGGGCTCTTCAAGCAGTGCTCTTTTGCTACAAATCTTGTTTCTCTACAGGTCATTGTATTATATGTTCAGTATAGTTCTCAAAAGTAGGGAAACACAGTGAGAGAGACTGCATAGTTAGAAATACTTCGATCATGAGACTTATAAATCCCATGGGAATAGATCTGTATCAATGTGATGTTCACTTCTATATGTCCCTGCAGAACAGGCAATGAAAGAAAAAGCATTATCACTATCGACCCTCAAGTGATTTATTTTGATATATCCTTTTATAAAGGTTTGTTTATGAATGTTAGTTACTTCCTCCTGAATAAGGATGCAACTAAGGTCCTTTGAATAGCCTTCTAGAAGTTTAGATGTAGAATCTTAGAGAGTCAAAACTTACCTGATTTATATCAATTGTCATTTTTTAAAGGCACTGGAATATACTCATGCAGTTATTGCTTTAGCTAATGTAAATCAATACTGTGGCACAAATGTAGACTGCTGGTTGTCATCATGATAAAACTGAAGAGCATTCAATGGTGAATTTTATCCTGCTGTAGGATTCTTTACTGCCTTATCAATATTTAAATAAAGGTATAACTTACAGCATTAATTATATTAATTCTGCTCAGTCTTTCTAAAAACATGGATTTATACAAAATGTCCCCAGGTTTCACAAGTAGATGCTGATGACGAAGTACCTGTATTTAATCATTCATGTTCAGCTCCTGTCTGAAGTGCACAATCAACCTTTTTCCTACTTATGAAAGCCTTTTCACCTTTTTTTTTTTTTTTAAAGTATTCTATCATGATCTGAAACAAGATTAAACTTTATGGTGGACTACCAGTGGAGAGGGCAGCAGTAATGGAGCTACAACATTCACAGTTCTTAAACTCCTTGTAGCTCTAAAGTTGCTATTTTGATGTAAATCATATTCCTTAATTAATTTTCAAATATTGTTACTTGTATGTCTCCTCTGAAACATCACTCTAATATGTTTTAAGAGCATACAGTGAAGTGTTGGTAATCATGTTATTGCAAATAAAACACACTCTCCTCACACTCCACTATCCAATGGCATGCTTTCTTAGACTGTTCCAGATACCTCATTTTAGTCAGTTTTTAGAATAGTTCTTGTAGCAGTGCCATGTTAGGGAGAATTAAAGAACATATCTTCTGCAAAACCTTTGGGCAGTATTGCTGTGACATTTCAATATCCAGCTTTTGATCTTTCTGAATATCTCTCCTGTAGTTACTGGTTGTGCAGATACCACTATCACCATTGCCTGTGTAACAACATTGCTATGAAATCTGGTGCAATCTCCAGGCTGGGTAAAGCTTTGCAAAGAGGAGAGAATTAAACTCTTAATTCGCTTCCCCTTATGAAGTCTTGGCTAGATATAACACATATAGAAAAATAAAATAAAATCAGGGACATAAGTTTTTTGTTATTGTTCTCCTTGATAACAGAAATATGCCCAGAGGCAAGACAACATGAATTACAGAATCTGGTATAAATTATTAGTTTTGAAAGTGAATTCAAGGCCTGGAGACAGACACAGGAAGCAGTGTTGCTATGTGAGCATTAGAAGAAGTAGGAGTTACTCTTAAGTAAATTGGAGAAAGCAAGGTAGGTGGGGCAGTCTGGATTATTTTGGTTAATTGACTCAGTTGTTCCCTCTTTCGATATAAAGGGACGTAAATGGATGCACAGAACTCTGTTGATTGGGATTTCTGGTACTATCTCCTCTCCCTCAAAGGTTATATAGGAGACATTCTCCAGCTCATTGTACTTTAAGAATCACTTCATACTAAAATGCATAGAAATTATGAGGCCAGATTTTGAACCCTTAAACTCATAGTAAAAAACATATATATGTGTGTGTGTGTGTGTGTATTTTATTTAAAAAAAAAAAAAAAAGTCCTCCCAGTTTCAGAGTTTGTATGTCAATGATGTCCCAAAGCAATTACTTCTGTTTTGAATTCTTAGCATTAGAAGAGACATTACTAAATGAAAAATCACTAACACTGGGTGGAGAGGCAGTATTTGATAAACTTAACCCTCAGGATACATAATTAACTAGAAGCAAACATTGTTCTCAGAAGTTGATGACTTGATGACTCAAAGAATTTTGTAAGCTATTCTGGCAAAAAAAAACCAGTGCCTATCAGAATCCAAATAAATTACTATACATCAGTGCCATGCATAACCCTAGGTATTACCAGTTAACATTAAGATATTTTCAGGTTTCTTTAAGCATATTAGGACTTTCTGATAATTTAGATGGTTGAGAATTAATTTGTTTATATCAAAACTCCACTGTTTATACATATCATATTGAAAGAATCCAATTCTGCAAAGCACTCAACGTTTCCCATTGCTATAAAAGTAAATCAAAATTGAGACTTCTGAGCTCTCTGAGGACTGGGTGCAAACATTAGTAAGATAATTTTTTTCCCCACTTACCATCTAAATTCATTGCAAACAAGATTCTCTTCTCCTCTTGAGAGGACAGTTTCTAATTTAAAATCTAATTATCATCTCATTAATTTTAGTCAGTAACTTAGCCTTACAAAAATTCATCCATAGTTCTTTATTTTTTTGTAGACAGAAAAGGATAAAAGAAGCTATATTAAATTGGGAATTAGGCTTTGTCATTGTTGTTTGTGACAGTCTTTTAGTTTTCACATTTTCCCTTCTTGTCCCACTCTGCTTTGCCTGTCATCATTATACACCTACATTTTCTTTTATACTTACCTTTTCAGAGTGCAGTTTCTAGAGCAGAAACATTTTTATCTCTGCAAATAATATATACACCTACATATATATAAATATACACACATTAATACAAATAAACAATATCATTATGTGATTTCCTACAGTTTCAGTCCTCTTTGACTTCACCCTACGTGTTATGCAATGAATTAAGTTCTTCCTTATATTAGAGTGTTATTTTCTAACATCACTACTAGGAAAAAAAAATTAATTCAGTTGTATATATTTTTTTGCCCAATAATAGTCATATCTCATTGTCAAGGCTTTAAAAAAATATCTCCACAAGTGTGGCATTACTTAAAGTTCTAAATTAGAAGGGAAAAGAGAGCAGGATAAATAGCATATTTGCCTGGAGAGAGAGCTACTGCTGTAGATTAAAGGAATTAGAAAACTCCTCTCTTCTCTGCAAGATTAATTGAGCAGGTGTCTCTGCTGTACAGTGTTTAAAGAAAAGCATCGGCTTAGCAGAAGTGCAGAAATGCTCTTCTAGGGCAACTCAGTAGCTGCTAAAGGTCATGCTTTGCTGTGAGACTCCTGGACTTTCCCATAGGCTGCTGGCACCTGTTCTCTTTCCTGAAGTACCCAGCAAGAGCTTAAGCCTGAGCACTCCCTTTTTCTTGTACAGATATAGGCACCATGAGGATTGAACTGTCACAAAGGGTAAAATCATGCCAGGTTCAGCTTTGCATTCAGCGTCTTCTTACCCTCAAATGGAAGACACAGGTATGTTAGAAGTGACTTCTGGAGGTCTGTAGCTCAACTACCTGCTCAAAGCACAACGAAGTGAGGTCAGGTTGTTCAGCTCAGGACCACATCCTGACCTGCTTTGAATATCTGCATGGATGGAGAATCCACAGCCTCTCTGGGCAACCTGTGACAGGGCTTGGCCAACCTCATGATGAAAAGGACTTTCACAGTTTCTAATTGTCTAAGCTTTGTTGGCTGCCTCTCATCCTGTGACTATGGAACACTAAGAGTCTGTCTTTATTATATCCCACCTCCCATTAGATAGTTCCAGGCTATAGTAAGATGGGGGTTTTTTTAAGTCTGAGCAACCCCAAATCTCGCAACCTCTCTGTGCTCCAGCCTGATTGCTACTGGATGCCTTGTACCAAGTCAAAATGATAGCGATGTCTTTGCTCCTACCACTTGTCTGGTCCACATACTCTGGCACAACTGTAAGCTCAAGTTGTAATCCTCTCATCAGCAACTTATCTCAGAAGCAGAAGAAAAAACAAAGAGACACAGGGCAAAACTTAAATTCCTTTTACAGTTTTTACACCATCATTGTATATGTAGATTCTATGCCATGAAATATGTTGCCTTTGCTGCAAAGTATTTCTTCATCATGCATGTCAAGATCTCTTCATTAGTACATACTAAGTACTGTTATGTTATTACTCTTAACAAAAAATTATTTTCACATGTCTTATCTAATTAACTGTAAAGAAAGTGAACAACATCAATTAAAAGCAAAGGAGAAAGGTTATTTAACTTGTAATGTCTGATTAGCAAAGCTTCAGGCTCTAGTGATCAATTACAAATTTGTGACTGATTCTGATTAGTGTCTTCTTGAGTGCTATGGAGTATCTTGTACTTTTCCTAGCTGTAGTAGAATAGCTTTTTTACTTACTGCTTTATATAATGAGAGATAAAGTTACACTGTATAATATAAAAGGTTGTCTTTTACCATTTTAATAGTTAAAGAATTACAGTTAAAGTTGGTCTCAAGCACAAATCATAATTTAACAAATTCTGAATGGTGTGATGGTGGCGTGAACATTTAATGGAGCAATTTGTATGTGATAGGGAGCTCGTAAAAATGTCAGCAAAACAGAGGATACTTTAGCATGGTGCAGCACATTAGATAATTTCCTCTCACATCCCCTATTCCTAACTTTCAGTGTGAAACAGCACATTTGTTTCTGTACATTGTTGCTGAAGCACAGCTTTCCTGTAACCCAGACTAGGGGTCTCATTCCAATGGGAAAACCAAAATTATTGCTATTGTGGCCATATGTTTCCTTTTTAATAGCTATTTGTTGCAGAGGGAACCCAGCAGGAATGGAAGAGTCTGGTTAACTGGGAAATGGTTTGGAGTTTAACTGAGGCTGAGGTCACATACAGCCAACGTGATAGCTGTTTACTGTGCTGTCAACTGTGCCTGCTGAATCCTGTTATCTCAGGTCACTAACCTAGTAAAAAGATCTCCACATTGGGATGGCTGCTAAAGCTGATACAGGGAAAGGGGTAGGAACACGTAGAAGAAGCTGGGTGAGGGCAAGGGAAGGTTTGCACAATAACATGGAAAAATTAGCCTGACGTGGTTTTTGCTGGCCTGGATGGGACATGTTAGAACTGATCCTGATGATGCAGATAGGTCAAGTGCTGATTAACCAATCCAGAAACAAAAGAACGACTTGAGGGACAGTAGGTTCAACCTTAAAGGAAGAAGGGCACCACTAGCCAATATCTGGGATAGATTTGAGGTGACTGTTTTTTTATTGTTCATTTCCATCTGGATTAAACTAGGCCCATGAAAATGTCAGTTTAAGTTGTAGGTGGCATGTTACTGCACTGAAGAATACCTGGAGCAAAGTGGACATGAATTACTTCAACTGCACAACCCATCTGGATAGAGCCACAAGTTGACATTATGGTCACATGGCCTTAAAAGCCTGGTGCCAAATCGCAGTTTGCACTACATGACTATAATGGATATATTCTGAATTTGCCTGCAAATGCGGTTCGCTCCTCTCCTCCCCCAAACCATCAAAGAAACATGCTATATTGCCTGTAAGACTGAGAGATTCATCCTCAGCCTTAAGAGCCTTATTTCTCATTTTTCTGCTTTACTTCCAACTAGTTAAAATGCACAAATACTTTTTTTTCTATATATTGTCTATCACACTCAAATGAGGTATCAGTTTCTCCAGTATAACAGCAGTGAAGTGCTTTGTAAGTAAACTCCAAAGTGAGAGTTACATATATAAATAACTTTGAGGAGTCTATACTAATGAAAAAGCTTAGAAGAGCTGTCTTGAGACCCAAGCTAGTTGATCATCTACTTGATTTTTTTTCTCTCAAAATGGATAAGCAATGAATAGGGGGAGAAAAAAAAAAGAGTAGGAAAACCAAGAAAATTGCAATGAGGTAATGATGAGAGATTTAACAAATATTACTGTTTCCTTATTTTGATGGCTTATGTAATCATGTACACTGCAAATTGCAGGGAAAGAATTTAGAAGTGAAGGTCAAGAAATCCTTCAATACTGATATTAGCATCTTCTAGACAGCTGGAACATGTTCTGGGTCTTGTTAATCTTGCAGTTGCTAAGTAAAGGCTTGCAATTATAAAATAAATTTTTATTGCAGACAACCTGGCAACTTCCCATTTAAGTACATGTTATAACTGGCCTCTTACTCAGAACAACTTTCACCATATACTATTGGGTTTTTTTAACAGCAGCTTTCTAGCTGCACTGAAGATTTTCAGGCACATATTCTGTCTGGCCCGTGAGTAACGGATTTGTGAGGGTGTATTACTGAAATAAACAAATGCACATACAGACTTCTTAAAGGGATGATGACCTTTGACGTGGGATTTCAGTAAATTAAATATATTAACAAAATTCCTTGCAACTATCTCTTCAGTATTTTATGTACTTATAAATTTTCAAAACTAATATCAGAATAAAACTGAGCAGAGCTCAAAATGTGTGTATTGCTGCCATGCGAGAGACGGAGCCTGACACACCAATATGATGTTAACAGAACTCGCTTTATTGTGCGACCAGACTACTTTTATACCATAAGCTGTTTTGTCCATGTGATATGATTTGCTACAACAGGCACCATACAGCAATATGATTGGTTGCATGCACTGTCCACATGCCCCGCATGCGTGTGTTGGCGATTGTTCATTGGCTGATATTGTCTCTTAGGTTTCTTCTTGTCCCTGGCCCCACACACCGGTCGGCCTGGCAACAATCCTATTTTACAATGTCGAAACCCGCCACAACGGTGATAACAGGGAGGGGCTTTGCCCTGCTGCTATGGCCTGTGTGTTTAACATCACATAGCCCACTACATGTGTGATCCATAAATGAACGGAATTCTAAAAATTAAAGTATCAGCAAATTATCCTCATCTCAGTTCTTTCATGGCAATAGATATCTAAATTGAGTGCTGAAGATCTCACTTCGAGACAGAGTTATGACAAGCCCTTCCACCACAAGTGCCCAGGCATTATGGTCACTGCTTTGAGATCCATGACATAAACTACATCACACTCTGAAACAGATAGATTTAACCTATATTTTAAACTTTCTGTATCATTCAGAGGTGCTGCATGCTTTCATTTTTCCTGTCCCCTTTTGAGAGTGAATATCAGGACTGCATGCAAGTATCTGTTGTTGGAAAATGGCTGCAGTTGATTAAGTAACCTGAAATCTAACACAGCTCCAGTACAATTCTAAGCATTTTCTTAATTCAGAAAAATAATAAAATACAATTGCTACCATATAATATGATGTAACTGTATTTTTTGTGAAATAATTTTGGATTATTTCACCTTATGCATGAGAGATGAAAGGAACTAAAAAAATAATAAAAGTGAGATCTAATGATATCCAGTTTTAACCATGAGAGAAAACTAATAGTTTATTTAAAGCTGAGTAATACAAAACAAGGCAAATGTTTTGGTTAGGAACTAAAAGAAAAATATTGCACAGATGAGGTTATCTGTCTTGACTGAGACATGTTTAGGTAGCAGTAGTGTTAAAGTAAACCAGATGCTTCTCTCAGTTTCCTGGTACACTTAAATAATGTGATTCTTTATATATCAGCTGGAGAGCAAAGCAATCAAACTGTTTGGAAATACTTAGAAAAGAGTAAGGAGGTTAGTAATGGCCAGTGGGGATTTGTTATGAACCAGATATGTCAACCCAGTCAGACATCCTGCTGTGACAGGCTTCCAGGCCTTATGGATAAAGCAAAAAGTAGACAAGTTATGTCTTGAATACAATAAAGTTTTTTGACACTCTTTCAGATGACATTCTTAGCAGTAACTAAGAGAAAGTATTAAAAGGTGAATACAAACTGGAGAACTGTACCACAAGTCATCTACTGTGTGAGATCCTAAAGAGATCTGCTCTGGTTTAGGGACTAGTTATGTATTCAGTGTAATAGAGACACACCTTATTTAATTTATTGATGATAATAATAATGGTGGATTACACGATTTAGGAAAGATGCACTGAATTCAATGTTGTTCTAACAAATTAGAAAGATGGTCTGTGTAAAATCATAGGGCTATTCAGTAAGGTTACATGCAATAGTCCTAGTCAGAAATAGTCAGTTAAACAAATACAAAAAGAGGAACAACTGGTAAGGACTTCTGCACAAAGAAAGAATCTGGGTTGAATAAAAAAAATTTAAAAATAATTAAAACCAACCAACCAAACAAAAAAACCATCCGAGATGTAATAAAACAACAGTAATAGAAGAGTGAATAGTAATGTGAATATCATAAAATATACAAATACTTAGCTGCTAGAATGCATGCTCCCAGCAATGAAAGTCGGAGGAGGGACACTGCGAGCACAGTGAGTACAGCTAAAAGGAGAGATCACAGCAGGTGTCAGGATATCACAGAAATCGAGCCCTGGGGACCAGCAGCAGGAAATGGACCCCCCAGGGATGGTGGCCATCAAGGAAAGAAGGCTATTCCCAGAAATTTCACGCTTATATATGGAGTGTGACATTCATGGTATAGAATACTTCTGTTATCCAGCTTGAGTCAGCTGTCTTGGATCTGCTCTTCCCCACATTATATACCTGCTTACTTTGCAAAACTTGGGAAAGTGAGGGACAGCATTGGCTTCCCTAACAGTAAGTGTCAACAACAGTGAGTTCTTACATTCTTTCATACCATATCCCAAACACCTGAAAGTTACTGGAGGAAAACATGAACTTTATGGAGGGTGCTATCTTATTCTCAAACTAAATTCAAAACAAAGGCCTCTGTTAGCTACCAAGAAGAAAACTGACTAACTGCAGGGATAATTACCTCAATTTAGCCAAACCAGAACAACACATTATGCAAAACAGCACAAAAAGTTAACAACTTCCCTGACACTGTTTTAGGATGTGTGACCTAGGAGTTTGGCCTACAAAGCACAAGATGATATTACTGCTGGTACAGCAAAGGGAAAATAGTATTCCAGGAAAGATGTAGACTTCTTGCAGTGGTGATCAATGACAGTGATCAAAAGATCTTGAAAATGTAATCTGTAAGAGAAAACAGAATGAATTTCTGTTGTTTAGCATCAAGAAGGGATGAGTATGGGAAATAAGGCAATAGATTTCAGGCATGTAAAAACAAACAAAAAAGATTACTGCAGAGAGGAAAGAATAATCTTTTCTTCATGACCATGATGAATAGGACAAAAACTAATGGGTGCATATTGCAGCAAGAAAGATTTAGGTTAGATATGAAGGAAAATATTACAGTAAGAAGTATAGTGAGGCACTGGGATGGATTGCCTGGCATTTCTAGTACTGGATGTCTTTACGAACAGGTTAGCAAAACATCTATCAGGAGTGACACAAGGTGTAGTTAATCTGGCCTTGAACAGAGGAGTGGACTGGGTGAAATATTGAAATTTTCAAACTTCTCATTCTGTACTCTGATTACTTGGTTGTAGTTTATTATCTGTCCTACTACTTATTTAAAATAATACTGCTTTTAACTCAGCCACACAGTTTAATAATGACTTTGATTTGACTGCAAAACTATTTGGTTGCATTTATGTTTTTATGTTTTCGTTTTGTAATGTTAGCCTTGATAATGCTTAATGCCTGCTTGTACCTTTTTAATTTCTCTCAGTTTTCCATAAAAAGTCAGTGTGCATTTGATCTTCTAGAAACTACTGGAATTCAAACTGTTAAAAACAGTCAAATTACTTTAATTTCATGAGAACCATTGTTCATCTCTTTGTTTTAAAACTGTTCTTACATAATATGTATGAGCAGCTCAGATTTTTCATATCATTATGCATTCTGCATATGTTGACATCACGCTTATATTTTTTTTCCTTTTTTTTAATGATTGCTGAAAATTATTCATGTTCTTTTTGGATCTTGATTTTCTTAAAACTTTTGCCATTTGCAAATTTTTCTTCCTTCCTCCAGGTTTTATAGAATCCCTCATTGATTATATTCCTAAACATGCTTTTATGTTGCTAAATTGGATAAATCAATTACTTTTTCCTCAGTGACTTCACAGCTCTTTCCATTGACTCCTTATTTTCTTTAATAGCCTTTGCCATTTTTATCAAATTATTTTAACTCAGTATTTCCACTGTTTTATCTATTACCCGTCATTTCATAGTGAACTTGAAACAGCTATGCTATGAATTCCTGATTCCTAGTGGTGACCAACTCAATGAGAATAGCTCAGCTTTACCGGTAGTAAATCAGTGTCAATTAACCTTCATCCTTGACTTACGTACATTTTGCTACTGACAAAGATTTTATTGAGTGTATATTCTAGTACCTTTAATGACATTTTTTCACCAGAGATCTTCTGAAGTACAAATTCCTTTTTTCCTTTTCTTTTTTCTCTAATAATAACAGAATTAGTAGAATTAGACCCCCCTCTAATGTATTTCAGGACAGTTGGTTACATAGTGCATAATATACATTGTAATAGACATAATAACAGAAGAATTAGAGAATTTTGATCCCTTTCCCTTTAGTATAACAACATCTACATGGGACTGTATAAAAATATTGCATTTTTTCCTTGTTTGAAAGGTTTTCAAATTAGTTTCTGTGTAAAGAATAATAATTGCCTTACATAATCATTTATAATGTATACAGGTGGCATGACCCCAGGAAACTTTCAGTTCCCATAGAAGATAACAGAGTGAGTTTCCTTCTTTGCAGTAACGGCACCATCATTTTCTTCAGATTTGCAAAGGATGGATTTAGAGTATGTCACGGAGGGACCCCAAAGTCAGTTTTAGGTGGCAAAACAAGTTCCAAAACAGACTTTATTCTGGATGGAAAAATACAACCAATGAACCGACCAAAATAGGGTTTATACAATTAGTTAGCACTCTGATAACATAAGATAAAGGTTCAGATATCAGTTGAGAAGATTATAGGCCTGCAACAAATGAGAATAATGAGGATCCACAGCACACATGCACGCACTCACAGGGAACAAAGCCAGAGCCCTCTGCCTCAGATACGACACTCACCTGGTTCGGCAAGGACTTAAGTTATCACTGACCCAAACGAGGAGGTGAGATGCTCCCAGTCCTGGGAAGTTTCCTTAGGTGGCGTTCCTGCCTAAGGGGAGAGCTTCAGCACAGACCTGCTGCTCCAAGAAGACCATACAAAGGGAATCTTCGGGAGGAACCCCGTTTTATAGTCTGATCAGAACTGGCTGTGGGCATTCCAGAAGCTTCTCGACTTCTCTAGGCCACTCCTCCTCTGCTAACGACCCTGTCAACCTACTTGGGGTCCCACAAAAGAGCCATTAACTGCCCCATTTGAGGAGAGGGGGGTGTGCAACTGCCACACCACTTCTCAGAGGGTGGATGTGCAACTGCCACAGAGTAGCAATTGGTAGTGGTAGGAGATTTTAGATTCTCTGATACTCTTGGTCAGTTATGATAGGACTATGACATGCTGTATGAAATACAGAAGATTCAATGCAGAGAAACTGTCGTCTATAACTGTCTATAACATTTCACAAGAACACCTTTTCAAACTGGCAGATATGGAAAAAAATCCTCCCATGGGGAAAAAAAATGAGAGCATCTTAGTGTTGTTCAGGAAAAAAAAAAGGCTTATTTTCTTTTGTTTTATATTTTCTTTCAGAGGGTAGTAACATTCCTCCAACAATAAAATCAAAACTTAAGTATATCATTTAATGGAGTTAGATGTTATGCTCAGGAAACATATGAAATACGTGGATAAAAATGTTCTCTGCTTTTTAGGGACCAGAGCCATGTATGATTGTTTAATCATTTCCCTCTGTAAAAAATTCATGATGAATCAATACTTGTCTCATCAACTGTGTTTCCTGTTTCATCTGATTCCTTTTTAGTGCTCTGCTGTCTCTGTTTCACATTTCATCTCAAATTTTGTCTCTGTCAGTGCTCAAAGAAAGTTTGGAAGGAAAATTGCCATTTTTTTCTGGCATTTGCTTAAACTGTGAAAACAGTAAATTGGGTTTTAGCACTTAGAAGTACATCTTATAGTTGTAATTTTTTATCATAATTTTTATCATAATTTCTGATAAGACCAAGTCTTTGACATGGTATTACTTCATTCAGCTGAAAATAGATGAGGACAGTGTCATAAACTGTAAAGTGCAAATGACGTTCTATACAATGTTTATCTACTAAACCACTGCAGTGTAAAATTATTGCAAATGGAAACAGTCAGCTCTCCTATATATTCTCATTTTAAAATAGTCAGACTAATCAATTGTTACAGATTGCCAAATACAAAATCAAATTATAGCGCAGTCCTTCAAATTAAGGGTGAAAAGTTCTGAGTAACTTATTCAGACTCAGTGCTCATATGTTTAGTTCTAATATTAAAGCCACCTCAGATAAACACTACTGAAAAACAAGAAGCTATTAAAAGAAATACAAAATAAGTCTGAGCCTAGGACCAATCAGTCTATTTCCATATACAATACTGTACATCTTTAATGTTATCTTCCTCCACCAGTCTTGTTAATTAGGTAATTATCACTGTCCAAGTACTCTGCTCCTGAGTAAGTTATGGTCAATTTTTTATTAAATTTGCATACAAATGTCACATCATGTGGTTCTTTTGCACAACACAGTGACAGAATTCATTCCCAGATAAGTAACTAAGTTTGTGTTCAATGGCATATTTCATCTGCTAGGTGTTCAGATGGGAAAAGGTTGCAAGTTTAATTGAGATTTAAAAAGAATGGTAATTGGTAAAATGAAATTAGAAAAACAGGATATAAGGGTGGAGGAAGAAAAGTAAATTTGAATTAAGCTAGAAATGTCATTATTGATATGAAGTTTCCTTTTACAAATATTTCAGAATCTCCCTATACAGCATCTGCATTAGCACAATCTGGCTGTAACCTGTTGCCTCTTGGTGGGAACAGGTTTGACAGAAAATGGGATTTTTCCATTAGGCATGTGTAGCAGTAGACAAGGACGAATACACTAGAACAGGAAGGCACTGGAATTTTCAGGGCTTTAAGATAGAAATGTTTGTTTAAATGAAGGTTACTTCATTCTGCTTCCAAAAGAAATGTTCTTTTCCCCCTTCCTCCCCTTTTCTCCATGGTTAAATCACTGGGACCAGAGAATATTGATCTGTGATTTATCTTTGGGCAAAAGATTTTTACATCCTCAGTGTGTAATAGGAATGGAACCAGGAAGACTAATACCAAACTTTAAGAGATAGGGACACAAAAATAAGAATTTCAGGAATATTCTGGTTTAACACTGTTCAAATCTCTTAAGGAGTGTACAAACTTGAATGAAAACCCTCTGACTCTCACAGAGAAACCTGAATCCAACAAAAATAATGCATTTTAATTCACTAGCCTTTATTTGCAACATAATTGCTGTAAAACTCACCTTCACATAAGACCAAGACCTATTTCAATTCCATCAGTGCCCTCAGCTGATACATTCAGTTGCTTTCACACCACCTGTGACAAAAATCACAAATGATAAGTCTTCCTAGCTGTCAAATCCTTTTTCATATTACCAGTGATAGACAACTTCTGGGTCACATGCCCAAATATTTCCTGCAAAGATATCACACACAGTGCCTGCAAGGGGGTGTTGCAGGAGGCAAGAGGAGGAGGTAACAACAGGTAACAGGAGCAGGAGGAGGAGAAGAAGGCAACAGGAGATAACAGCAGGTACCAGGAGTTAATGGAATGAAGAAGAGGAGGAAAAGGACAAGGATGTAAAAGGATAAAACAGGAGGAGGACAAGGCAACAGGAGGTAGCAGGAAAAGAAGGATGTGAATATAGAGGCCACAACTGGCAGCGGGAGCAGCAGGAGAAGGAGGAACTGACAGCAAGCTAAGGAGACATTAGGAAGAGTAAGAAGAGAAAGGAGAAAACAGGAGGAGACAATAGAAGGTAGTATAACAGCAGGCAACAGGAGGATGCAAGAGGAGGAGGAGAAGGCACCCAGAGGAGGGAAAACAGGAGGCAAGAGGAGGACATAGGAGGAGGAGGAGGAGGAGGAGGAGGAGGAGGAGGAGGAGGAGGAGGAGGAGGAGGAGGAGGAGGAGGAGGAGGAGGAGGAGGAGGAGGAGGAGGAGGAGGAGGAGGAGGAGGAGGAGGAGGAGGAGGAGGAGGAGGAGGAGGAGGAGGAGGAGGAGGAGGAGGAGGAGGAGGAGGAGGAGGAGGAGGAGGAGGAGGAGGAGGAGGAGGAGGAGGAGGAGGAGGAGGAGGAGGAGGAGGAGGAGGAGGAGGAGGAGGGGGAGGAGGAGGAGGAGGAGGAGGAGGAGGAGGAGGAGGAGGAGGAGGAGGAGGAGGAGGAGGAGGAGGAGGAGGAGGAGGAGGAGGAGGAGGTGGTGGTGGTGGTGGTGGTGGTGGTGGTGGTGGTGGTGGTGGTGGTGGTGGTGGTGGTGGTGGTGGTGGTGAGGGGGGCAGCAACAGGAGGGAACAGGAAGATGAAGAGGTGAAGGCGAAAAGAGGGAACTGGAGGGGGAGAAGGCAACAGGAAGGGGAGGAGGCAATGAAGAAAAAGGAAGAAGAGGAGAAGGCAACAGCAGGAGGAACTGGATGAGAATAAGACAGGAAATGAGGGCTGGGGGAAAGAACATGGGAAGGTGAAGGATAAGAATGAAGATGAACAAAATCGGGATAAAGTATTTAGCAAAATAATAGAATAAAAGCTGGATGAAAAAGAGGAGGGGAGGAAGGAAAAGAGGGGAAAGGAATTGGGAAAGGAACAGGAGGAAGAAAATCAGGAAGACTGGGAGAAGATCTTAAGGATCTTTTTCAAAATAAATGATTCTATGATTCTATGAATTGCACTAGTTGCAGCTGTTACTGTTTTGTCTATATTTTCTATATCACTACCTGCTTTGTCACAATTGTTCTTTATTTAGCTGAAAGAGAAAACGATTTCTGGATGTTTTTCTTCTCACTTTAGTATACTACAGCTTAACCAGATTTGTGATGTTAATAAGTACAGTGCCTTGGGGTCAGAAAACACAGAGCAAGAAATTATTTTGTGTTAACACAATGAAAGTGTTTTCACAGGTAATTCTTAACTTTTCCTTGAGACTTTTTTTTCAATGGTGTAATTTGCCTGTTTAAAATTTATTAGCTAATTATGTATGTTTGATGGTATTTGAGATGTAAGGATCTCTTTATTTTGTTGATAGCAATTAATTAGTTTTCACTTGAGTGTTTTTCTAGCTGTGATATTATGAGATGTTCAAAATAATTATTGATAGATTTGGTTAAGTATATTTCACTAATTAGGGTACTGTAGGGATTTGTAATTGATTTAATTGAAGCTGAATGAGTGAGTAGATATATGGGTAGCATATAAAAAGAAACACATGACACTGTGGGAGCCTGGGAGATATTTGGAAACAGAATAACTCGCTGAGAATTTTCATTTTCATTGTTGGCTCTTCATAAGGATATATCACAAACATAAGATGTTTTCCTAATGTTTGCATTGCCTGTTAAACTAAGAAATGTTATTCTGCAGGATTATATTTTAATATATGAGCATTTGTTTGCATATGGACACTTGCATATATTTGTATATATATAAATACACACACACATAAACATTCTGTATACATATATATTTCTAGATATTTAACATTTAAATGTCTGATGGCTTTCCTGGTTTTACTACCTGTAAGTATATACTTGCATGTACAAACACACATTCAAACACACATATGCCATGTTTGCACTTTACCCAAAATTATACTGTATACAAAGGAGATGATAATTTGTTTTCAGACAATGAGTAAGAAATTAAGTGATAGCACAAATTTGACACAGAGGACCAAAACTTTGAGTATACAATATAAATCACAAAAGTTTATGAGAAGAACAGCTAAGACTGGAGCCAAAGCTGTATGCCAAATATTGCTCAGCCGCAGGGGCCGGGGGAAACAAAATATGAACCCAAGCCCACCAGTCGTTTGTCAGTCTATGTTGCTGTATCTCCTCTCATCAGTCAGAGTAGCTATGGTTTCCTCTGTGTCGTGGTGGCCAGGGACTGCAAGGGGAGTCACTGAGGACATTCTCAAAATACTTTATTTGTTGGCCATGTGTGGGGAGCAGGAAAGGAACACTGTTCAGCTGTGAGCCTTTCTCAATACCCAGTGGCCAGTTACGTTGACAGGCAATTTTGCACCATCAGAAGTGTATGTAACATTCTTCTACACCAGTCCAGGATGTGACCCACAGCATGAGGGGATGTTTTTCTTTATGTTCTTTGTACACCTGAAGTGTAAATACATTTGAGTAGATTTTTCTTTTTTCCTCACATTGTTCACTCCCTTTGTGCAAGCGTAACACTGGTGCTGTCTGACAGTACTCTGTACTGACAGTTGCAGGTTTCTGTAATAAACTGTTGCAGGTTTTTTGTAATAGACTTTTGCAATTTTGGAAGTATGTTTTGATACTTTTTGCATTCCTAGAGAGAGGAGAGGTGATGTAGTTCATTGGCAGCAGAAACACTAAAGTGCATGTTTAAAATAAAGAATAACGATTAAAATCCTGAAATATTGCCTGTTAACTTACATTAAACACAGCTTAAACATGTGGGGTGCTGTCTAAAACATGTCCACAATTAAAAGATGTGCAAATTTACTGCTGCATAGCCAGTTTTGGAGAAGAAACTGTACTGGAAATCAAGATCAGTAAAATTAATACATCTGTTGCACTCAAAACCTTGTTTACAGACAAAGAGAAAGCACACCTCATGTATAAGTAAAGCCCAGAATTAATTGTTAGTATAACTGAAATCTTATGAGTCTAATCATTATTAGTCCAGATCTAGCTGTTACAGAAAAAAAATAATAACAATTCAGTTATAATTAGTCTGCACACACTTCTCAGTTCCTTCCCCTTCCCCTGCTCTTTTGGGTCATAAGGTTGGTGTTTTGATCGTTGGTGGAGTTTTATGGGATTCATCACCCATGTGGTGACTTCACCAGGAGGAATACGATGTCAATGGCTTTTTCTTCCAAAGTCTAGGATCCAATTTGAGACAGTTTTGTATGTTCGGTAATGTACTTTTACGCCTTTCTATTTCTTCATTGGTTTGTAGGTCCATGCTATCACAGAATGGTTGGAGTTGGAAGGGATCTCTAGAGGTCATCCAGGCCAACCTACCTTCCAAAGAAGATACACCTAGATCAGGTTACACAGGTCCCAACTCACTGTACATCGTGTCTCTTAGGTGTGTTAGATATCACTTCTTTGTTCTCTCTGTTACCTCTAAAAACTTTTTTTTACCAGCTCCAGATCTTCATTTCATTTACTGACCATAGGTAAGTTTTTTTATACCTCATGAGGCTTCCAGTGCAAGTCTGTGCTTCATCTCTTATCAATCACATCTCTTACCATATCCATGCCTTTACTTCCCTATTCTGCATTCAGTGCCTCCACTTTTAAAGGTCTCTGCACTTATACCAAGCCTGCAGTTCTCTTATGTCATGTTAAAGCCATAAATGCCTCATTCTATATCGAGCAACTGCTTGTTACAACTGCCTATGTAAAACTGTTGTTGTAATACACAAAGATAAACAAAAGGAAGATAAATTAGCCATAAGCTTCTGGTGTGTTGCCTCCAGGGGGTGTTGGTTTACTATTATCTAACTAAGTTAGACACTCAGTTTTTGCAAAATACCACTTAAAATAATCTTTACTGAATCTAACACTATAAAGAGGATAGTCTAGATAGTTTTATATCCCTTCATATGCTGGGAATTCCAAGTTGTGTGGTATCAAATGGGCTCCAACGAGGGCACAGCATGCTGTTAAGGTCCTGTCCATGGAAATCTTACTTCATTTTGGTCACTTGAACTCTTACAGGAATTTCTTAAAGCAATTCTGTTAGTTACTTTTACCATCAAGTAAAAAGAATGTTCACATGAGAACTTCTTACTGGACTTCTAGATAAAGGCAAGGACATGCAGGGGGTATATTAGCTGAGTGGGAGCTGCCCACATGCTCCTCTTACAATTAGCTGGCTGTGTTCATTCTGCGGCCAGGGGAGACGTGCAGTACGGCACAGTCCTAGAAGCCATGCTATACATGTGTGATGGCATAGCACAGCACATGCCTGAGCCCATTGAAGTTAACCATTATGTGGATCACTTACTTCTCAATGTACAATGGTCTTCCTGTCAGGATCATTACACCCAGTATTTTAGAGAAATCACTCTTACTACTAAATCAAGTGAAAAAAGCTGCAGCCAAGTCAGAAAAAGTTGAGACAGACCAGTTGTCCCACCCATGAAACACTGCAAACTCAGTACAAAGATCATGGTCTGTTACTAGCAATGGCAATAATGTGTTGCAGGGCTATGTGATAAATATCAAACAATATAACAAGTATTATTTATATAATTCATTGTATCATAGAACTCAGGCTTGCGGCTGAGATAGGGACACCATCGTTTGTACCTTATAGAGCAAAGTTGGTTTCATGTTCAAGTGGATTTACATTTAGGAGCAACTCTTGCCTGTAGTTTGAAAAATGTATAAGAAAAAAGACTGATTATTTGAATATATATGTTTCTAAGCGTTAGTGGAATGAGCAGAATTAGGTTAAGCACAGCACACTGAAACTGAAGAATCTGCATGAAGTATATAACTGAATTGCTATCCCAAAAAAGCTCAAATTCTCAGGACAAATTGGGAGGAATAAAAACATGATGAAAAGACAGGGAAGGGAACAGAAAATGTTTAAAGCTAAATTAATGTATATCCAAAGGTTATGCACGTCATGTAACAATAAATACTGAAAGAATGAAAGATGTCAGTAGGGATGTACAAGAAAGTCTAAAGATAATTGAAGCAGGAAAATAGCCTAACAAATATATAAAATATCCAACAAGGACTCAGAATAACTTAGAATGAATCCTGGATGAGAAAAGTAATATTGGAAACAATAAAAGGAGGAGTCAAAGTGATGTGATTTCAGGAGTACATTTAAAAATTTTTAAAAAAAATTAAAAATTTTACTGTCTCTACTTAATATTAGGTGTGGTCATGGCAACTATGAAATCAGTTCCTTCATTGCTGCAGCTCAGAAGGGTGTAGATGTAGATTTTTTCAAATATTTACCACAAGATTCATAATGAATTAAAGCTACTTTTAGGACAGTATGAAAGCATTAGGATACTTCTTCAACTCCTACATTTTTCCTGTTCCCTTCTTCCCTCCACAGTATTTTTAATCAGGTTTGAATGAAATTGTTAATTTTTCAAAATATTTTATTTCAAGTTTGAGCATCAGGCAATAGAAAATTGCAATAGATACTGTGAGCAGAAGTAGAAGGAAATTCCCTTCCTTCACACAACAGGCTAAGCCTTTCTGATATTAATTCCACAAGGGTTTAATGCAAAACAAAATGTTGGAACAGACACTGGGGATCAAATCTGTGCTCCAAACAGGACTGACTTTGAATTCAGATGAGAACCTTCTTGAAGTTCAGACATCACCAAGGGTAGTTTGGCAACTTTCCCAGGCAACAAGTTCCAGTGTTTGATCACCTTTGTGGTGAAAAAATTTTCCTCGCAAGTTCTTGGAATTTACCTTGCTGCAATGCACGTCCACAACCTTCTGTTCTCTCACAGTGTTCAAGAAGAATCTGTCTCTGTCATTTCCTTAACCACCTGTTAGGTGGTTGAAGATAGCATTAGATCCCTTAGCCTTCTTCTAGTTGAACAAAGTCAACTTCCTTGGCCTCACACACACACAGAGAATGTTAGGGATTGGGAGGGACCTCAAAAGATCATCTAGTCCAATCCCCCTGCCGGAGCAGGAACACCTAGATGAGGTTACACAGGAATGTGTCCAGGCAGATTTTTAATGTCTCCAGAGAAGGAGACTTCACAACCTCCCTGGGCAGCCCGTTCCAGTGTTCTGTCACCCTCACTGAGAAGAAGTTTCTTCTCAAATTTAAGTGGAACCTCTTGTGTTCCAGTTTGAACCCGTTACCCTTTGTCCTCCTGTTGGTTGTCACTGGGAAGAGCCTGGCTCCATCCTCATGGCACTCGCCCTTTATAAACTCTCATACATAATCTTTAATCATCTTGGTATTCCTTTGCTGGGGGGCTTTCTTGTACAGGGAAACGCAAAACTGGACACAGTTCAGGGAATCGCAAAAATGGACACAGTTCTCCACATGCAGTCTCAGAAGAGTCAGGTACATATGGATAATCATCTCCTTTGACCAACTGGTTGCACTTTGCTAATATGGCCCGGTATGCAGTTATTCTTCACTGCTTCAAGGGCACATTGTGGACTCCTGTTCAAGATGCAATCACCTGTTCCTTCCTTTCTCTTTTTCCTTTGATCTCAAATCCACCCCTCCCCCCCCCCAAAAAAAAACAGTTTAAGGTCCTGCTTGCTAGATTAGCAAGGCTGTTGGCAGATATACCCTTGTTCTGCTTTGTCACCTGACTTCCGCCCCTTCCCAGCAGGCCTGGTTCCTCAAGGGGATAGCCAGTGGGATGAAAGCATGTCTATAAGAGCTTCTCCATCTCTCACTTGAAATCCCTGATGCTATATGACTTGCATATGATCTTTCTGCAATCCCGTCATCTTGTGGTTCAGCAACTCAGCTAGAGCATACCTTCCCAAGATATCTCCCCCAAGTATTAGAGAAGAACACTCAGCAGTTCCTAAAGCCTGAAACATGAATAACATTGTCCTCCCTCCTTTTTGGGTCAAGGCCTCTGACAGCACAGAGACAGTTATTCCACACAGTGCTGACAACTAGGTCCTGTATTGCATCGCCATGCTAATTGCACTCAAAGCCTTGCATGCCCACGGCTAAATGCTGAGGCCCTGTTTATGTACCCTATGTGCTAGCACTTCTGGTCACTGATGCTCTCTACATCTTAGTTAAATCAGATGTCAACTGCCTATGGGCAATTACTTCTGGTTTGGTGTCTTTTGTTTCCTGACAGCAAAATACTGACTGCATGAATCCCGAACCTCCTGCACATTCCTTCTCCTTGCCCTGTGCTCCCAACAACAAATCCATAAGCAGAGATGAAAGCAGGAACAGTTATCACAGCTTAAGAAGTGCCATCTCTTTATTTCTTTTTCTAGCTTTGGAAACTTGAGCTCCCTCTCTAGCTTTGGAAACTTGAGCTGATGAGCTGGTTTTTTGTGCATATAAATGCATCTTTATACCATACAGGTGATGAGTTTCAATAAGGCAATTATGTGACTATTTTTGCAACTGTTTAATAGCATTTTATAGAGCTTTCTCAGCTGTGTAAAAACTATATTGTTTCAAGTTTATTTGCTTGATCTGGATTGCAGGACTGTAAAATAAATCTCTTCATTGGAAGTGTTAAAAATAGGAGAATAAAAACAATGAAATCTTTTCACAAGAAGATACTTTTCCACACTTGACAAAATTGCATATGTTGAAATAACTACAAACCTACTGGTAGTTTTGTTATTTTGTTGGGTTTTATTCACGTGTCCATCTGTCCCCACTGATACCACTTCTCTTAAGCATAGTTTATAAATTCTTTGAGACATGGACCAGCTCTGAGCTCATTCTTTGCACAATGGAGGGCAGTGGGTCCTGGTGGATGACTGACATTCTTAAAAAACTCTACAACAAAACTGTTGGCAGTAATTTACCATTCTGACAAACTACCAAGACAGTTCCTACCCTGCATTTCAAATCCAGAGGAAAGAATTTAGAATATCACTATGCCAAACTGTGGGATTTTTTTAATTGATTTGTTCTCAGTATCTTGGTATGTTACTTTTAAAATGAAAGACACTAGGAAGAGATAAGGAGTTGCTCACCAGTATCCATGCAGAGAACAGAAGTCTTTTCTTTCCCAGTCCCACCACTGCTGTAGTGCAGTTGCTGTCCCCAAGGCATAGATGCCTTGAGACTGCGAGGTCCAACACAGAAGAAAGGAGCAAGAAAGAGGTCAACAAAGCTGGGGGTTTGGGAAAGTCCAGTGAAAGGAGCAGGAACAGACAGACAGGGCCAGGCTTTTGTAGTGACAGAAGTATTTCCTAGGAATGAGACCAGAAATTGCTGAAAGTCACTGAAAGTACTAAAACAAGGAACTTCCTCGCATGTACACAGTGGCCAAAAGCAGATCTTTGTGTAAATGTTTCATTTCTATTCTGGCTTACCCCCTTTTGTTTTTGTTTTTTATTTTCCCCACGAAAAGTGAATTATTCTAATTTACATTTTAATAAAATATGTCTTTTTGAGTGTAGAGCCTCTTGTGGTCTTCTATGGAGAGTGCACCACTAGGAAAATGTTTGGAGAGATTGACTTCATGGCTCAGATTAATTTATGATCCTTTTGTGGCACTATAATACCATCATGAGAAAGCTATTTTAAATTTATTTAGGTGCCATTGAAAAAACATTTCGCTCAGATTCTCAACACAGTGTATTTATCAGTCCTCTGAACCCAAAGCATAACGTGAGCATTTCTCTGCTTAGACACTATAGGAAAGCAAGTAGCTTCTTCACATTTCTTGCCCCTACTTACAAAACAGACATGTTTGCAGTCCAGGCTAAGTTGTTTTCTCCTATACATGTGTTTCTTAGCTATTTTGAATGAACAAATCATGGAAGATCAAGAAACACTGATGTAACAAAAAGTTTTTAAGTTTTACCTTATTTTTCCTTGGAACGAAGACCTATGCTGATTTGAGAAGCTGCATTTTCATTTCTTCTTGATCTTGAATTCTCTGGGAAGCCAGAGTAGTGAAGCAAATTCCTTTCAATTTTTTTTTTTTTTTTTTTTTTTTTTTTTTTTTACTTTTTTGACAAACATATGGGCTCCAGGGTGGCACAGAGATACACAGGATCTTTTTGTAAGCAGAGCAATGTCTGCTTCCAGAGTGAGCACACTTGGCATCCCAGTTCCTCTCTCACACATTCCCATGACTTCCCTAGGGACCTTTTCCTTTTTCACCCTCTTTTTCCAGTTCCAAAGACTAAAGGATACTCAGATCCAGTTCCATGCTAAAGTCAACATATAAAATCTTTTTGTCTTTTTTAAACATTCATTGTTTTACTCTGTCATGATTTTCACTGGAAGCTTATTGCAAATTCTGGCACCTTTTTAGTTTGTCATTTTTTTCTTAAATCTCTCAAACTTTGGAGGTCTTTGCTACACCTCATACTGGATGTGCCAGCAGCATTTTTGTGCTTTCTGCTTGTATAAAAAGTTGCCTCTTTGAAAATGTTAGATAAGAGATATATATTTTTGAAAAAGATGACTGTCAGTTCTCTTGGTACATCATCATAAAACTCATTTTTTTCAATGAAATCAATTTAGACCACTATGAATAAAGTAAAATTTCACCTCTAGTGTCTCTGCTGTTCACTGTATTTTCTACTGCTTCAGTGTAGTTGAACATAAAGAGGATGAATGCTGAAATTAATGTAAATATACTGTTTTCTGGACAATCAACTCCTTGTTTCTTTGTTCTCTGCTGATCGATCCCTGTGTTCTGAAGCCATTTCTATTCTAGTTTGTCAGTTTTTTCTCCTTTTGACTTCTCTGCTTCTCAGGAGGGCTTATTCTTTACCTTTTAGACAGCCCGGCTTAAAGAATCAGTGTGACATGGTTATTTGTTGTTTTTATCTATCCCATGGTGCGTGCCATTCTCCCTGCAGCTCAGGCTTTTAAATTAATCCTGAACTTCTCTCCAGGTTTTTACATGTTGCTGCAAGGCAAGCAGAGGAAGGAGCACATGGTCTGCAGGCTGTAGCTGTCTGAGAATTATCTAGAGTCTGCTAACAGAAAATTTAGAATGGTGTCCTCTTTTTTTTTGTGAAAGATGACTCAAGTTCTACTCTCATGACAGTGTAAATCCAACTCTGCTACTGGCCTAAACTGAGATAAGAATATTTTCCAGTATTTCTTCTCAGTATGGGTATGTCTGTGGTTCGTTAGCTCGTCGTTGATGTATAGGTCGCAGTGCCCTCTGCTCTGAATGGGTCTTCCTCTGGCTGAACTAGTCACAATGTTTTCAGCCATGATCCTTATCAGTGCTCAACAGGGTATTCTACAGTCGCTTCGGTTTTTTTAGGCTAGATTTAAGTATGCACCTGACAAAGAATAATTTCTGTATCCCAGAAGAACAACAGAAGAAATCCTTTAATCCTGGCAAAATCATGGAGGAGATTGTTCTGGGAGTTATTGAAAGACATCTGAATGACAACACAGTCATTGCGCCCAGCCAGCATGGATTCATGAGGGGAAAGTCTTGCTTGACAAACTTAATTTCATTCTAGAACAAGGTTACCCACCAAGTTGACCAAAGAAAGGCTGTTGATGTGATCTTTTTGGATTTCAGCAAAGCCTTTGATATTGTCTCTCACAGTATTCTCCTGGACAAGATGTCCAGCATCCAACTGGATATACACACAATGCAGTGGGTGAGCAATTGGCTGACGGGCCGGGCTCAAAGGGTTCTAGTAACTGGGATTATGTTGGGCTGGCGACCAGTCAGTAGCGGGGTTCCACAGGGGTCTATCTTAGGGCCAACACTCTTCAATGTCTTCATAAATGACTTAGACTCAGAACTTGAGGGATTGCTTAGTAAGTTTGCTGATGACACAAAACTGGGAGGAGCTGATGACACAAAATTGGGAGGAGCTGTTGACACAAAATCGGGAGGAGCTGTTGACACTCTCGAGGGCAGAGAGGCCTTGCAGAGGTAACTGGATGAATTGGAGAACTCAGCAATCACGAACCACATGAATTTCAACAAGGGCAAGTGCTGGATTTTGCACCTGGGACACAGCAACGGTGACTGTACATACAGACTGGGGAGTGAGATGCTGGAAAGCAGCTCTGTGGAGGGGGATCTGGGGGTTCTGGTCGATGGCAAGTTGAACATGAGCCAGCAGTGTGCCCTGGCAGCCAAGAGGGCCACCCGTGTCCTGGGGTGCATCAAGCACAGCATTGCCAGCCAAGCAAGGGAGGTGATTGTCCCACTCTGCTCTGCACTGGTGCAGCCCGACCTGGAGCACTGTGTGCAGTTCTGGGTGCCACAGGATAAAAAAGATACAAAGCTACTAGAGCGTGTCCAGAAGAGCGTTACAAAGTTGGTGAAGGGTTTGGAGGGGAAGCTGTATGAGGAGTGGCTAAAGTCGCTGGGTTTATTCAGCCTGGAGAAGAGAAGACTAAGAAGAGACTTCATCACAGTCTACAGCTTCCTCACAAGGGGAGGAGGAAGGGTAGGTGCCAGTCTTTTCTCTTCAGCGACCAATGACAGAACCAGAGGGAATGGCAGGAAGATGTGCCAGGGGAGGCTTAGGTTAGACGTTAGGAAAAGGTTCGTCACCCAGAGGGTGCTGGAGCACTAGAAAAAGCTCCCTATGGAGGTAGTCACAGCTCCAAGCCTGACGGTATTCAAAAAGAGACTGGACAAGGCCCTCAGACACATGGTGTGAACTGTGGAGTTCTCATATGCAGGAACAGGAGCTGGACTCGATCCTTTGGGTCCCTTCCAACTGAGGACATTCTATGATTCTATGATAATTGGAAAAGAAAACCCTCTCCGTTCAACCCATAGATTGAAAAGATACTTTAGATTGAAAAGATACCTAACACTGGTCCAGGTATTTTTGCAAGGTGTCTATGGATGCCATGGAAGTGATAAAGTACACCCCATATTTAAAGATGGAGAAAGTCCCTGGTCAACCTGGTATTGCTCTTGGTGGAAAATCACTGGTACAGAAACTTCATAACACTAGAAATGCTTAAACAGTTCTCTCAGCATGGTGACTAAGCAAAATTTCAGCATTCAAGCCCCGCATGTACCCTCTCTGAGTGGAAGATTAACTCACTGAATGGAGAAGTACTTACCAAGAGAGAGGGCTTACACAAGGCAGAATGCCTCCAGGTCAGTGCCTACATCCTGCACCATTAGCTTATTTCTTTCATTTCTATATTCCATTTGTAAGACAGCATTTTAGTTAATAAGTGTAACATCATCTTAGAATATCTCATCTCTTCAACTTAAAAAGGTGGGCACATTCCCCTGTCTTTGTGTTGATGCACGAGGATATTCCCATTAATTTTGGTGAAGGTGATACGAATGCTGCAGTGAGCAATCAATCCCCTCCCCAGTCACAAAATAACAGCAACAAATAAGTGATATTTTTCTTGTGCCTGGGATATAAATTCCAATGAAAAAAGTCCCTCTAGGCTCTCTTGGAGATGCTAAAAAACTCAAGCCAGGCTGAGAATACAAAATAAGCCCGAAAGCTGCCAATATTTAAATTAGCAGAATCTGGAGGTGGGTTTTTATTGTTTTGTTTATTAATATGAGATAGGACAATCAGGGAGAAGAATGTCATTGTAAAATCAGAACAAAAATAGCATATTTAAGAGCTTGCTTTTTTTTTCTCTCAGTGTTTTCTTCATTGAGTTTAATTAAACTTTCCATAGCCTGATGAGCAAACTTCCAATTAAGCTCTTGTAATAAAAGAGTAAACATATAAAATAACTGCCTTCATGGGTAAGCACATTTGAAATCTAGGTGTTCTAGTAAATGTTACCGCTGTGAAAGAACTGGCATATGTTTTTTGAAGTTGTGAGTTTAAAGCTGGTATATTCAGAATTAAACCACCATTCTAGTGGAAACAAAAATAGAAGGTAATAAGATTATATTTTTCATTTTTATGGTACTTCAATTCTCAAAGTATCATTATGCAACAAGTTGATGATAGTACCATTTTCCAGATGTAGCAATTGAAATGAGTTGAAAGGTCAGTTAACTCACTCTCACAGAAAATTCTGTAAAAGAAATGTCAGAGGGGTGGGATAGGAAGTAAAAGGCTTGAAGGAATGCAGAAAAAAAATGTAATTTGTTGTTTCCAACAAGGTCAGGGAGCTATAGATTCAACAATGCCCACTCTGCTAGTAGTAACCATGAGGCATTCTGTGGGGATGCCACTCAGCCTTGGAATGCTGTGGCCATTCATCGCTGTTATTAGATGGCTACATCCATGGTATTCAGCTTCTAGGAGAAACAATGAGAACTGAATTGAAAGAAAGAAAAGAAGAAAACGTTCTGTGATAAAATCAAAATTCATATCTGATATTGATGCCAGGAGTCACGACACTTTAGAGAAGAACAAATTTTGAGAAAACTCTTTCAGATGGCACATAAGCACAGGAGCTCCCTTGGCTTCGCTAAGTGATAAGAAAAAAAAATTTCAGACTTTGATGTTTATAGTGCATGTATTGATATTTTAATAAAATGCAACATGGTTCCAGATAGTAGGTGTGTTAATGCTCATATATCTATGAAATCATCATCCTGAAAAAAAATAGTTTTTTGAAGATGGGTAGGTTTTCAGCAGTTTCTATAGATATAGAAGATTTTATTTGTGGTATTGTTTGCATTCACAGTTGTACCATTCTGGTCAGGCCCTGAGAATAATATTGTGGGAAGGACACACGACCTTCCAAACCTTACATTCATGAAGAGGTCGTCTTGGCTGATCATAGGCATGGTCTTTGTTACCTTTCTCCTTTTCCCTCCATTTTGTTATTTGTGTATATTTTTATGAGATATTGAACTGCTATATAACGACTTAATATTATATTACTTTAAGTAATGACCTATCAACCTGACCAATTATCTGCTTTTCCCATGTCCATTCACTTTCACCTCTAATAGTGAGCTCATCCTTTCCAGATTGTGCTGTGCGAGGAAATTGCTGAATATAATGGTAAATATAGATACTATAAAATAACTGTTAATGTCTTAAAAGTTACCACATTTCAAATAAAATTCAATGACAGAAATTGACTAAGAATTTGTGTTAGGCTTAAAATACCAAATACCTGAATATTTGCATTTTTAAAACTATTTGTATCCTGACTAATCTCATAATTCAGAGTTAGCTCTTTAAATGAAAATATATTTATGTGGCACTTTATCATTGAAAAAGACCAATTATTTACTGTTGCTGCACATTGGCTATAGAACTACAGCTTACTGAAAATTTTCTGACCAAAAAGTTGACTGATAAAGCGAACACCTTTTTTTTTTAGAAATTAGTCTCATGATACCAAGAGCAAGGCAGTAAATAAATACCACTTCTGCTGTGTACAGTCCTGGCTTTCTTACTGCTCCCATTATGTAGCTGTGTATCCTAGCATATCAAATTGTCTACAAGTTTAGAAACAAACAAAAAGTCTAATTTATTGTGCTGAATTGTCTGGAGTTCTGCAACCTTGCTTATTCCTGCTTCTATAAATTCTTGTTGATATTTGCAATATTTCTGCTCCTATATAATGCATCTGCAGAACAAGTGTGGAAAGTTAAGACTGATGCAAACTGTACTGAAGTTAGTGGAGAGTCACCCATTACTTGAGTGGCTTTTCAATAAGAATGCAGATTTAAAAAAAAATACTTTGGGATAGAAGTTACATTACTGGCTTGGAAAAGTCACTGAATATGCACTTCCTTTATGTGAATTTCTAGTCAGTTAACTGCTAATGGCAGTTGATGTGGCTGTTCATTCATTTCAAATAAACTTTCTGTCTGAAACATCAATAATTCAACGCTGTGCCAGAAAGAATGAATACCAGCAACATAGAAGTTCTGCCTTTCCCACTAAGCTATCTTACCTTTATTATTGATCACAACAAACAGTGGATGGTGCATCAGAAATTAATTATCTCTCAGACTGTCTTAGAAGCTAAATTTCAAAGAGAAGAGGTCATTAAGTGACCTAGACTTCTCTTCCTTGGGCCTTTACAGTTGAATTAAGACTGGGACTTGAAGTGTGTTCGTGTTAAGTGTTTTAGATTGGATCAGAGTACACCTTTGAAGTGAATATCTCAGTCATCTCTACTTTGCTTTGATTCACATTGCAAACTGTCTTCGGACACAAGAAATGGATTCTTAGGATGAAACTAAGCTTGAAACCCACTTGAGTAACAAGCTTAATGCTCTCCTGAAGAAAATCATCATTCAGTTAACAAAGGCGACACTAGAACTAGTTCAAAGTAGAAAAAACCCTGGAAATGTAATGCTAAGCCCACCAGTTGTTTTTCTCTGCACATCTGTGCTTGTTCATTGGTGCTGTTGGTGATACTGACATAGCCTCAGTGTCTCATGGGGGATGATAATGTGCTCCTAGCTGACACTTTGCTGGGAAACTCGTTGCCAGTAAGAGTCTCCTTGCTTTCTTTGTATGCCATATATGTGACTCATGCTGTGGTGGGAAGTCTCATGCTAAGTAGTTCCTATTGGGCCATATATTTGTTTCCTCCGAAATTTGGAAAAAAAATAAAATAAAAAAAAAGTATATATTTTATATATATACTATATATGTGTATATTTGTGTGTGTGTGTGTGTGTGTATATATATACATGAAAAACTCCTCAGGAGTTACTTTGGACCAAGGAGAGTTCAGGAGTTCTTGGCACTCCATTTCCTACATTTTTTTCCAAACAACAGAAGGTTATTTATAGGAAAGTTGATTAAAAAGGCCTTGTGCAGTTACAATGTAGCAGTGCATTATATTAATGAATTATGTGACTTGTACTTTACATCCTGAACTGCTGTGCCTGTCTCGGGGTTCCCCAGTGTAAAAGAGACATGGGCATATTGGAGCAAGTGCAGTGAAGGACCACTAAGAGAATAAAGGTTTTGGAGCATCTAACATACAAGGAGAGGCTAAAAAAGCTGAGACTGTTAGCCTGGAGAAGAGAAGGATCAGAGGGATCTTACCAATATAAATACCTGATGATGGAGGTGGCAGAACTGGGCAACTGGCATAAACAGAAACACAGGGGAGATGCCATGTGAACGTACGAAAACACTTTTTAGCATGAGAGTGGTTGAACATGGGAACAGGTTGCCCAGAGAGGTTTTGGAATCTCTGTTCTTGGAGATATTAAGAACCTGGTGGGACACAGCCCTGAGCAACCTGCTCTGGCTGAACCTGTTTTGAGCAGAGAGATTGGACCAGATGATCTCCAGAGGTGCCTTCCAACCTCAAAAGTTCTGTGATTCTGTAGTTGGAAAGAATTAAGCAACACGTAAATTAGTATTGCTAAATGCTGAAATTACTGAGTGCCTACGTTGCACACTTACTGGGTCTGTGTAATTGTACTTGTTTAGGATCTGTGTGGAGTAGTCCATTAAAATGGCAAGGTCATTGCCTTTCCCTCTTCACCACAAAGCCTTTTAGTATTTAAAATGTATTGTGATTCTTTATTTTCTTGCCACGTTTTTTTGTCTGCTAAATGTGGCCTAGAGGTACGCTGTAAAAGAGAATATGTTAACATAAAATCACACCTAGGTAGCTTTTGTTTTTCAAGTTTCTCAAAAGATGACTGAAATTTTGTAAACGACAACATTATTTTTTCCTGGCTGACAAGAAAAGTGAGCCTCAAATATGTCATAAAGCCTGTAAAAATCAATCTCATTAGTATTTTTGTTTGTTAGATGTTTTGCCAATATATTACTGCAGAATATACTTAATAAAGATGCTCAAAATGATGTACCACCTCTATACAAGTGTTTCTCTAAAGAGGAAAACAAAGGACAAAATTGTAAATTTTTCATGAGCATTCAGCTAAACACAGTAGCTATTAGATTAAGTATACTGAATTGTGTAAAGTTGTTAGTTGTCTAATATTCCAAAATACCTTTTACTGATCTAAAAGGAGCAATGATGAGACGCTGCCATCATAGACTACAATAATCCAGAGGTTTCTGCAGCAGTGACTTGCTGGCAAAACTCTAAATTTTTCATTATTAGCCTTTAGTTCTAATACCATAGCAAATAATATTTCCAAGGACATTGAAAAGCTTTATAGAGTATAAATTATAAATATACGGGAAGAAACTGATTTTTCTTCTCATTTTCCCTGAATCAAACAAATACGATTGATTTAGTGCATTGAACTGTTACAGAAGAAACTTGTCAGTTAAGCTGAAGGATGTCTCTTCCTGATGGATTTTGTTCTTTCTTAGAATTGTTAGCTAATGTATATCCACTGGTGCAAGTTACACTACAATTCGTCTTAAGTAACCTATGTATCTCGGAATGAGCCAGTCCGGTACTTTCCATCAGCAGGGTGAAAGAAAACAGTATTTCTGTCTTCATACATTAATTAGAAAAATAATAAACCACAAACTTAGCATGTTGTCTAAATTGCAGGTAACTATACTTTCTGGATATGTGTTTTCTTCAATGTGACAGGTAAATCATAAGATGTCTGGTAGGTTTTGACTGGCAAGTACTTCTTTGTATATAATGTAAGGTACACAGAAGGTACTGGGTTGCCTTTCATTGTCCATCTATTCATAGGCTAGAAAAAGCATGGTCAGCATTCTGGCTGTGCATCAACCATATGACCACCCAGAGATAAAATCAACTCTTTATAAAGCAAACAAAGTTGTTTCTATGACCATGTCACTTTTAGCACACCTGTAGGCCCTGGAAACAGTCTTTTCACCACCCATACAGACTGCTTTTTAGACAGTGTGGGAGCAGATTAGAGACAGAATAGGGCTGATCACTTTGTACTTGCCAACACTTACATATTGCATAAAGTCAGTACTTTCAAATAAGAAGAAAGCTGGCCACTAGCCAGACTAGTCACTCATCAAAACTCAAACTAGAATTGATCAGTTTTATATGTCAATATGAATATCCCTAAAATTGTATCATAATCAGTGAGATGGGCTGTTTTAAACTTTCTTCTTAAACTCCCATTGGTTTCTGTTCCCACCACTAAGAGAAATTATTGATAAAATATAATTTGATAGATAAACTACGGAATCACAGAATGGCTGAGGTTGTAAGAGACCTCTGGAGGTCTTTTGGTCCAAATTCACTGCTCAGGCAGGGCCACCTAGAAGCATTTGCCTAAAACCATGTCCAGATGGCTTTTGAATATCTCCAAGGAAGGACAGTCCACAGCCCGTGCCACTGGACAATCTGTGCCACTGCTTAGTCACCCTCACAGGGGAAAAGTATTTCCTGATGTTCAGATGGACCCTCCTGTGTTTCAGTTTGTGCCTATGGCCTCTCGTCCTGTTACTGGACACCACTGAAAACAGCCTGGCTTAATTTTCTTAGCATCATCTCTTCAAGTGTTTGGATAGAATCCCACTGAGCTTTCTCTTATGTAGGCTGAACAGTCCCAGGTCTCTCAGTTTGTCCTCACAAGAGAGACAGATCAGACCCAAGACTGAACTAAAGCTGTCCCTGTACTAAAGAACTAGCCATTCAAGTTCGGTTGTGGTTATGGAAGGTGGTATATAAGTGTACTACATAAATGATCACACCACTAATCTTGACAGGGATTAGCAGCAGCCAGTTCAGTAATTTAGGCTTTATTGCCTTACTTAATATGTGGTTCAGTACACCACACTTTGTCACTCTAATTTCAATGGAGATTAAATGTAAGGACCTCTAATGAGGCTGTGTTATAGTTTCTGCTAGCAGTTGAAAATTCACTGCAAGTAGCTCAAAAGCTGAATGTTTTTAATTGATTATTTCATGTGTGAGTACAGTGTTGGTAATTAAAGACTATAGGACTACTGTAGATCCTTTCAGTATTAAAAGACATGGTATGCTCTGTATGTTTGCCTTTATTTTGTATTACATTTCCTGATACAGCCCCAGTGAGTTACTATAATAAAATTTTGCATTTCCTCTTTTCCACCTCTGGCTTCGTGAAAGTAGTACGACATATCGAATGCATTTTCATTTAGACAGACATAAGCAGTCTGTATTTTTGCACAATTGTTTCTACTTTGTTGCAGATCCAGGGAACTGGACATGATTACACTGATATGACAGTTGCTGAACCACTATCCACATCCTAATTCAAAGCCATATAGCAAGAGCAACTGGAGGTAGAGGCAGAAAACTCTGGCAGGGATTGCTAGTAGTTGACCTTTCTCAACTACTGTTTCATTCTGAATGAGAAATGGAGACCAAACTACAGCAAATAAATTCTAAACAAAGCAAAGGCAGAGAGTCAACAGAGGGATTTGAAGAGATGGAGCTTGAAGTCAAACAAAAGCTACAAGAAAAAGATAAAATTAAGGAAAACATACATCTATCAGTTATGTCTCTAAATGTCAGAAACAAAACATGCTTGGCTTTGCATCTTCAAATATGAAAATCTATTTTTAGAGGTATTACTAAATGCTATGAAGCTATTACTTTATGTTACTAAAAGGATACAAACATCTGAAATTTGTCGGGTGGCTCCTTTCTTTTGCTTCTAAGTTTATATATTGCCCTACAGATGACAACATGTAGTGTTTAGAGTACATAAAATTTGGAGTATATGAAGTATTCCCTCATTATCTATTGTGAATTGTAGTCAATATAAGGGTATGTATCCAGAGTGGTCTGGTTTCCAGCAGTGTTTCAATTTTCAGGAGTTGTGCAAAGACATAATTAGACTAGGTTTCCCAATAGACAGTTGCCTTCTATCTCCATCCATGGCAAACCTTCAACAATTCTGTAACCTTCTGTTGTCTTTTCTACACCTGCCTCCAAGATATCTCTTCTAAAATGCTCATAAAATTGTGGTTCACCAGAAGAGGTTCACAAAAAGTGCGGATAATTACTTTTTGGTAATGTTACACAGCTTGTACATGCAGGTTTACGCTGAAGACTGTCCACCCTATTTAAGACAGTAGTATTTAACTCTAACTTAATTTTATTACAGCAAATACAAAGTTTATAACCTCTAACTATATTGGATAGCATGAAGCAAACAGTTCAACCTAACAGCTGCCCACAGTATGCTCTGCTTGGCCATACTAAATGTAGCACAAAACTTTCTTTAATTATTTAATGTCAAGAAAATTTAAAGTATCACAGAGATGAATATGGTTTATCCAGATAAGTACCCGTAGAAAGAGGCATCTGAATATATGTGTCTTTAAAAGAGCAAATGTGAGCTGACAGCAAACTTTCAAACATACCATCACAAACCAATTATTCAGGTCAGTAGTTGAGGTAACTTTCTCCACCAGCTCAGACGTGAGATTATACCTGGATCCCTGCTTCCTTTGACTAATTCTGTAAGAACTGATCTTACAGTAATCCAGTTTTGTAAATGAATGAGCGTATAATGCTTGGACTTGCACAAGTTTTAGCACCAATTTAGAGGTCTTCATTGCACGTTCCTCACCCACATTGGCAGAACACCAAAGTATATAGCATCAGGACAGCTCATAGGAACAAAATGAAAGCAGATTACTTCATGGGATGCCTCACACTCCAACTTGAAATACTACAGCTCATTGGTTAGAGGAACAGACAAAAACGTGGCACTCCCTTTGTCATGCATTGCTTTCTTGGAAGCACACTGCATCACCGTGAGTGAATAAAATTTGCTCTAAACATAGTGGGTGAACAGGAAAGTTGGTGTATTTTGTGTTAGAATATATGACAGGCATGAAGTTGCAGCTATGGAAACATTTGCATCAAGGAGGAGCCCACCTGTACTTAAGAAGTATATCTCTTCCACAAAAAGCCTTTACTTCATGTGAGTGTCCTGAAGGCAAATGACATTGTAACATGATCCAAGTAAGAAGAGGTGCAAATAAGACACCATCACGGATGTACAATCTGTGTTAGGTTTGCGTACATGTGCGGCACAATTACATAGGGACAGTGTTTCAGTTTTGAGTTCCTTGTTTTGAAGTGGTATCTCTGTCATTAAGAAAATACAGCAAATTATGAAAATTTTATATTTTATGGCTGAAGTACACCATTTATTTAAAAGTACACTCACAATATGGAATCTCATGAGTGGTTCTCTAAAGGATGTTGTTTTGTTTGTAGAGAAATGTTAATGACCAGATATCTGTTCATAAGGAGGGACCAAAGGTCTATTCTGGACTCCTTTTTTAACACACGTGAAAACAGTGCTTTAAAATGTCTGTCAAAGATCACTTAGAATATGAATGGTTTTGTTTTCCTGTGGAGTTGTGTACATTGCAGTAACAATAACTAACATAAACATGGCAGAGAACAGACAAAGCTAAGTGACCAGTTTGAATTTCCCTTCTCTGTCTTAATGTAGTGTTTTAATCCTGATAACAAACGTCAGTGGTGGTGTGGAATTAATTATTTTCTTGCTTACTCTTGCTTACATTTTTCTAATAATAACAAAAAAAATCTTGATATCTTTCTCTGTGGTAATTATTTCCAATAAAACAAAAGAATTGTAATCCAGGCTGCTCAATACCTTCACCTTCTAGTATTACACAGAATTTTGTTTTCCAAATAGCTTTATATCACTACAGTTTTGAAAAGCAGACAGTAGCTCTAAATGAAAGTAATAGCTTTGAAGGAGCAGTTTTTGAGCCCTCTTACCTTTCTCTGTTCCCTGCTTAAGCTACCGTTAATATTCCATGGCTAATAGGTATCCTTTTCTGGAGAAGTGAAGAGCACAGAGTATATACAAAAACATATTTCAGTTTGAATACTTGTAGTAACTTAACAATATCACACATCCAAGCTACAAAAATGATCAGGTAACTATCAAGTTCAACTGCATGTTCTTCAATTTGCTAGATGTTATAAGATGTATGTTTATGCTATTATTTATGAATGTCAAGTAGATAATTTAAACCTCAAAGGATGTCATAAGAGTCTGTAAGCAGAACATATGTAAGTGCATTGTTTCACCCAGGTAAAATACTGATGTGATTTTGCTTAGAAAAACATCATTGATGTATCACAAACACACCTTAAACAGTATGCAGCTTTTATCATTATAATACAGGATATGTTTGTTATACTCATGATGCCATTTTAGTGCCTTGTCATATTTGTCTGCTTCCACTGCAGCCATTGGTAATTCAGTTTGTTATTTTGTCCTAGTGTAAAGAGAGGATGTTACTGAACCTTAGGTGTATACCAAGTAAACTAAATGCAAATGAAAGCAGTGGTGAAACCTTCAAATACATAGACACTAGTTCTAAATAGGCTGAATGGCAGAGCAGAAAATCCTATTATAACATTAAAGAAAATCAAGGGGCAAAACCTTGTTTTTAAAATGCCTTGATAAAGGATTAAATATTACGGTATACCATGTTCAAGTCTCTAAAAAATCTGTATTTACTTACCAGATAACATGCAGAAGTTCTGAGTAAGCATCTTGAAATACTGATGAGTTTTTTTTTATTGAATTACCCAAACACTAGTTTGAGGTAAATCATGTTAACTGTTATTTTTAAAGAATAAATTGTTTAACTGACAGGCACTTAACATTTCATGCACAAATCATAACACCAATGCCGCAGGCAAGGCATAACTACTGTTTATTATAACATTTTTTGTTTTAAGAAACTCATAAAAACAGCAATGCCAAGTAAGGTGGTGACTTTTGACCATAGAACTCAGAACAACAATAACCTGTGGGCTGAAAGAAAATATGTATTGCAATATGATCCCTAGTGAACAATAGTGCACATAATAAAACTACCAGACATAAAATGTTAGGGGTATAAAAACTTAAATTTTGCAGAATCTCCCTATTGACCAGCTGTTTGAAATATGGCCAATGGAAAATATGGAACAAGAATGACACCTACTGGTCTAATAGACTTTCCATCAGGGAGGATTCTCGTTTCTCTTCATTTGAAAATAAATGTACAGTCGTATAGGTACACATCCATGTATGTGTATCCTCAGTCTCATCATTGATACTACTGTTTCCAGTGCTAAAATCAGTATTCTTTATAGCCACGTATTCCCTGACTCAGCTTGTAATCTAAGGAGAAAATCTACGAATACAAGGTAGAAATGTTCTTAACTTTGTTCAATCTATATTCCTCAAGTCTGAAACTCAGCTGCAGAATGCTGATGTACAACAGCATGTCCATATACTTCTTTGACGTAACTTCTTTTTGCTTGAGCAAGCAGCCATATATATAATCCACTGACCCCCTTTGATTAAGTGCCCCATTTTTTTGAGGCATTCTTAAAGAAAGACATTAAAAAGAGAAGAAATATTTTTGGACTTCTGCTGGAGAGGGTCATTCTATTATTATCAAAAAGCACAGAAAAAGACTGATATATGGATTTGGGAAGAAACGGCAAATCGAATTAACACCTGTGTGTAGGTGAATGTATTGAAAGAAAATTCCCGGGCATAATTAAAACAAATTGGCGTCTGTTCCTGCCATAAATGTTTTCTAGTGATTGGTTTCATTTAAAAATTAATAGCATTGTCATGTTCCCTTTCTTAATATTTACCTCGAAATTCAAAATCTTATAAAATGGTTATCCATAAACAAGCAGAGAGGAAAAGACAGCTTTTCAGAAACCACAGTGTTCAAATAGGCAGTAATGCTTTCATTGCTCCCTGAAATATTCTGCCCTGTGCTCTCCTCACCAATACATGAATATTGTTGATTGACAAAAGCCTGCATAGATATGAATCAAACCCTTTTTTGTGTTAATTCATATGAAGATGTTGTGATATTCTACTGCATATTTTTCTGCTTCTGAATCTACTTCTGTACCACTAGTAATAAAAAGGCTTGCTTCTTTCAAAGGTCTAATTACAAACCTCTAGGGAAAGCAGGGCAGTGGAATTCAAACATTGCCATGGTCACTGATCTTGAGCTGAACAGAGAAAGCAAATCCGATACAGTCTTCCACTCTACTTCTAAGTGTTGTTGAAAATCCGCATCTAATTTCAGTTATATTTATTTACATACCATATTACATTATTGTCTTTGTTTTGGCTGGGATAGAGTTAATTTTCGTTCTAGTAGCTGGTATAGTGCTGTGCTTTGATTTAGTATGTGAATAATGTTGATAATGCACTGATATTCTAGGCGTTGCTAAGCAGTTGAGAATTTTCAGCTTCTCATACTGGCCTGTGAGCAAGAACGCAGGGAGTGCACAAAAGGTTGGGAGTGCACACAGCTGGGACAGCTGACCTTAACTGACCAAACAGACATTGCATACCATATGACTCCATTCTCAGTATATAAAGCTGGTGGAAGAAGCAGGAAGTGGGGATGTTCAGAGTGATGGTGTTTGTCTTACCAAGTACTGTTACGTGTGACAGAGCCAGGCTGTCCTGGGGATGGCTGAACACCTGCCTACCAATGGGAAGTAGCAAATGAATTCATTGTTTTGCTTTGCTTGTGTGTGCGGCTTTTGCTTTACCTGTTAAACTACCTTTATCTCAACACAAAAGTTTTCTCACTTTTCTCCTTCCATTTCTCTCCCTCATCCCATAGGGATGGGGAGTGAGCAAACAGCTCTGTGGTGTTTAGTTGCCAACTGGGGTTAAACCATGACCTAAAAGAATATCTGTCTTAAATCAAAACAGATAAAATATACTCTGCCCTTCGCAAACGTCTCCTTGGGAGCCAGACTTGAGAGGTGCTATGAGCTTTCCTATAATAGAAATAACAAAGAATTTGATTTACATGGAAAACATGATGGGCTGCTAGCTAGGTGTGTTAATATGCTGACCATTTCATTGTGGATGCATGCAGGTTCCTGAGAAATACTATTTTACATGTTACCAAAGTTGCAGCCTAATCTGAGTCCTACTCGTGAAATGTTCTTGAATGCAGTTGGTAGACCTATCAGGAAGACAGCTTTCAATAAATTCTAACATAATGGGCAACACATCAGGATTTCTATGATTTGCATCAGAAGGCCCCCAGCTTGTGCATGTCCCGTTAAAAGATTTGTGGCTTTATTACTGTGTCATAGCTGTAATTCATTTTATAGAAATGAATTTATTCAATGAATGTAGCAAGAATTTCCTCTTCTTTTTCAAGAAAAATGTGATGGTCTGATTAAGTTACTGGAAATAGAATGTAGGATTTTGTAGTTAGGTTTCTGATTTCAAGTCTTAATCTGAATTTCTTTGTGACTTAAGTTCTCTACCTGTAAAATGGAGAAAGCGATTTCTTTCTACTCACTTTTATTCAGGTTTGCCTGTTTAGGTTATAAACTCTTCCAGGTAAAGCACATATTCATTTCTTTGAGTGTATAGAGTTTAAAACCAACAGAGCATTGGTTTTGCTCAGGTCAGCACAAGAATCCTACTGATTAGGCTTAAAAAACCATGGCTGCTTCCCTAACTTCTCATGTCACAGAAGTGTGATTTCTCTGTTGTCCTATCTTTCACATTCTTTCCTTGCTGATGTATATTTCAGTCTATCACACCTCTGTTCTTTTCCATATGTGAAATTGTTGGAGGAGTTTTACAGGTCACAAGGAAAGAGGCACATGTTATAGCCTTTTCTACAGGTTCCCTTCATTATCTCTTTGCTAGTAGATTAGAGAGTGCTAGGGAAGGTTCCCAGATGTAAGACCCTATTATATATTGGATTTTCCTTTTTAAAGTTGTCGGTGGCAATGGTGGGATATAAAAGAAGTAACAGCAAAATGTGTACAGTATGGCCAGTTTTTAACAGATATGTGACCACAATGAATGGCCATCAACAAAATAAATTAATAATCTCTTTCTTTCTTATCAGGCCTGTAACATCTGGATGCCTATTTGGAGCATTTATTTCTGAAGCTACTTGTCCTACAAACGCAACAAGACTTTCATAAGAAGTATCTCTCTTAAACTTTCCTTAAAGTTCTTGTTTATTGGCTACTCCTTTTAGATTGGTTTGAAAAGTGCTTATTTCATCCTTCTGAGGCAATAGAGATATTTTGAAATGAAAAGAAAAAGGAAAGCAAAGAGACATTGTCTAATTTTTCTCACCTATAAAATCTTAATTTAAATGGCATCTAAGTTAATAATTCATTGTAAATACATTATATGAGCACGGAATCACAGAATAGTTTGGTTTGGAAGGGACCTTCAGTGGTCATCTAGTCCAGCCCCTCTGCAATCAGTAAGGACATCTTCAACTAGATCAGGTTGCTCAGAGCCCCATCCAGCCTGGCCTTGAATGTCTCCAGGGATGGGGCATCTACACCTCTCTGGACAACTTGTTTCAGTGTTTTATCACCCTCATTGTAAAAAATGTCTTCCTCATGCCCAGCCTTAATTAATTAATTGATTAGTGAAGTCTCCTTTTTTATTATGCAGTTATGCATTATGGTATTATCTGCACTACAAATATACGTTGTTTGTTTTCTCAGTGTAACTGTTCGTAATAGTATAGTTAGACAAAAGAGCTGGAGTTTGATTATCTCTGGAAGAGTTAGCAGAAAGGCAGTATTTTAAATGTGTTTAAAGTGTTTGGTTTGGGTCCCGTAAATACTGTTTAAGTTATCTTTCCTGAAATAAATTTGCTACTACTGTATTTAGCAGCCAGCTGCATAGTAGAAACTGAGGACCTTAGTGCAAGCCCATGCAAATTACTTCAGTGCAACTGCAGTTTATGTGCCGCTCATGTATACAGACAAGAAGTCCTAGCACACATGTTAGATCTTTGTCTGGCTCACTTAATTTCCTCTGTACCAAGTATACTACAAGGGGAAACTGCACCCTGCCCTTTGCTGTCACAAACTCTTACATTTCCTACTTTCTGCTCGTTGACATAAATGTGAGATTATTGTCCCTCTGTTCTTCGTGAATAAGTCCAAGACTTCATCTCTTTGTGGATTCATGCTAGAAAAGCATCCTGCCCTGAATGTTCATTTGAAAGACATCATTAAAAACAGATGTACATTGTAAAACATTAATTTGAACAAATATTCATGATAATCCTTTTGTGATATTCATCCTACACCATCTTCAAGTCTAGAGAGAAGGTTCAGATCAGTTCTTGCTCTGTCCCCGCAACGAATGATGAAAAATTCTAAATTCCTATTACAGTGTGTGTGTGTAGATAATCCACTTTAACAGTTGAAATAGAATTTGAAATGTGTGTCCCCAGCCTACCCAGGTGACTCTTCATATGAGTTCCTTGCTCAAGAAAGTAAGGAGACTGTTTCACCTCACTCAGAGTCTGTTGAAGGAATTAAACAGTAAAAGCAAAAGAAGACTCGATCAGACAGTTTTATCTGCTTCAAGGCTTTCTAGCTCTCCATGAAATGAGTCTTGCTTGAAAAAGCATAGCCTCAGGACGTGTGATTAAGGACTGTTAAATACTCAGCAAATGGTAACAGCACCAAATAGAAGGAAAAGGAGAGACGAGGGGAGAGGAAACCTTGCATATCAGGCCAGTGTAAGAGCAAAATGTAAGTTCTTACTTTATCACCTTCACTCTATGCAGATGACTGCTGCAAAAAATCCCTTCTGAAAAGTGATTTTTCTAGGAAGATAACAATAAATGACAGGTTAGAAGAGGGAACAATTTACTGATATTCTGAACCTGAATAGTTAGCTACCTGGGTGAGGCTTATTTTCTTTCCTTTGTTTTTTTCATTTGTTCTCACTTTTATTATAAACCCTCAAGCTCTGGAAATGGGTGCCTTCAATTACAAGTTATTTAAATCAGCTGTTCAAGTAATGTTTTTGCTATTTTGATCAACTTTTGAATGCTAATTAGAACATTCTTCCTACTGTTTTTCTCCTTAGGAGCTAGAAACTCAGCTGTGTAAATCAGCTTTTGATGATGTACACAGTGGTACGTTTGAACATTTAAACGGAACAGAGATGTTGCAACAGCATATTTACCATAACGGTATTCCACTTCTATTTGTCAACAGTATCAAAGAATGGCAGTGGGAAAACAGATAGCTTTGTACCTAGGGGGTTAGACTGCAGTTCAGGATGTCAGTTCTTTTGAATTAGTTTTTGTGAATGAGCTTCTTAAAATACTAGGTCAGCTCTTTTTCCATAACACATTTCCTGTCTGACTATTAAATCTGAATCCCTTGTCTGAAAAATAGGAAACAAATTTTCCTACCACACCAAAATACTTTCAGGCTCTTTCTAAAGCTGTCCTCACCCTCCTCATAAATGATGAGTGCTACATAGGACCTGAGGAGTACCTTTTGTATTTTTTAAACAGCGGGATATCTACAGGAGAATGAGTGACATTTTTATTGACACTCTCCCTACCTCTTTCCCAACTGAATTTTCTTCATAATTATGTTGTGTGGGATGCTAAAGAGCAGCCAAACCTAGCACATCAACAGGATGCAGCTAATGAGACCAACATGATTTCTCTTCTCAGTCTACTCAGAAGAATTCACCAGACTTCAAGATACAGAGTGGTTCATCTTTCCTGGTCTGCTAGATGTGAAGGTGCTGTGGTTCCTGACATGCAGATCCAGCCTGCAGTGAGACTGGGCACACATTCTCTCTGTACACAATATACACGCTCTGTACAAAAGCAGCCAGCCACCAACAAATCAACTCCAACATCAAAATAGTGCCTTTAGAACTGACACCACAAACAGCAATCACACAAATTTGAACTAGCCTGATCAGAGTTGGAACTAACTTGAAAAGGATCAGATCAGCGCATCTTTTTCTTACTTGCCAGCTAATCAAACTCAGAGATTGCTACCAGATCTTAACACTCTCCCCATACATATACTTGCACAGGGCCCTCCGTAGCTGGCCTAGACTTCCCAGTAGTCTGCCCTCAGATCTCATGTCTCACTTAGTGGCTAGTCTAGCTTGACATTTGCTGCTCTCACAGACAAACATAGATCTCTCCAGTAGCTGGCCCATAAACCCATGGTCTCCCCAGTATCTCCCACACTGCTTGAACTGCTTGCCAATTTGTCTGCCTTGAAGTCTGCAAGCTTCTTGTACACAAACATACACAGACAGAGCAGAGAGCACTTCAGACAAGTATCTAGTGAACTTACCAGCTACCTGATTAGATGTGACTAGGTCTTTTTATTCCCCCTTCTCTCTGTTTCCCCATGCTTGTTCTTTCCAGATCCACCATTTCTCTGCCCATGCCTCTTCCCGACTAAACGATCTGCCTTGAAAGACTTTGTATTCATCCCAGTCTTGCTACATTCACACCAAAATCTGAAGAGCTGGAGAGATGAATACAAGTTTGTTTATGTTAATGTTTTGTGATGGTAAAACCTCCTTAGAGGAAGACTGAGAGTCTTGCTTAGTCTGTGGAGTTAATACCTGTACCTGGATGGTTGTCAGTATCTGTGTTCTGCTCTGCAGGAAACTATCTGGGCAAAGAACTGTGTGTGCATAATCCTAAACAAACCAAGAGTCAGATGTCAGGAACAAATGAAAAATAATTTCAAATTTATGCAGAACTTATGATGATAAGACTAAATATGCAAGAGAAGGCAGTATCAGACAGAGAGCAATGTTAAGATTTTTAGGGTTTATTTCATTAGTTAAACCTTTTGGATCTCAAATATCACAAGCTTTTGCAGCCTGCCTCTTCTCTTTGTGTAACTGAACATCTTTCAATGATAGCATTAACCACAAGCTGATTCTGAATTAGAATCAGAATTCTGACTTCACATGGACAGCCAAGACTTGGCTGGATACAGCTGCAGGGCTCCAAATAAATATCTACAGTTTGGTCTGAGGGAATATAAAGTCAGTTTGTTACAGTGATATAATTACAGTCTTCATAATCATTTTGTTCTTGCATTTTGGATTTGGGCACTCCTGAAGAGATCTCAGATGTGTTATATTACAGAGGTTTCTGTGATGCTTGTTTTTTCCTCTCAGGATTTCGAAAAGGGTGGATTCGTGAGTATGAAGTAAAGTATAGCAGGCTGAGGATTTTCTATTCATAACATAATTGTAGGGGTCTTTTTATACGAGTAGTTCAGTAGGCATCCATATTTGGTAATTCTTCTAGTTTGGTAATTGTGTATGTTACTCCCAGCAGAGGTATACAGTGCTAGGGACAGGTGCTTCAGATTCAATGGGTATAAACAAAGGGAAAAGATTTTTGGCACTATGTATTTATGTGGCTATTGACATCAGCTAGAGGAAGAAGAATACTAGTACAATGGTTTCCACTTAATGTGATCACTAGCTAATTTGATCCTCCCTGTTATTTGATTTGATCTCCAGGAAATAAATCATTTCCATTGATTCTTATTGTGGGTTCTTATTGCTTATTTTGTTCACGTCCACTTCAGCTAATACTAGATAATTCAATCAACATTTATTGAATCTGCCATGGAAAGTGGAAGGGTAATCATGTTGTTTGCAACATAAAAATAGTCTTGTATCTGGCTTCTTTTCTAATCTCCTTTTCAGCTTCCCTGCACCAGTACATAATGGCTTGAAATTAGTAGTTACCTTTGAGAGAAGTTGGAAATTAACATTTTATGGCACCTGCAACATGGCCAAGCACAAGTTAAAAATAAAAACGTAAAAAGCAATTAATAGATTTCTGCTCTCATTTGTACTGATGTATAAGAATCCATACTGGTGAAGTTAGGCAAGCTACACTGGCATGAAAGTAAACAAACAAACAGATATATCCCTCGTCTGTCCTAATATTAAGTAATGAACACATACAGAGTGTTGGTTTTAAATGGAAATTTCAATAGTTTTGCTTTCCTAGATAATTTTATCAACATGCATTTTAGATGCTCTCCTAAGTTTTCTGTGGATAAATCAGTCATTTATTTAGTACGATGCAAGTAAGGTGAAAGCTAAGTTACTAAATAGCCAGGCTGTGCTGCAAATTCAGTTGAGTCAGTGGCTGTGAAAAGCGGAGGTGGCAAAAATTAAGTTAATGATGATGGAAACATTAATAAGTCTTTTGAGCCACTAATGCAAAGAGATGTTACACCAGCTACTGGCATTAAAATGAAGAGAAGCCTAGGAGGTGATTCTTTTGTTCACTGACTGGTGACCACATTCCTTAGGCATGAAGTGTGAAAACCATGATCTTCCTAAACACAAATACTTTCTAAATTTTTGCCCCAAAATGGGGGATCCTAAACAAGTTCTCCTATTGAACAATGGATAAACAGGGCTGGGTTCTACTTGGATTTTCAGTGTTGTGACAGCCCTTTTAATAAAGATACCAGTATAAAATCAAACAGCAACCCAATGGAGCTGAAAATATTTCATATGCGAACAACTGCTCCTAATTGAATCTCTGCTCTAATTTTATCATTCCTCATTTTTATGGACAGCCACTCAAAGACAATAGATATTTTTGCAGCATGACCAAGTGTTTTTGTTATATTTATCAGCAAATAAGTAGTATTCTATTATAAGGAGATACTGTGTATTTTATTTTAAATAGTTCATACATGTTGCGAATTACTGAATTGTAAAATATGAGACTGCAGAAGAAAAACCTAAAGCTTGATGTATTTACATTGTATAATGTGATTTTAGCAAAGGAATAAGTATGAAGAAATGCTTGAGAAAGATCACTGTTTTTAGTTCTGTGCTAAGGATTTGTATATTTTACTCTAGAATGTTCCCTGCTTCAAAGAAAATGGGAAATCCCATGCATAGTCTTTCTATTATGAAATGTTCTTGGAAAGAGACAGACATTTTAGTGAAATGCAAATGATTGTGCTCAATAGTGAGATGGAAAGTAGTCATGTGTCTAAATCATGCCACATATTTTATAACTGGAGTTACAGTATGTATACATCAATGCTAATTAAATTCTAGTATGTTTTCCCACATCTCTTTGTAAGTTTCTAAAATATTAATAATTTTCACTTCTAAAAGCTCTTTAAGAATCATCTTTCGTCAATCTATCAAAATGGAGATTCATATACTGCTATATGACTGGAGATCTTATACTCAGATTTACAACTGAATATTTTAATTACTTAGATATTTAAAGCAGCATAAAAGCTACCTTGTGTATTGTGAAGAGACTGGAAGACATCAGTGTCGCAGTCTGGAAAAGATCAGTGTTCCAGTCTCTGGCTCCAAAGCCCATAAACTGAGTAGGCAATACCTACAGACTAGATTTTCTCCATGCTGCGTAAGAAAAAGACTCGTGAGAGGCAAGCTATTCTGACCTGATAAGAACTTTTTCCATCCCTAAATCTGGACAAATCCATAAGCAACATATTTTTTTTTTAGACAGAGAACAGCTCAGAGCAAGAGTACATTTTGACTAGTATCAGATCTCCAGCAATGGCCAGTATCCACTGATTCAGAAGAAGATGCAAAAATAAAATAACTAGCATCAATCTGGCTAATTATGCACCAAGAAAAAACATCCTTGTGAGGTATCACATTCTAAAAATTACTATTTCTCCCTATTAATTATAAAGGGAGCCAAAGGTGACAGACTCAAATACAGTTTACTATATCTTGTAGGTGGATGAAATCTATCTGCCATGCCTACAGAAGTACAGGAAAATAACGTACCGAACTCCTGGATTAGTGCAGTTTATTTCATACTTTAATACTGGCTGTCTTCATTGTAATACTTTAATATTTTTGTGTAAAAGTCCTGTAGTGAAACTAATCTCACAATCTTGATGCAGTGGCTGTTCATGTTCTTGCATAAAAGAGAAAAACACAGCCAAGATAAATCCAATCCAGATTCATTCCATGTCACTTCTGGAATTAAACAAAGGTCTTAGAAGTGCTACAACATGTTCTGGAGAGCTGAGAGACTCATCACTTTCTATTGTCTACAGAAATCTAGGGTGCCTTAGTCCTTAAATATTTGTATTTCAGCTAGATGCCTTAAGTTAGGAGGGAGGAACCTGGGTTTCTGTGGTTTTTTTAGAAATCCATGAACCGTTTTCACAGAAGCTAGGAATGAGGAAAAATGAGTCTTGCAAATTCAGTAAGATATTAACCATATACTGGGAAAAATGTAATAAAAATGCTGTTTTCCCTGCAGGCATATTGCACTAACCTTGTTAAAGTAAACTCGAGAAATTCAAAGAAAAGAGCGCAATAAAAGCATATTTGCGTGAACCAGCACTGATCAAACAATATGTAAAGGAACAAAATCAACCAATGAAAAAAGATACAGTCAGTTTAAATGAGTGATTACTGAAAATTGTCTATCAGACTGAGAAATAAACATACAAATAAAATTTCCTTCTAACATTAATTGAAAACTCAGTTCAGTGTCACCGTAGAAAATTAATAAAGCTCAGTAGCCTTGCCATGAATTTGTTGATCAACAGGATAGAGGGGCTGTGTATTCTTGTTGCTGGAATCAGTGGTACTGAATCAGGCCCGCTTGAAAGGCAGCAAAATATTTTCTTTGGCTATGTAGTACAAACAATACTATTACAGGAAATAAGTTTCCTTCTCCTTATTAAACGGTATCTCTTTCAGATTTGAAAGAGCAGAACTGTTCCTTGTCTGTTTATACTACCACCTTTATTTAGCTTTGTACCATCCCTTCTGTAACTACCAGCAGGTCAAGGTACTATGATACGTAACAACCACGAGTCAAGAGAAAGTGATGAAGAGCTGTCACAAAGCTCAGTATTTTTCACATTTTGGTACTAGAGTATGAAAAAGAAGAAAGCTGTACTTTAATTCCAAGATGCATGTAAAAGGCAGCCAATACTAAGGTGCAGTGCAGTCCTGTTACTGCTCTTAAGAATGCAGCAAAGGACTACAAACAAAAGTATTTTATTCTAAAGTACTACGACTTACACAAGATCATCTGTTCATACCATCATGAAGCTATTTACATAGAGACACAGACAACTGATAACTGTATTAAGGTGAACCTTTGCAATATCATGACTACACTGAGTCCTCAAGTCTAAAAAAAATAATAAATTAGTACAAATCCATAGAATCACAGGTATCATGGAAACAGTGGATACTGTTTGATTGATTCTTCTCCGTTTTAAAGTAAGACCACAGGAAACGAAATGAACCCATGAGGAAAGTTTTAAAAATCAGCAAAAAGGATAGTTCTCTAAGCAAGCAGAATTCCTGGCCAAAATGTTTTGTGGATACTGAAGGTTTACACAGATTCAAAAGGAAACTCTACAAATTCTGTAGAGAAATAGATTATGGTTCTACATGGAAACTGCTTCCAACTTAGGCAGTCATAAACCCATGGAATCATCAAGCAATTTAGGTTGGAAATGACCATGGAAGATCATCTAGTCCAATTTTCTGCCAGAAGTAGAGCTAACTTCCAAGTTAGTACAAGTTACTCAGGTCCAAGCATGAAGATGCCACAACTACGTTGAGCAAACTGTTCCAGTGCTTAGTAACTCTTTTAGTAAAAATATTTTCCATGCATCTGGTTGAAATTTCTCTCACTGCAAGTTGTGACTGTTGCCTGTTACCTGTTGGCTATGCGTCTGAGAAAACTCCAGTGCTTTTTCTAACTCCCCATCAGGTACATTTGGGTCACCCTTTAGTGCCCTCTTTTGACCACAGAACAAACCCAAACTCTTCAATGTCTCCTTTCATGTTGTATTCTCCATTTCTCTTCCCATTTATTGGCACTCTACTGAACACCGCTTTATAAATTTCTTTCTTGGACAACAAAAAACTAGACACAAGCCCTGTGTTGAAAATTATTACAGGTTGAAAATTAGAGATTAGAGTGAAAAGTGGAGTGTTAGCCTTCTGTTCTCCTTACATCCTTTTCTCAGCAGCCATTTTTGGCTACTATGGGAGCTGTAATTCTCTGTGATACCTCTCTTCCCCAGTCCAAGATGTCCATCTCTGCCTGAGACACTTCTGTTGTCAGGAATTCTCTTTAGTGTTTATGTTCTGTAATTGCATTCACTGTAGGAATCTTATCGTAGCATTCACCCACTTGTTTACTCTTCCACTTTTTGTCACAGAAGTTTTCTTCCTTGTATACTGCATTTCTTCTCTGTTTTGGATAATGGTTATCTAGTCTTCCTGATTATCCAATGTCCATTTCATTTTTTTCTCCCATTCAACTGTGATCTACCATACGCCCACACTGCTAATGAGGAGACTACTTTGGGTCATACTGACTAAAAATCTTTGCACATGTTGAGAGTTTCTTTCTTCTGAACACAGTTCTGAAAAATAAAGGCCAGCAGTGGCTGTACTTAGAACACTGTCTTACATGAAAATTGCCATTATGTGGAAGGATTTCTCAAGTCATCTGTAGACACCAAGTACTCAGATGCTATTTCAGAGGTATAAACCAGCTCGAATGAGAATAAAAACACTTGGCAACAACTACATGACTAGGTCTGGAAGTACTTCTGATTTCTCAGATTGAAGAGCTCATTATGGCTGTATCTTTACTCCATTATTGCATGTTCTGGATTCTACTCAAAGTTGGTATATACAGCACACTATATGGGCTGCCTTTTCTAGATAGATTACCAGGATGCCAGGTTTGCAAGGGTACTATGTCATACTTCCCAACCACTAAGTGGCAGCACATCATATAGAACTTACATGTCCTTGGAGTACAGGTGAGATTATGTTGTCCACTCAGCAAATATATGTTCAGAATAGTGTAACATTCACAGATGAGAATGCCCTTTCTAGAATGTATAAACAGCTAGCAGAATAAACGCATTCAAAAACTCAACTTTGGCCTATTTTTGCTGAAAAGATCATTGTCTGCTTGGTGAAACTAAATCCAAACATTCAGACCAAAAGTTCAAACTATTGTTCATATCTGAGGATATGCATATTGTTGCTACCTGACAGTAAAGTATATGTGTTCTCTCTGAGTGTTCTGAGTGTTATTAGTGTCCATGTTTCAGCTCCAGTTGTGCCTCTAAATTTTTGCAAGAACAAAATATTTTTCTGGTGCTATATTATTCCTTCCACATTCCCTTCGTCCCCTAGGGTAAAAAAATAAAAAAAACACTACCACTGCCTATCTAGAGGGGTGACATTTATTTAAGTTAAAGGATCCTTAAAGTGGGGCTTATCACTTCTTAGGAGAAAAGGTTAAAAAGTAGACTTCTATTAAATAAAAGGCTTAGACAATAAGAAACAGAAAAAGAACAGATTAAGATAGTAATATGTTCTGGTTATGTTTACACTGGGAGACCTGAGAATTTGCCTCACTCCAGTATCTGGGTGTACACAGAGCTATATCGTGACCCTACAAAGAACCTCATTCTGGATATATACCATTGCTTTGCACACTGGAGGCAGATCCTCGGGTATCAAAGGAGGTGTAATCTTTGTTCTTCTACCCCCTTCATAGTGAAGCAGGCAGGTTTTGGCAATAGTCATTTGCTTGTCTTACGGGAAAGGTAAATGTGCTGAAACACACTGGGGCACTCTTCATGCTGTTCAGTTAAAAGACTAGAAGCAATACATACTGCTGACTCCTTTATTTCTTTGGTCACAGTGCATCTGATACTACTGGGAACACACTGGGCTGATAACATCCTTATGAAAAGTTGAAAGATGGTGCCTCCTTCACCTTGTGGTATAACAGTAAAACTTCTATATAAAATGCAGAGACAAAAATGTATAGGTGGAGCTTTTCTTGACTACAAATAGTACTCAAGCACAAGCTAGTTCACATCATTCTTATATCTGGAGTAGATACTCCCAACTGTAAGATTTCCTGATAGTCTCAAGAAGTGATTTTTAGAAGATGTCAGAACAACACTGGGATTAAGTGCTGCATGACATTTGGTAATGAGCCTTAAAAGCATCCAAAACAAGTACAGTCACAGCCCTCACCTCCACACTGTTCTTTTTCTCCTTGTTCTTACTGCCATGGTTAAGTCTGGAGAGCAGCTCAATCACCAGAGGCTCTTGATCAGGGACTGTGACTAAGGCACCACACAGGGAGTTTTGGTTTCTTCTCACATAGAGCCAAGTGGAGTCTGACTGAAAAAACAAGTTTTTGTCTATCCTCTGGTCAAAACTCTCAGCAAGGGCTAAATTGGTTACCAATTTCTTTAGGATTTAACTTCTTTCTTTAAAATTTCCTGGGGCTGCTCAGAAATATGTTCTCAGTAACCTTTACTTTGATAGAATGTCTTTCTTGCTCTAACCCTTTCATGGAAAATCTCTTCCGATTTCAATGCTTACCATGCTGGTTAAAAAAGAAAGAACTTTCATAACAATCTTCAAAATACTTTTTTGCCTTCTCCTACAGTGTCAGAGGGTAAGATGCCTTTCATCTGTTTCCCTTTCAAAGATTCTGCCTTCACAAATGAATGTGGGCTTAATTAGAGCCCTTGGCTGGAAGATTTGTGATTGAAGAAAGTTTTTACATTTAAAAGGCTATAGTATTGCAGTGCATCCTATAAAGGAATCTGCAGGTAAGCAGTGATAACCCAACAGTGGATATTGATGTTCTTGAAGAGTTAAGACCAGTCAAAGATTTCTCCTGTATTGGGGTTAAAATTTTTGGAAGATTGAAATCATGCCTAAGCCTAAATTTGAGCTGAAAAGCAACAGCTTCCTCTGTCACAGGAGGATCCTTCACAGTCATTCACTTTATCCCACTATTTCCTCCCTCAGGAAAGGACATAACATTGTCTCATAATGCAGTGTAGTACTTTTTGTGTAACTGTCTATATCTTACGGTGAAATAACTGAGATCCTGGTGTTCAGTAAGCAGACCCCTCATAGCACCTGGGTTCCTCTCTGACATGCCACAGTGATTGATGATGCTCTGCTGCACTAAACTCCATTTGTTCTGGAGATAAAGGCACTGCTATGCTGTACCTAAACAGCCTCTGTCCTCCACAGCTTTGTCTGAGCAATTCTAGCACATAAAAGGATTAGTGTCTCCCTAAATCTGTGGATCATTAACTCAGACGAGGTAGTTTTTGAACTTTACAGTCACCAGCTTCCCCCAGAAATATTGGTTCATTCATGTATAAATCTAGACAAGAAATGACTGCCTAGTATGGTCATACCTTTTATTGAAAAGTAAAACAAAAAAAATCAGTGACGTCTTTGGAGAAAGTATCTAGGTACAGGACTGTGCAAGTTTCAGTGTCAATGGGTACTCCTCCTTACAGGTACAAACGGAGTGCTCCAGGGGTCTTGTTCCATGTTTTGCATGACATGACACAGCAGTTCCTCTACATACCCATATTATTTAGCTTGACAATACCCACAGCGTAATTTTTTTCTCTCATTCTAGTCATACTCTGGCTTTATTTGATTTATGCTACACCTTCAGTTTTTAAGATAACACACCTACAAATCACTGTCAGGATGACCTAGGGCTTTTGCAGACCACCTTGTTCACTCTGATGTTGCAAGTGTCTGTGCTAATGCTCACCCTCTTCATCTATATTACCAAATACCAGGGGTGATTGTAATCCTGTGTGTGCTAGTTACTCAGAGTCCAATATTGTTCTAATCTTTTATTAGCAGATATTATTTACTAGGTGTCTGTTTACTATCTTGCTCCCTCTTATCCCTTCTTTTTGATCATTTCATTATCCTCAAGGATGCTCAGCGTCTTTGCCCTTTATGTCTTCAACTCAGATGTCCAGTGATACTTCTTTCAGTTCAGGCCAGACTACCAGATACCAGCTTCCCTACCTGAGTCATATTCACTATAAACGCTTTTGGATAACCAGGGTTTGATGATGATATCCTTTGTGTAAATATTTTGGCAGCCATTTTTATGATACTGAACAGTCAAACTATTCAAAAGACTGCTGGTATCTCTGACTACATATTTTCAGATAATTTTCACCTTTTTTCCTCAATCCTCTATTTAGCTTTAGCTAACTATTTTAGCACCATGTAGCATGTGTTGTAGACTTATAACAAAGAGCAAAATTTAAAGAAATCTACCTTTTTGAGGTAGGTTTATTCTTTTCAAGTGGTCACTGCTACCAGGTTTTAGATGTCTTGGAACCACCTGCATAACTTTTAATCATTGCTAGACACTCTTGACTCCATTTTGATGGTTTTACAAATGAGTTTTTAATTACTTTCAGATAATTATGGATATAAAGGATAAATCTGTCACAACCCCCCTCACATAACTTGTTGACATGCTCTTCATACCTTCTGGCCACAAAGTCCCCAGCAAAACCTTATTTTCACCTTAATTTTTAACTCACAGTAACTTTTGAGAGAGGTGGTGTTGTGGTTTAACCCCAGCTGGCAACTAAGCACCATGCAGCTGCTTGCTTGCTCTCTGCCATTCAAGTAGGAGAGAGAATTAGAAGAGTAAAAGTGAGAAAACTCATGGGTTGAGATAAAGACAGTTTAATGGGTAAAACAAAAGTCATGCACACAAGCAAAGCAGAAAAAGAGGAATTAAATGGCAGCCAGGTATCTACTAATCTCCAGGAAAGCAGAGCTCCATCACGTGTAACAGTTACTTGGGAAGACAGATGCCATCATTCAGAATGTTGCCCCCTTTCTTCTTCTTCCTCCAGCTTTATATACTGAGCATGATGTCGGTATGGAATATCCCTTTGGCCAGTTTGGGTCAGCTGTCCCAGCCGTGCCCCTCCCAGCTTCTTGTGCACCCGCAGCCTTCTGGCTGAAAAGTCCCTGACTTGGTATAAACATTTCTTGGAAACAACTGAAGCATCAGTGTGTTATCAACATTATTCTCATCCTAAATCCAAAACACAGCACTATACCAACTACTAGTAAGGAAATTAACTCTATCCCAGACAAAATCAGGACTGGTGCCCTCTGGAAACAAAGTAGAAACTCAGACCCTCAAGACACTGAACTATTTCATCAGCAACAGTTAGTATAAGCTTCTGTGTCCCTGCCCAGAAGGAATGTGAATTAGACCATAGCCTTAATTTACATAACTGAATAATGATGACTTATGGACCTTAGTGACCTGGCTCAAACTTCAATGAAAGCCTCAGGACAGAACGATTTTCCTAAGTCATACTTCCTCTGCTTCTACTCTGTTGGAAAGGTATTAATTAATTCATCAACTTCCTCAGAAATTCAACAGACTGAAGGTAAAATGCTGTGCGTTATCAATGATTTACTATGGGTATGTGCTCCCCACATAATTGCAAGCTTCCTCTATTCAGACCACAGGAAGTTTCGGAGTGCTGTTGTGTATCCTTCAGTTCCTTCCATACAAGACAATTAGTACACTCGAATCATGGAGATTGTATTTGGTTTACATGGCAAGGTTTTGGTAGTGGCTACAGGGTTTGATTTTGTCTCCAGGGCTGTCTTCTGTAAGAAGCTCCTAGCTTCTCCTGTGTCCAATAGAGAAAATGCGAGTCAGTTCCAAGGTGGACCTGCCCTGGCCAAGGCTGAGCCAACCAGAGATAGTAGCAGTGCCTCTGAACATATTTAAGAAAGGAGAAAAAAAAAAAAAAACAGAACTGTTGCAGAACAGCAGCCGGCGAGAGGATTGAGGAAAACACGAGAGAAACAATTCTGCAGACACCAAGGTCAGTGAAGAAGGAGGGGGAGGATGTGCTCCAGATGCCCAAGCAGAGATTCCCCTGCAACCCATGGTGCTGACCATGGTGCAGCCCATGGTGAAGACAATGGTGAGGCAGGCTGTCCACCTGCAGCCCACAGACCCATAGGTTTCAGCAGTTTAGAATATTCCCTGGAGACTTTATGAGGCAACCGTGTGTCCTGTTTCTGGGCTTCTTACTCTCTGTTCTTACTTCTTACTACATGCACATATGTCTACTGCCTACATGGTTACTACCCCAGTGGAGTTGGGCACATAGTAAAAGATGTCAAACCAGAAATCCATTTGATTACTGCACCTCCAGCTGCATCAGATTCATAGTATGAACAGTTTCCATGGGTGATCCTATTCTTTGACATCCTTCATGTAGATATGTGCCTCCAGTTAATCAAACTGAGCTCTTCTAAATTATTATTTTTTTTAATGTAAAACACTCAGAGATGTCCTGCATGTCCTCCAAAACATTTGAAGTTTTGAAAATGAGCATTTATATGGCTGTGCAAGTCCTAGTGAGTGCTTGAAAAAATATCCTCTAGCTTCCTCTGCTGTTGATGTTAAATATAATATTTTCAAGGTAGCTAATTTGCCAGTGATTCACTGAGGAAAATTCTCATTACTGGTTAGCTGCAGAATAACCTTTTCATTGAGACTTCTTCCCCAAGGATTTCTTCATGCTGAAGCTAGTGTCACCTTCCAATAGCATACAAAGGTCAATCCTATTAGAAAGATTTTGTTTCATTCTGCTAGTTAGGGTGGCAATCAACTGACAATCAATCTATGGGATACTTCTTGCAGTAATGAAGGATTTCCTAGATGTCTGGATTCCGGTTTTAATAAGGTAAGAAGACACTTTGGTGTTTATCCCAGTCAAAGACCAACCAAACCTGTTATATTAAATCAACCTGCTATCAAATTTGTCTACTTGGCTGATAGAAGGTTTTAAGCTTTCAAACTATGTTTTGAAGAAGATAAATGATGGAAGAATGGCCAGGATCCATTTACTTGATGATTATCCTGTATGGAAAACGTCTTTGTGTCCATAGAAAGGGATCTTTTGCATTCTTGCCTGAATCTAAACTTGGTCTCATCAATTAATTCAAAGTGCAATAGAATTTAACTCAAAAACTCATCAGACTGATTAAAATGATAGAGGTTGTAGGATGCAAGTGTCCTATTTGATAAAATAATTTCTGTTTATTGCAGTTCAGATTCAGCCTAAAAGTAGTTTGTGAATAGCAGAGAACCAGTGAGAACTGGGGTTATTGTCAGGGATTGTGCAGAGGTGAATAAAACTCTTCTATATCCATGTCTGACACTGAGCAGCTTTGCTGAGAGACCCCAGTATTTCCTGTATCAGAAGTAAAGAAAGAAGTATCATAGGTCTATTATCTCCTTCCTTCCTGTTCTCTATCTAGGCAGAAGTTCCAACTCAATATTTCCCAAATTCTGTAGAATTTAGCTAATTCATAGATTAATATAAGTTTACAAACACTATGACCAGATGAACAATTATCTCTACATAAGCTTGGGAACAAAATTACAGGTACCATTTATTCCATGAAATAATCCATGTACATTTTTCTCCTGCAGTGAATATGCAGCAACCTACTCGCGTCCACCCTGAGCAGATATAAACTGGGACTCCAGATGTCACAGCCTGTCAGAAGTGCAACACAAAATTATGGAATTCCACTACTCAGTGGAATTAAATAATCAGCAGGAAGGTAAAACTTCAGTGAGCCAGGCTGAGGTAGATGTTTGGTCTGCCTTACTGAGACTTCAGGTAACTCAAACAAGGATCTTTTCCAGAGAGTTGTATGTGATGGCTTATTTTTAGGTCTCAATTTGTGTTGGTCTTTGGGCTGTGTGATGCATAATCCTTCATCCCTCTCAGACCGTTGACTAGTACCTGTGCCAGCTGTGCAAATAGATGACAGCACCTTCATCAGGAGCAAGTAATTATGTATTAACTCCAAATGAATAAAAAATAACACTATATTTTAGAAAGACATCCAATATCTGTGTCTTCAATCAGAACAGCTATAGAAAATTTTATTTAGCCATCACTGAAGTACAACTATAACTGAGTGAAGCAGTAATTGCTTTAAAGCATTATAGCAACATTACACAACACTCGATGAAAGGCAGCAAAAAAGATTTTTTATAGTTGATATTACTGGTAAATTTGTAGGTAATTCCCTTTTGACTGAATTAAGGATACACATACTTGCAGTATTATTTTGAAAAAAAAAACAAAAAAAACACACAAGTGTTAAAACCTTGTTATTCGTGAGCACTTGAAAATGGAGTACTTGGCTTCCAGGTAATGCATTCAGCAGTTTCCCTCTGGCATTTACTGGAGTATGCCTGGGGCAAGTAGCTAGTCGGAAGTTGTCTTCTTGCACAGAATTTAAGTCCACAGAATCATCTAGCCAGGACTACTAACGGAGATTAGTAGTTAATTCATTATCTCAATATGTGCAGATCCCAAGCACTTTGGCTAGACTAAGGCCTGGATTTATAAAAGCGTTGGCAGATACTGGAATGAAACCTGGTACTCTGTGTTAGAAGATGTACTGATCCTGACCAGGAGACTGTTGCATGTTTAGGAATTAAGATACCCACACAGAAGTTTACTTGAGTGGGTCTGGGCCTGTGCTGTATGTTGTACAGTGTGACCCTCAGGTCTGTGCTGTGGTGCCCAAATGACTTGGCCACAGAACAACCTCAGCCAGCTCATTGTAACGAAGCCTGTGGGCAGCTTCTCCATGGCACTGGCGCTTAAGCCACCCACGTGGCCTTAGCTTTATCTAAAAGTGAAGCAAGTTCTCATGTGAATAAACTTTAGGAGTACATCTGCTTTCTTGTAAGAAGGTGTTACATCAGCTTGAATGACTAAAAGGGAAAGATTCCCTCCATGGGGAGGATCTGCTCTGCTTAGCATGCTGTGAGAAAATCTATCTGTGCTCCATCTGAGGCTTCATGAACTTAGGATGGCCAGCATCTGAAGGGATTTAAGACTTGCTTGCTATCTATATTCCTCTTCTTATTCTGTCTTATTAAAGCAGCTACCTCATTAAGCCCTCTGCTTCTGGTCTTATCTCATTGAGATCCAGAAAGATCTGTGCACCATATCTCTCATGTCACCTCACCGTACAACCCCTGATGGTGCAGACCAGAAGCATCCTGTATAGTTCAAGGGAAGAGATGACCAATCACAGTAAAAAAGACAGGATATTTCTTTTGCATTGTTTTACTGCTTACTGGCCAGCTCTAGCAACCCATGCTGGGTATGTTTTTTCTCTTAAATGATTTCAACGTAAGAACCACGTCACCAACAGGTGGTCAAATCCCTTCCAAAGACGCAGAGCTGGTTAAGACCAGATGCTTCCAGATGACCCCAGCTTTTGAGTTGGGCTGCAGGGGGTCTCTGTGAGGAGAGACTGGGGCTGCCTCATGACAGAAATGGAGGGTTCCTGTGGCTCCAACCAAGCACTGCAGGACACAGCTGAGCCCCCCAGCCGAGGTGGGGGCAACTCAGGGAAATGTATTTAAGAGTGAGGAAAAAAAGTGTTAACACCAAGGTCAAAGGTGGAGGAGAGAGTGATCCATGCCCAAGCAGATATTCACACTACTGCCCATGGACAACCCATGCTGGAGCAGTAGAAAATTGTGCTTAAGAAGGAGAGGCAGAGCGAAACTGCTATGCACTGACTGTAGCCACTGAGCCCCTGCACAGCTCAGCAACAGGTAGAGTCTGGAGTGAAGCTGAGCCTGGGAAAAGGGGAAGAAAAGATGTTTTAATGTTTGTCTTTTTGTTTCCCTCTACCCAAAGCACTAATTGAATATTTATTTTATTGGTAATAAATGAAGTTCTTTTTCCCCAAGTAGAATCTATTTTGCCAGTGATGGTGGCTGGTAAGAGATCTCTCTGTCTTTTTCTCAACCCAGGACCTTTCTCATTCCTGCCTTCCTGCTTTGTCCTCCAAACACCCTGTCCCACAGAAGGAATGTGAGCAGGCACACGAATGAGAGTTTGGCTGCTAACCAGTGCTAGCCCACCACAAATGGCAAAGACCTGCAGGATATTATTCTGTGCCAGTGCCTGGTTGTGGACATCACACCTTTTCAGATAAAGTGTGCCAAGTTATTTTTCAATGCATAGTCCTGACAAATTTTATCTAAAAAGAATTATCATGTGCATGCCCAGAAATGGGAATTGACACAGAACAATACATTGAAGATCAATACAAAGCTTATTTGATTCTGACTCCATTTTTTGTCTAGAGGTGGAAACAATTCACACTAATTAAGACACTTACTGAAGATATTTTTCCTGTTTCCTAAACCATTTTTAACCTTTGGTACATTCTGACATGGATGTCCTTGCCCCATATTTATCCCATGGGCACCAGTTCCTTCCCTGTTTACCAATCTTGTCTCCATTATTCTCCTCTGTCAGAACAGCGTATCTCGTACCAACCTTCTGCCCTGCTTAGCCCATTCCCTCGTGAATAGATCAGCTGTTGTTCACAAGTTCTATGAAGTATACTTTGAATACTGCTTTAGCAAAACCTTTATATAAGCACAAATGCTAAACAGTATTTCAGAAACATGCTTGTTTTGTGTGTTGCTTTTTTTTTCCCCCTCCACATTTTATCCTAATAGAAATAATTGTTGTGTATTTATCTTAATGAATGGATCAAAAAAATCACCACAGCAGGTTTTATCCAAGTTATAGTGCTGCCAAGAGGATCATTTCCAAATGCACAAGGTGTTCTGTTCTTCGATACTTAATTCTATAAATAGGAGGATTCTGTTCTTATAGATTCCATTTTCTTATCCCTGGCTCGCAAACATGCCTAGCTATAATTGTGATCTCTTGCTTTACATCTTCTTGCTAAGAAATTAGGTCTGTGAGTATCTGAGAGAAAGGATGAGAGGGTTTTAAAGTGCTTGATACTTGCCAAATTCTAGGCATAAATTAAAATTCGTAATTCCAAAAGGACTCAAATCCCATTGGAAGAAAAAATAGCACAATTAACTTGTGTCAATATGCAGTCATGTAAATTCAAATAAAGACAGGAATAACAGTTTAAGGTATCATCTGAGGTATTCTTATTGGCTTCCTAGTCATTTTAGAGAAGAATTTATCTTGAAGCACAAAGCATCCTCTATTCACAACATGTAATGAGAGAAGCAGATTTTAGTAAACAATAGCATTTATAGGTGATAACAACTTTAAAATCTGCTTTCTTGGAAGATATGCGATATTTGTGCTTCTTGTTTGATAACTGTAACAGCAGCTAAATTACTCCACAAATTTATATGCAGGAACCGCAGTCACTAATTGGAAGTTGAAAGCATCAGACACTCCACTAGCCCTAGCCTATTTCTGTCCTAAGTAATAGGATTATTGAAAACTCTGTCCTTATGTATTGTGTTCAAGGAGAAAAGCACAAAAAATTCAAAGGCTTAATTTAGGCATCGTTAGAAATATATTGCAATTCTTGGACTATTCTATACAGATCAGCAAAATGGGCTACTGAGCAGGGAGTATCAAATGGAGTATAGAGGAGAAAAAAATAGACTAGACTTTACATTCATATCACTGTATGGCACGTACTTTTCATTACTGCTTATATACATTTTGGTTCATAAAATTCAACAGTAAAAGGTGCATATAAAGCATATATAGCATTTTAAATTCAGGTTGCTAGAAGAGACTTCTTAATGGAAAGGTACTATAATAATATGAGCTATTTCCTTCATGGGTGTCCCTGAAATAAAATAGTTCATCAATCACTTCCAGCTACATTTGCAAGTTGAGCAAAAGTAATAGACTCTTAAAGGTCAACACACTGGTTAGTATAAACATGCCTAGTTCACTGACTAACAAGATGCTTTAAGTTTCAGCAAACTAGAGAACTAATTTCTTTAAGTAAGAGATTCTGGGTGGTCATCTAGCCCACTATTTTCATTCGTAGACTTTTACACAGGAGGCTGTTTGGTCCGTAGCTTTTGTAGTACTTGCTCCTAGCAAAAAGTAAGAAGGTTTCCTCCCTTTTCATATGGAGGAGGAAGCATACTTCTGTACCTCTGCAAAATTTCCTTCTGCTTGTTCTGAAGAATTTCAGACACAGTGAAAATCTATTTAACATGATCTATGAAATGAGTCCATTTGAATGCTAAGGTCAAAGTCAAGTGACTTTAGTAAATATTTAATCTTCAGCCTTTTTTTCTGAGTAGCAATCAACTATTCAGCTCAACTGCAGATAGTCTCACTTATCTAAAGATGGCCTAACTTGTTTTTTTCTTCTTGCAGTTCATACCTATATCATGAAATATAACTGTTCCTATGAACAGTTAAACAGCTACTGAAATTGATCCAATTTTCTCTCAAAAGAAAACAATTTTGCATTTTATGTCATCTTGTTTTCAGAATTTCTCTAAATCAAGATGAATATTTAAATATTTTTATTATTTTGAAAAGCACAGAGATATGAATGCTATAGAAATGCAAAACAACCTCAGTTCTCTGTTTATTTTCCCAGGGACTGACTTTCTGCTTCAGCAATTGTTAATCATGGCACCAAGTTATCAGAGTTTTAATATCTTTTTATATTGAAGACACAGATTATTTGGTGTGTATCTACATTTTCAATATTCATATTTACTCCATTTTCAGATTACCTTTCAATCATAAGGGTATATGAGCAAATATTCTCTATATGATTCAAGTAAGTTTTTTTCACTTGTGTTTTGCATGTTTATTTCATAAAACATATATTTTTCATTTAGTCACTTGTATGTGATGCACAGAATATCATTGTTTTTTTGAACAAATTAATGGAGTATGTTTATTGAAGCAAGGTAATGATTTTGTCTTGCAATTGTGGTGGTTTGTGCTGTTTCTTACTGTTATTTAATCCAGTTTGGTTTACTTTCTCTGACTCACTTTTTTTACTAGTGGTTTCCTACTATCCTTCTCTGACATACACTTGCAGTTTGGTTTAGTAAACTGTCAAGTCTTGTACAGAAATTATTGTCACATTATGAAATTTTTAGAGCTAACATCAGCTGATGTCAGCATATATAATGTACTTATTTACTTGATTTGCATGTATTCTGACTAGTCACTGTTTACACAATCCTTTTTATTAAAATGTTAATAAATTCCATCTGTTGATATAAAAGAAGCAACTTTTCAGTGCACACCACAGTGAGAAATCTGCCTAGTAAGGGGAACGGTGGTTGCAACCAGCCATCTACCATGGATTTTCCTGGGTGGCTGGTGACAGGTGAGGACCCATTCCCAGCAGAAGATTCAGCAAAAGAACCATTCAGAGTGGTTGGGTCCTGCCTGACTTCACAGCAGTTCATGGTCTGGCTTGGGGAGAAGAAGCAAGCTCAGAGCTGTCCTGCATGTGCCCACGGGCAAGGTGCAGATGTGCCAAACTGTGAGAAAAGGTGGGATGCTTTGTGGCAAGTGTGCTGCTGACATGCACAAGCTCTGCAGGTAGGGATCTGAGGAAGAAAAACAATAGGCCTAGAAAATTTATGAGCTAAAATATTTGTTGTTGGTGGCTCTGACCCTTTGCCCGTGTGTCAGTAATGCACATGCACTTTCCTAAAACTGTGAGGATGATGATAAATACTTCCCTGTGCCTTCATCTCAAGATTTCCACTGGCATAAGGGCTGGATTCAATAAGGCAAGAGCACAGAGAACATGTGCACAGATCCATGGTTATCCTCCACCAATTTGTACAAGCTATTAATTAAATTTTCAGGGATGTAAATGCAGAAGACATGGCAGCATTTCTGTCCAGTGTTTTGAAATGCAGAGTTGAGAGAGGATGAAAGGGGTTCGGGGTGTGAGCATGTTCATGGTACCAAATGCCTAGGATGTTTTCCAGTGTTACAAATATTTTCCTTCTCTGCCTGCTGTCTTCCCACCCTTGTTGTCCTTCAGGGCTAGACTGTGCCATGCTGTGTGCACAAGATACCTCCATTTAAGTGGTGGCGGATGCATTCACAAGGAGAGTGTGTGAACAAATAGGTCAGCATGCAGAAATCATACATCACCACTGCCTGCATGTGTGAGCATCCCCAGGGAGTACGTGCAGTTTTGGCCGGTGCCCTTTGTGGCGATGGTAAATTTGCTAGGAGGAAATGTTGCATGAATTATTATGGCCTTGAGGATTTCCTCAAGAGACAGAAGGAACAGTGTTTGATAAAGGTAGAGTAACCCTGTTTGCATGCTTGGCTTTCCACAGGGATTTTCCTAGCAAAAAAATCCATACATTTTTTAAAAGATATTTCTGAAAGTGGCAGAAGTGACGAAGGCACACAGTGTCGTGGGCAATGCTGTGGTTTGTTTTTGCTCTGTTTTGGTGGCTGAGTCATCCATTGAGAATTATCTTTTGAGCTGAACTGTAGTGTGCATTTGTATCTTCAATGTCTATTGTAGATTGACTGCACATCACATCTCCCTTTTTTTAATATTGTTGCTTGAATATAAAATTGGGTTGTTTCATCCTTTGGAGAACATGAGGAGTCAAAAAATATGGCATTAGATTTCTAATTTTGTTCAGTATCTTTCCACCAAAGTATTTCTGTAGGCTTTATTGTCTTTGCAGCATCAAATCACAATATTATACACTCCTTGATATAAGTTTTTCAAGGAGTATGCAAAATTTATTTTTGAAACTTGATATTTAAAATAACCTATTCATGCTATAAAGCATAATTTCTATTTCTGATTAATTTATAAAATGCAGTATGTACCGTTCAACTGATACCTTAGTCTTTAGCCAGCTTTTCCATCTGGATGATTTTAAACTGAAAGTTTTAATTAAGAAAGAACAATAACAACATTTAACAAAGTTTCAAACGTATGAGTTTTTTAGAAAAAAGGGAATATCTGTAAAATAAATTGCATGTATATGTGGTAATTTGTAGGAACCAATTCCTTATACAATCATGACAAAACAGATGTTGTAGGATTTTTTTCAACCCAAGGTCAACAAGATATTAAAATTAGCTGGGTTGTGGAAGTTAATTTAAATAGGATTCTGCATGAGTGAAATGACAATACCTCAAAAGATCTTGTAATCACTATTAATAAATGTAAAGGTTACAGAATTCTTCCTGAACAAAATGTAAATTCGTTCTGTTTTAAAGATAAAGGATTTCTGAGGTAGTAAAGTCGCTGAGATTCATTCCAATTTTTGTAATTACGAAAGCTTGCTTTACTTTTGTTGTTTAGTCATAACCCAAGAGAAATATCATCTTGCCAGGCTATAAGGCAGCCTCTTTTTGTGAGATAAATTAAACCGTTTCCTCTTTCATGATCCACCTCCTTAAATGAAGACATTTGCTTACCTGTAACACCATGATAACTATGGATCAAAGATTTCAGACATGTTCTGAAACCTTGGACTCTTCTGAGAGGACGGATGACCTCAACCTTCAGAAAAAGAGACAAAGAAAAAGCTTGAACATGCACTGACTTCTCTTTCTTCCCTAGTGTTCATATGCCTGCTTCCTCCCTCTTACAGGGGATCCAGCATGTACATTCTTCTGAATAAGGGCTCAAGATGCCACAGTACATGGTCAGATCTTACTGAAACAGCTTGAGGATGCACATTACCCACAAGAAAATAGCATTAAGGAAAAACAAGCAACGTTCAGCTTTGCTAGCTCAGCTTCTGGCATTACCCATGGTTATTGTGTGTATCTTGCCCCACCAATGCAATTACTTCATAGTGTAGTTATGTTACAGAGTGGTCTGTGCTGTCCTCCAGCACGTTCACTAGCTGTATATTCATCAAGAAACTGAATTTTCATGTCAAGTGTTTGAATCTGCTCCTGTCATGTGGTTTATTTCATGATAAATGTAAAGGTTGAATCTTGATTTAGCACCTTCTAGATTTAAACAAGTGCTTCTGTTGGCTTTTTGGACCTTTAAATCATGTAGATAGTTGCTGAGATTATTAACACTATTATTTGGTTGATGGTGATGCAATATCCTCCACCTTTTTAACAACACATCATTTTCTCCAAGTTGGAAATATTTATTCAAATAGCACAAATAAATAAAAACTAGAAAGATGAGTTCTTAAAATATGAAAGATTATATCTATTTTCAGAAGATAGAAAATGAACTTTTTTTTTTTAATGGAACAAACAAGTAAGATAAACCAGGTAGAGGAGGATTTAATTAAAACTAAAAGTTGGATGGAAAATTTAATGATTTTTTATTAGCATGCAGTGAAGCTTAAAGGTCAAATGTACCTCAGTTTGGTTACGAATGGAAACTATCTTGGTGGTACAGCAGGGTGGAGATGACCTGACTAATACATCTGCCAATAATACGGTTCACAAAAAGGGAGATGAATCAGCAGCTCTCTTTTTTCTGCGTCATGCACTTCAAATTGAACACCTTTTTCACTTCGGCTTGTCAAATATTAGTGTCAAAGTTCTTATGGCTTTTGGGAAATCTTTGTGCAGTAAAAGATATTGGACAGGTGAGAAAAACCCTGAAGTGAGTTTTACTAAGACAAAGGGTATATACCATTGAGGAAACATTGTAAGTAAAGTATTCCTTTATTTTAGTTTTCCTTAGATAATTTTATGGAGGCCTGAGCAACTGGTGATAAATGAAGTAAACATACTTCAAAGAAATTAAAGCCAACTCCATCAACATTTAGTGATAAAAGTGGTCCCACTGATACCTGACATTAGTCGAGTGAGTAAGCACTTCCTGTTCCAGTACATAAGTAGAGTGCTCATGCAATGGGCCTCATTGGGTGTAAAGCAAACGCAATTCTGTTGAAGACATTTTTCCCATTAAAGCTAAGTACAATAGATTATCATAAATGAAAAAAAAAAAGATTTTGGAAGATAAGATGTTAGGATACTAACTGACAAATGCTTAAGATCTGTTTTTATTTGAATACTTACTTTCTAAACACAAGCAATTTATGACTTCTGCTTTTTCCACATTTAGTGTCAAATCCTACTGTGGTTTTTTTTCTAGATAATCTACATAGTCTTAATCAAGTCATATCTCCTGTTCTCTTATTCTCACCCTTTTTCAAGGATGATTCTTCCCATAGGTTAATTTGCTATCTTAAAATAGAAGTAACCTCTCTTTGGAAGTGTCTATCTCTCCTATAGACAGCAACAGCAATCACGTTTAAGTAGGTATTGGTTGCTGGGATGAACACCAGTGATACAGACAGGCATGTTTTCTACTTCTGTGAAATTAATATGTCAGTAATGGCCTCGCACTCCAGAAACCTGACTGTTTGGGGGAATTTGTAGAATTGTTATTATCGTTGAATTTTCCTTGAAGATCCATGTTTTTATGGTTCCAGAGGCAGTGCTGGAATCCTGGGTGAACATGTACAATTAAGTTTTATTAATGTGCATGATTAAGTTTTATTAGGGCATGCTATGTGTGTGAGGATATATGACAACAAGTTCAGAAAATGTAAAATAATTCCACTGCTTTCTTATTGACTATCTGATTGATGGTTTGCTACAAAATTATTATTGTTGTAGCTTGTACCATAAGAGTGTAATATGTTCTCATCATTTTCAATTGGCACTTCTGTTAGAGCACAGAATTATAAAGCAAGCAGTTTCGTGCCTGCTTTTTTCAAAGTGGTCCTCTGGGGCCAAAACGCAAGAAAAGAAGAAAACAATTTGGTTAGAAAGGTCAAGATGAGAATATATACAGTCCAAATCTTGGATTCAAGGCACTTTTACTTATGCGTGTACACATTTACATGCAGAAACATATCTTGACACTATTTGTCTTGCTTTTCCTCTGGGCATGAATTCCTCTTTGTTTTACAACACTGTTGAACATTACTCTAGCTGTTACCACATGCTTCCTGCACGGTTTCATTCTTGGATTTAATCTCAAATTATTAATTTTTCAGAGTAAGGATTATATTTCTGTTATGTGTACTCCCTATGCTTGGTGCAATGGGTCCTTGAATTTCGATTCATATTCCCAAACAACACTTGAACGCAGAATGCTCTTAATGAATCTCTAAACTTCATTAAAAATGGAATTGTGTATAATGTCAAATCATTTAGCAATTTCTCTATGGATGAATGAAGCAGAGTTCATGTACTTCTCAAAATATGCTAATGAATAACAAAAGATTCTGAGAACTTGGAAATGACTAAAGGAGTACAAATGCTGAAATTATACACTCTTTACTCATCAGCATAAGAAATTTTAGAAGCTATATGTCATTTCTGGTCTGACTGCTCTGTGATTACCTGAGCTATGTCCCAGCCTGTTCCAGTTGTGAGCCCTGCAATGCTTTCATCCTGGGAGCACTGCAGGACACCACTGGGCAGCTGCAAAGTGATATGAGTCTGGGGAATGTCTTCACAGGGAAGTGATAAGCTCTGCCAGGGGAAATTTAGGCTGGATATTAGAAAGAAATTCTTTACAGAGAGAGTGGTCAGGCATTGGAATGGCTGCCCATGGAAGTGGTGGACTCGCCGTCCCTGGAGGTTTTTAAACTGAGACTGGACATGGCACTTAGTGCCATGATCTAGTAAACGGACTAGAGTTGGACCAAGGGTTGGACTCGATGATCTCTGAGGTCTTTTCCAACCCAGTCAATTCTGTGATTCTGTGAAAAGGCAGGGTACTGTGATTAAAATATTAGAATATATTTAAACCCTATGTCCCCTAAAAATTCTTAGCTTTGAGAAAAATGAACCCATGACCTGCAACAATTGTGGATTGCTAAGAGCAGAGATGCCTCTATATAATTCAGTTTGTTTCCTTTGAGGAAGTAAGCACAACAGTAGTCTTTTGTTAAGAAATATTTTCCTTGATTTACTTTTTAGTTATGCACTGCAAAAATTACATAGGAGCACAAGACACAAATAATACAATAACATAATAGTGATAATTGAGGTAAAAAGCAAAAAGCAAGACTCCTGTTTTACTGCACAGAACCAGGGCACTAAAGGTCTGTAAAACCTGAATATGTGTGTTAGAGACAAATTCTGAGATTAACAACATGCTGCTTTTAATAGGAATTAAGTTCTAACCATAATGCAGCATATACAGGAGACACTTTTGTCACTACCACAAGAAAAAATGTGTTTACTGACTGTTAAATTTTAATGCAAAGAGCTATGCTAAACCTAAGTAAAACTTATACTGAAATCACCTCCGTAAACCAAGTAATAAATGTGTAACCACATAAATTAAAATATTCTTTTTCTCCCTCAACTGATGAAGATGAGATAACAAGATGAGATAACATATTTTCCTTCATTGAAGGAAATAATAACCTGATATATCATTGAGCCAGTGCATTGAAAATCTGTATACAGTTAAACAGAATTTTCACACGCTTTATTCAAAGTGGCATGCTTCATTTTCACTTAAGGTTTGTGCTACTACAGTTCACTGCAGAGATGTGTATTATGGGCAAGTGATTATTCCATCACACACTGACTCCATCATAAGTTCAAAAATGCAGAATTTCCTTTGATTATTTGAAGTGGGAGTGTAAAGACAAATTTTTGGTAAGCTGCTCGGGAAATACTTGAAAGAAAAGTTTCTGTACCAATTACATGGTTATTTAAGGATACCAACCAATGTATACTCATTTCTGACAATTTGATTGTTAATTATCTTGGCAATTTTCCACATGATATTGTACATAAAATAGTTCTTGCATTTACTAAATTAGAAATTACTCTTCCATTTATCATAGTTGCATTTGTTTAAATTTGAACAGACTGCTGCTCTACAATGGATTTGCCTTTTATTGTATTTTCATGTACTCACTGTTCTTAATTCCTCATTTTCTCCCTTTTTTTTTTTTTTTTCTTTGCATTTCTGAGAAAGACAAGATGTTAGGAAGTGCATTTCTGGGAGTACAGAGAATTGTTCATTCTGCTGCTGAAGATCAGGAATCCTGGAGTTTAGAAGTAGTCCATTTCTGAAGACAAGGCATGAGAGCCAGAGGTTATCATCTTTTTCCTTTCCTAATCGCCATCTTTTCCTTTTGCTCTGCTTCTCTTAATACTTTCTTTCCTTCTGCTTCACAACACCTGTCTTCTTTCTATGAGTTGTCCATTCCACAGCACCCTACAACTAATCTTCAAAATACTTTCTTTACATTGCATTCAAATGTTTGGAACAGCTCTAGCAGCTACATAATTCTTGCTCCAAATTACAGATGAAAAAGGCAAACTCATGGTCAAACCCACCAGAAAATATTGCAGATTGTAGAACTTTTTGCAAATTATTCAAATTTCTTAAGCCCATAATGTTGATTGGTGCGGACTGTATGCATCGATGACATTCAAATGCAGCACAGAATTTTCTCTGCCAAGTTCAAATGTTGAGCTGGTGAGCTAACCATACCTTGTCCACATCAAAGATGTAATGTAAATCCTTTTCAGCATGCAATGCCCACTCTATTTGTTGCTAGTTTTATGACCTCATTACATTAAAATAATCTTTGTCCTATTTTTAAGAGACAAGAAGGATAACATCTAGACCTATAGAGTTATAACAGTCCATGCACCTGAATGGCTGCAGTCACTGTGGCCTTGTGCTTCTTAATTAAAATAGTGAAGTGATATAATAACTCACCTGAATACATTCGTTCATCAGGCAATTCCAGAATCTTTTAGAAATTTTAGTTAATGAAATTTTAAAATATGTGAAATGGTAGGCTTTGGTGAGGAAAGACAATGAGTAGAAATGCCACGTTAAAATATCATTTATACAGGATTTTTGTTAGATTTAAATGCACAATTTACAAAAATGTTTATGTCTTATGTCACATATTCATATATTAAGGTTTATTTTCCTGTTAGTGTGCATACAGTAATATAATATTAAGTCTATTTTTTTAAAAAAAATCTGCTTTGTTTCTGAATAAATTTAAAAATGGATGAGAACTGAAATACAGATTTCTTCAAATATCCACCATTAAGCAAAACCATGATTTTCTGCAGCTGACTACACTGCTGGGAGCCATAGCAGGAAGTAGGTAGATTAGATAAGAGATAATTTGGTTGTAAGATTGTCCCACACCTGCAAATCAGCATTATCTAGTGCTTACTGGATGATTTATGAGATAAGAAATTATGCCCTCCAGATGGTTACATGCTTGTGTAGAAGACCAGGCAGGGAAGTATTCCAGTGTCCTTACATTTCTAGATTAGGAAAGAGGTTAGTTCAAGGATAGTTACTGTGGTGCTCAGAGCAGTTATGGTCCCCTGTCTGATACCTTATCTCTTAAATCACTGAATTCTTGTTATCCTCTAAAGTCCTGCTACCTGCCATTACTGATGTGTACTGAAACAAAACACACCTCCAAATAATATTGCTTAAGCAATCTGCAGCCTTCTCTTTAATTACAGTTTTATATATTTCTTAAATTAAAACATCTCAGGCTTCCACAACTTCCTTGAGCATGAAGCCTATACCTCAGCCCATTGGAAAAGAGACCTCAAGAACATTTTTCATGCAGTTTTCGTTTCTCAGTGGCTCAGGTTGAAAGAACAAAACAAAAGGCTAGGTTTAACTTAACTGTGATGTTATGTAGAGCCGTCATTTCCCAGTACTTTATGAGCATATAAGAGTGTCTAAGAGGGAAAATATTCTGTGAAAGAACAAGAACACAGGGCTAGGTAAAGACACTTTAGCACTGAAAGCAAAATTGGCAGTGCCTGGAAAGAAAGACCTCTCTTCTCTGTGGAAGCAGTCCTGGACAGAATGGATGGAAGTGCTTCCCAAAACAGTGTACAACAGTTACGGGCAATCCCTGTCTCCTTCCAGAGGTTAACATGAGACTGGGGGAGGGAATGAAATGGAGCTCCTGTTCAGCTTGCCACCAGCATGAACCAGCTTCTCCGTCTTCAATAATGTGGGCTAGCAGCCTGCCTGCTCTGTGTACATCAGCAGTGTGGTACCTCTATACATTCAGCTGCTGCACCCTTCCTAAGGGACTTTTACAAAGCTCAGTTCATCTCAAAATGAATATTGATAAATGACTGCAGGAAATGGTGATCTGCCAAAATCAAGCATCTACATGTATCTTTTCCTGATGTCTGTGATGTGTAATAGTGTAGCCTTTTCTTTAAATATTAGGCCACTGAGTAGATGGATTTTTATTTTTTTTTTCTATTGAAGTTATTTTTGTAGTGAGCTCCCATACAAGTAGCTTTTCTACTAAGTGTTGCTTGGTGCAGTGGAATGAAAATGGTAGCGAAGGGGAATATTTTTCACAGCGTACTCCAAGACAGCTTATTCTGACATGACAGTGAGAACAGGTAATGATTTGACAGTGAAGCTGTCTCAGACTTCAGGCTTTGAAGTGTATGATAAAATACCTTCTTTGAGTCTTATCACTGTCTATTCATCTCTCTGAGCTATGTGGGTATTTTGAGATACTGTGAATTCAGTTTATTCTGCTGCTGTGAGTTATGTTAAATATATTTTGCAAGTTTACTGTGATAGTATATTTATAGATACGCTATAGGTTTCATTTTAACCATAATATACTAAGATATTTGTTGTACATGTTTCCTTGAAAAGCACCAGGGAACCCTGATCACGGAACTAACTAACATGAACATGAACAGGAAACTAACAAAATTCAATCTTCTGACTAATTCTTCTTTTTCCTGGAAGAAGGTATGGATCTGAATGTTTCTTGTCTTTGATCAGACAGATTCCATATTCGTAATTCAATGAGTTTCTCTCATTGTCTCAGTGACTACTGCTCAAATGCAAAATTAAGAGAAAACAAAATGAAAGGAAAACAATAACAACAACAAACAAACCAACAAACAAACAAAACAAGATTACTTTTGTAGTCACATTTATGGTCTGGTAATTGTTTAATAATGTTGATTTACACAATTTAACGCTACTAATGAAATTTTATTTTAACTATGCTTTTTAAGCTCTTATCAGTGTAATGCAAAGCTTGTATTTCATGCATATGTTATGATCGATGAAAATTACGATGACTTTTTCATCCTACAAAGAAAAATATTTCCACATCATTTTCCAATCAAATTAGTAAAAATCACTAAAATGTTAATACAAATAAGATCTTCTTTAAAAGATTATACTATAATAATCATGTATCTGTAGCATTTGCTAATCTGAAAGGTGTGTGATAGTGGCTCATACTCACATATACACACGTACTGAAGGGTAAATTTTGGCCCTCATCATCCTTCCTATCAAACTCCCCCATTACCTGCCACCACTCCTACACTCTGCTCAGCAACAAAAACTCCCTTCCTGTTTCCCCATTTCCACATCTCTCGTATCAGATCTGATCACAAATTCTGTGTGGTCAACAGCATTTATCATTTCAGCAGTTCAAGATCTCCCACTCCTCTCCCAGCTTTTCCACCTTTCCTGCCTCTGCACCACTTTCTTCCTGTTCTCCCAAGTGCACACAATACAGCTTCAGCAGCAACCTCTTCACCCTAGACCTAGTTTGCCAGACAAGCAAACAACAGAAAGAGAGTGGAAAACAGCCTTTACTTCTCCCAGCGCAAAAGCAAAATGTCAAGCTACCTTGGACTTGTAGACACCTTGTTTTCTTCTCCACAGCACACTATCAAAAAATTATATCTGTTTTCATCCCTGTTCTTTTGGGCATTTTTTTATCAACCGAGGTAGGTAAGTAGAGAATGGAGCCAGCTAGATGGGAAAAGATCTCTTGTGCCGGTAGGGACCTGTGCCTGCAGTGCCAGCCAGGACGGCTGCCCAGGCAGGCGTGAGTATTTTCAGAAATTCTGAGTGAGTTCTGACTTCTTTTTTTACTTGCTCATTTCTTTCTAGAATCCCAGAACGTTTTACGTTATGAAAAGTGAGCCAGCTAAGTAGCATAAACATTAAATCATAGATCAAATTTGTCAGGTTCAGTTCCATTTAGATGAGTAAGTGAGCATCAGATGTGGATCCCAATATATAATAAATGATATAAGCAAAGTAAACACTTTAGATCTCCACAATTCATTCAAAAGAAGAAAGGATTCATTAATGGTAGTGAGTAACTTTTTAATAAAATGTATTAATAGAACATGAAAAAAGTTCCTGTGGTTGTCATGGTATTTAATATAAAATACATGGTAAGATGACTTCTCATTAATATAATAGATCTCACTCTGTAATACCAGATATTTAGACTCGAAAGTCATGTAGCACACACAGCAAATTGTCTGGATCCAGGGCTTTACTACTGGAATTATCATTAGCCTGTCTGCAAGTCCATCTGTAGAATGATTCCTTGTCTGAGCATGAAGAGATTCTGTTGTGGCAGCAAAGAAAATTAATAAATATTAGTAAGGAGAATGACAGTCATAATATGGAAATCTCTAAAAAAAAAAAAAAAATATGCTAATCCTTAAGAAAAGTCTTAAAATGTAAAATGCGTAACAGCTCAAAAAGAAGATTAAAAAAAAAAAAGAAAAACCCACATAACTATGAGACAAATATTTGCTTTGTCAGGAAATGCATTAGGCCTTTCCTACAAGTCCAGTGGAAATTTGTTCCTGACTCACCTGGAATACACTCAGTTATCTTTACAACAAGCAGCAAAGAAGCCCATCAGTAACTGGGAAGCTATCCTTATTTGTTACTTTTCCATTCTTTCACTTGGTACTGCTAAGAGTCGTGCCCAGGACTCTTGCATTAAGGAGAGGGAATGTTTATCTGCTCACTAAATCCTTTTCCATATTTTGTTTGCCTCTTCATTGCAATTGTAAATATTCTTTTATGTTACCTTAATTACGTATCACTCATAAAGCGAAGTATTATAGCCACACAATGCTCTGCAAGGTGATTTCATCATGGCACAAAGTAGGTATTCATGAGTCTTGTTAAATGTGAGCAGACACCAAGATCTCATAGGAATGGCGAGGATCTCAGATTGCCAGTACCCACAGGGCACTTATTCTTTGTTGTCTGCCAAAGGTTTCAGACATGCTTAATAATAAATGTATATCTGAACTGGTTTGGTTAGAAGAGATGCAACAGGGCTAAAATTTGGCCAAAGCTAACTTCCTTATGTAATTTTGGGGTGAGTAAACAATGAAAAGTTAAATATTTCCATCTATATGACTAATACATCATTAGAACTCTAAACAAATACTATTATAAAAGACCAGTTTGTTAAATGGGAAAAGATCAGAATCACCAGGTAATGTAGATCAAAATAAAGAACCTGGAAGGGAGTCTATTACTCGATCTTTGCTTCGTTGAAGTGTGGATTGTTTTCTATGTCAGGATTTTATTTTAAACTTAACCTGTGTATCCCAGTTTAGAAATATTCAGGAGATTTCTGTTGTGTCTCCAGAAAGTTCATCCGGGACCCAGACTGCAGTCCTCGTTATAGGGAGATGCATAGCTTTGCTCTGTGCTCTGTTTGCCTGATCAATGATTCTCTCTCTCTGTGCACTCGGATGAGACACCAGGCTCGACAGAATACAAGTAACAGGAATAAAACCAGAAACTGCAACACCCACTGGTTTGGGGATCATTACTTGGAAAGTGTCTGAGTATAAGTACGATAAAATAAAAGAGACAGAATGAAGAGGACTCCACTATCTCATTATATTGTAATACAAGAGCAATTGTGTGACAGTTAATATGATTATTTTGATATTTTGTAAAACTAGAAAGTGTATGCTTCAATTAATTATACTGAACTGGATGTTCATTTAAGTTACACAAATTACAAAGAAAAAAAGACAGTATCCATATTGATTTTCAAGATCTCTGCCCAACAAAAACTTCTTGAATGCACAAAGGAAGCTGAAATGGCTAACAGCTTCCCTCACTCTGTTTTGTCTTTTCTCAGCAGAAATTTGATCATTCATTTGAACTTCTTCTTCAACCAGCTTTCCTAAATTGAGAAAAAAAGCTATATAAGGGAAAGAACAGTATGCCATCTGGCATCTGTTTTCAGTATTTCTGTGCTTGAGACGTGCACATAAATGTTCAGAAATGCCTTCATATGCACGTATTGTATTCACACTAATGGAAAAGGTGTAACAAAACTGTTCTCTTGCAGTTACCCTGATCGTCTTCTGTTACAGACAAGCAGAAAATGTCACTCCATTTCATTTTTGTCACACATGTTGGAATATTGCTATAAGGGGACAATTCTCAAAAGCAGAGTTTCAGTGCAATATGAATTCGGTTACAAAATATAAATTGAGTACATTTTAGGCATGGGTTTCCACTAAAGTTTGATCATAAATTTTTAGATGCTTCTTATATGCAGAAGTTAACAGTAGTATTTGATGACCACCCTAGCTTATAGTTTTTCTTTCAGAAAACAGCCTAAAACCTGTGGTCTAATACAGTTTTTGGGACCACACCATAAATGTCTTGTGCCAAAAAAAAAAACCAGGTTGCCATAATACTGCAGTCAAACTCACATAAATAAACAGATGTACACTTGTAGTTAACAGTTTACATAATTTCTATTTCTTTCCTCTGTTGTTTGGCAGAAAAGACCTTATTTTGGATAGTCCTAAATTTTCTGTGATTTGAATACAACCTGAGGACATCATTAGCAAGGACCTGATGTTAAAGTAGTTAAATTAATACTAGTATTTTATTTTGAACAGCTGGTGTTTGCTGAGCCAAATCACTTTATGGAACATCTATTAAATACTGTGTTTGCTGTTGTAAAACTCTCTATGTTTTAGACCATATTCTAGGATGTATTTGACCCTTACTTCCTTTTACCATACCAGTGTTATTACTGAAAGTGCAGTTCCTGGTCACATGTTTTAAAAATTTTACAGCCCAGTCACAATTGTTTTCATTTTTGAGCAAGGAATTACTGAGTGTCTTTCTCTGCATTCTGCTTAAACTTTGTTGTGTTTTATTTAAACATTTTCATCACAACCTCACTTAGTAATTGTCAAAAGAATATGCATGACACTGTACCTACTAAAAACTTGGCAATCTCTCTCAGCAGTATTGATCTTGTCTCACCGAAGGTGCTGTGACTTGTGATTTAAGGAGAAAGAGACTGGACAATAAAAGATTTATGTAGTCTGTTCTTTTCTGAAAATAACTGTTGTTTCAAAATCTTCAAAGAAAATTTAATACATCTTTAAAGTGTGTGTGGCAAGGCTTTGTTATGGAAACAACTATGTTATTCCATTTCTATCTCATACTTTCTTATCAGCAGCCAAAAAAAGATAAATTAATGAATCATCAAATATATTTACGCGATTAAGCTAGTCGCCATGCTACTCGGTTGCTGTATATATGTGCCTCCCATCTTCTCTTTGCTCTCTGTCAGCTTTTTTGTAGAGGAGCCATATGTTTCAGTGCCATCTTTGAAACATCCAGATAGTTTTTGGATGCTGAAGTGTCAGTTATGACACTTAACATGCACAAGAGACTTGAGCTCTGATGATTTGGGTGGCTGTAAATACTAAGATAGTAGCTGTTTACCTACAAAAAGACTAATAAAACTTTTCCATCCCTGATAATAATTCCTGATGTGTAACCTAAAAATGGCATAACAATCTCCTTCCACCACTGCAGAATTTATGGGCAGGACTGTGATGTTTGTATTTCCTGGCTTGTGAGTTCCTGATTATAACTCCATGGTTCATGCTTTTCAACTCAATAAACCATGGGGACATGCGTTACTATTCTGATTTCAGTGGGAGCTTTGGAACAGAGAGGTGGGTCCACATTGAGCCTTCTTACTTTGGAGCAAAATTTCACTCTGTCCATGTGCCGTAACAGTTTTCTTTTCTAGGTTTTTAGTTTTTTCAGTTTATTTTTATTACCCATTTTTCTGTGTATATTTAATTCTGTTTGGGGGATTCTATTACTTTCCTCTATTAGAGGATTTATTTGAGTTTTTTGCCTTGCTGCCTTTGTTTTCCTTCTCCTTCCCTTGATTTTCCAAGCTGACTCTTGTGCTCTTGATGTTGACCAGTGTCCACTGTTATAAATAAAATCACACCAACTACTATGGTAAACTTTCTGCTGTTTTCTTTTGACAATTTACAATGTGCTGCTAAGGGTAAATCAAGCATCTTATTTGAATATCTTTATTTGAACACCAAAGCAAAACAAGAAATTCTGACATCATAAAAGCTCTATTTGCTACTGGTTTTACTCCAGTGAGTATGTATTTCACTTACTCTTTAGAAACTTTTTTTGTGTGTTACTGGATTTGTTTTTCCCAGAATGAAGGCATCTGTAAACAAGAAATACCTTAAAAATTCTCCTAGCCTTTTGACTGAGGCTGTAGCTTTATTTAGCTTTAGTTTGCACAGAAGGAAAGATCTGCTGGTGTAGAAACCTAAATTTAAAGGCCAGCACAAAGATGACAGGTGAGCAAAGATGGTAGATACACAAATAAGGTTATTTTGAGAAAAAGTTTAAATAAAGGCAGAGAATAGAGGTCATGAGCATTGGGGCACTCACAGGAAGCAGAGATATGGAAGGGCTTCTCAAAGACATGTCAAAGGAATTATTAGACAGGCAGAAAAAGTGACACAGGTGAGATCAGTCACAGAAGCAAAGACAAATATTTTGAACAAAATAACAAGCATTGTACAGGTCAAAGATGATGAAGATATATGAGAGAAGTCTGAGATTTTACTAAAATGTAAGTAAAGATTTTGGCAAAAGTATTTCCCTTGGAGTGCAAGGGAGAAATTAAGTATAAATAGATGGGGAAATTCAGGCTGCAGCAGTAAATGCTGTGTTTAATGGTCTTGAAGTAAAAGGGACTAAGAAGATAGGGCAACAAATGAGGAGAAAATTTAAGATAAAGGTGGGATATCTTTCAAAGAACAATGACTGCCCTTTTTGTACTGTGAAGTAAAAGATAAAGTACTGAGAAGATATGTAGAAAATACAGACAAGGGTAAGAGTGGTGTCGAAGAGTTTCAGAGATGAAGAGAGGTCACAAGAACAAGAGGAAACTTGGGAAGAACTGGTAGAAAATGTGCAGATCAGGAGCAAGAAAGAAGGAGAACTGAATTTCAGAAAGAAAACGAGGAGGGGAAGGGAGGTGAAACTAAAATCATCCTGGATTTCAGAAATGTCATCTTGGTAGAAACTGGCAGGGCCCCATATGAGGGAGAAGGAGAAAGAGAGGGAGGGTGGGAGGTGTAACAGAGAAAGGGATAGAGGGAGAGAGGACAAAAGGAGAGTTTGAAGGCTGAGCCAATGGTAGGAAAAAGCAGATGGGACTAAGCAGATTTAAAGTAGCCGGGAAATAGTTATTTACCTAGGCAGATGGTAGGACTGAACAGAAAGAGTGGTTTGTAGTGAAGAGAGATTGACTTCACAAGTACTTCAGAAAATATTCCACTGTGTGGAAGAAGGTGTGAAATATGCAGATTCAAAGACATGAGGAAACAGTAGTGGTTGAATGAAGTTGTAGAGAGCCTGATCAGGAACCACTGTGAGGGCAGAAGGAAAAATAAAGGAGAAGAGAAAGATGCTAAATTTGAATGTAAGCTCAAAGTTCGGCAGAGATTGTGAGAGGAGGTTATTCTGTAATGGAAAAAAAAAAAACCCACACAAAAAACCAAACTCAGACATTTTTTGAATGGGAAAAAAACAAAACAGTTCTTATTGACAGCCACAAGCCAGTGAGAGTGCAGAGTACTGTGGGTGTTTTTGAAATTTTACAACAAGACCATTGGATCACATCTGGAAATTTTATCCCTGTCTTACAATGGTCCTCCTGCAGAAATTTATTCATTGACACCATGAAATACCCTTTTTAAAAAATCTTTTCAGAATATCCAGAGAACTTGCATTGTTAAAAAAAAAAAAAGAAAGAAAAAGAAAAAAAAAATGCAAAAATCCTTACTACATTCTTCACGTTTGGTGTATTTTTCCAGTTAATGCTTCAAGCTTATGAGAAAGATCAACATCTAAGGAACCTGACTTTCTACATGCTTTCTCTCAGCACCTCATTGCTATAAGCTTTTCTGTGTCATTGTTCTTTCTGTGTAGGTGTAACTGAATCCCCCAGTTATTTTGCCATGTTTAGCTTTCCTCTCATCTATTTAAATTCCTTGGTCAATTTATTAGCTACTTCCAAGAAAGGTCATGCCACAGAACTCTAATTTGCTTTATTCAACCCACTTCTGAAAAGCACTGATAATTTTCTCCTGCTCTCTTTTTAAAATAGCAAGTGACAAGTCTTCCATTATTCTTTGACTTCAACACACATATTTAGAATATCTACCAGCAGAAATTATCACCAGCTCTGCAGCCATTTTTCCCCTGAGGAAACACAAAGCTGTAATACTGATAAATAATGCCTTTTTACCTTACATTTCACCCTGACCTCATACTGACTTAATAGAATCTTTACCTCTGTAATAGAAGAGCCAATCAGTGCCACAGGGACAGCATATGTTTTCAAAAAGGTAAAGAACAGAGAAATTTCCATTGCTCTGACGTAATTAATTTTCAAAAAGCTTTGTGACTACTAATGACCGATTCCATATGCTCTAAAACTGAGCACTACAAAATCACTGTACATATAAGATTTGAGCGTGTGAAACAGATCAAAATTAGGGGAAATTTGAATATTCAAACCAGAATAAATACACTATAAATTACTCACACATAACCTTGCATTTCAGCAGTGACCTTGGTCCTAATCAAGAATTTTAGGAAAAAAAAACCACCAACTCTGGAGAGGTTTTTAAATGCATGCCTCATCAAGTTATCATAATTAAATCACCATTTTCATCAAGCAGTAAAATGTGACCAAATTACCATGCAAAACTATTAATCACAGCACATATACATTTCAATTGCAAACAGTTTAGGATGCATTTATAAAAGTCTTCCTCAGATAATCATGAGCAAAAATTATGTTAATGTTTTGCCACTGAAAGAGGAGCTATAGGTATTGTAGAAAGTTTATTATTACAAATATTACATCCCAAATCCTGAAGATTATTGACATGGATAAGGCTTTCATTTTGATAGATGTTTACAGAATTTTTACAGCGATTAATAGACTGAAAAAGTTAAGCGTGTTTTTTATGTGTCAAATTTTAGGTACACCATACTTGAAGTTATCTTCAAAGACAGGCAGAAATCATTACCTGCAAGTGTAAGACCTCTATACTTAAAATGTGCACATAATTTAAAAGGTTAGTTACTTTCTTATAGAAATCAGAGGTATACTAATGCACATCAACTGAATGTGCATATATATGTTATCCCAAGTAAAGTCACCCTATTTAATTACATGAACATTTTAACTTATAGAAAATAACCATATAATATAGAAAATATATCTGAGATTGCATTGAGACACATATTGTGCAACAAGCACATAGTGTGCTAAGCAAAATCAATCTCTGGGGAAAACATTTTGACAAGAAAAAGAACAGAAATTAGTAAATTATTTGTTTCAACTTCATCACTCTCATCTTTTGATTCTCTTTGAGGTGATTTGCCAGAATGCTGCACTGTGTGGATATTCATCACTTTTCTTTGTATTAGGTTCTCTGGTTTTTATGATGATGTTTTCGTGAGTGGTGAGCAACCTCCTTTTGTAGACATTATGCCTTGCTGATTCAGCAGTGGAACATGACAATTAGATCAGCCTTTCTAAGGAAAACAAAGACTGTTCCAAGCTCACCTTTCTGTATTAATTCCATGTTTCAGAGTATACAAGTATTTCTGTCTTCACATAATCCTCTTTTTGGCATCCTCAGCTGTCCTCTTTCTTCTTACTGGTTTCTGTGGGCTTTAGTTGCCTTTGTTCTGGCAAATACAGAAGGGACAGTGTCTCCTTCATTCTCTTTCCTGCTATCCATCCATTTTCTTAGAAAGAAAAGGTCCAGAGACCTCAAGCTACAGGACCACTACTTGGGCCAGTCAAGGAGAGCTACATACTCCTTGACCTATCTGCATATTTGGCCTTCTATCTTTCTTTGCCTTCTTTACAGAGCAAAGGCTTTTCTGCATATGGAGTATCCTGAACCACTTCTGTATCTTCTGAATGGAGTTACAACATTAACTTGAGGAATTAACTTGAGGAATCTCCTTTCTGTCTGCCTATCCATTGTTTCTAACAAAGATACCATAGTCAGAAATGCTTCTGGATTTTTCAAAAGCGTTTCTTCTGGTTTGCTTGGTTGCATTTTGCTGCTCTGATTCATGCTGAGGCCAGCTAGACCCACACTATAATTTTGCTGGGAGATCACAGGTTTTGCCTGAAGGTTAGCAGAGCCCAGCACCACATATCTTCACTGCATTTTTTAGTAGTTTGGGCTCCAGCTGCCTTTGCAGCAGACAGTGCCAAGGCCCTTTTCTCTACCCAAAATCAGTCAACCCAACATCACCTCAGAGAGATGGGCTGCAAAAGGAGGACAGCAGTTCCGATGTGCTTTGCTCCTTCAGTACTGCAAAACATTAACTGATGCAATGATAGAGTATCAGAATAGATGTGCTTTATAGATGAAAGTGTACCTGAAGTTCTCTTCTATAAGAAAGAATACAAAATGGTTTGCCTCAACCTCAGGCCCAAGTGGACTTCAAAACGAAATGGCACAAGCACACCAGCAGTTAGCAGATTCAACTTTGAAACTGGCTCTGGGATTATTCTGCAGGGGGAAAAAAAAAAACAACAAAAAGTAAACTAGCTCAGAACTGAATCATTTTAAAAACTTCTTCCACACTAATAAAGGATTGGGTGAATTCTTATTTGATCTGTGTTACTCTGCTGTAGTCTTTTACTGCTTGTTGGAGAGATAAAGGTGTGGATTGTATCTGCTGAGGCAACTGCCCAGGAGAACAGGCCAAAGCCCAGCCTGGTGTTTGTACACAGTCCGTGACTGGAGGTGATGTTCTTCTAACACAGGGGCCTCTTTGTCTTTCAATTCCCTGCCATTTAGAAGGTACGCTGCTAGCACAACTTTGTCATTTTTGCAAAGCCTGGGAGAACTAAGGATCAAGCCTATTTTGACAATGACAGAAATTGGTTGTAACTCAGCATTTTGGACTGCTTTGCTAATATGCAATTACTTAAGACACAATTTATCTTTCTAGCAGTGAAGCTTAGTACAGAGCTAAGTTATGGAACTTGTTTCCTTCAAGAGGACTGGTTTTATTTTGTTTGCTTTTTTGTCCTTAGTTTTAAATACTACTGCCCACACAAGTAGTACAAAGAGCTTAATAAGCAAGGAAGTGTGTTGTTGGTCTTGACGAGAAGAAGTTCGTTAATACTGGATGTTCTGATTTAAAAATATTCTCATTACTCCTATTTAGTGGGCAGGTAAAATACAGTTTGGAGAACTTATCTCTGTGGTATGTGGAGCAGGATATTGCTTATATCAATAAAGATCTGCTGTGTTTATTACTAAGATGCTGATCTGTAAAACACAACCTCTATTAAATTAGTTAAAAAGGTGAATCAGAAGGACATTCAGCACTGGTTTCTAACAAACAGAAGGTGGTTGACAGTGACAATCTGGCCAAGGAACACGTGCTCATGAATTGCAACATAGCTTGAGCAAATAAAATTAGATTTTGGGCTTCAAGAGTTAATTGGTTATAATCTCCAGTCATTGGGGAAGGAGACATTTAGAGAAGTGCACACTCACAAGAAATCACAATCCAAAAAGGAGAATTGAAAGGAAAGGTCCAGGAGACATAACGCTACCAGATATATATTCAAAATGCAATTGCAATTTTAAAAATCTGCAAACAATCTAGCATTTGTTTCCTGACTTTCATTAAATGATAATGTATCACTTTAACCAATAGCAATACAGAAGACATCACCTGATGTAGGCAATCTAAATCAATGCTTTCAAATACCTCAGTGAGAACCTGTGCTTACTTCTGTGATAATAAATGAACACAGCAAGGGCATGGGCTGCAACAGTGGTCCAGGATTACCACAAATTCTCAGTTTCAAGATTCTGAACGCCATGATTTCATGTTCCCGCAGTCAAGACTACCTTAAAGCATTACAACCTTGATAAGCCCTTCCTTGTTTATGAGCATAATGTCCAGCAAAACACTTTCCCTCACTGGGTCCTCTATGGCTTGGGTCACGAAGTTGTCATTGATGCTTTTCAGGAACCTTCTGGGTTTCCCATATGTCACCCATACTGGTCTGCTCCTCAGTCCTCCTAATCTCTTAGTTGGCTCATCATCCATCACCAGGCAGAGCTCCACACACTCGAACTGCTCTCTCATGTGAAGGGCAATTGCCCTTCTTTGTCTTTCTGCCTTGTGCTTCCTAAAGATCTGGTATCCCTTCATTGCAGCTTGTCAGTCATGAGAGTCATCACACCAGGCCTCTGTGATTGTAACAAGATCATAGTCCTGCAGCTGCACACAGTTCACTAACTCTTTGTGTTTATGTGTGAAACTGTGTGCATTTAGTGTACAGGAATTTCAGAGAAGCATCCCAGCATTCTGATTTCCCAGAAGGGGTCAGGAACAGTTGTTCAATTGTCATGGTTTGTAGGCCTTGTTTACATACAAATGCTTGAGGTGACCCTGCTTCAGGCCTGCTTTGTTGATTTTATCCTTCATTCACACCACCCCAAGCACTGTGCTGTCAAACTTGTCCATACTCCCACCTCTAGAACTGCTCTTAACTGTCTACTTCCCACAGAATTACTAGCTTAAAATTCTCCTTACTAGGTCAGCCATCCTGCTGGCAAAGACACCTTTGCCATGCTTAGTGAGGTGGATCTCATCTTTCCCAAGCAGCCACTGATCTTCAAATGAAGTCCCATGATCACAGAAACGAAAATCCTGTTGCCAGCACCAGGTCTGCAACCAACTGTTGACATATAGAATCAGTGTGCTCCTCCTTAGACCCTTTGCTGTCACCAGCAGGATTTTGGAGAACTGTGCCTGTCCTCCATACTCTTGACCATCTCCCTCAGACCTCTGTAGTCACTTTTGATAAGCTGTAGGTTGCCCCTGGCAGTCTCAGTGATGACCACATGAAAGCGGGTAATAGTCCAAGGGTTGGACAGGACTCAGCAGTCTCTCCACAACATCCCAAGTCTGGGCCACTGGCAAGCAGCAAACTTCTGTAGACAACAGGTCAGGTTGGCATATTCATAGTACTTATCAGCACATTTCTTGACAGTGTTTCCACTCAGGACAAGATTTTCACCCTTAAAATGCCCAGGTGTTGTTCAGGCAGTATAGACAGTTCCCAGCAAGAAGTAAGGACAAGGCCATCACTTTTTTCCCCTCTGTGGGGACAGCAAAGGGTTCTAGGCATATCAGACCATGCTGTGTGATGGTACTGGTTCTGAGGTCAGCCTAGGGAGCCTTACTCCATTCTCTTCTAGGATAAAATATGTAGGAGACAGAAATTGAAAGACATCCCTCGAAGGAGAAGGTGTATTTATCACCATGAAAGTAGAGGAAGAGAAAATGCTAGGGTCAAATAAGGAGAACATAGGAAGAAATGGGGACAGAAATCATCCAGGATACATTTGATTTATAAATCTTGATGCAATTACAGAAAGAAACAAGTTTTATATAAGCCACAAGGTCCTACTTGGAATTGAAAAGGTCATATACTGAAAGAATTTGAACAGACGATGACTCTTTGTTAGTGGACTGGTTTTAAAAAATGAAAAACATTTTTCAAAGTAGAACAGAGCACAAAAGGCAAACACAGTAATACAAAGCAAAGAAAGAAAGGTGTAAAGAAAGGCTGATAAAAATAAAGATAAAACTAAAGTGTGCACTCAAGGTAGAAATGAGCTAAATAAGAGATTAAATTTGAATTTATGGAGACTAATAAAGAGGGACATAAGCTCATTAATAGAGAATTATCCAGGTCCATCCAGCAATCTGCATACAGACAAATGTGTGATACCATAAGCCTAACTGAAACTTTGCTAGAAGATAACAATAAAAATATATTAATATCATGGGATATAAATTATTTTTAGAATGGACAGCCAGTGTAATGATGCTCAGGCAATTAAGACAGAGAGGGAGGGAGCATTATGGAAACCTGAGACACTGTAGAGCACAGGGTAGTAAAACCGCGTTTTTCTTTAGTTCTTAGACTTTAATACTTTATTTTAAGCTAAGGCAAGGAAAGAGGATTAAGCAGATGATAATGCCCCCATGAATGAGTTTAAAAAGCACAAAATGTAGTGTTCCAAAACCATGATCACCTGTTCACCAATATTTTAATGAGATATTTCTGTCCTATTTCAGGAATTACAAGGAAAAAAAAAGGTATTATATTGTAGGATGAGTTTAAAGAAACAAATAAAGAGAACACATAACCTAACAAGAAGCAGGGACAAGTAAGAAATAAAATCATGTTTTGGTTGCACTGCCATTTTTATGATGGCAAGATATCTTTGCTGACTCAACAGTTTGCCAAGAAAAAATACATATATTTCTTCCAGAGTATACTTTTAGTGGAAGACAGAAGTTTGATTGAAAGTTACAAAGTGGTTGACATCAACTTGATAAAATACTTTCAGCATATTATGTGGTACTGAAGATTTGTATCCTTCAGTAAAATTATGCTGTCAGTCTTTGCATTCCACTGGGAACTTGTCTAACCCATTGGTTATTTTAATATATATCTCATAAAGCAAAGGCCTAGGTTCAACCAAAAAGAGTAAAAAATCCCAAAGAGTAAAACAGTAAGGATTTTTAAAAATCCAAGTTACTTACTTTATGAATTATGGAAATTATTTATGAGCAGATGTATTATGAAAATTTAAACATGCTACCAAAGGCATAACTTGATTTTGGTATCAATAAATTTGTTCATATGGTAAACTGGTATCAAGAACTGATTCCTGCAGTACTTGAGGAATTTACATTTCCATGGAAGAAACTGTCTGAACCTGCCACAGGAGAAGATATTTTGCCAAGGCAAATACAGACATCCAAAAAGTGATGAAGAAAGCTTTGTGTATTGAAGGTGAACCCAAATAAATTAGAAATAGAAATTAAATACAAACAGAAATCATCAAAACACAAGGAGAAAGAGAACCAAGTAAGGAAAACAGCAGCTAGACTTGTAAGATTTTTCCAATTGTGACATTTTGGGGTTTTTCATATTTTCTAAAAAAAATGTGGTTAACTGGAAGAAAATCCACAGGAGCACTCTTGAGCTGCTCCAAAAGAAAGAACAGTGTGGGTGTCCAGTGCTCAGCTACATCAGTTTGGTTGTACATCCTCTGATTGCACCATGCAACATGCTTAAATAGACACAGCTTTCCTCAAATAAGTGCTGAAGTCAAAGCCCAGAACCTTGGAGGTATTTAAACACCTGTCTTCTAAATCCACAGGTGTCAGATGCCTGAGAAGCCCAGAGTTACTGTAAGTGCAAAGTATTAAAAACAACCCAGTTGTATTCCTTGTTAGCAGTACACTCTTCTGTGTTATGCTTTTTACCTTTGCTTTTAGCCAGTCTTACATACTTCAACTATCATTAGCTGGGAGAAAAAAAAACATAATTCTTGTAAATAAGAGCTTGGTCTGTTAATTTTGGTTTAATGTGCCTATACTATTACTCAAAACTTGGGTATGTTATTTGATTTAGATCAATTTTTCATTTTAGTCTAATGGCTTTTAAATCAGGTCACTGGCCAGTACATTTACCCATCTTCAGTTAAAGCAAATATATCCACATTATGCTTTGTGGAGCATTTCAATGTAGCAGCAAGCTCTAAGACTACATTATAAAATCTTGCAGATAACAGTATATAATTTTATGTGAACAGCAATGCTAGCTAAATATAACATGTCAGTACATTTTAAAGCCGCTTCTCGTTACTATTCTTTGCCATTCAAGAACCTAATGAAGTTTAACAAGGGCAAGTATGTGGTTGTTCACCTGAGGAGGAATTACCCCAGGCACCAGTACAGATTAGGTATTGACCTCCTGGAAAGCAGCACTGCAGAGGAGGGCCTAGGAGTTCTGGTCGACAACAGGTTGACCATGAGTCAACAATGTGCCCTTGTAGCCAATGAGACCAACAGTATCCCAGTGTGCATTAAGAAGAGTGTGACCAGCAGGTCGAGGGAGGTTCTCCTCCTCCTCTAAACTTCTCTTGTGAGGCCACATCTGGAGTACTGCATCCAGTTCTGGGATCCCCAGTTTAAGAAGGACAAGTAATTAGTAGAGGGAGACCAGCAGAGAGCTACAAAGATGATTAGGGGCCCAAAGCACCTTTTCTCATGAGGAGAGACTGAGAGGGTTGGGTCTGTTCAGCCTGGAGAAGGCTGAGAGAGGAATCTCATCAAAGTTTATAAATATCTCAAGGGGGAATGTCAAGAGGATGGGACCAGACTCTTTTCAGTGGTGCCCAGCAAGAGGAAAAGGGGCAACAGGCACAGACAAGGAGAAACTTCTTTACTTGGAGGGTGCCAGAGCACTGGAACAGGCTGCCCAGAGAGGTTGTGGAGTCTCCTTCTCTGGAGCCATTCAAAACCTGCCTGGACACATTCCTGTGTGATCTGCTCTAGGTGAACCTACTTTAGCAGGTGGGTTGGACTAGATGATCTCCAGAGGTCCCTTCCAACCCCAACCATTCTGTGATTCTGTGATTTGTATTTAACACCAAAAATTCCTGACTGGCAGTTAAAATAGTATTAATATCTACAGTGGTCTCTAGAGTTGTGTAAATGAAGAATTGGGGGTAATTCACTTTAAATCCTTGAAGAAAAAAAAGCTGCAACGTTGTGCAACTTTGAGTTTATTCTGTGTTTACTATATCTGATTACCTTTCAGTTGCTATCAGTAGTAGTGACGCAAGTTGTTATACTTAATTTCTTTATTAAAAGTCTGGGCTTTTAAAATTTTTTTTAGTTATGTGACATAGCAATAGAGTGAATTCTACATTGCTGGATTTTTTAAGATAGAGATTTTTTTAGTTTGTGGATGTTTTTTAACCTTTTTTATTATTATTTATTTATTCTAGTGTTACAAGGCCAGGTAGAAACTCTCTTATTGTTTTATATCTCATGTAGTACCTCAAAAGAGAGAAACCTTGAAAGACACATTTAAATAACCTTTAAAATTACATGATATAAAGAAATTTCCTAGAGGTACTTCTGCAAATCAAAACATCCTAAAATGCCTGTCAAAAACCCTGGAGATTTTACAGTGATATGAAAGTCTTTCATACCACAATCAAAGTCACACAATGGGAAATTATTCCCTGCGATTCCCTGCTACAGCTGTGAAATTTAGGAGGACTAATTTTAATTAAAAGAATATTCAGGTTAAAAAATATCTGATCTAGAAGGAAAGCTCTCAACAACTATGAACTGATTCTGTAATTTAAAAGTTGCTATAAACACGTAAATTTAGCCAAATAACTAAAGCTGAAAAAAAAAATAATCTAAGGTCTTAAATTTAAATATTGAACAAGAATATAGTTTCCAGCTACTTGGGTAGCAGACCTTGAATAACATTATGTCAGTTATCTGCTGTAGAAGGATTTGCTGATAACTGTGAGTTATAAGACAGAAAATATTTTGCATCTCTTCCCATTTTACTTTGAATAAAATAAAAAATTCTGTCATTTAGGGTTATTTTTTTTAAATTTTTCACTCTAGCTTCATTAGATTTCAGATATTACCTTATGTTCTAACGTTAATCCAAGTTGTTTGTTAGAAGTTGTGATAACATTGTGACCTTCAAACCCAAACGGTTCTCTGATTTGGGGATCTGCAGAGCTCTGCCTCTTGGTGATGGAAAGGATGTCTGCTGCATCTCATGCTGCATTGTTAGAAACCTTCCCAATGGATGGAAATGATTTACTATTGGAACTTAGAACTCCATCCTCACACATGTAGGGATGTTGGTTTTAATGTTTTGGCTCAACGTGTAGCATTAGTATACCAAAACTAAATGTTGTATAATGAAATGGTGGTTTTGTTTTGAGAGAAATGAACAAGAGCTCTGGTCATAGATATAGTTGATATCAGCTAATTCAACAGCAGCAATAGTATGATCAATATCTACTGTTGCTTCAATGTGTGCAATCTCTTCTGAAGCATCTTGTCTAACACCTAAGTAAAAATACAAGATAAGTCCTATTTTATGGTAAAATAGTAGAGCAATAGCTATGGTATGAAAATGTTTTTTGTCCTTCTAAATTTCCTTAAATCCTGGGAAAAGTACACACTGTGCACATACTATACAATAACCTGACAGTTAAAATAACTCATGGTTGTTTTAATATGCAAAGTGCTTGGTACTTAAAAACAGTCATCATCATTTCCTAATAGAAACGTTTTAAGGGGGAAATGGATGCAATTATAAAAAATAATATTACATTTTCTCACTTATATATTAATCTATTTTCTATCACACTGATAGAGATGGTCAAGCTATAAAAGTATCACCTGGTTACAAATAATATTAAAATTTGAAAATAGTCTTACAGTTCATTAAGGATTTTAAAAGAAGTGTAACCTAATCAACATTCAACTCTTATGTTCTAATTACGTGATAATCAGTAATCACCATTGTCTTAGGTTATATGAACTAATAAAAATCTCTCCCAAGTGCAAAATGAAGTGCCACAACATTAACTGGATTACATAGCAAGCAATTTTTATTTTAACATATTTAGTAGATTTAGTTGCATTGTTCAGAGGTTCCTTTTGTTTTGTGTTGTTATTAATTATGAGTAGGAAGAAATGAGAGATCCTTTCCAAAATTAAAAAAAAAGCAAAATCAAAACAGTTCACAAATCTCACTTAATGAGCTTTAGTTAGCTTCTGTTCTACTGCAGTGTGTTTCAGAACAATCTCTAACAGAATCCTGCAGTGGAGCTGTGAGCTGCAGCCTCTACATTGACTTGGGGGAAATTTCCACTTCTCTCTCAGACAGCTTTGACAGCAAGTTTAGAATTGAAATGCCTCTGAATTAGTAACATTCCAATCCATCAAATCCGTAGATGAGCCATTTCTTTCTCTTCTCTGCTTATTGAATAAGTGATATAGAAATTATTGATGAAATGGTCATATGCTAATCAATCATACTGAGCATACCAGCTCCATCTGTAAAATATGCTTTTTGCTAACAAAAAAAAAAATCTGTTTTCAGAAAGTGACAAATGTCAACATTGAGCACCTTGGGATCAGTTTTAATTTCTCTATGTTATAAGCGCATATGTTAATTTCCTGTCATTACAGTAATCTTTCAGTAGTTACAATTAAAATAAATATGTATTTACAGTTACTTTACAGTTGTACCTTGTTCTCTTAATGCTATTTCTAATTCTAAATGTGTGTACCTAACTATAAACATCACAGAGAAGCTGAACAGCTAGCTTTTAGTGTAGTAAACACTGAAACAGCAAACATTACCTCGTTTTAGAGTTTGGGACTGGAACTGAGTACTCTCATGTGTTCGATGAACTGATGAAGTAAGGAGAAAGATTTCAGAAGCAAGATATTATTAGACAAAAGCAGATTTTTTTGTTCTTGTTTGCTCAGATTTGCATTATTTTGGTAGATCTTTACCAAGGTTATAACAAAATTCAGAAATTGGTTACTAACAGTTATAAATGTATGCCAAATTTAGGAAGCAGGACTTTTAAAGAATACATAGTATTTGAGAAAAGCAATGAATGAAACCCTTTACATTAGTGAAAAGTACTTTCATCCTTTTTTTGTTGTTGTTTAAACAAAAGACTTTAAGAACAAAATTCACTTACATTTAATTACATTTTACAAGACCCTGAAAATAACTGAAAGTTTTTCCTTCAGATGTGATTAAATTCTTTGTTTTGCTTATAATCAGTTTTAGATGCATATATTCATTATTTTGTTGGAGGAGTGAAAAGAACAGGTTTAAAAAACCAAACAAACAAAAACCTGCGTGCTTTATATTGCAGCATTTGACTTTGGCTGAGGGAGGGTTGTGAAGCACTAAGGAGGAGATGTAGATTCCTGCTGGCATATTCTTAGCTTTGCAAAACTGATTATCAGTCTTGCAGACTGCAGCTGGACTCACTCACAGGGACAGTCTCAGCTGTGCTCCAGGACCATAATTCCCTGACTGCCATGGTACTTGCCTGCTCTCAAGATCAGCACGACAGTGTTTATGCTGCAGAGAGTCAAACTCTGCAGTGCTCAACCTTAAACTGTCCTTCTAGTACATTCTCAAGCAGGAACAGGATCACAGGCACACAGAGAAAAAAATTTAAAAAATCATTAATCTTCACAGGACTCCCACTACGTTATTTTCACTGAAGAAAGTCTTCACTTTTGCCACTCACCTCACCCTGATAGTCAGGAGTGGGAAGGGCTCCAGACACACTGACATCTCAGGCTAACATCCAAAAAGCCTGCTTGATGTTACAGATTAAATGTGTGCTTTTAGTTTGCTAGGCAGAATAAATCTGTCTAGCAATGAAAATCCTCGATACTACAGGTAGAAAAAAAGTGCACTGCTAGACAGTACTGTATGCATCCTGGAGTCCATTTTGACTTACAGAATCTACCACACATGACAACACCTGATGCCTCCAAGGCACATTTCTTTTCCCTCCACACAACAGAAGAAATGCCAGGTACTCTGTCTCTTTCTCTCATCTGCACTGTACATTTAGAGTCCATAAGTCTAAATTTGACTTTTTTCAGACCTTCCCCAGCCCTGAACAGCAATGCTGGTGCTATAGAGAGAGGAGAGACTACACACAAATGCTAGCAACCCAAAAAATTGAGTGTCACTTCTGCCCAGGGCCACACTTCATTTTATCTTGGGATAGATGGTCACAGCTTTGGGAAAGAAAGAATGGCACCTTCACAACCATCTCACAGTTACTTCCAAGACACTTCCTGGCTCTTCAGGAAATGGAAGTTTGCTATAGGAGCACTCCATTCCCAGACCAACACAGAGAAGCAAGCTGTTGTACATGCAGGAAGAACAACATAGATTCAGTGATGACTTTGTGCCCCTCTCTATCTCTTCCACAATGAGAAGCATGGACAGAGCACCAGATCAGCAAGGACTCCAAGGACTGCCCAGAAGCCTGGCATTCCTGAAACATCTGAAGCTTCATGTTTTGGTTTTTTTGGTGCAGAGAGAGACACCAGCCATTCTTATCTCAATCTCTCCAACCTGGCCAGGACCTCTGGGACTATGGCTGTACTTGTAAAGTAAATGTTGCCAGAGCCACATAGTCAGGCAACTTCTTTACTATAAAATCATGGAGTCATAGAATCATAGAACACCCAAAGTTAGAAGGGGCCTTGAGAGGTCATCTGGTTCAACTTTTCACAAGAAAGAGAGCCTAGATGAGGCTATCTAGCAACCTATCACATCTTGAAAACCTCTAGTGATGGGGACTCTACCATGCCCCTGGGAAGGTTGTTCCAGTGAATTATGGTTCTTCTTGTAAAAAATGTCTTTCTTATATTGCAATGAAACCTCTCCCACTGCAACTTGTACCCGTTGCCCCTTCATCTTCCCCATGTGGCTCCTTGTGAAAAGAAGGGCTATGATCTCCTTGTAGGCATCCGCCTGAGCTTTCTCTTTTCAAGGAAGAAGACACCTAACTCCTTCAGTCTTTGCTCAGAGGGATTTTCTCCAGCCCTTTGATCACTTTCATGGCACTCCTTTGGACTCTCTCCAGCCTGTCCTCATCTTTTTTGAATTGTGGGGAGCAGAACTGGACACAGTACTCCAAGTGTGGCCTGACAAGCACTGGGTGGAGCAGAGTGATCCCCTAGCCTTAAAAAAAATGGTCACATGCAGGTTGCCTATTGAGGATAGTCTCTGGCCTGTGCCAACTCTGTGGACAGTGCTAGCTGGGCCAGGACAGAAACTGTGCCAGGGAGTACTGCAACAATTTAATAGTAAAAGCCATTCAGTACAAATGCCTACTCGAACACTATTTAGTTTTCTAATCACAGAATGTTAGGGATTGGAAGGGACCTCTAAAGATCCTCTAGTCTAATCCCCCTGCTGGAGCAGTAACCGCTAGATAAGGTTACACAAGAATGTGTCCAGGCAGGTTTTGAATGTTTCCAGAGTAGTAGTCTCCACAACCTCCCTGGGCAGCCTGTTCCAGTGTTCTGTTATGCTCACCATGAGCGTAGAAGTTTCTTCTCAAATTTAAATGGAACCTCTTGTGTTCCAGTTTGAACCCATTACCCCTTGTCTTACCATCGGTTATCACTGAGAAGAGCCTGGCTCCATCCTCGTGATACTCACCCTTTATATATTTGTAAACATGAATAAGGTCACCCCTCAGTCTCCTCTTCTCCAAGCTAAAGACCCCCAGCTCCCTCAGCCTTTCCTCATAAGGGAGGTGCTCCACTCCCTTTATCATCTTTGTTGCCCTGTGCTGGACTCTCTCCAGCAGTTCCCTGTCCTTCTTAAACCGAGAGGCCCAAAACTGGAGACAATATTCCAGATGTGGTCTCACCAAGGCAGAGTAAAGGGGAAAGAGATCTTCTTTTGACCTACTAACCAGTCCTAATACACCCCAGGATGCCATTGGCCTTCTTGACCACAAGGACACAGTGCTGGCTCATGGTCATCCTGCTGTGCATCAGGACCCCCAGGTCCCTTTCCCCTACACTGCTCTCTAATAGGTCATTCCCCAACTTATACTGGAACCCGGGGTTGTTCCTGCCCAGATGCAAGACTCTGCACTTGTCCTTGTTATATTTCATTACATTTTTCCCCGCCCAACTCTCCAGCCTGTCCAGACAAAGCCTACTATTCTAAATTATGGCAGCAAAAGGAATCCTCTTTGATAAGTTCAGCTATTACTGAAACAACTTTAGGTAGCAACCTCAGTAGCTAAGGCTGCATGATTTTGTGTTTGAAAAGGAAGAAAAAAAAAGAAATAGAAGGATGTGAGAGCTCTTGAAAATCTCACATTGACTTCAGGCCTGATTCTATGAGATGGCAAGTACTTGGCAAAGACAACATTTGAGTAAGCCAGATGTTATTCGGCATTCTTATCAGAACATTCAAAGTTTTGTATTCCTAGATTACAAGCACCCTGGGACTACAAGATAACAGAGCTATAAATTATTACAGTGGAAACCCTGGAAATCCAGTCTCTTCTACTGCTTTAAGTGACATATAAGGTACTGAAGTACTCAGCTGGAGACAACATTCCACAATCAGCTACTGTGGCAGACAGGACCTTTTCATCCAATGCAACCGGTGACTAACCGGACCCATCTAATCACTTGGATTAATTTATTCAGTCACTGTCATGGGAAATATGGGCAAGAACACTCAAGCTGAAAAGGGAATTAAATCAGGTTGAAAGAACTTCAGAAGAAAGTAGTAACAGCAGGTGTATTTTGTGAGGTACCAGATACTATTGGTGTGAGTCAGGACTTACTCTGAAAATTCAGCCTGAATCGTGTTTCTGTAGACTCATTGGGAAAAAAAAATCACTCATTCCTACATCTCCATTGGGTTTACAGATGGGATAGACTGCTCAATCAACCTGGATCTCTCTGGGCTATTATGTACCATCAAATTCCACTTCCTTTACACTTTCTGTTATACATTCTTTCGTCACAGCTTGATACCATAACCTTTGGCTAGAGAAAGAAAGGAAACAAATGAAAAGAACTGATTAGTATTTCTTCAGTCCAATTACCTGCCTTACAGAAAAATTCACATGCTTTAAAACTCCTCTCCCAAAACAGGTCATCTATAAGCACAAAGAAAAATAGGAAACAAAATAATTTCCTCCACTTACATATCCTATTTTCTATGTAGCTTTTATAATGCGCAAACCATTCAAGTGAAATAGTTTCTTGGATCAAACTGAGCTGAAAAAGCATTAGTGACTGCCTAAAGCAACATAAATAAAAGAACAAAGTGATGGGGTTTTATTCAGTGTTTGACTTTTGTTCTTGTTTTCTTTTCCATTGCTGAACCACACTTCTCAACAGAAAAAAAAGACACTGCATGTTTGCGGGTCACTTACATAATTTCACCTGGGGACTGTAAGCTTTAGTACTCAAAAATCTCCAAACACAGTCAAAAATACAAACAAAAAGATCAGCCACTAGGAAGCTTCCAATTTTGAATTCTGCTGTAAAGGAAATACAATTTCCATCATATAGACATAAAGTCAACACCATTGTAAATAAGTCTTCAAGACATCCATATCCTCAATTAATCTGCATGAGACTGCATTAATGAGGGAGAAATAACATGAGATTCAGATGCAAGGGTAGGACTAGTGAGGAGGGAGCAGGCTTTTAAAAGAAGGAACTTCTCAGCTAAGTTCTTTACATTGTCTATACACATATGTCACCTGTAGTGCTCATGAAATAGAGGGATTTAGAGATAATTTACAGGTCACTCACCTGAAAATATAGTAGTGATTATCTGTCACCACTTGCCAAGCAACAAACAGACCACCTTATCAAGTTCAATTCTCATTTTCATCACCGTAACCTCAAGCATGCCCTAGACCTGTGTAAACAGAGATTCTGTTAAATATTTTAACTCTTATTTAAATGAAGAGAAAAAGTAATAATTTCACATATCGCGAAGCGAAGTTAGTGATCTCTTTGTCCTGTTGTGTTGCATGCATCTTTGTTTATCGGCATGAAGCAGTTTCTTATCTCTTTTCCAAGCCCAAGGCAAACAAAGTTTTAATTAGAAACCTCAGTTTCTAAACTTATTGAAGTTGCTGCCTTACAGTGATCTTTTGCTCACTGACAAACACCCAAACAGCACAACCTTCTAAACACCCACATCTACTAATGTGGTATTAATGTCACCAATTGCCTGTTCTTATGCAAACTCCTTTAATTCAATATCCTTTGAAGAACCATTGAGCAGAGTGGGTTGATAGTTTAACCTGATAAATTAGTCACTAGTGCTTTATTCCTGTGAACACATATGCAAATGGATGATGATGACTTTACTGGGAATTTTTCCTATATAAACGTTGCCCTCTAATGGGTGAGGGGGAGCAAGAGCTACTCATAATTTATATTTGGATGCTGTGGTTCATAACCCTTTTAAAAGAATGGGCCTTATTGTGCTTTTACGTACTACTTTGATTAACCTTCCATTGCTTCATAGAATTTGAGGCTTCAGGGACCTTCAGATCATCTAGGCTGCTTTCCTGGATATCACAGACCATTTATTTTCACCCAGCAACCCCTTTAATAGTAAAAAACAACAACAACAATAACGACAACAACAACAACAAAACAAAACCTGCCTTATGTTAAAACATTTCACTCTGCAGAACCTGGGGCTGTTACACAGCATAAGCAGGGAAGCTCAGGGTACAGCAGCACTTTGGGGCCCCAAAATATCAGAGAAATAAATACAGGCTATATGCCTCAATAATCCTGCAGGTGCTCTCGATTTCAGGTTGCCAGAGAGAAAAAAAAAAGGAGGAATTCTGCAGCCCTGTGGATCTGAATGGCAAGAATATTTCTTTCCTACTCCAATGCTGACAGTTGCTCAGGCTGTATTTTTCTGAACACAAATGATTGTCTTGTTCCCAGGACAGGTGACACGATCCACCTCAGGGTATGGCCTTACACTCTCTTGGTCATCTTTGAGGTGAGAAGAAAACAAAATAAAATAAAATATATAAATAAAATATCTGTTTGATAGTACATAGAGGAAAAATTTCCTTCAGGCCCTGGAGAAAATATTAGAAGTGGTATTTTCTGATCCAGTTTTTCCTAATGCTGAACTGTGCTTCTTTGGGCAATATGAGTACTCTCAGAAGGTAAATTAAAGATTTTCTTGTTTTTGGTTTTGGTTTTGTTTGGTTTTTGGTTTGGGTTTGGTTGGTTTTTTTTCGTTTGTTGGTTTTGTTGTTTTTTACTTGTTTATATTACTCTGAACTATGGTGAGTCCATCACCTCCTGTGTTTAATTATCTGCAATGCAGGTAAAATTCATCTTACCTTAAGGCTGATTTTGTCTAATATTAACTGCCATTCGTTGAATACTGTTTTGATTTTTTCTAGGAAAGTTAGAAAGTTTCCACCCATCACATTCACTTATGTGCAAAATGGTCTTTCAGCCTGCTTTGCAATAAGCTTAGTAGGTTGAGCACCTTAGGTCTTGCATTGTATTGCAATTCAGAAATCATTTTGAGTGTCTTCCTTCAAGCTGTCTCCACACATCTCCCTTAAATTACAGAAGCAGATGCAGTGGATTATCATGTCAGCCCTAACAGTGGTGCAGCCAGAGGCAAGCTCATGACCCTGTTTCTACTCTTTACCTATACAAGGATCACATTAGTTCTTCTTGCCCCCAGTGTTACACTGTGGAGGACATGGAAAACTGGTTATTCTTGGTAATCCTGAAGCACAATTTTCCAAGATTAACATTCTCCTCCTGCAGACTGTCTGCATTTCTTACCTAAACTAAATTATTTTTCAGCATTAGAGTGTATTCTGTTGGCATCTGACCACTTACCTTGGCAATTTGTATCCCTGTATGAGAATATGCAGTCCACATTGCTTATTGTGCCATCAATAGTCATGTCATGGCTGGATTTGCCTGGTAAGCTGTGTCAGCATCATCAAGAAAATTGTTATGTAACTCAATACTGAAATACTAGTTGAAGGAGAGATTTCTATTATTTTTAGCAAATAACAAGTAAATTTAGAGATTTGCAGTTAGACCAGCCTCTAATTCACCTGATAGAGTTCTTGTTATTTCTATAGGTCAAACTTTTTAATTTGTATGACATTGGATATCATATTACCACACAGTTGTCAATGTAAACATACATAATACATTCAAAAGCAGTTCTTACTCTGCGGTTAAAATTTCATTTTTAGACACTAAAATTCTTCACTAAGTTCTAAATCCCGGTCGTGCTTTTGTTTTCTGACGATCAATGTCCAGAAACTGATGCACTTTGATTTCTTTAACTCTAAAAATCACAGTCACAGCCACCCATTTTCTTCAAATTTCCAGTATTAATTAAATTAATATTTTAATTTATTAGCTAAAGACATCTCCTTAAATAGTTCCTTTAATATTCTTATATATAATATCTAACCCTACTGTTGTTGTTACAAGCTTTTAACATTTGTTTTGATTACAAGATGCTTCTTTTTAACTCATTTTAATATTAATATATTAAACTCCCCTACCTTTTTTCTATCACTACTGGTGATTTTATTATCTGCCACCAGCTGAAGATAAGGCTTTATAAAAGTTTATTGCTAAGACACGTCTAAATCCAGATAGCTGATATTCAAGGTTCACCTTCTCCAAACTCATGAATGGTCCATCCCAACACACAGGAAACAAAGTAAAGGCAGCAGAAGGTTGGCATGGAATACAAAAATGATGCTTGATTGTGCAGCGGTTGGGTTAGGAAAGCCAATGTGTCCACCTGGACAAACAAACCGGAAAAAAGTAAGTCCTTGGGGCCCGACACGTTGCACCCACAAGATGAGTGGGAGGAGTTGACAAGCATCCAAGCGTTAACTTGCCCCCAAGCTGACAAAGGAGAAATCACATTTTCCCAACCTAGTAGCCTTCTAAAATGTGGTGATTAGTTTGGAGGAGGGCAGAGCAGTGGATGTTGTTTGTCTTGACTTTAACAAGGCTTTTGACACTGCCTCCTGTAATATCATGACAGACAAGCTGACAACATATGGGTTAGATCAGTGGACAGTGAAGTGCATTGAAAACTGGCTGAACAGCTGGGCCTAAAGAGTTGTAATCAGTGGAACAAAGTCCTTCTGGAGGCCAGTAACTAATGGTGTACCCCAGAGATTAGAACTGGAGCCAATACTGCTTCACATCTATCTAATCTGAATTCTGGGACAGAGCACACCTTCAGCAAGTTCCAGATGATACAAAACTAGAAGGAGTAGTCAATACACCATATGGTTGTGCTGCCATTCAGAGTGACCTGGAGAGGCTGAAAAATTGAGCAGAGGGGAATCTCAATGAGTTCAACAAGGGGAAGTGAAAAGTTCTGTACCTGTGGAGGAACAACTCTATGCACCAGAACATATCAGGGGCCAAATGGCTGGAAGGCAGCTCTGCAGAGCTGAACTCTGGGGTCCTGAGCAGCACGCCAACGATAATCCAGCAATGCACCCTTATAGCAAAGAAGGCCAAGAACATCCTAGGCTGGAGTGCAGCTAGCACACAATGGAAGTGATCCTTCCTCTCTGCTCTTCACTGGTGAAGCCACATCTGGACTGTCCAGTGCTGGACTACCCAGTACAAGAAAGTTATGGACATGGTGGACCAAGTCCAGCACAGATGATTAAGATGATTAAGTGATTGGAGCATTTGACTTATAAAGTGAAGCTGAGAGAGCTGGAACTGTCAAGAGAAGGTTCAAGGGGAATCTTACCTTTGTGTTTAAATACCTCATGGGAGAGAATGAAGACTCTTCTCAATAGTGTCTGCTGGCAGAAAAAGAGGCAATTGACACAAACTGAAACATGTGAGATTACATCTGAGCACAGCAAAACACCTTTTAATACAATCTTAAAGCACTGATTTCAAACTTGGAATATACGGATACCTTTTGATGGGTTCACTCTGAAATTCGGCTCTGATCTCAGTGCATCCCAACATACCTTCACCTTCAGTTGTATTAGAGAGATTTCAAGATGACTGGCAAACGCCGAAGGATTCAACTTTAATGCATTTCTATTTTTAAAAGTGGAGTAGAAGTTCATTCATATTGAAGCCAGCATCTCAGTGTCCTCAACGAAAATGCAAAGAGGATACTCTCATGCTAAGTTTTAAGATAACTAGGTACTGGGTACAGGTGCCCAGGCATTGTCAGCAGGGGCTGTAGGGGGTCTCTGTGAGGACACAGCCAGTTCCAGCAGCTCCAACCGCTCACCACAGGGTACAGCTGAGCCCCCCAGCCAAGCTGGTGGGGTCTTGGGGAGATGTATGTAAGAAAGGGCAAAAAACACCACACAGGCAGTGAGGAATGAGGAAAAAAGGTGAAAGAAACAGCCCTGCAGGCTGGGCACAAGAGAAGAAGGAGAGAAAGAAGTGCTCCAACCCGCCTGCAGAAGCCAATTCTGTAATGGAGGGGATAGAGCATACCTACTGCAAAAACAAGGGGGAGGAGAGGTGTCTGTCAAGCCTGAGAAGATGGAGCGATGTGCCATCTCTAACAGTTTTAATGCCTGTTCCTTGGTTTTGTTATTTCCCAATATCCAAATTAGTAATTAAATATTTATAGTAATTGGCAGTAAATTAGGTTAATTTCCCCAAGCTGAGTCTGGTTTACCAACAACAGTAAATGGTAAATAATCTCCCTGTCACTATCTCAACCCATGAGTTTTCTCACTTGATTTTCTCCCCAGTCCCATTGATGGGAGGGAGGGAGGGAGCAGGTGACTGCATGAGGCCTTGGCTGCCAGCTGAGGCCAGCCCGCCACAGATCAGAGGCTTCTGACAATCAGCTGGGTTCATGAAACCTCACATCTCCCAGAAGTGCAATAACTACAGGCCTGTCAGTGTGACCTTGGTGCCAGGGAAGGCTATGGCGCTGATCATCCCGTGTGCCAATCACGCAGCACATACAGGACAACTAAACATTCAGGCTCAGCCAGCATGGGTTTATGAGAGGCAGGTCCTCCTTGACCAACCTGTCTCTTTCTATGACAAGGTGACCTGATTAATGGACGAGGGTTTAAGCAAGGTGACCTGCTTAAAGGCTGTGGATGGTTTGTCCCTAGACTTTAGTAAAGCCTTTGACATTGCTTCTCACAGCATTTTCCTGGAGAAACTGCTCATGGCTTGGACAGCCATACTCTTTGCTGGGTAAAGAACTGACTAGATGACCAGACCCAAAGAGTTGTGGTGAAGGAGTCAAATCCAGTGGGTGGCTGGTCACAAGACGTGCTCCCCGGGGCTCAGTGTTGGGGCCAGTTCTGTTTAATATCTTTCTCGGTGACCTGGACAAGGGGATTGAGTGCACCCTTCATAAGTCTGAAGATGACACCAAGTTGGGTGGGAGTGTTGATTTGCTGGAGGGTAGGAAGACCATACAGAGGGATCTGGACCAGCTAGATTAATGGGCTGAGGTCAATTGTATGAGGTTCAACAAGGCCAAGTGCCAGGTCCTGCACTTGGGTCACAACAACCCCAGGCAGCACTACAGGCTCGGGGAAGAGTGGCTGGAAAGCTGCTTGGCAGAAAAGAATCTGGGGGTGTTGGTCAATAGCCAGCTGAACATGAGCCAGCCATGTGCCCAGGTGGCCAAAAAGGCCAAAAGCATCCTGGCTTGTTTCAGAAATAGTGTGGCCAGCAGGACTAAGGAGGACTAGAGAGGGACAACTCTGTACTCGGCAGTGGTGAGGCTGCACCTCAAGTACTGTGTTCAGTTTTGGGTCTCTCACTACAAGAAAGACAGAGGCTCTGGAGCGTGTCCAAAGAAGGGCAACAAAGCTGGTGAAGGGTCTGGAGCACAGCTCCTGTGAGAAGTGGCTGAGGCTCTTTAGCCTGGAGAAAAGGAGGCTGAGGGGAGACCTTATTGCTCTCTACAACCACCTGAAAGGAGGCCCTAGCATGGAGGGTATTGGTCTCTTCTTGGAAGTAGCAAGTGATAATACAAGAGAAAATGGCCTCAAGTTGCACCAGGGGAGGTTCAGATTGGATATTAGGAAAAAATTTTTCACAGAAAGGATTGTCAGGCATTGGAACAAGGCTGCCCAGGCAAGTGGTGGAGTTTAAATGCTGGAAGCATTTAAAAGATGTGTAGATGAGGTTCCTAGGGACATGGTTTAGAGGTGGACTTGGCAGTACTAGGTTAACGTTTGGACTGACTGAACTTAAAGGTCTTTTCCAACCAAAACAGTTCCATGATTCTATGATCTCCCTGAATTGTAGGCATGGGTTAAGCTCAGGAGTTCTTACCAGGGATTACCTGTGGGTCTATGCTTAAAGCTGATATTTAGTCTGAGTGCAAAAATTAGTGTGCATTGAAGCCTCAGTAATACTCAAGAACTTTCTGAAGAGAATATTTATTGAAGTACTGCCTATGTGAATGAGAAAGTTAGGCTTATTTTTTTTTTGCAGTGCATTTACAGGAAAACCACTGCTGTTATTCTTTTCACTTGTGTTTCATTAGCTTCCAGAAGAAGTATAATAATCTAGTCCTCAATTTTACACAGTGTTCTTAAGGGAATGGAATATTACTGCAAAACCAGGGAGGCCTCAAAGGTCCCAAGACTTACTATCTTTAAAAATTTTAAGCCTCCTTGCACAGAAACAACTCTTTCAAGGCTTATTGACAGCTGCTGATTCAGAAGCGCATTCAATAAAAGCAGCTAGTCAACACAAGAAAGTGGCAATAACAAATAACGAACACTCCATTAGGAATTAGAACATCTGGTCATCTTAAGATGTGGAGCAAAAACTACAGCACTTAAGGCCAAGTTCCCATTGTGTTCTGAATATTTCATCATAAACATCCAAACTTACTCAGCTCTTTCTGTAACTAATGTCAAAGAAAGGATTTCACAGGGCTTTGTCACAAGGCAAAAACACAAAAGCAGGAAAGTACATGAAGAATGTAATATATAACTGGAATAATGACTGTAAACTCAAAGTGCTACAAACTCAAATCAGAATAAATATTTGATAATCAGGCCAGTCCAACATTCTTAATACAGCTATAAAAGACAGAAATATGTTCTTTATCCAAAAGGCTCTTATAAAACCAGTCCATTCTACCCCAAAAATAGCACTGGATCTATGATGTTGCTGAGAGCCAACAAAATGAACTGTGAAATATCATCATATATTTAAAAGCATTGTGAAAATACTATGTAGCTCTGTATTCTGTAGTTATGTATTCTGTATTGCTTCTATGAGGTATAGTGACTTGGTTTACCCGTTTAATTTGGTGCAGAACAGTGGTTAAGATAAGAATACAATTTGTTTCAACAGGTACTCCCTCAAATAGCATTCACATGTTCTGTGCATCATATCATACCTGTTTAGGCTGAGAAAACTATGAGGACTCATACAAGTTTGAAGATGCCTACCTGTGTAAAACTAGCATATATAAGTAAAACAAATTCTACTGTTCTCATCTAAATTTCGTCAAAAGATTAAAAGCAGATGAGCTATGGCAAAATTAAGCTCAGATATCATCCACAACACATATTGCATCTGTGCACTAACATGCTCCATTTGTCATTTGAGTAACTTAGCCTTCATTTAGCTGTGTTATGCTGCCAAACTGCTTCCAAGCAGTTTGTTTTATCTCTGCTTAATCCAGCAATTTAGATATCCCACAGAAAGTAAATATGAGTGCAGACTTTAAAACCACAGAATTGGGAAAACAACTATAAAGGCATGCTCTTTTAGCAGAGGGAATTTGTTTCTACTATTCGATCAGCTATGAATGAACAAACACAAGTGGACAAACAGAAAAGAGAGGAGTGGCACTCTTGCAAGTTTATGGCTCAAAGAGAAGGCACATTTAGGAAAAGACACTCTGGAAGGCTCAGACTATATGCCAGAGATTATTTCTAGGTGTTGGGTGTAATAAGTAATGTGTACGGGTGATTTATTTCTTGTGTCTGGATCTACACACCATTTGTGCCATCAAAATTAAAGAGCAATTTTCCTACAAACCTTTTGTCAGTCCTTCTATTTTGTGGTTGTACTACAGATTGACATTGAAGAGATTTGTTTGATGACAGATACCTACACCACAGCCAAGGTGAACACTGGCACTAGGCAGTGGGGTAGCTGGATCACAAAACTTAAAAGCTGTGAAGATCAAGTCAGAGCCTACAGAGCATGACAATTACACCAAAGAAAGAGAAGTTATGGAACCCACTTGGACCACAGGAACCACAACAGACCGCCATAGGGAAGCTCAATCACAGCAGATTTGTACATGTCAGAAATTTGGGGTTTGGGACTTTTAAACAAATCTGCCTGAATCTGTGAAGGATGAGCTGCAGGGGCAAGAATGTGCAGTATACATTACTGTATACAGATACACAGATATATAGAAAAAACATTTGTGAAATTAAAACCCCAGGAAAATCAATGCTCTGTGGATATGCCTGACAATCACATGATCTTTGTACAATGGCATGAAATACCGAGGAACACATATGGCATTTAGCTATAATAAGAGAACGCAGCCCTAGGAGAAAGGAAAGCACATGACTGAAATTTTAGCTTGCCATGACTGATTAGAATCAGTATAGAAAATGATGCTGAAGTCATCCTCATTCCTTTATTATCTTCCTTCAAATACTCTCTAAAGTTCTCCTTTGCAACAGTGACTACAAGGACGTAGACCACATGACACCTATTTGCGTGCAGGGCTAACCAGGATTCTCTCATTGTCTTCTGCACACCCATCTTTTCTTGTCTTTCTGCTGACTCCAAATTGTCAACACTGCAGTGTAAGTTCTGCAAATATTGTGTGTCTTATTTGCACACAGTCTCTCTTTCATGCATTTGATTCCTTTGTGTTACAATATAAATGTATTACAGTACAGAACTATTGTTGCTTTTGATAATATGACATATTGCAAAGATTTTCTTCTGTAAAGAGATTCACAAAAGGTAGACGTTTATATGTTTTATTGTCAACTTATGACTCTGTTTCCCATACCTCTACAAATCTGTACATTTACACTTTATATCATTGTAATTAAACTCCTGTTTGTCAATACCTACTTTTACTGTGGTAGATTTACTAGGCTCTGTATCAGAATCCAACAACTATGATAACAATTGAAATGGAACCAGGCTGCTTATAGGTTTATTTTACCTCTTCTAATTAGTTCCAGGGAGTATTCTCTTTTGAGCAATTGGCAGAGATGCAGAATACCTACCAAATCATTTTAAAAAATTAAACTGCAGCAATTATTACCCTAACCATATCAGTAGAGCCAACAAAAATGCATAATCCAGTAAAGAATGGAGGAATTAGCTTTTTTTTTTTTTTTGAAAGCAAGTGTTCTGTTTCACTAAACAATTATTTCCAAGTCAGCAATATTGTATTCATATCTGAATTGAGCCTTGGAAGAATGTTCACATGATTTCTTTAGCTTCATTTTAAACATCTTTAATGAAGAAAAGAATGCATGTAATTATAATTCTCCTTTAGGAATAAAAATGTCTGCAAATAACTTATAGTAAATTCCATTAAACTTTTAATACCTTTTGAATATGTTATTAGCTACATGATTCAAAGACTGAAATGAAAAAAAGAAGTGAAAAAGCCAGTTTTATTTTTACCACATTTATGTGCTATCACTAGCTGTACCCCAAGGCCTTTTTATAATATAGGATATAATTTTAATTTGTCCTTCAGCTAGGAAAATGTAATTAATTGTATATACTTATTTCCATAACTGTTGATAGGAATGCATGTCATGACTATTGTCACTTCAGTTTTTCAAACATTTCTACATCCCTAGAAACAAGAAAATACTGAGGTGGTGGTGTTTAGTTCAGTAGAATAGTGTCATACATTTGTTAATCCTGATAACTGAATCTGTTATTTACAGACACACAGAGAATGTTTGAGGTCAGAAGGGGCCTTATGAGGTGCAAGCACAGTCACCTGGAGATGAGTGCCCAGGACCATGTCCAGGTGGCTTTTGCATTTCTCCAAGATGGGAGACTCCACAGCCTCTCCAGGCAACCTGTGCCGGTGCACAGTCCAAACTCACATACAGGTTTCTTCACTGATTCTTGCTACATATGCATGTCTTATGTATAAATAACAAATTCATACTCAGAAGACCTATAGGAGATGTGAGATATTATTCAAGAGATCCCAAGTGCTCAAAGGTAGTTGAGGACCTCACATGGTGTTCCTTTCTTCTAGCCTCAGACACTGACATCTACACTACTGTCACAACACAAATCACCTTCTTCCACTTTTTCTCCAAAGAAGTAATGATCAATTCACTCAATCTGAAGCCTGCAGCTCAGGCATCTACACTTAACATAGTCACTTGACGTACTCATTATAGTAAAAGTAAGGAAATCAGCATTTTTTAATATGCAAGCCATTTGATAGCTTTAAGAGCAATGCAAAAAGGTTATGATTAGCACATTGCAATAAAATAATGTTCGTAGTATGACTACTTATAAATCAAAAGCATCACTAATATTTTTACAGAACACATGCAGAAGATCTACAAAAGTTTTCTCAAACTAGACAGAATTAAAACATCCATGTTGGAGGTGTTGGTAACACTGATCTTTAAAAAAAAAAAAAAAAAAAAAAAAGAGAGAGAGATTAAAATAAAAAGAAAGAAAAAAGCTGTGTTTAAAAAGCAGTGTTTTCCTCCCTACAGTTAGTGCCAAACAAGTGTAAACACCTTTCTTCTTGTCCTTTCTTTCCTCATCTTTCACCATTTCTGATTGCCTTCTACTCTACTGTTTTCCTTGAAGAGCTCCCTTGGGGCTTCTTTCAGTATTGTTCTTCTGCATATTATTCAATGATCCCTCTGTTTTTTTTTTCCTCCCTCCAACTCGTTATGCAATACTGTCTTTGCTCCACAGTCCCTAGTTTCAACGTAACAGAATTGTTGCACAGTGTTACATATGGCACATGATGATGCCTGAACTGAGTTGGTGGGCACCAGGAAAATAAGTTACTTGCAATAGAAACAATATGAAATATGAAAAATGAAGCCTTGGTCAGATATTAAAAAGATACTCTTAAAAACTAGGGCAGACCTTCAACCAGAGTAAACCACCATAATTCCGTTGTCTTCAATTTACTGGTATACCCTTGATTAACTGTTTATTGCTTTCTGCTTTGGAAGTAAATACGTTGTGGTGATTTGCTTGAGCCAACAGCCTGTGAACAGGTTTTCAGTGGTGGAGAGAACCAATTGGATAGAGAATCACTGCCCCTTTACTCTTAGAGTGAGCAAAGCCCTTCTACTCTACAAATAGCATCTTGAATAATGTGAACCATGCTAGGTTTGTGTGAGTGGGATGACACACACCACTTGAAGGGAATGAAAGGGAACACCAGGAGGCAGCCTAAATGGCAGTATATTTACTTCAGCACTATTCATATATTCACACCAGCTGAGGATCTGGCTCCTGAAGCTCCCTTTCAGTCCAGGAAAGCAAAGTGCCTCATCACAGAGCAACAAACTGCTCACAGTTGGTGCCATTCAAGATGCTGTTTGCAAAAGCAGAAGTACTTGGAAACACCGGAGAAAAAGAAAGGACAGTGGTTTCATATCCAGTTCACTGAAATACTCTCTTCCTAGATTCAGGTGAATCACCAAAGCGTTATAAGGATTACTGCCAGTTCGTAAACTACTGAGGAAGCAAAATTCTGAACTGATGATTATGTTTGAAAATCAATAACTCTTCTGCTAACACTTACATAATTTCATAAAATATATGGAGAGTGGCTTGTGGATACAAGATTTTCTTGTTTTCATAATTCAAGAAACTCCCTTTCTCAAACAGGCAAACTACACACTCAAGCAAATGTATGAAACCAAAAGAAACAGATCCCATTAAGATGGATGTAGTTCAACAGTGCAGAAAATATGCATTGTTCCAGAAAAATAATTCTCTAGCAAGGTATATGAACAAGCAAAGTAATCATATCGGATTTCCACGTATTTCTTTATCAGGAATGGATTTAATTTACAAGCTAAGGCCAGAAAATCCTTACAGAAGTAACATTGTTCAATTATATACTGTTCAAATTATGCTGTTTATTATTTTTCAGGATGAGTGAATTTCTTTTGCCTCATTTTCTATACACTCTTCAGCATCATGGACCTAATTCATGCTACAGAGGAGACTTTGAGACAGGTTAGATTTTGGAAAGATGGCACTGAGCAGGGGGTGACTACTCAGGAATATTGCCTAACAGCAGTTTTGCTGGCTCAAAGAGCAGCTATGTTTAGGTAACAGTCTACCTCTCTACTACCTCCACATGCTGTCTACATGTGGAACAGGGAAATATGCAGAACAGGAAAGAAGTCTGGCTGTGGTTAAGTCCACATTTCAGCATTCTTCTCCCTTTGTAGCAGGCCAGCATGGCATCAGTCAATGAAGAGCTGCAGTATGTGCTGCTGCGCCCTGTGCCAGGAAACATTTCCAAACAGCAGAACTGCAGAAAGCCACCGAGGCAGGTGGCCTGGTGCTTGTAGCGGTCTGCATGGGCCAATGTTTGCTGACATTGAGAAACTTACATTTGCCTGCATCCCCTCACCTTCTAGGACATCTGTGTTTAAGGATTTGCTCTTTTACCCAGTTTCTTGGAAAACAGGCCCATCTCCCTGTTTTTCTTTGTTGTTTTGTTGGGGAAAAAAAAAATAAATGGCATAAAGGGCACTGAAGGGCACAGAGAAAGGCAAAAGCAGAGAGCTCATAAAAAGCAACTGAACATGGGAGAGGGCAGTATGCTAAGATCAGCATTCATTTACATAGGGAACTTGGTTATGCATCCTTCTTATCAGAGATCTGCCCTCTATATTCCCAACAAAACCTCCTCTGCAGCCAGGAGAAATCCTAACCTGTAATGAAGATGACAGACCTTGAAATATACACCTGTTTGAGCTAATCATATGTAAGTTATTCGAAGTTAAATTAACACTTGGCTTAGCAAACTTTTTATAAAGAACCATGTCTCAAATGAGGGACTGGGGAGATGGAAAGGGAAGTAAATTTTTCCCCAAAATAGAGGGACTAGCAATTGAAGCTACAACTTTTCTGCACAACTGTTTCTCTGGCACCTCTCCTACCATTGGCAGGCCAAGCCATAGGTGTGGGCAGTCCAAGAGATTGCTCAAAAGCCCATGTTCTTAGGCTCCTGAGCTTGACCCGTTACCTTTCTACACCATCATACCACATACCGTCTTCAGCAAGATATTTTGTTCAAACAGGTTTCCCCTGAGTCTGCTTTCATAGAAGTCCAGGCAAACTTGTATTATGCCAGCCTGCGGGCAAGCAATTTCTGCAGAGCACATGGAATGTGTTTCTATTTGAGGAAGCAGGTTGGAGCTCCAAAGTCTTCCCTGGCTGAGCCTATGTCAGGGTATATTTGTGCATGGAACTGGGGATTCAAATAGCATGCTTAAAACAAGGGGAACAAGCAGGAGAGTGGGCAGCCTTATAGGACTGGTTGTAGGAAATTGAGACTGGCTAGTTGTTTTTTTTAGAAAGACATTTTGGGCCCAGACTCTGCATCTTACCTTGAGCTTGAATTTTAAACATTGCTATTATCATTGTGTTCTTTGCTCTGCACCGGAATAATCAGTCTGGATACACTTTCAAAAGACATCTGTAAACCATATAGGTGATCAGCATCCTTTCTGCGTGGCCAAGATCTGTTCTTTAACAGCTGTAAACAGTAGAAATAAAAGTGATTAAATAGACTCCACTTATGTCTGCAGCCACAATAATACACCACTGCCTGAGCATAACCCATACATTCACACTTCAAGGTATCAGCACAAACATGAAAGATGAAAATTTCCATGTTCCTTGTTGCCATATGTTCAAAGGATAAAAATCTAGACAGAATCAATCATCTTCTGTATAACCCAAGTATTAATTGGAGTGAGACTAATTAGTTGCCTACCTTTGATGAGAAATGAGATCTTCTCCTCCTCCTCTCCTTTTTAAAGTGAAAGATTTACTGCTCAATTTTAATGGCATTTTAAACGTTTCCTTCTCTTTTAATCTGTGGTACTAATTTAATACCAATGCCTTTGCAGTGGAAAAGCCCTCTGCAAACTGATTCTGATACATAAGGTGAAGCAAGCTCATTTTTCAATAAATTGTAGGAGTCAACAGTAAGCCGAATATGATGCTCTGCTGCTGAGCTCAATTAATAACTATGGATTTAAAATGTCAGCAGCTGATGTAAACTCTAATAAATTATATTATAATTAGTATCTCTGACTATAAAATCTCCATTCCAATCCCTCTAAAAGCAAACAAACTAATACACATTGCAATTTAGAGTGCTGACCCAGTAACGCCATGTTGATTATCACACAATAATGAATATATGCATCATTAATAGTTTCAGTGGTTTAAAACAGCTGTAGCATATATAAACTCTATATTAATGGCAAAGAACCTTTCTAGAAACAATTAATTAAGTTCTGCTGAATGTGAGAAATAAAATCTACTCCTTCCAGTGTCTGATATTTGATGGATGATACACACTGTTCTCAATGTCCATTCTACTGGCAGGATTAGTATAGCTGTCATGTGTTGAAAGTATAAAACACTCATTATAGAAGTATTATTCTTTGCTAGAAGTTGATTTAAATGAGAAAGCTGAACCTTCGGAAAACTTCTACATCAAGGAAATAAGTATACAGCAGTTGTGCCTCAGATCTTGCTAGATTTGGGAAGCTGTGACATAGCTAGAAGTCTGTTGCCACATCTATTTTATCAGCTAATGGTGTGACAAATTCAAGAGAAAAGGCTTAACAAAAGCTTCATGGGCTACCTCAAGTCTTCTGAGGCTTACACAGAACAATTCTAATCTTTCATAGCATGATTTAGTAAACTGTACTGGTTCCATGCATTTCTAATGCACAGTGATTTAATTTAGAAATCAAAATGGAGCATCACTATTTTTGGTAACAATATGATGGACAGAATTTTATCAACAAAGATTTACCAGCATCCAAATATATCCTCAGGACCTTAGCCCAAATGACGATTTTCTATTGAGGAATACACATTCAAACATCAACAACCGTGCAGGGAAAAGGTTTCCTTACATAACTTTATATTTACAAGCAACAAAAATAATAGCCTTTATCAATCTGCATATTTTTATAATAATAAGTTCAGATTTTGTATAAAAAAGAGATTTGTCTTAAACATAATTTTATTTAATTAGAAATTTTTATAGTGTTACATATGGGATGAAAATACTGCACATTAAAAAAGACTTTTGAAATAAAAAATATTTATGGTGTAAAATTGGACCCTTGTGCATATAATATGTTATTAAAGATTAACAATAATGACTCTTTGCATGGCAGTTTTGTTCATAATATCCATCCTGTAATTTCTGAAATACTTTATCTAGTGTATATTACTACTTAGGGAAATATTGCAATACTGAGCTTGTTCAGGAATTGTGATTTCAATAGAATTGTATGGGTCTGTGTTAGTTCTGGGTCTAGATTGTTTTCACAATATCTGAGTATCAGCTAATTCACAATCAATGATCTAGCTACTACTGGGCCACCCTAAAATATTTGTAAAGGTTATGAAATATACTGACATAGTAAAGGTCTGAGTTAGTATCTTAACTTCTTTCACAAGTCAAATTAATTCTTAAGTCTTTGTACACAGTGACATGACAAAATACAAATGCAATAGAGACAAAGCAGGGCAGTGGGAGTTCTTTAATTCTGCTACTGTTACTAACTTTTGCTATGTTTGTTCCCACAAGTAAATAACTTAATTTTCTGTGTCCTGTTTCCCAATCTGCAAATCAAAGATAATAAATCATACCTTGTGCACTTTACAGAAAACTTGCAATTGACTCCTTCTTCACATACTTGGTAGTCAGGCCAATGTTTTGGCATATGGAGGTCACATGACAGAGAGGATCTATAAATCTTCCATCTACTGCACTGAAAATCTAGAGTGACAAGTAAAAATTGTTTTGCCTTGGTATTATTTTGCACTTAGAACATACCACCATGCTGAAACTCAAGAAACAGTTCTCCTGCCAGCCACACTGTCTGTCTCCTGTTGGAGGCTCCATCCTCCCTCTTTCTCTGTGTGACCCAAACCCCCTGCTTTTGTTGTTCATTAAGTATCTTTCCTTAATGGGAAAGAGCTGGCATTGAGGGGAGGGAAAGAGAAGTCAGAGGCAGAGGTTTCCCCTAGCTGCGAAGATCACTCCTGCTAAGGGGAGTTGAAGACACTGGTACCCACATCCTAGTTCTCCTCTCAGCCTTTCTTGCCTCTCCTCCTTCATGGTCTTTCTTCCAGACAGCTATTCAGCAAAAGGCACATCCCACTTCAAACATTTGCTTTTAAAATGAAAATTTTAAAAGAAAGCAAATGTTGAAAGAGGAAATGGAAGGAGGATAAGCCTTGTGTGTAGATGGAAAAAGTCAGCTCATGTATTGCTGTGAAAAAAGTTTGGCATTATTAGCTATATATTTAAAAAAAAAAAAGTCATTTTCATATATACCTTCAATGTGAATCTAACAAAAATTCATCATAAACCAAAGATATTTAAAACACAAGCTACACTAAGGTGAAAAAAATCTCCCGATCATGAGATAATTAATTATGATATAATTACACTTAACAGAGTTTTGTTTATGGCTTTGAGATATGAGAGATCAATGAATGTCAAGCACTTGCCATCTTGCTAAAATCAAAGATATAAGTAAAACCCTCAAGTAATACATTACATGCATTTCCTAAAATCTAAACCAGTGCTTGTTACATCTGTGCATTTTTACCATGGAGAATGTACTCCCATGGAAATTTCCAAGCTCATGCTCTCTTTTACAAATTCTATTAATTCCAATGCAAGTGCATATAAGCTCGTGTTTATCCCTTCATAACCCCCTGTGTACTGTTGAAACTGACAACAAATCCTTCTTTTCTCAAGAAAAAATGCACATACAGTTCTCCACAGTGATCCAGTAAAGTGACTTGCTTAGGAACTGCTGAAATATTACCCACTTACATGACTACTGAATGACAGAGATCCAGATCATAGTGTTCACATCTGCGCTGAATCTTGCCCCACTCTACTGAGAGTCCAGCTTAGGTGCAGCTTGCTGAAAGGCGAGTCAGGACTAGATTTATGGCTTAATTTACATGCAATCATTTTAAGAAAAGATAAATAAATTCTCATAAGTATCAGATGGTCTCAGATCTCATCAGGTACTTTTTAAATGTTAGCTGGGAGACTGACTAAAGCAAACCAGAGGGCTGTGGTCAAGGAGACAGATTCAGAGAAAATGTTACAGCTGAGTGGGTCTGCTAATACAGCAGAAGCTTAAAGCTTTAGAGATGAAAAGAAGCCCAGTTTGAAAAGGCTGTGATCAGTAACAGAAATCAAGAAACTTCAATTAGACTTGCCCCCAAGGAGATGTCTGAAGCCGCAATATGGGTACAAATTGCATTGCGTTCAGAAAATACAGAAACTGTCTCAGAATCACAAAATCTACTTTGAGCAGACAATAGTTCTTCTAGTGTATCAAGTGGAACTAATTAAAACTGTCAATATCACAGCAAATGTTTAAAATTGGTAACTTAGCATGACCCTAAAGCAGAATAGAAATTAGGTGTTCTGATAATGTTCAGAAAAGTGCAGGCAGCAATCAGCAGCCCACCCGAGCAAACGGCAAAGTTGTGACACGCAGAGCCTTTCTACAAAGTGTTGGCCCACCCATACAAAACACAGCTTTAGAAAATTTTATAGGTGGTACAATAACCTCCAACAGAATAATCACACAAGGAAAATAAGTAATTAGCAGTGAGTAATCATCAGATGAGTGATTTATCATTAGTCTTTTAAATAATTGTTCATGGTGATTGTGAAAAATTCAGCTAATAGTTTTAAAATGTTATGAAATCAATATATAATCTCTACTGTATTGCAACACATAATCGACAAGAATGTGAAGGGTCTAGTAGCGTACATACACCACCACTGTCTTCCTAGTGCTGTTGTTTGGTTAAAAAAGAAGTGTATGTGTATATATGTAAATTCAAGAAACCTAAGCACCTGTTCCTGGCATATATTTTTCAAACTCAACCAGTTCACAAATTGATAAATCTGATAAACAGATTAGAAAATTTTTACTCCCAAAATATGCCCCATGTGCACAGCAGCCAGTCATAATCAACAAAATATGAGATCCCACAAGAATTTAGGAATCAAAATCCAAAGCAGTGTGGTACCTAACCTTTAGGCATGCTGATGCAAGACAGTTAGGCCCACAAAACACAGTATACCAAGCACAGAGCAGCCTAAAGGGAAAGCCTGAAGGGAGGGTTTGCACTGAATTGGTGCCTCAGCACTACCAGGCATCACAACCTTCCGTTTGGGATTTGCAACTTAGAAGCTTCTTAGATTTTTTTCTCCTTACCCACAGGAAAAAAAAAAAAAAAAGAAAAAAGAGAGCAGGAATTCTTTCAAGGTACTGGCTCTGTAGGATGAAGTGTCTGAGACAAAGACTCACCTCTCTGCAAACAATAGCTCAGAACATGGGAGGAAGAGACAGACTCAGGTGCAAATTTGCCCCAGGAGCTCCCTGGCCCCATCACGAGTGAGGTGCTATGGGTGACTTTGAAGTCCTATACTAGGTATTCAGCAAATGTAAATGGTGAGGATTAGGCAGAAGCTGAGAGAGAGTTTGAGGATCACAGTTTTGAAGTCATGTGTTTCCATTCAGTCTAAATCCCCCATCAGATGCCATGGCCTTTATCTAATCTTTGAATGAACAGCTAAAGGATGGACTATGAAAGCTGTCTCATTCATACAATCAAGGAAAACAGAGCATGGGACTGCAGCTCATTTAATGCTGGCCAGATAAATGTAATAATGTGGTATTATGCTGAACTGATATGCCTGACTGGTTTCTTGCTGACTGGCCCACAATGTGCTGGAACTGCAGTCTTTGACCTTTCAGGGGTGAAAGTTGCTCCACAGCACTGACATTTACCCAGGCTTTGGGAGTTTCTGTCTCCAAATACAGTGGCTGCTTCATGGGAGTTCCTGCCATATTTCACAGAGAAAAAAAGAAAACAAAAGAGGGGAGAGCAGTGCATAGTGGACTTCAGCAGCTTAGGTTACCAGGATAAGGAAAGGAAAACGTAAGAAATCTAGACATGTAGGCTGACTGTTATCCCCAGGGAGTGGTAGCTCACCAAAACCCCATTAATTTTACAACTGTGACTTAAACTGTGTGGATTTTATTGCACAGACGTACAGTGGCTGTTCCCTGCTAGGTCTGTCCTAGTTTCACCTGGTTCAGTTCCTACTTTCGAACTTCTGTTTGTTGATGTCCCTGTCTGTAGGTGTTTCTGCCTGTTCCTCCGCTAGATTACTTTCTGTTAGTTTGTCTGTAACAATAATCTGCAGTTGATAAAACCTGAAGATTTTGAAATATATTCAGGAAACTGCAAAATATACAAGGGTCTGACCAAAAGCCCCTGCAATATAATAGATAATACTTATCACTAAAGAACAGGCAGCAGAGCAGGCAGGCAGCTTTAACGTGCATTAATATCACCACACTGTGAAAACTGTAGAGAGGATGGTGTTGCTCTGACAGATAATTTTGTCAATATCACTGCTTTTCAGTGACCATTTTTTACCCAGGTGAATAGTCTTTTTATACCATTAAAAGCATTTTCTTGAATCTAGGCTTTACAATTAAAGCAAAATTAGTGCCCATGCCATTACAATAAAATAGAATGTAAAACAGAAACAAATGAAAATCAAGGGAAAGTATATTGCATTATCTTCTCTCTTGAATTCAAGATGACTTACAGCATTTTACTGAATTAAAAGGGCCAGCAGCAATGGAAAGATTATTCAGAGTGTGGCAATTTTCTAATGGAGAAGAAAAGAACATAGTAGTTCCCATGTTACCTTCAACCCTACAGCTAGAATAAGGGTGGAGAAGCAAAAAAAATCCTGGCAGGGACTCAGCATGACAGTGGCATTACATGGCTGCCACAACAGCCATTCAGGACCACTCACAGCAGCAGTTAGAATATTGTAACTTATGCCACGGGTCTGGTCTGATACACAGCTGGCCCAGGGTTAAGGTGATGGCATCCAAAGTAATTTACAGCATCTGTGCACCTTCCCCACGTTACGCTGTGCTGCAGTGAAGAATTTGGATCATTAACTTTAGAGTCTTTTAACTTATGCTTGCATTATGACTGCTGCCTGATGGCATCCTACTCCTATAGCTGTTCCTAGGTTGCCATGACAAACTAAAAATCTTGATGCAATGAGAAGTTAGTAAATCAGATGAGTTCCGCAAGAATTTAGGGGATAGCAGCTCTGCCTCTGATATCTTACCAGATAAACATTTTCATGGCCACTTGACAGTGGCAACAGTTATGACTTCTGTGTACCGCCTCATTAACATTTCCAGGATTCAGCACTCCGCGAAGATGCTGCCATTCTTTGATTCATGAACACTGCAGAACTGCACAGAGGCTGCACTTGGTCAAATATTCATTAACTCATATTTAAGCACCTATGTACGTGACCTGCTTTTCACCATTATTGGGAACTTTTAACACGTCTCTTTGGTATCATGAGAGTGTTTTTGCTCATAGTATTATAAAAAAATCAGCTCTTCTTCCTTTTCTTTGTCTTCAGCCTTAAGCTAAAAGAACATTTGTTCATTAAGTTGTAAATCATCATTTTAGTTGTTGGTAAGTTTTGGGTTTTGTTTTGTTTTATCTATGAGTGAAACTGGTTGATTTATGCATCTTTTTAATGAGCACATCCAGAACTATGTATCTCCTAGATCTTACTTTTCCCCTCTAAACAGTAAATACTGAAGATCTGTCTTAATGTGAGTTTGATTCAGACTAATCTTCATTTTTACAAAATGGCTTCTAGAATATTTTATTCAAAAAATATGAAAAATAAAGGCTTGTATTTTTCTTGTCAGGAGCAGAGATATTATGTGACAATTATGTTAATAAGCATATAGAAATTTGCTTTAGTGTGACACAAGCACAAGCAAAAGCTGAAACAATGAAAAGGACAGCACTTTTGGTTGGATAAAGAAGCTTATTTATGAGTTCCTGGCTAAAGATAACAGTTCTGTCATTAAAATCATACATGGCACTATTGTATGTTGCAGTAAGTAGATTATTATGTGAATATGATCAAGAAGGCTTCTTGCACACGTAAGCTTGTTGCTGTGCCTGGAAATCAATGAACAATGAACAGTTATATTTTTAGCAGGATTGTTCCACAGCTTTTTTTTTGATCCATCCTGTATCACAAACACCACTTGAAAGATAAACCATTCTACTACTAAAATGCAAAATGAATTAATGAGACATAGTACTGTAAACTCTCTTTTATTTTCATCAGCCTTTTTCATTATCAAGGGAGTGCAGTATCAAGTTAGCTTAACTTCTTGACTCACAAGAGAACATGAAGAACTCACAAATTAAGATTCTCCTGCAAGAATGTTTTTGTGCCAGAATTAAATATGAATGACCAGTTGATTGATAAGCAGAATTAACATGGCCAAGTAAAGTCCTTGTGGACCAAACCTTCCAAGTGCTCAAGAACATGTCACTTAGTATGACCTGATTTATTTCAACAGTACAACAAGGCTGTGACTCAAAATTTCAACAAGGACTTGCACCCTAATCAGTATCATTAATTAACCCCATCTCTGAATGCAAACACAGCTGTATCTTGTCATAAATCTTTTACACTGGGAAAACCTTCATCTCTCCTCCCCAGTAAGTGAGAAGAAACATCTAGTTAAACTTTCCCTTTTGGATACTTATCATTGTTATTGTATTGTGATGCCACAGTCACTTATTCTCTTGTTCAAGGCCTTGTCCATAAATTCATGAGCTGAAGAAAGAATTAAGGTTTCAATTAATATCAAAAGATTAAATGGGACTAGAACTGCTTTATTTTTAAGGCAGAAAGAAAATAAATTGGCTGGCCTGAACAAAAGAAATCCCCATAAACTAAGTTGACCAGTAATTATTAAATAAATGAATGTGTAACTATTCAGAAAGACCCTTCGTCTCAATTGCTGTTGAAAGCTATGCCCCATATGTTAATGTATTCTTGTTGAAAATTAGTTACTTGCTTCCAATTTGAATTCTGCTGTCTTCAATGAGGTTCCTAATACCTGGTTTTGAATGTTTATCAGTCATGCTTCAATCAACAGAATGAGGGCAGAACTTCAGTGTTGCTGACATTTTCATACATTACTTTTTGACACGTGCTTTCATGAATGCTGCATCATACAAGACAGAGAATCATCTAATTGTTTCTAGAGGTGTACATGCTGTAGCTCCTATGAAAATCTCATCCCTCTAGGGAGAGATGCCTCAGAGAGAAATTCAGCTTTTATGGTGGATCAGTTACTGTGTAGAAGTGCTCAACTTCTTTCTTTTTTTAATTTAATTTCTTCTTTAAATTTTAACAGGTGTGATAAGCTATTATATAAAATATCTATTTTTATCAGGTTGTGTTGTCAGAGCTTCCCACATTCCCACTTGTTAATTTTACTCCAACTCACAACTTCCATTTTTTCAATAAAGTCTCACTTGCCCGTAATGTTTCTTTCATTATATTTCTTGTGCCTATAGTGTGCTACGTTTTCTCTGCTATCCCGTCCTCTTCACTCTGGTTTTCCGGGAAGAGCTTAAGCAGTGGTCTGTTAAAGCTTTTCCCTATAAAATGTACTTCCAGTAAATTACAGCTAAGATGTTGTCATTCTGGGTTGAATAGGAATATTGCAGCAGTTGTTATCGAGCTTCTCAAATGTGATTCATACTATAAAAGAGTTTATGCAATCAAACAAATTTTAGTATTAAAAAAAAAAAAAAAGAAGTGATACTTGTGTCTCATCTGCGATTAGCCACTAAATAAATTTAAAAAATGGAAAATAAGAGCTATGTGAACTTGCTTACCATTTCTCTTCCAGATTAGGTGTAGGTTCATAATTTAGGCATTTAGAATTATTATTCAGGAAAATAAATCTGACAGGGCAGGGTTTCAAAATCAGAAAATGGCACTTAAAATATACAAATCTGTTTTGTGCAAATGCAGTGCTGCTACTCTTCACACAATAGCTCATGACCACGATGGCAAGGTAGTGAAAACAAAAGAAAACCTTGAAAACTAAGTACTGCTACAGGTGAGAAAAATATATGCTAGATCCTTGGGAGTTGTTTTATACCATGTCAGAAGCACAAGAGAGTCATAAACATTAAGGTTATGGCCACAATGTGCCACTGGAGCTGGATGCAGAGAACCAGGGACACATCAGTGAAACTGGCAGGCCACAGTATCTCTTATTATTTTTTCTATTAAAGATTTTGGCTTTGCAAAACCAAAGCAGAAAGCTGTGTGCATCTCAACAGATGAAATCACTGCAGAGAGATTACTGATATCTGTGCAGTTCCTGCTCTGCCCTATTTGAGATCCATCCCACTGCCAGTCAACTAGAAAAGAACGTTTAATCAGATTGTGTAGCCCAAATACAAACTTTCTTTTCTCGGTAGTTTTGTTATTAGTATTTGGACAGGTGGTAAGGAGAAGAAACTCCTCAAACTAAAGAATATACCTCAGACAGAAGAAAGTGTCCCACTTCTCATCATGAGTAACATATTTTAAGTATTAAGCTTAACAAGTCCAGTGTTGTATAGAGAGAAGGGGAGAGCTTTAACTACCAGAAAGTTTCAGATCACAATTTTGCAAGTTTGTCTTGAGGATCTGGTCACAGACTCTCATTTATTTATTTAGAATCACATAGCTGAGCTGCTTAGTGAGCTTGGTAGTCTTCACATGTAGAAGGTCAGAGCTTTGCAGGGGTGTATCTGTCATAACTAAAAGAACAACTGTTATATCTGATTAGCTTGAACCTTCTTGTGCAGCTCAATCACACATCTCTGCTTCTGATGCCAGTGTCTTCTGCCACGTAACACTTTCAGCAAACTGAAATGTTGTCACTCCCACTCTAAATCTCCTCAGATAGCCATGACTATACTCACTACTGATCTTCTCAGGTTGAAAGCTTAGTTAAAAGTTTAACTTCCCTCTTTCCTCTCTCTGTGCTCTGGTTGCTGATATTGCCAAGACTTGCTTTACTATCTCCGAGTTGGTACCTTTCCATATCATTCTGGCTTGTCGTCTGACATGGTCTTCTCTAGTTACAGCAGCATCCTTCCTCCAGTTTCTCACTAGTGTCTCTCATCCTGTCACTCTATCCTATGGCTTAGATCTTTTAATTCTCCCAAATTTCAACCCTTTTATCCCACCCACATGCCATACTCCACTCCCTGAAAAGCTGCCACAAATAGTAATTGTAGCTAATCAACAGAAGACTTCATAAAATGTACTAACCTAAGATACAGAGAGGCGTGCATGATCTCAGGCACTGGAGAGAAATGCATGTCATCCAGCCCGTGTTTTGCCCTGTTACTGCTTTTGTGTCTTCCTATCCATCTGTGTCACATTTCACTATTGCCTGTTCCACACACACAGCTGGGTATGCAGCTCAGCCTGCAGTCTGCTTCCCCTCTCTCTCATGCTGTCTCTTATAGTTTCAAAACTCTCCTCTTTCCCTGCTATTGTCTGTTTTGCAGCCAAGCCAGTTTGCCCACAATCAGATGTTCTCTGAAGCTGTTCTCTTCCCTCCCTCTACCAGCTGCCCCCAGCATCTCTGCAGCCCCCCTTCCACTCTCCTCCCTGGGATCCCTGCAGTCCCAGGCTTCCCACAACCATCTCCCCTCACCTGCTCTGCATCAGCATCAGCCAGCTCCTTCTTCCCACCCTGCGTGAATCCAACAGAAGGAAGAAAATAGATGCTCTTCACTGCAGCATCTAGTTAGGAGGAGAGCACACGCTGCCTCCGGCTTCCCAGAGGAGTCATCTCAGGGAAAGGGCAAGCTGCTGCCGGCTGGAGCGTGACCTGTGCACACAGAACCATCAGAGACTTTTACCTCTAGGAAATCTCAACTCATGTGCAAACTACAATTTACCAACTCGGCCAAATTTAGATACGTTTTCAAGAAGATGGCAAGAGGCAGTGTTCTTCTGCAGATCTCCTTTCCTGATCCTCTCTATTCAATCTCAAGACAAATTTCAAGGCCATGTTCCAAATGTCAGAGAGATTGAAATGAGAGAGTTTTGAAAGGGCTTTAGTCTTTATAAAATGGTTAATAAACACCTTTTTCAGATATACTTGATATAGTATGTAACATATAGGCACATAAGTGTATATATGACCTATGTGCATATATGTAATGTACTTCACAGAATTCCTCCTGACTTCAGTCATAGAAGCAGCAGGTATGTTTTCAAATAAAGCACTAATTTCCTCCTGAAATGAAATAAAACAAAAAGAAAAACCTTCTGAGGCAGAGATCTGCCATAAAGTATTTCAGCAAAAACATGTAATAGTTAGTCAAACATATAAGCAACTGCAAATAGGATTTTCAGAAAGGAATATCTGTTGAGTTTTCTTATGTAGCATCTTTAGTCAGTGGGAATACAGATTTCAGATAGAAATAAATATATTAATTTTATTTATCTTTCATATCCATGAAAGATAATTTTTCTCTGCACAAAGTTGCGACTTGAAATAATTTCAAAAAGTTTCAAGATCATTAAACTTGGCTTTTAGTGGGAATTTTATTGCATTGCAGGTAGGATCAGGATGGCAATATTGAAACAATGAGTGAAGGTACTACTATCAGTTAGCATAAATACTGTACATACTCTATGCTTTTGTCTTTGTGTGGTTCCATGTGTGTTTTCTATCTTATTCTCCTCAATAAAATGAGCCCATTTAGTGGAAGGCAAAAACTAAGAATTGCACGAAAATACTTTTTAAAAAAGAGGACATTTAAAATAAACACAGTAAAAGAATTAGTAACAATAAAAATAACACAAGGGTTTGCTTTTATTTTTTCATAAAACATACATATTGCCTGTGTATACATTATACTAACACTATAGATTATTCTGCATGGCGAATTGAAAGAAGATATTAAATTGTCATTTTTGCTACATTTTTCCCTCTTAGATCAGGCAATGAATATAGACCAGCCAATTGTTATTCTGACTGTGTTTCTAGTCAATGCTAGTTGCTTTGGCACAAAGCCAGTTTTGCATTATTTGAGTTGCAAACACTGCAGAGATCTGTTTATCTGTTGATCCAAAATACCTGAATGCATTGGGGATGTTCAGAGAATGAGAATGCTACCAGTAGTCTTAGGTTTTGCAGTCCTTGCAGAAACATTATTACAAAACACATACTTCAGGCATATTTGATATAAACAGAATCAGAGTTTTTTCAGTGTTGTTTTATACTTAGTTTTCCTTTCTTTGATTAAGAATTTTAAATTAGAATATTCTGCATGTGAATTTTCTATTTGACAGCTGTTTATTCACAATAGTTTGCCTTGAATGTTAATAGCACAGAGATGTTTAGGACTCGAGTGCTCCCACTCCCTCTGCTATCCCATCTTTCCATCTCCATTAAAGGGGGATGGAGACGGGTAAGAATTATTTGCATTAAATAGCGTAACTGACCCAGTATAGGCAAAGAATTAAGCTATATTCTGTAAATATAGAAAATTAAGTTAGTTTTTGCTCCATATCAGTACAGTAATTTTGTTTTCCTGTTAATTTTTGACATTCTTCTTGGGACAATGAACAGCCTAATTCAAGCCTTTGGAAATCCACGAATGCCCCCCTTGAATTCAGTGGCTCCACTTCCTACCATCTGTGAGGAAACTGAGTTACATCCTGCTTTTCTTCACCCTCTAGCAGATCCATGGGCTTCTCTGCACTTGTCATGGATTTCCAGGTACTTGTTCAAGCATAAGAACAGGTCAATTGTGATAACTGATGTCTATCAGACTGATGTTTGTGATTCAGCAAAGAAGGAGATGGTCAAGGAAAGGCTGACTATGTGTGAAAGACAAAACACTTGAAAGAATAAATAAATTGAATAGGAAGTCAATTGAGGTTTGAGAATATTTGAAAAAAAATATCAAAGTTTAGGTGTGAGCTCAATGCAGGTGACTTCAAGTCAAGCATGAGATAACAATCAAAGCCCTCTGACAAGTACATGTTTGGTTTTTTGTATTTTGATTTGGTTTTTGGTTTTGTTTTTTTAATTGGCAATGAAACTATGTGGTCTTTCTATCCATTTTATTATTTTTTTTCCATTATCTGGTCCCAAAGAACTCCTGTTTAAAGGGAATAAATACAAAGGGATGCCCGTGTGCCAAGGTTTTCGCTGTCTCAAATAATTTTGATAGACTATGTTGAAGGCTCAAGCTATGAAATTAGAATATATCCCAAGAAAGTGTTGAGAACAAATGTTCTTCCTACAGTCAGCATTTGCCAACTCCTCTACATCTTTGAACAGCTGCAGAAGGCAGTTTTTCTACATTTTGCACTTTCATATCAGATGTTTGCAAAGATGAAGAATAAGAAACCCTAATGTAGCATCCCAAACATCAAGATACAAGATCACCTGAAAGAATAAAGATGAATATAAGCAAGCTGTCAATCCTGAAATGCCTGTAGAGTGTCTATAATTACAGCCTGAGGCCTCAGGAGGAGACTTGGGAGCACGGTTACTGCAAAGTCATTGAGCTATGGCATTTTCAATTAAAACCTGTCAGGCCCAAAGGGACTGCGCTCAGGTGGAAGAGGAATTACTAACTGTGTTGTTCATAATGGAATAGTCCTATCAGTTCACGTTTTGGCTTGGGACAGACACAAGGGCTGACCAGAGACCATCAGAAATTATCACGCGGAACTCTCAAAGTGATGGAAATTATATTTGAGTCTTCGGTACTATGAGGTAAGGATAAGGTTCTGAGAAGGGAAATCATGGTTAATTAAATGGACTGCAATACAGGTACTTGATTATACAGGAGACAGAAAGGTCTGCAAGAGATACTCTCTGATTTGTGATGGGATACTTCAGGCAATCACAACAAGATAGAACACAGAGTTACTTCAGGTGAGTATGCCTGAAAAGAATAAGATCCATACGAATTTAGCTGCCTGGAGCCAGTAAAAAGAGAGCTGTGCATGTAAAACATGATTGTGTTTAAAGGGAACAGAAAAGCACGTTTAAGACCTGATGACAAAGTGAAACAGGTCTGATGTCACGCTTGGAAAAAAGAGACACATGCAACGCAATCAGGAAACCTACTGACCAGGCTTAAATACCAAACAGACTGGAGCACCAGGGGGTATGTGCCAAGATAAAGAGAAAGGTCTCACGAGAGCCTGACCCGTTCCTGAAAGGTCAGAACATAACCTTTAACAGCAAAAGCTGCCATAGGTGTTTATTGTACGTGACCAGGAGGTCTGTCCAAAAGCCAAGAAGAAAATTTGGAAGTTTAAGGTATAAGCCTGTAAAGTACTATATACATTACAGAGGAGTTCAAGTACTAATGTGCCAGTTAATCATAACCCATCAGTGGCAGATGATGATAAAAAAAGCATCACAGACAGGAAAGGGTCAACATCCAGAAATGCTGGGTTCAGTTATCAGCAATACAGGGACACATAAGCTGCTGAACCAAACATTTTATTTTCATTAGGATAGGTTTGCTTGCTGAAGGTGGTTATGAGAACAGCAGGCCACATAGGCTCAATTATTTACTTACTAACAGGACACTGAGTCTTGATGCTGCCACATATACATTTCATATGGCTACCGATGCTTGGACATTTTAGTTACAACCTCTGCTAGTAAACTAACCAGTGCTAAGCCGTCAGCACTGAACTTTATTAGCTAGCACTTTTATTTCTTCAGGCTGACCTTAGCAGAGTTTTGGTGCAGGTCAATTCACACGCTCCGAAGCACCTCCTGACTTGAAGTTAGGGTGGGTAAATACTCTCTCCAGTGGGCAGTTCAGATGACATCAGACTTCGAGGTGGATGCTGGAAGAGGTTAATGTAATGTGTACAGGATGTTGGCCTAAGGACTAGATAACCAAGCCCGGCACTGTTTTATTTACTGATACAGATTCTGCCATTAAAGTAGTATAGGAAGACAGAAGACTGAATGACATAGGAACACAGATCATACCAAGAAACCATGAGGTCTAGAGAGTAACAGAGTTGAACAGAAAGATAACTGGGAACTAGACAGTGACAACCAGAAGGCAAAAGCAGAGAGGTCAATCCCAGGACCAGGAGGATTCAGAGCTTTGGCCAGTCACTGAGCTGCCTTAGGCACACTGGAAGAACTTCAGCATATGAGAACCACAGAATTGTGCTTCTCCAGCCAGGAGGAGTGCCTGGCCAGCACAACAAAGTGCACATGAGGCATGTCTAAAGGACTTAGCAAAAGGGCACTAACCAACCATGAAAGGCTTACAGCATCTATTCATGGAGGTGTTGCCATGGAGTGATGGCACTGAGAGGAGCAAAGACAGAAACAAGTCCCACATTAACAGAAACATCATAGTAAATAAAAATCTGGGATGAAGAGTTACATGTTTAAAAGAATGGAAGGCCTAACACAATGTCTTGTTAAAGGCCAAATCATTAGAGCCAACTGTGAGTTGGGACCAACTGGCAGCTGGAAGTCAGCAAATGCTTGCACAGAGATTTCAAAATAACATGGATGTGAAGAGAAGGCAGCAAAGACTACAAAATACAAGAGTTCAGTAGAGGAAGCCAGCCTGTAAAAACATAGCAAAAATTCCAACTATTATGAAGCATCTCTGTAAATAGATCTTTTAACTAAAGAGCTAATTAATTTAGAGAAAAGTGCTTCAGAATTTATCACATATAGCTTCAAACATCAGCCATGTAGAAGTCTCCCATTCAAGCTGGTTATACTAAGCTTTCTTTACAGTCAGTGGAAATAATAGACATCATTCATCTCACTTATTTGAAACACCTGCTTTAGAATGACATGACTTGTGCCCTACTAGTCACTTGTGTCTCTCCATTTTCTAAGAAGGGAGTTTCAGTGATTAGCTCAGATGGAGACATCTGCATGTGGCCTCATAACTCCCAGCCAGGGAGTCGTCTTGTGTTTTACCTCCCATTAAGCACCATGCAGGAGGTTGATTGCCATTTTCATATGTGGAAGGCATTTTTTCCCAGACAGCAAAAGTGGCACACGACTATGTGGGGTTCTTTTTCACATATTATCTTGCAATCAGGAGGGCTGACTTTTGGGTTGATTTACAATTGTGGGTTTGGCTTTTAGTGCACTTCTTCCTTCAGAATGGTCCAGTGGAGGTCACTAAGTCAGCAGACTAAAATTTTGATCATTATTTTCACCATTATTCAAAATGGTAAAAAGCTACACTGGCTTTGCCTTTAACAGAAGTTGTAGCTCTTTCCGTCTACCTCTCTTCTACATGCTGTGTGCACCAACTCATCAGATGGATAATGGCTTCCCACAGAGGTCCTCGGCAGGGTGGAGGGCAAATTCTCTCTTGGGGGATACTGGTGCCTGATGAAATCTGCATGTGACAACCCTGCTGGATAGGTTAGGTTACCATGGGAAAGGTTTTAGCTGTAGCTATTAACCATATACTTCTAATTGCAGTAGGTTGTCTTAAGTATCTTTTTTCTTTCAGACTCTTGGCTGCGCAATATTAATGTAACAGAGGAGCAACAATAACAGAAAATGAAGTTACATCAACTTAAAAAAGGAGACAAGTTTATTACGAGGTAACAGTCTTTTAATGCAGCCACACAAAGTTCAAATGTTCATAAAGGAAATTACGTGAGGTCAAGTGTGCTATTTTTAAAATATAACAATCTGATAAACCTTGAGCTAATACCCGAGGACAAAGCTCATACTGAGTTACTGCACATTCCAATGAGGAATGAAATATTAATATAGAAGGCTACTGGTAGTTTCTTGCAGGTCTCGACATCACTGAATCTTGCAGTGGCAGCGCTGAGAGCCAGATCCTGCACTCTTTGCTCCCAAACCTCTCATTAATTTCAAATGGAATCATATCTGTGTAAAGACTGAACAAAAATTCTAGGGCGTGGGTCTTGCAGAATCACAAACAGTGTTTTGAAAACCCATGGAAGCTGTTAAGCCTGAGATGTTCGCCTTTAGAGCTCTAATTCAAATCTCTCTTTGAAAATATAGTCGATATGCTGTGGTTTTCATATTCTAAGGAGAAACTTGATGTAACATGAGTCTTGCAATATTTTACAAGGCATGCTTAACCTCTTAATGTGCGTCATGCAAAGATCAAGAGGCAGCATTATTGCTTGCAAAATCACCTGCTATTTCCGGGAAACAGTCATTTGCTGGACCTGTCCTTGTCACTGGCATAAGTATAATGCTTTTAATAATCTCCCATTCCCTAAGTGATGTGTTTGCATCAAAATGATGGAGATGCTATAGCTGGCAGAATTTTTTAAGAACTGTTCATTTCTATCTTGTTCTTCTGGTGCCATCTAGAGGTTTTATTCTTAATTCTACGAAACAGAAAATAAAGTGGTTTATGATATTTCTAAAGCTTCCTTTAAAAACTGTCTGTGCATTAACATCACTTAGGGTCCTATTATCACTGAACCTCTGTCTCCATACAAGAGCAGATTAATGAAGTGTGCACAAGTTTTCGAGCTGCGGGATGCAAGTGAACCTTATGAGCTGGGGAAAGATTTACACTAGAGGCAAATATTGTTGTAAAAAAAAAATCTTTTCCTCATAAAAAGCACCTGTAAATTGGCCTTAGGAGGAATTTTCATAGAACTTGTTTTCAAGAACATAAACAGTAACATATCAAAGCTGATTCAAAGGAAGCAGGTGCTTGGAGAAGAGGCAGCCTTGCCAGCCTTGTAGCAGAATGCCAACATGACAGACACAGACACAGCTTTGGCCCATCAGCACAACTGGCTGACATCTGCCTCCCGTGACAAGTCGATGATGCTCTATTTCACGCTAGCACTGCCTAGTAGAGCACAACATGAAACTCAGGCAACAAAAAACTTACTAGCATGACAGAAAATCATTCTAGTAGAAGCATTTCTTCTTAAAGATAACAGAGATTTTTAATTCACTGTAATGGAGCCCTAGATTTGTAAAAATACCAGTCTAGATTCAGACCCAGTATAAATGGGTCATACTCCCTTGATCTTAGTATGGGTAGGCTCATTTGGCATCAGATCTTCTCCAGAAAATCTTATTTTCTTCTCTTCCCCTTCAAAATGTTTATTAATTAAGCTAATGCTGACACCAAGTCTGTGAAGGGTGTGTGCAAATGCTAATATGCCTCATCATGTATTCCATCTGACTTGATTATCAGAGCATCCGATTTGTCCCTCTAATATCCATCCAATTGTATTGTCCCTCCAGGCGACTAAATGCACATTCACTCTGAAAAAATAGTCCCTTTTAAACAGAGCTGGCCAGCTAGCACTGATAACAAGATTTTTAAATGGGTACAGAAGAATCAAAGGTACACTGAACACTGAAAAATGTGAAACAGTTTATATGAAGTCCGTAGCCTTTTGAATACAATGTTCCTGTGAATGATAATTTCTGTACTTCAGCAGAGGATTAACTGTCATAATAAATTATTTCTGTTTGCCTGGAAGGAAATAAGTGAAGCTTGCTTAACTAAGGAGGCCAGCTAAAGGTACAACCGAGATGAGACTAACCTTGTCTCCTGTGCCCAAGGATACCTATGAAAAGCTGCCATAACATGCAATAATTCGATAGTCTCAGCTAAAATTAACCTGTGTACTGTATAAGGAGATAAGAATAATATTAAATTCTTGCTGATACTCACTTTGTATTCTATGGAGACTGGCTCTGATGTTTTGTGAGCCCGCATAGTAAGATTTTGAAAACCTTAAAGGCCTTTAATAAGAAAATAGAATAGAACAGAAGAAAATTTGAGTTATTTTATTGAGATTTGCTGAAGTTCTTGTGATGACAGATTAATTTTGAGATATTTTTCTTACTTTGATAGATATTTGGAGGATAAATCCTTGCTTTGCCTTGTATCCTAAAATCTCCTAATTAGACTACCTCACAGCAAGACTCCTTGAGTCTTTTACCCTCTCAGACACTTTCATTCAATGACCAAAGGCAGAATGTGGTTCCATAGCCACAAGAAATTTTCACCCAAATGAAGAATTTTTAATCACGGTCCAATGCAATTCCTGGCTGTTTACACTGTACTTACATATAAACTCACTGTTCATTGTCTCTAAGTACACAAATCTTTCAAAAAGCTGCTTATTTAAAATCAAAATATCTTTTTAATACAGTGTGATTAAGGACTATTTCCTTTCCAGAGCTGGTGTGTTGCTTTTATCATGACTACTCTCCTATATCAACGAGTTGCAAAGGAGGCTTGCAATTTTTCTTACTTGAGGAATCTGAAACTACAATGAAGCCATCCTCCTCATTATCTGTTCAAACCATCACGTTCTTAAATAGTCTGCATTACCATACTTTCAATCTTTCCTTCCTTACTGAAAACTAAGATAAAGTACAAGAAAGGGAGAAAACCTCTCAAATCTAGCATTTTGCATGCTCAATTGAGAAGTAGAAGGCCTAGGTCTAGTTTCTTTTTCAGTGCCTGTTTACCTAGTAAGACAAAGTAAAAAAGGATAAATAGAAGCAGCACTTCCAGGCACAGGGGAGACTGGGGATTAGTTCACTGCTTTGGTGGCCAGAGATACAGGTTAAATTCCCCATGGATGGATAGGAGGGGGAAGGAGAATGTGGCTCTCCTGTCTCCCAGATGAGTGCTCCAGCCTACTGTATCTGACAGCTTGTAAATTGGCTTCTCATTTCCTCTGCTTTTCATCTGTCTCAAAAATAAAACATTTTTTTGAATCAAGTGAAGTATTTATTTGCCAGACAAAACAATGGAAGGTCCATGTCACTTAGATGAGTGGAAAAAAAAAAAAAAAAAAACCAACAACACACACACAAAAAACCAAACAACCAAAAAACTATGAAACTGTTCATTTTCTGGGGAGGGGGAATGTGTCAGTTTATCTGCTGGAAATAATAAATATATTTCCATATTTTCCACACTTTAACTCAGAGGGTGTCAGAGATTTAGCACCGTCTTTCAGCTGTGACCCCAAAACACAAGTTACAGTCCCAAGTGCTTGTGCCCCACAGTTTTATCCAGTTTCTCCAGTGAAGATTTTTCAGAGTGCCATCTCCTCTGTCCAGCCCTCCTCCAAGATCTGCTGTCTCCCACAATGCTTCCTTTTCCCCACATTCATTCTACAGACCGGGAGAAGTCACAAGAGACAAGGACTGAATCCCAGCTGTTTGTGTCACCAGTGTTACTTACCGTTAGAAGAATTCTGCTGGAAGCGGGTTAGAAAATAACAAAGGTTCATCTAGGTAGATAAATGGACTTTCATTGAATAGGGAACCTGATCTGAAAAAAACAGGGCTGCAAACAGTCATGTATTTTATGACAGATATGCAAGTAATCCCATTGAAAATGTGTCATGATAAGCATGTGTTGAAATTTTGCCTAGCAGAACATCACCCTGGGAAGAGTCCTGTTGTTCATTTTGGATAGAGTAGAATCAAAGAGAGAATTATCTTAAGTGACTGAATTGTATACATGTCTTTTGGTACCAGTTTAAGCTTGCATCTTGACCTGTATTGTAAAGAGTTAAATTAATGTCACAAGTGCCACCCAGTGACTGTGATTAAGCATAATTTGCATTCTTTATTGAAAGTCGATAGTCCACATGCTACCAGCTGTGAAATTGTGCAATAAGCAATAATTAAACAATGAAAGAGTAAACACAACTAGTTAGGTTTGGAGCAATGAGTAACAAAGGTGACTTTAAAAGTTTTATTTAGCACAAAGCAAGAAAATTGAAATACAACCATGTGACCTATGCTGCAAGGAGAAAACATTAAACAGTTGTAAAAGTCTACTAAGGTCACACTAAAAAATGACAGTATCACTACTAAATAGATACTACTCACTAGACTCACAGGATCAGAGGCTTCAAAGCCAAAGCATCTGTGTGTGTAGCAAAGCAGGAACCATCTGTGAATACGTATGCAACTGCAATTCACTACGTTTATTGATAGAATGTTTGTTCTCAGAGGGTTGTTGGGTTGTTTTGGGTTTTTGCAGAGGGTTAGGGAGGGTGGAACTGAAGGTTTACAGTCTGCAGTTTGTGCAGTTGCCATTGCATATGGGAACCTCTGGCAGGCATTTGGCTTTTTGCGATTTCAAGTCCCACCCTATTACATGTATTCAAACTGAGATTGTTGCAAATGTGCACAGCACCATAGCACAGCTACCTCCCTAAAGCAAACTCCCAAAAGCTCTGTTTCTCTTTGGACATTACCAATTAGCTAGGTGTGGGAGTACTTTAACTCATGTATTCTATGATTTTGTTTGTCAAATGTAGTGTCAAGCTTTACTTACTGGATGTTGCCTCAGGTTTGAGGACTTCTTCTGATGGTGGTATTGGCCTGGGCTTAGCAAGCTGGCCAGGTTTAATTTCAGGCATTTTTTCACCATGTCTATAAACACTTACAGTAACATCCACTGTTTCCCCACCATATTTGTTCTTGACGTGGATGCTATATTTGCCTGAGTCTTCTGAGGTCACTCCCTTGATTGTTAAACTGGCATATTTCCCTTGTTCCAGTGAAAATGCATAGTGCTCGTTAGCTTCAAAGGCCTTGTCATTCTTGAACCAAACTACTTCGGGGTCAGGATTTCCAAATACAGTACAGGTCAGATTCAGTGTCTGAGGGAGGAAAAAAGAAGTAATTTTGAGGATTAGTCATATTTGTTTAACCAGAATGTTCTCAGTATTGTTTTCAGGCACTTCTTATTCCTAGTTAATTAAGGTAAGATAGATACCATGTTCCTGTGGACTAAAAAGTAGAGATCCTAATATTTTTTATTATTATTATTTAATCTTTTCACCATCTTACCAGTGACTGTGATGCAGTAATAGCCTCAGGGTAACAATGTCTGAAGATGGTAAGTTGGACTGTCATTGCAGTCCTACCTGCAGGAGACTCCTGACAATCCATTAGTCTGACATGAGGCTCAGGCAATGATAGGTTTTAAAACATCCTTGAAGTTTCCCTGTACACAGCAGGGAGGAGAACTGAGCAAATCTTTTCTGACCAAGGCCTCATGAGGTTATTGCTTGAGATGATTACAAGAAAAAAATCACTTAAAAATAGAGTACATAACAGGAATCATTGCACATTGATTCCAGGTGCTGCTGACTAGTAAAATGGAAATATTTCATGAAGAATAAATAATACATAAATGTTGTAAAAGTGTTACATGCATGTGTAGCATATAGAGAGAACAGCTGAAATGACCTTGTGGGCCATAGTGGCAGCTCATGTATTTCCCAAGGTCTGAACTGAGACTGAAGAAGCCCATAAAATTTTCATGATCATTCTTCCAAATTTTTATGTAGTTACTACTGAACCCCATTTTGACTACTATAAGTATATGTAAACTTTATGTATTTAAGTACAGTGTTGAAATAATAAATTAAATAATCATTTGAGAAGTCACATTGATTAGTGCCTACTTTGTCCACCTTTTCTTGAAACTCATTCTGTCCAAAATCCTGCCCTAAATGGCTAAAAGTCACATTAAGAATATCATATATACACCATTGTATTAGAGAAAAACAAACAAACAAACAAACAAGCAAACAAAAAAATGAAAAAACCACAGCTGATAGCTTCTACCAGAACGCTTCCTTATATTCCCTCCCATCCATATTTCCCTTCAGGTTTTGCCAAATCCTGACCCAAAGGGAGCAGAGAAAGTCTGCCTGTGTGCACCCATGCATGTTTTTGTGTGGTGTTTTTCTTGAATTATGATGACAGAATAGTTGTGATATAACTCAGAGAAAAATATAAAACAGGAGGAAGGTTTAAGTGATCAAAAGTGCCATATGTTCACAAACAGAAGCAATCTTGCATAGTACATGCTTCTGAAGGGGAATGTTGAAGATTTACATGCCTAGTGACAACCTCATGTGTGAGTTTCCTATAGGATGTACAGTTAACTAATAGCCTATAGGAACTAGCCTTCCTATAAAATATTTAGTGTGTGATGGAAACACAAAACTAAAATGTTGGTAAATCAAAGTAATGTCTAGTAGCATGAGTCTTACTGTCCTTTCCATAACTTGGGCAACATTTCATGATTATTGTCCTCCAAAGTGACCTCATTTAAGAGGAATTAATAATTAATTCATAATAATTAATCAAGTCTTAATAAGTTAATACTAAAAACTTACCAGAGAACAGATATATTCCACAGTCATTTTAGATCATTTGGGCCTGTTCTACTTTATTAAATTATAGATGTGACCTGAAATCATTTATACTCTCTTAAGAAGCACTGGTAAATCTTTGTCTTATGTGCATGTGTTTGTGTGGTTATACCATTCCATTGAATGAGGAAAACTGTTCACTCTTGTCTTTTTTGTACAGTTAACTTCTCACACTTGTACTTACACAACTCTTGCACATTACCTGTGCACATTTAATTTAGAGGTGATTTTAAAATTTCTCTTCCTTGTGATTCATGGTGTTTTGCCTGATTTCAGGAATCAGAGCTTTCCTCTTCATGCATTCAGTTATTTAATCCTCACACAATTAGATGTCCTTTGAAGCCTTTTACTTCTGGAAACACACTACATAGTATTTTTTTAATTTAAGGTTGTACCTTTTAGGGCATGATTGTATGGGAAAACTGCAGCTAGTCTGTCCGTGCAGTCAGAGGTGACTTCACCAAGCTATTTTCTTAGAGTTAGATTGTTTTAAGATGTTGGTCGTATAGTGGCTTATACCTAACCTCCTAAAAGACTAACTTTCTTGCTATGAGGTGACACTCTCTACCACAATAAGAAGATACCTCATGTGAACACCCGTTAGAGATAAAGGAAAGAATGGGCCAAGAGGAAAATATCTCTGTCTGGTCCAGAGTCGTGCAGCTTTCGGCATCCACTGCAAGGGCCATGTGTTCATCCATCTTTCTAGAGAGACTACTCCTGGGTATCCAGAAAATGGCCAAGTACATGCAAAGTTGGGAGACTTATGTGCAAACTCTTACTCCAGTGATAAGAAAGTTAGTTCCCGCACAGGGCACCTCAGCTGTAGTCTCTGAAAATGCACTTCACAGAAGAGACATAAACAGCCTGATCAACATACCCTTAAGACAGCAGATGGTAAGAGTCACATTGGCTCGTGAGCTGATCTGCTATAGTCAGTCAGAACAAAAGTCCATCTAGCTCTTTTAGAGGTCAAAAGCAACTGCTTCAGAAAGTGTAAAAAAATACAGAGCATAAATAGTGTGATCCTATTCCCAGTATTCCTTCCTGCTTTCCACAATTTGGTTGCTTTTAAACTGGTTACAAGCACAAGTTTTACTGAGAACACTATATTCAATGGTCCCTGCTGGACTTCTTTTAATGGTAATGCCTATTTTCTTTTTTGGACCCAAATTTATTTTTCCCTAAGGTACTAAGGCACAAATTAATTACAAACCACTTGAAAAAAATACTTCCTTTTGATTCTTTAAAGCCTGTAATGACCATGTAATTAGGCACTCCCTAGTTCTTGTTCTGCGAGAAGTGCTGGATAATCATTTCCAAGTACCTCCTCTACACCATGCACAATGCTGAAGATTTCTTCTTCTTTTTTTTTTACCCTGTTATCATTCAGTGCCAGACTGAAGACCTAGTTTCTCCTCATGAGGAAGGACAGTGCACCTGATAGAAGAAGATTTGCTTCAGGAGAAAGAGACAAGAACTTGCTGTCTATGTGGGAAGGATGAAAAGAATCTTTCCTGGACTGAAGGCTTGGGTGTTTGGACTCTGGAAGACTCTCCTTGCACCTGTAAGGACTAATATCAGCTCAGACTAATAGTCTTCTCCTTCTGTTTTAGTATCCAGAGAGTCTGGATTGAGGTTGCATGAGATCCCACTCCAACATGACAAAAATCCCAGTGAGAGACACCAGTCAGTAAGCATAATGGAATTTCATCTCCACCAGTCAAGCTTACCTAGGAAAAAACTTTGTGAAGGTATCTGGGCATTCACTTATCTACGTCTGACATGCTGGAGAATGGTAATCAATTTTTGTTTCTGTTTTACTGGCCCCCAAAGTGCCTGCTTCCTCCTGCCTCTTCAGTTTCTTCTACAGGGTAGGAGTGGACTCTCCTCTTGAACTGCTCTGCTCAGCACACAGAGCTGAAGGCCAGCCCAGATTTGAGGATGCATTTAACTCAGAGTGTCTACATAATCAGCACAAGACCAGTGCCTCCTGTGGCTGACCTTCCTTGCCTGAGATCTGAATCGGGCTGTGTCTCCTCTGATTGTACAGTCAGCATATGTTACCCATGCTCACTCAGACTTTGCATGTGTCTCAATTAAATAACTACCATTAGGTGGTTTGAATTATCCTCCTTCTGCTTGCAGCTTCTATAAAATCATCTGCATTCCCTTCCCTTTTGCTGTCAAAGCAAAATTCTCACCAGTCAGCAAGACCTGTAGACAAAAAACAGTCCTTACCTTCCCATCCATTATAGTAACGACATCAGGCAAACCCCCGACAACTTTACCACGATCTAGGAGTCAAAGAAAAATATATGGACCATGTGAAGTTTAGTCTTAGACCTCAAACTTATTAATTTCTTAATAATTTTATAACTTGATGCCACATTAGTCACAACTGTTGTTTGGACTTGTCTTTAAAAAACCTGTAGCCCGTGGTTAATTAAAAGTAAAATGATACAAATTTTGTGATATTTTGGGTTATTTATTTTTGATGCATTTTATTGTCCCCTCAGATTTCTTATCAGAGATTGTGCTATAGCATTCTAAACCGATACGCATAAAAACATTGAAGCTACTGCTGCATTTGACAGCTTGTGCTTTGGGCACAGAGCAAAGCAAGGAGAATGTTTTTAGCATCTTGGTGGTATCTAAGATCTAAGGAAAATTTGTTCTGCCACTCTCTCTGCAGGCAGAAGCATCTAGTCATTACCAGGGGAACTGATATCAAAGCACCAGAATTCCTAAAGTCCCTGACAGGAACAAGCTTCCCTACTGTCTGTGTCTCATCAAGCACTGGCCAATAGGCATTAGAAGGCAATTTTTTACTTAATAGATAGATCTCAATATTCATTATCAGCAGCAGCTTTCAGAGTCAACGCCTCCTTGTATAATGTCACAAAACCTCTGTAGACGTAAGCAGATACAGTGGAGGCTTGCAAAATATTGAAAACTTTTAGTGGGTTTCCACTGGAATTAAAACCAAATAAATCCGCAAATTACTTTTATTGTTTCAATATTATGTGCTAACAGGGTATTTCTGCAGCCACAGAACTCTGAAAGCTATGCCAGCATATCATGATGGATGTCTTAAAGAGAATACTAGACTCCATTGTAGAACGCTTTCGATAAAATGTAAAACAAACTTACTCTTCTCAGCAAAAGCAGCTGCCCTAAAATTGTTGAGGAAGAGAAATAGATAATGTTATTAATGAAATTATTAATTTTTTTTTTTTCTGTTAAGACACTCTCATTACATCATTAAAATGCAAAAAATGTAGTGCTTACTTGAGTCGCTGGAATTCTGCATATGCGTCATCAAAAGCTGTAATGAAATGGTTGAGAGAGTTGTTTTCCATAAGCATAATTTGCACTTGGGGATCAGTATAAACATTTAGAGAAACCCATGTTAGAACTCTTTTAAAACCCATACAGGGTTAGACAGTACCAAAATGGGAAACCAGCCCCCTGAAACCCATTGCCACTGGTGGTGAAAACAGATATAAGACTAAAAAGATCACAACAGTTATGCACTGAACTGCAACTGCTTCGGACCAAAGGCTGTATGTTTTTACTGTCATTCCTCTGATAATTGCCTATTAATTCTGCTTAATCTATGAAAAGTTGCCATATAAGTATAAAATATACCTTGCCCAGACAGATCAAGTGTGCGTTTGTAGGATTCCTTGTCACCAAAGATTTCAAAAGTGTAGTTCCCCTTATCCTTCTCAGTGGGTTCACTTATCTGCAGCCAGGCAATATCTTCTCCACCTCCAATCTTCATCTTTTCACCAGAAGAAATCTTAGATTCCCTGGAAAAAAAAAAAAAAAAAAAAAAAAAAAAAAAAAAAAAAAAAAGAATATAAATGAGTTTGAACATTCTTTTCTTCCATATTCTAAATAGGAGGTAATCTATAAAAAGTTACAAAGGACAACACACTCCTAAACTACAGAAGAATTAAAACTAATAGGAGCAATTTCCCAGGAGATTCTTTGCTTGCTAGTGGTTCTTGCTTTGGAACCATTAGCTTGAGCTTTCATTCCAAAGATTAATTTGTTCACCTTCCTCTCATTCTCTTTCTCTCCACATACACAATCATTTGTATTTATATCTATATGCACATACGTGTCTGTATGTGAAAATGTTCCATGACTTCAGAGTTCTGTACATTTCATACTGTACACTTCATACACACTACCACGGAATGCACCAGAATGCTAAAGTAGAGGCAAATAACCTTTTCTGATCAGGAATAAAATCTTTAACTTCATTAACTTCAACAATTTGTTAATAAAACAATAAAAGATTTGCATTGAATTTATTAATCTTGCATCAAGACAAAATACACCTTTGTTTTTAGAACAAGATATGAAGAAAATTTTCTAACTACATAAAATTAATCAACAAGTCTTTAAAAAAACAGTACCATTAACTACATCAGTGGACAAAGGAAGGGCTAGGGATGTCATCTGTCTGGACTTCTGTAAAGCCTTAGGCATGGTCCCCCACAACATCCTTTTCTCTAAATTGGAGAGGTATGGATTTGATGGGTGTACTTTTTGGTGGATGAGGATCCAGATGGATGCTCACACCCAGACAGTAGCGGCCAATGGCACAATGTCTGGATGGACACCAGTAATGAGCGGTGTCCCTCAAGGATCCGTACTGGGACTGTTGATTATCTTCATCGATGACATAGACAGTGGGATCGAATGCACCTTCAGCAAGTTTGTGGATGACATCAAGCTGAATGGTGCAGTTGAAATGCCTGGGGGATGGGATGCCATCCAGAAGGACCTGGACAAGCTGAAGAAATGGGCCCATGTGAACCTCATGAGGTTCAGCAAGGCCAAGTACAAGGTCTTGCACCTGGGTTGTGGCAACCCCTGGTATCCCTGGGGGATGAAGTGATTAAGAGCAGCCCTGCTGAGAAGGACTTGGGGGTACTGGTGGATGAAAAACTGGCCATGACCTGGCAATGTGCACTTGCAGCCCAGGAGGCCAATCGTATCTTGGGCTGCATCAAAAGGAGCATGGCCAGGAGGCCAAGGGAGGTGATTCTGCCCCTCTACTCCACTCTTGTGAGAACCAGCCTGGAGTACTGCATCCAGCTCTGGAGCCCTCAGTACAGGAAAGACATGGACCTGTTGGAGAGGGTGCAGAGAAGGACCGCTAAGATGATCAAAGGGCTGGAACACTTATCCTATGAGGACAAGCTGAGAGAGTTGGGGTTGTTCAGCCCGGAGAAGAGAAGGCTCTGAGTAGACCTCATGGCAACCTTTCAGTACTTAAAAGGAGCCTACAAGAAAGATGGGGACAGATTTTTTAGCAGGGTGTGTTACGATACAATGGGTAATGATTTTAAACTATAGGAGGGGAGATTCAGGCTAGACACGAGGAGAAAAATTTTTACAATGAGCATGGTAAAATACTGGGACAGGATTCCCAGAGAGGTGGTAGATGCCCATCCCTGGAAACATTCAAGGCCAGGCTGAATGGGGCTCTGAGCAACCTGATCTAGTTGAAGATGCCCTTGTGCATGGCAGAGGGGTTAAACTGGATGACCTTTAAAGGTCTCTTCCAACCCAAACTATTCTATGATTCCATTATGGTTCTGTTCTATTGGTCTATCATCTCTTCCTAAGCTAAAAATATAAGAAATACCCTACTGATTCAGATCGGTGGTTCTTCTGGTCCATAATCTGTCCTGAAGAGTAGAAATAGAAAAAGCTCTTTAGGGAAAGCATGCAAACCAGACCACTTTCAATGGTTTGCAGACAAGTTCTGACTTTCACTCATTAGTGAAAGAAATCTTTCTTGCCGTCCTTCCTACCCAAGAATCTTTAGCTGGAATTCTTCAAAAATGAAGTCGGCTTTCACTTATCTTTGATCAGTTAATTTATTTGCCCAGACAAGGCTGATTTCGCTTCATAGCTGGAGAGTTACTTTGATGGGGAAAAGGAATTTTTACTGTTTCCCTTTCTGTAAAAGGACTACATTGAGTTCAGCATACCAAGTTAGGTACCTGGATAGAAACTACTATATATTAGAAAATACTACACGTAATATTCCCCACTGTGCCATGAGTGGATGATGCATGCTGACTTTAGGACTTGTATTATGTTCCTGCTGTGCAGTACAGTGGATAATTCAAAGCTAGCTAGAAATTAGCATGGCATGTTTCATGATGTGCAGACATCAGTAGAAAAAAAAAAAAAACCTGGATTTTCTAGCCTTTCATTTTTTCCAGGAATAATATTGCTAAAACTCCATTTAATAGAGCTGGGAGTTTTGGTGAGGCTGGGGGAGGCTGGTTGGTTTGTTTGTTTATAAAATCTGAAATACTAGGAGCAGGGCAGCTGCTTGTATGTAAATATAAATATAAATATAAATATAAATATAAATATAAATATAAATATAAATATAAATATAAATATAAATATAAATATAAATATACACACTGGTATTTCCATATTAGCTATGTAGCATTCTCTGGTTTATAATTATGTGAACTGGAGGGTGGAATGGTCTAAGTTACCTTTAAAACTCAGGCACAGGCAACAAATATTTTTATTTTCCTTTCTATCATATTAATATCACATTTACTGAAAGAAGGAACAGAACTTGCTGAATACAAAGCTTGAGTTATGAGTACAGCTGCACACCATTGCAGAAGTCTGCTTGAGCTCCCTGGGCCTGATGATCACTGGCACTTTTCTTGTGTTCCTGTCTTCATAGAGATCAAAGGCTGGGCAGCATTGCAAAACTAGGACAACATGCTGGTAAACCAGCCTCTTCCTGTCCAAGACAGACCAGCTCACTGTGTGTCACCTTTGTGGGCTATTAAGGAATGAGAAAGTTGAAATCGCTTGAAGAGTTTTAAAATCCTTCCAAACCCTACTTGTGGTTTCCGAAAAATGAGTGACTGACATAGAAATGCATTTGAACACACATTTAACTGGAAGTACACAGATGAATAACAAGTGCCTCTAAAGTCAAAGACTAATGTAACATGATGGTGGAAAACTATTGGGAACTGTAAAGCTCATCTCTGGTCACGTTCTCATCTCTAAGGACTATTCTCAAAGTATACTGTGCCCCATCAAATATTTTTTAAAAGAAGAGGAACAGAATTAAAATATTTTGGGGTACTTAATATGTTATCAGTTTGGAAAAAAAAAAAAAGTTCTTAACACAGGCTTTTATTAAACTGTGAGAGCAGATCCTTGGTACTGACCTAGTACTGGAGGAGAACTTCATTTAAAGACCAGGACAGCCCTGAAGAGAGAACTATGCTCAGATATTTTTCTGTCTTTGAACCATGCAGATAATGTAGTGGAAGACAAGCAGTCCTGTGTTGAATAAGAGATTGAAATACTGTAGATTCTTTTTTCCTGGCTGTTAGAGCCCTCCTGATAGGTGTTGGAAAATTCTGTTAAAATTTATTTTACTGTGTGTGTGTTACCTATGTGAAAAGAGAATATGAAGTGCTGGAAAGAGAAATTCATTAATGTGGTCCAGTTACTAAATGAATGCCACAAAATAGTAAATAGTAAATCATTAAGATAGTTGTTTGTTTTTTTTTTTCTCAGATAATGTATAGGCCACCTTGAACAAATATTCTCATCTACCTGTGAGACCAGCTGACTTTCATTTCTTCATTGTAGTACTTCAAGAAACATTGGAGCCTTATTCCTTCCTCAGTGCAAAGGATCTTCAGTGGAGAGGCTGACTTACCTATGTAAAATAGAATATATGCAGATCAAAGAGATAGTGGAATGAACAGAAAACAATCAAATGGACTACTTGTACTGTCAGGATGAAAAAAATTCAAGATCTGGGCATGATTCTCAACTACCTCAAAGAGAAAATAGTTCATGCCTCTCAAAGGAGATCTGCTGATTTATGTCAGATGAAAGTTCAGCATAAGTTCATGGTTTTATTGTCATATACAAGCATTATGACCAGCAAGATCCATTGTGAAGTAATAAGCTTGTCATGCCATGAAACAGTAGTGTCACAATTCTAATTGAAAGAAAATTTTATTCTTGTACATGCCTTGTTCTTTCAGTGGAATGACTCCCAACATCTTATTGGGAGCAGGATCAGAGTCTTGGTCTCTTTGTTATTAAGGCTCACTTACTAATGGGAAACAGGAATAAAATGATTGCTACAACATTGTCACAGTATCTAAACCAAACAAGCCAGGTGGAATAATACTCTTTTTCCCTTTTAATAGTGTCAATTAGCAAGGTCAACTGCCTATTCAGAAACTTAATAACATGTCTGTAATGATAAGACCATCATGACTTTCAGAAATTTCCCACTTACAATAAAAATTGTCTGCCTTAGGCACAGATGACTTTAGCACACACACACACACACACACAAAAAAAAAAAAAAAAAAACTACATGAAAATCCAAGACAGCATTTACTTACCACTGACTCCACTCAATGCCAGAATTATATCATCATACACTGAAGAGAAAAAGAAAAAAAAAATGTACCATCAAAATTCAATCAGAATATAGCTTTATTCTGTTCAGTTTAACTAAAGTGATATGGGAAATCTTCACATCCTTAGGCAAAGAAAACCATTAAAATTGCAACAGGTGTATGGGAAAAATTAGAGACTGTGTATGGCATACGAATTCTGTGCTGTGCCACTGAATATCTCCACTGTGTGTGGAGTCAGCTATCTCCTGTCAAATCCTTGTCTTTCTATCCCTCAAGCCAGAAACAATGAAAGGTCATTAAAACTAGATAGTTCAGATTCAGAGGAGAGTGCGGGGGAAAGAGAAATTATCACATTCTAGGTGAAAACAGTTCTCCTGCTACCTATACGTTGGCATTTGACAAACATAAACCCCTTCAACAGCAAGTGAAAGAAATGAGGTATCATATCAAGCTTTTGAAATACCACAGAGCTGATTGTCTTGCAGAAGGGGAGAACCCTGGAGACAGAGGCGGAAGAGTGGGGAACCCTTTTGTAGCAGAAGAATCCTATTCAGTGTCACTGTGTACGATGCAAAGAGAGAAAGAAAGAAGCACCGTAACCTGAAGAATGCACATTCTAGACTGAAGAATGCATATTCAAGGTTGGAGAATTTTATGAATAGGGAAGGCAGTGAAATGCATGAAGTTCAGAAAATACTGCTTCTGTATGTGGTCTGTATTGATCTGTATCTGCACATTTTTGAAACTTGCTAAAATAAATCATTATTCTACTCCATAACACTCTGCAGACTCCAGTATGCTTCCACTAGCATCTTGACAAGAAGGCATTAATTACATACTATATATACATTAGATTACATTACAGACAACTAGGGAAATGGGGTTATATTGCCTATAGTGTCTAAATGAGAAGGTTTTTTGAAAGAATAGTAAGCAGAGTTTACACAGAGGAAAAATGCCTGAGACACTATCAGGTGATGATACAGCCTTCTGATGTAGACCTCAGCTTAAGAACACAATCTAATATTCACCTCTGCCTCTTACTTCAGGTAATTCCTCAACCTGCTGAAAAAAAAAAATGTTAAGATCTTTGGTGAATTGTATTAATCTTTTAATATGTCTTTCTCCCTCTATTAAGGCCCTGCAGAACATATTCATTATCTGAGTCAAATGACTGTATGCAGGTGGGATGAATCCATGTCGACTTTGGTTTAGACTTTAAACCTTTAGGTTTGGTGGAACCTAAGCATAAAATCCCAGGGCAGCTCTGTCTACCAAAGCTGCATAAAATTCATTATGCTGGCAATAGATCAGTCTTTGCTATAGACTCAGAAGTAAAAAAACATTTTTTACTGAACAAATTTAAATATACATAAAATTACAGTAGCTCACTGTGATATCCAATAACATATGAAAAGTTATTTAAATGCTTATCATCAGTCCATTTTAGACTAGATTCTTTTACCCTTATTTGCATTTATCTTAATTTCAATGCCAATGAACATTTGGTTTGAACTAGCCTGCCCCATACAATACACAGTCTTTCAGGGCCTCGCTTACGCTAAATTTCTCTAGTTATGTTCCAAGGCTAAATCCACCGTTCAGGAGACCCACTGTTTGGCTTAACATTGCAATTATTGTGGTTTTGCTGGTTGACATTTTCAAGGCCTCCTGGATCAACAGAATTAGACACTGTATTGTCAAAATATGCATTTCACTGTGTACCTTTCCAGCACAGCACAGTCTTGCCATACCTGAAGTATAGCCTCTGGAAGGACCCCTGACTTTAAGACTGAGAACTGCAATACCTTTTGTTCATTCCAGGGGCCAGGATACTCCTTATTTGAAAATCCATAGACTAAGAGAATTATATCTGTGTACATATCAAAGGACAGGAAGGGAGGAGGTGGCTAATCAGTATCTACTGGGTAGTGTGGGATCCAAGCATAATGAAAAAGGTATAGAATAAGGTGTGGAGATTGTACTGGTTTTGACTAGGATAGAGATAATTTTCTTCACAGCAGCTTGTATGCTGCTATGGTTTGAATTTGTGACTGAAAAAGTATTGATAACACAGCAATGTTTTAGCTATTGCTGATCAGTGCTTGCACAGTGTGAAGGTCTTTTATTTCTGTTCCTCAGACTGCTCCACACCATATGATGCAACAAAAGCTGGGGGAAGAAGGAAGGAACATTTGGAGTTATGGCATTTGTCTTCCCAAGTCACCTTTACACATGATGGAGTTCTGCTTTCCTGGAGATGGCTGAACATCTGTCTGCTGATGGGAAGCAGTGAATGAATTCTTTATTTTTTCTTTGCCTGCATGCACAATTTTTGCTTTACCTATTAAACTGTCTTTATTGTAACCCATGAGTTTTCTCACTTTTCCCCTTCCAGTTCTTTCCCCAGTCTCACTGAGGGGGAGTGAGCAAGCAGCGGTGTGGGACTGAACTGCCTACTGGGGCTAACTCACGAAACAGCTTTACGATTTTATGATCAAAATAACTCTCAGTCCACACTGAGAGTCCCACCTCAACATATGCAGCACTTTGAACATTTTAGTGCTTTAGGGTTTTTAGTAGACATTAAAGCTTAACAAATTTGAGAGAGAGAACTTTCTACAAAACATCTCACATAATAGGGGTGTCTGTCTGATCAGAAACTTAATTTATTTCTTGCCTGTCAGGGTGCTAGAGGTTAATCATGACAATGCCCAGTGTCACCCTCCCTAAACTGGTGATCTGCAGTTTAGGCCTCTAAAACATAAGGAGAGAAAAGGACACCAAAAAATGTCTGCTAACTTGCCATTTGAGAAGATAGAGCTTCGACACCTATTGAGGACATGTGGAGATGGTTATTTCAATATAGTAAACTGAATGTTACCTTTTCCTGATAGTTCAAGCGTAGATACATCATGACCTCTATCATCTGATAGTGTCGCCTTATAAACTCCCTCATCTTTGCGCGACAGCTACAAGGAAAGCACAAGATGTTTACTGACAAACTTGATAATACTACAACATTTGCTCAACCCCTGAATGATTTCCTAAATCAAACAACATACACTGTACTGCACTCTAGTTAAATAAACTTACCAGAGATGAGATAAAATGGCTTGTGCATGCTTTTTTATAGTTAGTCCTTAAGGCTAAAATATATTCTGATTTCAGTTCAATTGCTTTGAGAAACCACGTTTTTCCTCTTGTTCCGAAAAGAACAACAGGATTGATCTTGGTCAGTAGAAAATCCAAGTAGCATAATAAAATGTAACAGAGGGTAGCTTCGACCCTAACAAGCTTTAGAAATGTATTTTTTTCTGTATAAAACATAACAACAGATCTCTGTCCTTTACCTGTCCAAATACGAGCTCAGTGGCTTCTATTTAAGCAGTTGTATAAAAGAACTGTACTCAAATCATATCTATGCTAAGTAAATAATGAATTCATTATTTTTGGAGAGATTACATTCTAAAATCTAACACAGTGGTGCTGCATTAAAGGCAGTAGGGGTTTTTGGTTTGGGTGGTTTTATTTTAATTATTTTTTTTTAAAACCTGAAGGAAAATACACAAATAATTACATAGAGATTCAAGGTTATTTTATGGAATCTTAGATCAAGTCCACAAGCAAGTAAATAACAGTAAAAGCATCATATAATTGAATGACGAGTAACAAGAGAAATTGAAGACAAGTAGAAACCACCCTCCTCCAAAAAATTCCACATGTGAATAATGAAGCCACTGGAAATCCAGTATCTTCTTGCAAGTGAAATGTAGGATATAAATTAGAAGAATACAAAGCAAATAAATAAAATAAAGAAGTCCATTAAATGGAATGCACATTTATGCTGAAAGAAGAAAAACTTGATTCAGGGTGGGTTTTGCACTTGATGAAGATAACAACTATGCAAGCTAAGGCTTCAGACACGAGTCAGGTTATCCTGTCTACACAAAGATAAATCTTAAGAAGCCACATACCTCAACCCTATTCATTTCAGGCAATAAAACTGAGACACTGTCAGAAATGAGGTACTTGAACAAATTGAAAAATTAAGGAGCAATAAGAAAGAATGAGATAGAGTTCACCTAAGGACACTAAAGTAACTTATGCATGAACTCTCTGAGCTAATAGGAAAAATAGATAATATTTTACAAGCATTCGTTACTCAGCAGCTAATTGAAGGGTAGCAAATATGCCTTTTCTTAAAACGGTTCACAGACATCATGGTAGGTGGTTTAGTGCTCTGCCTGGCAAACCTGTAGTGTGTCAAGCAGAAGCTGTCATTGCTAATCAGTAGGTGATACTGTACCTTGGGAATACTGAGGTGACATTCCCCCTTCTGCAGATCAGGCACCTCATCAACGTCAATCCCAGAACCATCTTTATACCACTTGAAAACAGTCTCCTTCTTTGTGTTTGCGACCTGTACAACAGAAAATGAGCGTAAGCCTGGCTAAGTCCTGAAGAAAGGTATCACACTGTAGGTTAGTCACACAAGTACTTTCGACATAAGAAACCAATTTTTGTGTAACACATGTCAAATAAAGCTAGGTAAAAATATAACTTATACCAAGTCCTACTAAGAAAATCTTAGTCCAACGGTATTTATCTGCAGCACAGAACTGGTCAGAAGTATACATCTTACAGTTTCAAACCCTGACAAATCCTTAAAGGCAGTCCCGTCAACCTCTTCCCTTAAAGGTTTTTTATACCCTTGCTATGCGGTTGTATTTTGTCTATATTTTGTCTAGAGATATCTGTGAGAAATATTTTTGAAATTAGAGCTGCTGAACTCTCCTTTATCTTTTTGTGTTTGCCATGTGTCTCCAGAGAGCTGTAACAGAGAATTTAGGCCATATCTTAGAGAGAATTCAGCCAATTCACAGATTTATCCCAGCTACCTAAGTAATATCTCTCAGGGCTAAACTGCAGAGAGTAACTGAAATTAGTATTCTGAAAGCATTTGAGACTTCAAAATTGTGAGCCGAACCAGAAACCCTTTTTTTTTCTACTACATTGTGTCCTATGGGAAGTACAAAGACTTGAGGAATCCTACAAATTGCAGTCTTTTCCAACACAAAGGGGCTGAACAATGTAGTGCAAATGCAAAGAAGTTGCTTGAAAGCCAGAATTTTGCTGTAGTAGCAGCAACTTATCTAAGTAATACATAAATAGACTACAGCTATGCCTCAAGTACTGCTATAATTTTGAAATATAAATTGTGTATTGGAGACACTTAAAATATCACTGGATGAATGACCTCAAACCATGAATTCAAAAGAGCTAAGAGCATAGCTCTTTTTAGAAACCTTACATATATATATATATAAAAATATAATATTTTTCCCCTTTTAGAAACACTATGGTTTATTTGACTTCACTATCCTCAGACCCTTCTAAAATTCACAAAAATGCAATGGTATTTCTACATGTAGCCTGAATTTCCAGTCAGCATGGCTTTAGTGGAACAATAGAGCTGGTAGGAAATTTCTCAGTCCCCAGGCAGTTGCTTTAAACAGCTTCCCTAAAAAAGAACTGAACAAATGGATAGAAGGCAACCCAGAAATTAATACAGATCTGCAATAGTTTTCAAGTGGTTTGCTTGGAGGAAAAAACATGCACCAATTTCTTACCCTTTCACATTATAGAAGTCATTCCGTAGATAAAGAGCTCTATGAAAGCTCTCTATAGATGTGACTAGACAAATAGAAGCGCCTCCTATACTTATTCCTGGACATCTCTATAAAACCTGCCCAAATTAATCACATATATTGCTGCTTAATAACCAGAGTGGTTGCTATGGATCTCTGACAGAGTATTCGAGATCACAGCCTGGCCCAAAGCAATGCCTTGCTTGAGAAAAGTGAGCAGCATTTTACATTTACTAGCAACTACAAAGTGGCTATTCCTGCAGTCATATGACATGAGTAGTAATTTTATTTGAACAAAGCCTGAAGGAACAAATCTTTAATGCTTTTCAACAATTTTTTCATCCATGCACTCAATCTGAAAATAAATAGACTGAGTTTCAGATATATGCAACTCTCAGTGCTGAAGTTATTTCATGTTGACATTTACTATGAAAAGTTACCTTTTTCGCTGTTTAGCCACACACCAAAATTCTTGTTTTTAACAGACACAGTACAAATAAGGGTCAAAGATATGCAAAAGCAGGTAGCTTCTGAACTTTCTGAAATTTAGTGTGAGAAAAATGATAGTAGATGCTGGTATATGAAGAAAAATAAACACAATAAAAAGTAAACAGCATCAAATTATCATTCAGATGGACAAAAATGTTACTCTCACATGCAGGGACTACCATACCAAGAACAAGGTCATCAATACCAGCTATTTACATTTAAATACTAAGTCAATCAAAAGTCAATCAGGTCTAATCACATAGAAAATAAGTGGCACATGAGGTAAGGTATTATTTTTATATACTCTCTTATAACACAATCCATATTTGTTCATTATTACCGTTATGGACCTGGATCATACAGTCAGTCTTCTGCCTTACGCAACCATCCAGTTGACCTCATTTCCTAACTCCCCTATTTCATGCCATGGCCTTTGAGAAAGTCATGGCAAAAAGTACTGTCTGACAGATACCTTTTTCACATTATCACAGGCTCTTTCAAGAGGTAAAAACAGCTATGACAACTATTTTTGCACTGAACAGAGCCTAAAAGAGATCTGGACCAAGTGCTATGATATGGTCTGGGGAGGCAGAGATTGTTCCTTGGATGTTTTTATTACCACAAAAATAGCCCAAGGCAGCCACACTTCTAACCTGAATGTCAGGCATCTAAAGTTCATAGGAAAACACCAAGCTTTATTGTTCAGACTCTTACTATGTACAAATATCAGTTAAACAGGCATAAACAACAGTACCATGTGAACCTAATGATCAGTCACACACTAACAGTAACAAACATTATAAGGTCAATGGCACAGTTAAAATGACAAATGTTCAAACAGCCCACATCCATGATTGCGTTCACATAAAATGTCCCGACCTTATGAACAAAAAGTACACTGGTGAAAAGCACATAATCAGACACCCAGCCTTTGACAGTTTCAGTAGTATAAACAGGCTCAGCAGCCAATGAAAAGAAGGATAATTTCAGATTAATTTGTAGAGAATTAACACTAGTATAACTGGTTCAGCAGCATTTAATTCCGCATGTGAATGAAAGGACAAGCAGGGTTCCAGCCTAAGGCAAATGCATGCTGAGATTATAAAATATTCCAGCTATGCAGCTCAGTACCAGCAAAGGTACCATGTTAGCTAATGAGTGCTGAGCCCTAAAATGGGGGCACACAGAACGGCGGCTTCACCACCCAGGTCAGTTCTGCTGGGGATAAGTTGAGGTTAAAGGTTTCCTAATTAGTGAGCAGAACAAAAATAAAGAAAGAAAAAAATCCCAAAAATGTGCATGTAAATTGCTCATAATGAATGATTCAAGTTAGTCTAATTAAAAGTGGAAAACTTATTGAAAAGAAGTGAAGAAAATTAATAGAAAAGAGTCCATATTACAGGAAAAGGCAATGAAGAAGAGTTTCATGCCTGTTGAATTCAATGAACTTAGTTATTCAGACCTCTAATTAGTCAATCTAGAAGAGCAACAAAAATGAAAATGTATCACTTTAGATGGCATATAAAGATGTTAATAGCAGAAGTTACTCTGAATTCCATGCACATTAGCACTAGTTAAGGTTCAAAAGTCATTAGCCAAATACAATAAAAATTGTGTTTTATAACTTTAATTCTAGAAGCCTTCGTTGCATGTTTGGCTACAGTTGATTAAATAGTAGATGCTTTGGTAGAGGAACCTCCAGATCAGAAAATAGTGAGGAAAGAGTTTGAACTCGTGCTTTCTGTGGCTATTTTTTGAGGAAGGAAGAAGGACCATTAAGAAATTAATATTTTGTTTAACTGATTTTATGGCTCAAAATTATTATAAATAATTAGATCACCTAACACATTTGGGAATGTCCTGTATTTCTTTATTTTAACAAAGGCTAGTGCTGAACTAAGTCAGAAATTTTGATTTTAGATATTTCTAAGTAACAAAAATAAAGCTTTCATGTGAAACTTTTAATGTTAAAAATATCAAAATCTTTCCTCACATTTTCCTGCCTCAATTTTGAATCAACACATTCTAACAAATTATTTAAAGTATATTTCCTCACCTTACAAGCAAGTAAAACTTCACATTCGTCTGTAACTTCCCAATACAAAAACACTGAGAAGTGAGGACCTAAGAAACAAAATTATCTTAAAGTATATGTTGTAGAATAAAAGAATATCAGAGATCCAGTGAAAAAAAAAGGAAAAGAATGACAATTATATTATAACATCCTTATGCCAAAATGATGAGAAGGAACTCCTGAACTACCCATGCTCTAGAAGTAAAAACTCATAGTAAGGTTTTATCATGTTGACCCAGGTGTCTACAGTACAGCTTAGAAACCTAAGGCTCATCTCTGTTTGTACAAGTCATGTAGTATCCCAAAATAAAATGGTGAGATAAATTATTTTACTAAATATGTTTATGCCTAATTGCCAAGTAAGCATGAGAAAGAAATACAGTAGCTACAAACAAGTTTACAAAAAATGTATTTAATGCAAAGGAAACTGGAGAATAAACAAATGTATCCAAACACTTAATTTGATGTTCAAACCAAAAAAAGTCTCATGTCAGACAAGGAGGACTCAGGAAAATACAGGCCAGCAATCCTAACCTCTACCCCTGGAAAGGTGATGGAAAAACTCTTTCTGGAGCATGTGGAGGAACAGAAGGTTATCAGGAGTAGTCAACATGGATTAGCCAGAGGGAAATCATGCTTGACCAATCTGATAGCCTTCTACAATGGTATGGCTGCCTGGGTAGATGAGGGGAGAGCAGTGGTTGTTGTCTACCTTGACTTAAGCAGGGATTTTGGCACTGTATCCCAGAACATCCTCATAGATAAGCTCAGGTGTTGTGGGTTAGACGACGGGCAGTGAGATGGATTGAGAACTGGCTGAATGGCAGAGCTCAGAGGGTTCTGATCAGCTGCATGGAGTCTAGTTGGAGGCCTGTAGCTAGTGCTGTTACACGGGGGTCAGTGTTAGGTCCAGTCTTGTTCAACCTGCTCATCAATGACCTGGATGAAGGGACAGAGTGCACTCTCAGCAAGTTTGCTGATGACACAAAGCTTGGAGGAATGGCTGGTACACCAGAAGGATGTGTTGCCATTCAGCAAGACCTGGACAGGCTGGAGAGCTGGGTGGAGAAAAACCTGTTGAAGTTCAGCAAAGGCAAGTGTAGGGTCCTGCTTCTAGGGAGGAATAACCCCAGGCACCAGTACAAGTTAGGGGTAGACCTGCTGGAAAGCAGCTATGTGAAGAAGGACCTGGGAGTCCTGGTGGATAACAGGTTGACTATGAGCCAGCCATGTGCCCTTGTAGCCAAGAAGGCCAATAGTATCCCAGGGAAGAATGTGGCCAGAAGGATGAGGGAGGTTATCCTCCCCCTCTACTCCACTCTAGTGAGGCTACATCTGGTGTACTTTGCCCAACTCTGGGCTCCTCAGTTCAAGAAAGACAAGGAATTATTGGAGGGAGTCCAGTGGAGGGCTACCAAGATGATTAGGGGACTGGAACAAATTTCTTATGAGGAAAGGCTGAGAAAAACTGTGTCTGTTCAACCTGCAGAAGAGAAGGCTGAGAGGGTATCTTATCAATGTTTATGAATATCTTAAGGACAGATGTCAAGAGGATGGGACCAGACTCTTTTCAGTGGTGCCCAATGACAGGATGAGTGGTAACGGGCATGGACTGGAGCACAGAAGGTTCCACCTGAATATGAGGAGAAACTTCTTTACTTTGAGGGCGCCAGTGCACTGGAACAGGCTGCCCAGAGAGGTTGTGGAGTCTCCTTCTCTGGAGATATTAAAAATCCACCTGGATGTGATCCTGTGCGATCTGCTCTAGGTGAACGTGCTTTAGCAAGTGGGTTGGACTAGGTGATGTCTAGAGGTCCCTTTCAACCCCAAACATTCTCTGATTCTGTAACATTATTTTTCCAAATAATATAAAGTTTTAAAATGTATTAAACATTGCATGCCGAACAGGAAATATTCCTTTTCCCCACTGAGGATCCAATCTTGCAAATATATATATCCTTAAGTAAATTTACTAATATGCACAGCCTTTCTAAAGTTATTCTGGTTACTCATGTCTGTAAATTTGTAAGTTGTTTTAGTGTCAGCAGGATCAGGGACCATAGTTGCAGTACACAGACATAGCAGGTAGCAAAGTCCCAGACTTCCACTTGAAACACTGAGAACTGAAAGATGTTGTGAATTTATGCTGTAAGTGGTATAATTTCTTTCCTAAATCTATTAAAAAAAATCCCTCCCCCAAAACCAGAAAAAATAATAGAATTGCATTGCTTGTATAGAGAATCTTACCTAAGCTACTTACAATATTTTTAATTATTATTGTTACTTTTATCCTAAAGGCCATGTGCTTACCAAGTGAAAATTACGAACTAGAGCACAAACTCAACCTTTTATGGATTTCACAGTGTTAGAATTCTGAATGAGGTATCCAATATTAATTCTTAATTACAGCTGCAAGCAGTATTGGTAACACTTATGTAACAAACTCTGTAACTGTATAGCAACTATGCAACAAGCATACATTTGCTTCCTGGAGTTTTGCCTGGACAGAAAACACAGGATCAGGTTTTTAATCTTCCTAGTCTGACACTATGCTGTCTGCTCTTCTGTGAAGTATATTGAAGGGACAGTTTGTGTACTTAAAATCAAAGGTGCTGAAATATGTTGTTGGACCAGAGCCTACAGCAGGCACACTTCTCACAAATATTGAGCAAAGATAACCTCTTATAAGAGCTCCCACTTTACTTCTCTATTTAATGAAAGTTCTGTCATAACATGCATGGATCATATGACAATGCTGGAAAATAAGATCCACCAAGCATTCAGTGTGTCCTCAAACTGGGCAATATACTCATCTTCTAATGAAATCAATGGAAATCAGAAGCATTTTGTATTCAACACGGATGCAGCATTAGCTGCAAACTGGGCCTAAAGTCACCAGTCTTACCTTGCTTCCTGAGAAATTCCTTCCGCTGGAGCTCAGACTCAGCCAATACTGCCTTGAATGCTAGATTTCAGAAGAGGTGAATGAAAAATGAGTTAGTCACAAAATTATTCAAAGAATGATTGAAGTTCATTTCTTCATCAAAGTTTCAGTGTTTCAGTGAACATACCATCTCCAATAAGAACTAAAGACGACTGGTTCTTAGCCTTTCCATCTTGAATCTGTACTGTGTAGGTGCCTTCATTGTCAATTGTAAATCGGTCCATCACCATTTCTATAATGCCATTTGAATGGTCACAATGTATTTTATGTCTCTGAAATAAATAAGTAATAATTTTATTTTGGTATAGTGTAAATTACTTATGATTTCTATCAAATTAATCATGTTTTATATCTCCACAATCAATCTTTTTCACACCCTTTTAATTGTAAAATATGGAAACAGGGCTCTGCTTATATTTACTCTTGTGCAAGATCCCAGTGATGATAGAAACCTCTGTGTGCAGCTGCATATGTAATCCTTGAGTCATAACACAGCTGGTTTGGATTTAAAAATGATAGTTTATGGCACTATGCATGTTTGAAGATGAACCTACATAGCCAGCCTTTAGCTGCACAGCAGCTTCCAGTTCAACCAGAGGTCTTGCTAGGCTGAAGCAATACTCCTACCAAGGTCCAGAAATAGCTGGAGGTATTAAGTTTCTAAACACAACTGTGGATCTCCAAGTAAATCCATCACAAAATAATGCATCACAAAAAAAAAAAAAAAAAAAGTCATCACTACTAAATATCTCTGAGATTCATGTGGCAGCTCAATACTGGATCCTATTTTCTCACTAAAGAAGTTTCTTTAGGAAGGTTACAATGATTTCCTTATCTAACTCCAGATATTCTTTTCAAAGAACACCAAAGTGCAAGACCATGAGAACAGTAACTTATGCAAAACCAACAAAGCTTCTGAGAACTAAAAAGAACAACCAAGTCCATCAAACGGGAATTGCAATCCTGTCAAAACATCTAGTTATCTACTAAAGTGCTTGCAGAATACCCAAAACACCAAATATTGACTTGAATTCAAAGTTAAATATGCTTTTCACTGTTTTTGTCCTTTGTCTGTTTGTGTCCTTTCTCTGTTTGCTTTGTGTTAAATATTCCAGAAAGATAAATTATTGCCAGGCATTGTCAAGGAAACAGAAGATTGCAAGCAAATATTGGACAATATTTGCAAAATATGTGTTTTGAATTTTGAGGTACTATTTTAGATACAACCACCTTTTACTAAGTAATATCATCTTTCGTTCAGTGAGTAACAACTGTAAGGACTGTGTGTCCCACTAACAGTGATATTGTTTGAATCTCAACTAACAAAGTTCTAAAGCAAAGTGTAAATAATCCAAAGTTACTTGATGAACACTTCTAGGTAACCAGTGTGGTCAAGTATATTATACACTAACTCAGGGGTGTCAAACTCATTTTCACTGGGGCCCACATCAGCCTTGTGGTTGCCTTCAAAGGCCCAAATGTAATTTTAGGACTGTATAAAACAGTGGCCATTGGTCAAAATTAGTTTGACACCCCTGCACTAACTGTTCCATTCATGATGGTACAGGAAAGCAAATTGCAGAATCATGGAACAGTTTTGGTTGGAAAAGACCTTTAAGAACATTGAATCCAACCATTAACCTAGCACTGCCAAGTCCACCTCCAGACCATGTCCCTAGGGTCCTCATCTACAGGTCTTTAAAATACTTCCAGGGATGGTGACTCCATCACTTCCCTGGGCATCCTATTCCAATGCCTGACAACCCTTTCTGTGAAGAAATTTTTCCTGATATCCAATCTAAACCTCCCGTGGTGCAACTTGAGACCATTTCCTCTTGTCTTATCACTTGCTACTTGGGAGAAGAGACCAACACCCTCCATGCTACAGCCTCCGTTTTCTCCAGACTATACAGCCTCAGTTCCCTCAACTGCTCCTCATAAGACATGTGCTCCAGACCCTTCGTGAGATTCATTTCCTTTCTTTGGACACACTCTAGCACTTTAACGTCTTTCTTGTAGTTACAAACCCAAAAATTAATTTAGTATTCAAGGTGAAAATGTCACCACCTAGAAGGAGTTCTATGCAGTAAATTATTATACACCTGTTACTGTTAAAAGGAGATATGATGTTGTATAAACAGAATGGTTTGGTTAACATTCTTATTGATTGCCAAAACTAGAAGAATATACGTAAAGCCACATTTAGATAAAATGTAGGAAAGGAGAGGGAGGAAGTGATGGGGGGAGGGAAGAAAGGGAAGGAGGAAAGGGAGGAAAGGGAGGGAAGGAAGGGAAGGAAGGGAGGGAAGGGAGGAAGGGAGGGAGGGAGGGAGGGAGGGAGGAAGGGAAAGAGAGGAAGGAAGGGAGGCAGGGAGGAAGGGAGGGAGGGAGGGAAGGAAGGAAGGAGGGAAGGAAGGAGGGAAGGAGGGAAGGAAGGAGGGAAGGAAGGAGGGAGGGAAGGAAGGAGGGAAGGAAGGAGGGAAGGAAGGAAGGAAGGAATGAAGGAAAGAAGGAAGGAAGGAAGGAAGGAAGGAAGGAAGGAAGGAAGGAAGGAAGGAAGGACGGACCTCTAAGTACTGATCCAAAATTATTACAAATGACCCCACTGACATATCTACTTCAGCTTTGAGGGACACCTCCTGACCAACCTCAAGAACAGATTCACTGTTGTGTGGACAAGAAGCCTGGAAGAATAGTGTAGACATAGTCAAGATGTTTAGCTTTCACTAGTGGTACTTTCAGATGTACAAAGAATACTAGTTTAAATCTTAATGGGGCAACTGAAGAATGAGGAAATATAAAAGATAATTGAAATAACAAAACATTACTCAACAGATTGATTAAGATAACAATTTGTTAAATAAATAACTTAGTGGGAAGGGACTGAGGTATAACATTTATATAAAATAACAAGGGAAAATGCTCATATAATTCAGATATGCACTTTCCCATATATAGTTCAAAGAAAGATATAATGTCAAAGAATAAGACAATGCCTAATTAGTCAGGAAGTTAAGTAGAAGAATTACTTGTAAGAGTTTCACTGTAAAAGCTGAGGAGACCAGCCAGGTAGGTTAAAAAGAGAAGTTATAAACTTCAAACTATCAAAAAGTGCAAATTCAAATTCTCACTTACAGTCTCTTGCCCACAGAGGTCAGGGACAACACTTGTATTCATTTCATGAGTTCTCAGGGAGAATGTTAAATTGAAATTTGCCAAAAGCAGAAAATGAAGAGCAAGATGTATGTTTTAATCTGATCTTTTATCACACTTATATAATTCTTTTTATTTCTTGCTTTGGGTGCAGGAAAAAAAAATATTAAAATATTTAAATGACAGCTGATTAAATGGGGCCTAGTTCATTCCACTCTCAGATTATTTTGAAATTTTACTGAACCCATTCCCTGTTAGGACCTAGAAGGGAAAATTTATCACTTCAGCCAATGTCAAGAATCAGACTACAATTCACCAGCATAACGGTCTATTGAACATGTTCAGTGACTGTGGCCCAGTCTCCAGGCAGGTTTTAGAGTGTAATTAGGCTTCTAACTATTGCCATTATGCAGCAAGATGAAGTTCAATGATTTTATGGGCACCATAAATACTGGGCTTTTATGTGACTTTCCACAAAAATATCATCAGTCTCCAAATGTAAATGTCACCTGTGGGTTACTAATTAAAGAGGTGAAATAATGCAGTTCCACTTCAAGACTCTCTCTAATGTCAACACTTCCAAAACATATGTAAACTAAAAATAGCTTGTTCTGTTCCACTAACATTGCCAAGACAGAATATTGTCATTTCAATACATCCTAGTCACTAATATTCAGGTTTTCAGTGCTATAGTTTATTACTGCTTAGAGTAAGAAAAACACAAGTATTTTACTCAGAAACATGTCTTCTTCCACTTGTCAATACGTAATTAAAGTAAATGCTCTTTGCTTCTATGGCATAAAAATGTTGACAAGCTTCTCTCGCCAAAACCAGGCTTTGCATCCTCAGGAATAAACTGAACCTTTCAAACAGCTGCACTGGAAGTGGATTCCTCACAGGAAAGCATATTTACAGTGCTGTACTTTATGCCCAGTAGGTGAACCATACTCCCACCCTGCCAAGGTATGACCTTGCTTTCTTCTCAGCCTAATGTGACCACTTTTTTCTGTCCCTTTCTATGAAAGGTCTTCCTAGAGCTATAAAAATGTAGGAAGATGATGGCCTGCCCTTACATCCCCATGTAGCTACTCAATACCCATTTAGTGTCTAGGCCAAAATGAAAAAAAAAAAAAAAAAAGGAAATTGACATCATCTAAAAGATTTATATCTATGATCGTTGTTGCATTGTCAAGTGTCTCCCACATTATATGTAAAACTAGCAACAGAAGCCTCAGAGGGTCTCTGGGAAAAACACATCAGGCTGGTTTGGAGTCCAAAACTGTACTTGAAGCACTTTTTTGTCTTGAGCCAATTTCCCAAAATACTTGTAAACTACTTTAAGTCAGATGTGTTTAAAATTGATCTGTGTCTATTCTCCTCCTCTTTGGCTGTTGGTCAGCCAGCTACCCAAAGTGAATATGAACTTCTGAGGATTAAACATTGCTCTCTTTTTTTCCGTATTAATAGAATCACTCTGCAACAGGAATTCCATAAAGAAAAAAAAAAATAATGTTTAAGATAAAAAAATGGCATTCCTATCAGACCTGAGTAGTATGATTTTAAGCAACTATAAAAATGGAATACTTGTTAATGCATAAAGTTTTATTAAACAAAATCACATGTATATATATAGTACTCAATATGTACTTACGTCACTGTTTTCAACTTCTTTATCATTAATAACAAATCTGAAGGTAGAATTTGGTGATAAGCTTTCAGCCTGAATCCAGAAACGGACTTCTCCTTTCTCAAGAACTTCATAAGCTAATTCTGATTTCAGAGGTATTGCTGCAGGGAAAAAAAAAGCAATCAAAAGTCAATAATGCATGAATCCTTGTGAGAAAAAGCACTATTGTAACACATCTCCCTATTATTTATGGAATGCTGAACATAGCATAAATTTTATGCAGGGCAACAAAGTTTAATGCAGTCTTTGGCTGAGTTTTAAATTAATTTCTCAAAGAGAGAAAAGAATTTATAGCTTATAGTTTGCACATTGTTTAAGGAATTGGCTAGTAGCAACCTGTAGTCTGTTGTCAAAGTTAAACTTCAGAAGACTTTGGGCAAGGATGATTTTATTCAATGCAAACTAATATTCTTCTAAATGAATTGAATGATAAGGAAGCACATTGTTCCATGAAAAATGAAACTGCTTTTGTCTCAGGAAGAACATTTTTGGAACTCCAGTCATTAGTATGTAATTATATTTCTTCTAGAAGTATCAAATATATTCAGGTCTTCAACTTACTTGGATTCTTTATTTCATAGCTTAGTGCCATCAAACGTTCCAACTCTGAAATTAAGAAAAATACTCATGTTTTAATCTATTCCGAAAAATATGGTGACAAAACAAGTGTCAATCAAGGTACATATCAGAATCAGCAGATAATCCCCTTAAGTCTTATATGTGAAATACCCAATTCTCTTCAGAAAATGATGACTGAAAAATTAGATTTCATAAACTTTGAGATCTGAGACATGGATTTGACAAGTGTTCCTACTTCATGCATTTTCATGCACACTGTCTTATGTGAATCAATCTAAACAAGGGAAAGAAATATTTTTAAATGTCTATGGGATTTAAATGAAAGATGAGAGAAAATAGCTTCTAAGCAGTGAATGAGGTTCCTTTATCTGCTGACTTTCTTTCTAACACTACCTGAAATGCTTGTTTTACTGTGGCAGGAAACAAAATTGAGTGCAGGTAAGTCTGAAAAAGGTACAGAAAATTCTATTTAATGCATTAAATCTTCATGAAGGCCGTGCAAGTGTCTAGAAATCACTTGGTTAGATTTACATACTAACCCTTTTTATCATATTCATTACTAATAAAGATTTGGAAGATGAACATTACTGCCAATTCCAAAATTAAAGATAATGTAAAGACCAGAGAAAATTAGCAAGGATTTATGACATTGTCAAGGATTTAAGAAAATTAAAGAATTTATAGTATTTGAGGAAGTGGGTAGTGAAATAATGGTTTTCAGTGATAGAATACAAAATCTGACACTTGTGCAGGGATCCAGTACAAACAATGTAAATTTAAGTAACAGATATTACCAGAGAAGACATGAGATATGTGTAGGATGATAAACACCTTCAGCGCTCTTTTTAAAAAAAAAGAAATCTTCAAAGGTAGGGCTGATGGTGACAAGACCTACAGACAGGTTTCAGAGTGATGCTTCAAAACTTAGCCAAAGGGAAGTTCTCATGACCAAATGCATGTCTGTCTTTTCCTACAGTATTTATTGGAAAAATAAAAATTTTGCAAGTTTAGCTTTACCACAAGAAGTAGATATTGGTAAAGACTAATAGCCCACACAAATGGTCCGTGTCCTGGAGAATCATATTTTTTGTGGCTGTATATGGATTTCTTCTCAACATCTACTTTGAAAGGAAGGTTTCATATGGTTCACACTGTGATAAAAGTTCAGCCTACTAACAGACTCACACAATCTCATCTCCTCTCCTTAAATGACTTAGAAAGAATGAAGTAGAGGGATTTTCATGCTTAAGGAACTGGCCACAGCAATTACAGCCTATGGACTGGGAAAGCAGCAAATTAATTTTTGTGATATTTCAAAACAGAAAAGTCCGTCCCTTTGCCTTTCACCTCAGCAGCTCTCAATAGTAATACAAAGTCAGATTTTAGCAAATTCATTGCAGCTCCAATGAAACAAAATAGCCACAATGAATTAAAGCAAAACTAATATAAATTTAAGGCAAAGAAAAATTTAACTCAATGTATTCAGATCTTGTTGAAGCAACATCCTCCTGTTCATATTCTTCTCACTAATTCTCTTAATCTCAGTTATATGAAATGATATTTAGATCCTCAGGGTCTATCTCTATATTAGGCTCCTTGGTTAGCAGAGATCTGGTGGTAGCTTTACAGCTAACAGAGGACCAATTATTATAAGATGTGAAAGGCTATAAAGTGAAAGCACAGAAAAAGTGACCCACTAGAGAAAGAAATTCACAAAACAGTGCATAAAGCAACATTTTCAGACATTTAACTGGAAATGTAACAGTTATTTGCAAACAGCATTATAGTCTCAGCATAAAGAAAACAGTTCTAATTGGACATATTGTGGTTTGTTTTGGTTTTTTTTAATAAAAATTGCCTGAAGTTATCCCAACTTTGATTATTGTGATAATCAGAAAAAGAAGTAATCATGCAAAGCACATTGTGTCGTCTTTTTCGTTTTTCCTTAATGCACAGGACAAATTGGGAGAGTTGTGGTGTTCATTTTTTATTTTCCCTTGGATAATTTTTAGTGCAGTTGAGGTGATGAAATTAAGAAAGACTTGAGATGGTAAGGAACTTACCTTCCTCATCCATAACAAAGCTGGATGAAGCCCCATCTGTGTCAGTAACTGAGATGGAATAAGTTCCCAAGTCTGATTTATCAGGATTTTTGAAGTACAGCTTAGAACTAAAATCATCAATAAAGAAGCATATAATTAGCAGGGTTTCTCATGATATTGAGGTTTTTAACAAGACAAACTTCTAATATATGGTAGACTGGTATGACTTACTGATTTCCTTCTGTTTCAATCTTAAACTTATCAAAATCATCAATCTCTTCATATGATTTACCCCACAGAAAATCAGATGCATCTGTGGCTTCTTTGCACTCAAAAGCCAAGTAAATATTACCCTCCTCGTCCACACCTGAAAAGATTTCTTGTGTTCCTGCAAAATAGGAATAAACTCAAATGTCAAGGCTGTATTTTTCTTTTGAGCTGCAATTCAGGAATTACTAAAGCCTGTGCAAATTTTGTCCATCTTCACTAACAGATATTTATCTTGCAGATCTCAAAGCGTGTTTTTGTCATGTACTGACTCAGTATCTCATACTAGCAAGATTCTCATTCCAAACACACAAAAAAGGAATAATAAAAATTATAAATGCTTATTGAGAAACAAATCTATAAAATGCAGCTGAATATGAGAAGATATTAACAATTGAAGTAAATTAATGTTATTACTACTCTTCAAGCTTTAATAAATGTATCGTCATACTTTTTGCTCACAGGAAGTAGCACTTCTGTTTATGAGAATAAAAACTAAATTAACTGATTATCAAACATTTCCTGCAGTAAATAAAACAAAAAGTGTTGACAGTACCTCTGTATCCACATGATTTCTTTAAATTTTAAGGCCAAGGGCTTCTTAACACGATATACTTACCTGTTCCACAATATCAAATCAGATTGACTAAATCCACTTCTAAGTATTTCAGAAGTTTAGAAGCAGAGGAGATAAAATAGTTCATTACCTGGACGTGCCTCGACAAGCACTGGTTCAGATATCTCAGATGACTTGCCTACCCCAGCATCATTCACTGCACGAACTTTGAAAACATAGGTATGACCCTCATGTAAATCAGTGACCTTGAACAAGATAAAGAGCAAAGCCAGTTTAAAAAACAATCTAAACTCTGTTGTTTACTTATATGAAGATGTTAGCAGAAGCCTAAGTTCAAGTACAAATCGTTGTTGTCCTCAAGCAGATGCTTTTAGAACTCAGTTTTTAATTAATACTAACCAATGAGAGTGTTACCTTAAAATAGCGCTTTGAAGTAGGTTTTTCATTAGCAGTGATCCAGTCTTCTGTGTCTACTTCCTTATAGTCCACTAAATACCCAGTAATAGGGCTTTTGCCTTCATACACAGGAGCTTTCCACAGAAGAACCAGTGATGTATTTCTGACTTCACAAACCGTGAGACCATAGGCAGGACCTAAAATATTTCAGATGTTGGATGTTCATTTCAATACAATAAAGTTTTGCAAACTGCCCTGTATAGGCCATAATGCACCACTTAAGTTTTCTTTTGACTGTGTTTGCTTTCAAAAATCTCATCCTTTACAATAAACCTGGTATATGTGGTATTCAGGTTATTTTCCCCTCACAGTTGTGTACAGCAATACCTGCTTCATGCAGTGCATTACATTAGTATTCTGAAGCATACAGTCTCAGCTAGATCTCAGTAACTCCATTTTAAGGGAAAGTTATTCATGTGGAAAAACCCATGCAGTTCAAAATTTTCCAACAAGTAACAGAGGGGTTTTGTCTAATATTTAATTCACCAGCCCCACATCAGAGTAGCTTCACAGAGCCTGACTCAGGTTTATAATTTAGCAGCAGGGGTTTTATTTTTTTGTTGGTATACAGGAACCAGGATCCTTCAGAGTAATCCAAAACCCACTGAAACAGGTGAAGTTTGGATCAGCTTTCTCGTTCCCTGACAGAGAATTTTCCATTGTGAGGTGGATAACGATAACCAAGAAGAACTTCTCAAGAAAATATCTATTAGGAGAGCTATTTACACCAAAACCACCCTGATGCTCTATGAATAAGTGAGAGTTCATACCTTGGCAGCTATCAGGTTATGTTCTCCCTACTATACTTTCCTTCTTTACTTAAGTGTTCTAGTGATATTCAGTTTAACTTGTAGCACTAATTTTCTACTATACTCTTAATATTTATTTATACCAGTAGACTATAAAAGCATAATCGTATCAGTTTCCTACCATGGTGAATACACTCATGACAGAAAACTGATATTCAACCAAATAATATAGCTGGAAGCCTGATTCTTGTGGTTTAAATTTAAAGTAAGGAAACCTGAAAGTACCCAAGATATAGGGATTTTCACAGTGTTGTCAGTTTGGCCTAATTCAAGACATTAATTTATCCTATAATACACCTCACAATTTAAAATTTTTTAAAAAGTGAAAAGCTTTACAAATAAGCTTGATTGATTGTCATGGAAGCCTACATGGTATTAACCAGTAATTAATGAATATTAAATTTGTAAAGGACAATATTCAGGAAATATGAAAAAAATATATAATATTGTTTCTCCAGAGTGGATAAATACATTTCAGAAAAAAAAAAAAAAAATAAAAAATGCATGAGTACCTGTTGCAGACCTTATGAGAATAAATACTAGATTTCTCATGGAAAGACTGCAATTTTCAAGGAGCCTAAAGCCTTGTCAGAGGGCTCTTTAAAAATCCCAACCTAAATGTCTACATAGCCACAGATAATTAAAATTCCGCTGGCAGCCACATCTGCTAGAAATCTAGACAGTAGAAGAAAATGTGTAATGAAGTATGTTCAATTCTGAGGATTCTGAGACCACAGATGTTTCTTTTTCTTTTTTTTTTTTTAAGTAATGTAAAATAATTCATTAGCTATCACTGCTAACTCACAGAGGCTCAGAGAAATACCTAAGACTAGAGTTCTGCAAAAGGATGAAATAATTATAGGCTCTGGGCAAGGAATCCATCACTCATGCTGGCAATTCTGCAAGGGGGTCTGGCCTTTCTAAGGAAACCTCCCTTCCATATCAAATGTGGAAGAATATTTCATTTACACTGGGACTATATTGCAGTCACATTGCATTAGTCTTCAGTATCTTTAGTAAGTCAGGGAAGAGTCAGCTTCTTTCTTCTAGTCTTAAATCTCAATTATTTATTTTCATTATTGCTAAGTCATTGTTTAAAAACATATTCTAAAAAAGAGGTTGGTTAGTTATGGTGAGTTTTTTAAGTAGTGAAAATGCAATTCTCTCCATTAAAATAGTTTCATAATGAGAACAATGTAATCAGCCAAGGAGTAGAAAGGTCAGATTGTTAATTATGAAAATGGAAATTTCACTCTCTTCATTTCCTGAGAGTGCCTTTTATTTTATTTCTTTATATATCATTTAAAATGAAGGATAATCTTCACTTGTTTATTATACTAAATAATTTCATTGATGTTTTCAAGACACTGTAGAGAGTATAAATCACAGATGCTTTCTTTAAGGAAAATAATTGTTCTACTGATGATGCATTTATACTAAATATTACAAAATTATAGTAAAATGTAATTAACACAGGGAGAGTTAAGGTCAGGAGATTAAACATTTGTTGTTGACAGCTTTGCCATGTCATTAAATCCATATAGTAAGATTTATGAACACAGGAGAATTTAACTAGGAAACATGAACAACTCTCTAACAAGCAGTTTTGCAGAAAAGAATTTTGCATTAAAAGAAGTAAAGTTGGAACTTAGTATAACAGTGTAATGGTTTTTTTTAAATACAAGTAGAAGGGGATTTGTAAGTAGGCAAATTATTGCAGGAGGTGTGGTGTTACCTTTGTTCAGCATTGAAAAATATTTATTTGAAATAACATCTGCAATTTGTGCACTGCCATTCAAGAAAGACATGAACCAACTAGAAGTTCAAGTTCAACTGGAACTTCAAGTACAAAGAATAACAAAAAAAAATGTTTATTTAGAGATAGGAAATACAAGATCTATGGTGAATATTGCATGAAATAGACTGGGTCAACTTAAGGGGAAAGCTAGGGGTCTGATAAGGCCTTTAAACACATTAGTAAAGCTGTTGCATAGAAGAAAATAATAATCTCCTCTGTGTACTTGGTGGACAGGAGAAGAAGCAAACAGGCTTAGATTGGAGGCAGAGAGATTCAGGAATATTAGAAAAGCTTTTAAATGGTAAGCATAGTAAGATTAGGAATAGACCCTGTCCAAAGACCCTGGACCTTCTCACGAGTAGATATCTTTAAGGGTAGATTAGACAAGCAACTGATAATGAGATAGGTATAGCGGATCCTACATGTGGGCAAGCAGCTGAATTACATGATATTTGAGAGTCTTTCCTAGCAAAAGATTCCATTATCTTAGTGGATTGTTCCTTCTTCCAGGCAAGAATTACTTTTTACATATAGCAATACTTTTACAAAACCAGACTTAGGAGTTGGATTTTTTTATTCTGTGCTGAGAAAATAACTGCATGAACATTTAGGCAAGAAACAGATGTATGTAGGTGTTAGACAGCTCCTGTAATATAAACAAGTATTAGAATGGATCCTTAATTGCATACCAAAGCTCAGTGTCATAAATAGGATTCTACTTAACAACACAGCAGTATTTTACAGCATTTTGGGGAAAAGAAGGTGGCAGGTGCCTGTATTTTCATTATGGACTGTACTGTGACATGTTTTGTTCAGGTAAATCAGTACCAGACATCAGAAATAGCTTCAGCAAAAGTGTTGCCCAGTATGAGCGAAGGTGTTATAAAATAAGCAGAATGGGCATTTAAAAACCCTTTCACAGTTTATTTACAGAACTAGAGCATTACTGAGGAGAACCAATTCCCCAGCTGTCTAACATATAGGCACAGATTTACATGCTCACATGAGGTAGATTGAAGCTTGACTTTCTTTTGCTGGGGGGCCTGAATTCACAATACTTCTTAATTAACACTTTTTACAGTTGGCATTGCAATTAACAGTCTTCAGCTACCTCTACACTGGTGAACTACAGACAGCCTAAACACGGGTTTCAGTACTAGCATACAGTCATTGCTATGTGTGTTTGTTAGCACAATTTTTCTAACATCTGGCTAATAATAATTTCTCAGGTAACACCTAAGTACAGTCAGAGGAAACACATAATTAAAGGCACACTAGTTGAGACTGCGAGAATTTAGATGTAAAGTGTAGTCTATACTGTGCTGCTTGCCTCTGTGTCAAGAAACAGGCCCCTGCTCTGTCTCATGACCGAAAAACATGGGTTTGGAGTCAGAAATGCCAGGAATATTCTTAATAGACTGCAATTATGGTGCAGAGATGCCTATATATTGTACAGGTGGTGAGTGCGAAGTGGACTTGTAGGGCTGGGGGTGAAGAGCTGCTAGAGATAAAAACATACACTAAAGACTGAAGACTTTCTGCTCTGAGCTGATGTGGGCAGTGAAAGAAGGAGACACTAAGCAAGCTAAGTAAAGGTCACCCACTTGCAAGGACATTCCGTGTCACGAGTGGGGATGTGGAGGTAGCTTTTAACAGGAGATCTCAAAAGCGATGGCAATCTCAACACGTAATATGGCAGAAATTACCCAAAAGACACACAGCAGGGTTTGGCTGGGTTTTAATGCTGAGTTTTAAGGAGTTTATATTGAACTTAATTAATGTGAAACTAATATACTTACCAGGTTCTGGCATAGTCCAGGCTTTACACTTAAAATGTTCACTGGGATCTGAAGGTTGACCTATTCCAACCATATTTGCAGCAGCAACTTTGAATTCATAGAAGGCATCTTCTATCAAATCCTCTACCTTTTTTGAGGAAACAATTCAATATATCAAAAGCTATGATTTCTATTCTTTAAATAAATAAAATACTTTAAAATAAGCATTGGTTAATTGTCAGGTCTTACTGCTATGCTGGAGTACTGGAAAGATCTAATTTGAAGATTTTACTCTTAAACCAAACATGCTGCAGAGATCTACATTGTACTTCCATATTTCAGCCGCATCTGCTTTGGAATAACAGCTCCAAATATATCATCATGAGAGGCTGTAAAAGGTCCAGGGAGTCCACCAGTACATACTTATGGCTGAGTGTTCTAACATGAAATACTTTCTTGAATTGCTTATGAATGTCTATTCATAGCCATTCACTTAAGCAAGAGTTTGAATGGCATTTTGGTCTAAAGGCGTCATAATGGACTAATCAGGGAAGAAAGGAAAACAACAGGAAACTAAAGGAAAAGCAAATCCAATTAGTTCCACAGTTTGCTGATATAACTCTGAGAAATATTTTCTCAGCAATTTCTTCTGGCTTGTATGCGTCTTTCTCTTAATATTATCTACTATTACAAAGTGAGGAAGCAAACACTGGAAATGAGATGGCCAGAATCCATGCTATACCTGGTAAAATGAACACTGACTTATTTAATGAGTCCATCACCATATCACCATCTCAGATTTTGAGGTCAAGGAAGACAAGCCGTAAGGCAAGAGCTTGTTGACACCCTGAGTACCTCATGGGAGAAACCATTTTCCACCCTTCCTCTTCCAGGACACCTAAATACAACAAACAAATCTTCTACACCTCAGCCCTCTGCATAATTTTCCTGAAGTTATACTTAATTCTATGTGTCAAGAGGAAGAGTCAGCTGAGGGCAATACTTCTAGTAGAGATACTGAACAGTTTTAGATTTTCACAAATAAATAAACTATTACTATATTATCTGGGAAAATGTGACACAAAAAAAGGATTTTGGCATGATGGTAATGAACATATGATGGGATGCTGACAAACCTATTATGGGATAGCATCAAATACAAGACCAAAGCAAACAACATAAACTAGGAAAAGTGAGGCACTAATACAATTTGGGCAGAATTTCCTGAAGATAAAGAGCTGTATAGTGTGATTCACAAGACAAAATAACAATTCGACCTGTAAAATTGGTTTTGAAATCCCAGGTTATTAAGGGAAAGGATATTTGTGGGGTTCCTATAGAATTATTAATCAAGGAGGGTTAAACCTTTAGTGATTTCCCAGTGCTGCACTGTATATCTCAGGACCTTCTCTGCTTGCAGTATGTCATAAAATATTCTGTGCTACTAAAAGATGCTTGGCTTTTATTTCCCATCAGTATTTCAGATTCCAGTCATTCAAACTAATGTGTGAAGATGCACCTTCAGGCACAAGTAGAGCTACTGGCAGGACTGAGACTTAAATATCAAATTAATTAAACTCTGAATGGTTTTCCTTAATTTACATTAATAATTTGTTTACAAATGCATTAAAAATGAAAATATCTGGAAATCATTGCTTAGTATTGCCCTTTCATGTCTATCCTACCCGCCCTTTTTTACTTCTCAACATCCACGCTTCATCTGCTATGCCAGCGATGTCAGTTACAAACTCACTCACAAGCATACATACACTTGAGTGCTGCTGCCTGCTTTCTGTGCATAATACATTTTTCCTGAGCTCATCTGCAGCATTATTTTCTACCTTAGTGCCAAATATCTGCTGAAGAGTTACATTTACCCTGAGGTTTGTAAGAAAGTTGCTGACTTGTGGAAATAAAATTAAGTATTTGGGAATAGAATCTGATTGTTTAAGTTAATTTAACAAGTGTCAGACTGATTAATTACTTGCTACATCCTATCTTCCTTATGCTTTCCTCATGGAAGTTCACATCAAAATTTTCCTCTTTTAAGAAACGTTGAATACATTGCAAGCACAACCAGAAGTAATTCATTTCAAAACTAAAATCATCACTCTGGTATTCTGGAAAGGAGGCAATGAGGCATAATGCTAGTTTTATTAATATAGTTCCCTTTCCGGCTGAAGGCAGATTTTGAGACTAAGAACAGGGACAGTTACATTTGTTCTCAGCACACCTCTATTTCATTTACAAGCCTCCAGTTCTACAGACAGCATGGTCATCTGTCCTGCAAAATGCTTCCATCCTTTCTCTGCATGTTATTACAGTGATGACACTTATAGTGCTCATTAATGAATATAGTTTATGAAGCATTTTATGACTCATCTTGTTCTTTATGAAAAATGTGCTTCACAACTCTTTCCTCAAAAGTTTCCTCATCTGAATGGCCTTATTGGTCTTAAAATTTCATAGCAGAGAATGGCACTGATGCTCTACCACAGGTTTTAGGCTTGTTGCACTGCAAAATACGCAATGGAAGCACCTGTTTTTCTCGTAGTAAGTATTTAAAGAATTTTTCTGCAAGAAAGTAGAACTCTGCTGAAAGCAAAAAGATAGTACAAATCATTTCCAGAAAGACAAGGATTAAAAAGTACCCACCGTATAAATTGTCTGGGTAATAAGGGAAGAATTGACTTCATGCCAGTTTTGATGGTTAGCTTCCCGTTTATCCATATAATAACCAAGGATTGGTGAACCTCCACTGTACCTCGGTGCTTTCCAGCCAAGGGTCATTGAGTGACCATCACAGTTCAGAAGTGTGATACCATGAGGATATGATGGACAAGCTATAAGAAAATAAGCATCCTGAGAGTTAGGACAGAGTCTAAAGCACTGCAATGTTGAAGTTGTTTGGTGTTTTTTGTATTGCTTTTGTTTCCTGCAGGGTACTGCTATCAGTTGCGTATCAGTAATAAAGTAGGTGTAAAGCTGCCAATCAACATTAATTTTATCTCTAAACATACATGTGGATGCTTTTGAAGCATCTGCCAAATGTGCTGCCCTCTCAGCAGAGAGCAAGAAGGAATAGATGATCTTTGGTATGGAAATGGCAATGCCAGCAAAAATTATTCCAGACTGAATATTATGCTTGAAGATTGAAATGGACCAGAAGATCTTTTTCTGCTAAGAACCAGGAACCAACTGCTCAAGTAATTATGGAATACAGTAAGAATCACCCAATAAGAAGAAAAAAAAAAAAAAAAAAGGCTATGAACTTGAATGAAATGAAGTCATATGACTATCTGATCTATGGCCTTCATGTTTTTTCCATCCTATCCCCATATTATATGTCTACTTCAGACTGAGAGTACTTTCTTAATATTTAGAGTTTTACTAGCTTAACCAATGCTGAAGCAGAAAAGACATTTCCTTCATGACTTTCCCTGCATTACTTTACACCCATCTGTAGCAAAAGCAGAAATGATACCCAGGCATCTTCCTAGAGATGAAGAAAACTGTTTCCTTTTCTAGCAATCACTGTTTCATATTTGCCATCCGTGCATGAAAGTTTGCTTGAAGATATCGCTTTCTTGACCCTGTTTTACTGCAGCCAGTACAGGCTAAACACCTGCCTCTAAAGCTCATCTGATATTTTCAGTTGAATTACCTGTATAACCTGAAAGAATGTGACTTACCTCATTCAGAAGATAATACGTTATCAGAGGCCCTTAATACAGTCCCTGATATTGACCAAACTCCTAAAAATGCCCTCACAGAAAGATTCTGGCCACACTAAGGTAAGCCACTTATAAATAGTCCTGTAAAATTCCTGTTAAGACTACTGAAATGGGTAAAAGCCATCCACGTCCTCTAAGTGTGTGAAAGGTCCACGTGCTCTGTGTTTGGTGACATAATGCATGCAATCCTCATCTTCAAAACACACAGTGACAAAAAAAAAAAAAAAGGTGCAAGTGCATTTACAACATAGGGGTGATAGTTGTACAAGTGTCCATGCACCACCTACCCATATGAGACACACTTTGTCCTAAAAAAATCAAATAGAGTTAAGTTTGTCAGTACTATCTCATACAAATTTATCTTCTAATAGTCATTTTGAATGATAAATCTTTTAGACGATTTTGTTCTGACAAGTGTGCCTATTAGTCTTCTTCTCCAAAAGACAGGGGCTATCCATGCGGGGAAAAGGTGTTCTATTTTGAATTTTTCAGTATGAAACTCTGCAGAAAGGAAAATGGGTCCATGGTAGCCCAGATCTACTTTTTTGTTCTAAATAACTATCTAAATAAGTATCCAGCCTTTCACTCAGCATGCATCCTTCCCACTGAATGTTGCATAACTGATTGTTCTTATACTGAAATTTTGTTTGCAGGGTACCAGAAAAGTTAGATTGTGATCTAACCTGTGGCAACCAAAGGGGATTTTCTGCTTGGTTCAGCCACACAGTAATAAAGTTTCCTGAAACCCTTCTAAACAGAGCAGATTCCATGCTAATCTGGTTTGCACCACTCCAAATCACCTAGAAGCTGCTTGTCTAACTTAATCAAGATTTACAGTTTCTTTGTCACAGCTGAGGAACGGAAGGCAACCTGGTCATTATGGTAAATCTAACCCAGTGTTTCTAACAGGCATTATGAATAACTTTTTTTTTTTTTTAACAATGTCTTTTCTCTCCAACAGCCACATGCTATAAATGTTGCTAAAGGGACATGCTAGATAGCTGCAAAATGTACTGTTATAATAAATGAGACCAAAGGAGTTCATTGCTGAAAATATGTAACTCATTCTAGAAACAAGAAGCTGAGTTGCACAGAGTCGTACTTACTAAGGGCTGCCTGTACTGTTATAGCTTCTGATTCCTGTGAGTTTTCACTGAATCCTACAGGATTCACAGCTTTCACACGGAAGACATACTGCTCTCCGGTTTCCAAACCATGAACAACAAACCTGCATTAAAAAGAAATAGCATCATGTATTAGTATCTATTTTATAGGAACCACTCTGTGCTGTAACATGAAATCTTGGCAACAGTCAGAAAGCTCAACTTCATGAATGCTTAACAAAGGAAAATATTTCTGAGAGAGAAACCGTAATACAATGACATGATGTAGTACAACATAATTGGATGGGACACTGGAACAAAAGTCACAGGGCTTGTTAAATTGTTAGTGCTGAGCTACCAAGTCACATAAACTATAACACATTCCCTCTGAACAAACCATAATATATTCCCTCTGAACTTTGGCCTGTTAAATTCTAATCTATTCTGGGAAGGGACTATATTTTTCACTGCATTTTCGTAGTCACTATCAAAAATAGCTTTCAGGTTTGATCTGAGTTTCTAGGTAATTAGTGTAGCAGATAGTCAGAACTGTCTTATTGTAGGATATGGTCACATATGACCAAATGAATATTTTTTGTATTTTTGTTCCATCTCAGTCCCTCTGACCAAGAATTAGTCTCTGCTTTTTCTCTGATCGAATTCCTTGACTACTCAATCAAAGGATTCAGCAAAACACAAACTCCTTCCAAAATTAATTAATAACTGACAAATCACTAAACAACAAAATATGCTCATTATATACTCATAAGAAAGTATAAATTACACATCTAAACTTTATATTTGATGACTGATTCCAATAAAAGTAAGTATGGTTGTCTCAAAGGAAATTAATTGAAGACTCACATAATGAAGTGTGATATTCTCAAAAGGGACTAAGAAATCATCAGCAATACAGACAGGATGGTGTCATGACAAAGGAACTAGAAAGATGGGCTACTGTCCTTTACCCATAGATGTAGCAGATCAGGGGGCCCTGATGTTTCTAGGATAGGACACTTGGATTTCCAGCACAGCAGTGTCAGCAGCTGAAGCACTTTCCCCACCATGTTTATGGCAGACATGGCCCGCCCTTTTGCTCAGGTGTCCATGAACCACGGGAAAGCTTCTGACTTCCCTCCCCTCTCGTATTCTTCCTCATGTGCATCAGATCTGTTTGCCCCATAACATGATCCAGACTTTAAAAAAGGCATTTTTTTGTCCTTACTCTTGTCCAAGACATACAGAATCATGTCTCTAGAACCTGCTCTTATAACTCAGCATCATGGAATAGACAAAAACCACTTCTCTTTGGAATTAAAAAAAAAAAAAGAAAAGAAAAAAAGAAAAAAAAAAGTGAGGGGAGGCAGAAAGTCTGTCCTGCAATCTGAAAAACTTAGAAACTTAGCTTTTAGAATCTCCAGACTGGGTTTCTTCACACTCCTTCAACATTCACCTTCCATGATAACACTGTTGCTCTGTTGCTCAGCACGTAACTTGGCTTAAAAATATCCTAGACTTTTCAAACCTCCCCAAGATACAGAAATATTCTCAATACCTGTTATATTTAATAGGTTTATGGTTGCTAGGTTCCCAGTGATTTGATCCCACCACAGAATAGTCAATGTAGTAGCCATATAAATTCTCTTCATGTTTCGGTTTATCCCATTGAACTACCACTGATGTTTTTGTATTCCTTGTGGCCACTACCCGACCAGGTGCAGATGGGACAACTAAGAAAAAGAGAGAAAACATATACTGTTATGAAATACATAAAAATAAAAGTAAGCTGAGGTAGATGCAACACCATATACTTTTAACCTATTTAATCACTACATCATTGACTTCTACTGTATTAATGTTGCTATATGATATATACTTCAGCACATTTATCTCACTGTAAGTCTGAATCCTTCTAGATGTGTGTGTGCATATATATTTATTTTTCTATTTGTTTACTTAAAGTAAACTTACTTTAAGCTATGGTGCTCCTTGTCTCATTTTATATAGGTTTTCTGAGGAGTGAGTTGTAGGAGAAAATATTTTCACATATCAGTGTGGCATACAGATATGAAAATGTTCTCTCTAAAAAGATCTCTCTCAAATGTTCTCTCTCAAATAAGAGGTTTATGTACAGTTTATGTTTCTGTAGCACTACTGCATCAGTAAGAAACGCACATAAACTGTAGAGGTGTGATATCATAAGTACTGAGAAATGCAGCCTTCCACTCAGCTAATGACAACCCCAGTTGAGAAAAGGTCAGCTTTTCAGGACAACTTGAAGCATAGGTTTGAATGCTGAGTGTTTATCCTAACTTAGCCAGATGAATTTCACAGAAGCGCAAGAACATTTCCTGGAAGGGATCTCTGGGGATCATCTGGTCCAACCTATCACTGAGAGTGGGATTATCCCCAACACTAAACTGAATTGTCAGTCATGGATTTGTCCAATTCTTGAAAACTTCTGACAATGGAGATTTCACAGCTTCCCTGCACAACCTTTTCCAGCCTTATACTCTTACACCTTTTTCACTATGAGAGTAAGTCCAACCTGAATTTACTAACCTACAATTTGTGGCTGTTGCCTTTTTTTTTTTTTTTTTTTTTTTTTGGTCATCTGGCATTGCTGAGAACAGTTTGGCACCATCACTTCATACATCACCAGACAGCAAGCGCAGCTACTTCTACCTCTCCTCACACATCAGAACCTCTAGGCCCCTGGTCATTTTGGTTGCCATTCAGTGGACCTCTCCAGTTCCTCTGCATCCATCCCTCTAGACTAAGAGAGCTAGATGTGGAACCAATACTCCAAGATCAAACTCAGCAGCACCAACAGAAGTGGATAATTTTTCCTTGAATCTGTTGACTACAGTTCTCCCAGGGTAGCATAGTACGCAGTTCAGTTTATATACAATGGAAGTTCACAGTTCATTTATACTGATCTAAACACCCTGAATGTGCGTAAATAGGACCAGAAACATCAAGATCTAAATGGAAAAAAAATCTTAGTAAGGGCCAACACACAGTCTGTACACTATAAAATATCTGTCTGAGCTTTCATAATATAAGGAACTAAGGCAGTGTCTGAGCTTTTAATGATAGGATAAGAGAGGCATTCAGCACTTGCCTACTGAAGACATTTTAGTTTCCTCAGATTAATATATTGCAGCATGAAACAAAAGAAAGACAACATTTTTTTCATTTAGTCTTTCAATCTCAAAATGAAAAATAATACTTACACACTATTGTACTTTATGTGGTAAATTCGTAAGATCAAGTGACAGAAAGGTACCTACATTTAGGGGTTTATGTTTAAGTGTCTACAAGTACATGTTCTTAAGCTACTACTATAGTCAAAGAGGACTTAATTCAGTTACCCCCAAAATATCATTTAGGGACATTTTAGAGCATTTGAGACTTCTTTTTGAAGTTGCCAGGTAGGACTCAGGAGATACTAAATACCTCTGAAATGGCAAAGTGAAAGCATTTGAAAAGGTATTAGATATCTGTTTGGCCATTTAAACTAAGCCTCTGATCAGTGGTTGGTAGAGTCCTGAAAATGATTCATCTCACCCCAATGTAGACACTCCCTAGCTAGGTGCCATAGGGCAACTTATGGCAACATCAACCACTCTGTCCTCCAGGCTCCAGTTGCCACAGTGAGAGCAGAGGCATCTAGGCCATCTGTAGATGCCTACATGGAAATACCTAAACTTAGATGTTAATCTCAAACTCAATGCTCAATTCAGTTGCACAATATTTAGTATCATTTTGTATGTCCTAGGATACTACATCCATCCTCTAGTTTCTACTCAAGAGAGAAAGCTACTCATAATTCCTGTGCAATAATTGCCATGCCCATTAAGTTGTCTCAGCTACCCTCAGGAAAGTCAAATGTCTCCATGTGCAGACAACTAAGAGGAGCCATGTGTGTCTGATGTATTTTAGCTCAGGTGGTAAACTCTATCTCTGAAAATAGACCTGCAGTTTCTCTTTAAAATAGCATCTTCTGCATTCTGCTTTCAGCTATAGCTATGATTTATTCAGAACATCTTGCATTAACCCCTAAGGGATAGCCTATTTTCTGTACTAAGTGAAATAAATACAGTCTTTTTCTTCCTTACTTTAGGGAATGTTGAATGGTTTAAATTATTTATATGCATTAATGAGACATCAAAACAAGAATACATAAAAGCAAAAGATGTTTTTATTTCATCCTGTATAGTTACAGATTAAGTTAAAGGTAACATTATATTTTTTTAAATTATGGTGTGCTGCTATGGTGACAGCTGTCAATACATAGTGCTGTTATATATGACCTTTGCAAAACTGCAAAAGTAAACCAAATGTTTGAGCAACAAGATGAATTATCACTCCCTAAATTTTCACTTGTGTTTTTTAATGTGCCCCAAGATAAATACTTCACTTCCATTTGGAATGTTACCACTGAATATCTGGACAAATTTTCTCCTGTCTCTGAAATCTACTCATCTGCAAGCCACAGGAATGCTGCACCTGCAGTAATTTGCAACTTAGAAAGAAACAAAAGGCTACCTTAGGAAGCTTAAACTGTAGAGAATTAGGTAGTATATAATTACCTGAGCCAGACAATATAATTACCTAAGTTAGCGATTAACCTGTATTACCCTATTTTTAACAAGTCACATTAGTAGAGCTCTCTGAAGAATGAGTAACTAAAATTCATTTACTTTTTTAAACAATTCTTGGTCTCAACAAGGAGTCTTGTGATCATTAGGAAAGTTTTTGAATGTTTCTAAAATTTAGCATCTTGGTTCATAGTATTGAACACAAATCTATTTGATTAATATTATCATTATACTAATCTCATTAGAATGAGTGTTGCCTATTTCCATTTTGCAAAGTATCAATTATATTTAATATTAATGCTTTATAATTGATGTCTTACCAACAGTATCTTGTGGTTGAATAGGTTCTGTGATTTCAGATGGATCACTGATGCCATGTTTATTTGCTGACAAGACTCGGAAAACATATGATTTTCCTTCTGCAAGGTCAAACACTGCATAGCGAGGAGATTTTACTGCAACTTGTGCATTGACTCTTTGCCAGCTTCCACTGCCAACCATGGACTAGAAGAAAAGAAAAAAGAAAAAAAAAAAAAGCTGTGACTCACTTCTGTGAACTGTCAAAAAATGAACATATTGCTGCATTGCATCCTGTCATTAATTTATTTAAGACCTATAAGAGAAGGATCACTCTCAAACGCCTCACTTTAACATATGCAAATTCTCATAGCTCAAGCATACCATTACTCTACAAAAAAGTCTGAATACCTCACTGTCTCCCTGCCTGTCTAGGCTTCAATATATGTACACTTGTACATACAGCTAGTCTTCAGTTAGAGCCATGACCGTCAATTTGATTGGTCCCAAAAGAATTACTCTCATGTCCTGCAAAACTCACTTGAACACTCAAAGGTTTGGTATAAAGCCAGCAAATCGTAATCCAAATTCTGCAGAAAGGTAGGGTGGGGGATGTTCCTTCAGTTACTGCTTTATCTTTATGTATTCTGTTGAGTAAGGTCATGTCCCTAAAGGCATTCATCAAATGAAATAATTACTTTTGAATATTCTCAATGCAGCAGCTGAGCTAATCATCATCACAACTGCACATGGAAGAGAGCCAGCACACCAGCACTCTGAGGGAAGTCTGCTGTCCATCAGGTTCCCCAGATAAACTGTTGACCCAAAACAAAAATTAGTCATGGAATCTTTGAGCAAATTTAGTAAAACCCAAGTGCCCAGTAAATAGCCTAAATAAAATTTCCTTCGAGCACAGAAAGGTGCATACAAATCAAATGTTCATAAAATTTTGGAACAGAGAGTCTGGGAACAAAGCTCAATAGACTGTGAACCTCTTAGAGGAGGAAAAGTGTTTCATGGGTGCTTGGAAACTACTCTATATATAATAAGGCCTACCATAGATAAATAATAAAAATGTAAACAGCTGGAGCCCATATACCAATATCTTTTTCATAGATATTGAACCCGCTGTTATCAATAGGAAAAAAAAAGAAATATAACATCCATTCTCTTCATAATAAAAAGTGAGAAAATATGAAATAAACATGATTTTGTCATATATTTTATTTTCTGGAATGAAAAATGTTAATTTTTGCATTTCATTTTGACAGAGGAAAGAATCAACATGACATTTTAGTCTGCAGTTTGCTTTGATTTATCAGTTAAATAATGATTTTAAGGGAACATTGCTTTACAGCATAGAAAACTCATTTCCATTTTGTGTTTCTTGAAGCCTTTAGAAATTAATTGTTATTCTTCAGGACTGAGTCTTCTTTATTTGAAATAAATTAATTAGAAATTGTGCTTTTCTAAATTAACAGATGACTATGAAAAGCAAAAAAAACAAACATTCCTTTATGAACTGACTGAGCTATTCATATATATGTTATTTATATTAAAAAATATTTTAGATTCAAGTATTAATTAGTATGATGAACTTTTTTTCTAATAACAGCCTTTTAGTGCTCATTCTCACTTTCCCTCAGTAAGTTTGGCATTTAATTAAGACTTGTTTGTTTGTCTTTGTCATTGCTCTATACTGTTTCTGGAACTATAAAAAGCGATTTCTGTAAAACAAGCATATATATATATTTTCCAATTCATACATTTAGAATTAAATTCAGCTAACCAAGTGTAGGTGTTCACTGAATGAAAATCTACATCTTAGCTTTTTATCTTGGCTATTTCTGCATATTCTAGAAACAACGAGGTATTTGCACACCAAGATCTGGTTCAAAATCCTTAAACGCGTATGCTTGAAATTTATAGATAATAGCAGAGGTATGCAGCTAGGAATAAGTATAAGGAAGACATGCTATTTTATCGCACAGAATTAAAATAGATACTTATTTCTATAATAATTTTCTTTACTTCTTTCGAATGTGAAATGCAGAGTGGGAGAAATCATGGACATGCTTGCTGGAAAATTTAACTAGTGACTGGACTTCACTTTACACCTATTTGTTCTACATCCAGCAGTTAATGGATGATGAAGAATGTGGAGATAGGCTACAAAGGTCTTTTGAAGTGTAGATTTTGATGTGACTGAAAAGAAAGAGGCAAGATGAGGGCTGCAAAAAGAGGAGTGATGTGAGCTGAATGACTGGCTGGGAAATGAACTTTGGAGGAATGTGCTGAACAGATGTGAGAAGAGAAAAAAATGTGTGGTAAGGGCTTGAGAAAAGGCTGTTACAATATTCAAGATGCAAATTGAACATGTGGCAGTTTTAAGGGCAGTTTTAGTGCTTGTGGATCATTAAGAGGTGGCATATGCTACAGGCATAATTCATAAAAACTAAGTTTAGTTTGGTATGTAAGAGTTTTAGAGGTCAGGTATGAGGCCCAACTTACTGGGGCAACTTTACAGCAAGAAGGAAAGATTGTGACCTCTGGCTGTAATCCAACATACTTAATTTAGAAACCTGGCTCAGGGACAGATGTATCTAAATCTTAGTAGCTTAGATGGGAGAAGAACAAACCTCTCCTACTGTGATCACTGAAGTCCCCTGTCAAGTCAGGGGAGCAAAGCAGCCATGAAGACTACTAGGGAGCAGTGAACCTGAGACAGGCATCTGCCTCTCCGCTGACCTTGCAGGGAATAGATTGGAAATGTCAGGGTGTAGCAGAGGGTGCCATAAGCATGCAAAAAGGAAAGTAAGGATCAAATTATGAGTCACCATTTATTCCTTGCTGTACCACAGGACTACCAGAAACTTTTCCTTAATATAGTCAGACTGCAAACTTCCACTCTTGCCTGTAAGACTGCAAAATCTTAAGATGTTTCTTTTCCAGTCAACCACTACCTTAAGTATGTAGTTTTCCCTCAGTTTAGACAGCAGTAAGCAAACAGCACAGGGGCATCCTTTTCCCCAGACCTTGAATTCCAATGCTCATTAAATCATGTAATAAGACATTCAATTGTCTGTGCTTCTCTAACATTCCATTACCAAATCCTGCAAGACCTCAGAAAGTGTTTTATTGTTTATTCTGTAGTTCTAAAAATGAGTTAGACACAGCAATGAAACACCTTATAGTCAAGTGCCACTGTACAGTACGGTACCTTCTCAATGAAATACGTCACTGGCTCCCTGCCACGGGGAACAGGTGGATCCCAGCTGAGTACAACATAGGTTTTGCTGATTTCTGAAGCATGTACATTGGTGGGAGGGCCCGGAATCTGAATATCACCTGGAAGAGCGATAGATGTAGCAAGTGTTAAACAGCAGATTAACCCCTGGGTCAGCACTCATGCTACAGCTCATCTTTCTCATCTCCCACCCTGCAATGCAGTGCTCAGCTATTAGGGGCTGCGATATCATCTGCCGAGTTCAGTTGATCACTTCAACTAATTTTTGAGAAATAAAGCATCAGTATTAAAAGCTAGTTTTTTACTTTTTTTCAGTAGAAGTTAAATACGCCCCCACAAAATCTGTGCATTTGTCATTTTCTTTGATAGCATTTGAATTACTTCTATCTGCTGGGCAGACTACCTTGGAAAAAACCTACTCACTACGTGCAAAGGAGATATTTTTTGATAGAAGACTGAAGTCTAAAGAGTTATTATGAGAAAATAGACTGGAAGAAGATATCTGGAAGGGAAGTACAGTAAGGAGAAAACCAGCTTGAAACAAAGCAAAAAGCAGAAAAAAAAAAGCAGAACCTATTAGCAATGTACCCTGTAAGGTGATGGTATCACCAGCCATATAGTCTAAAGAACTTCTAGAGACTGTGGAACAAAGACAAAAATTATGTCACCAGCCCACTGGTGACTCCATCTGTTGGAGTGTCCTGATCAAAGCCCTTTCCCTACAGTCCCACCTGCAGGGTTGGCAGGAACTCGAGGCCTGTGCAGGCTGGAGGAATTCATTGTGGCCCTTTGTGGTCAGTCACCTACCACAGCGTAAGAGGAAGCCATTTTCACTACCTGAGGAATTTCAATGGTGTAAAACAACACTGGAGGGCAGTGGGTCCTACCTATGAGAGACCACTTGAGGAACAGCTACACAGCCCTGAAGAAGATACCTCTTGTTAATAGGTCAGAAAGTGTAATTCAGCAGATACTTTTTTTTTTTTTTTTTTTAAGGCTTGCAATAGAGAAAGAAAAAATTTTTGTTCTTTTAAGGTACATTTTGCCACTTCTCAGGCTAGCAAGGAGCGTATTTCCTCTCAATGCTCAGGATTTGTCATAAAAAAAAGAGAAAAATGTTTCAGTAATAATCTCTAAATCAGGGATGTGATGTTTTAACAGTTTATAAACATCTGTAGAACCAACCAGGCTCAAAATGTAGACTGCAGCTATTTCATCATACCCATTTCCCAAATAAAAGCCCATTTTTTTAAAGCAAACTGATATATCCAAAGAAAAATTATTTTCTCTCAATGCTTTCTATGTTTGATTTCCTACAAATACACTTTTTCTTTAAGAAAGACCCATGAATCACCTCAGTTTAAGACAAAAATGCCTACAAAGCCAAGAAAATTACGATAATCCTTCACAGCATAATGCATAAAGTAAAAAGGTTTCCAATCGGTTCCACATAAGTAAATCTCAACATGTTTTCTTACATCCCTGAAAACCCCAAAGCTGACATAATTGGTAATGATATAACAGGATGGTACAGCCTGCTCTCCCAGAATGGAAGGTTATCCAGCACATTTGTGACCTATGAGATCATTTTTTCAGAAGTGGTCTCCAATCTTGCAGATGAAAGTAATGATCTATAAAAGCAATGGTATTTGGATATTCATACTCTTTTATTAAGTATGCACATTCATGTAACAGAAATCCAAATATCATTATTCATGCTTGTGCCAGAGTGGCTATTTAATGCCTCTGATCATTCTCAGGCAATCCTGAGAGCAGGAGTATGTTCTGTGAAGCCAAACAAGTAAGATAAATGTATTCTGATCCTATAATGTGATTCTGATCCTAGAATACCCATATCAATTCATTTAGGGTACCACTGTAAAAACAGAGGAACTTCACATGTCCTGCCTGTGCACCGGTGAAACCATTTAATGTCTGATTTTTCTTCAAATTACACCTGTTATCCAGTGGTTTCTCTTTTACTATATTATTATTGGCATTACAGGTTTATGACATTTGTGAAAGGAAGTGGACAGACTTTCTTTTTTTACTACTGAGCCCGTAGAGTTAATATTTTTGACAGTTTAAGTGAAAAGGTCATTATCCAAGCCAAAAAACCCCAAGCCTACTACATATAGAAACAACCAAAGGCAGAAGAAATTCAGCTTTATCTCAAAAATTGGCAGTGATCTCTCCAGTTCTCCTGAGGAAAAACAAAATTTAGTATATAACCTTAACCTTAAGAACAACCTCTCTATTCAGATAGATATATTAATTAAAGAATCAAGATGGACTGCATAAATTTTTATGAAAATGGAAATAACTTGCTCAGGTCATCAAATTCAGACTAAAAAGGGTATATTTAACTCCCAGAAGGATAGGAAGAAGGGACATGTGTGCAATCACATGCAGTGTTTAGCTGTTTAACTCAGCTTAGTACTAGCCAAAGTGAAAAGGTAAGGAGATACTGTTTGCACATAATTGAAGTAGTGCTGTTAAGAGTGTGGTGTTCTCTGTTCTTTTAGACCTCACCCTTTACTTGTATTCTCTCAGCCTTGCAAGCCAGAATATCTGTCTTTATTTATATTATAGAGTTTGCTCAGTAGGTGGATCTCTTTTCACGCTATGCTTTTCTAATTATAATGATAAATTTCTGGAATATAAACAGATATACTGAAATCATAGAAATTCTACATACCTTCAAGATCATCCTTACTGATCACAATCTTTCGTCCTTCATCCACATGAATAGCTGTTGATCAAAATATTCAATTAGTTTATTGAAACAGTTCAATATATTTACAAATTTTGCAAATTATTGCTCATCACCTGCTTGAAAACCCATACGCCTTTATTTCTATAACCCTGTTATTAAATCTTTCTCCAGATGGAGTCAATTCAAAGGCATACACAGGTTCATTCATTTTGATAGGAAAACAGCATGGTAAAACAGTGCTATTTAAAGATGTGCTAAAAACCAAGAATCATAGTCACAGTAGATAGATTCAATTATGTGGCAGATTAGTAAACAATTGTATAATGAATTGGATTTTTGTTATAGGAATTAAGCATAAAGCTAATGGAAACACAGCATATTCAAATCAGATTTTACAAGCAATATTGAGGCAGTGTTCTGCAGTTTTCATAATGAGGTTAATTCCCCTTTGAGTAAAAGGAGCACACAAAACAGAAGATGTGCAAGAACATAATATATGGAACCTGCACAGGGGTTTAGGACAAGGCTAAATCAATAAAATTACTCCCCAGAGCAAGCCAGCTTACTCTATTCCTGCAGATGTTCTCATAAGGCTCCTTTGCAGACTGCAGTGGCCTTGAGCACAAGACCAGCTTTCAGAAAGAGCTTGTTCATTAGATTGAATTTTTCAATATGTCAGAAAAGTCACAATATCAGAGACACCAAAACCTGTATCACGGGGGGCTTTGTGCCAGTACTGGTGGTTTATTTAGGGGGAAAAAAAAAAAAAAAAAAAAAAAAAGTGGATAAAACAACAGTCTGTGGGCCAGTAAATTCAGATGACAATTTTTCTTTTTTTCTTCAACTAGAACAGACGTATTCAATAGCTTTTTCAAAAGTTACTACCAGCAAACTTAGAAGTTTAAGAGATTTGAGGGCCCATCTCCCAGTGCAAATGATATAAACTTCCAGGGCATATCAGCTCTTTTGAAAACGTTGCTCCTTGTGATAATAAGAGTCTTTATTTAAAGATAAGTAAAACTATAATTGAGATGGAGTCCCCAGGTCCTGCCAAATTGCCTGTATGGACCTTGCCATTCCAACTACATCCCCTGCCCTGATATTAGTGAGATATTTAATCAAAGGAAGAAATCAACTCTGCTCCTTCAGCTAACTAGCAAACAGAATCTTAAAAATGTATATATATTCAACATCTGTTTCAGCCCTGCATAACGTACTTTGTGTTCTCTCCAGGTCAACAGGGTCAAGAGCTGCAACTGGTTCAGAGGCTCGCGAAGGCCTGCTGATGCCAGCACTGTTCACTGCTCTCACACGGAATATGTAAGACCGTCCCTCGTAAAGACCAGTCACAGGATACTTGCAGATTTTTACAGGAGCATCATTGCACTGGACCCAGTTTTCCAAACCTACTTCACACCTTGGAGTAAAAGAGGACAGCATTTGTCAGTATCATCACACAACAAATATATATCATCCTACACACACCGAGTCAGAATCACAGAAGTCATCCTCACTAAGCTGAGGAACTAAACCCTACACCTCATTAATGAAAGTCATGCACTTTATACGCACTTTCCTCTAATCAGACAGCCAATTCCTACCTTGCTCATATTTATTCATAATATAATTGCAAAGGTCATTTTTCTTGCGTGGCTTTTGGCCTTTTCAACTCTCTCTGCTTCCCTTCCATTTGGTTTTCTTCCTTGTCATGTAAAGAATAAGTTATTCACTTTTATTTTTAACAAACATGCATCTCCACAGAACATGCAAAACACTTAATCTTTTCCATCTCTTTCTTGCCGTATTTTAATTTTTGTGCTTTTCCCTCCAGCAATCGTTGGGCCACAGAGTGTAGGAGTCATCAAGAAGCACAGTGATGTCCTCACACTGGCTCCTTTGTGTGTACATACCTGGTTTGTGTCCTACTGCTATACACCTCTGTGGAGAAGAATGTCTTTTGCCCTGACAGTACCAGGAAAAATGGTGTCATGATCAAGGGCTCCTTGTCACTGCACTAATCCAAGCAAAATGTCAAAAGGCACAAAATAGGTGAAATATTCCCATGATCTATGCACTATACAAATTGGCTGTAAGTGGTAGAGTCCCCAGGGCTTAAGTTAATTTCCTCATACTGACTGCCATTCATAAGCAAACATTTTCCAGCAATTCCCAGACAGTTGTCACTGAACTAGACCAAATTACGGGGCAGCAAATAGCAATGAGCTGCAAATGATTTTAAGTGTAGAGCAGTATACATTATTAAATCATTTCAGTAATGTTTTTGCTGACTGACAGTTTCAGACACTAAGGATCAGATGTTCTGCTCTGGCTACAAGGGGCAAGCATGCACTTCAGTGGGAAAGACATGCAAAACAGCATCTGGATCCCTGGCTGCCTACACTCAGCTGAAACTACAGCAAAGTGCAAAGGACACTGAAGGAGAGAGGTCTGCCAGTCTGATTTAAACTACCACCTCCTGGGAGCCCATGCCTTGAGCTCCTGGTGTACCATAGTTAAAGGCAGGAATAAAAAGATAATGTAATAACTCCTAGATTTCAGCTATTGCAGTATACAGATTAAAGAGACTAAATCTAATTCAAGATGCTCACAGATTTTGGTGTCTATAAATTAAATATTACCAAGGCTCACTCTCTGATTTGGCCACATCCACACTATTGAACATTTTTAGTGTCTGATAAAGTGTGGCTGCCTGCAAATGATTACTGGGAAATGCCCCAAGCCGTTACGAACTCCCAGATTGTGCCCAGAATTGCCAGGGAAGGTACTAGATCATCGGGGCTAAAAGTTTGTCAAGGAACAATCTAGTAATTTAACAGTAGGACACTGAATTCCACTGTTTAGGATCTGTAAAAATATATCCAAAGAACCCATGCATTGAAGGATATAATGATAATATTTTTTCTTCAGTGTATACATGTTTTTGAAATTAACAAAATTAAATAGATCATAATGTTTACATACTTGTCAACAAAATATCCAATGACTGGGTTCACATTGGTTGTGTTTGGTGGCTTCCAGGTAACGATTACATAGTCTCTGTTAGCATCATGACATTTAACATCCATCGGTGCCCCTGGTGCTCCCGCAATCAATGCATCAGCATCTGGACCACAAATAAAAATAAATCAGTTTTGATCCTGACTCCTCTGAAATCCACTACAAAGACAAAAAGGAAGATTTCCAGCTCACTGTGCTATTTGTTTATATGAATGGGAGCCCAAAGATTTAATTATATGCTAATTCACTGCAATAATGAATCAGGCCCATAATGTCCATATCTCAACATAGATAAAAATGTTCAGGGACATTTTTGAGGACAGAAAAGCAATTTAGGCATGAAATATCTATTACTTTTCATGAGAATTAAAAGCCCAACTACCCCATGTGCTTTTGATACTCTGTCATACTGAAACCTGTGGCTCAGTGTGTTGTTGACCAGACCAAGGTACTCAGTAAAGAACATGCAGCTGAGGAAAATAAACCTCTCAAGGAACAAACAATTTGCAAACTCCCAGTACATTTCTAAGGCTACTTTTTATTTAAAGTCTTACAATACCAACAGGCAGAAGTAATCAATGTTCCACCCTTAAGACATTCTTCTGTGGCTTCATTTTGAGAGAGGTTTTGGCTGATGTGGACTCAAACTCCTAATGAAGTTTCCTATCAGGTAAAGTTCCCTCCCTTTAAAAAAGGTTTCTATGACACAAAAACATAGAATAGAGTCTAAAACATGAATAGAGTCTATATTTATAGAGTCTAATCACAATCAGTTGTGAGACGGCTGGTGCTCAGTATCAGATCACAGTCTACATGAAAAAAAGGAAAAAAGAAAGGCCAACAGATGGCATAGCTGAAGTCCAGAGTCCTCTACATGCAAAGGGATCAGACATAGAATAAAATGAACAATAGAGGTACCTAAAATTGACCCACCACTACAACAAAAACTCTTTCACCTGGGTGCTTTCTTTCTTAGGAGGTAACTGCGAAATAGAAAACTTTAGCAAATTGTTTCCAATTAGATCAGGTTGGCAGAGTGGCTTGTTCAGGACATATTGCAAAGCTGATGAAGCCCTTGCACTAGTCCAGTGATGAAGATGGATCTCAACTCCTTAAAAAAACATTCTTGTCCCTCCACCCCACACAAACTGTCTGGATGACATTTCTGCAAGACACATGTGTCCCAATGCATTTCCAAGAACAAGGTTTAAAATCAATACAGCTCCGATGCCTTCAGTGAGGTTGCTCCAGTTTGCCACCATGAAGGATGTTATCCAATGTATTTAAGTGAGCCAGACACATTTTCATCTTTCAATGAAATAATAAAAAAGTGAAAACTAAGTTCAGCTCACAGGTGCATGTGGAAGCTTATTCTCACTTCACTGAGAGATGTGCATGCAAATGTGAGGAAAAATTCTGACCTTCATTCTATTTTAATACTTTTTCCTCCTTTTATCTATGTCCCTTGTGAAAACTGTATTTCTTCAGTGAGCTAATTTCTTACTTCGTTTCTCTGATTATTGAGATGACTATGACTGCTATAGTAGTGGGAATATTTCTTTTGCTTTCTCCTGTGTCTCCTCCTAAGGTCAGGCACAAGATATGAGAATGTCCAAAAAGGCTCATTCCCAGTTGGCAGTCTCTAGAGCTAAAACCATCACAGTGAGGACTGGCAGTATGCAAAGACATTTATTTCCTACTGGGAAAGGAGACAAGAAACAAGAAAGAAACAAGCTGTTTCTTCACAAGAATGATTTATCTGGTTCTTCAGAAAAGAAAACTTCCTTAGGAGTATGCTCCTCTTGAAGTTCCCCATTCATGTGAATTGACTGGTTTTTTCTAGCACAGACTACTACATAAATAAAACAAATTACTATGAAATACCATAAGGCTGGATTCCTTTTGTACTTAAGTTATTACATAGAATTGTTTAATAAAACTAATCTTCCTACTGTTCTTTTTAATTTCTCCCCAAGAAACAGATGAAAAGTTTACCTCTGACAAACAGGTATGCACTGTATTCACTCACACCACCTTTTGTAACCATGCGCAGAGTGTATAAACCTTCATCATCTTTGTTCAGATGGGTAAAGGACAGAGCGGCCTGGCCTTCTCCAAAATACAGCTTCGTCCACTTGGACTCCTTTATCAGCACATCTGGAAGAGAAGATCCATCAGACATGTTACTATGCTGGTCAGAATAACTACATCCTAGTGCAGCTCTGTGTTAATCAGGGGCACAAAGAAACCTTTATCCCAGTGTTATTCAAAGTGATGGTGCTTTGATGCTATAGAGAGCTGCATCTCTCTAAACTTATTTCATCAGTGAACTTTGGAGGATATGAGGTCTCAGACTACCATATGCAGTGCCAACAACAGAATTTCCGTCATCGTAATTTTTAATATGTTGGCAGAGAAAAATATTATCCACATTGCAACAATGACATGAAAACCTGCCATACCCTGTAATGAATGCAGGGTGGAACTTTGTTTCATTTTTAATAAGTTTTGCTACCTATTCAGGTCAAAAGTCAGATTGCTTGATATCCTCCTACAAGTTTAAGACCAGATTTCAGTTTAATCTGAAGACTGCTATAAATGTACACTAAATTCAAATCTTCAAGGCATGCCTATTGAGAAGTGAATAAAATTATATTTGAATTTCTCACAGGTGAGAGGTGATGACCCATGATTAATGCAAATTAATCTGATTGCCTAGGGAAACCACAGCAAAAGAATGAGCAGGATATTTTATGCTAGCCAAGGGACTTTCTCATATCACCCTTTTTAATAATTGATTGGATTATTTTTGATTTTTAACTCCCTAAGACATGTCGCATACTAATTTATGGTAATCAATGCAGCAGAACTGTATTTAAAGGAACCGAATATCTATACATGTTTATTATTTTATTGCTAAAATACACTTTGGAGCAGACAGACAATTGCAATGGAATGTTTTCCCACCTACTAGCTGAATTGCATAAGAAGGTATAAAAAATTATACATGTTCAGATAATAAAGCATCTGAAAGACACACACTACTGAAACTTACAGCAGTAAATTACATAATCTCCTAAGCATACAGCTGTTTTCTGAGAAGCATGCAAAGTAAATTCAGTCACATTCCTTCCCATGAGATCCTTAATCATGAGAACCTTACCTAGAAAATCTGCATGTCCCCTTTCTGTCATGCATGTCACAATAGTACTGAGAATTTGTGTAGAGAGACATGAAGTACTTTAAATGAAATCAGAAAACATCATAACTTAGAAACTTTAAGCCATGCATGAGTTCTGTGGAAAATCCTGAAGAAAAAAATGAAATTGAGTGACTAGCACCTCTGAAAAACAGGTCACTTCTTCAGACTCCAACGCTGGGCAGAATCGTAAACACTCTAGTTTGAATATACAGAAACTGTAAGCAAGCCTGTATTGTCTATTAAGGTCAGAACCATCCATTTCCACCTTTTATGTGTACCTGAGACCAGAAACTGTGAAGGGAGTTGTGTTTGGTAAGAGCAGAACTGTCCTTCACACAAGGCCCACCAGATCCTCTATGAAAGCAAGAGCACTCTTTTTTAACGCAGTCTGGATTAATGACTTCCTAAACAAGCCAAGAAGAAGAGTAAACTTTGGAGGCCACAAACATACTCAGAAGCTCTAGTAGAGCAGGTATTCATGTACCTGTCATCAAAATAATACTGCAGTTACAGGGTATCATTACTGCACTCAAATTGCCAGTCTGTTCACCAGTTGTGCTAGGTCACTCCTTCCAGAAATTAACAAGGAACAAACCTGCAGGAGACTAACCCTCAGAGACAGTGTGACTCAAGCCTCACATACTGTTTTCAGCACATGAGATGTATTTCCTCAAATATTACTCTGCTGAAATGTCATGTACATAGTGGGCAAGTACTGTATACTGAAGCTGTTTTTTCATCATGTATTTTGGTTGCAGAAATTTCAGCTAAATTCTGCACTCTGTTATTTTTCCCTCTCAATTCAATTATTTTATTCTAGATAACAGTATAAATGGCTGCAGAATACTGGTACATATAGCTTTATGATATTTTATTACATTAGAGATCAATAACAGAAATCTCCTGTTACCAGCTGAACTCATACCCAGATTAGATACGTATTCCTGGAAGTATTATTTTGATTTAGTTCTTTCAGTATCTTAAATTGTTGTAAGTGGGCCATGAATTATAGACATCATATTCATGTTTGTCAAATCCTAAACTACTTTAGACGATTTGATTCAGTTGACTTATACACCCCTAGGAGTCTAATAGACATCCCCAATAAGGTTCATTCACGTGAAGCTTATTAATGCTGGATAAACACATTTCTCTTGTGTATAATTATTTGAAGTAAATCATATGTATCCATCTCAAGGCTTCATTTGTTATTATTTGATTAACACAAATTGAAAAAATTTAGGAAAAATACAGTTTGTCGTAGTGCAAGAGTAGAATTAAGTACTCACTAAAAAAAAAAAAAAAGGCACATGATGTTGTATAAATTATTAATCTTTTTATTGTTTACATTTGTGCATTGCCTCCAACTCAGAGCAAAGGTTCATAGTGTATGAATACCTGCTGTTTTGGGTACAAGCTGTGCCAGTTGAGGCAGCTCTACACATCCTGGAAATATTTTGATCCGTGTTATATGCAATGAAGGACAGATCTAAGCTTGTTTGTATCACCTTATTTGCTGTAACATAAGTAGCTTGATGGACCGAAGGCCTATCCGACTCACTACTAAAAACTTATTGGTTTCAAAGAGACCGAATTTTCATCTTGGGTTTTCACAGGGAAGGTAAACTTAAATAAGGCAGAAAACAAAGATCATAATATAGTTACATATGAAGACAGAAATATCTTGGCATCATGAATAGCTAAACTGAAATGACCATAAGCTTTTGTTAACCTATTCATAGCACAGGAACAATTCATGTTGGATTAAATGTGGAATGATATGGGGTAGTCCTTGAAAATTAACAGTTCCTTATGGCTGTAGTCCCAAACCCACAATTTCAGAAGTTTGGCATCTCAAGAAACTGGGCCTAGTAGGAGACAAAGTAAAGGTACCGTTGAAACAGCTGTCTCACCTCAGAGTGACATGAGGAATTATTTATAGTGATTACAAATCGCTGTACACTTCAGTGTGAACAGAATCTGTGTTCAAGAATAAGCCTTAGATCTTAGGTTATAGACCAAATAAAAAAAGCTATTTTTGCTTTAGTAACATCTAATAGTCTCATCACGATGAAGTATCCACACTGACAGACAAATAGGAGTTAAAGAGTAAGTAGCAGTCCATTCCCTGAAGAATCAGATGCAAATCTATGTAAAACTGTGATGTACATAAAATAAAAGTCATAACTAGCAGCAACTTGACTGATTTATTAATATTACTGCCACTTCTTAGTTTATGCACCACGTTTTGCCAACTATGGAAATTTCTACCAGCTTGTCTAAGACCAGTCCAAACATCAGTCTGGAAGTCTGCCTTTATTCAGACATGGTCCCCTGGGGAAAGGTCTCACTATTCACAAGTATCCAAGGCTTTTCTTTAAATCCTCAGGCAGAATATTTACTTTAGAAGTCTATACAGAGCTAGTAGATGGTGAAAAGTGGTGAATTAAGTATCTACAACAGCCTGCCATCTGTTAAACTTCAATAGTTAGCTGTTATGTTTCAAGACATCCTTTTTGTGGGATGAACATTGGTCATGCAAGGTTTTTGTACCATCCACCAGAGTATACAGTATGCTTCAGTGATGTTATTTCTCGTAGTTCCAGTTAAGACCGCTTCACTTGGCATAGCATGGTTTTTCACTGACAAAGGAGCTGAGGAAAGCTACCTACCAACATGGCACTTTGCAGAGCAAACACGTGTTTCAGGCCCAGTATTTCTGAACTATAGATTAAATTAATATGAAATTCACAATAAATACTGGAGTAAGTGCTTCAAAATTTAATTTACTGCTCTGGGAGTACCTTTGAGCTAACTGGTCACAGCATTCAACTATAAATCATGGTCAAATTTAGGAAGTGAGTTTGGATCTCCAACCAGTCAGTAAATGTTCTATCATGTTATTAGATAATATGAGATTACCTCCAGTTGCTGTAAATGTGAGCTCAAGAAAAGGTTGGCCAAGTCACTTAACTGAAAGAGAGCGCAGGTCTATAAATCCTAATGAGATATTTGTTTGCTCTACTCCAGATTTAGTTCTGAGAATCTCATGCTCAAAGCCTGATCTGTGTCCTCAGTGCTTACTCCAGCATTTTCCAGGTAGTTTCTATGCAATGTACTAACTTACCATCTCTGTACCACTCAGCACGAGGCCGTAGTCTCTTCAGGTCTGGGGTGATCAACATGGAACACTTCAGGGTCAGTGTTTCACCTTCAGTTGCAAAGGTGACTCCAAACTTCTCCAGAAACTGGACATCAATGTGGGTGAAGCAAACCTCATACGACAGGGGCACTATACATGAGAAAATGAAAACATTCTTCAGTATTAGTAAACTGTACTCGGCACAAACAGATTAGTGCCTGATCTGAAAAAGAGATGGAGCTCTCTGTTATACTGTGTGCTCATCTAGAAATGCAACTGGCAAAGCAAAAGCATCTGGACAGCTCCTATTGTAACTGAATGCTTAGAAAGCAAAGCCAGAAGCAGCAAGTTGTATCAAATTTTCTCATCTGTAAAACATTAGTTTGATAAGAGTATATAAAATATGTAAGAAGAAAAAAAAAAGTCTTACAGTGGAAGGGCATTATCCCAGCTGGGTGAGGCTCTTCACCTTCTCTGAACCCTATAAATAAACATACAAAAAACAGTAAATGACATGAGCATTATATTAATTTCTTATTTTAATCATGAAGTAGGACTTACTTCGTACAACCACAGCACAATTGGTTGATGCTTGTCCATGAACATTTGTTGCAACTGCTGAATAGGTAGCAGAATCATCAAAATCAGCTCTGAAAAGAGGAAGGAGGAAAAGAGATTACTCTTTACACAGATTCTTCTAATGATTGATATTACAAACCAAGGTATGCCAACCCCAAGGAAAGTGCAGAAAGTTCTTTGCTGGTGTTACGCAGTGCAAGAGGTTGATGAAAGACAATCAGAAAGCTGGTACTGTTTTTGTACTGCAGTTTTATCACAGCTTTGTGTGCAGGCTGCATTAACTTGAGCAAACTGGAAATGACCTTTAGAGAATAATCAAAAGAAGATAGCTGGAGGATGTCAGCCTGGCTATTCCCTTTCTGTATGTAAACTTCTTCCTTAATCCATCTTGCCCTTTTGTCATGTATTTTAAGAAAAGGACATAGAAGAAAAGTGCATGTGAAGCTTGCAGAACTTCCTCCTTCTATGGCTGTTCCCAGTAGGTAGATACTGGCATTTTTTGCCTCTCTAATATCTCTTAGGCAGTTGAGAAGAAATTATACAAAACCAGAGAAATTAACCAGATTTGTTTATGGGCATAAATGTTTTGGCCTGATACATTTTTTTAGTGAAAAAATACATTTATTATGTGAGGACAATATAATTAAAAATGGGGGTCCTGGTGGACAGCAGGATGACCATGAGCCAGCACTGTGCCCTTGTGGCCAGGAAGGCCAATGGTACCTGGGATGTATTAGAAGTGGGTGGTTGGTAGGTCAAAAGAAGTTCTCCTTCCCCTCCACTCTGCCCTGGTGAGACCACACCTGGAATATTGTGTCCAGTTCTGGGCCTCTCAGTTCAAGAAGGACAGGGAACTGCTGGAGAGAGTCCAGCACAGGGCAACAAAGATGATTAAGGGAGTGGAGCATCTCCCTTATGAGGAAAGGCTGAAGGAGCTGGGGCTCTTTAGCTTGGAGAAGAGGAGACTGAGGGGTGACTTCATTAATGTTTACAAATATATAAAGGGTGAATGTCATGAGGATGGAGCCAGGCTCTTCTCGGTGACAACCAATGATAGGACAAGGGGTAATGGGTTCAAACTGGAACACAAGAGGTTCCACTTAAGTTTGAGAAGAAACTTCTTCACAGTGAAGGTAACAGAGCACTGGAACAGGCTGCCCAGGGAGGTTGTGGAGTCTCCTACTCCGGAGACATTCAAAACCCGCCTGGATGCCTTCCTGTGTAACCCCATCTAGGTGTTCCTGCTCTGGCAGGGGGATTGGACTAGATGATCTTTCGAGAACCCTTCCAATCCCTAACATTCTGTGGTTCTGTGATTCTGTAAAAATAATTTTTAAAAAAATTCTTACTTCATGTAAAGTAAGACCCAGTGATGGATTGTCTCACTTACTATATCCTTCCTTGAAGAAGAAGTTACATTAGCAGATATATAGCCCAATATTAAGATACAGGTACAAACTTTGATGTCCCAGTTTTCTTATTTAAAAGGGGTTCAGTCAGGAGAAGAACTCTTGACATAAAATTGAAGTAAATTAAAGGAAACTAAACTATATGCAATTTTTTTTTTTTTTTGTGCAATAACTCAAATTTACAGTTGAAGTATACTTATTTTCTGTGTTTCTAATAAATATAAATCTAAGTGACTACTAGAAAAAGTTTAAAATATTTTGGACTAGTTTTTGGTAAAACGTAGATTTGGGTTGAATGAGTTTTCCTTAATTTTGCTGAAATAACTTAGTCTAGCTGAAGAAAGAGTTTTGGAAAAGGTAGAATATTTCATTTTTACATTTCAGAATGAATATTTTAATTAAAAACATTTCAGCATTTACTTTTGTTTTGTTTTTAGAAACATACATACTAAATACTCTAATATGAAATACAACATTTTGGAATTTCTATTAGGTTGGGCTGTCAGCTAAGTAGAGTGTTGTCTGAAACACAATTAAATCCTGCCCCTGTGTAGTTCATTTAGTAGTGCCTTTAATGGAGGCCACTCTGAAATTTCCAGTGATGAGAAACAATGTTAGGCACACATGCACTTAGTTTCCTCTCAGAAGAACAAATTTGTATCTTCTTGGCAACTGCCAGATGAAAGGGATGAAATTCTGATTGCACTTGTCTTCTCAGACACATATCCCAGGTGTGAGAGAAGGAAGAATATGTAAAAGTGTTTGATGTAAATTGCAAAACAGGATGCCAATTCTGAGGTATGTAGCACCTGTGACAGGCACATCAGACACCTATTTTTCAGCTCCTGCATATATTCTGGCCAGTGTCATATCAAGAATGATCCTATCTGCACTGTGATGTCTAAAACATAACTTGATGAAAACTCTATTAAATTGAGATTTATCTCTATAAACGTACAGGACTAACAGCTCCTCCTGGAGGCTAATCTTGAGCCATGCATTTCACAAAATAAAGAAGTAAAATACAAAGTTTATCATACAATTAACTATCAAAGTCAGAGGGGTAAGTCCAAAGATTAGGCCACTTAACTGAAAAGCCTTCAGATGGGTATGAAGCCCTTGAGCATGCTACTACAGTCTGGACAGGCAAAGTAAGTCCAAAAAACAATTTAAAATAATTGAAATATTAGGCTCAATAGGTTCAACAGGTTTTTTGTTGTTGTTTTCAGAAAGGATTTTAGAAAATGCCAATACCTATTTGCAGATCCATATAAAGCTTAACTGATTCTGGAATTGCTTGAAGGCTGTTGCACTTGGCAACATTTCTTTGCACTAACTCCTTAAAAACAGGAGTGACTTTTTTTTCTATCACAGTTTCACACTATTCAACATTTGAGTGATAAAGCACTAAAAGCAAGGCAAAACTGCAGTAAACTGAAGATTTCTTTCCTAAGTCATGTTATGATGTCTCTATACTGAAATGTATGTATTTCGTACATTTCTCACAGCCCGATACAGTATCTTGCAGTAATGAAACAAGGTAACAACAAATGAGACATCTCATTTTTCTTACAAGAAGGGCCATTGCAGAACTTACTGTACTGGAACAGTAAGGTGTTCCCCTCACTCTGCACTACATACCTACTTTAAAGAGATATAGAGAGTATACAGTAAATAGTACGTTATATTTAGTAACATATATTATGTGTTAGCAAATTAAATAGTGTTAGATAGCATCCCCAGAAACTGGATCTTGATCACCCTGGTGCTGACGTGTTAGAACAGGGCTTGGCACGCCATGGTGTGTGCCAGCTCGCCAAAAGGACTCCTGGACACATGTCAGGAGATAGCAAGGGTCCATTCCCAAAAAACAGCTTGAATGTAGCTGCCCTGCTCTGAACGACAAGAGAATTAGTCCATCCCATGCCAGCAGGCCACTGTGGCACAGGATGTGTTTAATCTATGGCAAGCAGATTTCAGACGTGCAATTCCTAGGCACTAGTGGCAGGTATATGCCAGACACTCCAGGAGGATGGTGCACTCTCACATCTGACAGGGCATGTGGTGGGGGAGCCACGCTGCAGTTGCTGATGAGGTGCTGATCCATCTATGGCTGTACATGCACCTTACTGCATCCTTATCAAAACTGAGTGATGAACACTACTCCACCATTGCTGTGTTCCCTCACACAAGCAAAGCGTTACTTCAGGCTGCTTTGCTTCTGTCAAATCCAACTTAGCTGTTCTTTAACATTTTGTTGTTTTTACAGAGTGTTGACAACAGGGGTAAAATAAACTGAGGGTAATGCTGATTAACTATCACTTCAAAACAGTCATTATCTGCTCTCAGTGTTGGCTTCATTTTCCATCAAAACAATAGATAAAACAGTCAATAGGAATTCATTTCTGTAAGAATTTCACAGGATTCAGAATATAAAGAGTGATATATCATTAACCACAAGGTGGCATAAAAATAATCCAGAAATTCTAGAAACGTGCATTCTGCACAAAAGCAAGGCCCCGATCTGTGCTTGACCATTCAAAGCATCAGAAATTTAGGGGTGTAAGAACTGCAAAGTTGTCACCCTAAAATGAAGAAGCAGAATGGCAGATACCTGATTAACTTTCCAAATGAAAATATATCTGTGCTTATCTCAGTGCCCTCCACACAGCCTTATTCTCTCATAAGGAACAGCAAAATACATCTCTTGACAAGATTTTCCTGTTTGTGAGGGTCTCCAAGGTAGACAAAACACAATATGATCCTAAAAGTCTCTAGAAAAGACAGGAGATTCACAAAAGTGTTGTTTCTTTAGCCCCAAAAAATTGAATGTCTGAAAGCAGCTATTTGACAGAAGTTAATGATGGAGTGAGAATTAATTTTCTCAGGGATAACAGAAGAAAGAAGTTACTGGTCAAATGATTGACCACACTCTTACAACATTCTTTGGTTATAAGGAGAGAAATAAGGTTTTTACAGTCATTATGAACATACAGGTAACAGTTCCCCAGTACAGGCACTTTCTGATGTTTAAGAGGTTCTAACAACTCTACCCATTTTCTGGAAGTCACTGCTTTGAAAGTATTTTACAAGTCCTAACTATAATCTCTAACCTGACTCTCCAGGATATAAATCAAACCATCTTAGTGTAAGTAAGGGCTGCTTTCGAATCTGGTATTGGAAGTGTACAGGGTTAGTGGGTAAGAACTACAAAGCCCATTTGTTTAATATACACTTTGAAGAAGGTGGTCAGGATGGCAAAGTCACGTAAGGTCCTGACTCTCTTTTTTTGCCAAGTAATACTCAGACGGAGGATTATTCTGGAAGCTATCTACTTCCCTGTATGCTAAAAATCCCTAGACTTCCTAAATTGCACTGTAAAGTGCACTGAGTCAAGACCTGTAAGAAACGATATTTGAAGTACCCAGGAGTCAAGGTGTGGTCTTTCCAACAGTTATTCTTGCATCATGATGGAGAATATGTTTTCCAACCTTTACAAAGGTCAGATAAAATATGCATAGAGTACATTTAGATAGCATAAAGTGTGAGCGCAGAGCTGTATCTGTCCCAAGGTACTAATACTTTTTCTGAAAATTAAATTGCCCTGAATCCACATGAGGTTTGGAAGTGCTAATGTTTGTGCAGGGAATATTCCCCAGGCAGATACATCTGTTTAAAATGCATATATTCATCCATCTGCTTAGTGTAGATTTAAACACAGGAGTTAAGAGCGAAATAACATTTTTGCCTGAATTGGAACAAAATTCAGTGCATGTCAAGAACAGGAAGCAGAACGTAGTAAATTACACAGAGTTAAAATTGCCTCATTTGAATGCAAATGACAAAATTTTCAGTGCTATGGCTATATGACATAAAAATGTGGAAATACTCAACAGGATTACCATCTCACGTTCTGATTCTCCAGTCAGGCTGGATCTGACTGATTCTTTTTGTTTGGCTGGCTTTTGTCATTACTGAAGAGGGGAGCTCTGTTACCAGGTGGCCACTTCCTCAGGCTCCCAACTATTGCAACTTATAGGGGACAGTGACAGGTCAGAAGACCACAGACCATTTCATTTGAGGGCTCTTGTTTGCATTTCAAGGAGGAAAGAAGAGCAGAAGCACACCACACCTGCAGCCTATACACTCACTGGTACTGCATACCTGCGAAACCCTGAGAACTGCAGTTTATCAGCCCATCAACCCTGTACAGCTCAAAGGCTCTGCCTTGCTAGGCCAGAGGGCTGCCCTTGCCACAGTGTCTCTGCTCTGCCCTGCTTCCGCCAACAGCGGGAGAAAGGGCAGCCCTCACTCTCTGTCTCTCTACATTAAATGACCTCGAGCCTTTTGCGCCTAATCAAACTAAAATAGCGCTGTACCGACTGCACAGTGTCATTTGTTAGATGAGAATAGTAAGAAGGGAAGACTCAATCAATTTTTTACGCTTTTTATTTTGGAGCAGTGCTGGCAGTGCTGAGGGGCGTGATGAGAGGGCCAGCTCTGCCTGCTGGCAGCAGGTATCACACTGCACTCTGCTGGTCTGCCACACATTCTTGCTGATGCAACCACGAACCTTTGCCGCAATTACAAGCACTTCTAAAGCGACGACTTAGTGAAGCAGGAAAGGAAGAGGGCCCTAATAAAAGATAAAATACTGCCTAAATTCGAGCCTTGTATAGGTAGGACTGTGCAGACACATCACACCGACAGAGCTCTGGAAAACCAAACCTTCTTCCCTGTTCCTGTCTCGCTGAGGAGTGGGGGTGGTAAACCCCCCCTAGTCAGAAGCCGACTGCTGTCCCCCCTCTGCCCCAGCCAACACAGCAGGAAATGTAATACAGCTATTCACAGTTGCATAAAGCTAAGTGATTCATTTAAGGAGGCATCACAGTAAGCAAACAAACAAAAATCCAAAACCTGTTGCTAAACAAGTAGCAACAACTAAGAAATTCACAATATTATGATTTCTAATTATAAATATATACACAAAGGCAGAAAATATTTTGCAGCTGTGCTATAAAGCAACGACACACCCTCCTTTTGACTACCTGTGATACAGAAATCTTTTCTTGTATTATGTGCCAACACATAGTTAAATTAGGTGGGATAAAGAAATGCATTTTAAATAAACCCTGACATTCTCAGACATGTATCAATCACTTCAAACACCAGTAGCTTTCCCTCAGAGGATTCTTCATGGTCCCCTCTGAATCACCTATCAGAAGTGAGATGAAAGATGAGAAGAACCACTAGCCCAGTGAAGGCTGGCAATATCTCTTCTCCTGTAATTAGGAGATGTGTGAAAAATATAATGAAACTTCAAACCCCTTTTCTTTACTGCTCAAGGGAGACCTTGAGCTCAAGCTCCAATTGAAGAAGCCTAAAAAGAGCAGGAAAGCAGTGCTGTATCATAATGATAGTGCTGAATGCATGCACAAAATGTGGTCAATTGAGCACAGACCATCATAAAAATATGAGACAGAGAAATTAAAATGATCTGGTTACTGTATAGGCTTATGGGCCCTGGAAGACAGCGAACAGGGGGCATGAAATTGTGTCCAGTTACTACGTTAAGATGACAAGGTGACGTTTGGGTTTTGGTGCCTCAAGAATTTTTCCACTGGGATCAAGGAATACTCATAGGAATAAATATCACACTTGCATCAGAATGAGAAGTTCACTGCCTGAGCTTCACTGAAGCACTAGAAAGGTAGCCAAGAAATTCCAAGGCCGTTCTGAGCGGCTGTGGATCAGATGACATGCAGCTCAGCACTTTGGTGTGAACAGCTGAGAATAGCACAGAAGTGGGTAGATAGAAAATCCCAACTCTTCTACTTCCTGGAAAAAAAAAAAAATAAACTAATACTCCAAATATACGTGCACAAAAATATGTACGGAAGATCCAGAGTTACTTGATACATGTTTATATAAGCACATTAGTATGTATTTTAACCACTGTGTATATACATCCATTGTTTTCCATATAAGAAACACCTAGTATTAGTACTGCACTATCAAAATGTTCTTCCATTTCTTGCATGTCAATTTTCTGCCTTTTGGAACAGAAAATATGGCTGATGGTCAAGTTTTGAAATAAAACAGATTAGTAATAAAGAAATACATTTCAGGTTAGATTTTTTTATTTCATAAACTGTGTAAATGTATGGTAAATAAATCACACAACCTCACAGTATTCTTTGAAGTAGATAAGAGATACCTGTGGGAGAGCAGCCAGATATCTGTAGGTGGCAAAGACACCACACTGCCAGACAGAACAAAAGAGAAATAGAGCAACAGCCTCTGCAGATGGCAGCTTGGTTGAACACGAGGGAGCCAGCACAGATACATACAGGTCTGGGACTAGTAAACAGTGGATGATGATGAGTTGGGTGAGGGCACCTGAGTGGGTGCCAATAAACGACTCTATGGTATCTACGAATAGACATGGCTGGGTCTGAACACTCCCAAAGCTGATTGTGGATGTTGTCTACATGTCTGACAAACAGCAGAGGAAAGAGAAAAAAGAGCACCAAGGGGATGTCAGCCACTAGTACCCTTCAGCCTGGTGGTTACAGATACTCAGAAAGCAGTGTCAGTACTGATTCTCATTTCTTCCACTAGCCATTTACTCCCAAAATGCCACAAAAGGAACCTATGTACTGCATATGCAGCATTTGGACTTGTGAAGCAGCTGCTCATGGACACTAACTAAGGGAAATAAACAGAGCCACAGCCATTTCCTGGCAGGAAGTCACCAAAGTTTCATCTCCTGATTTTCATTCACACACATCCAGCTAAAGGAAAGCATTTTCCATTTTCCCTGCTGGAAGGGAGAGGATTGCGGGAGGACAACTTGTGTTAACCTCCTGCTCTCATCTCCAAAAGTAATGTTGGTGGGAAGAATCAGTTGTGTTGAGATATTTCATGGATACAGAGAGATGTCAGCAAGTTACTCATAGACTGGGGGTATAAAACTATGAGCATCTTAGAAGTGTTGATAAGTACTGCTACTCCCTCAGAAGCATCTCTTAAAAAGCAACAACATAGTGGTTCTTGCTGATAGCTTCTGTACAGGGACATGTTTCTCCCATCCTGAGCTATAGAAAAGTGGAGAGTTGGGCTGGACTTTGTTGCAGGATGGCAAAGGCAAGTAGTCCTTCCCAAAAGCAGAAGGAACGAAGCACTTATTTTCTGTACTAATGCCACAAGGCTGTGCTCAGGGCTGCTTCCACTGCTGACAGATGGAGATAGGGTGGAAGATGAAATGTTTGGTTAGCCAAGTGTTAGTCACAAATATTCCAGCTGCTCCAGTACAGCTGATGCTCATGTTCTGGAGAAATTAAAACGGGTGTTTGTGTCTCTGCTCTAGATATTAATTTCATTTTTAAATACCACAGTCCTGTCCTCACATTTCTTGGGGCTTTTATATTTTAAAAAAAAAAAAAAAAAAAAAAGCAAAAACCAAAACACGCTTGTATCAAGTCACATGCAACATGCAATATTTCAGTTCTTTAGGAATGCAAAGATGTTCTACCCAGGCATTTTCTAGACCAGAAGTTTAACATCATATAGACAAATAAAATCAATTAAATTAAAACCTTTTAAAAAATGACACTTCCTTCTTTTGGGAGAACAAAAAAAAAATAGAGATCAAAAAGTAAACAGTTCCTAACATATGATAAAACAAATACTGATGACAGGTTATCCTTGCCCTGACCAGCTAAATTTTTGCTTACTTTAAAGAGATACATCATGGAAAGTATATAAAATACACAGACAGTTTTCCACTTTGAATAACTGAAAAGATATAATTCTAATAAAGAAGAAACTACTATTCTTTCAGGTACTTACCTCCGCTTTTCTATCTCCTTGTAGATTGCTGGAGTTAAATAATAGAAATATCTAATTTTTCATTTCATTTTCATGATCTAATATTCAGCTACTTAGTAAATCTTCTGTACCTTAAATGTGAGTACCAACAGAGAAATCTGCTGAATTTAACAACTCTCTTGCAGCCTTTGTGTGAATTTTTAATTGTATTTAATATAAAATATTTTGTGTAGAGTATTAAAAACTGTTGTATTCCCCAGAATAATATACCTGTTTATATGCAACACATGGACTCCATATTTGCTTTCAATTCTGTACTTCGTTGGATCACTTGCGGGGGTAATCAATTCTTCATTTTTGTACCTGACAATAGAGAAAAATATTAGTTCATTAATATAGATACTATCCATTGCATTAATTTAGCAGATTTTTACATCCAGATATCATTTACTATCATCTGAGCTCTCTCTATAAATCTCCTCTACCTGTATAGAGTATTTTCCAGTATGTATGAACAGCTACACATTGGGTTCTGAAGGCAAAGGGGGACCATCATTGCAGTAAGAAAGCAGAAAGAGAAGACGTGCGCCCAAATCAGAAGAGCAGGCAGTGCAGTAGAGAGAAGGTGGTATGTGACTTGAACTTCAGCCCACTAGCCCTGACACAAGATGAAAAGCAAACTTTGTCTTGGATCACAGCAGTAAAGCACTTCAGCACAAACCGGGGAAGCAACAACAGAATTGTGCCTCGGGTTAGATCTTCAGGGTCCAGCCTGGGGCTCTCATACATACAGGACAGCATTTGTTTGGAAGGGAGGGAAGCTTCAGGGATCTGACTTTCATGTTCGCCTCCACAGAGGCTGACACAAAGTGGACACGGGTACAGCCCATGACAACAATGGTGTTGTGCATGTTTACCCAGACTTTGCAAGTAGCCTGTGAGCTCTGTGCATTTTGCCATTTGCTACTTCATCATCAGGGAACTCAATGGCCAGAGAGACTGGAATGCCTTCCACAGTCTGCCTTCTGAAACACTTGGGTTTGCTTCTCGCACTGCACAGGGCCATTCAGCAAGCTGTCCTGCCACTCCTTCTACTGCAGTATCAACTGCTACAATCCAGCACATCTATGAGGATTATAAAGGGGGGTTAACATAGCCATTATGTATGTGACACCAGTTATGTCATAACTTCCAAATGAAAAAAGCTTAACAACATTTTTAGAGGACTAGGAAAGGCCAATCTCTTACCATTGTACTGCAGGGGTAGGAAATCCTTGCACAGTGAAGCAAAGGCTCACGGACATCTTTTCCCAGACTGTGTGAGACCTCAGACGTACTAGAATTTCGGGAGCTCGACTTATACTTTCCTCAACAGCGTGTCTTTCCAGAGCCATATTTTCTTCTACCTATTAAACACAGGAAAAGGAAAGCAACAAACTGAAATGGGATAGAAGACTTAATCTTAAATCCACAAAATTAAAATATGCTAAATCACTATTGGTATTTGAAACACAGGCCTAAATTTCAGTATATCTTATAATTATGCTTGGATAAGAATAAAAAGGTTCAGCACTGTACCATCCTTTGTATAGCAAGTCTATCCAGATGTTCTCTGGCGTGGTGCCTGGCTGTGTGAATCTCTTTTTCCAAAGCAGATAACTCACTGGCAAAACGGATTCTTTTCTCATCACTTGCATGAGTCTTTTGTTCATGAGTCCTGTAGGATAAGAAAAAGTATCAAGTAAGAGTAACCGATATGAAGCTTTAAGATTGTCACTCATACACATTGGGCAACCGAGAGCTCTGAAACCATATCAGCAAGATGCAAAACCTAGTTTAGGAATTATTCTTAGAGTCTATCCACTCATCCTAATGAGTGGTGAAATGAATATGAATTTTCCTTCTTTTTTTCCTTTTCTCTCCTCTTGTATATGTGGTGCTTGTTCACACTCTGATAAGAGTTGGGCCTTCCTTATGGTGTGCCCTTGCCTCTAGCACCTGGGATGCTCTAGTATCTTCATGGGTTGTATCACCTTACCTCACCTGAAAGATACACACCAAGGAGTTTGCAAGGATTTGATGACTCAATACATGCAAAAAAGCTGTCCTTGGACAGGGGTGAGCAGGAAGTATTATAGAAACTATCAGGAAAAGACAACATTTTGAGAAACTTGTGGGATGTTCCCTGAAAAACTAACTCTGTAGATTTTTCAGAATTCCTAAAAAAACAAACAAACAAACAAACAAAACAAAATTTCATAAGTGTTTTTCAGAGGAGCTAGCTCCAATTCCTTCATTCATACTGATTCAGTAAGCATCCTAAGCTACTCTCTACCTTGGCAACAGGAAAAAATAAGGGAGCTGAATATCAGAAATTTCTAACATGACTGGCATTATAGAATATGGAAATATTCTTAAAGCATAACCCAAGCTTCATTTCCATGAAGCAAATGAGAAAACTTGCTTTAAATTCAGTGAACAGTAGATCAAGACATTATTTGTCTGCTATTTTAAATATATTTCTTTGTACTGTTTCAATGTACTTTAAATATCAGCCTTGATTTGCCATGTATTTTTATATTGATAGAATTTAAGACTTTTTTAAAAAATAAACTAGAGTATACAAATTTTATTTTCCTAGAACATTCTGTTTCTAGGATATATATTTCAAAAACAGTCAAACTACCAGAACCATGTGGATGTATATGATTTTCGCAACACATTTTCTACAAACAAGGCAGAATTAATTATTTTAGTGTAAATTCTCTATGTCTTTGGTGCAGTCACTGTAGACCATGGCAGAGCAGAAACAGCCAAATTCACTAACAGGAATGTTGCTGTCAGCACATTTACTGTAGGACTTTGTATGAAGGCTGTTACTGAGATATGCCAGTAAGACATCTTGGTGTTAAAGAAAGGACTTGAAGTGTTTAAGCTGATTCAAACCAGAAATTCGGGAATAGTGGAGCAGATTGGTTTAAAAATGAGTTTTGGATCCCAGGTAGATTCTAATTTATTTTGGTTTTAAATCTGTTTTCAAGGGTCAGAATGGGGATTAAGGGAACAACTCTGGGCTGAAATACGAGATTGAAAGTGACACTCAGTCATTTAGTATTCCAGCCAAAATAGATTAGTGAAGAACAGTGACAGAGAAGCCTCCAGTCTTGTCAGCTCTGAAAAGAGCCCTGGCAAAAGAGCAATACTAAATGGGACCAGAGCCACCACAAAGGTCAGACGGGACCAGCAGAGATTTACCTTTTCCTGGATTCTTGTATTGCTTCATGAGCCAAGGTGCGTGCCCTCCTGGCACAGAGTCTACATGTCGTTTTTCCCAAGCCAGATGATTCATAATAAGCAGCCTGTCTGGAAGCAGCCCTTCAAATATGAAAGACGTTGTTATAACCCAGCAATTCTGGCAAAACATGAACTCACAAAAGTCAAAGAAATTACTTTAAATGAGCTGAATACCATGAGTGAGCACTGTTCACTGAGAAACCTACTTTATATTCCTCACTAACTGCACAAGCGTGTTGAATCTCACTTGTCCTTCAAGGGCTTAATGCCCATCATCTGTCATTGGGGATCATTAAGCATTTTATTTCATTCAGTTCTATTAAATTTATCGTTATCTCAGTCTCCAGTCATTCAAGTGCTGTGATAGTACGTCAGTGAACCACGAGGGTACCAGCCTAACATAGAAATCTCGCACACAATCCCTGTAACACTGTCTGTTTCTAAACTTTCTTGCCTTTCTACACTTCACATAACCTTCTGCAGAAGCTCTTCTCTTTCATGAGGGAAGCTGGACAAGCTAAACTGCTAACTAGGCTGGCTAGTCCTCTCAGTTACTGAGGAGAGAGGATGATGATTTTTAAGCAAGCAAAATTCAAAGCTCCAGACCTTGAGATACAAAGAACATGCATCTTGTGGTTAAAATTCAGATTTCAGATGAGAGGAGTCAAACCTTTATTTAGTTTTAAAAAAGGAAATTGAATAACAAAAACTATAATTAGGAATAGTCAGAATCAGGAGAAAGAATATCCTCATGTCATATGGAAGAACAGGTAAAAAAGGTTGCTGTGATTTAAAATAGATTTCATGGCAATTTTTCTTAAGTCAAAGTTTCAATTGGAGCCTAAAACCTCCAACATGGAGGTAGTAAACAGGACAGATCCTGAGCTCTAGGTGACTAGCAACATAGCTTAAAAGTCTAGTTATGCTGGTGGGAGGCTATAGACAAGGAGCATCCCAATGGAAATGGAAAACCACCATTCTGAATAAATTACTCTCTCGGGGGAAGGAAGGGGAAGCTAAAGATCTTGTTTTGAAAAACTGATTATCCAAAATAAAAACCTCTCAATGCTCCACATGTGAAATGTGTGGCACTTACTTTCTTGCTGCGTATTCCTCAAGTACATATCTTGTCTGAATGTTGCGATAGGACTGATCAAAATGCTTATGCCTCCTCTGGTAAAATGGCACCGCTACTGATGACATGCTTCCGTTTGTTGCAATCAGTAATTCCTGCAGAGGGTGAAATAACCTTTAGCCATATATTTCAGACTAGGCTTGATTTTTTTTTTGACATGTAAACATGTGTGTGTACATGTACAAATGAACAGAATTCCATCAGTTCATGTCAAATAGAGGCATCAGTTATATACACAGGTACCTCAGGCTGTACCTTATCACCCACACAGTGTGAGATATGGAATCATAGATGACAGAGAAAGAAGATAATTTGTTTGGTCACTTTTCCCCTTCTTTGCATATGTCATTTAACACCTACATAGAAATTTCAAGGCATGAAAAATTTAAGTTTTGGGCATATTTAGGTGTTTCAGCTCTCTGCTCTTCAAACATTTCACTTTGTCCCTTTTTGCGATTTATGCTCACTGTTTCTTGTCCAAATCACCATGACAACAAAAACCAGACTGTATTCACCAACTTTTGCTGCAGCCTGTTGAAGAATTTGTTTGCATCTCCTTTTAGCTCTCTTGTTTAAATTAAACAAAGCTGGCTCATCCAAACTTTCCTCACAAGTCGTTTTTTTCCAGATCTCAAATAATTCTGGTTGCCCTCCTGGGGACTTTCTTCAAACCATGATGTAGTTTGATGAGTATTTGGATAAAAGGTTCTCAGAAACATTCAGGGGGCTCCTGAAGAGGTGTGGGTGGGAAGATCATGTTTCCCACTGAGTTGGAGTTAAGCAAATTCCCAAACATGATGTTAAAAGAACCCAGGGTTGCCCACATCCCTCTGTGCTCATTAGAAATATGATGACAAATTATTGCAGAAGAGGGTAATGTTACCAGCCATGTCCTGAGTAGGTGCCAGGTTGTGTAACTGCAATCTGCGGAATACATCCCAATTACAGTCTCAGTTGGATGTGGGGCTCTTCACTGCTGGGCCACCTGGCCTAAACAGTGGTGAGGGATTGCAAAGGACAACTAAACAGCCAACACCTTCCCCATGAGGTGGCTGCACTTCAGTGACAACAGAAGCAATTTCCCAATATAGAAACATAGAATAATTTTGGTTGGAATACACTCTCAGAATCATGGAGTCCAACCATAACCTGACTCTAGCGCTAAACCATGTCCCTAAGAACTTAATCTAAAAGCCTTTTAAACACCTTCAGGGATGGTGACTCCACCACTTCCCTGGACAGCCTGTTCCAATGCCTGACAACCTTTGCCATGAAGATTCTTCCTCATATCCAATCTAAACCTCCCCTGGTGCAACTTGAGACCATTTCCTCTTGTCTTATCACTTGCTACTTGGGAGAAGAGACCAACACCCTCCATCATGCTACAACCTCCTTTCAGGTAGTTGTAGACAGCAACTATGAAGTAGCTTGGGCCAAATCCAGAAGTTTTTTGTCAGGCAAATTCCTGCAATAACATCTAATTTCCTCCTGAAAGGTAAGAGGAGTGCCCCCGTTGTTATGCTCCCATGCAGGGTGCAGCTTGTCAGCTCTGCTCCAGAAGCTGAGGCACAGGCAGAGGCATGGCCTGGGACCCACCTCAGGGCTACCCATGCGAAGTGAAACAACATTAGCTCATCCAGGGGCCATGGCAAGAGGGTGTCAGGTCCTGGTGGCAGCAATGGACCTGGCTGTCCCTGCCCAGCCTCCTCCAGTGTTCCCCCACCCTGCCCATGGCCCAGGACCCCATTTCAGCCCCTCAGGGCTATCAGCCCTTCCCCAGCAATGCTGCAGCAGGGCCGGTCTCCAGCTCCCCACAGCCTGGCCCTGCCCAGACATGGTCATGCCAAGGAGAACCTGCCTGTGATGAAAATCCTCAGACCTATGCCAAAAGTCCTGTCTGCATTTGTCACAAAAAGTCCCATCAGTAGGCATATAAAATGAAAGCTTAGAGGGATTTGAATATAAATTATAAACTCATTTATATACAACATGAGTTCCTCTTAATTACAAAGGCACTGGTACTGGCCAGGTTTAGTCTGTGTTGTGTTTCTTATCAAACACCTGGAAATATGTGCTTTGGGGACAAAAACCTACATTAAAATCCAATTAATAACTTTTTCAGGAAAAAAGTCGTTTCTGGCAAAATGTGACCTAGTCCAAAATTTAAGACATTCAGTCATGACATCATTGTCAACTTTGAAATTCCATGGAAATTTTTTTTGTTTCATTAATCTTTTTACTGTGTGAAAAGTACATTCAGTCAATGTACTTCAATAAAATATTGCCAAAAATAGGTTTTTAAATGTTTATTACTTATTCTGAAAGCAATTATGTTTTCTGTCACATAATGGAATTTTGCTTACTATCTCATGTTTTGAAAAATCATTTTGCAAAATCTCCATTTGGAATGAGAAGCAATGATAAAATTGTGGGAAAATTACAGATATATCGATATTTTTGCACCTTTTTTTAGTGTTACATGTCTATGGCTTTTTTCTAATCATATTACTAGCCAGATTGTATATGCAGAAGAAATAATTTTCTACTTTCCATTGCAGCAATTTATCTTGGGAAAACAAGATCTAGGTTTCTTATACAATGCTTTATATTTTTAGAAAGATGATGACTGCAATTCTAATTTTAACATGTCACTTCATCTTATGTGGGTTTTTTTGTAATTTTGCCTGAATTTTATAAAATTAAAGCCAAATTAGTTTTAAAAATATTTATTATAGGCTAAAAAATCAAACCTTGAAACATGGTAAAATACCTGTAAATACCATATTTCCAGCATATAGTATTTACCAACAAAAGGAAATGCTAGTTATGGATTAAGTAACGTGTCTGATTGTTAGTTTCACATATTCAAAAGCTGAGTCAGATGCCCCAAGTCATGACATTCTCACATCAGCTAGTTTTACTTTCCCAAGAAAAGGGTCTCTGCAGGAGAATACAGTTGGTATATTTAACAGCAGATACATCTTACTAAAAAAAGTAGTGAGATCTGAAGACGTGAGTTTTTACAATTTATCATCTGATAGCTGCATCTTCTGCATAACCTATAGTTACCTTTTCAATCCTTTTTCAAGAGATATGAGAATGACAAGTCACACGTTCAAGAACGACAGCTTTAGGCAAAATACCAGACACTGCAAGACAAAAATAAAACAAGTTTACAACATTACTATGGAACATTAAAGAAATATATTATCACATTTCAAGAGAAATAAGAAAGCTACCATGACTCAAGTTAGTATAGCGTGGTGCAGGACATTGCAGAGATGCTATCTTAGGTGCCCTCATGTGATGCTGAGCTGACATGGACCTATTAACTCATCATACGACACATTATCTTAGTTAGAAGAATACAGTTACACAGATCCATGAGCAGACTTGGCTTCTCCTATTTTTGGTATCAGTACATTACATTATGCTATACCTGCAGACATCAAATACTGTTTTACTTCATGCTGTCTTTGTGACTATTGTGTAAGACATTTGGCTTCTCCTGTAGTTTGTACATTAACTGCACAGTTAATGGTATAATGTTCCCTCTTTTCTATTTTTAATTAGCCCTTTCACTTAAATGAAGGTGTAAAGGGCAAACCCCTAGATAAAGCTGACTCAGCTGTTAAGTACTACTCAGGTTTATATGTGGCCCAGTTAAATAATTCTGTGAATTTATCAACATGCAATTTATGTGTTGCCATGTGTATAACTCCCACAGAGACCTCATGTATGAAGGTTGCAGAGTAATGCCCATGTGTCTGGATGGACCACAGTTTGGGTTATTTTCATTTATGATATAGAAGAAAAAGTCTTTGCCATTTACAGTTCTGCCTTTTCCACTAAATGCAAAACTTACATTTTAATTGGTATATATTGTTCTATTAATCAACACCCAGAGTTTATCAAAATTTGAGTTCAGGCATTTTTACGTTTATCTAAATACCATTAGAATAGAAAAAAGTATAGCCATCCAGTCACAGCTTCCATACAAGCAATTAACTAAGCTTGTTAGCACCCAGACTCATTTTGCCTTCTGTTAACACAGAGGGGAGCTGCCTGGCAACAATTCCAAATGTAATAATCATCATCCGTTAATTACAATGATGCTCGCAGAGTATGTATTTAATACTTAATAGTGCTGCAAAGATGTGTGTCTGAAAAGCAAAATCACAGCCCCACTGTAAAATCAGCTTCAGCAATCTACAGAGCACGCAGGGTCTCTTGAGTTCATAGTAAGATAAGTTTCTATTGTCTTCCTAGGAACAACGTATTGATTGTTTACACAGTTTTTCACTGATACGCATTTATGTGAGATGTTTGAAATATGTACTAATATTTAGTCAACCTACTACTAGCAGACTAGATAACATGATATGCAGATGACAGCTTAGTCCCACTGAAGTTATTGATTTAGGCAAACCAAGATTTTATTACTGGCAGTGCCTGAAGACCTTATTATACTGGCATGTCAATCGGTGGAACTGACCCAACAGCAAGAAGCAGGCAGTGGTCTGGCAAATGCATTGAGGAAAAAAAAGAACGTTTTCCCAATGGGAAATAAAACAACACATCAAAAAAAAAAAAAAAAAAAAAAAAAAAAGGCAACAAATAGGCCAAGAAAAGATAAATTACTTCTCTGGCTAAATACAACAAATTCAAAAGTAAATCTCAAGTTTTATTCAGCAAGTTCTGCTGATATGTGACTGCAAGTGTTACAGAAATCTTGCTGAAACCTATGTGCTGTGCATCAAAAACAACCCTTCAACTTCATGCATGCAGATCCCATTAACTTCCCTGGATTTAAAAAAAGCCCTGGAGATACAGGACAAGATAGATGTAAAACACTCAGTCTCTCATCTGACCTTTAATTTTTGGTGGAACACATCACCATTGTATTCCTAATTTATTATTATTGATAATTATTAACATCATTATTATTCCTGTTTATTTCTATGACTGTAAATGCTGGGGACATCAGCAGTACCTAATCTGCACTAATCTGTATTCTGTATGAACCACTGAAAAGCCTATCAAACCCAAACAAAAATATTAAGTCAGTCAAAATGTCCTTAAGGATTAATGATATAAAACACGTATGAAATAGACTGTTAGAATCAGTTTACACAAATAGACATGTTCACAGGCTTAGTAGCATGTATATAACAATTTATACTTGGTCATTAGTAAAAGGCGGAGTTCCCAAGCCAGGATATGCATAGTTTCATGCCATAGTAATACTGATCTGAATAGAAAGCAATAATCTAGGACCATGTGACAAGGGAACACATTCTTGAGCATAGAAGCCAAGGGTCTGATACAGGCGTTGTTGGTTTGATAAGTAGAGTTAATTTAAGATTTAAAGGACAGGCAGTAAATTCTAGCATGATCATTCACATAGCCTTGGAGAGCAGGCACACAACCAAATAAATTGATGGACAGGGTTGACAAATGCCATGGGAAGGAGAACAAGGTTGTGTTCACCATAGATAGACAGCTTGCATTCCTGGACTCAGGAGGTTCTTGTCATAAGCGATGCACTATACAGCATGTACTTTCTCTGCCTGACCTGTCAATGCTATACCATGCAACATGCACCTTCTTTGCTCATCTCTGTCCTTTTCCATCTGCAGAAGTGCCAAAAACAGTTTGCAGGTTCTTGCCTGCCCTCATGTAGCCTATCCTCCTCATTCTGGCTGAAAGATCAGTACAGTCTGTTCTTACATGCAATCCTCATTCTTGATCTTTCTCTCTGTCTCATCTTTCTTAAATATCTTTGACCATTTGTAGTGACCTGAGGATTTGTCCTTGTTTTCCCATGACATAGTCATTGTCTACTCCACCTGTCTATAGTTCTGATTGTTGTTCTCCACATTGGTCAAACTTGTGTTTTCAGGAAGCCCTTTTTTGACAGTTTATATTTCCATGGTATATTAAAGCCCATGATATTTAGCTGATAAAATATATTTCATTCCATACCACCCGTATACCACAATGAAAGATACAAGGAAAAAAACAAAACAAAACAAACAAATTTGCAGTCATCAGTTGCTTCCAATGATCAGTTTAAAGAATTACCGTATTGCCTCAGAAAACATGTGAACCTTTCCAGACAGTTATATCAGCCCTGTAGAAATCACGGTAGAAATCTTGTAAAACCAGTATGAATCATTATTCAGCTTATAGAAACTGCAGTCTAAACCAGAATGGGCTGTAGAGGGTCTGGTAGCATCTTCTCAGTTTTAGTAACAAACCTTTTACATGCTACTATGTTTCTTCAATCTTTTAGCTCTCTGTGCATGTGTGTATTTAGATCTCACACAGAAAATTACGTTTCTGCATAAAAAAAATATGAACTTAAAAAAACACACAATCTACCATCATTTGAGATGCTTCTGTATTTCCCATTGAAGAGTTACATTTTAACTTTTGATGACAGAATACAAATGCTTCTGAAAACAAAAGAAGTATATGAAATTCCCATTTGTTTGAAGTATATGGAATTCCAGACATTACTTGGCAAACTTTGAGATTCCTTTTCTTTTCTGATGTCTTTAGCTGCATCATAGTTGGTCTTACATATTACTGATCATACCTCCTTTGTAGGGAAATAGCATTATTCTAGTTTCACAAACTGATTTTAAACAGAAATCTTGTGGACAACAGGTTAAGTCTGGTTCAAATTGTTCACAGAAGTACATGCTTTACTCTTCTCGTTAAACCTAAAAATGGAGTTTTCTCATCAATTTCTAGTCACTTGAATGTCCAGCAAAGCAACATTTTCAAGCAGCTGATAATGCTGGCAATCACAGATGGGTATATTCTTTATCAATAATTTCATATGTTTTGAATGAGTAGACTTTTAACATCTCATTACATCAAGTGTTTCTGCTTACAAAGACAGAAAGGTAGATTAAGCAGTTAGTGCAATCATTTGGCCATAGCACATGTATTTTAAGTCAGAATTCACACCTTGACCTTGTAATAGTCCCTAAATGGTTTTCTTCATCCTCTAGCCATAACAGTTAGTAAGAAGGCAATTTGGAATATGCCATGGGTGCTCATGGTCATGGTTGCAGCCACAACCCTTGATGGAGTTAATCACCAGCTATGCTTTGCAGCATATTGGTATGAGGCAAAGCCTCAGGTACCCTTCCCTCAAGTGAGGTCATTGTTGTGGAGGGAAGCACCAGTTCCTGCACTGTTGTGAGCCTAAAAAATGTAATTTTGGCTTTCCTGTGACTCTTATGGTAGCAGTAAGTGGAAGCCCCCAGTTTGATTTCTCTTGCCACATCCTTGTTATAAGCTAAACTCTATAGACAAGAGAGAGTACTTCTGTAGACACTTTCTTACTAACTCATGATCTTATTTGACTGGGAATTAAATTAGGCTGAGTTTGGTGCATCGACTTGAAACCTTGCCATCTTAACACTCCAAATGCACAAAGAGTCACAAAATGTTATCATAAAGCTTTAAGATTTCCCTTCACTATGGGAGTGTACTACATCCCTTCAACTAGACAACAAGGAATATAGGACAGTGAAACAGTCACTCCTATCATTCCAGCCTTCATTATCCCTCATTACAATACTTTCTTTGGCTCACAGGTATCATCAACACACAGGTGTAGTTTCAAGAGCATTAACATGCTTTCCCAGGATTCTATCAGTGGTATTTAACTGGAATTTTCACATGGCACAGAACACATCATGTAGCCTAGAGTAATACGGACACCAGAAATGTGTCTTCTGAAGACATGTATTTGAACGTACAAAAAGTAAAAATAGAATTTTTCATCCTAGCTACATCCTATTCTTCAGCATGCCAAATAGTTTTGCCAACTACTGTAGGATTTTATGCTTAATTATTTATACACATACTTCATATAAAACGTGTTTTGTCTCCTTATACAACATAGGCACACAAGAAAGTTGTATTGCCAATATATGTGCAATTGGAAAAGCACATATTCCAACAGAGCTGTGGATTGGTATGATGTAGTTCCTCATATGCAGAAAGAAACAGAGGAAATGTAATACACAATAAAATCAAGCTGACTGTGCACAGAATAAAACAATTCTACTTTACTTTTTTGTTTGCATTTTCATAAATCAATCTGTGTCCTGCTTATTGCTTGTTTTCCCTGAGGAAGGTAATTTATTTTTTACAGAAAAGCACCCAACACCCTCCCACAATCAGTCCCATTTGTTATGAAGAAGAAAAACCTAGGTGAAAAATGGACTTACCAAGGTATATAGAAAAATTGCAAAGCAGAGAGGAAGACCAGCCTTTCCCAGCTTAGTAAACTCTGGCTGAGGAAAACAAAAATAATTCCCCTCTCTAAAGGCTACTGCCCCTTCACTCCCATTTAAGGGCAGATACAATGCTATATTTAGAACCAACCAAGTTATTCTCCCAAAACTGAGGGCAGCCTAATAGGCAATAAGGGTATGATATAAAGGCAGAAGAAAATCCCTGCCCCATATGCAGTTTTTTACTGTATTTTAATAAAATATAGATTTCTTTCCTAAAAAAAAAAAACTAGTTGTTTATGTTAAAAGTGGGGTTTCTTTTCCCAGTAACACCAAGCACATGGGAAACAGATTAATGTCAGAAAAGAGTTTGAACTTTTTATTTAGGAATTATTGAAGTTTTAAAATAATCAGTAACTTAGAAGGCGAGTGAGGAGACGTAAAGTCCAGAATCTTATTAGTAGAGACATGAGATCCCCTTGGTGCCTCACGCTGTAAAATGAGCCTCCTCATTGCCTTCTTAAGAGCTCCCTGGATTTGAGAATATGGCGGCAATACCTGAAGGCATAGTAATTATTTAAAACACCTATTAACATGAACATAAAGAAAGTCCTGTTTCTAGTCACTATATTTCCATCTCCATAATGTTACCGGCCAACTTGATAGAAATTTCTTTGTGTCTTGTAGGGAAAGCAGGAAGAATTAATACACATAGAGGCATATAGAGGCAGAGGAAAACCACACCCAAAGCACTCAATTCTGTGAGACCCTGATGGTCCCTGATTACTACCAATTAAAATGGAAGAGTTTGGTGCCTGTAGTGCTCCTAGATTTCTATCCAGAAAGTCCAAAGCGCCACTGTGGTGGCTCTGACATGTCCAGATGTGATGGTGAGCATGGGCTCAGTCACTCTACCCCATTCTGGTGGTGTGCAACCCCGCAGAGATTTGACCTGTGATGTGAACCGATGTGAGGGAAGAGAAGGAAGGGCAGGAACTCTGACAAGTCTTTGTGATGAGCGCAAAGAAATAATCACCTTCCTCTTAATTCTGCCTGGAAATAAGGACAACATGTCTGAGAAAAACTGATCGTATGGCAGATTTAATCACACCTTGTAGCTCAGACCATAAGTAAGGCATTCATTGATATTTAAAGTATTTAAAAATAAAAAGATCTATTTTCATTTTACTTATACAGGAATGGGATCAATACCAAAGTCCCTAAGTAATAAGATCTTTCGGTGCTCAGTGTAAGAAAATCCGGTACATGAACAATGTACTTCTAAGTAACGCTTTGTTCTTATGCAAACAGGAAGCAGAGCAAGACGTGGAGAAACCTTTAACCAATTGCTTCTAATCCTATCCCCAGTGTTCATCCAATTTTCCTAAATAGCTCTGCTAAGGTTCTTTCCCACTTTCTTACTGTCTAGGACTATCATTTGCCTGACACAGGCTTCTCCCTCCCACTGATCTTAAATTATAACTCAGTCTGACAGAATTAGATCTACAGAGACAGACACAGTGGAATGAGTGCATATGCACTGAGCATAGATGTTGCTTCAGAAGCAGCTGTCAAAGTAATTATCATGTAATAATCCAGAGCAAACCCACTTTACTTACACAGCTTCTTCTCCCCTATTGCATTTTCCTGTGGGAGGTAAAAGGTCGGTTTTCAGGAAAACTTGAAAGTACTCATCACACTCTCTACTTTTAATTTCTTGTTCTATATTTATTATCTTTAAAGAAATGGAGGAACATACAGCCTGCTCTATCTGACTTTACATTTGAGCTCTCTTCTATTTTAAGATCTTTCTTCAGGATGTGGTTGGATGCCAGAAATGTGAAAGGGCATCCTGAGGCCTCTGGGGAGCATACCATGGGCAAGAACTAGACATGCAATAGGGCCAGTCCCAGGTTGTGTCCAGGTAAGTCAATAAATCAATTCTCCTTCTCTTCATAGATATTCACAAAATGGGAGGGAAGGGAAAACTGCAATATTGTGTTATTCGCTGGTGCTGAAATTAGGCAGAAAACCTATCATCCAAAAATTCTCCAGCATTTTAATCTTTAAATAATTTACATTACACTCTCAAACACACTTTCTCCCTGACACTGAAGGCGTCTTCCCCTGATCCCTCCACTTCCCAAACAGAAGTTCTTCCCTAAGAGATGGTTTTCTTAAAGCAGAGATTTAGCAGGGTATCAAAAGGATTACCCAAGCACTTAAAACTGAGCATGTGCTAAAATCCTTTCATGAATATGGTATTTCAGAATTACATCTTTGCCTTATACCAATCCCTTGATGTGGGTTGTTTAATTGCTACAGGCTTAAGTAATGGCTCAACTGCTCCCATAAAGAGGAAGACAAAGACCTGAAATGGAGCTCAGAAGAAGATGCATTATCATTTTAGCTACTGGAGGAAACATCAAAACTGTAATGAAATGAAATGTAATGGTGTTAGAAGAGGTATGCTTTTAGCCTGTAAGAGTGCCTTAATAGTGGCCTTGTGCTTTTAGCTTTCTCCAGTTCCAAGAAAACTTAATGCATCTTTGTATGGCAGCTTCTGAAGTCCTGCTTTATTAATATTGTAAGTCTCAATTTCTTCAAATGGTTGTAGGATATTTATAGTTTCATATAAATTGTAAGCTTTCTAAAGCCAGGCTAGAACAACGGATACTGTGCACTGGAGATCATAGAGCAGTCTATTGGATTTCCTTCACAGCTTTCCTGGTCCTAGCATCTCCTTTGGTATTACAAATGAAAGACAAAATAACGTGTGCAAATTCAAGGATACGGGGAAAAAAATCATGCCCTTTCCTCAGTTGCTGTTTTTGGTTAGAAGCTCAAGATGATCAGGTCCATAGATGAACGAAGTAGAATTTGTCTTATTCAAAAGAGAATACCACCACCTGAAAGACTTAATTAAAAAATCTTTTGAGGCAGTGCACCTGCAGATTAGCTAACAAGAGCGCAGCAACAGACACACACCTGACTGCTAACCACACTGTAAAGGTGTTCACACAGCTGAGCACAGATCTCAGAGGGAAAACATGTTCATCTCTTCCATGTGGGGACAGCACAACTCCAGCCCAGCTCCTAAGATACTTAAATACTACTCTCTCCACCTCCTGCTTTCTTCTTATTTTCATTATTCTTGATGTATTTTCTTTTCCTCTACTAGAACTTTTTATTTTCTTTTTCAGTGCCCAATGTGGAAGTATTTTAAGACTGGCTACATGCAGCTGTACATGGGCTATGTGGAGATGACACCATGAGAGAGCCAAGACATTTGGAGGAGGAAAAAAGTGCAACCAAGATGTCCCAAGAGACTGCACAGCTCCTGGGAAAGAGGACAATGGCAGCTGCAAAAAACCCCATACATGCTAGAAGCTGTTTTAAACAACCAGATGGGGACTGTTAAGCAGCTATTCAGTAGAGCTAGACTGAACTGCAGCCAGAACATCACAAACTTCTAATACCAGCCTTTGAACAAATGCTAAAATACCTCAGTATACAAAATGCTGGAGTTTGTTTCCCTGCAACATAAAATAAAGTGAGTCTCTTAGTAAGTCTCCTCATTTATATCTAAGAAGACAAACACACCACTTAGTATAGTGAGTCAATCATTTCTAAGATATTTAAACAGTGATGTGTCACCCTCCTGTTCCAGGACCCACTCTGGAGCCCATCAGAGTCAGCGGTAAGGTTTTACTGACTCAGGGAAGCTCTGATTCATATGCTTCTTGATTTAATGCCTCTTTAAAAAGTTGACGGAGGGTTAGCTCAGCCACAAACAGAAAATATAGGGTTGCCTGGTGCAGCAGAATGTTTCAGCTACTTATTTTGTGAGTTATTGCAAGTGGCAACAAGAGTATATTTGCTACTGCTTTGGACAGCATAAAATACTCTAGAGCTGGTAACAGGCTTAACTGGAACTTCAGCCAATGGGATTGTTTAGCTAAATATGTTTTGCTAAATTTTAGGGTTAGCCAAGCAAATTACAGTCTCTCATCAGGGACGTGAAGTTACAGCTTAGGTTTCAAATGCTGTTGTTCTTTTCAATATAATCAGATATTTTGGAAGTGTTTCTGATAAAGCTTAATGAAAACAGCATTTAGTACAATTTACTAACTGTAGTTAGACAAAACATACTGTAGGAGACCCCACTAAAAGCGTATAAGCTCAGTGGCACCTCCTCATTTACCATTATAATGAGATCTATTTTTCAACAAAGTGCACAGATATGGACCGTAATGATTTTCATCTTACGCTGGTATAATTAGCCACGTGTCACACAATACGCTCTGCATATATCGACTGTAGCAACAGTTATTTCTATCAGCTAATCTCAATGTCAGCAACAGATGAAATCTAGACACAGCCACAGGTTGTAAGAGGGCAGAGATACGAACAAGTTACACGGCAGTCATGTGGTCCAGAGGCTTCACCACCTAGGAGAGTGAAGGTGAGACAGTTACAGTCCCAAATCCACCACTGGATATCACCATGCAGTCTATTTTAATGCCTTCAGGCTTTAGAAGCTGCCAGCTATGGGGTATAGAGCTATGTTAACAGCACCTACACACAGGACTTACACCAGAGATAAGCACAGACAGCCCAAGCACAGAATCACAGAACGGTTGAGTTTGGAAGGAACACTTGAAGGCCACCTTGTCCAGCCCACCTGCTCAAGCAGGGCCACCCAGAGCCAGCTGACCAGGACCATCTCCGGATGGTTTTGAATATCTCCAAGGATAGACCCTGCACAACACCTCTGGGCAACCTGTGCCAGTGCTTGGTCACTCTCACTGTAAAAAAAAGGGGTTCCTGATGTTCAGAACCTCCTGTGTTTCAGTCTGTGTCTAACATCCCCGATCTGGTCCCCTCCTCTGCTTGGGATGGCAGGATCTGAAGGTCACTAGTGCAGCCACTCCAATAGCTGTCACCTAGTCCACTCATACCAGCCTGACCAGTAGCTGACGCTCAGTCAATGCGACCCTCACACAGGATGGAAAGTGAGATTACAGAGAGAGAGTTAAGAAAGGATTTGAAGACAGGACAGGCTCTGGTGACTGGGTGCGGGCTTCAGCCAGACAACTGGCCCTGTTTTACACACAACCAGCCCCTTTTATACTCCTTTCTGTCTGTTCCTCTCTTTGTTCCTCCCTAATTCCCTTCCCTCAGATATTTCTTCATGTCTTTGCAGGGTTCTACCAATTCCTACTCCTCTCATCTCCACCCAACTTATCCCAACCCTTCTACTTTCCAGTCTTATCAGTTGCAATGTTCAGATTAGTTTCCCTGGAATAGCTCATCAGTTTGTGTGACTAACGAGGTTTATTTCTTCTCATAGTCTCCATCGTTGTTTGTCAGGTCTGTGTTTGTTGCCTTCACCTTTTTTTATATAAATTTGACTTTAAGTGCTCATCTACCAGATCATCTTGCTGGAACAAACATTCTGACACTCCACGCTCCTTATCAATTAGTATCACTAACCAGGTATGCTTCTGGTTATTGACATTGTTACCACTACTTGATCAGGCTTTTTATATCTATGTTTGGCTCTCCCCTTTTCCTGATCATCCCATTTGACAAGGTGCTTCATCAAGTAATCTTACAGAAACAAACAAACAAACAAACAAATAAATAAAATCCTCACATTTCTCATATCCTCATACAGATAACATGGAAATTATCTGCTTCTGTTTCACAGGGGAAAAGAAGAAGGAAAGGAGCACATAACAGATCACATGGCAGGTGGGTTGCATGGTGAGTTCAACATGAGAGTTGATGTGAAAACATCCAAGAGTGTCAAGTTCAGGCATATCCCACTACTCAAGATTATTGAGCTTTGTGTGACATATCCATCAGTTCATGTCACTGAAGCATGTAGCTATGCTAGGTATGGCCTGTGCCACGCATGATATACTGTCTGACTTATATATGAACATGAATGTACTCTGGAGTAATGAACCTTTGATATATTCCTGGAAAGAGGTAACTCCCATTAGAAAAAATGATACTGTTTCATTTCAGAGCTAAATTACAACAGCTTGGAGGAATGACACAGTGGAGATATAATCCAAAACTGATGGAAATGCAGCCGAGGTGTGGCTTTCTTTAGGAATGATAGCAGATGAACCCCCTAATTCCTGTTCCTCACTACTGCAGAGTGTCTTTGATTCTTTGGTTGTTATAATGAAAAGGATTGAGTTCAGCACAGGAAGGCACAATGAGGAATGTGCTAAGACTGTTGGTCCCAGGCAGGCCCCAAATTTACACTGTTTTAACAGATAGCATTTGACATTTTTAGTAACAATAAAGGAAGAAAACACTGTTTTGCAGAAGCGACAATGAGTCACACTGATGCTTCTCCAACTGCTCTATAGCTTCTTCTCCAGGTCTTCCAGGGCAATGCTGTAGCATAAAAAACAAAGCAAAATTTCATTACAGAAAACAGACTGAAAAGCCATACTTGATTATTCTATCTCAGCCTCTAATTAGTGTTTCTCTCCATGGTTCATACTGCGGTGCTTCAGATGAAGCTACATTTGGAGGTCACCAGTTCTCACCATTACCACTACTGCTCCTCAGTTACTGTACAGCTGCGGTGTTCCTGACAGGCAGGTTTCGCTCAATTCTTTGCCTAGTCCACTTATCTGATTATTTACTCTTCTCACTCTTTGGCATTCAGTTGTCACTAAATCAGTCATGCACTAGCATCCTTGATCCTCAGGTTAAAGACTCATATGATTTCAAAGGGTGCTTTTACCCAAGCAAAGACTTTAGTACTCCCTACACAAACACTCTTCACATTTAAACACAGATTAGACAAGTTATTAATATTTTGTTCTTTTTATTTTTCTTCATATGTCATCTAGCCTGTGTCTTCCTGGGCATGCTGAGTGTTCCTCTGCAACTATATTTTTATCACAAGATAATATTTAAATGGCTATAACATTTTACAGATTTTATATGTTAGATATATAGAAGTATATATATTTTTATTCCTACTTCACTGTTATCCAAATCAAACACTATTCCCATTATTCTTAATTTTAATCTGAGGAAGTTATGGGTTCCATATACAAAGATAGCTAGAGATGGCAGAAGATTTTTTTCTCCATGAGCAGAATTTGTATTGCAATAAGGAAGCATTAGATACTGCTCTGGATTCTACTGTAACATATCCTAAAGAACAGGTAGGCAGATTCAGAGAGCTGCAAGACCAAACAAGGCGTTCTTCCAGCTTAATAAATACTTTGAGGCCCAGGTCACATCAGAGCAGCACAGAATGTAAAGCTTTGAATGCTGAGGACAGCTGTCTTCCCTCCCTGCCTCGGTGGCCTGTCTAGTTGTAGGCAATCCCATCCACTGGCAGTGTTCCCCAAGTGAAACAAATACTACAGCATTGCAGGGGAGGAAAAAATCTTGAGCTGAGTGTGGTCGTCAAGATGTCTGGGCATTTACGACCAGACAACAACAACATAACATCACAGTAACCATTGGGATAGCTTAGGATACCACAGGGAGTGACAGATCGTTGCTTCGTCCCTGACAAGTGAACTGAAATCAGCTGCTCGGAGTTTCCAACGCATGGGAACCCTTGAATGGAGAGATAAAGTTTGAAGCCAGAAGAATCATCATGATCATCTTATTTATACCTCAGAGTCTATTCAGTTACGTTTGCTACTTTCGTGCAGTGACACTATGCAATTGAGAAAATGTGTGGTCAAAACATCAGCTGGATGAAGTACTTGTTCTATAAAAGGAAGAATGTGGTAATGTGGACATATATACGGATTAATTATTCCCTATTGTTTGTACTTTCCTCCAACTCTTAATCATAAGTGTAAAAAAAGTGTGCCTTTCTTTCTTGAGTTGAAATTTGCCTAGAATCACCTTCCATCCAGTAGTTCTTGCTGGCTTCTCAGATTTATAATTAGATAGATAGATAGATAAACACCCCAAAGGTGCCTACACACTAACCCTCCCACTTCACCTTCCCACTGTAGTTGCTAGACAGAATATCTGTTTCTGACCATATGATGCTAGTGCAGCCTGCTAGCACAGAGCAGTCAGGAATTCTATGAACAATAAGGCAGGAAAGACCAAAGAATCAAAACAAGTTTGATTTTGGCATGTTTATAGTTGTACATTTTACATATACGGGAAAAAATAGTGATTGCTTAGAAAACACTAGAAGCAGGCAATGAAGTAGCAAGGAATTTGGCATTATGTGTTGACCTTTGGAAAATCAGAGATGAGAGATACACATAGGTCATGATAAACATTAAGCAATGGGAAAAATAGTTTGCAGTGGTACATTACAAAAAATGAATCTTCTAGGAAGAGGAATCTTGTAAAAAGAGGAACCTTGTCAAAAGGACACCTTAGGATTATGATCTTTTCAGAAGCTTTCTGGGAAATACTAACTGAGCAACCCACATTGCATTCCTTCCCTGTAATATAAAAGCTTCAACTTGAACTTCAGCTGTGTGCATACAGAAAGACAGTACACTATACTTTTCAGATGTTTTTTCCTGTTTAATCCTAGATAGAATTAGTATAAATGTGTAAAAAGTGTAACACTGATTGTGATAGCTGCTGGTTGAGAGGCTGCCTGACAGCTTGGAAGGTCATGTCTTCACAGGAATTGTGAAAGGAGGCACCAAACAGAGGCATGAGGAAGGGAAAGCAAGCGCTCTCTTCTGGTCTCGGTGAGTTTAGGTGGGCAACAGAAAAGGGTGGCTGGTTTTCTGTGGATCTCTGATCAATCACACATTTTAAACTCATGCACGGTACATCTGGAACAGAAATACTGTCTCCATTTCCAGTTTAAAAAAAAAAAAAAAAAGTCACCGAAAACAGACCATTACACATGTACCTCCTTACTAGCAGAAAGGACACACATGTGCAGTGTCACTCCCTTCTTGACAGAAGTATGCCAGCAATTTCCTAGTGGGTCATGTGCCCTGGGATACAATTGTGCCTCATGAGAACCACGTGGAAATAGTCTATTAAAGCTCCAGTGTCAAGTAATATAGTGCAGCTGTCTCAATATTTGGACTTCTGATTTGCTGTATGCCTTGTTCATTATTACTTTTTGCTACTACTCCTCCTCCCACTCAACTACCCCCTCCCACAGCCCTCTCCTCTATTAATTCTCAAGAAGAAAAGGGAGATATCCAGACATCCCACTACTAGTGTAAGCCCAGGGGATGAGAGGAGGACCAGGAAGACAATGCCACCGTCTCTCACCACTCATAGAGCCACAGAACAAGCAGGGATACTCACCAGCAGAACCAGTCACACCATCCATCAGTCTTCTGATGGGCCTCTCTACAGGCTGTTGCAATTCCTGCTGATGGACCTCAGAAGCACCTGGGACATGGTGGGCTGTTGCTGGTCCTGAAAGCAGCTCTCTACATCCAGCCCTTCTGAATTCACAGCTGCAGAGATACTATATTCCTCTCATAGAGCCCTTGACCTGAAATTTGGTAAAAGGATGGAAACTGCTCTGGGGCGCAGCACGACACATACATTTGCTGTGTTCTTTAAATCCTTCCTAGGGACCTGATATTTGCCATAGACAGGAAGAAGACACTAAATGTACCTCTAACCTGGTCTAATAAAGTCATTCTTATGTTAAGACAACACTTATAAAATATGCACCAGGAATCCTGAAAAGGTCAAAGAACTGATTTGCATTCCAGAAGCTAATGAACATTTGCTTGCTGAATGTAATCTGCTGGAAGAAAAGACTAAGGAACAGCAACCAAGTAAGGAGGTAAGATAAATCAGAGTGTGTATAAAAGAGATCAGAAGACAATTCATGTACAACGTCTTTCTAGGTAGATACAGTACAGATAAAGATCAACACCAAAGACCAGCAACTCCCTCCAGGAAATAATTTAAATAGTAGCTGTCCAAATATGGGACTGTCTGTACAAGGTGTTTAAATTTAATAATATTCAGAATCACCTCAGGTTTCTTTAAACAATCAAAATATTTTCATTACTTGATCATTTTGGCCACCACTTACAAGACTACCAACTAGCATTTCTTTTACCATTCTTGAATTAATTGTTATGTACGTTATTAACATTTGCATACATAAGCATTTCCATGGAAATGCCATGCTGATGATTAAGGGATTAGAGCAACTGACATGCCAGGAGAGGATAAGAGAACTTGACTGTTCAGCCTCGAGAAGAGAAACTTCAGGGGATCATATGAATGTGCATAAATACCTGAAGCGAGGGAGTAAAGAAGACAGAGTCAGCCTCTCTTCAGTGGTGCCCAGGGCTGTAGTGAGCTGGAGACCAGCACTGCTGCAGCACCACAGGGGAAGGGACTGATGGCCCTCGAGGATTGAAATTGGGCCATGGATAGGGTAGAGGGAGGCCCTTATTTATTCCAAAATTACATTTTGGGAAGGAAAGTTGGTAAAAACCTCCTTCATGTCTCTGACTTCTCTTCAAACACACTGCATAGTGCTGGCCATCAGTGAAACTGCATCGATCAGGAATGTCTATTGTCTTACTTATAACACATAATACAGCATTTTGTAAGGAATCCAAAATAACAGAGCAGAATTTCTACATTAGCATATTTGCACGTAGACAATTGGCCCATTAAACTGGTCAATTTTATTTTAAAGCTTCATTTCACTTCTGCAATATATTATGACTCATAAGTTCCAGTTTCAATGAGCTATTATTTCAGTATTGCCAATTATTCAAACTTCATGCTGAAATATACTTGATAGATGTCAAAGTTCATATTAAATAACATATTTATAGTATATGAATATTAGCTTGCATTCAACAGAAAGGGACCTAACATTTTTCCTGTGTAAGAAATGTAAGCCAATGCCAGCAGACCATCAGGATGTATCTACATCAGGGACTGATGAATAATTTAGAAAACTCTGGATAGCACCAGTAGAACCTCTTTAGGACTCAAATACCTATTAGCCATATCAACATGGAGCTAAACCCAAGTTAATAAGACAGGAAGAGGTATTAGTTTTCTCCTGAACACAGAGTAACATAGCTACACTCCCATAAAGAAGGATGCTACCATGTGGACACCACAGCTCAGCTCAGTGCCAGTTTACATGCTTCTAAAGCACGATCCATCAGCCATGTTCAGTGTGAAAATATTTTGATGTAAGTTGTGTTTTAGGGAACTGAATAGATCTGTTTAGGATTTTTTATATATATAAAATTTTGTTTCTTGGAGTAAAAAAAAAAAAGCTGTACCAAAGCGACTTACCTTTAAATCCATGTAAGTATATCTGTGGATATGGAATTTCTAGGAAAGGCTTCTCAGGTTCAAGGAGGAGTTTCAGGCCATATTGAAGATGTATTTACATTTTTTGTGAATTCTTAGGCTATGCTTCTGCCTTCCCTTTCACACTGGGAAAGCCCAGGTCAGCAGACTAGCCCTGGGTGCAGGGCTTCACAGGTACCATGCAGTTTGAGGAGAGATGAGAGGCCAGGCTCATACCAGGTAAACAGCTGGATATGAGGCTGCTCCCACCAGCCTTGAACCTGCTACTGGCTCACTGAACCTGAGCCCAGGGTCAGAAGACCTTCCTCAGCATGAAGGAAGCATGAGAACATCTTGAGAAGGTACCCTCAGAGACAGGCTGCGTTCTGAGCTGTGAGAGGAGGCAGCCACAGCCCTCGGCCATGCAGCACGCGGCTGAGCACTCTGTCCAACATCTGTCCATCCCCTCCTCCCAGCCCCTGCCTGCTTGGGAACACCCCTGCTCCTCCTATGCAGCTCCTCCTCTTCAGTGTTAACTAAAAAGGGATAAAATCTTCCCTCTCTGAATGACTGTTTTTGACACTGAGTCCAGTCTCTCTAAAATGTGAATAGTCAAATATCAGAAACAGCTTAACTAGTGGAACATACTGGCACCCAAGCCAGAGACTTGCACCTCAATACGGTCAAGAGAAGGGCTTCCATTTATTTTGAGTACTGCTTCAGTTCAAGAACTTTTTCTGGAACTCAGAAATCATAGTGAAAAACACGTTTTCTGTCTAATATAGAGTTGAATATAGCTGTGATATAAAGGTTTTCTTGCAAATAAGAAGATCTATTTCCTAAAAACATTACCAGTGTTCACCTCTGTCAGTCCTTCACGCCTTTCCTTGGGAGCTGAGGTAGGACAATTGCTGGTCAGTGTAATGGGTCTTATGGGACCATTCCAGCTGCTATAACTCCAGCACTGTGCTTCAGTTCATTTATTCTGAAAGTCATTTTTTCCAGGATCATTTATTTTGGAAACTATTTTAGCTCCTGCAGACTGAGAAACACAGTGGGAAAAAAAGAAAAGAAAAGAAAGAAAAAACAAACAAACAAACAAACCAGATAAATAGATCAATAAATAAAGAAATTATTTTTTTTAAATCGGATCTTCCCCGTGCCAGGAGAGAATTCAGAGCTTCTCCAGGATCTGCTCAGCTAAAGATCTGGCCCTCTCTCTACATCAGTCCTGTGACAGTGTAAAACAGAGCTGTAAATGTGCTGCAAAAGCCATGTCAGTTGTAGAAGCCAAAGAACAAAATAAGAAAGGCTGAAAACCAATAGAAAAATACTACCAAGAATAAAAGGATAAATCACTTGTCAGTCACTCTTTCATACACACACACTCCTTTCCTCCTTTAAAACTCTACCTCTTTCACAAACAATAAATTGAAGTTTCACATTTTCGAGACATGAAAAGCCTTCCAGACACTCAATCATTTTTCCCTTATTAAATTTAAGAAAAAAAAAAAAAAATAGAAGGTTAAGTGCAGCACAGGATGATGGTTCAACAGCCAAAGTTAGAAAAGGTTTCTTTCCCAACAATGCTCTTTTTATGTTAGTCAGACCCTCATTTGTCTTCCAGTATCTCTACCTTGGGAGCTACTTGCGGTGTTTTTAAATAACCTGTCTATGCAGTTTAATAAAAATAATCAGCTTATCCTTTACGAAATAACTTTTTGCAAAATAACCCTGTTTTACACAAAATCAGGAGCACTCAGTCTCCATCCCTTATGATCTTCTCTGAAAATAGAGATAGCACAGAAACTCTTACGAAAGTGCTTTCATTGGAGTTTATTTTAAATTGAGAGACTGAGCTATGTACAGTTACTGATGCTTTCTTGAACATAGCTAGTTCTTGAAAACACATTTGCCAGAGAAAACAACTTTATCCTTACCAGATAGTTTAGCTATTTCCTTATTTATTTTCTTTTTTATTTTAAAAAGGCAAATTTTTAGACAGCTAGGGCCATATGTTCTGCCTAGTTATCCATCTTATTTCCTTGGGCTGCACTGAATGACTTAAGTGCAATTGAAATCCAAATTTGGCTTGCTAAACCAATCTGCCAGATAGACTAGAAAGATGCCATTTGCAAAAGTAACTAGGATATAACCATAAAACCTTTCGCCATTTCTCAGGCCGCTTTCTTTTATTTTCCTAATACGTATGTAGAACAACCAGTTCATGTCTGAGCATGGTTATAATTTTAGCAATCTAGCATATAAGCAGTTGTGTCAGGACAAAACACAGATTTTTAAATGTTTAGCTCTGACAGACCTCCTAGTGTTGCTGGAATGTTTCCTATTTTCAAGGTTACCTAACAAGCCTCTTAACTTATGGATAGCTTCATAGAGTAATACTGATGTCTTGAATCATTTACCAACGAGTGCAGAGTTCTCAGTGAAATAATGCAGCCATTCCCTTAAAACAGTACAAGAAAGATGGGTGTACAGAAGGAAAGGACTTTCCCCGTTTTCATTTCTCTTTTCTTTTCCTCTTTTATCTTCTTTTGTCCCTTTCCTTTCTCTTTTCTTTTCCCTTTTCTCCTCTTTTTTCTTTTCTTCTCTTTTCTTCTTTCTTTTCTTTTCTTTTCTTTTCTTTTCTTTTCTTTTCTTTTCTTTTCTTTTCTTCTTCTCTTTCTCCTTCTCTTCTCTCTCTCTTTTTTTTTCTTTTTATAGGCTTGGGATATGCTTCTGCTATGTTATGAAAATGCTTCTGCACATAATGCAAAGTAACATTGTCTATATAGACAAACACAGATGAAAAATGCCAGCAGGAGAAGAATGAAGACATAGTGGTTTCATTTGTGATTAGTAACCTCTGTAGGGAATCTCCATATCGGGTCCTTTTACTGCTTTCTGTTTCTCAAGGCAGCACAAATAAAATTGCTGTTTGTGCTGCTCAGTGCAAGCTTCTGCCCACTAGATGGGGTCCCAAGGCAAGAAGTTCCCAGCCAACACAGCCAGGTCCACCCTGAGAAGCTGCATTTCCAGAGAAGAAATTTAAGGGCAAAAAGTGATTTGAAATATCAGAATCACAAAGAAATTAAAGAGCTCGACCTGAATTTGGAATTTACTTCAGAAGGGGATTTGAATTATACTAGCACCTACACCACAAGGAAAGCATAGACCCTCTAACCCAAAAATTCTTGGCTATCTAAACCTTAAAACCCAATTGTGTTTTTGTTTTTGTTTTTTAAAAAGTCCCTGTATTTTACCAATAAAATTCAGAATATTTTTACATATCTGTTTGTGACTACATAGAACCGTGACTTCACCTACCTACAGGGGAAGACATTGACAAAATTATGTGATACAAACATTACCATGTATTTCCTCCCTGTTAGTCCAGGCAACAGCAATGCCGGCATCCCTCAAGAAAACATGTTTCCAACAAGAAATAGTCCTTGGAGAACTTTCAGCTATGGCTTGGTCTGCTAGGCATCCAGCCTCTGACAGAAATGTATCAGCTTTCCTGCCCCGTTTCTGCTTCATAGATCCATGCCTACAGAAACTGTTCATCTTGACATATAAAATTAGAGAAATGTTCAAGAAACAAAAAAAGTCTGCACCTCACAGCCAAAGCTACAACTAGGACATGATTCTGATTTGGATTCACTTTGATCTACAACTGTTCTTCATTTAATCTGTTCAACGCTGATCCTCTGCTGACGATTTACCATCTTGTAGAAAAATTGTCCTACAATATGAATGTAGACTGCCATTATTACTTAGCTTATCCCCACGTTTGTACCAGAACTCATTACCATGGGCTACCTTTACTGCCAGTGGAGAACGCCACTTCACAAATGCAATTCATCCCACTCAAACGTAAATGTCTCAAATTGGTTCCCCCTAGGATACGTAGTTCAGATTTGGATGTCAAAGCTGCAGAGGTCTTAATGGTGAGAAAAATGGCCCCTGCATTTACTTCTCAGAAGAGACACGTTTTCTTAGCTTTGTGTTCAGCAAATTTTCATCTTTTAACTTAAATTTATGAACTTAGGGTTACAAAGATAAGCCAGAAAGTGTAAATGACAAAAGCTTAGAAAATTTGTTTGAAAGTTTGGAAAATGTAGGGTGAGAAGTTAATAACATGGTAAATTTCACGTAGGAGAGAGAAACATAAATGTTGACCATACAGATTAATTATTCCAGGAAAGGTAAGTCAAGTTATGGTTAGACAATGCCATAAACCTCCCCACACAAACTTTTGTCAACTCTCTGGTCTGTTTCTGTTCCTGTGAAAAATCAGGCCTCTGTTGTTTACCAGTTTGCAGGGAAATCAATTTTCCATACCAGCAGTACAACAGCAGCAAGTGTAATGAGGGGCATCAGTTGTGCTGGGTGAAAAAAACTGGGACAGGCCAGACATCTTAGACTTGCTCAAGCCAGAATGCTCAGCAGCCAAGCCAAGGCTGGCTGAATTGTTAATCTGTTTATGTCTGGCTGGATCAGACCCCAGAGCGCCAGCCTTCTTCAAGAGCAACTTCTGGAGGAAGGACCCAGTGGCAAGTCATGAACTGAACAGGAGATTTGCAGGCATAGTAATTCAGTCATCAATATTGTTACAACGTCAAAGTGTTCCTTGACATGGTTTTGAATTAGTACACGTGATCCCTTCCCAAATAATTCCTGAGTACAGGCAGGATTCAGCCGGAGCAAGGCATCATTGCCCATGAAGGTTTGGATGTGATCATACTGTTTTGCTAGCTAAGAGAACTTTATAGCAGAGACATGGCCATGCCAGCAGTTTTAGGGATCAGCCAGGACAGCCATGACCCTGTTCATTTTATTAGTACATATATATAGCTGGTAAACCCCAAACCAGGCAGATGTAAAAAAGGAGCACTTGTGAAAAACTCTAAGCAATATTGGCAGTTGAAATGAGATCAAGGCAAGACGTCTGCACCACAGGCGTATCAGGGAGGTGAAGCAGCTTGTGCAAATTAATGGAAGGTCACCACCAATCCTGAAAACCTGTAACTGGAGCAGGTGAGAAGGACATGCCGTGACAGAATTGACAAAATTGAAACAAAGGAATGGAATCCTTAACATACAAATTCAGGATTCAACCAGAGCAAAGAAAGCAAAACAGACAAAACTTTTTTCTATGTCCAGACAGGCTGCCACAGGAGAAGGAACACGAGTTTCAGATACCACTGAGTATTTGTGGTGTCCAAAGTAGGAAAGTGCTTCTGTCCAGGCAAGCATGGGGAGAGCCAGAGGTTTCTGATGACACCAAGTCTTCCCCAGGAGCTGTGCAGGGCAGGTCCAGACTGACAAGTGCTTTCTCTCTCCTATACAGCTCTCTCAAACCAGCCCCACCTCCCATCCAGTAATTTAAGGAAGGGGGAAGGAGATCTATTACTTCATCCACATGTATGTTGCAGCTTTTCTTTGCTGCCTCCTACGCTTCATCTGCCACTGCTTTAATCTGCCCACTCTCCCACTTTCACACGACTCTTTTACAGCTCTGTGTCAGGAAGATATTCCTTCATCCCCTGTGTGCCTTACTTTGCCATGGTCACTTTCTCACACTCCTGCAACTCTTCCTTCTCCCTACAGCATCTTCAGATATTTTTTATCAAGCATTTAATCAATCAATCATTTTCCATGTTTGTTTTGATTTTCCAAGTTACTTTTCTCTTGTGCTTTATTAGACTGTAGCATGCTTAGCTCTCTCCAAAGCTCAGCATGAGAATGAAATGTGAATAAGTGAGCTCATAAGCTATCAGACAGAGCTCTCAAGATAACTGGAAGCATAAGAAGTTAGAAACATGGCATCTTCGTTCAATTTATCCAGAAATTACTCAGAAGTCTGAGCAGCCTGAACACACTTCAACAACTTACAAAATACAGACTAAGCGTACCTAGCGCACATTTCAGACACTGAGATTTTTAGTAATAAACTAATAAAGAAATGAGGATGCTGTGCACCCTTCAGTAGACTAATAGGAATATTATTATCTTAACAAAATTTACACGGTATCCAGCCTGAATCCTTTTAACTGCAGAGTAAACAAAAATTAATCTGATTTCTTCTTGCACTTTCTAAATGAACAAAGAGAACAACTGATCATTATCTTTAATAGTATCCTTTTACATAATGAAAGACTTCTCATTTTCCTCACTCAGAGTTTCATTTCCTAGATTAAATGTAGCCAGTGCTCTGAAACTTTCTTCATTTCCTAAACCTCATGTTCCTTTTGTTACTCTCTGAATTCTCTCCAGTGAATCCACATTTCTAGTCAAGGACAATGCCTGAAAGTAGGTGCAGTATTTCAGCCAATCTCACCCCTGCCAAGAGGAGAAATGTAATTAATCCCCATTTTACAAATAATGCTGCTGTTTAGAATTTTTTCCTAAATGGTGAATTTCTCTTTGGTACATAACAGAAACACACTGTAAACCAATATCCTTTGCTTTCCAGTATCACCCAAGGGACTTGGTGGGATTCTGCCACTTGGCCAGCTGCTCCCTACCTCCATTTCACATTTAGTTTCTCATCCACAAGAGCAGCATCTGTGCCATTCATTACTTTTTCTTAAGGTGTGAGGGAAGCACCCTGCTTTTCAATCCACTTAGGAATAGCCTGCAGTTTTCATGCTGTAATTCAGGCCCCTTGCTTTTTGCAATATTAATTCACTGCATGACTCCATTCCCAGAAGAAGATATATGCCATTATACCTTCTATGATAGAATAGTTCTGAAGAGCAAACTCCTCTTTGCTGTCATAAAGTTAATTTTTATTGCCAGCCATAGCATATGGGAAAAAAAATAAACACTCAGCCTCTGTGTGGGTGACACAGAAGGTAAAATCTGAAAAGGAAACAGGAGAAAAATGGAACACTTGCTACTACAAGACACAGATAAACATGAGACAGATCAAAAAATTAAAGTAGGCATATATAAGGTGTCCAGGTTCTTGTCCAAGAAGTTAACATGAAACAGATTATATTCTATTAAAAAAATAAAAAATAAATCTTACTTCAAGTATTACTTTGCCTAAAGAGTCTGGGAATGGGATGGAAGAAAAATGGACTTTCATTATGTCCAGGAGATTAACAATATTGTTCTGGTGATCTCAGGGAAGAAAACTCAAAATTCAAAGGCTTTCAGAGGAATAGCGTGTTCAGATCAACAGCCTGAGCTCATTTTGGGCATCTGCAAAAGCAAATAATCATGGGGCACATGAGTTACTTGCTGCCCGCCTGGAATGTCATGTACAAGGCAAGACAGTCTCAGCTGCGTCTCCCTGAAAACTGCATCACTGTAGTCACAACTTGAGGTAGCAAAAGCAAGCTCTGCATCTACCAAAATGTTAACGTTATTAGGTACAGTTTTGAACATACTAGGCTCTCTGTTTAAGACACTTTATGTCCTCATGTTGGTGAATATTCTGGTTATTCTACATTTACTCTTTATTACCTTTGTGCTACCTCCTCCTGACAGCATTGCAGTCAGCTTGTCCAAATCTATCTTGCAATTTCCTACACGTTCTCAAAACTGTTCTGAAAGTGAAAAAAGGTAAAGACAAGGCTTTTCATTCAGTCCTAAGCTGTTACTGAATCACAGAATGGCTGGGATTGGAAGAGACCTCTGGAGATCATCTAGTCCAACACACCTGCTAAAGCAGATTCACCTAGAGCAGGTTGTGCAGGATCATGTCCAAGCGGGTTTTGAATATATCCAGAGAAAGAGACTCCACAACCTCTCTGGGCAGCCTGTTCCAGTGCTCTGGCACCCTCAAAGTAAAGAAGTTTCTCCTCATATTCAGGTGGAACCTTCTGTGCTCCAGTCCATGCCCGTTACCACTCATCCTGTCATTGGGCACCACTGAAAAGAGTCTGGTCCCATCCTCTTGACACACACCCTTGAGACATTTATAAACATTGATAAGATCCACTCTCAGTCTTCTCCAGGCTAAACAGATGCAGCTCTCAGCCTTTCCTTCTAAGAAAGATGCTCCAGCCGCCAATAACCTGTGTAGTCCTCCACTGGTCTCACTCCAGTAGTTCCTTGTCTTTCTTGATGTGGGGAGCCCAGAGCTGGACACAGTACTCCAGTTGTGGCCTCACCAGGGCAGAGCAGAGGGGAAGGATAAACTCCCTAGACCTGATGGTCACACTCTTCCTAATGCACCCCAGGACACCATTGGCCTTCTTGGCCACAAGGGCACATTGCAGGTCCTTCTCTGCAGAGCTTCTTTCCAGCAGGTCAACCCCTAACACAAAGTCTTCGAAGTTACAGCAAAGTCGACCAGAAAAGACACATTTTAACATCTCTACTAGTCATTAAATGAGATTTTCTCCCTGACATATTTATCTTTCTGTACTTGTTTGCAAACATGGCACCAATGTGACATTGACATATGCTTAGTTTCCACATAAAATAATCCCACTGAACCCCACGGGTGAAATTCAATCCCACTATGGTAAAAAAAAAATAAAAAAAAAATAAAAAGACTCCATTGACTCACTTGGGTACAGTATTTCACCAATAAGACTATATTAGCACAAACAGTTAAGCTAAGGCTAAGCATAACAGTTTGCAAATACAGAGGTTATTCTAGTTAAAGTTTGAGGATGTATTACATATATTTAGGAAGAAAAGCAATGCATGTGTATGGTGGTATATGATACTTTAAATGTTGCTAAAGCTATTAAAATGCAGAAGAAAATACCAATTTGACACAGAATAACGATCACTTTGCTGAACTGGTTACAATTTCAAAGAGACGGTGTATTTTATGTAAGCTGCGACGACCCATTTGAACAGCAGAGGACACTTATTTACCTCAATTTGTCCCTTGAATGGCATCCAGAGGGAAGAACAGTGGTAACAGTGAGGAAACGAGCCTGTGGACGGGCAGAGAGAAAGGCCCTTTTGTGCAGTGGCAGAGGCAGAATCCCACACGCTCACTTTCACATGCAGACAAAGGCAGAAGGAGAACACTTATCTCTTCAGGTTTTTTGGATTTTTTTTCCAAGGTCTGCAGCACAAAATCCCTTCCAGGCAAGTTGTTAGCAAGGAGGAAGCATCCTGCAATCAGAGGCCCGGCCTGGGAGATTAGCGATATTGCCTACTGCAAACCCAACACAGCAAGAGAAGCTGCTGTGAAGAGACAAAGCAGAGGAGAGTCTGAGAACTGCCTGTGTGAGCAAACAATAAATACGGCTAGTACTTTAATCATTGCACCACGTTTCCAACAATGAGCTCGATTCGCCATGCTGCTGAACTGATACGGGATGCCAGAGGAACTCCACGGTAGCCAGTGGAGAAGTTGGGGTGAATCAAAGCTGAAGTAAGACTAGCATAGTAAAGTTAAATGTAAGTCTAATCCTGCTGCTGCATTTTGACCTCACTTGTTAGGCAAGACAGATACACAGAGGCAAATGGCCTTCTCTGCTGAGAGGAATGCAAGCTGTGGGAGATCGGAAAGACCACAAAAGATATCACTGCCTGCAGTGATGGTGACCCAAAGCTGAGCAAGGGCCAACTGTGTTCGGTTTTACCCCTGATCCTAGAGCCTTTTGCATTAGAACTCTGCTGCATAAACAACTGAACAACACTGAGAACAGGGACCAGATTCTGAACCTGTCTGCAGCAAGCTGCAGTGTCCAACACCTTCTTGTGTCACATCTCTCATGCCCTGTGACAAGAGGGGATGAGATTACCTTCAGCCTGGAGGGTCTAGGACAATGTGGTTTAAAATTTCTTAAAGTATCAAAGGCACTAGGAGAGGTCTTAGTGACAACACTATTAAGAAAGGGTATGACAACAAAATTACCACCAATTTTAAAGGAATGGAGGCATTCTCTCATGGAAAATAGTCCTTTTGAGCAGCTAAAGAAGGGATGAATGTGTACTTAGAATCCCAGGGAGCTAGAGTGCTTCTGTTCCACAGAAAGACAAGATTTGAAACAAACCCTACTTTTTCATTCACTGCCACTCCTGCAGGTGTACCAATCACTGTGATGATCTTAAGGGTCTTTTCCAACCTAAATGATTCTATGAAACTAATTCATCAGCATCAGGCTTTCCTCCAGACAGACTCAAACCACGTATTGTCACCACACTGTAAATTGAGTCTAAGTTCCCTAAGAACCTAAATGCTCCCTTGAGCACAACTGAAAAAGTACAGCACTATCATACAGCTCCACATTTACATTACCTCCACATGACATCCAAGTCCATGCACTAGAGCTATCACACCAAGATTCATTAAACCAGACATCTCAGAACCTCCTCTTTGGGTCAGGATCTGCACAAAATGCGAGGAAAGAGATTAATCCTGTGTATCAGTGGTAAATTGTCAGAACATGAATGTAAAAGAGGGAAAAACAGTTTCATCCTTTTTCTCGGCCCAGGGAAACGTGAACTCTTACCACCACAACTCCGTGATACAACCACCACTCTAGAAGGTTTTCTAGATGCCTTTGCCAGTCTTTTCTCCAAAAACTGCTACATATGGCACTGAATAATGAAATAGCTCATGGACTGTAACAGGGAAATAACACTATAGCCTAGTTTGGAGAGTAGCCACTGGGAGAGAAGGGGCATTCATTCCTGTCAGCTGTTCAGTCAATCTTTCCAGAACTTTTCAAAAATAATCTGAACTGTTCATGTATCCAAGCCTTTTCATTAGTTTAGCTCTGAGGTTTCATCCATACCTAGTTTTACTTTCCTAGTTATCTCTACCATGAGGCCTCCTTAAATGAAATGCAGCCAACCCTCACAGAAAACATGGTTTTAATTATAGCATTGCACCTTTTCCTGGTCCAGAACTAATCATACAGGCAGAAACACCTTCTGCCAGTTTAATTCACTCCATTCACCAGGACATTCCTGCAATCAGCTGTCTTACAAACGAAGACGACAGTGCTTCAGAGACCCCCACACCACATCCACATTGCCTCTACAAGAACCACGAGTTCAGTCAAGCTAAAACACAACCTGTGTGCCCCTGAGCCATATAGATGCGTACCATCAGAGTTCTCCTAGGAAGGACACCACCATCTAGTGTGTGCTTAATAAGGGTCTCTGACTTTGCCATGGAGAAAAATGGGAGAGATTGAGGTGGCTGGAAGGGGTTCAGGGTGTCAGGTGCTGCCTACTTAGCAGAGAATGAGCGCCTTCTACAGAATGGGGTACTCTTGGCATGACTACAAAAGCTCATGTGCTTCAGATACAGCCCAGAGAGTGGAAACAGCACAAAGAGTCGGTAGTCTTGGCATCAGAGGTTTCCTCCATCCTGTAAACAGGATGCAGAGCTGTAAAAAGGCTCACGAGTCCCTGTTGTACCGTCCAACACAAGAAGGCCTCACAGCCAATGTCTCTACCACTACTACAACCTGCTCTTCTCCCTGCCTGCTCCCCTCAGCCTCCCCTGCCCGCTGCTGCCGCAGAGCTGATAGGAGCAGCACTCTGGGTAGTTAAATGAAGCCATGAGGAACATGAGGGAGTAGGAGCAGACACAGCTTCCAGCCCCATTCCCTGCTAATCGTAGGCTGCTGGAGAGATGGCCTTGGTGGCAGCAAGGGTCTCTGGTAACACACTTCAGCTCTGGATTTAAGCACTCTGGATAGACAGAAGGTAGACAGGACAGGTCTGACGCTCCTCCTGCACAGCTTCTAACTGACTGCAAGTTATACCACCAGTGTTTTTAACTTTAGATTAAACCTGAAATACATAACATTCAATGCTGTTTTGCCCAGGTATCCAAAATGACAAACACTTTCAAATCTTAAAAACGGTGGAAAACAAACCATTTACATTTTTGCAAGCATTTCAGTCTTTCCTCCACACCATGATCTGAAACCACAAAATACAAATGGTGTGTCTTCTCTTGATGCAACAACTGATTTCAAGGAAGCACAGTAGGTAACAGCAAACCAAACACGTGATGCAGAGGAGGCATTCGAGCAGGAACTGAGCAGAACTCCCAAACACTCAGGCTATGATCCCCTCATTCATCACTCTTGAGCTGCTGCTTTATTTATGCAAGGAATTATTAGAGTAGCAGTTAGCAGTACTGGTGAGGGAAATTGAAGGCTGGGTGTGGGAACAGACCTTCTGTCTGAACATCTTTATCTTCTCTCAATGCTTATGTCATGTCTCCTCTCCCACAAGAGATCATTATCCCCCTGTCCGTTCCAGCACTGCTGCACTACCAGCATCACTCCATTAGCTGTCAGACAACCCACAGGTTTACATGTTTGTGCACATTTCAGCTGCTTTTTGCTTTACTGTTGCTTGCTTCATTTAGATTTATATGCCACCTACTAGCAGTAAGGCAAAAGTTTGTTTTCCTCCATAACAAGTAATTTAGTTCTGGAAGAACTTGATTTTTTAACAGTTGGGGGAACGTTCATCAAAAGACTCAAAATGCTGTTTCTTTATCCTGGGATATTTTGGGCTGATTTTTCCACTCTTTTTCCTGTCTCCAATCCAGTTCCACTGATGCTTGCAATGGGCAGATAGACAACCTAACTTAAAATATTGTCACCAGTGCTTTAAATTCTGTCTCTCATGGATCTCCTCTTGGAGCTGGGTTAGCAAGCACAGTACACACAATCCCAGCCACCTCTGGGAGCTCTCTGGGTTGCATACTAAACCCCACTATCATCATAATTCAACCAGCGATTGTAACTATGGGATATTTTATTTTAAAATGTCTTGGAGTACATGCAGTCTCTGTCACCTAGGAGATGCTGAGTGAGTAGGAGTTTAGCCACAGATAATTTTGAAAAGTCATATTTTGCAGGGTGAATCAACTGATCCTTTCTTTAGCTGGCAAGCTGCCCATGTGACTATTGTAAAATAAAACATTAGAAATAATTTCTCCTGAAAATGTAGTTGCTTACAACTGTGCTGACATCTGGCACTTTAAAAATAGTAGTAAAAGGAGCTGGTAGAAACAGAAAAGAGAAGAACAATGTAAGAGGGAGAAGCAACACAGAGGCTAAGGAAATTACTGAAATCCAAGTTACTTAACAACAGACACAGAAGTGAAATCTATGCTTCTTGTATATAATTATGTAAGTTATTGCCATTGGTGCTGCGCCCATAAAAACACCAATGAATAAAACATAAATAAAAGTGTCTTGTGTGTATAGTCTGCCTAGACACAAACACTTGAAGGGAAAAAGAAAAAAAAGTTCTCCTTTAACGCAAGGGATATAATAACCTTAAAAAGGGTCATATGAAAAGTGTCTTGCTTTTCCAAATAGAATAAAAAGGTGGAGAAAAACAGATCCTGCAGGCTTAGCTTTGTGTGTCAACACAAACATTGCCCTGCAGACAAATCTTTGTCTACTGCCCCTTAATTAAAGGAGCTGTCCTGGAGTTTTCTTAGATCAAAGAGAGAAACAAAGGAAAAGAAAACTATGGGGAGAGAGAAAACAATAAGGTCTCTGTTTACTTCATGAACTTTACTGGGAGAACCGCCGTTTTACTGCAGAGCCACAGGCCTTTTCTATTTACAAATTCAAAACCCAGTGCTAAACTTTCGAAGATGCTTGTGCCAGGTTCTGTTTCCAATTACCTGCATGCTGTGTGGTTTCCTAAGTGGGGTTTCTGCTGAAACCATAATCAGTCTAAAGTAAATAACATCCACAAATGCTGCCTTGGATCAACAGGCCATGCTCCAGCAGCCCCATCCTGCCTGCAGGAAAATGCCTTCTTTACTATCAAAAGAACACAGATGAGCTCGGATGTATTTGACTTTAATTTAGATGTAGGCCAGTAGCCCAGGAGAAAACTGGCAAGTGGACATAAGAGGAAACTGATAAGAAATATTCTTTCTATAACACCTCTTTGTGGGTTGTCTCTCCTCCCAGACAGCTTGCAGTGGTGAACGCAAGAGGCTACACAGAATGCTTGAGCACCCACAAGTAACAATGGGCCCTGTTTGCTAAAAAAACCCCGTATCTGTGGAGGATTTCCAGGTTAGGGACCTCCAAGTTTCTGGTTTTGAAAGGAAGGGGAAGCTATATGCAGAAAGACTGCAGGAAGCAGCTGCTTTGGTAAGCAGGCTGTGCTCTTGACCTGGAGCAAAGCACCCTTGCTCACTAGTCTTGATAAAGATGGACTTGCTGCACTGCTGAGGGGAACCGGTGAGGGTTGCCCCATACTTTATTTGGAAATTTTAAACCAGAGATGCTGGGGCAATCACCAGCTGGCTGGCAGAAGCAAGAACTGACTGTTCAGTGAACTACACCACCAAAAGCATTCAAAAGGCCATCCTTTGACCCAGGGATGGGTAGTGCATTTTAGATACCCTTACAACGTCAGATCCTTACATCTGCACATGCACTGGCAAAAGGGACCCAGCAAGCAGATCTTCAGGAACCACAAATCAGTGTTCTGTTGACTTCATGTATCCAAGTTTGCAGCCTTTGACAAAACCTATGAAATCTAATAAAAATGCAGCCCTTTCAAGGGAATACATTTGTTTTTTTCTTTTTTCCAAATACTAGGGATTAGCTTGATTACATTTATTTTCTTTTTTTTTTCTTTAAAAAACAAAAACACACACACACACCAAAAAAAAACCCAAACCTTATAGAATCCTAAATGCTCTGCAGTCTACAAAAAAGAAACACTTCAACACTATAACAAGATTTTACCATTCCAGGACTTCATCTGGAAAAGAAAAGAAATTGAGGTCTCACCTGCTTAAATTCACACAAAGGGCTCCAATGACATTTTCAGTGCTTTTGACTGTCAGAGTTAAGACAAAGACATAATCAGCCTCAAAATCTTAAAAGTTAAAAGAAGCTAAAATTTGAACATTTGTAACCTTAATTACATGATGAGTGTGAAGTACTTAGCTTCATTTCAGACAAGGTAAGCAGAGAAGACACTGAGAGGAACATGTCTACTTTTTCATCCCACTTCTCTCCAGACTGTTTTTCCTTCTATAAGTATAAAATAAATGGACAGGAGGCGAAGGTAGAGGAATAGCCACAGCAGCAGTATTATTACACCATTCCTGAAGTGCGTATGTCCATGTATAAACCCCCCTGGTTCCCCTGCCACAGACATCTGTGCTTCAACAGAAAGGCAGATGTCCCACTGCCTTTTCAGAGTCCAGGAGCATCCTGGCTTCAGGGGCAAAGGGTGCTGCAAAAGGCCACAAATAGCAAACAAAGTAGGAACAGTTTCACTCCCATTTTTTAATTCTGTTCAGCTCCACAGGAAGAAAAATATTCTGTTGACATGGAGCAAATGCAGTAAAAAAAATGAAACAGTAAAAAAATGCATTCTGCAGTGTGAGCCAATATTCCTTTAGTGCTTTATTGATGCAAAAAATGAATTTACTTCCAATACCTGATGGGATGAATTATCTTTCTCTCCCCCTTTGTCCCCACTTTTCAGAGAAATCTGACACGTAAACAGCTTTTCCTCAGGAATAAATATAAGTTTATGGCAGAACCAGAAATAAAACTAGGTCTTCCTAGTGCCTGTATTTCCTACTGCAAGTGCAGCAGAAGCTAACTGTAATACCATTGTTCAGCAATTGCTCATGCAATTTCTTCTTCTAGACTGAACGTGTTCCAGCATATGTAGGAGTCAGAAAAACTTTTGCTGGGAACTGTTTCCCAGGTAATCTGCAGCTACAATTTCTTCTTGCTGAGAACACTTGGCTCAAGCCTCCCTTCATTCCCTGCACTGTCCCCCATGTGCTGCCACTGGCCATGGCACAGCTGTGTCAAGAGTCCCCGTGTAGCTCTGTGGAAGATGCACTGCTGCAGTCACCCAGCTGGCTGGGCAAATTTGCCCGTTTTTAGTGCCCTTGGAGAGCAGGGCAAGCTCATAAAAAGTGAACCTGTTGCCTGGATCCCATTGCATTTGAACTGCGCATGAGGAAGCCCTGGGACTGCTGAGGAAACCTACAGTATGTTCCAGCTGCTTCAAGTACAGTAGCAACATCAAAAATAGCCAATGCAAACACTGATTTTTTTTTTTTTTTTCAGTGCCCCTTCAAAAATAACTTATTTTACAAGTTCTCTTTTACCACATGTAAGCTGAGCCATTTTCCTGGCTCTTGGGAATGAAGGGCAACCTTGTAATTTGAGTAAGAGGAAGCCTGGAACTGCGCTCTCCCTGAAGACCTACAAAGAAGTAACAACTGAGCCGCTGGACCTCTCTGGTTCTCGGGAGAGGGAATGTATGGCTTTGCTACTCTCCACGGGCACCCAGCCAGGCCGTCTGGGCAGGAAAGCAGCAGGAGCCAGAATGACTTATGCTCCCTGTGGCCTTCCAGTCCTTGCTTACAACAGGGACTATCAGGTGAGCAGCCTCCTCTCCTTCCTCTTCATGGCTGGAGGCACAAAGCCCCTTTCTGGATTGGGATAAAAGGAAGTTATAGGCATATAAAACATGTATACTGATATACGCCTATACACTGAGAGCCTGCTTGAGAAGTTTAACGTAGCAATGACAGCAAGTGTGTTAAATGGCAAGTTGTGCTCCTTGCCATTAGCGCATCAGTCAGCTGAAGAAGAGGCATAATTCGCTTGTATGGACTGGGCTTTTCAAACAAATATTACATATATCCATACACACTGTTGTCACACCTTTATGACTCCAACTCTGTCAAAGGCAAACCAGAGTTGGATACAGCCAGAACCTACATTTAAATAATACTAGATTAATTGAAGTAGTGCTTAACAAGGAGGTATGAAAGAAGTTGCTGATGAATTACAGGGTTTCTTTTGATTTTTTTCCATTAGTATTTTGACACTTCATTTTGTTTTAGGATAGGCTAATAGAGTACTGCACCTCCAAGGTTTGTTATCAAATCACACAGTTGGAATCAGTATTTGCTTTCAGAAGATACACAGGAGCACAGAGCTAGAGTAAGAACACAAACAAAAGAGGTTCCACTTCTCTTAATTAGTCAATGGAAGTTCCCACACAGCACTGCTCCCAGTGCAGGAGACCTCTCATGGACCTGTATGATTTTGTGTTTTCTTAATGGTTTAAAAAACATTTTTAAGAAGGCTTTCTGCCTGCCTAGAATTTCATTGTGATCTAAAAAGAAACTGGAAATTATGGCAAAAATTGATTGTCTTATTTGCATTTCCTGAAGTTATTATTAATCTCTCTCAGCCTTTATTTCTTTGATTCTAATCAAGATTTGGCATTTTCTTTAATTAGAAAAATATGTGAGAGATGTATAATCCATCATTGTGAATGACAGATTCATTCACCCATGCAGACTGTGTGAAAGTTGCTACAAGTTTTCTACTCACGCACTCTGCAATGATTTTTCACATGTGCAAAGAACTGCAAAGCAGTAGAGGGAAAACAAACCAACCACACCACTTTCATCTGTAATGCACTAACAAGCTGTCAGCAAAATAGGCCCTGGCCACTGAGATAAAGGTTTCTAAATGGTGTCAGAATTAACTTAATCGTGCAGCAGTTTGTGTTCTTTCTTCCTCAGAGACCTTCTGCCTGTTCAATACTTTGACACTGCAGTTACTTTTTCTTGTAGCCGCAGTCTGTGGTGACTGAAAGTACAGGTGAGCTTAACAACAGGTGCATAACTCTTGCCTTAACTCTGCATTATGACCAATTTAATTGCTCACGACTTCCTTTATATCCTTAGGAAGCAAACAGCTCATGGTTTATTGTACCATTCTGCCAAGCAGCAGATGGATTAAGTCCTCCCCATCTCATCTAGAAAATTAGGGTTCTATTAAGGGAAAAAAAAATAGCAGTCTAGGGAAGGGTAGTCTGCCTCCTGAGAGAAGGAAAGAGAGTTTAATTGGTTTCCAACAGGTAATTTTTGCAATATTCACAGATGCCCTACAGGACCTATTGGAATATTCAGGCAGAGAGAGAAATACATAGTAGCTACAAAGAACAAAAACAAGAGAAGAGAAGGAAAATAGAGGGGGAAAAATAGAGGGGAAAAAGAGAAGATGACATGAGAGGAAAAAAAAAAAAGAGAAAAGGAAAAAGAAAGAAAAGGACAAAGGGGAAAAAAGGGGAGGGAGAAGAAAAAGACAAAAGGGAGAGAGAAGAAAAAGACATCACCTTCAAAACTCTCCGTGCATAAGCTCCTCACTTGCTCCCTGGGGAATTCACCAAGAACGGGCACTGCCAGCACAGGGGTAAGACCACCATGCACATTGTTTTTTCTCTCCTTCCCAAGGACTTCACATCACAACAGCTGTTGCTCAGAGGATCCTCATTCAGCTCCTTTCTGTCATTACTTGCTGCTGGAGTGACCTGCCAAGCAGGTGTCCTTTTGGTCAGGCCATGCTCCCTTCACTCCACAGCTGAACTTGTTCACTAGTAGTTGCTCCTGGTGGTATTCATGAGATGCAGATTCTCTTCACAGACATTTTGAAATGAAGTCTGCAGGTGCTGCCATATCCCAGTAATAAATGCTTACTGCTCCCCTGGCCTACTTTTAGCCATGTATTACTAAGACTATGAATTCTTTCTCTTCTGGTTACAAGTGCCCTGACAACACAATCCCGAGCCAGGACTGAGGTTTGTTTCTAGGCATGGTCCCAGTATTAATAGTTAGTGATTTGAGCTGCCTTTATCACCACTCACAACAGATACATGTGTCCATAGGCTGTAAGCTTATGCTCAATGACACTGTTGTTTTATACACTTGAAAATTACTCTTTAGGTCATGGGAGCTGCCAGGTGTACGTGACTTCCCTGCCTGCGCAGTTTAGGAACTGAAGCAGATTTGTGTTTCCAGATAAGACTTCTCTGCCTTCAGGGGAACACAAGTGAACACCACCTGCCCCTAGATGTTCTCATATGAAATCCTTTGTGATTTCTGAAATCCAATACATGATGATAACAGAGGATCTGCCACACCCAGATCAAGAAGACTTTAAGACCTGAATCTTTTGCGCTACCACTAGTGGCTTCAGTGTTTCAGAACTGGAAAATTAATCTTAACACATGACACAAGTTATTGGAGCAAGTTGCATCATTTACCATACTGTGGATACACCTGAAGCTTGAGCCTGTGGCCTTGGCATCCTGAGAGGTGTAGGTGCATAATGTTCAATGAACCAGCCAGATGTATATATTTGAGATAAATTTCATTGGCACTAAACTTCCTGATGGCTAGTTCACAGCACAGAGAAAAACAGCAGAGACAAGGAATTTCAGTTCTAATGAAGTTAAAAAAATAGTAATTCAAGTCAGTGATTGCCTGAGTCTTACTCTACGAGAGCTTTTCTTTCTCTTTTCCAATGAAGGTGCCTATTAAATCACAACAGACTCAAGACTCTGGGACTGAAGGGAACAAGTTTTCTGGCAAACTAAGAGGTTTGGCTGAGCAATTCCAGATTGTGCTGGTTTGACTGAAAATGAGTTAATTTTCTTCATGCAGTTAGTTTCTTTTTCATAGCTAGCACGGTCATTATTTGGACTTAGTTTGAGAACAAGAGATAATACCCTAGAACCGAGTTAATGTTTTTAGCTGCTCTGGTCTGAGAGCCAAGGACATTCTGAGTGCTCTGTCCACAGGTGTGAGGCATCGAGGAAGGTGGGCATGGATGGGGCAGAGCTTGACTGATCAATAAGGGTATTCCATCCCATTAGCGTCATGCTTCATATTTAAGGAGAGTTGGGATCTTCTGGTTGATCTCTTGGGTTCTCTTCACTTTGGGAGACCTATTCAGGGAAGTTCTGTTTGGGACGTTTAATTTGGCCTTTTGCTATCCTGCAATTTTGCAGAGGCCTCTGGGCCTTTCTGCCTTTTTCCTTTTTTCTCTCTAACGGGATCAGCTGTTGGGACCACGTGCTGCTTCCTGGGACTGGCTGCTCAGTGTGGATGGAGTTTGTGAGGAATTGCCTTGAGCATCTTTTGGTTTATATTATATTTACATATATATATATATATATTTACTAGTAGTGTATTAGTATCCTGTTGTTTCATTAAACTGTGTTTATCTCAATCCAGGTTTCTCCCTTCCCTTTCGACTCTCTTCCCTATTTGTGGGGGTGGGAAGTGGGGTGAGTGAGCGGCTATTGTGGTTGTATTGCTAGCTCGGGTTAAACCATGACACAGATTTTCCCTGGTTTAACCAGCAGCAGAATTCAGCCGTTCTGAAGAAAACATAAGAAAGCTAAAAAAAGGTAGAGCTTGCACATTGGGGCAGCTAATGAAATAATGGAAACGACATCAAGTCCGACTCCACCTATTCTCTCTATGAACTCTGGATTTTTCAAACAGGTTATATGACTTTATTTCAATCAAACTATCTGATGAGAAAATAAGTAGGAGACAAAGTACAAAATTCAAGCTGTGTTTGATTCTGCTTCTACTTACACTGCTGTAAATCTACTCCAGCAAAAAATCTGGCATGTGTGACGTAAGACAGGAGAGTATCCTGGGAAAACCTAGAATAGAATAGAATAGAATAGAATAGAATAGAATAGAATAGAATAGAATTTTCAGCTGCAAGGTACATACAATGATCATCTAGTCCAATTGCCTGACCACCCTGAACAATTCAGGGCTGACCAGAAGTTAAAGCATGTTGTTAAGGACATTCTCCAAATGCCTCTTAAGCATTGACAGGCTTGGGGCATTGACCACCTCTCTAGGAAGCCTGTTCCACTGTTTGACCACCCTCTCAGTAAAGAAATGCTTCCTCATGTGCAGTCTGAACCTCCCCTGGTGCAGCTTTGAACCATTCCCATGTGTCCTGTCACTGGATACCAGGGAGGAGAGCTCAGCACCTCCCGCTCCATGTTCCCTCCTCAGGAAGCTGGAAAGAGCAAGTGGCCCCTCAGCCTCCTCTTCTCTGAACTAGACAAGCCCAAAGTCCTCAGCTGCTCCTCATAGGACATTCTATCCAGCCCTTCCACCAGCTTTGTTACCTTCCTCTGGATGCACTCAAGGACCTTCACATCCTTCTTAAATCATGGGGCCCAGAACTGCGCACAGTTGAGGTGTATGATAACGTAGATAAGTGCTATCACAGCAACCTCGAGGCAAGGCCTCACCTATGCTGAATACAGCAGGACAATCGCCTCTTCTCACCAGCTGGTGATGCTGGGTTTGATGCACCCCAGCATGGGGTTTGCCCTGTTGGCTGCCGGGACACGCTGCTGACTCACATTGAGCTGCTGTCAGCCAGCATCCCCAGATCCCTTTCTGCAAGGCTGTTCTCCAGTCACTCCTCTGCCTGTTTCTGCTGGTGCCCAGCATTACTCCATCCCAGGTGCAGAATCCAGCAATTTGGATTTGTTCAATTTCATCCCATTAATCACAGCTCAATGCTCCCATCTGTCTAGATCCCTCTGCAAGGCCATTTGTCTCTCAAAGAACATCAACAGCACCTCCCAGTTTGGTATCACCAGCAATAAATAATGTACACTAACATACTGACAAGAAAAAAAAAACAAAAAAGAAATAAAAATTAACTGACCGGGATCATATGCTAATCTGCATTTAGGAAAGTGCTTTCACTGCAGAATATTTCATGTTCCAAATACCCAGGGCACTGTGAAATGAAAATATCCCCTTTTGCTTAGGCTTAGAAACATTTTCCCTTGGTGATAATCCATATAATTCTGTCTTTGCTTTATGATAAGAACAAACGTAATACTGTTTACTGGTTAGATGGATGACAAAGAAAAAACACCAATTAGCCAGAGATCACTAAGGGGGAACATAAGCTTTTTGTATGTATTTATTTCAATACAGCATAAATTGGAGTACATAAAAAGCTTTACTTATATATACTTCAAAAATGAAACTGTTAATACATCAGTTACACATATAATTCACCTGAATTGTGAACAGTGTCTAAAGCATTGGCATTAGTTAATCTGTTGTAAGTGACGGCATCGACATTGTTATTTCATGATTTCACAAATTTGTCCAAGGTTTATCCACTAAGACTTAAAAGCAAAGCACAAGATCCATCCAAAAAGTAGCTTATTAAACACCGTGGTTGTTTGAGATGCATTGCAGGTACAAAATGATAAGACTAACAACATAACTGGTAAAAACTCGGGCTGCTTGAGAAATGTTTGAAAAAAATTGGTCCTGTAGCTATCACTGGCTCAAGTACCAACTCTGGTTTCCCTTCCCCACTATTTTTTTGTTTCAACTGGATACTAAGTAGGTATTTTTGACTTCTAACTCCTCTCTTCTATCCCTCTGCCCCACATTCCCATTTCTTCCCATGGAGTAATTTCTAAAAGTCAGAGAGGCTCCAGAACAGCCGGCTGATTCCTAACAGCGATGGGTTCATTCCAGCACATCTTACTACAGCATTCAGTAGGTCAAAAAGAAGGAAAAGTGTGTGATTCCAGATTCTGAGCGTACAATTTTACTGACCTTGTGCATCGATCTCTGCTATTAGTAGCAGTAACGCTAAAGTCGGAATAGTTCCAGTAATCTACTAAATGTGTGGATCTATTATAAACTTAAATTACCTCAGAGTAGGAGCTGAGGCAGTCAATATACTTAAATAAAAATATACTTTGCTACAATAGTACTCAGGCTCATACTGGTAACAGCTACACAAAGATGTTCTCTTAAATCCAGTGCGAATCTGGTGCATACAATAATGGCAGACAAAAAAAGAAATTAATGAAATGCTTGTTCCTACAACTGCTGAATGGTACTACCATTTCCCCTTCATGTGCTTTCTGAAGTTTCCCAGAAGCAGTGCCACTGGGATACTATTCTGTCTAAATCTTCTGAGCTTGTTCAAGTAGAAAGCACTACATGTCAGTCCAGACACAAAGCAAATCACCCCAGTACCACTGTTAAGCTTTGTGATAATGAAGGGTAACACATCTATGGAGCGGTCAATGGAATGGATACCGCAAAGCAGGAAAAGCAACAGGCCACTCATGAATAACGATATTCAGGATACAACACTCTGAGAACCAATCAATCAGCACAGGAGAGTTACAGTTTTCATGTGAATCATTTATTCTTTCACCACTTTAAATTTTAGCAGGTTTTATTTACACTTTTTTTGGTGGACAGAATTTACATCAGCTATGCACGATTTTATTCATTAATAGGGGGTGATTAGCATCCTTCCCATGTTGCTTAACAGTGCCTGTTTTGATCAAACAGGGTTATTTCTTTTGCCAAATTTTCCTTTGATTCAGTTTCCAAGTGTAAACAGAATTTGTACAAATGCCTTTGCTGCAATTAAGATTTCTTTTTACAGAACCAGTCAATAGATGGAAATAGCAAATTTACATCTGTTATTAGTTTTTGCTAAGAAGGCTTGTTTCTTTATTCAAGCAAGGGTTTAGTTTTAGATGCAATGAAGGCTTTAGGCATTTCCATGTTAGGCACTGCAATGCCTCTTCACCAAGGCATCGCCCTGAGAATCCAAATTCTGTGCTTGGCCTCCCAGTACAGCACGTGGAGTCCCTCACCTCAGACTGGCAACCCCAAATACAGAGCCTGTCTGGAAAAGCTTTCCACAGAAGAAAACTCGCCCAGGTGCACCAACATGTACTAAATGTGTCCTGAATTACTTATCCAGGAGCTGGAGGCTGGAATCTACCCAGAACTCAGTGTGCAGGAGCCTGTGTGCGTTTTCCGAGGATCTGCATGAGGTTCATCCCAGAAAAAGAGCTGTAAGTGGTGGTCCCGATACTCTTCTCCTAAATAATCACCTAGATTTGAGAAGAAACATACACATGAAATGGGAGTCCTTCCTCAGCTTAAGGGAATTCAAGCCTATGTCATCCAGCAGATGACCCTGAAAATGGGAGTACTTTACAGAGAAGGAAGCACAAAAATTATCATCTCCTGCATATTCTATGAAAAGTGGGAGAAGAGAACTGTGAATCATGGAGAAGAAAAACAGCAGCAAGGTCTATGTCTCTCCAGCTAGCTTCAGATCACTCAGTGACTATGAGGGTTTGAATTTACCTACCTGGATAACTTCTGAGATTTTTAGCCAATTAGTATATAATACAAAATGAATAAATACTTAGAGATCAGAGATTAGCTCCAAGATGTCCTTCAATCCACTGCTAATCAGGTGGTGAGAGATGTGGATTGAATCCTTGCAGGCTAAGAAAGTGAACACATATCTTCATGTTCTCATGCAAATGCGGTAGCCTTCAGGCTATTAGATAAAATAGCTCTGTTTTAAAAGCAAAACATATGCAAACACAATCTGACAGCGACCTGGCCCTTTAGTTTGTACCATAAAAACATATTACACCAGTGGCTTCTGGGTATCACATCATCTAGTTTCAAAGGAGTTCAGGCAGTAGCTGGGTAGGTGCCAACTGCTCAGAGGCGAGCAGTTCTGGAGGGGTGGAGGGGAGCTGCTCAGCAGCTCTGCATGTCAAAGGGACAGTGGCTGCCCAGTTTAACTTAAACTGGAGAGTTCTGGTGTGTTGTGGTTTGTTGGGTTTTTTGTGGGCCTTTTTTTGGTAACTGAGGGAAAAACAACTCTCAGCAAACCTGCCTCAAGCTTAACAGGGAGGAAACAGAGGCCACAGAGTAGGAAATCTGGTTAGAAACATGTCTCTGTTGTCAATCATCAGGCTGTGATTATGCAGTGTACAAAGGAAACAGGTTTGACAGACAGCTACTAATGAACACCAGACTCTGCCCTCACACTGTGCAAACAGTGAAAGCGGGTAAGCACTTGATTCAACCTTTTCTAACAACAGGAGCCAGCAAAATTACAAACCACTGCAGGTTCGTAGAATGCTTGTTACTGTAAAAATTATTTCCAAATGTATTTCTTCATGGTGTACAGCAACAAATGTTGGAAGAAAGGATATGCTTCATTCTTTCCCGGAAGTCTGCAGTATATTTTCACAGCTTAAATCATGGAGACTTCTCAAAACTCATTCAGAAGCATTTCCATGCACTAGCAGGAATGAAAATGCTTAATTAATAGGAATGCAAAAGCTGACTTGATTCCTCACTAGGCTGTACTATAACATCTATACTACATAATATTTTGAACTATGAAATAGTATTGTATTTCAAGGTAAAACAGACATTTCCTTGTGTGCTCCTAGTGACTCTACTAGTTCAAAATCTGGCCTAGCACTTCTGTCTTTAGTTTAAGTATGCACCTAAGTGTCCCACTACACAACTTGAAATATTTTCTACAGTTAACATAAAAATGATGCTGAAGGCAAACACATTGTTTTTCTTTCCTGCGCAAGCTACAATACTGTAATTTCATTTAGAGTCAATGTTTGCAAGGATTCTTGTCTGAGAATTAAGTCCATCATTCAGTGAAAAAAATCAATTTCTTTGTGAATTCCTAACAAATGTGCCATCTGTGGTAGCAAATTCCACTGCACCAACCTGTACAGAGGCTAAGATAAGTGTCACACTCTGCAGGCCTACGGCTCCTACCCAGGCGATGCTCTAATTAACTCACTAGGGAATAGAGTCACTTAGCTAAGAACTTTTAGGACTGGACCACTGTTTTCTACAGGATGGCTAATCAGAATAGCTGTGTTAAAACCCTGTGCAAGACATGGAAAAAAATGAAAAAAAAAAAATATAAAGTGAAGGGAAAAAGTATCAATAAACTTCACGATTCCCTTTTGTGAAGATGGTGTCTCTCAGGACAGAGCCTGCTGCCTTCCTTTGGATCTAGCAATAATGTATAAGAATGCTAATGTCCTGTTTAACAGAAACATCTTAATAAAACATAAAAAGATCTGCTTTCTTTGATGTAAAGTCCCTATGTCTTTCTAAAATATACTAGAGCTTTAAGTATAAACAGTTCCCTTCCACAGTCCATGCCAGTTCCAGGCTGAATTACCAATAGCAAAACCACCAGTTTGTTTTTCAGAAAAGGTTTCTCAGTGATCTACCATAAAGCTAAAACATTTGCCTTGCCTACTGACTTTTTAATATAAAACGTATAAAATAAATGCATGTGCCCTTTTCAATATAGTCTGTCTGTGTGGATGGTTTATGCCTTTCCAGTTCTGTGTGACATGACAAAAAGTATGCTCCAGCTTTCCACAGGCAGGAGGAAGCTTTGTACAAAATGGTTTCATCTCATTAGGAAGCTGCTCCAAAACAGCACTCTCGGGTGGTTCAGAATCCCAATGACAGCATATGCCATCAGCTCGTGCTGCAGTTTACAAGGACTTATTGATTACAGCAGATCGAAATAAATAAAGCAGTCTCTCAATCAAAAGACAGGAAATAACATCATGCTAGTGCACAATATAATCAACATGTGTAGGGCATTCCTATTTTCCACATCCTCCTTTGATGGTCTTGCACCAAGTTGGAAAAGCCTCTTGCCACAGGATACTGAACATACAGTGAAACTTTTAAGCTGTCTGCAGTCAGTTTAAAAGAATTTACATTTAGTTTACGTTAATTTTCCTTGACCTGCAGTTAATTAAAGAGCAGATGAAGTACAAAATATTTCCTCCAGCTCTAGTGGCATACACGGTCATGTCAATCAGTTGCAGTCTGAATAGCTTCAGTTCATTTTTGTTAAATTTAAAATCTCTGATAAAAAAAGGTAATAAAACAATGTCTTTTTATACAGAAACCATTGCCTTTTTCAAATAAAGAACATATCAACATTTCATTTCTGCTATAATATGCCACATTTTAAAAAGGTAAATTGCCTTTTTTTTTTTATTCCAAATACGAACATGTGGCACACATTTGTGTTGCCTAAAATTTTAAGAGTCTGGTATATGTTACATCATTCATTGTGGTTCACATTCCTGAGACCACACAGTGCCATGTCTTCCTTAAACCATCTATTGTGCCAGAAAGGCTGTGATGGAGATAATCTTCCTATAGTTTTCTCACACAGTAAATAGTTGGTTTAACATAAAAACAAATGCAGCTAAACTACGTGGCCAGCAGTGTTTACCCCTTGGTATCATCTTAGAAAGAATGAAAACAAATGGCAGAAAATCTCCATCCCAGATTGCAACTATGTGTAAACACACAAGCAACACTCACAGTAATATCCCATCATGACACTGTTGTCAGGATTTTTTAAAAAATCCAGGTGTAAAAAAGTTTTTCTCAGATTGGGAATTGGCACAAATGTAATCCAGAGATTCTCCTTTATAGCAGCTTTTCCTTTCATGTGCTCAGCTTTTCACATAAAGTACAGCAAACATGAGAAGAGTTACAACAGAGTTACAACCTAGTGGCTCCAGCTCAACATCTTGGGAGCAGAGAGGAGGAAAGGAGGAGCCCCTTCTCTCTGCAGACACGCTAGAGAGGGTCATCTCTGTAGTGAGGCGAGTTTGTGGGTACCCCACAGCTGCAACCCAGCTCCACACTCGCGAAGCCAGAGCCAGGCTGGTCACCTCACAGCGGGAAGGAGGCCTCCTGATCCCCAGATTTGTCCAGTCTCTCAGGCAGGGTGAGCACGAAGGGTAGGAGAAGACCCCTGACATCCAAGGGAGCTTTAAGAAGTTCCCTGTCAAAGGTGCCCTTGAGTCCACCATCCGCTTCCACCTCACCGTCCTGGGCTAGGCTGAAGCGGAGGGTGCCGGTCCGGTTGACGCAGTAGATGGTGTTGCCCAAGGGGGCGCAGCGGAAGGGCTGGATGGGGCCACCACTGGGCCGCAGGCTGGCACACTGGCTCCAGCGCTTGGCCACCGTGTTGTACCGGAAAACTTCAACACCACCACCAGTCCCACCGCCTGGGCCCTGCTCCCCACCACGGCCACTGCTCACGTCAAAGCGGTAGATGAAGCTCTTGAAGGCCACCATGTCAGCAGAGCGTCGGCGGCTGCTATTGTAAGGGCACTCCTGCCACTCATCACGCTTGGGGTCATACTTGAGCAGGCGATAGAAGAGGGAGCCTCCCGACACATAGATCTCCCCGTTGCAGGTGGTGGCCTCATGAGCCACAGCGAAGGCACCCTTTGGCAGGGGTGCCACAGGGCTCCAGCGGTCAACCCGTGGGTCGTACCTCTCCACAGTGAACAGGCACTCACCCCCCACAGCGTAGAGGTAACCATCCAAGGCCAGGAGCTTGAGCTGCGAGCGAGGCTGAGTCAGCGGCCGCACCTGGCTCCAGGTGTCGGTGAGGGGGTTGTAGCAGAAGACCTTGTCGGAAAGGCGGGCCCGGGGCTCACTGCCTGCTGGACCCGCTACGATGCCCCCTGCTAGGAAGAGGTAGTTGTGGAGGACACACATGGCGCAGCCCTTGGCGTTGGCCTCCTCGGGCAGGCGCGTCAGCACCCTCCACTCACCGCTGGCCTCCTGGTAGCAGTGGATGAGGGCGCCACTCTCCTCCAGTGACACCACGGAGGAGGGACTCTGCGGCCGGCTGCTCTCGCGGCTCTGCGGCCGGCTGCCGCCACCCAGCCGCTCAAAGGCATCACTGACCTCAGCCACCAGCAAGCAGGGCCGGCCAGCCTCCATGCGCCGCTGCAGGATGAGGTCCCGCTCAGTGCCACTGAGGCGGCCATAGACGCCGGGCTCCCGCAGCACTTCCAGGTAGTGGTCGCTCATGAAGCGGTAGGCAGCCTCCCGCAACTCCGCCAGCCGCTGCTTCTTGGCCAGGCAGAGAAGCTGGTAGCAGTTATCGAGGCAGAGCTGGGCACGCATGGCCTCAGCGGCACAGTGCAGGGCGCACGGCATCTGGAGGACACGGGCGCCGCTCACCACCTCGGCCAGGTTGTCGTGCCGCACTTCGCCCATGCGGGCCGTGTACACGTAGTCGATGAGGAGCCGCAGCGCCCCGTAACTCACCCCCTTCACCTGCAGGACGTCCCGTGAGGCGCGGGCACGAAAGTAGTCACTCTTGGCCGCCAGCACAGACTTGTGCGCCCGGATGCGACGCCCCGACACCTCGATCACCAGGTCGGGCTCCTCCGCCGGCCGCTCCCGCGTCCCCACCGCCTCCTCGTCCTCCTCCGGCTGGCAGGCGGCGTTGTTGATCTCCCACTGGCTCTGCACCACCCGGCCGCCGGCGGCGGGCGGCTGCGGCTCGGCAGCGCTGGCGCTGAAGCAGAGGGAGGAGCTGAAGCCGCAGGGGGCGGCCGGGGTGGGCGGTGGCGGCGGCGGGGGGGCGCCGGGCCCGGCCCCGCTCTCCTCCTCCTCGGCCGCGCCGCTGCCCTCCATGGAGCCGCGCTAGCTGCGCCGGCGGGCTGCCGCGCCCGTGCGAAGGGCTCTGGGTCGCAGCGGAAAGGCCATCACCTGCGGAGGAGACCGGAGAGCGCTCAGCTTCCCGTGCCCGGGCCCGCTCCCCCTTGCCGGCTTCCCTCCCGCTTCTGCTGGTCGGAGCCGCCGCTCCCCCAGGCGGGGCCGCCTCTGGTTCCGGGGCTAAACCCGCGCTTCTCCTTTCCCCGCACGACCCATCCTGCGGCTCTGCCGCCTCCCGCTGCCCGGGGCTGACTGCGCGAAAAACTGACCGCTTGCTGGGGGGGTGGATCGCCCCGAGGAGCACCTCAGTACCCTAAAAATCAATTCTGGTTTTCCTGTTGCGATGCAAAAATTTTAAGCAGTTTGCATGCACAGCGTCCTTTCCATGACATGTGGTCCCTACACTCTGCTGGGCAATGACGAAAAACGTCCCTGAAGGGCAGACACTGGGCAGCGCTGTAATAGTTCTATTCACCTTGTGCAGCTGTAATAGTTCTATTCACCTTGTGCAGCTACTTCAGTGGAAGGCAGCGGTCGCCATCTATTCTGGAAGGAGATTCCCCACTAGCCAAGTTTCCCTTTACGTGACCTTCGTGAAGGTTCCTTCATATCACTGCTCCACATGTGCGTTCCCCCTGTTGAAAAGAAAGTGTAAAAAGCTGAGAAGTTTAAAACTGATATATTCTCAGTTCACTCAGGAGCTTGGGATTACTAGAGTTATGCTTCCTGTAACAGGATATCTACAGTATTCTAAAGTGACCAGGGATATAATAGATTCTAATTGTTTACAAAACACATCAAAGGACTTTTTTTTGCTGTTACGACAAAAGCAATCTGTCATGTACCTAACAGCATTAGCAAGATGTAAATCAGAATTCATAGGGACTGGGGTCATGCCTGAAGGATTTATGACTTCTTTTAATAAAAAGGAGAAGCGAGCAAAAATCACCATAGATAATTAGAACATGAAGTTTCTTCTGGGAAAATAGCAGGCTGCAGGGCACAGCTGTAAGTAGGTTAGTCCCTGTCAGCACAATCATCACCCAGCAGCATCTTCATTTCACAAATGTAGGTTTTAGAATTTAACAAAGTGCAGTTTGTTTGCCTCATGTTTGTTTAGGAATTTCCCAGGCTCAGTTTAAGTACTGATGAATGATGCATGAAAATTGTCCAAAAGTACTTAATTTCATTTAATAAGTATTTGCAGCTCTGATTCTATTTTTAAGGAGGTTATTAATTTCCATTAAAATTTCCTTTGGAAGGTTTTTCCCAGTCTCCAAGGAGCACTCGTTTCTCTGCAGAATATGCCTTGTGACCTCCTTTCAGTAGAGATGATTTATTTACCCTATTAAATTAATATTAGGATAATCTAACTTTTTGATGCTTTTTTCATGAAAGGATAATTGGTAGGTGACATTGTCTGAAAACTCCTGACACAGATGTGAAACCTAGAAGCCCATACTTGCGCAAGCAAGCTTCACCTAAATGACAGTCTCAGTCTTCTCTTACAGGTTTTTATTTTGTGCACTTGGTCTCTGAAGGACTTTCTACTACATTTGGTCACATTCAGTTAGACAAGGAATCAATACTGAGGTTTGATTTCTGGATATTTGAGCCCTTGAGACCATAACCAGGTTTCAAGAACATTTGAAAACTCCTTACTAGGAAGAGCAGATTTCAGAAACTTTGCATTTCTCATCTGGGTGTTCAAAAATCTGGCACTTAGGAACTTTACTACGACATTTTATGAACTTTGGATAGCCTTAGTGGCAAATTTCCTGAGGTCCAGACCCAAACTCAGTAGGTTAAATTTTAGTGACTTTTCTGCAGCTTTAACTAGACAAGGAGAGATGCAGTGGTCTGTGTGTTCACTTGGTGTGTCTGTGGAAGATATACTAATTCATTAATAATTTAAATGGAGCAACATCCCTGTCAATGTAATTTTGTTTTTCAGTGAGTCTTCATGGTACTGAATTTACTATGTAACCATTTTTATTCCCATTTATTATGGTGTAGACATTGAGATTAGTTTACTTTCTGCTCCAGGCCTTCCAGAGCCCTGATGATCAGCTTCGTTTGAGGGTAGCTACTGCAATTGACACTGGTGAAATGACAAAGGTCAAATGGAGATGGTTAGAAAAACACCTAGAATATCAAGCTCTGATGTACTGCTATATTAAGAAAATTGCTACCAGCATAATATAATTTGTAACATAAGTACATAACTGAAACATTTTGTGTCTCCTCTGCACTTTCTTGGGCTGAGTGCCCCAATATTCAACTCATCTTGCTACAGTTCTGGATAGCTTGACCTTCTCAATCACGAACATTCAAAGGGTGCTGATGTACTTTCCCCCATTGTTTTCAATATTATGATCCAGACACACCCCACTTCTACTTATTTTCCACCTCTACAAGAAGAAATTAGTAGCTGAAGATAGTTTCAAGCTCTCAGTCTACAGCTTGATTTTGCAAGTGAAACTATGAAGGAAGAATGAAAGAGAATGCTACCAAAAATAAAAGGTGTAGGTGACTAAATGTGAGAAGTCAGAAACAGTAACTGTAATACTAATAATATCTCTGTATGTTGAAAGGTATTTCCTGCATCATGTCTCAAAGGAAAATCACAAATTAGAATATTCACAGTTGTTAAAAACACCATGCAGAAAAAGCAATCTTCTCAACTTTCTCGGGTAATGAAAATAAAAAGGGTGAGAGTCTCCTTGATCACACCTTTTCCCATTTTCAGATATCTTCTTGGCTTAATCAGTTTGACTTGAAACAGAAATGTTATTGAGAAAGAAGCCCATCATAGTCCTAACAAAGACCTGTCTTACATTTCTCTTGAGGAATTACAAGGAGGAAGAAGGACTGATGGTACAGCTTGCTAATGGCAAGCAGCAGAATTTAGCAGAAAATTGTCTCCTGGTATATTTAAAGCTAACCACCAAAAATATGTTGAAATTCATGCTGAGTATGAGGAAGATTTGAATCAGTATCTCATGCCATTTAGGCAACAAGAAACTCTACAGGGAAGCTGAAGGCTTGGAAAAGCTAAAAGAGGGTTTGGAGGACTTTGTCAATGACAGCAATGGCTGCTCTAGCAGTGTCAGCACCTTTGTCTAGCTGAAAACAAAGTATAGGAATTACACAAAGATGAAGCTGAAAAAACAATTCAGAGAAGTTGTGGAACCTTCCCATTATTGAGCAACACAAGCGATCTGAGTTAAAAGGTCACAGACTTAGTATAAAACAGGAAGAAGCTGAAAGGGACTGATGGAAATAAAATACTGAACTCCTTCTTCATTCCTTTTTTTATCTACAGTGATCAAAGAGTTGTTTTGCTGTTCTGGTGACACAGAACATTCAGAAACTACAGAATCGCAGATATACTTGCTAGCTGTGCTGATTCAAAAGGATCTGAGCTCCTAGCAATCTCATTTGGCTTAAAACAAACTTGGTTTTAGCACTTCTTTCAAAACTCGCAAACAGGATAGGTACTGGAAAAGGAAGCAAGCTGTTTGGAGTACATGGCATCTGTGGACTGATGTCACCTTTTATCCTGGGGACTTTTAAGCCAGAAGCTGAATTACTTGGACTGAAACTGTTTTCATTATCATGGGTTTGGTCTAGGGATGATGTAATGTTAATGGACAGAGGAACTGCCAACAAACATGAACTGTATTTACAGACTTGGCAATGACACGCTTACAATATCCTGGATGTGTGCCCCCAACCTCAGATGCTGTGAGACCGTGCTCAAGCAACACCACAGACAAGAAGCTGTAGCTTTTTCTGACAGAGGAACTGTAACGAAGAGCTGCAGGTAAGGTTTCCTGGCACTGTATTCATTTGGCAGTTCTGATAAAATCCAATTAAATGCTTGTTCTTCATTGTTCTCTATGTTTCTGTGTGCAGTGCCAATAACCTTTGACCTGAACCCTGTCTCTAGCAAGACCCACTTTCTCTGGGGAATATGCACATGTGGGAGGAACTGGGTTAGTGCTCTCCAGTTCACAAATGGAAACTGCTCTGACTCAGTCCCAGGGTAAATAAAAGCAGTGCTTTCCCTATCACAAGCAACTCTAATTTACATAAGCAGGCTATCCTCCCCAAGAGACACTACACCAGTTCAGAACTGACAGAATGCCGGTCTGCTCCACTTTAGTCCAGGAAATGTTTTTGTAAAAACTTGTACTGCCAAATTTTACCCCAGCACAGAATTCCCTCGGGATAGGGGCGTCATCTGATTGAGATGATTAAGGAGTCCAAAGAGGCAAGATCATCAAAAGAGAGCAAACATCCTTTGTATTTATTTTAAAAACTAAAAGATGACTGTTAAAAGTAGAACAGGGCAGTACTATCATGCAGAGTGAAGACATCCAGCTCAGCCCACGAGAGGGCAAAATCTTCTGGAAGGCAGAGTCAAGTGCAGAGAGGTTTGTGTATTTATAAAAATGATCTGTTGCACACCTGCTTATTGAGTAGATCTGTGAAATTTAGGTTAAATAAAGGTCTCTTCCTAGCTGGTGAAACATCTGGAGCATAAAGAGAGATGCCACTTGCATCCTATTACAGATTCAAACTCTACATCGTAACTGCTTGATTAAGCTCCTGCTTGTAAGAAAAAAGTAATTGTCTTTCAATGGCCCACGTCAAGAAATATTGCAGGAAGGATGCACTTTTTCTTTCCCTTTTTTTAAAATTAGAGGTGCTCAAAATTGGGGTTACAACAGTGACGTGCCTTGCCTACTGGATATATGCGTTTAGTAGTATTGCATCCATGCTCAAGTTACCTATGCAGCTTCCTTGTGACCTCTCAAGGTGCTGTAATTTTCTCACAACATGTAATGGAGGTATGAATACTTTAATCTCATAACTGCAAAATTTTCATACAACTATAATGGAAAATAAACATTTAAGAAATGCAGCTTCTGATTACAGACCACACAAGAAACATGTGGGCAGCAGTTCCTCATCAGGAACTCAGAGGAAGAAAAGGCTGTGTGTATCTGGGCGGAGGGGAAGAGAGAAAGGAAGTAAGTCATAATAAAAATATTACTGAAATCCTGATGAAATCGATATTATAGCTAGAAAAGTCTAAACTAAAAATATACAAGTTCTAAACAGTTGTTATGAGCCAGAGAAAAGGCTTCCTAACAGTGATACCCATAGAGACAAACATTCACTGAAAAGGAAACTATCTTTTTGAGTTCCTGCCAGTTTAGACTCTTCAGAAGAAGTCAGGGAGGAGCAGTGTCTCCCAGGAGTTCTCACATCAAAAGGAAATAACACACGCACAAAAGCAAAATGTAGCAAAGCTTAAGTGCAAGTCCTTTCTAATAGCTCTTAGAATAATGGAAGTCTGAAAAAAAACCCAAAACAACACACACACACACAAAAACCACAGCAGAAACCACAAACAAACCAAAACCAACAAAACAAATAAACAAACCAAAAAATGCAGTTGGAAACAAGGGGGAGGAGACTAAGGAGTGACCTCATTAATGTTTACAGATATATAAAGGGTGAGTGTCATGAGGATGGAGCCAGGCTCTTCTCGGTGACAACCAATGATAGGACAAGGGGTAATAGGTACAAACTGGAGCACAAAAGGTTCCACTTAAATCTGAGAAGAAACTTCTCAGTGAGGGTGACAGAACACTGGAACAGGCTGCCCAGGGAGGTTGTGGAGTCTCCTACTATGGAGGCATTCAAGACCTGCCTGGATGCCTTCCTCTGTAACCTCATCTAGGTGTTCCTGCTGCGGCAGGGGGATTGGATCTTTCGAGGTCCCTTCCAACCCCTAACAATCTGTGATTCTGTTTGTGTGATTACGATACCTCTGGGGAAAACTTCAGGGCTGATGTGATGTCTTCATCACTAATGCAGCACAGATCGGGAGATAATGGCACAGCAATACCACACTGAATGTAACAAAACTTTTTATTGAGAATTGCTGCTACTTATAGAAATGGCCTTGTGATTACAGTTCTAGACATAAGGTGAGAGCATGTGGTTGTGTCTGTGATAAACTGAAGTCTGGTTATTTTCATCATATCTGGACACAGCTAACACTACATTAGATGAACAGCTGTACCTAACACACCAGCATAGTGCTAGAGCTGAAAGGGGGAATGCAGTCCTTGAATGTGTATACTGGGAAATAACGAGTAACAGTAGGGAGAAGGTTACTTTTCATTGATAGGTTTGCAACGGAACGTGGATGGATGGATGGATGGATGGATGGATGGATGGATGGATGGCTTTACATTTTGAAAGTAGTATTTAAAAATCTGTGAGGACAGAAAAAAATACCAGATTACTGAAGAGCTGTAGAAAAACATTCGAGTGAGAGATTCGCAACAGCACTCTGCAACCAGACACGAGCTTACTCTGTGTGCACACAGCACACGCCTGTCTCGAGCCAGCTTCCAAGCAAAGAAGTGATGCCTGGCTTAGGCACCACCTCACAGCCACGCTTCTGTGGCTTTGGAGGGAAGGTGGCTTGTGCCAGTAGCTTGGAAAACAGGTAGAGCCAGCCTGAGAAGTGCAATGCCGACACTTCTTCAGGGCTTGGTATGTTTGCTCTGTGACTTGATGACTGTGCATAAGTGTGGGCACATGAAAATTCTGCATACTGATGGCCACCTTAGGCTGGTGGAGAAAGCCCTATACAAAGCAAGGAGTGGAAGCATAAACAAAGCAAAATATTTACACTACCGAGAAAAAAAATACTACCATAGCATATTGTGGATACTGAAAGTTTATATGAATTGATGGGGAAAGTGAAGAAGGAGCTCAAAGAAGGGAAATCTGTTCAAGGTGACCAAATACATACTAAACACTAAAGCAGTGTCCAGCTTAGAAGGATCCTGAGCTGAAAAATGGCCAAAATATTAATATTCAAAGATGAAGTAGTATCCTATGGGGAAATACATACTTTTACCCTGGTATGTTTTTTTCAATACTGGATTATGGTCCATGTGCGAGGCAGGATGCTAGCCTAGGTGGACATTTGATCTGACATTGGAAGACCATTATCCTGATGTGACAAAGGAGATCAGGAGTGTGTGCCTTGCTGGAAGGCACTTGCCAGTCCAGGAGGAATAAAATTTGACAGGAGCAGACTAGCTGATCTAGTGATCCTTTCTAACCTTAAATTCTGTAAATTACCATGCACCGGGAGCACTGATATCAAGCGAAGCATCAGCTTGTGATGATTTAAAGCCTCGTTAGAGTGTTAGTGGGGCGAACTGCTGCAATGCTGATTGCAGAAATGCTTTTCATCATTTGGCAATGTTGCTAACAAATAAATAATTGCAAACATGTTCGAAGTCTCTGAGAACATTTTGGCAATGTTGGTACTAATACACAAGGAAGAGAATATGCAGAGAAGACAAATCAAGCAAACCAGCAGATTTCCTCAGATAGATTTTTCTAAATAAAATAAGGGTCAGGCTTGGTTTTGCGTTCCAGAAGAGCACTGGATTTCCATTAATGTACTGTATTATTACAACACCCGTGTTATATATTGCATTTAATACAGAAGATGGGCCAATATATTTTCAGGAGATTAAATTCCTTGCTTAAGATAAAACTAGGTTTTGCTTTTAATATCATTATGGAAAGGGCATACAGATTAAAGAACTCAAAACACCAGAAAACTGCCAAATTATCTCACCATTGTGCTTGAGAAAGACAGAATTTGAGAAGTAATAATGGACTTCAAAGGAAAGCCAACTGAGTCCCATTCTTCTGACACTTATGCCTAGGAATAGAAAGGAAAACTTCTAGAGAAGAGAAAAATGAAAACACTTCTTTTTCCAGATAAATTCTAAATCAGGTACTTAAGGGGAAAAAAAGCCCCACTTTTAAAGACTGAATAGGCTCACTGATTTCTTAATGAATTAAGCAAGCGAAGGGCAGAGGCCCTTCAGATACATTGTGAATGGCATTCTTCTCATTTTTGGAAATCATATATTGTTTCTTTGCCCAGACACATTTTTCAGTCTTAAGGCTTAAAGACACTCTAGCCGCAGCTAAAAATTACACTACATCTAGTTAGATTTACAAAATAGTTTCTGCAGACATTATCTCTACACAGACTTTGGACTGGATTCAAAGACGGAGGGACTTGCCGCAATGCTAAACATGGCAAAGGCTGATTTTGAGGGTAGTTTTATCTGGCAGATGGCAATGCAGCAGAGATCTAAGTCCTAAGACGGCCAGATCAGAGAGAGAAAAAAAAAAACCCAAAACCTCCTGCGTGACAGCCCTCATCTGAAAGGAGGAAAAGAAATAACTTGCACAGACTTCTCTCTGCCGTGGCAGAAGTGCTGCTGGTGGAGTTTGCTGTTGGGCCTATAACTGTGAACTATGAGGTGACTCATGGGAGTCTGACTTATTTATTATTTCATGGAAACCAGGCCAAGGTGGAGAGAAATGGGGCAGGCTTGAGGCCATATTCCTACCCAGAACTGATCTGTGGGTGGGATGCACCTCCCAGTTCTCCTGCTAGGGCAGAGATGAAGGTTGTGTATCTGAGCTGTACAGTGTTGCTGATCTACCTGTAAGCAGCTCCTGGAATGGAACCTGGAATGTATGGACAGGTTCTGTACCCATATGCATCATGTGGGTCATTAGATGCCACCTGATTAGGATCCTCTGAAACCAGCATAAAAGCTACTAAGGGCTAGCCAGTAGAAAAATACCGAAGACCGGTGGTGAAGCGCTTAACTTGTGCTATCAAGAGGTGTTAGTTCTTGCTGTGGGTGCCTCAGCCCAGAATCCTCTCCAAAATAAACCTGAACTATTTTAAAAGGTAACACTACTGACTCTTGCTGCTACTTTTCCTTTATCTACAAGGGCTAGTGCTCTGACTAAGCCCCATGGGAAACTTGCCAGTGCTCTTCCCTTTGCCTGACAAGATTAAAACCCCCAAATGTCAACTGAGTGCCCAGACCATCAAGACTATGAGAGCAGGGTTTACTCTCCTTCAGACTAAAGCTGTACTACTTTTCACTGAAACAATAAAAAATATTACTGAGGGAGAGAAAGAAAAATCTGGGTTTCTGTGCCAATGAAAGGGAACTTTCTGTCCTTCTTCCCATTGCCTTTGGTGGGGCAGGGCTCACTTATACTGCCTGGAGATCCAAGCCACCATGGCTTGTGCAAAGATTGAAAAACGCTTTTGCTGATCTCAAAGCAGAAACATATGCTAGAGTCATAGGTACTTTTGTGGCAACACTTCACTGTCAGAAATACCTGTATGCTGTCAATGCAGATTTCACATAGCAATGAGAATGCTTTTAGCAGCAACTATGTGACTGAGAGCTTAACAAAATAGGAGGCTACTCCACGTGGTCATCAGAACCAAACAGGGGAAGAGAAAATTGAGTGTAATGTATGCTGTTATCATTACTAGAAGGTAACAGTTTTTTATTATTCTGAGACAGAAACGAAATAGGTTTCTATTAAAATACTCTTATTTCCATGGCCTGACACTTTCTGTATTGGATGCATAACATTTTTTTACTATAATGTGAATTTCATATGCTAAGCCTGGGTATTCAGGCAAAGCCTTTCTGCCTGCACTGATTTCTCTGACTATACTCAGCTTTTACATTTATTATTTAGTGCAAACAATTGAATATCTCTCTCAGTATTTTTTTTTCCATTTAACAGTGCAGATAGGTAACAGTTAAGATGCCTGAACTTAAGAGACAGTAAAGACTGTCTGGTTATCTAATCTTTTTCCAGCAAGAACAGGCCAAAGAATTTCACTCCTGTATCAAGCCAATAACTTCTGGCTGAATTAAATCCAAGCATTTTTCTGCTCAAATCATTTGTCTTACATCTATATGGTTTCTCTGTTTTGGCCAACGATCTTGATGGAAAATCAGGTGTCAAATGGATCATCTCGGATACCTCGAAGAAATACCCATGCTGCTTTTCACTTTGGACTTCACTTCTTTATCTTCTACACTTCTATATCTGCTGACTTGGCAGCATTCTGTTTTCCCAAAATGATCCATACTCTTTCTGAAGAGACATACAAACTGGCAGCATAATCGTGAAGGGTGATGATCACAGCTACCTCAGGACTGTCCCACCTGCTTTTGGACTTCCCGACATAGAGAAGAAGTAAAGACTTTACTATGACTTACTAAACTATGATTCAAACATGCCCTTTTTTAAAGTGCTACAGGATAAAGGCTTGTTAATAACATGCAGTTAAATTTGCATCATGTGTGACAGTCACAGTGCTATACTTGCATTTGTTGTGTAGTAATCTGGGCAGAGCTGGACAGTGTCAGGATCTGGAGTAAGAAGTAAGACCTTCAAATCAGGATGTGAGGCAGAGAGGTGTTTGGCTTTATAGTTTGGATTAGGAGGTGTGAGAAGAGTCACAGTTTCAGGGGTCCTGGTTTGTGGTCCTTGACCATTTTCAGATTTTGATAGTTCACTCATAGGACTAAAGTTTGGCTGCTTCTGACTAGTGAGAGATTTTAGATACACACCAACAACATCTCAAATCAGATATTGAAGCTTTTCAGCCACTCAGCTATGAAAAGATCCCTCATTTTGGGGTGCAATAGAACTATTTATTTCCCCATAAGGCTGCAAAATATCTCAGCAGAGATACTGTCCAGGCATTGGGCTAACAATCTAATAGATCATTGCAACACTGCTGCCCATCGCAAAGGCCTTTTCGTCTTCTGTCACAGAGAATGACTGGTACAGACCTCATCCTGACCAATGAGAAGCAGCAGCATGGAATTTTATCATATGAATGCACATGAAGAGTCTTTGCCCTCCTTTTCCTATTTTACAGCGTAAAACTTCTTGGAACACATGGTACTAACTCCAAAGCTCACAAAGCAATACACTCAAATGACATTGACTTTACTATATCTGCATCTGCTGTGAAAACAAAACTCCTTCACTTCTGTTAAACCAGAAATACGCTGTCAGTGCCCATTTCCATGTCTTTGGAGAGACAAGGCTTGTGCTAGTAGCCTGCAGCTGGAAACTTCCACCTAAGCTTCACAGAGCTTTTTGATAAGGCCAGAGCCTGACATCACTTTAAATCCCACCCCATTAACTTCACAAGCATCTGGATTTCCTACACTGTACATACAAATGTGTATAGTAGCTTTTTTGGAACTGCAGCAATGCAGGGAGCTGCAGTAAAGGAGAGATAAAAGAAAGCTACAGGATAAGAGGGGAGCTCTCCCATGAAGAGATTTGTCTTTGACTGACAGAATCAGAACATTTGTTGTTCGCGTGTCATTCCTGTAGCAAAGTGTTGGCTTCTCGGTCTTACTGTCTAACACTTTAAAATATGGGTCACAGAAATAATAGCTTATCTCCACAGCTTAGGGCCTGTTCTTTCAATCTGCTTACAAAAGAGGGAGAGAGGAAGCAGAACTGCTTCCAAGGAAAAAAAAAAGTTACTGCAGATCTCTGACAGGTTAATAGTCTGAAATGATTCAGAAGTCCAGGAGCCTTCCAGCAGTTAGGGATCCACATGCAAAACTTACTGTGCTCCTTAAATAGTCCTGGAGGAACCAGTGTCCAAAAAAACAACAAACAGCTTGTGCTAATCTGTGAATGTGTACGTGTAAAATAACTTCAATTCTATTAATTAATGCAAATCATGTTGTGACAGACAACAGCATGGAAGCTGCTTGTCCAACTTATGTGGATTTGTATGGAAAGGTTGCAGTTTCTGGCGTGTTTCCAAGTGAATTAAAAAAGGCTGTCAACCTGTCTGTTTTAGCTAGAGGCACAGCAATGGCAGTTCATGAAACATTGCACCTGAAAAGCATTTATGTGACACATCTTTCTTCTCCCTCTGACACACAGTGCAAAATCTGGAGAAATACTGGATTTTTTCAGCTTGTTTTGCATTAAATAAACTAACTTAACCGATCATGAATGCCTGCCATCCTCACTGATGAGGTATAGGAAACTGCAAAGTACCAAGTGTGCAGCACAAAACAAAGGACATACCCAACTCTTTTTCTGCATTAACACTCAATCAACAAAGGACATACCCAACTCTTTTTCTGCATTAACACTCAATCACCCATATACAATACTGACCCAGTCTCGTAATTCTTTCAAAGCCAAAACTGCCTGTTAGCATCTAAGGAGCATTTTAGGATGAGGACAGAGAAAGGCTACAGAATTGTCAGCACTGTCTAATGAAAGCAAGGTGTGTGTGGGGGGCAATCCAGCAGTGAGTTACAGGCAGATTTAAATGTTCTGGTCATAGGACCAGCCCCCCTCACAATGCAAACACCTACGTACATAAACTAAGTGTTTGCTTAACTAACTGCAGGAGGAGGCAAAATCTCTACCCATTCACTGTATTGCCACCTGGTTACAAGTGCTGGCAGAAGGAAGGAGGCAGGAGTGTAGAGCCCAGGCTAGGGAAGGAGCAGGGTCCCTTCTCGCTCAGTGACAGCTCAGTCACAGATCAGCTCAAATCCTGAACTGCTACAACGTAATTCTTCTTCAATGAAAAGAACTAATCATGCCCGTTCTCTGACAAAACAACACTGAGACCAAGAATGAAGCAGAAAGAACGGATAATGACAATTCCATTGAAAAGTAAAATAGCAGACATAAAAATGTCATGTCCCAAGAAGGCTAATGAGATCATACACAATGAAAATTAGCACATTTTTCAAATGGTTATTTCCAAGGATGTGAAGTGGCATAAAATGACTTCTCAGCTTCTTTTCACGGGAAAGAAACAGCCTCCTAACCACAGTGCTGCAGAATCTCAGTAGGGATAAACAGCAAAATCCCTGCAAAATCCATACATGATCTCACAAGACACATTAAAAAGAAAAAAAAAAAAAGTTTCATTCTACTTTAAAATAAATTGCAGGATTTCCTTTCATGTTTTATTATACCCTTCTTTAGCAGCCAGCTGCCCTTAATATCCTCTTGCAACAGGATCCTACAGGATGCTGAAACCCCCAGTAAGTAGGATCTGGATCCAGTCATCTAACCACATCACTGTCTCTATGGTAACCTAGGCCAGCCCTAAATACTATAATCCTGCTTTACTATAGTAAAGCCAGTTAATGGCTTTCATTGAGTGTTCCTGCCAAATAATGGTGCTCTAATATTTATTGACATTTCAAATCTGTCCACCTATTTGTACTACATGTTGCACTGAAAAGCGATGCAAGCAAAGCATTCCTAGAAGAAAGGAAGCTATTAAGGATTTCAGTCTTTCAATATTACCAAGGCACAGTCCTGCAAACTCCAGCTCCTAAGAGTTTCACCACTGACTTCAGTGCCACTGCTGCCAGGAGCTGGGGCAGACAAGGGACCAGTCCTGTCTTGTTGGCAGGTTCCCATCAGACAGTGCCATTAGCACTGGGTGACCGGAGGATCCCACTGGCATGCACTGGGTGTCCTAATTAAAGAGTGAATAAATGCTGTGTGATGGGCTCTGGGAAGAGGAGAATCCAGAACAGGCAGGATGGGCCAGAGAGTTAACCCGGCGAGCAAATTATTCTTTGTCAGTATCAGTGACAATTTAATTATTATTTTCCATCAACAGTCCATTTAATTCCTTTTTGGGAGACAGATGGTTAAGTCTCTGAAAAACAGAGGAGCTCTTTAGCTCCTCAGATCATATAGAAGATTGTTCTATTTTATTACTATTCTATTTTTTTATTGCCCTACTTTTTTCTTTTTTTATTTTTTTTTTTTTGTTCTAGTATTCTGTTGTTCAATTTAGTTACTGTGGAAAAGCTTTACAGAATATTATTCCTAAAATGTTTTGTTTTGTTTTTTTTCCTTGATAAGCAAAAAAAACATAGCTATAGGATTTAATACTGACATTTGCTGCACTACATATAAGTTTGGGAGCCTTTTTTTATTGCTTTAAAGGACCAGACATAAAAACATACCAGCTCCGGACAAATGAAATTCAGTAGGACTTTTCCTCAGACATCAGCACCTCCCACCCTGCAAAGCCGTGTGCGTGCACCCAGGGCTTGCACCACTACCTGCTTTTAGTAGGATGGGGAAGAATTACCATAAAGAATTCACAGCGGAAGGCAATCTGCTGCTGCTGCTACACATCCCTAAAAGTCGGTGTAAAGAGTCATTTAGATTTTTAATAGGTCAGCAGCATTAAAAAAAAAGAACAAACCGCAGGCATCAGGTTTGGCTCCTCTGCGACATATGGAGAATGGTCAGGGGGATGTGCCCGGCCTCCCTCCTGCCCAGGGGAGCTGGATTAAGGGGGACTAAGGGAAGAGAAATCTCGATTAAACCCGACGGTGCTCCTGCCCCCCAGCACACGGCTCCCGTGGCTCCGCGTCGCGATCGGCTGACACCGGCATCAATCCTCCCCGGCGGCGGAGGGCCAGGGGCGGGTGGGCACGTCCCGGGCACTGGCCCCGGCCCCGGGAGGGACGTGCCCGGCTCGGCGCCGCGCTGCCTCCCCGCTGTCCTCCCGGCAGGGCGGGCGGGCAGGCGCTTACCTTTCGGCGGCAGCCGGCGAGGCCCGCGTCGCTCTAGGGAAGCTCCCTCCGCCCCGCCTCGCTGCCGGCAGCACAGCGGCCCCGCCGCCCTGCCCACAGGAGCGGGAGCCGGCGTGGGGAGGCCGGGAAGGAGAAGCGGGGGGTGGGGGAGCGGTGAGGCGATGCCAGGCGACGCAAATGGCTGAAGCGCGGGGGCCGGGCTGGCGGAGGGGGCCGGGCGGCCGCTGTGCGGGGGGGACGCGGGGCCGCGCTCAGCCCCTTTGTTCGCCTGACACACTCACGCACGGAGGGGCGGGGGAACACACAGACCTGTTGCTTGCGGCGGCTCCGGTGAGGGGCAGCCGCTGAGGCGGGAAGCGGCGACGCCGCTCCGAGCCGGGTGTTCGCGCTCCCCCGTTGCGGTGGGGCGGGACGGGCGGGGGAGGCGGCGGAACGGCACCACCTGCCCGCGCTGAGAAACTCCCTCCTGGCGGCGCCGGGCGGGGAAACGGCGGGTCCTCAGCTCCGGGCGGGGTGCGGGCAGCCGTCCCTGAGGTAACTGGGGCTGCGGCGCCGCCGCTCACCTGCGTGAGCAGGGTCGGTGGGGTTTGCTGAAGCTGCTGCCGGCCCCGGCGAGGCGGCCTGGGTAGATCCGGCGCCTTGAATGCAGCCCCTGACCGACCGCGGCCTCCCGGGGCTGGCCCGGGCCGGCTGCGGGGAGCGGCCGGAGCCGCGGGGTTACTCGGGCTTTCTGCCGGCTGAGAAACAAGCAGGCAGAGGCCAGGTGGTTTCTGTTGGACTGCAGTTTGGGTCTGGTCCCATTTTGTCCTGCTTTTCAAAGCTGAGACTCATCAGAATTCCCAGAATTAGACCTGTTTCCCAGTTTCCAGAAAAAAACAAAGCTCACGTTGCTTTAGTTGTACCCTGGGTCAGCAGCTGATGCAGTCGGTGGTAGTTACCCAGCTCACTCCCACCACAGGCTGCATCTGACACACCGAGACAGCAGATAGTGACACCGGACTGTCCAGGCCTTTCCAAACCATCATCGGTGCCTGGATATATCATATTGCTGTTGCAAAGCGTAGTTTCCTATGATGCTGCTGTCTCAAAACACCATCATCTGCTGCTTTTCGCTTTCCCTTCTTTCCACTGACTCCAGGGTCCTGTCAGACTGGTTCTCCTGCAGCTGCCCAGCCAGTGGCTCCTGGCCCTGGGAGACGGTCCTGAGCAGACTTGCAAAGCTACTCCTGTCTAATATTAACTTGACTATTAATTCCTTCTGTGCTGGCAGTGTAAACTATTGCAGCTGTATGTTCTGCCAGCTTCGTGGTGGTGATGGTTAAACGTGGTTTGGTGTCTTCTCATTCACTTTGTCCCATTGCTGCTAGTTTTTGACTGGTTTTCCTAAAACTCTTCTGTGTTGAGTTAGCCCTTAATGCACTGGAGTGCTTGCGTGCAGTGCTGGGTAAGTGTAACCACTTGAAGCCCTTGGCTCCACTCATGTTGTGTACTTACTTAAGTGCAGTGCTTAACCAGAAGGCTGGTTTTCAAGCTGAGGTCATGTCTCATCTCTGCTGAGAGAGGCCAGCATGCTTTTTGGTGCCATAAGATAAACAAGTAATAGCCATAGCACATCACAGAGGTCTTGGAATAATTGGTAACCACAACATGTGGCTTTAGCATAATTGTGAATTTCCCGCTGTCTCCTGATTTGGGTCCATTACAAGATTGGACTGTTTCTGTACACAGTTTTATTCCTTGCTAGCTGGAAGAAGTTTCTGTGTGATACAGCAGATCCATTCAAGCCTGCCAGAAATAACTCCTCTCTTGTGACATTAGGAACTAATCTTCCTGCTGTTTCATGCTACTTTAAATACTATATATTTCAAGGTGACACTGAAATTAAACAACTGATACAGGTCTGAGAAATTATTTTCACTTTTAAATCCCCATTATTCTATTCCTATGCAGAGGATTGTCTCTCTTTGAGGTGCCTGAATTCTCTTCACGCTGATGAGACTTATGTCGCTGTGCCAACAGTAACATACCTGAGATCATTTGAGATTGTTCCGACTCATGCTTTCTGACTATATGACAATTTTAAGCACTACTGGATTTCCTTAACTCCTTTCCATGTTTAACTGTCACATTGCATTCCAGTCTGTGTGTACAGAGAGGTGTTTGAGCTACGTTTTCTGGAGACAACTGAAAATTGGTGGTGAGTAGGAAGGAGCATATTGTGTGAATATGGGCCATGCTTGCCCAGTGGCTGGAGTCAGCAAAACACTGGTACAAATACAAGCTCTGTGGGGGATGTAGCCTGAAAAGTCACATAGCACTTGTCTGTTGCAGAATTTATGCTCTGCCCTCGCTGAACATTGCCAGAAGTAGATTGGGTGAAATGACCTCTGTTCTGGTTTTTGAAAGTGTAGCTTTGGGCAGTGATTCTCTAACTTTGTGAGCCTCAGTCTACTGCCCACTCTCCAAGTTTATTTCTGGTCCCCTATGCACCTTTGTCATCAAACCTTTAAGTGAAAACAGATATAAAAGAGATTTGCTGACCTCTTGGCACAACTTTTACAAAGTACTGCTGCTCTACAAATCATAGGGTAGGAAACTTCCCATGAAAAATGAGGCTGCTCATCAACTGGCCTTTCGGATTGTAGTAGACCTGTAGATGACACTGAGAACAGGGACACGCACTGTAGAAATCATCTCAGTTCTAGTTGTTTGATTTCCCTACTTAGCTTGAGTTCCCTGAAGCTCCATTTGTAATTAGTGTACAGAAATAATCATGTCCAGAGGGAAATCTTTCTCACCTATCTTAGACATCTTAGGATAAGGTGAATGATCGTTTGGTATTGCTTGTTTCTCTCCATTAGCTGTCAAGTCAGACTGGTACAACTGTAGACAATTAATTTTTAGACACCTAAATTACATGAGATGAATCATTGTCCCAGTGTAGAAAAAGACTGTCCTAAAGGTAATCAGGTATAACACAGCCCATAATAATACAGCGTTTTGTGTCTGTCATGCATTTCTGTAGCACAGCCAGTGTGACAAATACTCAGGGGGACTTAACAGCTTGTAATTGCTGCTACTGGCCACCAGGACTTGCTGAGATACCCATGTTCTGTGAGGGCTAATTGGCCTGGAGCAACACCAGTGCAGCGGTGAGCACAGCGAGGTGAGTGAAGGTGGGAAGAGGCAGGTGTTTGTTCTGCTCTGTCCCAGCAACCTTAGCTGGCTCCTGCCCAGTCACATACAGCTCCTTCTCACTGGCCCTTAAACGCCAGCAGTAGTGTGCAACAATAAAAAGGAAATAACGGTTTTCAGCTGTACAATAATTTTATCGGATGTTTCTCTGGTTAAAAAACAAAAAAACAAACCAGTTGGAGGACTAGGAAGGTTTCTTCATCTTATGCACATAAACTTGGACACAAAATAGGCATCTTTTTTGTCTGTTTAATCTACATCATGCAAAATCAAAGATTCTCAATTTCTTCTCCTTAGAATACATCAGACTGTGATGTCCATGGTGCAGAGATGAGCAACAGAGCTGAACACTGTTTTTACGGTAGTGTCACCAGATGGTGCCCAGATCCAGAGAGAGGCATATCCTCTCAGAGCTCAGCAGGGCCCTGCCCTTCCTGGGAGCGGTGCAGCGTTGCTTCTCTTTCCCCTGCTGGCTGCAGCTGCTGCGGTTCCCAGTTCTGAGGCTGTCACGCAGGACTGGGCTACCCAGGTAGACTGGAGCAAATGCACTGCTCTTCAGTAAAATTAGCTGGCAGATCACATGAAAAAAAAACCTAATCAGGCCAGTCTCAGGTGGTTTGTTTCTCAGCCAGTGAAGCTACAGAATTTCTCATTTAAGGAGGTTAGGAATCATTTAACCAAATTGTTACTTCACCCAGATGAAATACTCAGTGCATATCCCATGGACCAAGAGGCTTTAAACCTCCCTTGGTAATGGGCTCAGAGTGTGGCTCACACAGGTGTATGCAAACTTGCTTTTATACCTGAGCAAGGTGGAGCCCTGCTAATGGTGTACCCATGGCAGCATGGAGCTGAGCACAGGACCATGCTCAATTAATTACCCAGCTAATTGGCTAGGCTGTGCAGCCTTCCCTTGCTGCGTCCATTGCATTGCGTGTCCATGTCCAACACGTGAGGTAGGACTGGTGTGCCTACACAGTCTAGACTTGCTACCAGCGTCGGTGCCAATGCAAAGCTGTTGGTAGGCTATTTTTTGTATTTTAGAATGGCACAAGGATGTCTTGGATAAATAAGTACTGCAGCATCAAATTCTGGAGCTGAAATAGGTGATATTCCTCCTGTGCGTACTGGAGGAAGTATCAGACACAAAGCAGAAGCAGCACATATCGGTGGTCACTACAATACCCAGAGATCTGGTTCAAGGCCAGAAGCTAAAATGTAAAACCAAAACAAACAGAAAAGAACACCTGACTCCTATTGCTTTTCTTTTGGATTTGACAGCTGAACACTCCTGTGTGAAATGCTTCTTGATATTATAACACAACAGCCTCAAGGGTCGTTTTGATGTTATTGCTGGCACAAACAGCTTATCATATTTTTGCTGAGCAGCCAAAGACGCCTAAAATGCATTTCGTATATTTCAAATACAAAACCCATACATGCTGTAGGCATGTTACACAGTATTTGTTGGATACATCTGATGCTGACTCAAGCTAATCTGCCTTTGTGTATTAGTTTTCACACTTCCGGTATTACACCCAAATAGCAGAACTGAAAGAAAAGGGCTGGTAGCATCAAAAGGTTAATCAGTTTGTAGCAGATAGAGTGGTAGTAGTCATAAGGAAAAACAGATCCTAAAGATTTACTCAGTGTTTCATTACGTACCTCTACCCACCAACCAATCAATATTGGTTTTGATTTAAGAAAAAACCCAGCATATCAAAAGAGACTGTGTTAGTGCAGATTTTTATCAGCTGATACAATGCTCTGCAACAAGTAAAACAGCTTTTAATGAGGTTGAAAGCATTTAATATGGTTAAAAGATATGGAACACACAGCATTTATTTAGATGAACAACTGATTAAATGTGCACATCTTGTCCTAATTTGCTAAAAAAAGATAATAAAAAACAGAGAATTTGAAAAGGACAAAAGCTTACTTACCCCTTGCTCTTTACAGTGCTCTGAGATTATTCAGTCAATATTTCTTCTCAGTCATAATCAGCCATGGATGGTCCCACCACCTGTCTCTTCAACTTGTGTTTATGGCTTTTTAATTTGTGAGCAAAACACCTTGGGATTGTTACATTTCTCCCCAAATACTGCTGTATCAGTGCAACGTCATCACATACAGGCATGGACTCCAACCAGCTTTGGTTGCCCAGACAGTGGGGTTTGGGCAGGGCCTGGCACATGGGTCCCACCTGCCAGAGCCTCAGGATGTGTGTCAGCAGCACTTGAGGTGCTTGTGAGTTCAGCAGCATAGATGGAGCTTAACTGACGGTGTCAGTTACTTGTGATGGGGATTAAGAGCACCACAGACCACTCTGAGCAACCCTGCAGAAAAGTTGTTGCACTTACAAATCTTGGCTGAGCTGGGGGTAATCCTCCTCATTAATGGCACAGTCTGTGCTATCCAGCTCACCATAAATCTCTTTAGAAAGGGAACATTAGAAAAGCATTTAGTGCAGTCTGTCAGGCGTGTTCTGCAACCTGAACTGCAGACAGAAAGAATGAACCAGGAAAGCCCACAGGAAACAACTTTCACAGTTTGCTTTGGAAGGTGTGAATTAATACATTTTTTTTGTGCCAACATTCAAGGTGACCTTGATGCTCAAGGTAAAACCAATAGAATTTCTTTCCAACATGGAGTCATAGAAAGCAAAAATGAAAACTCTCTAACGCTGTAGCTAAGCTATATCTCGTTCCTTGCATTTTAAATCTTTCCTGTTATCTGCATTTGGGCATGTGAATATACAGATTTGTAGCGGAAATCAAGTACTTTGGTGCTTGAGAAAACTCTTCTGGTGGTTCACCTTAATCTTTTGATGTCAGAATACTCCTCAAATCAGATTTCTGGTTAATTCTCACAGTGATTTAATCTCTCCCAAGGTGTGTCATTTTAATCCTAGGTGTTCTGGCTCATCTCGCAGGTTGGGACACACGTTAATGATAACCGTGATTATCCCTGAAGTGTAACAATATGCACAACAGGGGAACTTGCAGTTCTGCTGTCAAGGTCTGTTTTGCTGGCAGAAAAAATAAATCCCTTTGAAAACCTTTGAAGGTCGTGCTGTGAACGACTAACTGCCTTTATAGCGCAGTTTATGGGGCTTGGCCAAAGCACTTCAAGTGCTTTGGGTCATTCTTTGACATTGTTACATTTCAAGTGGAGTCACACAGGAAACCCTCCTTTGCCTAGGAAATTCTCAGACCCTTTCATCTGAAGCTGTTTCAATGTTGCTATTTTGATTCTTTGTCTTAGGAAGCAATGAGTGTTTCTGGCAGTTTGGTAGTCGGGCATGCCTTTAAGGAAAATGTGTGATCAAGTAAGCACAAGAACAGAGGCAGCAGCAAACCAACTAATTCTGAAAAATCTTGTGCTAGATTTCTCAAATCAAATAGCAGATACATCTAGCAGTGTGCATGCTGCATTAGTGAGGAAATATGATGAAGATTCTACATACAGCTATAAAAGCTTTAAATCAGAGAGGTGAAGGAAGGAACCCAGAATTTTGAGCCGTAGGGTAGTGCAAGCAGCTGATGAGCCACCACAGACCAACACTGAGACTCCTCATGCCAACTACTGGTACCTGTGTGGTAGGTATCTAGTCTATGTTAGCACCTATTTCTGTTCTCTAGCTGTAAGAGACTGGTCTCAAGTTCCAGACTGGTAGGCAACCATCCTGTATGAAGTAGGCTGTACGGATACATTAGGCTGCATCAGTATCAAGAAACCAGAAGCAAAGAGCCTGTTCTGTGTCACCACACAATTCACATCCCTGTAGTCTGTCAGTCCCCAAAGGATCTCAGAGAAGTGGCTGTGTTGTTGCAGGCTGATGGGAGCAGCCCAGGCCAGGCTCAGTCCCAGACCCAACCACTACCCCACAGGTCAGTGCACGGCTGTCGCCCCAGTCCTGGCCAGTTTACTGGCACAGACGCTTCAATAGCTGCACGTACAGGATGCCTGCAAGGAGGAGGCTGGTTAAAGGGATAATCATGGGCTTAGAAAGCCTAGTGGCTTTAATCTGTGTGCTGTTTCACCATGTGGCTTCAAGTCAGGCAAGCACTTTTCAGCTCAGTGTCTTCCTAGCTACAGATGATATTAATCTGCCTTCTTAACAGGGCTATTATTATGTGAACTATTATTACTATGAAGATATGTAAAGCAATCTAAAAATACTATATCAACTCCATGGCATCATTCATTGCAATACATGTTAACTCTTGCAGAACCCTCCATTATAGCTTCACCTTTCAAACCACAGATTTTTCTCTCCCCCAAATGCATTTTACAAAAACTAATTTGCCTTCATGCAGCCAGAATATTAAATAGGACAGAAGAGAGAGGAACAGTGACTTCTAAGCACCAAACCACAGTTCAAGAAACCCTTCCCAACAGTCAGCCCTCTCTCAAAGGGGCAGGTAAGCAATTTTTAGCCCTCAGCCTCCCACTCATGAGTAATAATGTGTAAATTCTCATTGGGACAGAATCTGTCTTCAGGAGTGCAAATGTACACTATCCTGCACTCACGCAATTTGATGTTTTTCAGAACCATATATGAAAGAGATATGGTATAAAACCAGGAGCAAAACCACAGACTTTACTAGCAACTAAACAGTTCTCAGTAACTCTTCTAGTTTACTCATAATAGTGCAGGTACACACAGAAAGCTAATTGCTGAGTCTGATGAATACAAGTCTCAGTATTTAAACATGATCATGGGATTCTGTATGTATCCTTTAGGGCAGATTAATTAGAACAAATTGCCAGTTAGCAACTGAAAATTAATTTCTTCTGTTAATGCTTTTGCTCTGCAATACTAATCTTGAATATTAATGCTTCTCATTTTGGTGCATCACACATGCTGCCCAAGCACTTACGCATGCTCCATGGAGGCAGCACAGTAGAAATTCTACTGCTTAGACACTATTGGGATCCATTGATACAGGGGTCAGACTTATACAAGACTGCATCAATTTCAGAAATTGCATTTGTTAGTGTTAAAACTGTAGAAACTATAAAACTAAAAAATATGCGTATTTTTTGTCCTAGTCGCATATCCTATTTTCCCTTTCATGAGTCCATATATATAATTCATTAAAGCACACCACAATTTCTAGCCTTCTAGTTAAAATGACAACCTGAGAAACGTACTTCTGAAGTTAATTTTTATCACATTTTTTTATTAAACATTTTTCTCAGTTGTACTTTGAACATAAATACACAAGTTTTATGGCTCATATTATAAAAGACACTGCTATGTGTTAGAAAACATGTATAGAATATATTGTAGTGGTTACAATTGCTCCTCTCTTTTCCTAATATTTTCCGTAACTTCCATTAATCTAGAAAAGCAGTATCAGAGAGTAAAATCCAACCAACCTAGCAGCTCAGTCCACAGCAGCTATAAAGACTATTTGCCAGCTGTAAGAGAAACTTTGGTTGCGGTTTTCATAGTAAGCTAACACTAGTTAGCTGCATATCTGAAAACAAAACATTGCACCTGGTGCTCAGTTAGTTACTAAAAATCTAATTTGTGACAAGGTGTATTTTTAAAGACAGACCTACAGCTTCTCTTTTGCTTTACAGCTTAGTAAGATAAATAGACACAAATTTTCAAAATAGTATAATGCAAATGAGGGACCCAGTTCTGTTCTTACTGAAGCCACTGGAAAAAACTCTGGTAAACTTGCGGAAGAGCAGATTTCTACTTTGTTTCTACTGCTTTATCAATAAAACTGAAGAGAATTACAATTCAGCTGGAAGATAGGATGAATTTAACTTTAAAATTCCCATGCATTATTGCTAGCAGACCCTGTAATAGCACGATGCATGGATTTCCAGTTGAGTGTGTAGTGGACTCTGCTCCTAGTGATAAAGGTCAATGAGAGAGTGGACGTGATCTTGCAGTCCCAAAGGCACGGACGTAGAATCCCGTGCCCAAGGAACATGCAGAATAAACCCTATAGTCTTTTTACTGCAGCGTAGCAAAGGGATACTAGATTATATATGCTTTATACACAGAAGAATGTTTTAACATGGTTTTCAATACACATACATTAAACTGTACGATGTAGTACTTCCACACAGTGGGCAAAGAGCAGCTCCCAGGGCCACAGCTATGGAAGAGCGTAGAAAATGCGACTGGGTTCATCCCTCCGGCCAGGCACACCCAGGCACTGGGCCAGGGACAAGAGGGAAAGTTTGGGAAAATGTTGCCAGCCGCCTGACTTACAGGCACTCCTTTCTTTTTTTCTTCACCAGGGCCCATGCCAACATTAAGGCCATGCCAATGCTGACAACACCCAGCTAAAGCCACGAGATACACAGTGAAAGACGCAGAATAAAAGCACAAAACAGCAATGAAGATGCTAAGCCTGGAATCCCATCTGTAGCAAATGTCCTTCGTGATTCATTGAAGTCTGTGCTTTATGGCTCAAGAATCCTGTTCTGGTCAGGGTGTAGGATGTGGGCAAAACCTCTATAAATAGATCTGGGTGCGCATCTGATTTTTGAAATGGCTATTTTGGTGCCACCCAGCAGGCAAGGATTCCCCGCGTTGGCATTCCCTCCCATGTATTTGGTGGAAGCGAAGACCAGCTCAGGACTTGCTGTGATTCCATGATTCTGTGTTACTGAAGTGCTCTGTCAAAGTTGACAAGTCAGCCCACCCACTGATTTTGGGGTCACTTGACAGAAGTTTGCTTTTTAGAGCAGACAGACTGAAAATTTAAACCCAAATCTGCTGCAAAATAAAGACATTTCAGCAACATTAAAAAAAACCTACTGCTCTTTTGGAAAAAAACGCACCCCTTTATCTTCTATTGAATAAAATAATTCAGTCTCTAGTACTGTTTACCTTGAAGTGTCATGTGCTGGGGAACACTGTAATTATGGTTGATGTTGATTTAAACTAGGCAGACTGAAACCAAACGTGGAATCAAGGAGTTTATATCAGAAGTAGCAGAAATAATTTTAGGGCAAACTACCCCCTTACTGGGATAATAACAGCACAAAAGTAGCCAGAAGTTTTACTTGTTTTTAGTCAATGCATCCATGTGACAGACGTTCTGCTTCGGATATATTTAATTTGCATTTTATTGAACTGATGGACAGTATTAGAGTTCTTAACATATTCCAATTAAACTTAACCGTCCTCATTTCTCTGTATCTTTCAGTCTACTGATGAGGGAAATTGATGTTCCCAGTGACTTCATTCAACACGTTACCTGTATTAGACATATTTTGACTGAAGGATGTGTCTCATCACCATTTTGGTACCATCTTTCTGACCTGAAGGCTTTGTCTTACATTTCACATGTGCAGAGACTAGCACAAAAAGCAATTTCAGTAGGAATCCTAAATTCAAAGTTTACTTTGGAAATACATCGATTCATTAAGAAACAACCATTAGGTCTCTATTTAGAATCCAGCCCTCTAACACTACCAAAGCAACTGCTTGCCTGACTGAGTGGATGAAACAGTGCAGACTGTTTCCACAGTATCCATTTACATGACCATGGTTTGCTGAAACTCTGGGTGAAAAGAGGCGAACACCACTCAGATACAATCATCTCTCTGCTGTTGTGCTGGAACGTTATTTGAGGGGCGTTTGCCCAAGGACATCGCACAAATCAACGGATGTAGGACCAATACCCACAGTATCTACCTGCACTTCCCATAGATATTCCAATATTAGTATGGAATTAATTGGTAGTTTCATTATTAATTTACTGGATCTGCATGCATCCTTAAAAACAGCATAGGCCATGCTCAACTTTGATGCCAAGTTGCCAGGGGAGCACATGTTAGCAGCACTACAGTGCACAGCTGTCCTCTATCTGCATCTTCTATTTGCCCCAAGCCATAGCATCCTTCAAGCTTTCCCCGTATAACGAAGGTGAGTCACAGACAAATTGCACCTACCAAGAAAATTAATGCGCTTTTTATACTGCAACGTTTTTAATAATACTGAGCATTAGAAATAATAATAATAATAAAATCTATTTTCTATGTTGAAATAAATGAATACCGATCAATCAGTATAACCACTTTTGTCCAGACCAAACTCTGGCTTGTGGAATGATGTTACAAACTATTATAGTAATTACCAAATTAATATTAGTTTGCATTAGACTATTTATTGCTTAAAAATATTTGCTAATTTGTTAAAATCTACAGTCCATGCAATATGTCACTTTGGAAAAAGACCCAACAGCTGATTTACATAAACAAAAACCAGCATGAGACGTGGCATGTGTTCCTTGCCTTCCTTAAGTGCTATAGAACATAATTACAATATTTATAAATGTGAATATAAATACGGTTGAGATTCTAAAACCATTTAAAAGTGTCTAACAGATCCTTTTTGTTCTAAGTGTCAAGGACAGCATCAGTGGCTAAATGCTTTCCAATACTCTAACACTGTAGAATGTTCTCAGGTTGTGAAGACTCTCTTGCAACCCTTAATTCTGTGATAAAAGCCTTGCTCCCACGTGTATGAAGTCTATCCATTTGGATCCTAAACTGACATTTGCTGTAAAAGGATATCAGACTCTTTTTTTAATTACAGAAAGTATCTTGAAGTCAGTTGACTTAGATATTTAATAGTGGAATTTGCCAGACCATCACTGAAGACACTAGTTCATCTTGTCGCTGCTGCTTGGTCTTCTTGTTCACTCTTCTGTGTCCTTGGCCACCAGAAATTACTAACACTGAACTCGCTTTAATTTTCTTGGATCTCTGTCTTTTACTTTTAAATGAGATATTTTGATCCTTCAAAAGCTCATAAATGTTACTGTCCTCTGGCCTATGCTCTAGGGAACTTGATCCATGAGACAAAGTAAGGGATCCAGAAGATGACGACAAGTCGCTTTTTTGTGCAATTGATCCTGCTGAACCCCCCAGCCAAACTGCAGTGTCGTGGCTGTTACTAAGGGAAGAGCCTGGCCTCTCATTGTGCAGAATGTTCTTTTGGTCCTCGTTCTTAGGTTCTGAGCCAGGAGGCAGGCTGTTCCTCAGTTTGCTTCTGTTCTTCTTGTTGATAGATGTGGCCATTACAAGAAACTTGACTGGGCCGTTGTGTGCATGGTACGACACCATTCCTCTTCCTGAAGCCCAAAGAAAAACACCAAGAACATTATTTATTTTACCACAGTGTTCCACCATAGTAAGTTCACGAAATTTGCTCTGAACAGCATACCACTTAAAACCATATTATACTGATCTAGTCTGTCTTTTGCCTTCTGTGTACACAATTTACAGAAATAAGTGTTAAAAAAAATCTGTTGTACCACAAGTGTTTTAGGACTGTACCAATAAATCAGCTGAAACATGGCATTACACATTTCAGTTAACTGACTTTTGTGCTCTGTTCTCACAGCATGAGTACAAAAATGCTGCTAACTTCTTTTTTTCATCATCAATGCAGAAGTAACGCTGCGAGTTTTCTCCAGTAACCCACAAACAGAATATGTGGTTTTCAGTTAAATCTGTTGTACCTCTGCACATCTCCAGAATAGCGCAGAAACACAAGAGCATCCGTTTCATCCTAATAGAGCCCTCCACACTATACAGCAGGAACTGAAACTCATCCTTCTGAATGGCTCTCTACTCACCATGGCAGATTCACAAGGAAACGATGGAACAATTATTACTTTTTGGGGTTTTTTAAAGTATTTAAACAATGGGAAGTTGGTGGTACAAGGAAGATTTACACTGTGCAAATCACTAGAAGGTATGACAAACAAATGGCATATGGCCAAATTCAGAAGCTGTGACAATATCAGTATATGTGCCAGGCTATCACGGGAAAAACCCACCACCCTACAAATCACTCTGTCCATCCATAACTCCCTAATGCATTCCAGGTTATGATAAAACATATTCTGCTTTACAGAAAGTGCAGTGATATAAAGATGAATTATCACTATTGGAAGGACAAATGGAAAAAGTCACGATTTTTTCAGTTAGAATTCCAAAAATGGTATCAAAGACTATAAAAATAGATCTCCCAACGTAATGTTGCTAGATATGTGAAATCTGACAAATCTTGACCTGAAATAAATGCAAGAATATGCAGATGACATAAACCACCATAATCCAAACAGAAAATGGAAGAATAAAATTAGAGATTTTTTTGATTCTGCAACTATACATTTTCTTGTATTCCATATTTTTAAGAGCATTTATCCTGTGTCATACCAGACTATTGCTGCGTATTTTGCTGAACACAGAGGATTTTGTTTTCATTTTGTGAAGTTACATAAGCTTTTTTTTCCCCCTGAAGGAAGCTGCGAACAGCTTGCCTCTTAGAATCTGCCGCCTGCCCTCCACAGCGCAGGAGCTCCAGCAGGATTCTGAACCCAAACTGTAGCATGGCAAAGCCCCTAGTAAACAGACTTTCAAAATCTTGCTTCTGCTAAGCAGCTTAAACATTTGCAAAGTGATACAGCAGCATTCACGCATTTGTATTTCAGATGGGGTAACGTGAAAGTAACTCGATAAATATATCTCTCCAAAATGCAAAAATCAAATTGTCAAAAAAATGAAATCTATACTCTCACAGTTTCCAAGTCTCCTGTTTGTGGAGAAAGAGCACAAAACCAATTTACTGAATAACCAGCCAGACAATATACTAAATGTTCAGAATCTGTCTCTCTAATATATCTTTTTTCCCCAAACCTGGAAGAAAGATTCTTTGCATCCTCTTCTCATGCCCCTATATTTGACTTTATTCTGACAGCATTAATGCCTGTCCTATTCTTATGCCCTAAAGAAAAACAGTTGTCCTGGCTCAGACAACTGAGACAAAATGAGACAAGTATCTGGGTATACTGTAAAGCTCAGGAAGAACAACAAATACGATTTCATCGCAAAGCTCATATCTATACCTATCATCTATATCTATCATCTATACCTATACCTATCATCTATATCTATACCTATACCTATCATCTATATCTATACCTATACCTATCATCTATATCTATACCTATACCTATACCTATCATCTATATCTATACCTATACCTATCATCTATATCTATACCTATACCTATATCTATATCTATACCTATACCTATATATAAACAATACATAATTTGGCAGGTTCACTTACACTATGGACAGAAGAGAAATGAAATCTTCAGTATAAACACACTGTATTTGATCTGTTTGAGAAACATGACTCACCAGTGACTTTGGGGATCCCCTGCAAGCGCGGCACCGGCAGTGCTACGATGATGCCCAGGTTGGTCCCGACCAGCAGCAAGCCGTGGCACACCAGGAGGCTGGTCACCGACACGCGCTGCTGCCCTGCCAAGTGCAGCAAACGCCCCGTTATGTGAGAGCAATGATCTCTGCATGGATCTAAGTCACTTCAAGCAAACACAATCAGCTGCATCGTGTCATTCGGAAAAGAATCACAAAGGCAAATATCTTGCTAGATTGTGGTATTAAACTTTGATAGTATTTAAATGGTCATGTATATAAACTTCTGAAACATTCTGCCCTAAATCTCTAAACCACAGTATCTAAATTAGATATATTAGATTATCTTTACAAATATGCTTTTATAAATAGACAGTGTTTGTATATTCTCAAAAGAAGAACTGAACAGCATTTTGCTTCACAGTACTCAATAATATATTGCCGTAACACACTAAACTCCAGACTCAAACCAATCAATGATTACTTTTTTCCTTTATCAGAAGTGCTGTGTGCCCCTGTTTGAGTTTGGGTTCCCCTCCCCCGTACAAAAAAAGGCATTGTCATATTGGAACCACCCATGGGAGGTGAGCAAGGTGATGAGGGGACAGGAACACGTGGTGTACACAGAGAGGGGAGAAGTGCTGTCTGCACCCGTCTGACAGGGGGCTGCACAGAGTCAGACTCTATTCAGATGTGCACAGTGATGGGATAAGACAGAACTGACCCGTTTGGAACAAGGAAAATTTGGATTGTAAGTGGGGAAAAGCTTCATCATAAGGGTGGTCAAACACCATATGGAGTTGCTCAGAGAGGCTGCAGAATCTCCATCCTACCCAAAGATAAAATTTGACAGGACAAGTCCTTGAACACCAAGTCTAATCAGGCCTGCTTCAAAAAGGATAGACAAGATGACCTCCAGAGTAATTTGCAATAAAAATAATTCTAGGATTTTCTACAACAAGTTCTTTATGGGATTGCTATTTTTCTAATGAAAACCAAGTAATTTTTTCTTGCAATGCTTACTAAATACATTTAATTCAGTTTTGATGGATTTTCAAAATGGCCTTGCCAAGTTTCAGAAACAGAAACTACTGCCTGCCCTAACTTCTGCCATGGCCCAAGTTTACGCAGAGGGGCATTTAAAGTCTGCCGGAAACCTACAGGTTCAAAACCCACATGTTCTTGGATTCATGATTAACTTTACATACAAGAGAACAGTCACTCCCATCTTCATCATAGCTCTCAATTTGTTAATCACTTCATCAGTAAGCAGATAATTTGTATTCCATGCCTGATATAACTTGGATGAACTCGCGTGTTCCACACTTTGGAAAAGGACCTTAATTATGGTGTATCACAAATGAATGCATTTTCCATCTTGCCCCTTGAAGCTGAGCCAATTTACATCCCAGAACATATGAATCACAGACCCAGTGGGAAAGCTGGGAAAGAGCAGCTTGACTGTAGCCCAAAGCACTCAACTGGAAAGCAGGAGGGGAATGACGGTTCAAGTCTTTCCTCACAAAACTTTACAAAACCAAATCATTAACCCAGCAATGGTGTGCTGTAAAAGGCACATGCAGGGCCAGATCTGGAATCGCAGCTCTACCTGCCCAAACCCACATTCTGAAATACCCTAAAGGCACAACAATTAGGTCACCCTCAGCAGGCACAAGTTGAAGAGGCTCCATCTACTCATGCAGAGCTTCAGAGACACCCATGTTGTTTTCTATGAACTGCAGGTGTCTGTGCTGGTAGGACTGCAGCATCCCTCTTCAGCTAGATAAGCATGGATGGCCTATGCCTATAAATAAAATAGAAGCCTTCTGAAGCCTGGAGTTTGCTCTTTTGATGGGGTATTTTAGTTGGTTGGTTTGGTTTTGGTGGTTTGTTGGTTTTTTTTTTTGGCGTGTGGTTTTTAGAGACATTAATGGGATTAGTTTATTTTCCAAAACAAAGCACACAAAGGCTCCTTCAGCAGAGAAGAATTCCAAACAGGGATGCCCAAACACCTCTGTGTATTGGAGTTTTCCAGTTTGAAATCTGTATTTGAATTCTGTGATTCAGGGCTCAGACTTGCTCAAGTTATGTGACATGTGAGTCCACTCTCAATGCCACAGCAAGTGCACGATAACTGCAAATTCACTTAACCTCACTCCATTTCACCTAGAAGCTTGTTTTACAAACAATAAGGAGAAATACTTAAGTATAGCTTTCAAACTTGTAAAATTATCAAAAACTCCAATTGTACTTTTGCCTCTCAAACCCCTTGGCAGAATGGTCACATTTTTAACCAATAGATCTTTAATGCTTTTTAAGCATTTAAAATGTAAAATAATATGCATGATTTCATATTCCAACCCTGAAATAACTTACAACCAGTAACTTTACCAGGGAAAAACTGGCAATTTGAATTCCTGTTTCCATAGGTGAAAACAGCAAATTATCAGCCAGCAACTTAGAACATTAAACACTGAGCACAACCTTAAGCATGAATCATCTATAGTGAGGTCAAAAGAAAAACCACTTGCTTCAAAATCTTGGAAAAGTAGGAAACATCTGCATCTGAAAATATACTTTAAAATAGCATATAACTAGAAAAATTAAGTCTAAATTTAAAAACCTTATTAAAACATTACTTTAAAATATTAGTTTGTTATCTGCTAGCCAAGGTTGGAAATCATAGTTTTCTGTGACTTTTTAAGGTATTTTGAATTTAGAGAAAAAAATGTGAAACCAATTTTCGAGAATGCGTTATGCAGTAAGCACAGAAGTTAACAAGTCAATAAAGAAAAATTATAAACATAAATGCCAAACCAAATCAAATACTCTTATCTTTAAATGACAACTTTTTGACCACACTGTCCCAACGCAGACAGAACTGTTAAAACCTATAAAATAATCTGACCAAGATCTTGACTTTACAAAGAGCTAGAGCCAACAATTAAGCTTACACATGGACAAGCTGTTTTATTGCCCGTGTTCTGCTCTGTGTTCATCTTTCTCGGGTCTCATTACAACAACCACCAGATCCAGGTAAATCCTCACATGTTCCCTCATGTGTGGCTTCTGAAGCCAAGCCCAGGTAGGTGCAAGGGCATCCCAGTGCATATCCTCTTACATGACCACGCTGCTCTTACTATATAAAAATAAACCCACTGTACAGATTTTTTGGGCTGACCTAAAGTTTTTCCCAATCTTTTTATCATTTCCTAGCAGTAAAATTATAAACCTACTGCATTTTATGGTCTGGCACCTGATGGGGTGGAGACAAAGCTGGAAGCCTCAAAGTATAGTTTGTTTTCTGCAGACAGGAAATGATACTTTTGTTTTTTGCTTTCCTTTCCTCATCTGTTTCCAGGAAACACACATGCCATTAGAGGATATATGGATAAAAACAGAACACAGCAACCTAAGCAGAAATAACCTCTCTGTTAAACAAGTAACCTGTCATCATCTATATGAGCAATGAAATTACACTCTATCAAAGTCAGAGTAATCTCTTTAAAAGAACAAACTGTTTTAGAGCTGAAAGGAAAAACATGTTTAAGGATGCTCTTGAATAATGAAATATCGAACATGACTATGAAAAAACAAGTGGACTGACTGTTCATGTACAGTATGTTGGGTTTTGGTTGGTTTTTTTTTTTGGTGTGAGCGATAAAGGCTTGTGAAAAGCTGCCACTGTTGAGATTTCAACTTCAGATCACAAACACAAAGCATAAATGAAGTACATTGCACTAGTGAAGTGTGTATATTTGCCTTCCAATATTAATAGATTTTTTTTCTGCTGCTCAGTGTGCCCCCTGTTCAGCTAAGAGCTGTGCTTGGGCCACTTAAAAGCAATCCAGCAGCACTGTGGTGAAATATTCACCTGGAGCTGTAACAATAATGATGCTCTTCCTCTCAACCGTTCTCTTCCTTTCCCATACGGCATTTGTGCTTTTTTTGGTGTTTTGGTAAAGAACACAAGCTTGTTATACATTATTAGGAAGTATTTCCAATGATATATGAAGTAAAGGTACTGCAGACCACTCTGGACTAAATGTGTACCCCACAGTTGCCTTCGTGGCCCTGGTTTAATTTCCAGTCCTGCCTTGATACATATGAACTTCCCGTAACTCCAGAAAGCAAGAGCCCTCCCAGCTCTGTTCTTCCCTTAGGAAGAATGCCACAGATTTTAAAAGTGATGCCCAGCAGATAACAGGTTCTGCCAGACACAGTCTGCTTTTCTACATGTCTGAACTTTGCTGAATCATAAGGGCAGTTGCCTCCCGTGAATCTCCCTCATGCTTCACTCCTTTGCGACTCTGCCCTGCAGGGCTGTCTTCCCCAAAGCAAAGGAGGCACAGCCTTTACAACCAGGAAAGTGGGCACTGACATTTCAAGCCATCTTTTCTCCTAAGAAAAAAACTGGGAAAATCTAATGCTATGCAAGCTGGTTACTAAGGTTATGAGAACCTCCCACTCATCTTAGTTACTCCAGCTATCCTTTTAATACAGCACTGTAACTTACTGCAACCATTCCTGACAAGGACGGTAAGTTTTTCTTTTCCTTCTACTGTATAATAACAAAATTATTTCATTAACTTCATGGAGTGAGGTTCCTCTCATGTACGTTGCTTTAAATGAAGACATATATGACATCTTCAAGTAGACTATCAGGCCAATATTACATCTTGGCAAAAGAAGTCCAGCTTCTTCGAAGTTAGATTGAGATCTTGACTTTTTAACCTTTCTTCTTAAGACTTTTAGCAATATTTTTACATCCATTTCCTTTCTCTCATTTTAATACAAGTCGAATGTTTATCTGTTATTTTGCATATTAAGGAACTCTTACTGAATTTCAGAAACTAACAGGGCTTTGCTTCCTTTAAAACTAAAAGTCCTAAAAATCCTCAGTAAAGCCAAACACATATTTTGTAAACACACAGCTATTTCACTCCTGTTTCACTTTGATGGTTGTGTTTTCCTTTTTGTTTCTCCTTTTTTGAATCTCAGTAGAAACTACACAGAGCTTGATTTATTCTTTGGCTGCTTGTACTTCCAAAAGGTCCTTACTGCTGCTTTGTTATGTAAAACTCCTACTCCTTTTTTCAGTGTTTGTTGTTGCAGTGTTATTGGGATCATATAAACAGGCCCAAGAGCTGCTGCTAAATAATTGAAATTCATTTCATTTTCAGAATGGATTCTCCCTTGGAACATTTGCTGTAATAATGTTCTACTCCTGAAATAACTTTCCATTTTCATTCACTGGTGTGCTTTTTGTGAAGACACTAGGGAAAAAAAAAAGGAACTAAAATGGGTAAGAATGACAATGAAGAGATATAATTAGCTAAAACTCTTTTACAGAAAGAATTTATATGCTACGTCAGCAGTTTTATTACCATGGCAATGAACACTAAGGCTAAATTTCTGGAGATTTTTATATGCAGAAAATATGCATAAGGGAGGCCCTATTTCCTGCCCCCACCCTCCACCCTGCCACAACAGCAGAACATATTACAAGTTAATCTCCTTTTTAAACTGATCTTGATTTCTTTGCATAACTGTGATGAATTCAATCAAATGACCTATTTAAAGGCAGGCGATTTGCTGCTGTTCAGTGTTGGAGCCACAGTCATGACATGTAAAAAACAGCCTTCCTAGAACATGGTATAAACAGACACAATTTAAAACAGAGCTTTATTTGCTTTATTGCAAAGCTAATGTCATCTGAAAGAAAACACGATAAGATGACAGAAAATGAAGAAGTGAAACATTTTAGATCCAAGATTTATCCCTAACTCTTGCAAAAATGTAAATAACAGTGTGGGGAAAACTGGCTTCTGCTGGAAACAAAGCAATAAAGCTGGTACACACATTGTCCTTGAAAACTGAGGAAGCTCCGTCTATTGCAGCCTATGAACACGGAGAGACAGAAAGAACAGTTGTCCTCATGGACATGTCGTGCTCAGCCCCACCACTATCACTCTTTCCATCCCTTCTCCCAGCATCACCACAGTTCCCACTGACATGGTCACTGATGCTGAGGTCCCACCACTTGCAAAAATTATACAGG